>NC_083544.1:5727581-7031361 GCF_018135715.1 Danaus plexippus | reverse complement strand
ATAATATTATCAAATGTTAAATTTAAAATACCGATCTCGATCGCAATGATAAATTAAAGAAATGTTCATAGTTAAATACAATAAAATGATGCTTATATAGATTAATATGATATCTTTATAAGCTGTATCATTACGAAGACTTTAAAAAAATTGTATAGACGAGAACGTCATGAGCGCTATTATTCAGCGATCTAAGTTAAATATTTCAAGAGTCAAAAACGTCTGTATATCCGTCTCGCGAGCGGCTGAGAGTCATGCCGCAGAGGGCCATGAACTCATTCTTTATTACAAAGAGTTCATCTCGTACGTGCGATATGATATAGGAACTATTAGAATGTATTCTCAAAAACGATTTCATTCTTAATGAAACCAAGAAAATATATGATATCAAATAAAGAATCGTTGGATTCGGAATTAAAATACTATATTTTTTTAGTGTATCGATTTCAATTTGGTGATTTGATATTGAATGAAATCCTATAAGTTTGCTCGAAGCAAAAAAAAGTCAGGAAATGGTTTTGCAATACTAGTAAAACAAACTAGTTTTAGTAATTTATTAAACTACATGTGCTCTGTTTCAGATAAAAATAAAACTATACGTTCCTTATATAAGTCGTATTAAAAAAAAATTGACATTGAGAGCAACTTTTATGTTTAATTTTCAACAATATCCTAAGAAATACTCAGGTAAAGAGACGAAGTCGGTTCAGAGTAGCGGCCGTTTTTTTTGAAGACCAGTCTATAGCGCAGACGCCAGACCAACATTATATACATACATGAATATATCAAAATATATTGATTGGACATATATAATTAAAATATCATTTTTATCTTAATAATTTCAGTGTTATATTAAAAATGGTCGCGGGTTACAACAGACGCGCCGTGAAACGCGAGGGGCCGCTTGTCCTCGAACCTGACCGGGCTGTGTCGCCTTGAACTCATATTCTGCTACAAATGCCTCAAGTCTACGATACTCTTAATTATCACCTAAATCGAGTCAATACCACGTGGATAGATGATAGATAAGATATATTACTTTACCGACAATTAATTATACATACCTATTTAATATATATTAGTGAGGAAGTAATTTTATATTTAATTTTTTTTCTTGAATGCACGTTATTACTTATAAATTATATTTTTTGGTAGATCGTTATGTTCCATTCAAATCATACAGTGAAATATAGGTACGTTTAAAATTTAACCCCTCTGTATAAGACCCGGAAGAGTTTAAGATACGAAGCTAATTTTACATTCAGATACCTACCTTTATCAATAATTTATGGTATGTTCCATTTAAATATACATTAAGTAGCATATTTTATAGAATTATATATGTACTATAGAATATAAAATTATAAACGTAATTATAGATTATGTATACTTTTAATAGTATATTTACGAATTCATTAAAAGTTTTTATCGGTGTAAAAGATATAGAATGTTATAGTCAAGTTTGTATACAAATAACAACGTTCAACGAAACATAATCTCAAGTTTTGTATTATTAATAATAATTAATTTTTATTTAAATAAAACTAATATGTTTCGTATATACTACGCGGATTTTATTAGTTTCATTTAAATGAATAAAACTCGCGAAAGTCTTAGATCTAATTAATTTTTATATTGATTATATAAAATTGTTAGTATATTGAACGTTTCTTGTTTTTTATTCTGAATGGTAACATGGAATATGTTGCATCGCTTGAAAAATAATTGGAAAAAGTTGCTTGGCGCGAAAATAATTCAGATTAGTTTCCACGATGCGCGCGCATGAGGGGTTCTTTATCGATTGGTCGCTAGACACACTCTCCCCTCTGTCTGCTTTCCTGCTCTAAAGGGAGGGAAACTAAAATATTCCCGAAGTGAACTTTCATATATTTAATATTTCCGCGCTAAGTATACAATGTCGTATAATAATAAATATTTTTTCATTAACTGCTTCATTTATTATAACTAGATGAATTGTTCTTATGATAACGAAATTTAATGTTGTCAAACAAGTCAGTTTTTAAATTCTGTTTGTTCAGTCTTTATGGAATGATAACACCTGCCGTTTCGGCCAATGCCCCGTTGTAATGAGTATTATTACCTTAAATTTGTCATAAGCAATCATTGTCAAAATATTATTATATAAAAAAAAATCTTTAGAAGTATGTTTGCAATATACTTTATAGTGAACTTATAAATGCTTTACTACAATTCTTAATGAAACTATGAATGGCAGCGTATAAACAAAGTCAGTTCAAAACATATAACTTCTAGGTTCATTTACCTAGGCTCAGACTAGTTAGATAAGTACATTGTTGAACCCAGAACCACGTTGGGTGAGTTCAACTCACACTTGACCCATTTTAAGCTCGACATAAGTGCATTTCTTTACATACTGCAAAATTTATTTGTTTTATATTAAGAAAAAAAAATAAAAGAATACATAATAAAGGTTCCAATAAAATTATATTTTACTTAATATTACCGTACTTATATGGCGAAACATTTACAAAAGGTTAAATAGAAATTTCGAATGGTTATAAGTTGGATTGTCAGTGTATAGATCTATTAAGGTAATTATTGAAAGCTAATCCAAATGTGAGGAAACTTTGTTTTCGTTTACATCGTACGCCAACCGTTAATATTAGGGGAGAGTGTAACGGCTGACGGAGTATACGACAGGTGTGTGCGTGCGTCTGTGTGTGTGTGTATCCAACGTATACACACAGTAACATTCACACATACAACGGCAGGTTGCAGCCAGTCCCTTTTCGTCGAGTATACTTCACAGAGTAATTATCAGTATTCATATTTTAAATTCTTAATCGTAACCAAACTAACAGTATATATGAAATGATTAAATATCTTAGCATTTATTGCGCATATTACTTAATTTTGATGTTACAGATGTTTATTTTTTATATTAACAAATTAAAACGCAGACTAAATTTATATTATTGAATGTAGGACTCGATTATGTTTGTAGAAATTTTTTACTTTTTAATAATAATTAATATATCAATCAAATGACAGCTGCATTTTGTTACTCTGTGATAGTCTACAGCACGGCACACAACTACATTGACAAGGTGCACTCATTGTTAAACGTTTTGAAATTCTCGTTCGGAACCGGCCGTGGGAACCGCATTACTGCTCCGTAGACAAGAAACTAATCTGATAGAAAATATTTAATGATAACTTAATGTAAAACGAACTTAGACAACTGACTTATTTTATCTATGAACTTTAAAATTACTTTAGTTACGATGTCTTATTAAAATAAGATATATAAATACTAAACTATATGTATAATGAAGATAACGATATTAATTAATCTGTTTCCGGATAAAAAATCCAGTATGCGTTCAATAGTCCTTACGGGTACTTGAATATTTTCGGATGACATAATTATACGATGCTCCAAAGCGAAGTGTTCATTCGAATTAATAATATAAAATAATTCTTGTTAATAACTAAATATCAGGATACAGGCAACATGACCAGCAGAGCTTCTTCGCTTTTTAATTCTATGCGTACGCTTCTTGCAGATAATTTCCGTGTTCCAAACCATCGGGTTCAAGCTGATAAGAAGAGACTTGATAATATTTCTTAGTTGGCAATAAAAGATTCATCCAAAACTCAAGGGGTTTCCAAGACGGATTTTGAATATAAAAAATTGTTATTTTAGAATTTTTCTAACTTGTAAATTTATGTATTTACTCAAATATAAACGTATTAATTTGTTTGCCTTTTTTCATATAGAGATTTAAAAATTTTGCGATATATTTCAAGTCATATAATCACGAAATGTAAAATAAGAATTCATAATTTACTATACAAACCACATATTTCATTAGAGGCAAAGTGGCGCCGTTTAGTACACACAAATTTCATTTACTGTAGTTCAATATAAAAAACCATATGTAAGTCATTAGTTTAGGTATCGGAAGAATTGTCTATACCGTACATCGGGTCTAAACAAATATTTATCTTCGAAACAGCATTAAAAATAATAATAATAAAAATTATCCTTCACCCCACTCTAACAAACAGTGAATGAATGTGAGAGAAAGAGAAGGCATATGAAACATTTTGTCCGTTACGAATAATACTTAACCGCGTGTTTACATTTGTGTTATTAGTATTTATGCAAAAAATTCAGTCAAAATATAGCATACTTGTTGCTTTATTCTCTGGTAATAGGTAATAATAAGGTTATCTCAACAATCCTCATAATGGTTCCAAGGAAACCGACTACGTAATACAGGAGAAAAATTTCCCGCCATTTTCGACACTGATTATTTTGTAACATACAAAATATTACAATATACCTGTATTGACAATAACAATCCTAATCGTAATTTAGTTTTTCGTAAGATATTCAACATATATAAAACGTTTAATGAATGAATGACATTAAAAAGAGCGGGACACAACTCTGTTACTTTCTCATGGTGCATATTAAACTGAAAACATGTCATATTATAGGTTTACGCTTTAAAATGTACTCACCGAATATTTATTCAAATAAATATCCTTATGCTCAATAGAATAATCCTGAATTTCACACATTTACGTTTTTAGCGTCATGAAATTGACAAATATAACACCACTCACTCCATAGACTACACTGTTTTGCTATGTGAAAAAGTACACAAAGAATGATTTGTTTTGCTATTGGAGAATTCAAACCACGTGACTTACAATCCGGTCGCGCTATTGGCTGCCAGTACAATGTATATTGACGTCACCCTAGTTGACCTACTTTTTTCGTGTAAAATAAATTATTTAAGGACTTTAACAGTTTTTTACTATTCGTTTGAGCGATTTTAAAATATTATATTATTTTTAAACATAAAATTTCAATATTTCAATGTTGTATATACATAAAAAGTCTAACTTACCATTTGCCGTGACTTACCTACTTTCGACAACATGGCGGTTTGTTTACACCGGCATCATAAGGCGGGAAGTAGTTTGGTAGTTCTTGTGTAGATATTTATTAATATGGTATCTTAGAAATAATTTGGGGTTATGAAAGAACATATTTATTAAGATAAACAATATAATAATAAAGAGGGAATGCTTAATATTCAAAAACATGTCACATAGTCTAAAGTTATAACATTTACACCAGCGCCCCCTAGAAGTTCGCGGCGATTTCAAATATAACATGTCACAATGTAACAAAATGAGTAATCCAAACCTTAACTATTAAAAACAAACAAATCAAGTAAACACAAAACTTATAACAACCTTAATTATTTAACATTTTTGTGTAGGCACAGTCGATCTTACTAATAAAAGGCAGCTCGCTAAAGTTATTGAAATATTTTATGATATTTATTAATAATTTTGCTTGAATATCAAATACGAATAGAATTTTGTTCCTTTCAAGCTGTAGAATTGCCTTGAAGAAACATTCACATCATTATAAGGCTTGACAAACGTAAAGCGTGGTATAGTTATTGCAATAAAATAATTTACAAAAGAACATACCAGCTTCTGACAAAAATTATTAACACAAATATTAAGGCGGATTAATTTTATGTCACGAAAGTATTTATTTAAAATTTTGACAATTTTAGATTTCTATTTCTTTTATACAATTCATAGGTTCCCTGCCTCTTAATTTTCTTATTGTATAAATAATCATTTTTAAAATTGTCTACTGTGCTAGACTGGGCAACAAATTTAGTCTCTTTAGGAATTATATTGACTTTAAACGTAGTAGTATACCCTTGATTGGAAATGGAAGCAGTAGGCACGAATGGTAACACTTTTGGTTTCATAATTTTTCCTTTTGACTTCTTTTTTTTCAATTCATCAGTATCATCATCGTCGAGATAAACACTTTCTTCTAAATAATTCGATGGCTTAGCCTTCCGTTTTTTAGTTTCTTCAACAATAAACTCTGTTGTTGATATAACTTTCAACTTCTTAGATTTTGGCTGTACGGCTTTGGGTTGTGGTTTGTCATCCAATTGCTCTAATACACTTGTCGGCAGACGCGATACGGGAGCCTTTTCAAATGAATTTTGTTTCGATATCTGTAATATTTTATTTTATATTTTTAAATTATTCAAGATGTTTAAATTCAAAATATAATAATTGTAAAGTTTACCTTTGTAATATTATTTCCTTCGTCGTCTTCTCTTTGCTTTCGTTTCTTGCTTTTTTGTTTCTTTGGCACATCAACTTTCACCACAAGGTCACTTGTTTCAACTTCTTGCCTTTCAATCTCATTTGCCTGTATTGTGACTTCTGTAAATAAAGCGTGATGTAGTAACACATTTAAAAATAATTTTGTTTATATATTTCTAAAATTACCGTTTGTTTCTTGTTGGGATATTTTACGCTTTTTCTTTTTGTTGCGGACTAGTGATTCATTAAGCAAAGGTGCTTGAACATCTGTAAATAATTTACTGTATTGTTATTATGCCTCAATTAGTAATAACAAATTTTTGTCCCAGCAGATTGATATTTTTGATTCATAAAATTGATTGATTACTTTTATTTCTTTAATTAATCAATGTAAAATTTACCCTCAACTGTCACCGAAGATTCTTCAACTTGAGGAGTCAGCGACAACTTTCTTTTACGCTTTTTGGATTCTATTTCAGCGTTTTCTAGAAATTTTAATAAAATAATAACATCACTTTCATATTATGATATCATGTTGTGTATGACAAATGTAAATAACAAGCAAAATGAATATATGTATGTTGTTTTTATTATATTCTAGTTAAGAACAAACCTTTTGTATCAGACTCATTCTTCTTTTGACTGCCCGGTGTCTTGATCGTAGAAATATTAAGTGCTATTTCACTAGTGTCTGGTGGAAAAATTTTAAAATATTTAGTGTGTTTTATATGTACCTTTATAAACATATACCGAACTGTGTATTGCTAATTCGGTTGAGATAATTTTCTTTATTACAAATGTATAATAATCACAATTACCTTCTGAGACAGATTTGTTTTTCTTTCTTTCGCTTCCTGGAGTTTTTGTCATAGATTTTTGTAACATATTGTCACTTTCTAACTCTGAAAGAACAAAGAGCATACTGTGGATGTGCTATTTGGATAAAAAAATGTACAGTATTGGAGAAATTAATTAATACCAATTACCTTCTGACACTGATTTGTTTTTCTTTCTTTCACTTCCTGGAGTTTTTGTTACAGATCTATTGACTAATGTTTCGCTTTGTGAGTCTGTAACAAAAAGTGCAATAAATTATTTTGTAGGAAGATATGAACTTGTTAAAAATCTATTAAAAAGTTAAGCATTTACCATTGTTAGCTAGTTTTGGTGATTTGGTGTTCAATGATATTGTTTTTTTGCTACTACCTGGAGTTTTGATTAAACTTAAGTTATCATATTGATTGTCTTGACCTGAAATATAAGTAAAAATATAGAAATAAAAAGGTATCAGATAAAATTATAAATATTGTGGATTTTACAAAAGATGCAATACCTTCATGTACTGAATTATTCTCTGGTAGTTCACTAATTGACTTTTTCTTTTTCTTTGCCCCCACAGAAGTATTTAAATTTGGTGTAGTGGGTTCAACATTTTCTAAAATTAATAACAAATTAGTGTATAGCCATATTATTAGGTAATATTATTAGTATTTTATATAGTTTTATACAAATCAAAATTAATTTAAATAAATTGTGTACCTTCATCTTCAACATTGTTTTTCAATGAATTTTTCTTCTTTTTTTCACTTATTGGAGTTTTAGCAACAGACTTGTTGAATGATTTCTCTATGAAGGTATTTTCGTTTGAATGATCTAAACAAAATTGTTAAAGCATTATTTTTACATAAATTCTTCATTTAGAAGTGTTTTATAGTAAATTCTGCAATTATATTTATATGTATATTGTAATCTATTACCTATTGCCTCGACGTCTTGACCCAGCGACTTTTTTCCATCCTTTGGTGTCTTAGTAATTGATTTGTTCAATGATTCATTAATTTTTTCTGTAAATAAAAGGTTAATAATAATAATAAACGAAAAAAGGGTGTTAACTTAAAATAAATGTTATTTATATATATATTAATGAAATTTAATGTTACCTGCTGTAGATTGTGTCTTTACTTTGTTTTTCTTTTCACTGGCTGGTGTTTTGACAAGAGATTTATTTAATTTTGATTCTGAAAAAAATATAAATATATAATGTTGCTAACTGTAAAAACTCATATTAAATTATTTGTCACTTTGCCAAGCTTTCTTTTTTATACCACATAATAAAGGATTTGAAGTATTCAGAAGATACTTATATCTGTTATAGGTACATACCATTTTTATCTTGTGATACTTCAATTGTTTCTTGTACTTTGGATTCTTCTTTGTCTTTCTTGAAAGATACCTCCATTGGTGCATCGGAATCAGAACTGTCACTAGCTATGGCACAATAATAATAGGTTTAATAAAACAATTAATTTACATTTATGTAATAAAGCAAATCTAATTATATATATATAAAATACCATGTTGTTCCATTTTCTTTGGTGTTGTTTTCTTTGTACTCCCAGGGGTTTTAGTCACTGATTTGTTAAGTGACTTATTTAAAGTAGAATCTGTAATAGAAATATATTTAATTAGCTATTTAGCTAATTTTATTACTTCATAAGTTGTAATATATATATCTCTAAATATTTTGTAACCTAATGTATTTTGATTAATTTTGTATGGTTAAACATGTTATATAGGTACCTTTGATTTCTTTTTTAGGACTTTCATTAAATTCAGCTGGCTCTTCTTGAGATGAGATTTCCTCAGAATCTGAGTCCACTGTAAACGAAATTATATAGGAAATATTATTTCCTTATCCTAATGTGTTGTGTTAATAAAGTTTAATTAGTGTAAGTTATTGCTGATAATTTATACAAACCAGTTTCATATTTAGAACAACATTAATATCAATATTTTACACGTAAACAGAAAATACCTCACCATTTTTGATAGTTGAATCCTTATTGTCTTTCAAATTCTTGTTATGTGACTTATTAAGTGTATCATTATGTGTACCCTCAGTGTCAATGAAGAAACCAAAATTATTATCGTCTTCTGTATCTGTAAATGTAAGTCAAAGTTTATAATTTTGTATATATAGTAGTATATTGTAAGTATAGTAATACTTTATCATGGGTATGAAGACAGACACGTACCAGTAGTGACCTTTTCTAATTGAGATTTACGTTTCTTATTCTTCTTTGCACTTTGCTTAAGAGAAATATTTCCAGATTGATCGTTTATATCTGTAATTAAAATATTTAAATGGTAAATATGTAAATACTTATCTTATTGTACATATATATATTTTTTTGTTGTATATATAACCAACCTTCTTCAACTATACTTTTAGATTCTGATTTCTTTATAGGTGTGGACTTATCTTCATTATCCGCCATTTTCTTTTTCTTGCTTTCACTGTCATTACTGTCTTCAGAGAATAGTAAATGTATATCAATAGAGTCAGAAGAATCATGATCATTCTTTGAATTATCTTCCTCCCTGCCTATCTCCTTATCCAACACTTTTTTCTTAATAACCTTTTTGTTAGATTTCACTTGTGTTAAATTCAATTCATCAACTAAACTATTCTTATCTTTTTTCTTCAATTTCTTATCAATATTAAGTGAAATATCACATGTTTTTGTTTTGATTTTATTGGATTTGTTTAAATCATTTAATATGGAATCGTAATTCTGCATAATTTCTTGGTTTTCACTGCATAAAGAGTCGTCGTCGTCATCATCATCATCATCATCCATAGCTTCTAGAGGATCTTGAAGCTCTGTTTGAGTTTTTGTGGATTCATTCTTATCATTATTTGTGTCTTCGGAATCTATGAAAGCAATTGTTTCATTAGCATTTTTGAGCGGCGTTTTTGGTTCTTCTTTAATTTGAGACAGTGGGTCATTTTCTTTCAAACTCTCTTCAGCTATGGTGATTTCCTTTTCATTATCAGCCTCCTCACAAATAGACTCGGATAACACTGGAGTTTTTTTCTGAGATGCGCTTTCATTTCCGTCCTCGCTATCGTTACTTGAATCTAAGCGCATTCTATTATTCTTCTTAGGCTTCTCCGATTCGACTTCCGATTCAGACAATTCCTCGGAAGAGCTAAGCCGTTGTTGGGATTTCTTTTTGGTTTTATTAATTATTTTGTGACGCGACTCATACATTTCTCTGGATGCTCTCTTTTGTTCTTTCAGTTTTCTTTCATCGTACTTTTTCTTTGATTTAGCTGTCATTTTGAGTTCATTGTCGCTCATGGAAAGATCATCATCCGTTCCTTCTAATAGTTCGTTGTCTTCTTCATCCGAACTGACAACAAATGAATCTTTTTCATAATCGGAATCATTGGACAGGTCTTCATTTTCGGATGTCAAAGTTTCACCTTTTTCTATGATCTCGTTTTCTTCTGCGTATTGTCTTTCGCTTTCATTTTGGCTGTCTCCAGATTCATAATCATCTCCAGCATCTTCAGCTTCATCATCTAACATATTACTCTCTCTTGATTCATTGTCTGATTCACCTGAATTGGAATCATTAGAGGTTATAGATGTTATTTTGTTCTGCTTTGAATTTTTTGATTTTAAATTCTTGGATATTTTTATTGGGGTTTCTTCATCTGGTACATCAATTTCATCATTTTTATTTTTGGACAAATTCAATTTGTTCAGCTTATTGCTTGATAAATCATTTGAAGTTTCCTTGTTAATAGATATATCCATTTTTTCTTCATATTCAGTATTAATAATATTTTTATTTTCCTTGTTAGATAAGTCATTTTCATTTACAGGATCAGCATCAGTAGCTTTCTCTGAATTCTTATCCGTGTTTCCTATAACATGCGCACTATCGTTGTTAGATGCAATTATTGAAGTGTTGACTTGCATGGCTAATTTTTGAATTGACTTATGTTGGAGTGGAGTGCTTGTTAAGTAATTAAGAGAAATATTTTTATTGTTTGTTTCCTCTTGGGTTACATCTAAATCAAAGGCTGACTTTGATAATAATTTATTTGAAAGTTTAGGCGATTTCCCATCAGAAGTATTCTTCAGTTGAGTTGATATAAGAACACTTTTATTTTCATTATTTTGAGATTTATTTCCTTTATCATTCTCAGATATATTTGCCTCCATGTCATTGGGGAAGGATTTCCTGGATTTATCATTTGCTTTTGTTTCAGTATCAGAAATGACCATACTATCAGGTATTGTCTCATCTACATCCATTGGTTCACAGCTATTGTCGGTGATAGTCCTATTTTTGGATTTATTTAACCTTATGCTATGATCATGGGTAACTGAAAATTGATTAACCTCTTGAATATTTTGTTCAGTGTGTTCTATAACTGGGACACATTGATCTCCACTATCATTTATATCTTGAACATTTGTTTTCCCCGAGTTGGAATCAGAATCTTCAATCACCACCACAGTCTTAATATCCCCAGTTGGATTTTTATATAACAAACTTGTGCTGTCATTGATTTGGAGCTGTTTGTTCCTTGATTGATTTTGAATGTCTTCAACTGCTTCAATGTCTTTAGTATCAACTGATCTATTTGCATCCTTCACAATAGAATCATTAATTTCATTGCTGTTCTTGGATTTATTTAAGCTTTTATCTTGCTCGTCTTTTGACTCAGAAACATTCAAAATAGAAGTAGATTTTAGTTTACCCTTGATTTTCTTCTTCATACTTTCATTGTCACTGAAAAAGTTGCTTTCGTTTGAATCTTTTTCTGCTGTCCATGATTTTGTACGATTTCTCTTTGTTTTTTCAACATTATGAAGTACAACAACTGGATTGCTTTTATTTAGATTGATTTTATTTTTTTTTAAGTTCCCCTTTGTATCTAATTCTTTTATCAAGTTTGAACTTGATATCGAGAGCCTGTCTTTTGTAATGTCTTGTTTTACTTCTTTGGTGTCTAAGGATTCAGATGGAGTTGAATTATCTTCCGGAATTTCATTCTTTTCTTCTATAGGTGTCTCTTCATTAGAGTTACATTGATCAGTAACATCTTCAGTCTTATTTATACTCTGATTTTGTTTGTTTACTAGACGCGGGCTTCGTCTGAAGCTATTCGGTGATAAACTTGTCTTATCTTCTACTTCAGAATTCGTAGATTTCCTTGAATTAGGTTCTGGTTCTTCAACAATGACTTCTGTGATTTGAATTGGAGGTTTAGAAGGTGGTGCCACTTCAACTGAAATGGTGATCAAATTTTATGTATTAATGTAACTGTAAGTCTTACAAAGTAATATTTTTATTTAACAATTATTCAAGTAATACCTTTTTCTAGACTGGATGTAGAATCCTTTCGTGTCCTCCTAGTTGTTCTTATAGGTGTCGGTGGAGCTTCATTGTCACTTCCTGTTCAAATTAAATGTATAAGAATATAAGACCATTTCCTTTTCTATATGGTTTTTTTTTATAACAAAAATTCAAATGAATTAAATGTAAATAAACAAGTAAGAATTTTTTTTGCATTACTTTAATGGCAATATTTATTGTATGAGAAAATAATATTATAGAACAAAAAAAAAAAGTTTTTTTTCTATTTAGCTCTGACATAAATATATTTGTAATATCTTGACTTACCATGAACATTTAGAATGAAAATCTGTGCAACACCTAATTATTTTGCTTACAAATGTGTACCTATTACAAATAAATATCCTTGGAAATGAGTTTTTATTATTTTGGGGTTATTGTTTTTTTTTTATGTATCAAGTTTTTTCTAGAGCGTAAGTTAACTGTATTGAATATTGTGTATTATTATATATTAACCAATTTGCGAGGTCCTTCTGGTTGCTCTCTTAGCTCTCGGAGAATTAACGGCCACTGTGGTCTCAGATGCGATACTGGTGTTAGACTTTATTCTAGTGCTACGGCGTGCAGGAGTCACTGGTTTTTCTTCTACACTCTCAATTGCGTCTTTAACAGTAGCCTTTCTTGTTCTCTGAGGTTTCGTGTTTTCTGGTGCTAAATAAACAAATAGATATTTTCAATAATTGTCAATTTAATCATTAATATATATATTGATTTCAAATAAAATTAAGGAGATGTTTATTTTGTGGAAATAAAGTAATATCATGAATGACATCTAACTGCTTGAGTGAGGTAATCATTTTAAATGGAACACATTAACAAATAGATGGTATTAGTTTAATAAAAGTTATAATTTTTATTGCAAAGCTATTGGTTTCATTAAAAAAATATATTAATTTTTATCGTTCTAAATTACGATGTCATAATGAATGTGTCTAAACTACTGGTGCCA
Organism: Danaus plexippus; assembly: GCF_018135715.1. Classification (NCBI taxonomy): domain Eukaryota; kingdom Metazoa; phylum Arthropoda; class Insecta; order Lepidoptera; family Nymphalidae; genus Danaus; species Danaus plexippus. The sequence goes on along the minus strand of NC_083544.1, from coordinate 7,018,049 downwards.
AAATATTTATATATTGCAAAAATGGTTTATAAAACCCACTATTTTCATCAATTAGTTCAAGTTCAGGTTTCTTCCGGCCCCTTCTTTTGGTAGGTGTGTTCATAGCTGGGGATTTGCTTTCTTCTGACTGCTCTACTGATAGCCTTCGTCTTAACCGTGTTACTGGTGCTACAATTAAAAAAGTAAAAATATTGTTGCAACTTTTTCTTTAGACATATATTAAGAATTTTAAATAAATATAAAAGAATTCCACTCAGATTCAAACTATTTATAAACCTTAAAGTTAATGTGTATATACACATACAGTAACTTAATTATTTTATTATAAATTACTAACTTGTTAAGCGCAGGCAAATTATTAATACATAGATATAGTAAGAAAAAATAAGATTATATTTAAGTCCAGTACTTGTTCAAAAACAATATAATATATAGTACACTCCAGTATCCACATAATTGTTTAAAATTATAGAAATCTAGTAATATCCTACGCTAAATTAAATTGTTTTGTAACAAAATACAAATAATTTATTGTTCTTTAGTCTTAGCATTTAACACAAATACGTTTAAAAACGTGTTTTATGTTCTATTATTAAACTATTAACAACGTCTCATTGATAATTAAAACCAAAATTACATTCAGGTACTTAAAGGTCCTTTATTAGATATTTAAAAGGGCATTTAAAGATGCTTTGTACAGGATACCGATAATGCGTAATTCGAATAAAGTATGTCTCTTATTACATTTTACTTATATAAGCAATTACACAAACCTTTAACTCCTGTGTCTTCCTCCATGGTTTAAAAAGTAAGATATAAGGAAAATAATATTTAAAATGTTGGACAAACACGTGTGAAAAACCGAACCGATTCAAAATTGTGCTTTGAGGTTGAGATAATGGTCCAACAGCTGTTGAGACGCCGCGAACTGTCAATTCAAAACCGACGCGGCGTGTTGAACGTTCGAATCGGAAAAACTGGCAACATTTTATAGTATTTATTATTTATGTTTTAAAAGTATATTGAAATATAATAAATACATAAAATCTTTAATCATCCCTGCCACCCCAGATCTACAGATATTTTTTATAGATGGAGTTAATTCAACGATGAGAATTTAATTATGCTCTCTATTTTCAGCCCTTCTAATCTATTCAGTATCTTAAACTACAAGCTGTAACAACATTAGTGGATCTGAAACTATTTCCATTTTCCAGGCATGTGGTAACGCAATCTGTATACCATTAAGTGGTATTACTATGGGCATTTATGATTGCTTCATGTAATTATAAAAGATAGCTAAGATTAAAGATAACAAATACTACACTCCAATAGATAGCAGTCTATGTAAGTCAAATTCTTAACAATTTTTTTACCTGACTTGTTTTGCCGAGTGTAATTTAAAGCAATTTTTAGCAAAATTTATAAAGTTTTAAAATTTTCACAGTTTGCTACAGGAAGGTGGTTGTAAAAAATTTTGAATTATATGTAAATAAGTGTAAATCATGTTTCTAACGTTACTAAGTGAACAGATTACAAGTGAATTTCAGTATAATGCTCAATATAGTTTGAATAAAACAGTAAAATTTCCTTGTACGGTTGCAAAGATATTATTGGGCAAATAAATAACTGTATAAAAACTTCATGAATTTTTGGTTCCACTTCTGTTTTCTAAAAAATAAGGGATTTTTTTTTATAAGTCTATTTGTATTCGAGTTATGTATTTTTAAATTTAACGCTCGTGTATTTCGTCTGTCCGTTATCGATGTTGTGACGTCATAATGCAAAACACTTGCTTCTAAATTTAGATCAATTTACGACGAGACATATGCGCTATAAGTTCTTGAAATCGAATCTTTCCATATTATTAAATTTAATTTGGTCTATTTAACTGTGTGAAGGTTGGAACTTATGAGATATTGAATTACTATATTTTTTTAGTAAGCTATAACCTTGTAATATAACCAAGGGTTATCGAGAAAAGCTATCCATGATATATGTATATAATAGTATGAACAATATTGGGGGATTTTACTCTGTTTAACAATTAATTGAAATTAAAATAAGTTATACATATCTATATGTTATAAAATAATAAAAAAACCTATTGTAACCGAAAAACTTAGTTTACTTTAAATGGGTCATCATTAAAAAAATAATATATGATTTTAGAATTCTAAATACTTCTTTTTCTTTCGTAACAGCAATTTCTTGTTTAGTTAATTCAATATTTGCGAAGATATAAGTAGAATATATAATGTAGTTATGAATTTTCCACTTAATATTAAGATTGTTTATATCGAAGAGAAACTTTCCGACAATATTTTATACAGGAATATATATTATGGGTCGTTTAGGAATTCGCTGTTATTTTAATAATCATGTTTTTAAAAGAACTTTTCGGTATTGCTTGGAAAATGTGTTTGAATGTGTTATCTGTGAATTCTGTTAGAAAAAGCGAAGAAGACGAATAAAATCAACTCTAAGCCATTTTTGTCATACCATTGATGGTTCTTGCTGTGTTAAGAAGTGCCAAAATTATAAACTTAAAATTTATAGTTTAAATTTTAACCTAACAACAATGTTTTGTTAATATTTGAGAGTTGATATTAGAAGAGATTATATTAAAAAGTATAAATATTCAATGATATTACACTATTCATATTTAGATAAATGCACAAATATTCTTGAACAATATAATCTAATAAGAATTAAATAAATATGGTTATTTGTTATATTTTTAGCATAAATATATTGGAAAACAAAAATTTATTAGTGACATGCATGTATAAGAAGCTTTATTCGGTGTCTGACATATGATTATTAATAAATACGCTGGAACGTATAAAGCAATATTTTTATTCTTATAAGTTTCATATGTTTCCTTTCGAAAAAGATTTTTCAAACCCTTTAAATAAATAATTTTATTTTATATATACTTCAACTTTATTTATGAAGATTTAAGTTTTATACTCTGGAAACATTACACAGAAAGTTTCAATATTTCACTATATATTTTGTCAATAACTTTGTCCAGCGTTTCTCTGGTGCAAAGCAAACATGCAAGCTTCAGGCTTTGAAGTAGCAATAAACGACGAAACATTGCGGCTTAAAAGTCCAATATCTCAGGTCAAAGCGTTCTGTTGAAATACGACAGCCTTCACCTGATTTTCAAATATATAAAATAGTGGGTAGGTAGAATAATTTGAAGTTATAATTTTAATGAAAAAGTCGTGAATTTTCTAACTGAAAAATTAATTATATTAAAAGATATATAAAACAAACCTTGTTAAATATAACGATAGGTATTTATTTATGTATACAAATGTATTTAATTAAGTCACATGCGTTCAAAAAGCGCCATTTTTTTTTATAGGATTCCTAAATTGAATAAATATTCTGTATAAACTTTGACAAGTTCTTTTTTTTATGAAATATTAGATGTTATCGAAAATTTGTATTTAATCAGTTTAAATCTTCCTACAATCTGTATATCAATAAGTGAATATATCTGGGTATTTAATATATTAACCAAGGTTATTTATAAACAGTTAATACTAACATTTTAATGCTATATTTGGAACTTCTTATTTTAAATACAAAAAAAAAAATATCGACGTCACTGGCAGTTAATATTTTTTTATGTTATGGCTGTATTTGCACTGGACAGTTAATTTTTTAAAAGTTATTTTCATAATAAAATTACGGTAAATACTAGTGTCAATGTCAATTTTACATTACATCGGTAGTGTAATTTTAAATTTCATTTATTGACTTTAAATTCAAATGATAATACAATAATACTGAAAGCTGATATCCGGGGAGAGGTTTATTATTATCAGATGACGTCTTATGGACGTTGGGCTTACATCCGTTATTATATTGCGATCCAATTTACGTTCCCGGTCATGTTTTCACGTTTCAGTAATTTAATTATTCAACAACGTAATCGATGTTATAGTAATATCAGGCCTACGATTATGTAATATTTTTTTATATAAAAACTCCCAAATAAAGTGATTTCCCCATCTAAGAATCGATAAGACCCTTACAGGTCTATTAGCTGAGACTACATTACGACGCTTTATCGAAACTAACACAAATTAATATAAAACTTTTTGTAAAGAAAACATATATCTGATATTTTAAACATTGTTGAACGTATATTTTTTTTGAAGCGTTAAAAATTCAAGGAAATACTATAATATATACTATAAAATATATGTATATATATATAATACCTTCCGCAATAATTTACAAAATTATAAAATGAAATTTTCGTTAATATCCTTCCAAAAGTTTCTGACATTCCACCTTATGATTTATCAATTTTTCTATAATTATTTTAACCAAGAATGTGTAATATAAAATAAAGAAGCATATCTTTGAATATGAATATAAAATTTACAATGCAACCGACTAACAAAACATGAAGCCAGGGATCAAGTCACAGAATAAATTCTACAAAACGTTTTGTTTGGTCTACATATTGTTCGGACTTATATTTTGTTCTGTTCATACATAAATGACAAAGATGCTTTTTATGAAATATGAATTCAATTCTTTTTCTATGTCTGTAGCTGATTCAAGCAGCATATGAAATAAATTTCTAGGGGATCCGATGTTCGATATTATTTTTCTTTGATTTTGCGTTACATGTTCTGATAAAATTTCTTGGAAAATGAAATGTAGTTCGATCGTATTATTAGCAAGCAAATTTAACATCTTGTTGAGAAATGCTTTGAGAACGGTTTTCGGTTTTATTGAATTTTGTTTGCATTTACTTAGAATATTTTTTCAACTCATTTTAAATTTAATTTCAAAATGGATGGATTTCTTTGCGTGATTGTAAATTTTTGTTCACATATGATACTGCGCAGATTGCAACTGGGTACATTTAATTAAGACGTAGGCTATGTCTCAGAAAAATAAAAGATAAATATTCCATTTAAGAATACTTGAAGACGCGGGAAAATGCTGATTTCACAAATAATATGCAACTTACTCTCATAAATAATCAACCAAGATTAATTGAAATAAAACACAAAATAAAATAAACTGTTCACTAAACAAGCAAAGTAAAATTGAATTTTAATCAATACATCATAAAGATAAAGGCCGAATTTTCCAGTGAAATAAAAATATGGTGTAGCGGGGACGTAAAATACATTGCTTTTGTATACGGTTATGTAAAACAAGTTGTTACTGTAATTACATATAATTTATGCATAGTTATGCTCTTAACAATCATGTTTTTGTGGACGTTATATTCCATTTATTCCTTTGGTCTTTAGCATGACTCCACCTCTCAAAGTAGTGCAATAAAGAATCCACTTGAATTATACTTATATTTGTTTGGAGCTAAATTTTTTAAAGAAAAACATTTTTGTTTGCACCTAAATATTTCTTATTCATATAAGAAATTGTTTTTACATTAAATAAAAATTATAAAATTGGTTAACCAATTCTTTAGTGTTGGTGAGGAATTTAATTTTTAGAAATGCTTGTCATTATTATACTTACGTTGTTAAATATTTGGGGCTTTTAATTTTAATGAAATTAAAATAACACTTCAGCTATATTGCGGTCTGCTATAATAAAGCATACTACCTAATTAAAACTCCTTAGTATTGTATGAAAAGGTAATAATATAAATTAAAAAAGGCAACATTATAAAGGACATAGAGTATATATTTAATTAATGACATTTCTGTTTGCTAATTGAATGAGAAAGAACGTTCATCTAAATAACTGATTTTACTTTATAATCTTTCTATTCGTCCTTTGTTGTATGGAACGGTATCTTAATTTGCCCGACTGTAATGAAGTCAAGAGCAAAGTTTTATTTATCTGTATTCGTACATATAAGTATGTATACATATTTACATTTATATAATTGCTCCTCACTGGATATTGGATGTATATTTTCGGTTTTACTATGTTAATTATAAAAAGATTCAGGAATAGGTAACTAAAATAAAAAAATTGTAAAGTTAATTACAGAAATGTACGATAGTTTAAAACTTGGATTGGAAAATTGGAGTGATGAATTCTTTAAACATGACACTGACATCTTCAACTACTTGTAGAGCATATTGTTATACATATGTATTTGTATAATACAAAAGTGATAAAATGTTTCTAATAAACATATTTAATACCTACTTTTTCTTATCACACTTGTTTCACTATTGAATTATCCCTTCTTTGGGCTTTGTTTGACTATGATTTAGTGTTGGGGTGTTTTTGAATGTATGTTTTTCTATAAATGCGCTGTTCTAATTATTATAATACTAAGCACGACTACTGTTATCTTTTAATTATCATAAATGTTGTACATATATTAGAGATGTAGAGCGGTTATTGCTAAGGTTATCGCAAAAGTTTTTGTTTTATGATTCTCAGGAAGTCAGTACGTGAGATGACGAACAAATCCCATCATTACATATTCAACTAGCCGTAACTAGCGTGGAAGGGAACTTGTGAAAATAGCCAATGGTTATATATCTTTCATTGTGTTATATGTGTTGTTGTTTATGAAAAATTCTTCTTACTATTATCGTTAATTCGGTTTGAAAATATAAATCAACGATTTGCTTCAATTATATTGATGAATTAACTTTAAGTTAGATCTATTCAGAGGACTCAAATTATTACTATTTCAATCTATGGGACCTTAAAATAAGCTTATATTTAATAAAGTGGGTTCGCCGCCCTTGTCTCCCGGCCACTATTTTGAACAAAGGGTGCAATAGCGTTTATAGACGTACCTACATATATTGTAAATCAGATTTCGAAAACAGTATAGAAATAATAATCTATGTAAATAGAAATGAATGTTGCTGAGCGTATACCTTGAAAATCGATATAACAATTGGTATAATTTGTTTTGGTTTGTTTCTTAAACCCCATGAAACGTGTTTGGCTAATAAAGAGAAAAAAAATATATATTTGTAAATATTAAGGCATATAATTTGATCGCAATGATAAATTATTGTAGCAATAAAATATTATAACAAACTTCCCACTGATGTGAAAACTATAGGTTGTAAAATAATAATAATAAAGAACTGGATCAGAAACAGTAAAGGTTGGTATTATTAAAAAATACTAGAAAATGACAAATATCTTGGCGGAGCCTTACGTATTGACTCTAGTAAATCAATCCAGAGCTCCAGAGCCGAATAGCTGTTACAATAAACGAGACAGATAGAAATCCAGATCAATTAAGAGGAGTTTGAAGCAGTAAATTGCTTGAAGAATAGACCTGTCTGACATGACTTTTAAACAAAAATAAAAATGTCCATTTTAAATATATAGGAATACAAGGATGAAATAGAATTGAATAAAGAAAATGAAGTGTTCCGTGATTTTGCATAATAATTGTAATTAGTGTCTGTGATCGGAGTTATCGGAATATAAATACGAGTATGGGTTTATTACACAATAATAGTTCTTAAAGAGTCTGTCATTGAAGTTAGAATAGCATACATGTCCATAAATAATAATAGGATTTAATAAAACATTTTAATCTCGAAGAACAGAATTTTTAAAACGCAAAGAAGAGTGTAGCGTAGAAAAAAAAACAAAGACACCAATTGTCGCAATTTTTTTTTACACTTAAAGCATAAGTTAAAAATGGTTTTTATACCGAAGGGTAAAGAATTTGTATAAATTTTTTGTACTTGCCGGGATCTACTCAAAATTACCACCCGAGATTTGTGATTTGACCGGCTTAATATTGTACTTGTACTTGTACTGTAATTGTCAGGTCAGATTGAGATGCTACGAGTATTTAGGTTTGAGTTAATTACTGCTATCTCATGGTTGATCGAAATGACATTAGTTTGCCTCTCAAGCTCTAATTTATCAGATTATTGATAATCAAAGATAGTAATAATAGAGCTAATTAAATTTAATAGCAGGACAACTACGAGTTGACAACGAATGTTTTTTTATAATTTTTATCGGTTTTTTAGAGGTTTAACACTATGTTATAACAAAAATATAACAATGAAGTATATAATGCAAGTAAGAAATCACTTAAATGCCTTCTTAAATCACTTTTATTGGCTTGAAATTGTTAGGTTTGCTGGTTGTTATTTGCGGCCATCATGAAAAATTGGGGGCTTTTTAAATGTCTGCAGCATCATGGAAATGAAATTAATTTATCTTTCGTTTATATATTAGAAGTAGGTAATATTAACTCTTTTTATGTACAAACTTCTTGTTTAAGACAATATTTGTAAATAATATAAATATAAAGGAAATATTAACAATAAAGTAAAAAATACTTGCTTTAAATTCAGTTTTGTAATAAAACTATAAGGTTTTGGAAATTACAAATAATACAACACTTTCCATTTATCATTATTTACTTCTTTAATTATTGAGAGCGAAATCAACATTAAATAAAGTTAATACTGGTCAAAAATTACACAATCAAAAAAAAAAAACATCTGTATTATATATGAAGATTAATACGAATAAAATGTATAATTATTTCGAATTTTATAATCTGTCAGATTAAATCAGAATGATTCATGCATGATAACTAGCAAATAAAGATTCCACATTACTATTTTTCGTAACATATTCTATTAATCAGTACAATACGAAAGTGTGAACTCGTTAAACTTAGCTGGCGGAGACAGAAATGCGGTAACCGAATACATTCACTCCTAACAATATCCCAGTGACAATAGCATCGTAATTAAATTGAAACGCGCTGGTGACAATATATTAAGTGACTTATTATATTGTGAAACTCATTTCTCGGAGGTGGAAAAATCTTTACACTGATAAAAAAGCTCTATACGAAATGGTACAGGGGATTTCTTTATACTTTCAGATATAGCCTCACCTCTCGTTAAATAAAATCAACCAATTTAAAATGAAACTTCGTAATTAAATGTTAACCAATACTTTTAAAATAATCTGTTATTTGGTTGATTATATTGTTTGTGATAAACAGAATGTTTTGTCTCAACTGTCGTCTTATTTAAACAGTCTTCTATATGTTATATTTAATAGTGTTTCTAAATATTACGGTTACATTTTCTAATTTTCGTAAGGTCATAAAGTTTTCTATTTAAGCGCTCCGTGTGACGAGGAGCTAGGACAACCATAAAATTTATTACGTCCGTTGAGACAAAATAAATCTTTGCTCTAATTAGAAGTAAGGGAGCCATTGTCTTAATTTTTAGTTAGAAATATCTAATAGTTGAATAAATTGTTTGTTTATCTACCTTAAACAGATTATAACATTCAAAAAAGCAATTGTTGTAAGAACGAATTTTGACAAAATGAAGACAGAAGAAATTTCACTAATGGAAACATTTAAGAGCTAAGTATTTTTATGAGGTAAGAATAGAAATTAAATAAGCAAGCAAATATTATATTTTGTTCCTAATTTACACTTGATTAAAACATGTTTCAAAAACAAAGGAAATGAGTTGTTCCTTCCGCAAGGTTTTCTCGAGCGTGTGTATAAAAAATTATTGAGTGATAGCACTTACTTAAAGCATTTTTTTAACAGTAATAAAAAGCATAAAAATTAATGTAAATATTAAAGTTGCAAATATTAAATTCTACTTTATTTTACAAGGCAGGATGTGATATTAATATTACTAGTAATTGGAGTTATAAAAAACAATTACATCGTATATGTCTTTCCAGAGTTGTCAAGGGTGCTCTCCCTCCGAAGGTTTTTCAAGGGACATATTATAAGCATATATATATATATAACGTTGTGTTGCTGAAATCTATGAAGGACAGTAATAATTTATTATATACAAAAAAAAGTAAAAGAGTAATATTCGCAATCAGATCTAATGAAATTTTTACGTACTATTATCGTCACTCTGATGGAAACAATCTTATTAAGTAATTAGATAATATTTGATTAATTAATATAAAGATAATCTAATTATAATCCTGATCTGTCCGCGTTTTCTTTTTGGAAGTGATCGTGTTTTTTCCATTAAGATTGTTTGATTACATATAACATATATTAATATTTTTTAATTTTTTCAATAAGTGATATATGAATCACACTAATATTTTGGGCTAGATTATCAAAAAATATCGATAATTTTTTTTGTCGCTATGGTAATTACTAATTATCCTAGACGAATAAGTGAAATGATTAAATTATTTTTTTTATCATACTCTTACAAATCATTTCCAATAAAATGTATACAATGGCATATATTTTACATTTCAATTATGTTTATTTGTAGTTATGAACTGAATAGTTTACCTTTTAACAGTAGTTCCAGTAGTAGTAGTAGTAGTATCCCAATAGCTTAAACTAATTAATTCGAACACTATAAAGTTAAAATAAAGCAGTCGCCGTGGCCTGTAGACATCTGTACATATATCTATGTTTATACAGAAGGACGCGTTCGACAGTATTTTCAAAAGCAGGACGTTATGCGTGTGTACTCGTATATCAGAAATGTTTGGTATATTTATAAATTCATATCTTTCGGAATTAATGTATAATGTAATGTTTTAATATATTAATTAACTTACTTAAGTTATTAATTTAATTAAACGGAAATTTATCGTTAAAAAACCCATCGTTCCGACCAAGATTTCTGTTTGTAATTTCCGAAATATCACATTCTTTTATTATCTTACAGTATTAAACGCGAATTTTTTTAATTTAAATTTAAATTCACTGTCTTGTTTGAAAACATTGTTCTAAGTTATTTAAAACTAGAACATCATTAATAGTATGCTTTTCTTCTAGGCCAAAGGTAGTAATAGAAAATACTGCCGTGTCTTTTACATTTTTTTTTGCAATACAGGTCTTTAATATCTAGATGACATTTCATTTCATTAGTATCAAAACGCATAAAACTCTTTGTCATGGTTGAATTCTTGAGAAGTAAAAAAAAAAAACCAACTATGTTACAAAACATCTTAGCCGTCCATGGATTCACCATGCGGGTGCCGGGTCCAGCTCGTTGCAGAAAGAGGGGCTTTAGTAGTGCCTAGGACTGCGACCCAGGTGTAGGTTTAACGGACCCCTAATCAATAAATTTCCCGAATACAGAAATATGTCTGTCTGGACGCAAACGCACAGATATCCTGTGGAATTTTATATTATTTCTCATAAGTATCCATCATTATAGTCCAATTCAGAGCCGCTTTAAGGATAGAGTAAGGCATGACGTTTGATTTTATAGCCCTAGTACCCTCTCTCACAAAACCTATTGATCGCTCGTTTGTGTTTCTTTCCCTTTTCGGTCTGGCTATCGAAAGACTAATCGTTTTACGTATGATTTCCTACAGTGATAATGCGAGAATTCACCGTTATCCAGGAGTGCCCTACATCCCACTAGCAAATAATTAGCAGTTCCAATTGCCCCCCTTCAGATATAGCAGGTTTTTCGGTACCTTAGTACTTAGTAAGATGCGTTATCCCATCTCTCTAAAATCACTCTGATCTGGGAGAGTCGTTAGGAACGCATTGAGATAACATTTTAATAATGCTGACGACCATCATGAATTAAAGTGCACCATTTTAGTGCTAATGGGATGTAAAAATCTCCTATGTCTATCCACTCGTTCTACATGTCCAACTAGTTCTTACGAAACTCTTTTATTTAAAGAATATTTTTTTTGCAGTACGCTTTTAAGAATCTCAATGTTATATAAAAATTAAGATAAAACTCTAATTAATGTTTTTTTCCTTGAAATGTTATGAAGCTGTTTACTTTCTCTATTGATTTTTTTTATTCTTTTCAATTTTGCAGCAAGTGTTCCGAATAAGTTCATTTGGACTGATAAGAACTATATTTGAAGGCTGACTGATATTCGATATTGAATATCTAAAAACGATTTGTTTCAATACTTTTTAAATGAAATTCTATGTCAGAGTTTCAGTAAGTATGAAATTTTATCTAAACTGGTTCACGTGCTTTTCAGTGCCTACATAGATTTTTAATATTAGAAGATCAGAACCATTAATATGGCTACGACTTTATATGTAACTAATCTTTCATTTCTTAAACTCCGTATTAACAAAGTATTAAATAATACAATTATACCTGTAATGAGATCAGATGTGATTATTTTATGTTTCTGCTATGAACATATTGGTTGCAGACATAAAGACGCTATTATTTAAATTAATATTCTAATATAAAAAATGATGAAAGATTATTTTTCAAATAAAATATGACTATGTTTTAAATGATTATTTAATTAGTTTAAAAGGAATTACAATTTAGTGCGATGAGAATATTTTTGAGGAAATAGCTTGTATTCTGATATTTGTATATAAAAATATGTGATTCATTTATATATATAAAAATATGTGATTCATTTTTTATATAGCTATGTAGGTGTGTAATTTAAAATGTAACAAAGAAAATTTTTATTCTTATAGCATATTAAATAATAAATTAACTTATTGATGTTAATTCAAATTATAGATATCTTGTAAATATTATTATGACCGCAACGGGTGTTTAACGTTGAAGGTAATAAAGATAAATTCAGGACCCAGTCCAATTACAATTGTGAGGAATATGAACAATATTTGTAGAACAATTTTCACATTGAAAATGAGAAATGATTTAAACAGCAAAAAGCATGGAGTAATATTAAAGGTACATGCCTCATTTAAAATGTTAATATCTCTACAATTTCCCGACAGCAGTTACTGTACGAAATTAAGGTTGGTTATATTTTTATTATTTTGTTTAACCAACATCTGTGTTAAGTAACTAGTGAAGGAAAACAATCTTTCATTAAGAAATTTAATTGTCTTTTACTGAATATAAACAATGTTGAAAACATTTAGTAACTTTATCTTCAAGGACGATTGTCTGTATTTAAAGGAAGATAATGTCTTACGCTTTTTTACTCAATAAAGAAGTCACTTAAATTTGATTAATAATTAGTAAATTAATGCATATTTTCACTGTAAATTTTATCACCTTGTAGAAGAATGTGTATGTTAAATTTTATAAGATTAGAATAGAAATTTTATTAATAGGAAAATAACTTATATTAAAAATATTAACTTTTGATGTTGAAACAAATTTTGCCTGTACTATTTTTTGCAACAGTATTATATATCACAATTATGTGACCTAATATGTAGGTAGGACCTATATAGTGTCCTATCTGTGAGTTCAAAACATCACATTTATTTTTGAAAGTATATATATAGGAAATTATTATTTATTATGTGTTAGAGGTAAAAAAATTAACATGATAAATATGCACTACAACCTGTATTATTTTATGCTTCATATTTTCTTGTACTTTAGTTTTTCGTTGAAAAAATATAAAAATAACGAATTATGTTTTAAAAAACTCTAATGTGATGATTCTAACAAGCCAGGTGACTCTACCGCTCGTTTGCTTCCAGTGTGCGTAAATTCTACAATTCATATTACTACACCTTTCACTATCAGCAGGTGGTCTGTACTTCTCAGGATTTCGAAATTGTTATGGGTATAGCATAGTATGTTCTTCAAGTGAGTTGTTAAGGTACTTGAAAGGTCAGCGACGCGAAAGTGATATGGTATTGTAGGCATCTACAGATTACGGTGCTGATGCCTCTTTGGCCAACATGGTAAGGTAATATTAAATGAGAATCTTCGGCATAAGGCCATTTTTCATTCATTCTTATAATAATAATAGGTTCTTGTATTTTGTAAATCAATTAAATATAAACTGTTTACTTCATTAATATTTATTGCTATTATCCATAAATAATTAATTATACACACAGTAAATACGTATATACGTATTTTAGTAATATTAATATTACTAATATATGTATTTAGTGATGGAAGTAGTGGGGTACAGGGGCAGCGTAGACGGGAGCCTTGAGTACAAGTGGGGCAGCCTTGATGAGGGCGGGCGCGGCTGTGGGAGCGGAGTTGTGTACTACTGCGTTGAAACCGTTCTTGTCGTCAGAGCTGTATTCCACAGACCTGATGGAGCCGTCAGCTTCATGGAATGAGTAGGATCCCTTTACAACATCACCGTCGCGGGACTCCTGCTGTTGTTTGTTGTCTCCGCTGTGTCCGTCAGCAACGGAGTAAGAGTACTCGTATTTGGGGTAGGCCTGAAAATTATTTCTTTTATAATATTTTTCATTTCGACATTATTATAGCAATGTAAATATTATAATAAACTTACAATTTCTTCGGGTTGAGCTACAAGTTTAGCGACGGGGGCAGCATGGTAGGAGACTGGGGCAGGGGCAGAGTGGTAGGCGACTGGGGCAGGGGCAGCGTGGTAGACGACGGGGGCAGGGGCAGCGTGGTAGGCGACTGGAGCAGGGGCAGCGTGGTAGGCAACTGGAGCTGCAACGGCTAATTTGGCGAAATGTGCTTGAGGCTGGTCATGACGTAAGATGCTCTGAGAAGAGACGGCGGAGGCTGGGGAGTAGTGTACGGCTGCTGGCAGTAGACCAGCTGACGACACCGCCACAACAGCGCAAAGAGCTACCAACTATAAGAAAAAAGTAATATTATAGACTGTTCTAAAAATAAAAGTGGTCAATTTAAATACACTTATTTAACTAACTTACACGAGAGAACATTTTTAATATTGTTGTATTAGCAACAGAGTACTGAATGATGTAGTTTCTTTTGCTTTAAACTTTTATAGTATCTATATCACTGCCTGCGGCTACCAATACTTGTTTAATAAACGACCTTGTAGTTGTGAACAATTTGTCAATTCCTTAAGTCATAGTAGGTCAAAAAATTCAAAAGACTTTCATGTTATTATCTGCCGGGAAGATTTTTGCGATTATCGTAGAGACTAAAATTATTTTAAATGAAGCTTATTCGTTGTAATTTTAAACATAACAATCTACATTATTTCATTGCAATGAAAAAACTGCAATTTGCAAATTGTAATAAAACTCATACATTATTCATATTTAAGTAATATTGCTATTAAAAAATGACTGTTTTATTAAAATTATAGGTCAAATGTAATTTTCAAGAGTCCTATAATTTGATATAATTAAATTAAAAATTATATTTGAATAACGAGCTGAAAGTGTCTTACAGTTAACAATACAAAGTAAAATATATTATAATGCTGAACAAAAATGCTTTTTCGTCCTATTTCCTTTCATAGAAAACGAGTTTAATAGTCTTATTTGAAATATAAAAATGTGGTACATTTTAGTAAAAAGACTGTAAAGCTCTTGTTTTAAAAGTTAATACCCACCTACATATTTTAAGACGTGTAACTAAATAACTAATAACCGAAACGTTTTCATTTTTTTTTAACATGAATTTAAAAAATATAACTTTATTTTTTTGAAAAATAAACGAATTAAACCATACACGTTATAGTCGCAGACAATTCGGATTCCAGGTGATACTACAGCATCGGGTCAAGTTAAACATTTTTAACGTGTGTATGACTCTCTCCACTTTTATAAGGAATTGATAATCCCAAAAGATTAGTCCAAGATTACAAATGCTTTAGGATACAAACGCTTTCAGGTAATTTCATTATAATAAAATCATCTACTTGTTGTGACTTTATACTCACACATTGACCACAACAGACTCTTCCAAGATAGAAACACAGAGTTTTCGGAAATTAAAACGAAGTCCGAATTAAATAGTTAATCCATCAACCTGAGATTCTAAAAGATTTTTTTATTAATGTATTAATGATTTCTTTTTATAATTAATTCATTAAAATACTATAAGACACAATATAGTCTTGTACTCACTGCAAGGTCATCGCAAACAAAAGGAGACTTATAATTAAGAAAGTCACTATAAGTTGCTATATAAATTGAACTCAGATTTGCTAAAATTTACAAATGCTTAGAACACAAGTTTTAACTTTTACCGTTTATTACCAAAAGAATAAGAAAAACCAAAATTTCAACTTAAGGTAAAGCAATAATGCGGTTTTAAAATAATGGTTTTTTAAATTTCACATTGGATTTCTAATACGTACACTTTACTATATTTTTACGTTACGTGGACTTTTAATAATAGAGTTCATTATAAAGGAAACATTATTTTATATTGTATCCCTTTTATCATCAACTTCTTTATATCATAAATGCGACACTCGATAATAAAGTTAATGTCTAAAAAGTTATACTACTTGTTTCTAATTAATTTAATAGCATATATAAACAATATTAACGTACTAAGGCTTTGAATCCTCTACTTATATATGTGTCCAACTAAACATTTTATGATGTTCGTAATAACCGTACAACGTTTATATTTATTCTACATTGACCTATAAAAATGTGTTTTCTTTAAAACCCAACATAAGACAGTTTAAAAAAATGCTTATGTATTAATTCTTGATACAAGCTTAATGTTTTTAAGTCAACAAGGTGTTAAATATATGCTTATTTAAGTTCTGCTCCACTAGCATAAAATCACTTTTAAGGGACATCTCGAAGGACTATATTCAATATTATTGCTTTAAAAAAATATATTACCTATCTTCATTTAAGGTCTAGAGTAGGCGTTATGCCTGTTTATAGCTCAAATCACTAAAGCCACTAGGAAGCTACAATTTAGCTACAGTACGAAGAAAAATTTTCACTAGATATAAAATAATGAGATTAAAAATACAGATTCTGGAGAAGCAATAGCTCGAAGTATTAATAAAACCTGAATGTTTCATATTCCTCGATTAAAAATGCAATCAAAATGAACATTCTGTTGACAATAAAAAAATTCTCGTGTACGAAATACGCAGAGGTCTGTCGATAAAGCATGTTAATAGCTACTGCAAATTGCTTTTTAAGTAGAAGAAACAGACAGATATATTCGGAGACAAATATTTTCAGGCGAAAGCTTTGTCTTTTATCAATAAAACTCTATTATAATGTGCCCCCACCTGTTAGATACTCATTAGTACCTAATAGGTGGGTGCACATTCAAATTATTTCAGATTTATATAAATACTAACATAGGAGTTTATGTTGTCACATAATTAAAATGAATTTAATATCCGATGTTCCTTTTATAAAAAATAATCTAATGACGGAAAACTCTGTAATGTTTAGAATATTGCATTTCATACATTAATTGTATATAAAAAAAAGTGCCCATGATTTCGTCCGATTATGTTGTTCGCAGTGGTTAAGATAATATATTGTTCTCTATTTCGAGTGTCGATATACCTATGCTTATATCAAGGATCCTTTTTTAATTATTTTTTTTATTTTTCCTGATTCGGTTCTCAAGGAGGTGCGTTATAGTAAAAAAAAGTTTTACATAAACATGCAAACAAACAGACACACAAAGCGTCGTACGCTACTTTAATGAACACCACATATATTATACGAGATAATAACTTTTAGCAGCCGCCTCATACATCAACTCTTGGCACTGGCAAGTTGATACCTTCCGGCATCCTGGCTCCTCTCCAACAAACGTACCATTAACCAGTAAGTACTTAACTTTCGATTCAAACTTTTGATTGACTCTGAACTTGTTGTGTGCAATAATGACTAAATCAAACGTGGAAAAATATTTTTATTTATCCTTGAAGTGTTCATACTATATGTGAATTATTTATGGGTTGGTAAAGAGATATCAATAATATAATATTTATTTTTAACTCTTACAATCTATAAACATTTAAAACACAGCATATTCATGATCAGTGTCGGTTCAATGAAAGGATAAAGTGACAGTGCATCAAGGGGTGGTTTTCTAGATAGATGTATTTAGATGCTGGAAAAGGTGTGTAACTCGTTTAGAAAATATCTATATCATTTAGTACATAAATTTCAACAAATGCTATAAACATTTGTTTATGTTGATAAATATTAATTGGACTTTCATAATATCATATAAATTCCTATGTACTAATCAAAAATACACTCTTTTTTTTATTTAGGAGGAAAAACTTAAAAGTAATTGTAAATATAATGATTAGTAGTATATCGATATCGATTGACGTATCGATGTTAATCATTGTTGTCAAATATATTACACATATTTCTTGTATAAGAATTAAATTACGAGAATATATAGAGAATTTTTTAATTAAAATATAGAGCGGTATAAGAATATTATACATATATATATATATATATATATATATATATATATATATATAATATTATATAACTGTTTTTAACTGTTAAAACTGTTGTTTTAACTGTTTTAAAAACAGTTACACACTGTATATCTCGTCAGATAATTTAACTTTTAGGTGTGTTTTTGAATGCTATAATAGCTCCTGCTAATGTTTTACTAACAAAATAATGAAGAAAATATAATTTTAATTTTACCAAAGAGCAATATGATTTAGCGTTTTTATAGAAATATTAAAACTATGAATATAAGTGATTTAAACAACAAAAAGATTGAAGGAATATTTCTTAGTAGCATGAGCGGTAACGAATTAAAGTTTCCATTGTTCTTTGTGCTTATTATAGTCTACTTCACAGAAACCAATTGTTTCATAGCAAGCACTTCATTTGTTTATTTCATAATCATTTATGGATTTTTGCGAATCCGCTTTACAAACATAATTTTTGTATAAAATAACTGCCATAATTGACTAGAAATTTTAGCAATTTCAGAAATAGTCAGTGTAAAACTTGTGCGCATTTCTTATTTTTTTTAATAAAATTTGACGAAAAAAATAATTGTAAACGATATAGATTACACAATGATTTGATATTATACTTAATAATATTTTAGGATAAAAATGACTTAACACTTAAAAATTACTTAATATTATACCTGAAGTTCTCTTAATTTATTTATTAATAAGGCAAAAAGATAAATACTCTATGTACTTAACATTTCTGTAAACGAACAATACATTTTCTACTATTGAAACATTGAATTTATCATGTATTATAATTATAAATTTTGGATACCATCTTGAATAGCAATGTTTTAAGTATGCTTAAGTAGTTAAGCTGAAGGATAGTTCTTAAAGAAACAATAACACTTATAAAATAGGAGTTCTAAAATTAAGAACAACATTTTACGTCAAGTAACTATTACTTGTCACAATTCTTACTTCAAAGGTCATCAAATCAAAGTTAAAGAAGTAATGACGTGTCTATTGTATACGGTCACGTGTCACGTGTCAAGTGTCATCTGTCTGCCAAATAAGAGTAAATTTATATATTTTTTGTACACAATACAACAATTGAATTTTACCAATCTCACTTGATTATGGTTTCTGTATGACAGCTGTACGTATTACCAGTAAACTGGTGTTGAGGATAATTGCAAAGTCTTAACGTGAACTAAGCCCGAAAGGCATTTCATCTATCGTGCTTGAACCCAAGTTTTCTCTTTTATTGGGTGACAAGAATAGTTTAAACTTATAACTTTGTCAACATCACCCCCTTACTTAAAAGAAAAAAGCAGAAAGTACCCCGCTTATTATCGTTCTATTTGAGTTAATTTAATTAATTTCTTAATCTGTACAACTATGGAACGTCTGTTGAGCGGACCCCTCATCTCATACTCACAAAATAATGATCTTCTTTTTAAACGAAAATAAGAATTTCAACAAATCGATAAACTTGCAGTTTTTTGGAGCACACTTCACATTTATCGACACAAATATTGGAAAACTAACGTAAAATTCCACATGATGTCCTAATAGTTTTCGACAACTGCTCGTAGCCTTTTTAATAATCTTTCCAGCTAAAGCATAGCGCCTCTTTTAAGTTTTAAGAAGATTCGCTCAATTTGACTCCCAACTTTCAAATCTTGAAATGCAAGAAAACTTGGTGTCTTTTCCAAAGAATTTCAGTACTTTACTTCGTGGCAGCTTGTAGGAAAGTTTTAGTAGGCTTTAACTGTGGTAGTTGGCTGTCATTTTTACCTATTCCTATTTACCTTCACATTTTACACATAGTTCTAAACTCAAAAAGGTAATTGTAATAAGAAAGACAGTCAAATCATTCATTATTTTCCGGCACTCATTGGGATCCTCAGTTTTTTAACAAATTTTCGCATAAAATAAATGCTCTTATCTTTATTAAGATTTATATATATTTTCCATAAATAACTATATACACAGTAATAATAATATTACTAAAATATGTATTTAGTGATGGTAGTAGTGGGGTGCAGGGGCAGCGTAGACGGGAGCCTTGAGTACAAGTGGGGCAGCCTTGATGAGGGCGGGCGCGGCGGTGGGAGCGGAGTTGTGTACAACCGCGTTGAAACCGTTCTTGTCGTCAGCGCTGTATTCCACAGACCTGATGGAGCCGTCAGCTTCATGGAATGAGTAGGATCCCTTCACAACATCACCGTCGCGGGACTCCTGCTGTTGTTTGTTGTCTCCACTGTGTCCGTCAGCAACGGAGTAAGAGTACTCGTATTTGGGGTAGGCCTGAAAATTACTTATTTTATAAACTTTTTCATTTCGACATTAATATAGCAATGCAAGTTTTATAATAAACTTACGATTTCTTCGGGTTGAGCTACAAGTTTAGCGACGGGGGCAGCGTGGTAGGAGACTGGGGCAGGGGCAGCGTGGTAGGCGACTGGGGCAGGGGCAGCGTGGTAGACGACGGGGGCAGGGGCAGCGTGGTAGGCAACTGGAGCTACGACGGCTAATTTAGCGACATGTGCTTGAGGCTGGTCATGACGTACGATGCTCTGAGAAGAGACGGCGGAGGCTGGGGAGTAGTGTACGGCTGCTGGCAGGAGACCAGCTGACGACACCGCTACAACAGCGCAAAGAGCTACCAACTATAAGAAAAAAGTAATATTATAGACTGTTCTTAAAATAAAATTGGTCAATTTAAATACACTTATTTAACTAACTTACACGAGAGAACATTTTTAATATTGTTGTATTAGTAACAGAGTACTGAATGATGTATTTGCTGCTGTGCTATAGTTTTATAGTAATTGTAAAATTGCCTGCGGCGAAGGCGGCAGCTTGTTTAGTGAACGACCTTGTCGGTGTGCAAATTTATTTATTCGTTACTGTTACTCGGTTATCCTTGCAAAAATACTTTCTTTATATTAACTGCAAAAAAGTTTTTGTTCATTCAGTGATTCTTATAATTGAAAAGAATCTAAGTTATGAATGAGTCTTTGGACGAAATATATCTAAAATGCAGTGATGTATTTATAAAAAATATGGTATATCATCTTCATTATGTTCAATGTCTGTAATTTATTGTTTGTCATAAAGGTTCTAACAGAATAAAAATATGGAACTTATCATACCTCTAAATTATTTTCTTTTTAAAAAAAAATCCATTACGAGGAACTTGTTAGAAACTCACATTGAAAATATTTTTCAAACTAAATATGCGAAGTAATAAGACTCTATTCTCGACGTAATCGTTAGTTATTACATATTTCACCTAGTAATTAAGTAGTTCACTTGTTTTCTTTTTTTTATGCTTAAGGTGGCAAACGAGCAGAAGGACAACTTGATGGAGATAGTTACCGTTGCTCATGAACTTCCGTTATAGTTTTGCGGATGCGTTGTCATCCTAAATTAAGGAATAGGGACAGGAAGGAGTGAGAAAAGGGAAATGGTGGAAACAGGGAAAGTGCAACAGACGTTCTTACCATTAAAGGCCGATCTTCTGTGAAAAGGTTGTACTTCCTCGGTCGAATCAGCGCATGTTCGAGCTGCAGTAATTTGACCACAGCTAGGCTCTTCCACCTCTTTTTATTTGTCAACGTTATTTTTTTTTTCGATAGGATTAGAAATAAATGCTCGGAATAACCACATTATCAGTACGAGTTTATAATTTACGTTGTATTAATTACGTAAGTTGTTGATGACTCTTTTGGATTTTATAATGTATAGTAAATTAAAACCTTTATTCTCATATAAGCGAGAGTCATTTTCTACTAAAAGATCTGATTTAAAAAATTTAAACCTTTATTCTCATATAAACGAGAATTATTTTCTACTAATAGATCTGATCTTCTAATAGATGATGATAATGATATGATCCATAAATGACTAATAATTAAGAAGACGTTATATTTTAATATCTATGTTTGTCATATAATAAAACTATTACACAAAGAAACATTAATTATGATATGTTCGTTGTGTACCTTTTAAATGTTCTCAATAAATAATATTATTGCTATATTATGCGAATGTGTTTAAAATTCAAAATAATAAAGGTAAATTCAGGCCACAGTCCAATTGTAAGTGGGAGAATTCTGCATCAGCATATTTATAGAACTATAACATTGAAAATGAAAAATTATTAAAGCATTGGGAGCTTCGAGTAATATTAAAGTTACATGTAATTTTAAAAATCATATAATATTTTACACATATAATTAAAGTAAGAGATTTATATAATTTTACTATAATTTAACTGTCAAACTCTCTGTTAATAAGCAAATAAAAAAAAAACAAATATTTTGTATTAAATATTTCAGAACTTTTTGTTTTTTGGAATAAACATATTTTGATAGCATTATCTTCGGATAATTACGAGTGTTGAGTCCAGAAAACCATAGACCATAAATTATTTTTATAACTCCTAAATTAGTTTTAAAAAAGGAATGTGTATTTAGTTAAATATTTTTTGAAACAGGTAAATTTATAAAGAAAAACTTTTAACGAGACAATACTAATAAGGTGAAATCAACGATTTTCTTCCAGTGAGCTCGTTATTTTCAGTTGAAAGCGTGAGTTCAAAATTTTAAAATATATATAAAAAGAGATTCTTCGGTATAAAGTAAACCATTTTTCATTCATTCTTATACAATAGTCTCATGTTTTGTTGGCGATCATATAAATATAAACTGTTTAGTTCATTAACATTTATTGCTATTTTCCATAAATAACTATATACACTGTAATATTAATATTACTAAAGTATGTATTTAGTGATGGTAGTAGTGGGGTGCAGGGGCAGCGTAGACGGGAGCCTTGAGTACAAGTGGGGCAGCCTTGATGAGGGCGGGCGCGGCGGTGGGAGCGGAGTTGTGTACTACTGCGTTGAAACCGTTCTTGTCGTCAGCGCTGTATTCCACAGACCTGATGGAGCCGTCAGCTTCATGGAATGAGTAGGATCCCTTCACAACATCACCGTCGCGGGATTCCTGCTGTTGTTTGTTGTCTCCGCTGTGTCCGTCAGCAACGGAGTAAGAGTACTCGTATTTGGGGTAGGCCTGACAATTATTTCTTTTATTAATTTTTTCATTTCGACATTATTATAGCAATCTAAGTTTTGTAGTATACTTACAACTTCTTCGGGTTGAGCAACAAGTTTGGCGACGGGAGCAGCGTGGTAGGCGACTGGGGCAGGGGCAGCGTGGTAGGCGACTGGGGCAGGGGCAGCGTGGTAGACGACGGGGGCAGGGGCAGCGTGGTAGGCGACTGGAGCAGGGGCAGCGTGGTAGGCAACTGGAGCTGCGACGGCTAATTTAGCGACATGTGCTTGAGGCTGGTCATGACGTACGATGCTCTGAGAAGAGACGGCGGAGGCTGGGGAGTAGTGTACGGCTGCTGGCAGGAGACCAGCTGACGACACCGCTACAACAGCGCAAAGAGCTACCAACTATAAGAAAAAAGTAATATTATAGACTGTTCTTAAAATAAAATTGGTCAATTTAAATACACTTATTTAACTAACTTACACGAGAGAACATTTTTAATATTGTTGTATTAGCAACAGAGTAGTGAATGATGTATCTGCTGCTGAGCAATAGTTTTATAGTAATTGTAACATTGCCTGCGGCGAAGGCGGCAGCTTGTTTAGTGAACGACCTTGCCTGAAGGCAGAATTTGACAAATCTCGCCTACATTCTCAGTTCACTGGGTCACTATTACGAAAGACGAATGTGTTATAATAACGTTTGCAATTCAAGACCTCTTTGTATTATTGTCTTTAAATAAAATTCGGTCTCTCACAGGATATCGATTATTTGTAATAGTTTTAAAAGCTTGGAAAATGTGAGTAAAGTATAAATTATAGATTTTATCTTTTTGTCTCAAAGTTAAGGTTCCATGAATTATATATGTAGATTTATTTAAATTGTTATAATAATCAGTATTACTTTACTTTATTAATAATATAAATAATTTAATTTGTCTTTAGAAATGTAACAATATAGTACAATCATCACCGAGACTAGACCTCATTCAACTAATTTCAAAAAGATTTCTCTAGTAACAATTGGTATTAAAAATACATCTCTTTCATTACTGTTGTATTATCGTCCAGAATAGCTTCAAATGCAAAATATACAGTGTATATAACACATGTATTGCTAACTTCATATCTCCAGCCAGCGCCTTGAAATAACCAAGAAAGTAACCAGCATTTGCATGTTATTTGGTTTGTTACAAGTATATTCTGAGGCAAAATATATTGCATGGATTATTAAACCAAAATATTAAATCTATAATAAAACATTTTGTTTGTCTTCTTAAACTTCAAAATTAATAGTTTGGGAGGCTCTTATAAAAGTATATAACATTTTTATATTAAAGTAATTGTTATTAATAACTAATAGCAAAAGTGAAAGTAAAAAGTTGTGTATAATAAAAAAACTACAAATAAAACAAGCTGCATGGAAGCCATAATAGTTAAATACCAAAATAGTTAAATTAATATAAGTAGAAGAAGGAGACATCGTTAGAAAAAGGAATCAAATCTATTGACTCAGTAAAATGTTGTCTGTGAATCCCGATTTTATATAACATTTTTCGATCTTTTTCAACTTTATATAAAGATTTTGTAATTTTTTAAATAATAGATTTATATAGATTTCTTTTATTTATTTTTTTAAATTATATAAGTAGAACGTCTCAATAATTGATAGTATAATTTTAAACTTTAAAATTGTACTTTATTTAAATTTTAATGCTATATAAACAATATTTCTGTTTAATATGTTAACCACACGATATGACAGGATAAAACATTTTATATTTCTATACAATCAGAAAGAAGTTTTTCGTTTCTTAAAATAACTATCATCTGCTCTTCTTGAATCTAAATTTATATTAGACGACAAGAAGGTTCAACAAACAAAATTTACATTTATTTACATTGGCCAAAGTTGCAGTTTTAGAGGAAATTCCACAAATTGTGTTGCTACTGGGACTTTGTCCACGCTGGTTTGCATCTACGTGATAGGAACGGTTAGTAGTCTTCTGTTGTAAAGCTTGCTTTATTATACTTGAAATAAATGACTCAAGAAGATGTATATAGATGTAGTACACATTTTTTACAAAGTTCAATTTAAATTTCTAGTACGGAACATCAATTTGTGTGTGCATACTTAAGTAACATATTACTAATAGTTGTTTGGTACTTTACAATTTTTAATATGAACAAAATTAAAAAGTTCCACGAGACTTTTAGGTGACTTTACATTTTCGAGTCTGATCTTTGTATTTTTGGTAATTATTTTGTCCGGGTTTTAATTTTTCAGTATTAGAAAAACAGCTTTTGGTGTTATACATTATTGTTTATATAAAAGACAATCTTGCCTTTTTATATGAAATCGAAGTTCCTGTGGTTCCTCGTTTTGCTTATTTACTCGCTGTAAAACTCATTTCGCTTGTTAAATAGAAGGTAGGCATCCGCGGTAACAAAACCTGGCGTAGGTCCAAATGACCCAAGTCTAATGGATGGACGCCAAGTATGTATCAGATTCACGCCTAGTCCAATTTCCTTTAAGTTTTCATGATTTACTTATTTGGCATACAATCAAGTCCGATAGAAATGAATTTTTGTAAAAAAGCGGATCTTAAATTTTAACATTAAAATAATGATGTAAATGAGACATGGAATATTTTTCTCTTAAATACAAGTTAAAATTTATATATGAAATACAATATAAAATAAAAAATATATATATTATTATTTAAAACGTTCTGTCTTTTAACAGTTAATACGAAAAAGAAAATCCTTGGAAATTAACTGTTCTAAAATGTTCTCATGTATATTGTCACTTCATTATATTAGTCATTGAGATGCGTCATGGCCGGAGTAATAGTCAACTACGATACCTACTAAAGGAACCAAATAGAAGGTAACAAACATATTGATTTCACTGTAATAGTTCCTATCACTTCTGTCCCAATTAAAGGCCTTTTGTGTCATTTTATCACCAGCTTCAGTGAAATCACATATTTGTCGCTTTGTACATATATTAGTTTTTGTTATGTTCGTCTTCAATATTTTTAAATTGCGATTCCTAATTATTAATATTTTCTTACAGAGATCATGTCTTTGGTTATGAATCAGATTGAGTTGGCTTTCAAAAAAAATGAAGGATTAAAAAAAATTCTTTTGGTAAAAAAATAATAATGTGATAGTCACTTTTATCTCGTCTGCCCGTGATCACGGTTGCTGCAAAGGAACCGAAACTTCGGGATAATGTATTCATAAAATAATAAAAAACACTTAGTAATATCCGAAAACGTTAGTTTCATTTAAATGAATACACGCGAAAATAAAATTTTTTACAGTTTAAAATAGGTATTATGGAAGAGAGTTTTGAATTGGGAAAAGATAGATACTGGGAGACAAGAGATTAAGAAAAAAATGAAACAATATCTTGTCATTTATCAATAATATTTTTTGTGCATAATATTAAAAAAAAATCATCAATTAAAGAAGTATGGGAAGATTTTAAGAAAATTTTTTTACAGGTTAATTAAAAAAGGATGTGACACGGAGAAGCTTTAAGTTAAAGTTACACGGAGAAGTTAGTTTTCTACATACATAATTATAATTACTATACATTATTAAGGAAATGATATCGCTTAACGAAATTACAACAATTCATTTGTTTATAAAGTTTTGTGATCTAGATTATATAGTAAACATACAACTAAGTTATATAAATATTTACAAACATTGACACTCCACAAGCATAGTAATATTGTTTAGTTTAAGAAGACTGGGCTTAAAACCTATTTAGTTCCAATCATAAATAATGTTTTAATGTACCATTTATTAAAGGGAAATAATTATACACACGTATGAAAATTCGATATTCCCATACATCTCACTAATGAGAAATAATTATAGTTATTATAGTAGGTATTGCATAGTTAGAATAAAATTGTAGGGAGTTTAGAATTACATATATTAAAATTGCTTATATATATAGTTTTGTAACATTTCACAATTTTATTAAACTTCTTTCTCGTTATATAGCAGGCACATCAGAATAGTAGCTTACTATAAATAATGATAACAAAAAATATTTTTTCAAGCCAATTAGTAAGTATACCAATTATATTATTTCCTACTAACATATTTCTATGACAAAGCGTTACGATTTCAAATATCTTTACAGCTATCTGATGCGTTACATACATCTTGCGTATAGTATATTTGCGTCTGCAGCCCGCTCCACCCTCGCTCACCTCGCTGCTCTAACCACCGCGCTTCTGTACAAACGGGCATGGGCTCATTTACGTTTTTTGCCAACAGATTTTATTGTCCTAATTTTAAGATGTATATGAATGTTTCTTTTGAAAATCTATTTTAAACTCCAATATTCCTTTGATGTTGTCTTTGGACTGTCTTTAATCTCTAATTCGTTGTTTTTTTTAAGTATTTTTTTGGTATTATATAAATGTATTGCTCTGTGTATTTGGATTGAAACAAAATTACCATAAGCTCTTCTATTTTCATCGATCCTATATTTTCTTAAACCCGTGACAACTATATTTTAAGTACTTTTTTATATATGTATTTCTGATCATGCCAAAATAATATTAATTTAATTTCTTTTTTAAATGTTTCCTGTGTTCTCGTAGCCCATGGACGGCTAATATGCTGATTGTGTATGTGGCTGTAGCTGTCAACTTATCTAACATAGAGTTTATTAAATGAAATTGAAAAAAAACCTAAATTTGGAATTTATAGTATATATACCGACAAATTAATGCTACGTAAAACTAATATTTTTTTATGTGCATTACGTTTTTTATTATTTCAAATGACGTACTCCCAACGTTTCGGTTACTCTGCAACAACCGTGACAACGGGAAGACGGTATGAAAATCTAGTTTAAAGTAATAAAAAACGCGATAGCACATCCGAAATTATTAGATTAATTTATATGAATACACGTGAGTCTTAGATATAATAATATAACATAATTGTTGTTTGATATTAACCAAATGAGACAACAAAATCATTAAACAGTAAAATGGACAAAAATTTAGAATTACGGATGGCGAATTTATTGCTTATCTACGTATATCTAATTATGACACTATCACAAATAAAAATGAATCATTTATATTAAGAAAAACATCGACGTCTTTATCAAATTCTATATTCACTTAAAGATATTACCAAATATATTATTTGTTTAAACGGTTGATGAAACCTAACCCAAGGTAAAATATAGGAGCTACTATGCTATTAGATTATTATTTAAGAAAAAAATATTAAATCAAAATAAAGTTGAATCTTGGTTTATTCCTGTAAATACAAAACATCAATTTTTTTTACAGAGGGACGAAACCTCTCACCATTCCATGGATTCATCGTGCGGATGCCGGGTCCACCGCGTTGCAGAGAGAGGAGCTTCAACAGTACCTGGGACTTGCAACCCAGGTGTAGGTTTAAGGAGCCTCTATCTAATGCGTGTTAAACGCTCACCTCCACCGTCCAAGCTCCTCTCTCTACCTAACCAAATTTGAAAAGAACCTACTAGGGTTGCCTTCGAAGTACGTTCCAAGAATGAATTAATATTAGTTCTGGACAGGCCCAGGTCTTTTAGTAGGTTGTAGAGAGATTTTGCCGTTATACCTTTCGCTCCCACTTCTACCGCGTACGAATCCACGTCGAACCTATTTCGTGTGAGTTCGTTTGTGAGCTCGTAATATTAATTGACCTTGATGGTATGGTCTTGGGGGATGTTGGTTTCCCAAGGAACCGTAAGCTCTATTATCGCAACTCGCTTTAAAATTCGCGAATACATAATTATGTCTGGCCTGGAGGACGACGCACAAATATCCTCTGGGATTTTGTATTGTTTCTCATACGTACCCATCATTATAGTCCAATCCAATATAAATAGAATAAAATGATGTAAAATATATTTATATCCTAATATATTATATTATTCGTTTGCTAACGTTGTTTAACAGCATTCGGATAAGACTTTTGAATTCTATGAAGGTTGAAAATAAGTTTTCCTTATATTTGATGAAACTTTAAAACTGTCTGGAGTTTTGAGCTTTTGAAAGCTTCTGTAAAACTGTGTTCTATTTGTGTACTAACTTGTAAAATCTCGTTTAATAATTTTACTTTTTTGTTTCCTATTATCTCGCAGAAAATGATAAGTAGTTATTTTTATATGTTTTATTCATTTAATTTAACGTCACTACGATATGGAAAAATTAAAATTACAAGTAACGAAACATTTTTATTGTTGGAAATATCTAATAATTAAAAGAGGCTTGTTTTGTAAGAATAATTCATATTTGTAGTCAAATCTTAAAAGATTCATGCTATATTTTCATGAGTTATTAAAACCTACAAGTCAGAGGTTACTTTGACCTTATTATAAAATATCCTCTGGTACCCAAATTTTTCGCAAATCCACAACAAGACCGATGACCGTGGTCTGGTCCCTTAATTTATCGATGTAATATATATTTAACGTGAGATAGTAAAACTTCCGGACAGATAATATTATGTAAGTGATTATACAATTATGACCTAATCGTCACAGAGAATATATTTGACAAATTTTGCACTCCGAGAAGGTCGTTCACTAAACCAACTGCCGCCTTCGCCGCAGGCAATGTTACAATTACTATAAAACTATAGGATAGCAGCAAATACATCATTCAGTACTCTGTTCCTAATACAACAATATTAAAAATGTTCTCTCGTGTAAGTTACTTACATATGTTCATTTAAATTCACAATTATACTTTCAGAACAATCTAAAATGTAACTTTTTTCTTATAGTTGGTAGCTCTTTGCGCTGTTGTAGCGGTGTCGTCAGCTGGTCTTCTGCCAGCAGCCGTACACTACTCCCCAGCCTCCGCCGTCTCTTCTCAGAGCATCGTACGTCATGACCAGCCTCAAGCACATGTCGCTAAATTAGCCGTCGCAGCTCCAGTTGCCTACCACGCTGCCCCTGCTCCAGTCGCCTACCACGCTGTCCCTGCCCCAGTCGTCTACCACGCTGCCCCTGCCCCAGTCTCCTACCATGCTGCCCCCGTCGCTAAACTTGTAGCTCAACCCGAAGAAATTGTAAGTTTATTATAATATTTACATTGCTATAATAACGGCGAAATGAAAAAAATTATAAAAGAAGTAATTGTCAGGCCTACCCCAAATATGAGTACTCTTACTCCGTTGCTGACGGACACAGTGGAGACAACAAGCAACAGCAGGAGTCCCGCGACGGTGATGTTGTGAAGGGATCCTACTCATTCCATGAAGCTGACGGCTCCATCAGGTCTGTGGAATACAGCGCTGACGACAAGAACGGTTTCAACGCAGTAGTACACAACTCCGCTCCCACCGCCGCGCCCGCCCTCATCAAGGCTGCCCCACTTGTACTCAAGGCTCCCGTCTACGCTGCCCCTGCACCCCACTACTACCATCACTAAATACATACTTTAGTAATATTAATATTACAGTGTATATAGTTATTTATGGAAAATAGCAATAAATGTTAATGAACTAAACAGTTTATATTTATATGATCGCCAACAAAACATGAAACTATTGTATAAGAATGAATGAAAAATGATTTACTTTATACCGAAGAATCTCTTTTTATATATATTTTAAAATGTTCAACTCACGCTTCCAACGGAAAATAACGAGCTCACTGGAAGAAAATCGTTGATCCCATTTCACCTTATTAGTATGGTCTCGTTAAAAGTTTTTCTTTATAAATTTACCTGTTTCAAAAAATATTTAATTAAATACACATTCCTTTTTTAAAACTAATTTAGGAGTTATAAAAATAATTTATGGTCTATGGTTTTCTGGACTCATCACTCGTGATTATCCGAAGATAATGCTATCAAAATATGTTTATTACAAAAAACAAAAAAAGTTCTGAAATATTTGTTTTTTTTTAATTTGCTTATTAACAGAAAGTTTGACAGTTAAATTATAGTAAAATTATATAAATCTCTTACTTTAATTATATGTCTAAAATATGATATGATTTTTAAAATTACATGTAACTTTAATATTACTCGAAGCTCCCAATGCTTTAATAATTTTTAATTTTCAATGTTATAGTTCTATAAATATGCTGATGCAGAATTCTCCCTCTTACAATTGGACTGTGGCCTGAATTTACCTTTATTATTTTGAATTTTAAACACATTCGCATAATATAGCAATAATATTATTTATTGAGAACATTTTAAAAGGTACACCACGAACATATCATAATTAATGTTTCTATACGTAAGAGTTTTATTATATGACAAATATAGATATTAAAATATAACGTCTTCTCAATTATTAGTCATTTATGGATCATATCATTATCATCATCTATTAGAAGATCAGATCTATTAGTAGAAAATAATTCTCGTTTATATGAGAATAAAGGTTTAAATTTTTTAAATCAGATCTTTTAGTAGAAAATGACTCTCGCTTATATGAGAATACAGGTTTTAATTTACTATACATTATAAAATCCAAAAGAGTCATCAACAACTTACGTAATTAATACAACGTAAATTATAAACTCGTACTGATAATGTGGTTATTCCGAGCATTTATTTCTAATCCTATCGAAAAAAAAATAACGTTGACAAATAAAAAAAGGTGGAAGAGACTAGCTGTGGTCAAATTACTGCAGCTCGAACATGCGCTGATTCGACCGAAGAAGTACAACCTTTTCACAGAAGATCGGCCTTTAATGGTGAGAACGCCTGTTGCACTTTCCCTGTTTCCACCATTTCCCTTTTCCCACTCCTTCCTCTCCCTATTCCTTAATTTAGGATGACAACGCATCCGCAAAACTATACCGGAAGTTCATGAGCAACGGTAACTATCTCCATCAAGTAGTCCTTCTGCTCGTTTGCCACCTTAAGCATAAAAAAAAGAAAACAAGTGAACTACTTAATTACTGGGTGAAATATGTAATAACTAACGATTACGTCGAGAATAGAGTCTTATTACTTCGCATATTTAGTTTTAAAAATATTTTCAATGTGAGTTTCTAACAAGTTCCACATAATGGAATTTTTTTTAAAAAGAAAATAATTTAGAGGTATGAAAAGTTCCATATTTTTATTCTGTTAGAACCTTTATGACAAACAATAAATTACAGACATTGAACATAATGAAGATGATATGCCATTTTTTTTATAAATACATCACTGCATTTTAGATATATTTCGTCCAAAGACTCATTCATAACTTAGATTCTTTTCAATTATAAGAATCACTGAATGAACAAAAACTTTTTTGCAGTTAATATAAAGAAAGTATTTTTGCAAGGATAACCTAGTAACAGTAAAGAATAAATAAATTTGCACACCGACAAGTTCGTTCACTAAACAAGCTGCCGCCTTCGCCGCAGGCAATGTTACAATTACTATAAAACTATAGCACAGCAGCAAATACATCATTCAGTACCCTGTTGCTAATACAACAATATTAAAAATGTTCTCTCGTGTAAGTTACTTACATATATACATTTAAATTCACAATTATACTTTCAGAACAATCTAAAATGTAACTTTTTTCTTATAGTTGGTAGCTCTTTGCGCTGTTGTAGCGGTGTCTTCAGCTGGTCTCCTGCCAGCAGCCGTACACTACTCCCCAGCCTCCGCCGTCTCTTCTCAGAGCATCGTACGTCATGACCAGCCTCAAGCACATGTCGCTAAATTAGCCGTCGTAGCACCAGTTGCCTACCATGCTGCCCCTGCTCCAGTCGCCTACCACGCTGCCCCTGCCCCCGTTGTCTACCACGCTGCCCCTGCCCCAGTCGCCTACCACGCTGCCCCTGCCCCAGTCTCCTACCACGCTGCCCCCGTCGCTAAACTTGTAGCTCAACCCGAGGAAATTGTAAGTTTATTATAATATTTACATTGCTATAATAATGTCGAAAAGAAAAAAAATATAAAACAAGTAATTTTCAGGCCTACCCCAAATACGAGTACTCTTACTCTGTTGCTGACGGACACAGTGGGGACAACAAACAACAGCAGGAGTCCCGCGACGGTGATGTTGTGAAGGGATCCTACTCATTCCATGAAGCTGACGGTTCCATCAGGTCTGTGGAATACAGCGCTGATGACAAGAACGGTTTCAACGCGGTAGTACACAACTCCGCTCCCACCGCCGCGCCTGCCCTCATCAAGGCTGCCCCACTTGTACTCAAGGCTCCCGTCTACGCTGCCCCTGTACCCCACTACTACCATCACTAAATACATATTTTAGTAATATTAATATAACTGTGCATACATATATACTGTGTATATATAAATAACTATATAGTTTTTTATGGAAAATAGTACCTAATAAATCTGTTACTAAAGTTATTGTTTCTATTTTATTAGGCGTAAACAAATCTCAAGAAGTGTTTTTCCACATTTTATTTCAAGCTACCTTTTCTTTCCGTATTTGTGATTTTTATGAACTGCATTATTTTTTATTTAACATACTTAGAGTTGAACCCGTGATTTCATAAGTATCATATATTATTATTTTTTGTATGTGTTAGGGAACCGTGTTATTATTATATAAAACAAAGATACCATTGTTTTTGGAAATGGAAGATATACCGTATGATTAGTGTATATGTACTTTATTGTGAGTACCATATTATTCCAAACTTTTTATATAAATATGAGAACCTAAGAAAGTTTACTTATAATGTTAATAATTTGGTTCAACAATGGTGAATTGTAATTACAGAATAAAAAGTTTGGACATAAAAAATATGTCCAAACGAGATGTGTAACTTTTGGGTATATTAATATTAGGCTGGCTTCTTAACGTCAAATAAACAACAACTTTTTAAAACACGTCCAAGTTTCTAAAAGAAAATTGAGATATCAAATAAAAGTCCATTTCTAATAAAATATGGCAAAATATTCTTTAAAGTTATTGAATAGCATTAATTATTAAAATAAAATATTGGACAAACACAAAAAAATATATGTGTTTCAAATTATGCTCAAAATTCAAAGTATAGTTATAGTTTGAAACTAGTATAAGAAATTGTATCATTCATCAATCATTTTATAATAAATTAAAAAGAAGAATGAATATAAAAATAAAATTGTTTGTTTTTTAACTGTATTTATATAATAGGTACCTAAATTTTTATTTTTTTTACCTAAAAGCCTATACTTTTGTATTTTCAGATTTAAACTTTGTTAATTCAAGTTCAGTCTTTTCTGTTTAATTTAAAAAACTTTACTTTTCATATTATTCGGCTTCATTGATATTAATACAGATCATTTGAATACATTGGGATATAAAAATATATTTTAAGACTAGTTACTACCGATTATCTTATAGAAATATGGTATTTCCTTTAAGTTTTGTATGGCAACACCATAAACTTTCTTTTGGTTCAGTTCAAAAAATAGGAACTGATCTTCACAAAGATGATAAGAATTAAATATATCGTTATATGAATGTTTAAAATCAATATGCCTCTACGTGTGAACTATACGCTCTTTCGAATTTTCTTTGATGATATTCGACTACTTCCAATTTAATTATGTCTGAATCTTGAATGTAAAGTTTCTAAGACTTGTAAATTTAAAGCTCGCAAACTCGTATAAGTTTGAGACAAGTAGCGTGTGGTTAATGACTCAATCGCATCCAAACTTTGTCGTATAATATGTACGACAAAATCTCAACAATTTCTATAACTGATTAATAATATAAGAATTCCAAAGCCAGCAAGAAAGCTTGACGTAACTTTATTCCTAACTTATTACGACAGAATAAACACATTAAACATTATATTTGTTTTAATCTCACATCTGTTAGATGTTTTCGTAATCATTACAGTAATATCTACGTACATAATTATTATGTGAGATTAACATGAGATGCTCTATATTTTTAAAGCACTCACTATTAAGGTTTAAACTTGTTGTTAATGAGTCTTAGAACAACACATGTTGGGCAAAGTAGTATTTAGAATAATGAATTCATAGAATAATGTCCTATGTAGCGCCAGATGGCTAGTTGAAATATGTTTAAACTTAATATGTTTGTATCAGTAAGTTTTAATATTGACTTACAATATAATTTGCTGCACTAATTATATACTAATAAACATTTTTTTTAACACAAATGTATATTTTTTGATATTGAGATTTAGTTAATTTAAAATATTAACCTTCACCAGTTTTATTCATACTTTTGAGATTGGTATTAATAATTATTTATTAATCCGAATCACACACAGTAAGTTGAAATTGTTTTAGAGTCTTAAAAATCACAAACATCGTATATTAATTTGTATGAACTTAATAAGAAGATTTTATACATCACAAAATAGTATACAAAGAATTCGTTAAAGGGGAACAAATAGTAATTATCCTTGTCTTCCCTAATCATTCTTAAGTTCCAGGAACACAGAAATATAGGTAGGTATATATTTTCTGTTTTTTATTTCTAAAATATATCACAAAAATATAATTAATTTTTTTGTGAAAAATGTACCTCACATGCAATTTTTAGACTGTATTAATATTATGTTTAAAAAATATACTATGTACCATCAACAGAAGCTAAACATTTACTGTCATGAAAAATATTATACCACTTTTTATAGTAATTATATTGCCTGCTTTTAATTTAATTTGTTTTTTACACAA
Organism: Danaus plexippus; assembly: GCF_018135715.1. NCBI lineage: Eukaryota > Metazoa > Arthropoda > Insecta > Lepidoptera > Nymphalidae > Danaus > Danaus plexippus. Next base: position 6,982,277 of record NC_083544.1, on the reverse strand, counting down.
CGAGGTAAAAATAATATTACAATTTATAATGTCAAATAGTAAGTGGCTATTGGAAGCAAGTATCTCTGATAACTGGATTGTATCTGTTGAAGCAAATTGTTAGAATCCGTAAGTTCTATTTCCGCGTTTTCATCCTATTCCTGGCATTTCGCTATATTCATTTTATTTCCGATAACTTAGGCAACATGAAACACACACATTTTGAACACATTTTGAAGAATTGTAGATACTTAGTATTAAAGAGACCTTTAAATCGCCCGTCGTTAAAAAAATATATAAATATATATTACTAACTATTTAAACGGATTTGCTCATTCAATTCCTAAATATATTTTAAGACAGTTTGTATGCAAACTTATTTAGATACCTAGGTATGTAAGAATTGAGAACTTCCTCACCCCAAAAAAATATTGAAATAGTCGAGTGCTGAACCGCATGTATCTATAATATAATAAGTCTGTAAAATAAATTAGAAGTAAAAAAAAAGTATTGTCGATTCTCAATAACACTTGTGTTTTTCTCTGAAAATATTCATCAGATGCACGTTTGTTGTGTGTAAGACATGTAGTTGGAAGTTACTAAATAACGTTATATCCCTTTTTCTTATTTACTTAGACATGTTTCCGTCAACTTTTCATACTGCCTGTGGCTTGCTTTAACTCATTAAAAGTTTTAATTTTATTATGCTACAAGGTTTTCATGATGCTCAAACGTGCTCTTTATATATTTTTCATAGAAAATTACTCTCTGGTCCGGTCTATTTGGTCAAAATAAAGATAAAAAATTTAAATAAACGGAATTTTAGTTATGTATCTTTTCTATAGAGCAAAAGTCACAATATAAACACTTCGATCAAGTAAGAAAAGGAACATTTAACTTTGGGATAAATTTAAATTGAAACAAAATCGGAATTTAATGAAGGCGTTAAATATATGTATATATACCACAATATTTATTTCTGACCGCACAATAAAAAATATTATAAAATGAATCGCGATAATGAAATTTAATCATTTCACATTTAATAGATCTCTTTGTAAAAATGCGATGTGTATTAGGATTCATACTTTAAATTTTATTCGATTTAATTTTTATTGAAAAAACTAAGCTATCCAATTAAATCGTTTGTTGATATATCAGTCAGCGCAAATATAATATACATAAGCACTGATATTATTATTATATTTATATAGCAGGTTAACATTAGATTTAATGTGTTTTTGTATGTCACATTATTTGTAATAAATGATACATTTACGCTTAAATTACCTCTATTATAAATTAAATATGGCTCACCGCATTTATGAGTATTTGCATACGGTCCATTAATTTCTAAAGCATCCAATATTCTAATGTTAATTGTTATGCACCCTTAAATTTTTGATCCTCAAAATTAAATTGTTTCGATATAAACAGAATACTATATTTATTTAAATGAAACTTATATATTTTCGGATATACTACGCGGATTTTATTCTTTTTAAACTTCATAGTCCCGACGTTTCGGTTACTTTTCAGCAACCGTGATCACGGGCAGACGAGATGCGAATGTCTGTCAGTTGGTCCTTGTTATTTATCACCTACCGCCATCTATTTCTTAATTTTCTGGCGTACCGCTCTGGATGCTGGCAGAATGCGTTTACAGTGTCACGAGGTGCTGCGGTATAGTTACGGACATGGGGTTTTATATTTTTGAGGAGGGGGTCCCAGATGTTGGATAGATTCCAGCCGTCTTCTCTATTGAAATTTGGATGTCTTTTAATATCAATAGCATCGCGGATTAACCTCGGTATGTAACTATCTTCACGTACTACTACTAGAATACTAAATGTAGGATCAATATGTAGTGTAGCTTTGTAGTTTTTTTTTAATAGTTTCCATGGACGAGCAATAACACCCATCTATGCTTTGGCCAGGTATTGAAGGTTCAATCTATTCTTATTCATGTAAATGAATCGCGTGATAAGCAATACTCGGAAGTTGACTAATATGTTGTGAAAGTATAGAAACAAATATTGAGATGGTTTACATTCATAGATAATTTAAATAGTGATAGATGCGATGTACATAGAAAATTGGAGCATTGTTATGATAAATGTGACATTAAGACGAAATATCGTTTTTAATCACTTGCTGTATAATATTTATGTTCATGTTATAGATCACATACAATAATAAGATTGGAGGCAGGTCGTCAAATCCTATCCCATACAAATATTGATGATAATAATCTTTTGGAATGAACACTATATGAATATTCGGGCACCAATTGTTTTAGAAGAGTAGGCTCGGTCAAGATTTTTACTAATAAATAAAAGGTATATATTAAAAATATTACAAAATATTTACAATTTTAAACGATAAAAGTTTGAATTTAAAATGAAACTAATATATTTCGGATATACTACGCGAATTTTATTATTTTAAAACTACATAATCCCGACGTTTCGGTTACTTTTCAGCAACCGTGACACTTTCATATTGTCTGCCCGTGATCACCGTTGCTGAAAAGTAACCAAAACGTCGGGACTATGTAGTTTTAAAATAATAAAATTCGCGTAGTATATCCGAAATATATTAGTTTCATTTAAATGAATAAAACTCGCGAAAGTCTTAGATCTCATTATGATAACATTTTAAAATGCCTATATATAATACATGCAATTAATATTTGAATAAAATATAATTTGATATTGATTCCTTTACAGCAACCGTGATCATGGCAAAAGAGATGAAAGTGCCGGGGTCATGTAGATATAAAATAATAAAAAACGTGAAGTATCTGAAAAACTTGGTTTCATTTAAATGTCTAACGTGAAAATCTTATATATTATTTTTTACCATATTAACCACCAATTTATTTATTTATTTTAATTTTATATAACATAAATAAATGTATATCAATGACACAATTAAGTTGTCGTGTAGTTAATATTATGGAATAATTTTTAATATATTCTCTTTACAAAAAATTGTACATCAAGGCTGTGAATTTGATAACCATATTAATTATGTCACTAGGTAGACGGGTATATCTGTTTCAAAGCGAAACAAAGCACAAAGGGGCTTCAGAGGTAAGCTATCTAAATTCCCATTCATACTAACGTCCCGCGATGATCTCTCTGACGGTATTGTGAACATGCATGTAGCCTCATTGTTATGATAGATTGTATGGCCTAAAATTTTAATAAATATTTTGCCATAATTTTTGGTCGTTTTATAATCCACTTCGATAGTATCACGTGTCGGGGTTTATGAATGAAAAAACTGGAATTTCTCCGAATTTAATTTGACAATGGATTTTTTTTCTAAATGATGTACTAAGTATGCATTGTGTCTTGGGATTTCATGTTTTTGAAAATTGGATCCTAGCTGTAAAATTTTTGGCTAGCCATTTTGTCTATTATGATAAGAAAATTTATTAGTAAATGGCCTCGCGGAATATTAGGGATTTACGGTTTTTCATAACTTTTGCATCGAGGCACGCCTTTTCTTAATCTGCACTATTTTGTTAAATTCACATAATGATGTACATTGCATTCACAAGTTTTAACGTCATAGAGCAAAATTCCAGGTCCCCAGACCTTAGTTTTTTCTGATGGACAAAACAAATATAATAGGGTTGTATCCGCAAAAAACACAATTTTACTTACAGTCTGATTCCTGATTTTCAATATTAATATTTTGGGGGCTACTTAAATATATTTTGTAAATTGGCAGACAAATCCTAGAGAACCTTAATAATATCCATCTTAATATCCATCCAGGCTTAATATCCATCCAGCATCCATCATAACTGCCTTTTTAATACTGTTTCATTTAATTATCTAGCAATTGTCTAATTAATTATAATTTGTCTAATTAATTTAATTATAATTAAATTATTTATTTTCATCTAATTGTCCAATCGATTGCAGAATAATGCTAAAATCGTAAGAGTGATTGAATGATTTTTTTTCTGTGACAAAAATCTTGCTACCGCAGAGGTCTGGCAGAATTCAATTAAATTAAATTATTTAAAATATCTACAACATATATCAAAATTAGACTCAAACTAAAAGAAAATTTTTACTTACCTGTATCATTTGGTACCTTATAATTGGCCGTCGAGATAACAAATTCATCCGAAATTCATCTCAAATTCTATTTTCAGTTCTTATTATTCATAACGCGTGTTTTTAAGTTTGCTTAACAATGTTTAAATTTTATTAACTTGACTTGAATAGGCAATAATTAAGTACGTATTAATTAAATAGACTTTCCTTTTCTACTTCTTTTTTTCTGCAAATGATCATTTAATAATTAAATAGATAAAATATGTAACTCAGATTCTTAAACATCAACGTTTATGTGTGATGTCTGGATATATGCAGCATTTGTCTAAGAGATCATTCTAGAACGTTGGTTTTAAAGGGGATTCTGATATATTACCTTTGATATCCTTTGTGCAACTGTTTTGCTTTGAACTGGCTATATTTCTCCTTGGAAACAATGTTATCCTACTCTTTGTACAAACAAAGAGGGAAGGTCAAATGTTAACCATTTTTCCTTTTCTTTGATTTAATATTATGCAAGTCTTTATTACCATTAGATTAAATTTCATCAGATACATAATATTTATAATCCTTGCGCAAATGCTAATCATTCCAGAGATTCTCAAGGAAGACTAGGGATTGACAAGACGCATACGAGATTTTTGAGAACATTTATATCTCCCTATAACCAATTTACAATCTGTAGTAATTATTACTACTACTGACATGCTATATCTTATTTATTTTAAATATTTGGACAGTTTAAAGACATATGTAAAGAAAAGGTGTATATTTTGATTTTTTTTTCATTGTGATTGTCTTGTGCATTAGGATTAAACTGGTAGAAGAGAGACTGATTTAAATTAGGATTATTTATTCAAAGGCGCAATTTTATTTATCTACTTTTTAATGCCAGAAGTAGTGTTTAATGGGATTGAAAAATGCATGTTTAGACTTATAATTTTATCTTTATTTGTATCAAAAACTAATAGTATGGGTTGAAAGGCCTATATAAGCTAGTGGTTACTTGGTCATAATTTAGTAGATTTACTATTGTAACCATTGACCATTTTATACAGGCCTTGTCTAATTTTATTATATTTGTTTCAAGGATTCAGCCTTCAGGCTTGTATACCTAACTGAGAGCCTTACTCTTTCATTAATATCCTTTCACTGTGTTACAGTTTTTAGTCATTGGCGGCTTTTGTGTTCGTGAGACGCATTTTTGTTATCGTTCTTTTTTATCTCATTAACTCAGTCGAAATAGCTAGATTTGATGCCTCAATTCTTTAACAGAATCGTGACAATTCTTAATGCAGCATGTAAACAAAATTGATATTAAAAGTTTATGCGACAGACACAATAAAGAAAAATAAATACGTACATTAAACTTCTAGCCCCCGGTGTGACAGTTGTGGGTTAGATACGATGCAAAGAAATGTTATAAAATATATTCACTTGAATCGAAGAGCGCAGTATATTTTTAAAGAATCGGAATATTTGGATGTAAACGAGTGTGAAAATTGAAATAAATCACAAAGCACGACACAGACGGAAGTTGCAGCAACGCAGCAGAACATCTGAAAGACAAAGATAAATTATTCGAAAAGAATTTACGTCATTTCTTTCGCAACGAGTATGTTTGGTTTTCTTTATGGTGATGACCTTTTTTATCACTTGTATACTATCTATTAAATTTTATTGCAGTTACTTTTTAAGTCCTCTTCAAAATTAATAAGTATATTTACCAGCAGTATTTCTATACCAATTAAGGATTTGCATTCATTATACATTATTATTTGTAGTGACTAAAAAATTTATAATATATGCGTGTTTTTATTTAATTCATAGAAAAACTATTAAACATATTTCAAGAACGGCTTTCAGTGTTATATCTGAGTAACAATGTAAAGTATGTAAGTATGTAAGTATGTATCCCAATAAAGCGTGATTGACAAACAATAGCAACCTTTTTTGTTCTAGTTTTTAATTGGTGTTAATATTTTGTTGCTATGTTTTGTAAATTTTACTTAAACTCATGAAAACATCTTTGAAGCATGAGACCATTGAATTTTTTTTCAAAGAACAGTAAGGGTTTTAATATGTAACATCATAAAAATTGAGTAAATATAATTATCATGTACCGAATTAGTCACTCACTTTAATATAATTCAACTGTATTTTTACTTATTAATTGTTAATTTTGAAGAATATTATTCATATTACAAGGATACGCGGTGATTAAAAGAGTTTTGTTGAATGCTGGCCAGTATTTTCATATCAAAATATTATACATTGGTTATTGGTCAAATATAGTAGAAATACTGTCGATTCACATCAGTTGTCGACTCACCGCTGATCGGATATTTTTCTGACGGTTTTTGTCAAATCCGCATTCAGGATTACAAAAGATATCCACTAACAAACGATAGCTCTCATATTTTAACAGATTTTGTTCACAATGGAAAAATAAATCCCTATGAGTTCTTGAAAAGCCAGTTGTACACGAAAACAGCTGGAAAATATAAAATAATGGACAGGTCGAAGTATTTCTTAAGGAATTATATTTGTGTAAGTTTTTGTAGTTCTAAGTTTCCTTTCATGTTTTTTTTATTTGCAATGATTTTCATAAGTTTATGATTTGATAAATAAAAACTTAAAAATCTGAATAGAATCAAAGTTATAATTCATTTCGATGAGAATTACATCGTTATAAATTTATTAATTATGTTAAATGTTATTGATATAGATAACGTCGGCTTACTATTATATTGGTAAGATTATTATAAACATTCCACTATTAGAAAAAGAAACGACTTCCTCATACATGTCGTTTTTTTTTGTTTTTTGAAAATTTAATGACACGAAAACAATATAAAAGGTTCATTTTAAAAAAATATGTTTAGTTAAATCCTATTACTGATTTTTGTATTGTTATATAATTTATAGTTTAAATATTCACATTTGTAGAATTTAGATTAAGAGTCAAAGAAGTTTTTTAAATGTCTTATTGATAATGATGATTTATAATTTATATTGATAATGATGATAATGATTTATTTACATTTATCAAATCAATACATATTCTAATAAGGTGTGCTGTATAACTCAAGTATGTCTTATGTTTCAAACGACGCAATATGTTTGAACACTTACACCTAGCTTTGTTTTTATTTTTATATCATATAAATATTAAATTATAATTTACATTGAAATTAACAAAATTCTTCTTTAATTGAGGTTTCTTTAAACGTTACTTCTGAATTATTACAACTTTTTTCTTAATATAAGGAAAAGTTTTAATTATATATTTTCAGGTAGATTAAATAGTGGGTATAAAAATTTTAGTTCCAAAATTCTAAACACGTTTTTCGGAAGTCATTCAACTCCTTATCAATTTCATACTAGTTATGCTTTAAGTTCTTCAGGTTTTAGAGGGAAATTTTTAAATTTGATTTAGCGAAATTATATATAAAATATTATTACAGAACTGGATAATTTCATACCGACGTCAAAAAAAAACTATATTTTTCAAATAAAATTAATAATTACGTTATTATAATCACTTACAATAACGCTGGAATAGTAAAATTTTGGATGAAGAATAATTGCATATATAAAAATTTATTTCAAAAAATTAATACAATAGACGTCTTTAACTACACGTAAGAGCAGATCGTTTGCTCCGAGCTATTCAACAGCACCTTTCTTTCTGTCCGAGAAATGATAAGCGAAAAAGTTATCAAAGACGAACCTTCAAACTTTTTACTGTGTTTTTTTAAAACCTTGTTTACTCAGTATAGCTTCCCACAACTTTGTGCACTGTTTTGCGGCTTACTTTAACTCATTAAAAGTTCCATTATATTCCATGTTCCTGTTTCCTCTTACTAACCTAGTGAAAGTTACGTACAGAACTAAAAAGTAGTAAGTTTAAAACTCAATAAACATTAATTTTCCTATTTTTAAAGGATTTTCAAGCATTCAAATAGTCATATGTATTGATTGGGATGATTTAACAAGTAGGTACAATAAAAGGGAGAAAAACGGGGTGCTTTTTGTCTTCAATGTGATAATTCAAATTATTTATTGCATATGTTTACAAAAACAAGGCTTAATATTGAATAATACAAATAGCTGACTTAATAATTAAAAATGTGTTTATTTATAATTCATTATTTCAACAAAGTACTGACAATGTTCACAATGTTCATAATATTATTGTTACTTCCATCAATTATAAAGCATGTATATTAAATAATTAAAAAGAGGTTATATTAAATAATTAAGGAGAGCTTATTATATAAGGCGTTCATAAAAATAATAAAAAATGCCAGCACCCTATCATATTTTCCCAGGCATTATAATGGACTGCACTCTATTAATTGGACAATGGATAACAACAATGAAGAATGAAACTAGAGATGAAGTCACAGAGAATAAAACTTACAAAACGTTTTGTTTCGCTTGCCATATTGTGCTGAATATGTTCTGTTGTTATCTTGTGTGAAGCAAGCTTTAGGTAATCAAATGTTGGTAATGATTTAATAAAATTAAAATAAAATCGTCTCGTGATAAATGTTATTAATTTGAAATTCGTGAAGTCGTTGATTACGTTTTCTCTGGTCAGTCAAAAACACATTAAGACTTGAATTTTAATTTTGACTATAACAATATTATTTGTAGATTTTCTTTTACTGAGTATGATTTTAGGTTCTTCGTCATTACTTTCAAAAGGAATACTATAAGATTAGCTTTAGATTATTATAAGTGATGTTTATATGTGTATTAGCTTATATATAGATTAATTCAGATAGTACAAAAGCTGAATAAATCTAGAAAGTTATGTCAAAAGCCGAATAATAATTCTAATGAATTACAATACGGCCAGGTTACTGGGAATTAAATAAAAGGGGGGAGGAGGAAAATGTTAATTTATGTATGAAATGTGTGACTATCGAGGTTATACTTAGCTGCATTTCCTATTTCGCGAAATATTTGAGTATTTTATAGTCATAATACTTCAGTTATCTTCTCGACCGTTTTATATCCGTCTGCAAATCTTGTGCCAACATTACAACATACATCGTATTATTTCACTTCAACTAAAACCAGTTTGCACTAAATTCATTACTTTCAGTCTATTAAGCCATAGTCTAGTTTGGTTTAATGAGGTTTATGTTGAATTGTCGGGCAGAAATTAAATATTACGACAGCGCAGTTGGTTATTGTCTAATAGACTATTACTAAACAATAATTTTGTAGAGTTCTTTAAGAAATCAGTTTTGTGGCTATTTTGACTAGAAATACTTTTTTGGCTTCAGTCGAAGCTTAGATGGTTACAATAAAATTATTGTCTATCTCATATAATTTTTATCTATTTTTCAATGAATGGAACAGAAATAGTCCAAGTTAATTAGTTACTTTAAATTTCGTGCAACAAAATTTTACAAGGAATCAATAGTTACTGCGTAATACATACGGTCCAGGAAAGGTTTTTCGTTTTAGATTTTACTCCAAAAATTTTGCTTACTCGTACATATTTAATATACCTGATAAAAATTACCTATGTGCTCTTCGACTTTAAATCAAATTCGCACCCACATAGATGCGACCGGTTTTACTTGATTAGCTTAAAAACACACGTAAGCAGAAATAACATAAAACTTACCCATACCTGTAGAATTAATAGGATATGAAAGGATTAATGTTAGGTCAGGTACGATCGTGTTACGAAAATATTATGTTACTATCATTGTAGAAACAATATTAGGGGAGTTCATCTTGTCTAGCTTAATTAATTGTATGTTCCAATATAGCTTTGAAATTAAACATTATCTCCTTCCATGTGATACGATACGTTATGACCCACCTTTTTTATGAGTTATTAAAAACAAGAAGCAATTATAATGAGTATTAAAGCATATTAAATATATCATTATGTATTTACTTATGTATACTAACTCGTCATTAGATTTGAAGTCGAAGCTAGCTATATTCCAGTCATTAAATAAGATGGAAAAAAAAATTTGAAATTTGTATGACAGGGCTTAGGATATATGTATGTATATATACGTTTACATTTAAGTTTGTATGAGTATTTAAATACAAACATGCCTATATTATGTTAACATGTATTTCTATATAGAAACTTACTTGGAATAGTTCGAATATTCAATGTCATTTAAACAAAAATACTTAGAAAACTTAGCTGATTTGATGAATTTGTTTTGTCTATCTGAATTTGATTTATGTGTCCACGTGTCATAACAAAATTTTAAATTTTATTCACTATTTCACAAACGCAGATTTAGAAAAACGGTTTTCCTTACTTTTCCTAAATGGATTTTATTTCGAATAATAATTTATCTATTTCTTTTAGCGCAGAGTTGACCTAATAAGTTTAGCTTATTATAACGGTACAATTCAAACAAATATGGATAATATTCTGTAATTTGTTAAACATTGTGATTACTTCTATAATAGTTTGTTTAAAATATACTTCTATAATAGTTTGTTTAAAATATATTAGTATTATAAAAGAGCTGAATGGCTATAGAATTTATAAAAATATAATAAAAAACGATTACTTATAATGCTTTCTATTTGATGTACTTCGTCTTAGAAACAAATACCATGAGTAATGAAGGTTACCAAACAATACTTTAAAATATTTTTATTAAAAAGACAGAACTTAATTTTAAGGTTCCTCTTTTAATTACCGATTTATGAGGCAGAATGAAGAAAGAAAACTACAAATATATTAGCAATAATACCTGCCACATAATCTTTTACACTGTGTTTGAAATGTAAGCTCCAATAGTACTTTGTACAAAATATTGTGTTAGAAATTTACATCCTAACGAACTCCTTCACTTCCTGAAAAACAGCCTGTGACACATTTTAGGTTCTCCTCTAAAGAACTTGCTTCTTGGGGCCCATTTGTTTATAAAATTCTTTAGATTTAATTGTTACATTATACTAGCCTTTCTGAATTCAATATTGTAATTTTTAAGTAAAGGTCACACGTTAACAGCATTTTTAATTCTATTTTACAGATTAGTTTAGTTTGTGTTTAGTTCATCCAAAATTGGTTTCGTCTTGTTTATCCGTCCTTAATCAAGATCAGTACAGTAAAGGACATGATCTGTATAAAAGTAATCTGAGATAATGTTACACATGCCCACAGTAATAGAGACAGCTCAGTTGAGATTCCCTTTTAGAGTAAGTCTTTGAGGAACGAGATAGTGTCTAACACACGTGATAAGCGGAAAATTCTTTGTTTATTCTTTGTCGGTCCGCTGGGTTTTTGAGTAAAAAGATAATTGAGATTTAAATTACTTATAGTTAAAAAGATATAATATAAGTAAGACCGCGTAATAAATGTTAGATACAAATTAACAATTACTATGATTTCTGAATATTATGTTAAATGATTTCTGACCCCATCTAAAATAACTGAATTTTTTTTTTGAGTTTTTTCTTATAGCGATATTTTATCATTTATTACAACAACATTAACTTTTATGTTCCTGATACATTTTATAAGTTAAATTTGTATTGTATTTTGTTGCCGGATGTATCATAAGAAAATTGTGAAATATCATGCAATAGATGCAGACTTTTGATTTGCAGTTAACTAGAAACTTATTTGATTTAATGTGACATGGACTTAGATAACGTTTTAATACATTTGGTTGAAATTAATATAACGTATGCAGAAATATTTACTGTTAATAAGTTTAATCGTTTAATATATACAGAAATTAAGGCTTGAGTGTTTGAAAGATAAAACAAAAAGCGACTATTTCATACTTATCTTATAAAGTATTATTTTAATAGTTCAAAGTTGAAAAGAAATTAATTTCTTTAAATAAAAAAAATGAGAATACTGTTAAAACATTTCAATATATAGTATAATTTTTTGATATCAGAGAATCTTTGTAAGTAGACTTTTATATGATGGAAACAGAAACAAAAAAGGCAGCTAGGGTTGTGTTGTTGCGGAAAATGACTTCATATTTATGCAAAAAAGTATTCATTAACTAAATACATTCATATAAATTAACGAAATAGTTTTAAAATAGGCACTTTAATTATATTATTTAACCTTTTGAATATAAGATGCTATTCATGTCTAATAAATTAATTAAAATAGTCGTGTGTGTGAAAAATTTTACACACATCTCGTCTGCCCGTACTAAAATACGTGTAGTAATCCGAAAAATATTAGTTTAATTTAAATGAATACTCGCGAAGTCTTAGATCTCATTTTATGCTTGAGCAGTTTATTTTATTTTTTGGTAGTACTTTGAGGTGTTGTGTCGGCCGGTGTCCTACCAGCGGGCGTACACTTCTCGTCAATCCGTTTCTCTCTCCTATCAGAGCATGGTACGTCATAACCAGCCTCAAGACCAAGATACAAATCAGTCTTTATTGCACCTTTCGCATATCGTGGATTATTAGCGTATTATCTCATTATTACAGTTTTTACTCAAACAAATGAAATCGTAGGATACTTTAAGTACTTTTAAAATTAACCTTTATCGCTAAAAAATGTCTTAGGTATATCTTACTCCCAGGAGCGAGCACAGTGATTTAAGGTAGGGTAAGTAAAATATGTTTGAAAAAATAATACAAATTTTTATCATTATTTCCTCCTTTAAAACATTGGTAATATTCGCGCATAAAGTTACTGCAGTCCAATCAGAACTAACATCTATATATTTTATAAATCTATCAACTACCTCTGAGCCACGAAAGTACGATTACGATCTGTTCATCACCGCTTAATGAAGGTTATTTAAATCCGATTATCCAGTGGAGATCCAAACATTATTATTATTATTTGAACACAAAAATCAAGAGAAAGTTATTTTAACTAAGGTATTTTAACTTATTTGTATGTACACAACCTGATTATAACTATCATAATGCTTTTTATTAAAACGAGTAACATTTTTTTTTAAATTAAATCTAAACTGGTAGCACATCTTCCCTTTGTAATTATTTTAATTTTGTCATGAAACGACTACATTGAAAATCTACTCGTAATTAATTTCTTTAAACACACACCAATATAGAGCTTAAAGCTATAATTTTCTATAATTTGTTTATAAATTCACTAATTAAAACTAATTTACTTGCGCTTAGGGTTAAGGAAGCAGTACCTTTCGAACACTAACACATGCATTGTTTTGGCACACTCACATGCAAATATTTCCTGCATACAACACGAGATTTGTCCTTGAGATTATAAATGGAATGTATGCACCGAGTAATTGAGCATACGGCCGCTTTGGCTGAGAATCAGTGCTAGCCGCTAGCAGCGGCCGGTCGAAAATGTTCGTTTTTAAGTTGATAGATAGGACTTATAACAATTTTATCAAATTGTGAATTAAATGATATACTAAATATCTGTAAACATTCGTATTCCGTAAAGTACGATTAAAAGTATTTAAGTAAGGATTAAACAGTTAGGTTTTGTCGTTGTATAGGTAGCATAAGAAGTGCTTATTTGCATCTATGACGTGTACGCCACTGCTTACTTAGTTGTTGATGGACACAATGGAGATAACAAACAATAGCGGAAGCCCCGGGACGGTGCCTGCTGTGACGGTGACGGTTCCTACTAATTCCATGAAGTTGATGGCTTCATCAGGTCTGTTGAATACAGCGCTGATGACAAGAACGGTTTTATTAATATTATTACACTATTACTATACTGTGTTTATTAATGTACTACAAATAATAAAAGTAATGAATTGTTATTTTTAATAGTGTATAAAATAAGAAGTTGTTATTTTTATAGTTATTATACATTATATTTTTTGTTTGGATCAGAAAATATTCTGAGTATTGAGAACTTGTACTACTCCCACTTACTTTCGTATAACGAGCATTGGAAGCAAAACGTCGACCTTATTAGAGTTGAAGATCTATTTATATCTATACAAATAAATAAAATTGGATTGTCATGTGGTACATACACCAAAATGATATTTTTTGCAAGTTTTATAAGTCTGGCTGACTATTTGTTCCGTTTATTCTATGAAATGGCTGGACCGATTTTGATGGGACTTTTATCTTTTATAATAAGGAGTTACTTTTTATCTGGAAATTAAACGTTGTCACGCGCGAGTGTGAAGAGGGGGGAGGGGGAGGCATGCGGCTCTTAAAATATTTTTTTTTATTACGCAGGAGGAGTTGCGGGTAACAGCAAGTGTAAAAATTTATATATGATTGTAAAATTAGATATCATATCTACAATATATTTATGACATTTATATTATGAAACTGTTTTGTATGCAGTGTGGAGTTCGGAACTGAAGCCGATATTAACAACAATTCAACACCAATACATATTTGTATACGTAATTCGTGTAATTAATTTCGTAATTCCGTGACAAACTATTTTTTAAATTTATTATATTTGTATGTTAGACTGATTAGATACAATTTTACAGTCATCATCATTATCAGCATCATCATCATCAGCCTATCGGAGCCTACTGCTGAGCAAAGGCCTCTTCTCACATGGAGAAGGTAAGTATTTAAAATATACTTTTTAGATAATAGTTAATTTTATTTTATACTTTCTTATTTAGTAGTTTTAAAAAAAATGTGATGCTGGTAATAAAACTCTAAATGTTTGTTTTTGAAATAATATTAATGAAGAACAAAATCGATATTTCAACTATTTTTACGAAAAAACGAACATTATTGTATTAAAATTTTAATGTGTATTTGAATTTGGAATACATTTAATGTTTGAATAATAAATAGCATTATAATAACTCGCATTAATATTACCTAAGATCACCTTAAGATTAATTTTGGATGTCCTCGAGCGCAATGAACCTTAAATTTAAATCGACTGCAAGGCTTTCCACAACTTCAGCAAGTTCTATTCTCCTGTGGTCTTGTTAACCCCTTCACTTGGATTGAGCCTGAATTAATTTATGGAATTGGATTTTACATTACACAACTCACTTGGGTAAAATGGTGTGTTTAACAAAAAAGTTCTGAAGCTTGGAAGTATTCAATTGTATTAAAAAAAAAAATGAAACGTAAAAATTACCATGTTTTAAGCGGATAAGAAAAAAGATTGAAGTTAATTTATCTTCCATATTCTCTATATATAATTGTGGGTTTATATATATACTTTTTTTATAATACTTTTTCCTTTTTTAAGCCTTACAAATTATTTTTTTCTCTTTTTTAGTTTCTCTATAATATATTGCATTTCTGTGGATATTTAAATATTGTACAAAGTTTTAAAGAAAATAATGTTATTTCTTAGTATTACGGTTGAAGTAGCTTAAAAAAAAATTCATAGTAAAAGGCTATAGACTAGAAAGAAGGTCATTAGTAAAAATTCTTCATTAATAATTTCGTAAAGGGATTAGAATGAATAATTTTGTGACATTTCATCTATTTAAACCCGTGTTTATAAATTATCTGACGTTAAAATTATATAAAGAATATAAACCCTAATTAAAATATATACGTCTTTTTTTACGTTATTGAAATTATAAAGGAAATAATAAAATGCAACATTTAATTTCATTAAGCAACATAACATTATGTTTTAAATTATTGTTAGTGGATTTTGCATTTTAATTACATTTAATACCAAGAATAATGATAAATCAGAATACAAAAACAACAAATGAAAATTCAATTTTATCGAAACTGGAAATCTCGTTTTTATCAATATAATTTTAATTTTAACAAATAAATGCGTTTATATTTAATTTTATCAAGTTGTAATTTGTAATTAAAATGGCCTTATTTTCCCGAATATGCTATATATGTATATATATATATATATATATATATATATATAGCATATTCAGGCATAGGCTTCGTGATGTCTTATATATATATATATATATATAAGCAGAATGGAACTGCCATATTCGATTAATAATAATTATCCCATAATATCTCATCGAAGTAGAGATGTCATTACTTCCCTTTATTACGTTATAATATAATTTGCTTCCTGGATCACGCTTTCATCTCCGTTAACGTTGTTACACTGGTAACATAATACATTCAGGTATAGTAACATCATTCGCATAGTGAAAAAAACATTATTATAGTTCACAATAAGATATAGAGAATATACCAACTATTCAATATAAAGAACTTTTTTTTAATATTGTTTATTTGCTATTTTCTGATGTTACGAACTGAAGTATTCTAATAACATATTCCATTCTCAATTTTGAATATTTTTTTTTATTTATTGTCTCCTAAGCGTAAATTAAAAGTAGTTTTTCTTTTCTTGATAACTATTTCATTTGTAAATGTTGTGATCCATGATTCAAATCTTTTTATAAAAATATATATATATTTTTTTATCAAAATAAAGTACACCATTCCTCGGTACTATTTGGCTTTCATGTTTATTTTTTACATAGCAAATCTTTAGCTAATAAACGTATAGTTGCTTTATGCCTAATTAAATTTACATGTTTCAAAATACTTATGTATTTTAATACCATTTTGTGATTACACACTACTTAAGGGTGTACCGAAGGGTAACAAAAAATACTTCTAAATATATATAAACAGACATACAATAATTACTTTATTACTTATACATTTTCTATTTCTTTCCTTATTTACGTAATGGCAAGTGAGTATAAAGTGAAATTCGTACAAAACGTTACTTGGAGATACCATCAAGTAATTATTTCTATTAGGTACAGCGAAGGCTGTTTCCTTGTCTTAGAACCTGCCCCAGAATTTAGTATAATTATATTAAAATCTTAGATGTCAGGTAAAACGGTGTAAATTCGAAGTTGCGGCAAGCGGTTTACGTTAACTTTAAGACAAGAAGCTAGTGGTCAACTTGCTTAAATGTACAAGTGATTTAAATTACATCACCAGAGTTTAGGATTTATATGCACGAGTTCCAAAAACCGTTTTAACAATTTTTACTTATATAAATTTCGCAAAAATTTATATAAATGTGAGAAATAATTTAAATTTCATTATGCAATAGTTAATTAAACTATAACTTTCATTGAAGAATCCCTTCATGTTTTTTGTTTATTTTTGTATATTGTGAAGTTGCTCGTATAAAAGGCATCATTGTCATATATAATTACATCATCTGATAGTGTTCTTCCAGATATAATGGTTCCTTATTAGACCTTTTGTATAAATAGGTCTATAAATAGGTCATAACTGACAATAGTTAATGATATCTAAGGATTTTTCATCTCGTCTGCCCGTGATCACCGTTGCTGCAAAGTAACCGAAACGTCGGGAGCATGTAGTTTTAAATAATAAAAAAACGCGTAGTATATACGAATAACTTCGTTTTATTTAACAATGGTAAATTTTATTATCTTGTTTCAATTTATAATAAAAAAAAGATGAAATGGCAAATGCATTAATAAAATATATCGGGTGTGATATTTATTAGGGCACTTTTGATAAGGTGTTATCCAATGGAGATATCGGGAATAAAAATTATTGTTATAGAAATCAAATAAAGCCCAAAAAAAAAACCTTTAAAATAAATCACAGGTACGAAAATCTATAAAAATAGAATACTGGCATTTCAGTCTAAAATAATCTCATATTAATATCAGTTCGCATTTAAAAAGACAATCAAAGGTTACATTTAATCAATCGATGTCTCATAAACTCATAGATGTTTTAATCTTTCAGGGAATAAATCCTTAATCATAATTTTATGAGATTATATAAATTATTTTTGTAAAATCCGTTTTTGTAAAAACTACATCGACAGGTCTTCTGTGAGAAGATAGAGAGCACATACTGAAAGTGATTATTGAAGGATCTATGTTTCATGTAATTAAAAAGGACTGCATTAACTAAACGTATGAAGTAAATTTTATTTTCTATAGGTTTAAAAAAATATCTGTATATGTATGCATATTTTAAAATTAGAATTTGTGAAACAAACGAGCCATTACAATATTGGCTCTTCTAAGCAATACGTATTGTAAGCTCAATAGTTTCGTGCCTTGACTGATTCGGAAGTTCTTAAGAAGGACTTAGAAATATTTATTTTTTATTTTTAACCAAATTGTTTGTTATTTCATAATAATATATAAATTATCTTCTAGAACAATAGATTATACAAGTCTGTATCTTATTGCGGATATTCCAAAATGAAGAGAGTATAGTTGAGCAATCTTTAAATAATATTGGGCTACACATCCCAATATTATGGAGGAGGGTCGCCAAAGCGCCGTGAAAAACACGTGGAACAGCCAAAACTTAATTAATGTGTGAAGTAACTTCACTGTGGTATATTTTATTCTTCAAAGGCTTTATAGTGTTGTAAAGGCTTATATTTATTTTTACTTTTTGTATCATTGCTATTATTTGAATATTCATACATTACTTAAATAACCTTCCTACAATGTGTTGCTGATTCGTTAGTATCATATAATGAAAAATTAAATGAAGTCAAAAAATAATCACCAAATGATTATGACATATAAAACTTTAATATAAAATAAATGACTTTATTATATATTTTAAAACTATAATAAAATAAAGTGTTATAATTACTTCACATATTTCATAACAAAAAAAGAAGAAACAATATTTAAAGTAGTACAAGACATTATTTAAATAGGACTATAAACTTTTTATTTATGAAAAAATTAATGGTCACAAACTGATGTAATCGGAAAATAATAATAGAAAATCGATTTTATACTATTAATATTAATTACAAAGTTTTCATGAATTACAATCTTCTAAGTTTAGATAAGCAATAGTTACATAGTTATATTTAGACGTATGTTGGATTAACGCCAAAGTGCCGGGAGGTAGCGAAGTGTAGTTGCCAAGAGTTGGGTGATATATGCGAAAATTACTATAATATATTATATATGACATTCATAACAGTATCTGATATTGAAGGATTACCTGACTTTGTGTTTTTATTTGTGGAAAAAGTTTGAAATTGAAAAAAAATATCAGAATAAAATCCAAACATTGGCATAAGTTTTGAAACTAATTGTAGATGTATAAGTAATGAAAAATTTACTATTCAAATATGTATAGTACAGAGTATTATACAAATATCCCAAGAACTAACAAATAGAGCTTACCAATTTGTTGACTTTCTGATAAGATTGATAAAGCTACTGTAATTTGCCGGATTTATTATGAGAAGCTTCTTAGCATTCAATGGATTCACCGCGAGGTTGCCGGATCCACTGCAATTTAATGAAAAGCAATATAGTAGGTACGTAGGTACACACGATAAGTTTTAATATGCAAAAGAAAGTGGAAAACTTTAGTGTTGTAACACGTCCAGTATGAAACTTAAGTGAGCAAGGACGGGGCGGCTTTCGGAACTTTTCAGTACCTATTACTTTCAGAGTTTCAATGTTGTGTGTAAGGATGACTTGGTGGAGGTCTCGCTAACGTACATTTAGTCTAAAAGTTTCATAAATAATCAATTTTATGTTTTTTTTTTGGCATATTTAAACCTCCACGGAAAAAGGATGCTATGAATTTTACTTAGCAAATTTCTGAACCTTTTTATATTGATCAGGTTTTATTCAGTTTTTAAAAATAAATTCTTTTGTATAAAAATTCAAAAAATATTCACACTTTTATTTTAAAGTTCTGAAAACATATATGAATATAATCGCGAATAAAAAATAAATAAATTCCGTTAATAGTGTTCGGATTTCGGTAGTGACAAAAATCTCATTTAATTATGTACAAGAACAAATATTTTTATATTTATTGATTTAAAATAGATTCACTTTATATGAGCTCTTATTAACTCAAATTGAAAGGAACTTTTTGAAGCAAACCACGCTCAGAGATATCGAGTTAGCAAAAGTTAGCCGTATTTCACTGTATTTGAGGCACGTTTTCAATTTATTTTGGTAGAACTTAAAATCTTTTCATATGCGGAGTTGAAAACGTTAATACTACGTCATATATTTTTGTAGCATGATTTACTTAAACATACAGTAACTATATTTACAGTACAAAATAATTAAACTGCAGCTATTAAAAGCATTTATAAATTATATAAATGCAATTGATTTTATTTAAAATAAAAAGTTATACACTTTAAAAGTCTCTATTTACTTATTTAACAAAAATAGGTACGAATCGATGTCGTAAATACACAAAAAGAGACAGTCATATGTAACAATGAATAGAATTCTTCTGCACAAGATCAAGGAATCTGCTATACGCCTGTAGTATAAATTACGAATTGAATTTCTATTATTAAATTAGTTTGAATTGGACACGAAGTCCACCCTAAGGTTAAATAGGGCCGCACTTAAAAAGACATCAAGGATATAGAATAGCATTATATCAGAAAAGAAATTACGCCCAACAATGCTAGGCCCGTTTGATTCATGAGTATAATCATGTGATATTTTTATATGATATTACACAAATAAAATCAATCAAATATATGTTATATATATGGGAATCATTACGTTTAATATTATTCTTTCTTTTTGATGGTGATTTCTAGAAAGACGTTTATTAACTTGCTTCTTGTGATAAATGTTAAAAAAAAGTTATTTAATAAAACATTTTTCTTTGCTTAATAGAATCTATGCTTTATAAAAAAAAAAAATACATTTCGGCCATGTTTAAGTATGTAAGGTGTATCTTTATGACACGAAATATAGTAAGTGAATCAAAATTTAAGATAAGTTGACTTAATACGAACTTTGGGAAACTTTACAGTAACTTCATATTTCACCTTATTAAATGTTTAAAATTTGAATCGCAGATTTTACCTTAATCTTATTCATTATTTTAAATATAACAGTATAATAGAAAAACACACATTTTTCGGCCGTCAATATAAAAATAAGGTAATTTAACAGGTGAATTTCGATACGAATTGTTTTTATATATAATGAGATATTAAACTTTCGCGAGTATTCATTTAAATGAAACTCATACTTCTCGGATTCCTTTGCGTATTTTATTATTTATAAAAAACGATATACTCCCGACGTTTCAATTACTTTGCAGCAGGCGTGATCGTCATCTCACGGGCAGACGTCTCGTCTGCTGACGTGACTACAAAAAAATGAAAATTTTCGGTGAATCACACCCAAATTGTGTTTCAATAACTCTAAATTAGTCAAGTTCTGGTATTTAACAATTTATACAGTTTGAAAATTGTCTGGATTATAATTATCTGAATGTTTAGAAACAACAGCTTTCCAAATGGCAAAATAATGTTGGATACCTTAAATAAATCAGTAATTTAAGTGGCCCAAACTTAGTCAGTTTTTATTTTTAATTACTACACAGATTTATTTGTGTATAATCATTTATTTATTTTACCAATTTACCAAATATATTGATAAAAGATACTTGATAGTGGGGTGGTTAGAATATATCTAAAAAGAAAATATTATAAGGTTGTCTTAATCTTTTTTAATTTATGTATTAAGAATTAGAGATGAACGAATCGCAAGATAGCTTATAGGCTATTAGAATAAATACTCAGTAAAAGATATGGTCTTGATAAAGAAAAAGGAAAAAATTATTTATAAATATTTATAAAAAGTAACTTTAACTTTCAGTTGTTTTATATATATATATATATATATATGAAATTAATATTTTTATTGACAAGGCTTAAAGTAAGCAAGTAGCTATATAATAGAGAAGGTACAATATTCAAATATATATTGGTGTATGTCGGATCTAGAATCAGTTCATTGTTTTTAAAAAGAGTGACGTCACAAATGCATTAGTTCTTGATTGTCTTCAGACTCTCAGGATCTCGAAGATAGTCTCATAGACGGTTGGACCAGTCCTTTTTTTTCGAGGAGGTTCAATATTTGCAATGGCTCGAGCGAAAATGTTATTAGTATGTACCCTTGCTTCTATTATAACAACCAAAACTTATAGTTGTGACTGGATTTGCAAAGGTTATGTAGGTGACACCTGACAATTTGAACCGTTCATAATTATTAATTACGTAAATAAAAGTTATTCGTCCCGATTATATTATATACTTTAAAATAAGACGTAGATTTGAACATTGTTAGTTTTAGTTGTAACAGTATCTTATATTTTTCATATGAATACTCGTCGTTAATTCTTCGTCTTTAAAGAGACCCCAAAAGAGAGACTTCCCTGACTTCAAACGATTGGTTGTTACATAAAGGTGTATCTCACATTTAAAATACACTTACAGCGGTATAGCCTCAAGTTACTGTGTCATACTAACAAAAACTAATAGAAAAGTTATGGTATAAACATGCAATATCTTTATGAACTTTGTTAATGTGTATTATTTTGAAATTTCAAAGAAAATAAAAGACCAATCAATAATAAACGAATGTTTGATTTCAAACTAAGGTAAATAAAATATGCTTTTGACTATTACATAGAAAACTTTATTCAGAACATTAAAGATCCGATGAAAGAGGTGTAATCGTGTTTTCTAAATTATAAATCCGAATTCCGTTATTAAATTTTGTTTGGATTGGTGTTGAAATCCGCTTTAGGGTTAAGTGGGGCCGCACTTAAAAAGATATCAAGGATATTTAATGGCATTATATCTCCCTGATGACCCTTCAAAATTACGTTCAACAATGCTACACCTATTTCAATTCGGAGCTTAGTTATAAAATATTTGTATACGAGAAAACATTAGTAAAATAAATAAGATTTAATTCTTTTAGATTTTATATAAATATAGTTTAATTAAGGTCATGAACTATTAGCTAATATTTATTAAAAGTTTGGAACTAATAGAGTAGGTAAAGTTTGGGAAGTTATGCTATCATGTAAAAATGATCAATCCTGAAAGTGATGCTTTTTAAGATTATGTTAATTTATATTGAGTTCACAAAAATGGAAAGAAGAAAATCGTCATTTTAATGTATATAACAGTTTTTATAAGACGCTTGCTTTAAAAAAAAATGGTCTAGAATAATAATATTATATTGGAATAGAATATAATATAGTTATAGTATAATTTTGTTTTCTTTATATTATTACTTGCTTTATAAATACGTTGGAATGAAAAATTATTAAAATAATATGGTAAAATTACATTAAAAATTTTGTAGTCATTTTGAACATGTTGATATTTTAAACTAGAGAAATGAAACCTCACTTAAAGCTATTTATAATCCCTTAAACTAAAATATATTTTAAGTATATAAAGGCATAATTTAAACATGAACTTTTTAAAGCATTAACTACCTTTTTCCAGCTACTTTGTTCCGATTTCAGATTATTTTTTTAATTTATATGATCCTGTTAATATGTATGGAAGTGTTTGAATAATAAATAATAATATAGACTAGTCTCTACATAACTTCTCACATTGCGCTATCGCTAAGATTGGCAGTGAAAGTACCTCTCTAATTCCTGTGACAACAACGAGGAGTTATTCTAGCCAGCACCTTTCTTTTTTGTAGATGTTTGCCAAAACTGTTATCTTTCGACTTGATTATGATTGACAGAAAAATAGGGCATACTGCCGTGGTTACCAGCTTTAAGGACTGTTGACACCACATATATAATTCAGTCTAATACATCGGGTTCTTCCAGCCCGATCTAAAGCACCTGGAGAAATTGCTCTTGTGGCTACCTCCTCCACATGGCCCCCGGTTCTGGTAATAGCGGACAGATATTCCCGATATAAGCAGACGGCGGTCAGGACGTTTCCTTGGATTTTTACAACTACTCACTTTAACAATATAAATATTTTGCTTGCGAATTATTTGTTTTTGGTTTTTATGTTTTATGCTATATTTTGTTTATATTACGTTGAACTGAAATGTTTTTACTGTATATATTATGTTGAATAAGGATGTTCTTTTTATTGTTTTAGGCCATTTCACAGTAGTAAAGAAATATTCTAAAAAACATATATAAAACTATTTCAAAAAAAGAAAAAAATTGGATTCTATTTGGGATATTTATAAAAGCTGAACTAGCATAAAAATATATGTGCAATTCATAAGTAATCGCTAACGAAAAGATCATGTAAAGAGTTTTCACGATCGTCATTGAAAGTTATCGTTTAATAATTTAAATGTTTACCTTTAAAACTTCTAATCAGCAAAATGGAAACTGAGTGTGTGGAAATTCAAGAAAAGAAGTTATGATTTCTACTTGTGTCGTTGCAAAACTCAAAGAAAGTCTTTTTTATTCTTGGCAACATAAAAAAATCTTTATTCTAAAGAATTATGAACAATATGTTGTATGTAAATTTTTCGAAGGTGTTGCTTTTATGTTAAACGCTATTGCAGCAGACAAGAAACTTTGTTTTTTTCTTTTCGGGAAATAGGCTTATGTATAATATGTGAAACGTCAATCTCTATATCCATGGTTGAGTATAGTTTAAATACAGCCAAATTAGAAGAAGGTGCTTTTAAGTGGTCCGTGAGTTGCACGTGCTTGCCTGATTGGACAACGGGTAAATGCGACTTTGATAAAAAGTATATTAGTACAGAGGCATATTTTTTGTGTTAGAAATAGAATTGAAAATTAATTTATTAGAAAGACATCTTTTCTTTAAATAATTAATACTGTTCCTATGAACAAATTTGTTAAATTGGAGTTGAAGTGACATTAAGGGTAATATGGGTCCACACTTAAAAGGACACGAGGCCATTCAAGTAATGTCATTGTTTCTCCTTGTTGAAATGGTAACCCTTGGATAGTTAGGCCTATTTTTATAATATATTTATTATTATATTATACAAATAAAATAGTGTATTTAATACACAAACTCCAACCGCAATATCCATGGTTTTGAAAATACCAAAGCTTTAAAGTAACGGTGTTTGGTTGAAAATATTTATATTTATAAATTGCGTAAATATTTTAGATAATCTAATTTCAACATTTTGAATCGACCTTTGCGTTTTACTTCGTCAAAAAATTTAAATTTCTATCTTTTATTTATAATATTATATATCAGTTTAAATATATAATATTACCGTGTGATTTAGGTAATCTTTGTACTAAGCACATACTTTAAGTCTTTTGCAGAGGCATTTTTGCGATGGTAGCCAAAACTTTTTGAGGTAATAGAAATGTAATAAGGATATTGTTGTACACTTTTCTTTACCAACCTATTATCAGATTTTTATAACTGTATTATAAAATGTTCAAAACATAAGAACCACAGACTGACACATAAATAAAATATAATAGAGTTATCTATACGTTCTTACAGAAACTACCTCTCCTTTAAACAATAGCCCATGTGTCTATCGTCTGTAGTACTTTTTTTTTTATTTTTTATTTTTTTTTTTTTTGATGACGCAGGGAAACTCTTTTTACGAGCCGTCTCACCGGCCTTGGTGGGGCCGGAGAGGATGTGTGAGACTCGACCTGGGCAGGTCCCTACTCACTAAAACCACTGCGAAAGCCATCGGCCGCTATGTTGGTGCACCCCGGATCTGTCAGCGACAGGGCACACCAGCGACTGGCCGGTCCTGGCAAAGACCGGACTTACTCCCTCGGAGAAAGGAGGCGATCCCGGCAATTAGGATCGCCCCGACGACGCCGGGCTTTCACAGGAGCCGGGTTACCAGCCCGACCCCAGCCCGGAGTGCAGGGGCGCTATTGGAGGCGTTGCAAATATCGCCTCCGGAGGGTGCATCAGCCGCAACCTCCCGTTCCCGCTCAGATGCCTCCTTCGTGGACATGACCGTCTCACAGAAGGAGGACACCGCCATCCAGGACCTGTCACTCTCGAGCATCTTCTCCGCGACACTCGAAAGCGACAAGCCCACTCCGCCGAGTGCCGCCACAAGGTCTTGGCGCTGCGCAGCCCATCTCGGGCACACCTCGAGGGTGTGCTGGGCCGAGTCCACCGCAGCGCCGCACTCATGGCAGCCTACTCCCGGCTCTCTCCTGGCCGTCCGACACAAGTAGTCCCCGAAGCAGCCGTGCCCGGTGAAAACCTGCGTCAGAGGGGTTTGCGTTTCCGCCTCATCCAACGCTCTAGGACCGGACGGAGCGCAGCCGTTGTACGTTTACCGTACGGCTGGCCCGCCAGGTCCTCCCCCCACTCCCGCATAAGGCGCGACTCCCCCTGCCGGCGAACCGCCCGAATCTCCTCTGACGAAGGGTTCTCTCCGAGAGCCCTCCTACCCGAGACGTAAGAGAACACCTCGGCGAGAACCGACGCCACCAGATCCCAGGGCGGATCGCCAGCAAGAGCCGTCGCTGCGGCCCAGGAGACCGTACGGTACCCCCTAATCACCCTCACCGCGGGTGCCCTTTGTGCCGAGCGCAGTAGGGCCTTGACCCCGCGGCTCATCGGTCGATCACCCCAAACGGGAGCACCGTACGTGGCTATACTCCGACAGACCCCAGAGTATAGCCGCCTGCAAGCTGCGCTGGGACCTCCGAGGTTCGGGAGGAATTTCCCCAGCGCACCTGCCGTCCTCATGACCTTCGGCCCCAACTCCCTGAAATGGGGCACGAAGGTCCACCCTCCGTCACTGTAGTACTGCTCCAGACTTGCACTACCCGAAGATGAAGTACGAAGTTTACCTATTTAAAATAAAAGCGGTTTTTTTCGTGGTATATTGGTAAGCTATATAAAAAACATTACTAAAATTATTTTCTATGAAATTTTCAACTTACTATGAACCTTTTATGTATACATTAAATGTGGATACTAACTTTCAGTAATTCTTTTTAAAAGTTAATAAAGCAGTTTACTTATATTTAGCGCAATCTCATATGAGAATGATATATCATGTATGTTATCCCAAAAATTAAGATTTTTTAAACCACTTACCGCCATCTAGCATAATGTTATTGAACTATACCGCAGTAGAGAGTACTTTTTCTTAATGGTTATATGATGAATAGAATTATATTCTTGTATGTTAAACAGTTGTTGAGAACAGGAACAAAATATATCGGTAACAGGTTATATAAATTTAAAACTTCAAGTAAGAAATGTATGTATTTTGATTAATATTGTTTGTGCCCACCAAATTTACTCCTTTCAGAATATTAAAATGACTTATTTAATTTAAACTATGGCACTTTATGTCAAAGGTAAGAATAATCAAACTTTACACAATTTTACACATCATTATAATATTTTTTTACACGTACATATTTTAGGTATCCATTGGCAAATCAATAATTTTTTTTGTTTGTTTGTTGAGCATTATTTATAATTGATGACAAATCAGTTCGGTTATTTAAACGTTTCATTCGTTCAGAATATTTTTTTATCTGATAGATAGAATTAAAAAAAATATCTTTACGAGGCGTCTGTTAAAAATTATAAATCAGATTTTAATAATTAAATTTATTTAAATTGGAGTTGAAGTCCGTTTTGAGGTTAAGTGAGGCCCCACTTAAAAAGATATCAGGGATATAAAA
Source organism: Danaus plexippus (assembly GCF_018135715.1). Lineage (NCBI taxonomy): Eukaryota > Metazoa > Arthropoda > Insecta > Lepidoptera > Nymphalidae > Danaus > Danaus plexippus. Next base: position 6,954,864 of record NC_083544.1, on the reverse strand, counting down.
AGGCCTTATATCATCGTGATGACCGTTCTAAATAACGTTCAACCAAGCCAGGCCTATCTCAATTTGTATATTCATTACATACATATCTTTAAACATGATGTCAAACGTTTAAAATTAATAAAATCAGATAAGATTATTCATTTTATTATGTGTAATTTTTTAAAGTAACTTCTAACCTGAGATTTGGTGGAATTAAAACTAACTATTTCGTATTCGACGTCTGGTGTATATTGGCCTTATATTATTTATAATATCAAATACTTTTGCAATAATTTAGATATTCTATAGGTTAAACTGAAAATTGATTAATTTAATTTCATTAGTAGTTTAATAAAATTAAAAAAATATTCACGATGAACGAAAGTACGTTAAATTATGAATGAACAATTTAACTTTAAGTTATTTTAATGACAATTAAGTTAATTAATATTATCTCACAAATGTTTGTAGTATAAAATTATTATTATTATTATTATAGACCTATTTTTTACTTCTACGTTACAATAAAGAAATCACTTATCGTCATGACAATGACGCTGTCTTAAATATTATAATAGATATTAATATTTAAAAATTGTAATCATTCCTGTCCATACACTATCCAAACTACAGAGAGTGATATAACTTCTACAATATAAAAGTGTTGTAAATTTTATTTTACTCCAAAAATTACTTACTTAATCTTAAATGATTTATATTCTATCAGCTGATACTATACAAAATAAGATTACAACTTTGTGATAGCGTTATTAGTTTAAGGGTAACATTTTCTTCTCCTCTTAACTCCGTACATTAGACGTCCTGAACTTTAAGCATAGCGAGTCGGCAAAAGTTTAGGGAAATGAATCCTGATGTGATAGTAAGTCGCAGCTCACAAAAATAACACAGCGTATTTTAGTTACAATAAAATTATTGTACGAAGAGAATGTGTAATTTTAAGCATGTTTATATTTTTTAATAACGACATATGTACGTTTATGAGTCAATAGACGCAACGACGTGCTCATTCAAGAAAGCTTCTTGACAAATAATTACATTTACACGTTTTGTTATAAATGCAAAACAATTAATCCTATATACCATTTGAAATGTAATGAAAACTTTTGTATTTTCTGATGGATATCTGACTTTAAAGACTGCTAAGAAATACAACATTGTAAGTTATATTACATCAGCGAATGTGGAAATGTAAACCTGTTTTTTATGTGTCTATTTAGGAATTGTTATAATTAGTCATCGATACTTATTTGGTAACACAGAAGTAGTTTTGTATTTGTTTAGAGTTGTCAAAGAGTGAAACAGGATAAAGAATATAGTAGCTACTCATAATAACGACTCAGTTAAAGAGGCGATTTTTGTTAACTTCTGAAGCGGGAGGTCATCTACGATGCTGATGAGGCAAGATCGTTCAGGCAGAAAGAACGAAGGCGGTTAGAGAGGCTTTTAAATGATGTTTCACGAAGATAAAAAACATATAATACCCTTAATTAAGTACTCATTACAACGTATTTATCAAATGATAAATCATATTTTTTTATGCATACTATTTTCACCTTATTAAATTCTGAAACGTAATTTCGTGTTAATACACCTAGTATTGTACTGCAACTCAATCGGTATTTTACCATTTATTATTAAAAGTACTGTTTTAATTAATCATAGTAACTTCGTAAAATGCTTCCCCTTAAACGTCTTGGCAAAGCTTGGTAGAGAAATTGCTGAAGTGTTTGATTGTTGATAGAACAATTAAATAAGAGCGAAATTTAAGTTTTGAAGAAAATCTTGCTTTCAGTAACATGTTTATAATTGTTGTACAATTATAAAGAACTTCAAAGCACAGGCAGTTTTTCAACGGTTTATTTGTCTTAGATTTAGATACTCTGTCAGATGTAAATTCAGACTTTGTACTTGAAAAAAAATTTCAACTCTTTTATCACATTGCTGTTTTTAGTATTTTAAAAACTTAATGCAAGGATTGAGGTTTGTATGACCTCTCACTGAAAACTTTTAAAAATATAACGTTAAAATTTCTCTAAGCGTAGTGTCATTAAATATGTTTTTACTTGTGACATTTTTTTTTTATAAAAATTTTTCATGGAATGCCTTTTTGGTAATTTTTAACTTTATGAATGATAATGATGTTATTAAATGCAATGGTATATGTATAATTCACATTCTGATGCGGTTTTAATGACAGGGACCGTTGTACCGCGGGATATATTCAGTTTATTTTTCATGAATCATGTAATAAAGAACTACAAATAAAAAGAATTTATATTTTTTTTACAAATATGTATTTTAACATATATTTATTTAATTATAAAACTCACGATACAAGAATATTATACCAATTTTACGTCTTTCAAAAAAATCTGTCTTTCAAGAATTTTGGAAGCATATATTATATTTTATATATTTAAGATATTTGAATGTTTTTTCTTTCAAATTATCCCCAATTTGTAGCCATGCAGCAAGCTAGTTTAGTATAGAGACGAAAACTCTCAGCATACAATGGATTCACCGTGCGGGTGCCGGGTCCATACATACATACATTTCTTGAGGTTTTACGAATATTAAATGGAAGTTTATTTGTTTCAACTATTTGTCTTGTTATGAGCTACAATTGTGCCATTGGGTAATATTTATGTACAATTATTAATATCTCTCTGTATACAATAGCTATATATTTTCATATAACAATTTATGCTTTCGAAATACCCTATTGAACTTTTTCACAGAATGTAATCGTTTAATTACTATTCATAGTTATATGTGAGATTTTGGGATTTATGAGCAGTGTGGGATTGACTCGGAGCGCTGTGTGTGCCGCCCTTTCGTCTCTCGAAGTCAACAAGTCAATCGGTCCAGATAGTATCCCAGCTATTGTACTTAAGACGTGTACTCCTGTTTTGACTTCGGTTTTGATGCGCCATTTTTCGCTCTCTTATGCCACTGGTAAAGTTTTGTCTTCGTGGATAGTGGTCAATGTCTATCCAATCTTCAAGAAGGGTGACAACACAGATCTGTCCAATTACAGGCCTATTGTTATTACTTCCCTGCTCTTAAGGGCGATGGAGTGATTCATCAATACATACGCAACTTTTGGGTCATCTAGGAGATAGCCAGTTTATTATTATTATTATGATTTTCGCCAGAGGTGAGGCGCTGGGGGTCTTTTAGTATCAATGAGCTGAAGCTATTGAGATCAAAGGGGAGGACATGGTTGTCAGCCTTGATATCGCAAAGGCCTTTGATCGGGTCTGGCATCGCCCACTTCTATCGAAGCTACCATCAAACGCAATACCTGAGGATTTATGCAACTGGGTAGCCAGTTTTCTTCATGGGCGGAGAATACAGTTCATTGTTGACGGTTCCTGCCAATTAATTCTAGCGTACCCCAAGGCTCAGTACCATGACAAACACTGTTAACTCTGCATATCTAAGACATACTGCGAACCAGCAACATTCGGTGCTACGCAGATAACAGTACTGGTGACACTTCCTATATGGGCTAAGCAAAAATTCCGTATGAACAAGTAGAAAAGAACAGAAAGAGATTTGTGTCTGAAATTAAGACCTCCCTGGAGAAAGTCTCCCAATGGGGTAAGCTGAATCTACTTCACTTCAATGCCAAGAAGCCACAAGTTTGCACGATCGCTACGAACAAGACCTCATTTACTGTGGCTCAAAAATTCTAGGATATTCCCCGTAACATTAAACAGAGTATTGGAATCCTTGATTGTTGACATAGCGAACGAAATCTAATTTCGGAGATATTTGGAGGATAAGGATAAACTAGCCTCTAAATACTAGAGGTACTGGCTAGAACGAGGCAATACTTTACACCGGGATACTTGCTTTTATTACATAAACCACTATCGACATCACCTGGATGCATTCAGTTGGAAGACTGTACGTACGTTGCGGTTATTTTATCCACGCATTTGCAGGATGTGAGACGATCTTCCGCTCGAGGTTTTTCCAGAGGGCTACAACATCTGGTCTTTCAAACATCATGTGTTCAGTTACCTCCGCACACTCAAGGCCGGCAATGCATCCGCTACACCCCCTATGTTGCAGATGTCTATGGTCAACGGTGACTATTTCCTATCAGGTAGACCATCAGCTCGTTTGCCCATTTTGGGACAAACAAAAAATGTGTGTTGGGATGAAAGCCACACAATAAATAACAAAATCTGTATTCATAAAAAGATAATCGATTAGCAGATTAATGGTTATTAAAAAGGCAATCGCTTTATAAGCAAACTTAGTGTCGTAAATTAAATTTCAGATTTTTTTTAAACCAAATGGAATTTTTTTTTGAAACCAGAAATGTTTTTCTTCTTTTTAGTTTTTTTTTCGTAATGTAGTTTTCATGCAGTTGTGTCTATCTACTGTAACATTGGAATCATGCCAGTTCTGTTCGGAATATAGTGGAAAAATACACAGATGGCAGATATACAATCGGTGTTTATTAAATAATGTAACAATATGTGCATAATGAGATAGATAATAGAGTATTTTAGTAAAGAAATGCACTATTTTAGTTCTATACAACTATTGTGTGGTTATATGCCGTCACTCTCAAATACTTTTAAGTGAAGCGTAGAATAATATTGCAAAAGAAACAAAGAAAACGGATTAAGAACTTCCAGCTCTCTCTTAAAAATAATATTACGAACCAATATAAAGTCGGAGTTAAAATTTTTCTTACAAAATGTATATAAAAACATAAAAGAAAAATTACATTAAACGTTGTCAAACATTCAAATGAATATTTTAGTAGAATTCATTTAAATTTAAAACTTCAGCATATACTCCATATATTGACGGCTGCTGTATGTAATATCAATTTTGAGGGTGATATGAAGTGGAGGCACGTCACGTTTCTTGTCGTTAGGAATTTTGCTTCGCAGTCAAAGCTAATGGCTCTTTAAAAGATGTCAGATTGAAGTTGTTGTCAACCTTAAATTTTTTCGTCATTATAATTAATTAGTAGATGTTCTTTATATAAACTATTAGCCACAAGATATCGTAACGTATATATATATATATATATATAGATTTTGTTGAAAAAACTAAACAATATAATAACATTCACATAATTTAATAATCAACATTAATATTTAATTTGATATTTTGCAAGGATTTGTATGGATTACGTCAACTTAATCACAACTAACATTCAATATAAACAAGAAAAATAGTTAAAAATAAATTCTTCAGATGATTGTTTATAAAAATAATGAATTCCTTCAAAAGAATTATTTAATTTTCAATAATAATTTTCCAATAAGAAACTCGGTAACGAAGAATCGGAATATTAATGATGTTGATGTTAGCCCTTATTGAAAATTTTTATATTAAAAAGAGTACAATGCAAACATGAGTAGTATTGTAATGATCCCTGATGCAAGGATTTAACTTTCCATTGTTAATACTTTACCAAAATAAAAAATGTATTTTGCCATCAGTTATATTTAAGAGAAGTAATAACGAATTATTTTTGTTTTGTTTTATCTTAAATTACTGTGCTAGATTAATAAGTTCTTATTAGCTTGTATGCCTTTTATCTTATTTAAATTCTTAAGTCCATATATTTTTTTCATTTTAATAGTTATAATTAGTTTATATGGAATATATTTATTCCTATTAATTGCCATTATTATGTCAAGAGTTTCATAACCTTAGCGAAGCGATTATTTTTTTAAATGATTGATATTTGTCAAAAACTTTGATGTTAATTTAAACACTAAATGAGAAATTTTTGTTAATATTTTAAACTCTGATTGAATATTTCTGCCTTCCGCTTTAATTGATTCACTTAAATGTAAAATAATGACTATTGAACAACTTATTTACTTTTTAATAACTAAATTTTGAGTATTCCATGAAGGTCTACATATTTTATCGATGTAAAATTATAAATTGTTAAAATATGGAGAATATATAATGTTTTTATGGGTGATTTTTTTTTTATTAATTTTGCATGACTATGTTGTCAAAGATTAGAAAGCAGTTTATTTTAATTTTATCTAGTTTACTTCCATATAAATTTTAAGTGATATTTAATTTTTATTTCTATACTTTTTATTACTCTTGAAAGAAATCTATATATTTAGAAAATTTTACCTATGAATTTCTACGTCCTATTTCAAATAGTTGCATTAAATACGTGAAATGGAACGAGCTAGACGCGTTTCTCGTCCATAGTCTTTCTCTTTGTAGGATGCCTTTGTAGAGAATTTTAATAGTACCCAGACACGTTTCCAATTTGCCTATTTTCTTGAGCTTTTGAAATAGAAAATTAAAATATATAAATATTATTTATTTTTCAACAATGATAAATAAACTAGCCCTTGCATAATTTGTCTATGAACTTAATACTTTTAGAAAGTTCGTTAACAGATAATGCAACATGCGCCATTACCGTTTATGAGGGTATTTTTTCCTAGTTCATCATGGACTAGTACAAATGCGCTGCTTATTCCTACTGTTTTGGTGTAATAGATCTCAGCCACGGTTTCTTAGAGTTATCCAGGTGGAGACAGGTTAAGGACAAATTGTGTGAAGAAACAGTTCAAATGAGTTTAAACATCTTAATTTTCTTTTTAAATATTTTAAACATCAATACATAAAAAAAATAAAAACAAGGATCCACGTTAATTGACTTGACTTTCAGAAATATTGAATTAGTTCTAGAAAGAACTGGTAAGCGATCGTTTAGTTTAGTAATTTAAATAAAATAATTAGAATAATTCAATAAATATTGTGTTTCCGTTTACGTTTTTACAACTGTTAAAAAAATCAATTAAACAACAGTTTCATTTTGATCAAGTCATCTCTATTCGAACCACCTTATACACGAAATCTAATATGATTGCTTTGATTTATAAATAAAAGTAGAATTTGATTTAATTGTATAGGATGCGATTCATGTTTTAGGAAAACTATGAAACTCACCTATATGTATAATAATAAGAATTACATACTAAAACTTATAACCTATACCTAAGACTACATGATTGCCTCGATGTTAGGATAGCAATCGCATTCCATTTCTTGTTTGATATCAAACAAGAAACGTATACGAAACGTATATGTTGTAATGGTCAAGTGTTCGTTTCGCGGATTCTTTCTATTTAATTAAATACTATCAAGGTAGGTAGGTACGAGAAGTACAACAGCCAAATCTCTCTACAATCTGCTAAAGGACTTGGGCTTGACAAGAATTAACATCAGTTCATTCTTGGAACGTGCGTCAAAGGCAGCCCTAGCAGTTTCATTCCAAATTTTGTTAGATAGAGAGTGGAGCTTGGACAGTGGAAGTGAGCGTTTAATGCGCGTTGGATAGGGGCCCCTTAAACTTACACCTGAGTCGTAAGTCCCAGGTACTGCTGAAGCTCTTGTCCTTGCATTGCGATGGACCCGGCACCCGTTCGGTGAATCCATGGAATGCTGAGAGGTTTCGTCTCATATTAAAACACGTCAGGTAGAAACCAAAAAGAAAAGACCAACTAATTTGTATATAATGAGGTTATAAATACATAGTTAAAAATTTTAAAGAAAAAATATTTATTTCTTTTTAGAGCGTTTCTCTTAGAGCTTTCCTTGAAAAGGTTTGTCTTTGCATATTCCTTCTCGCTGAGAATAAAACTTACCTTAATAGTCGTAAAAAAACAGCTGTGAATACATTAACAAAAATATATTAATAACATCTTGTTTAATAAATTCAGAAGCAAAAAATGGAGAAGCTTGTTTAAGTTTCGGAGGATTAAGTATTATGGCCATTGGTGGAAGCTATTATATAATATTCTCTGCAAGAAATAGGAAAGATTAAATACTTATTGTTCCATGTACGTCCAGTATTTTAAGGTGACCACTGTTATTTTTTCAATTCCTTTATTTTTCTTTCCTATTTCACCTCAACCGATCGATTTAGTCTTCACCGATTACAGAATTACAGATCGAAGTAGCTATTTTAGCTACATGGTGAAAGGAGAAAGGAGATGTTAATAATAAACTATTCTTGATTGTTATTTTAAAATAACAAGAAAAAAATATTAAAAAGTCTCTAAGGATTTATGTTTTTTTTATTTGTGACTTATTATGTTTCACATGTTCATGGAAGATATACCCGATGTATATAAGACTATATGTACATGTATGTATATGTATACGTATCTGTTGAATTGTTATAACGTAATTTAACATAAGTGAACACTATTATGTCGGAATATATTTCTCGCAATAAAATTCATGAGGCTTGTTACATTTACTAGCACTATAGCTGATGGTGCTTGTGTAACACCACTTGTCTGACAAACAGACAATTCAATTGTGATTGTATGTCACTTCCAGCCATAAGTTGAATCTGGTATTAAATCGTTTATAAAGAGCGAATTATATTAAGGCTACAATTAATATTAAATGTTTCCTAAAATATGTCGCAAATTTTTTATTTACTTTTTATACTGATTTCATTTTATTCTGTCTTGAATATTTCTATCTAAATATTACTATGTGCTGTAAATCTTATGAACTTGTCGAATTATTATTAAGTATTCTTTTTATAGAAATAACAATTTGATTATAAATATTCCTATTTCATAAATTTTTACGTTGGAATTGGACTTAGAGTTGGGATGTTGGACAAGGAGCGTTCAAGAATGGCGGCAATGTGTGAGCATTTTATCCGTAATCCAGTAGTCTACGTTTACCACATAAGAGATATTGTGTTGATATATAGAAATCGTATACCTTTGTATAGTTATAAAAGAAATTAAAAGTTCTGACGCGAGAAAAGCAATGAATAAAGAAGCAAAGTTAACGTTTATCAGGCTTCTAGTTTTACTGAAACTTTCAGAACGGCGAACTGTTTAATAATCTTTGTAATGTTTATTTTTGTTAATTTTAATCAATTAATATAATCTCTATATGTTTAATATGAAATAGTCTTGTATGATACTGTAGAAGATCTTTGTAACAACCGACTATACTAATTGTATTAAACCAAAACTATTCCATTCGATGATGTTTTTAGTATTTAAAAGTTATATAACATTGCTTTTACTGTATTGGTTTTAAAAATTAGCCCGTATTCCTTTTTTTTTGTTTGGAATAAAATATTAAAATTATATCGAGAAGTTTTCGTGACTTTTCTAAGAATGAATAATAAATACAAAAAATCTTTCGAGTTCTTAATATTATTAAGAAAGAATTAAATATGCATTTTTTTATAAGCACCCATACCTATAAAAGTATACATAGATATATTTAAAGAATTTCAAATATTTGATCATTCTGATATTATATTTTGAACTGTGATTCCAATCGAGTACAGTAATTAGTAAAACTGTCGTATATATTGCTATGACCTAACGTTATTCGCCATTCTTCTCAGTCAATACACAAGATTCATTAAGCTTTAAAAAAAGGAGATATATAACTGTCACAATTTGAATTTTTATTTGTGGTAATATTCTTTACTAGCTGTTTCCCACGGCTTCGTCCGCGTGTTGGTCGCTTTTCACATATATGTAACCTAAAATTGACCATAAATTCTTTTTTCCTTAACCGATTTTGACGAAAAAAGTTTTGACAATGCTCGTAATTATATTTAATCCAACTGTGAAAACCGCATTCAAATCCGTTGAGTAGTTTTGAAGTTATAACGAACCGGACAGACAGACAGACAGACAAAAATTCCAAAAATTGTTTTTTTTTTGGTTTCTATGACTCATCTTTAATTGCCTCCTATCAGTTTTTTGGAAAAATATTTAATGTACAGACATACTGTCTTATTATATGTATATGATGTCAGAAACAGTATTACTTGTTATTGTCAGTATATACATATAAATATATTTTTTTGTTTATTATGCTATTTCTTTTTTTGTTGAGCAGAAAGTTAGTTTTTTTTTAAATATAAAAAAAAAACTTAACATATTTCGGTATAAAATTTTTAATACTTGTAAATTAATCAATACAACACAATTGAACTGAACTCCTGTTTTTGTAATACTAAAGTCATAAACAATATTTTTTTTTGTAAAATTTAATCATTGAGTTTTCTTCCTATTTTTCACAGTGTTTTATTTATCAGTGACACTAAAAGAAGTATTGCAAAATTAATAAATTTAAATCCTAAAATTTATTTTTTCTTGTTGGTAATCTAATAAAATAATAAACGAAATATTCATTATTTTTGTTCAAAATCTTAAAACCGCCAATTTACCAAACAAAAAAAAGCTTCTTATTCATTCCGAGATTAGTAAAAATTCATGCCATAATTTGATTAATTTTATTTTTGATGTATGTACAACAACTTCTATATTAAAACAAATAAAAATATTTAAGACAGTTTAACCAAAGTACCTTCCAAGACATCGTAAGTAGTGTTTAAAACATGCCTTAAAATCTGTGAGCATTGAATGGTTTCTAAAATGTTTCGTACCGATAGAAATCCTTTGCATTTTTCTATTAAAGCGTTAATTTAAACAACAGAAACTTAAATAAATTTTATATTTTACGTTTGGAGATCGTGATAAAACAATTTTACTTAGTTAAGTTACATTAACGTGACAAATGACGTCACGGAGTTGTTTATTTCATTCAAATTGTGCTTTAATTTATTTCTACCTTCAGAGAAATATTTCACGCAATTGAAGCAGATCAAACTGGAAGTTGTAAAGTTTTCAAATTCCTTTCCAGTATCGGAGGCACGTTTTCAATTTGCTAAAGAAAAACTTAGAATCTGATCCTATTTATACGTGTAGCTATTGCGAAAAGGCAAATGTAATATAGTTTTATTAAAAAAATTTGATAAAAAATTACTAAAACATATTAGCTTTCTTATTATTAATATATTTTTATTATTTATATTCAGGCGCTTATAGTTTTAATTTTCTAAAAATAACATATATAATTTTTTTTTACTTAGTAACATTTAAAGCGACTTGTCGAATTATCTAAATCTATTCTTGAGTGTGCTTACTCGTAAGATTTAAATCCAGATACTTGTTTCTTTTTTTATAATTATCGCTAATATTATAAACCCACATATCCATAGTATGTATTTATCGCGGTCAACAAGCCAATATTATGTAACAAATGAAATGAGTTTGATACTTAAAAAAATAATACATAATAAAAAAAAATTATTTTTAAAAAGTAAGGGGAATAAATGAAAATTCATAATTGATCTTTCACGGGATCTTTATTCATATTTTTGTTTTAAATCGTGAACTGATACTTTCAATTAAGCTATTCCAATAGTTTGTTTAAGAATCAAATCCGAAACTGTCATTTATTTTATATTTCAAAGTATTGAATAGTTATTCAATTACCATGTCTATTCTGTCAGATTCAATAGCAACGATGGCAATATGAACTTTATTTATAAATGTAATAAAGGTATTTACACAATTCACGCCAAACGAGAGCAAAACCCTTGTTTTATCCGACGTAAGCTCCTAATTGTGCGATAATCGTGATTTACGCTTCTAACCGCGCAATAAGTTTCACAAAACAAAGCCATAACCGTTTCTCTGTGTATTTTAATGTTGTGACATTTAGGTATGAAGATAATTAAATACAAAAATAATATAATAATTTTGATCTAAGGCTTTCGCGAGTATTCGTTTAAATGTAACTAATATTTTCAGATTACTAAGCGTATTTTATTATTATTAAAAACTATATACTCCTGACGTTGCGGTTACTTCGCTGCAAAGTTATAATATATTTATTTCATTTATCCATTTACATGTTAACAATTAACGTTGACGTCCACACTAGGCGAGGCCTGTATCGTGAACTAAATAATAAAATACGCGTAGTAATCCGAAAATAATAATATTAGTAAATATTTAATGAAATCATCTGGATATATTTTTTATCATGAAAGTTTGTCATAACGGAATAGACGGTAAAGTATATCGATGGAATTTTCCCTTCATTTTAATGTTGTCAAATTGTGTCTATTAGTTTTATATGTTTTTTTTTTAAATAAAAGTATTTGAATAAAAAATTTAAATAGAATTCATGGAAATTCATATAATAGACATTTATAAATAAAAAGTCGTATGACTTACAAAGAAGAATAACAAGCGACTTTGGTTTTGAAACAGTCAGTCTAATTGGATCCTTAGTTTTCCCATATATATTGAAAGGTCAAATGCAAAACCTCTTTTTTTATGTCCGTTAATAAAGAACTCTCATTATCTTATTACGTTACCGGAAAATAATAAGACAGCGAACTTACAATATTATGAAAGTTTCCCGTACTTTGTGGTAATATTCGGGGAAACTTTACTCTCTAGAAGTAACTCCCCTGAGTTTGAGATACTTGTGCGGCTTATTACTATTTGTGTTGCGACTTGCGGAAATGATTACAAGTCTTTGTGTCGGGGATGAGCTTCTGGTAAACGTAAAACAGTTATTGGCTTTTGTCATTTAGGACCCATTAAATTTATCGTTGAATATGTAAAATCACATTGATTAAAAATTTCTTTTTGACTTTTTCTTATGTGCCAATTTAAAAAGTGTTTATGAAAGTAATATCATGTTTTTTATAATTGATAATAATTATTAAAGTGTTTTATTTTATACTTTTGTTTCTTTTTTCCTCTTATCGTAACAGCTATTGATATCAATGACTTTTTCTCCCGTCCCAATCAAACAAATAGACAATTCAAAGACTTTTTATTTTTAACATAGGTTTTTGACTGGTAATTGAAATGTAGTGGGAAATATAATCAGAGGTATTTTTGTTATTCACCATCACTGTATGGTGAAATTCCAAATACTATACAAATATAATTTTATAAATTAGTACATATGTGATTTAGGATGAACTTAATGATTTTTAATAGTATAGGGGCTAGGATGAATCTTAAATCGTAGACTGCAATTAAGGTGAAATAAATTAAATACCTAATAAAAAAAATTATATAAGTAGTTAAAAAAAACTATCTATATTGGTCTCGAAAACAAAGGCTATACCAAAAGAATAACATGATTTTCCAAATCTGAAAGAAATTTTCATTAAAAAAGTTTTTGTAAACCGTATGTAGATTTTACAAAAAAAAAAAAAAAATACTTTGATTAATTTAATTCTCAATCAGTGAAACTCCCACTCACGATAAGCTGGCTGATATATTGATGTTACATAAATATATCCATTTTGATATTATTGTTCTGACATTGAATCTTATACGGATAGTAGGAATATTCAACAAAAAAGTAATCATTACTAAACTGTTTTTATATTTGCGTTTTTATAACACGACATTTGCCCTTAGGTTGTGGATAACGGCCGTGTACTATTAAAAAGTGTATTGACCCAAAAAAGGTAAGTCGGTTATGGGTTAGATTAGTGTCAGGTGCGCATGGCCGGTTTTATTATCCCAAAGTTATCGTTGGATCGTCTCTTCACCTCCGTACCTATATCTTGTTATACCATGAAGCGGAAACTACGTGATCTAATTTGTAAAGAAGCAATTATGACAAAAACGAATAGTGGATTATTACAAATAAATACAATTGTGATCTGTATATAGCATAGAATAATTTTTAATAATAACTAAGGCTGTAGTGTAGCATATTGATACTTTTCCTTTCAGGTACGTGTAGCACAAAAAAATTATAACTATTAAATTTCCAAATTCTTAAATAGGATTCTCAGAATAATATTGGTTTTCTTATAATTGTAATAAAAAGCTATTGGTTTTTATCCAATTTATATACTTTTATTTCACTTACAATCGTATGGATCAATTGTAAGAACAAATACATTTATTGTCCAACAAATTTGTATATAACTTTTATCATAATATACCTACTGTTTGACACGAGGACAACAGAAACAGATGTACTTCAATATCATATTTAACTAACACAGCAACTAAAATTAACCCGTCAATGTCGTAATGACATAAAATAATACCAGTAGGATTGTATGAATGATGAAATAAATTGCTTTCTAACTTTTATTTAAGAATATTAAAAGTATTCAATCCAAATAAAATAAAGAAGATCTATAAAAACCAACGTTCTTCAGACAATTTTCGGAATAATATATTACTTGAAATGACGTTTCAAGGAACAAATGTGAGCAAAGATTGATGAAGATTGTTCCAGCAATGGACACGAATGTAGAGTAATTTTATGTCGGACTACTTTATAGTACTTTATACTTTATAGTATATAAGAACTAGACAGTTTATTACAGTGCAGTTATGTGTTTCTTAGTTTGGAATTTGATAAATTCTCATATATCTTGGCTATAAAGACAAATGAAATTATATTAGAAACCGTAGATAGGATCTTATTTTTATTTCAATGGTGTAAATCATGACTTACACCTTATTTAACATAGCCATTTCTTGTATTGTTTATTAAATAATTTGAACTATATATGTATGTTTGGCGATTTAAAAGTGCTGGTTCACATGATGACGTCTAGGAATTTCGCGAGTATTCATTTAAATAAAACTAATATTTTTTCGGATTATACTAATCGTATTTTATTATTTTAAAAACTACATACTCCCAACGTTTCGGTTACTTTTCAGCAACCATGATCATGGTAAAAAAATATTTGTTTTATTCATATGTATATGTATATTTGCTTATTTTGTTACTAATATAAATTTTCTAAGAATCATATATAATACATTGATACATTTTAAGGAAATTACATAGTCTTTCTCTTTCTGTTTGGCAGTGGTAAATATCAATACATAATAAAGCAATATATCTATTTACTCCACTGTCTATCGCCGCATGTCGACAAATCGAGCGCCCATTTTGTGTAACATCGAACAGGAATGTTGCAAAACCAATATTCAAATATTTATCGATGCTCAGTTCTGTCAATTAAATATTGTGTGATATATTATACTCATATATTTTCAGAAGCTATAGATAGTACAGTATTTAGTCATTTTGTTCGAATTATTTATTATTAGTAGTAGGATTGGATTAGCCGTTGTAAAGGCTAGCTGTGATCACATATGAGTCCTATGAGGTCTCGAAAGGTGTAAATTTTAACAGTGTTTTTAAAATAATCGGAGTTAAAAAGTTATTATTGCAAAGTTTCTCGAGATTTTACATTTTATTTTTGAATGAAAATAATCAAATAAGTGAGAAAACTCTTAAAGTACTTTTACATGTCTTTAGTTATAACATGACTTATTCAGTATCAAGCGGGCATTGTGCTTGATTATTTCTTTGTAGTCTAAAAAAATAACATTATATTTTTTTTACAAAATAAAACAGACATTTCGATTAACTGAAGAATGTATTTATTCTAACGCTAAAAATTGTTCTTTAAAAATATCAGCTTCCGTGAATAATTTTTGTATTTCTGTAAATAATGACACAAAAGACAATAGGCTTAGTTAAAATGTTCTTGTTTAAGAAGTGGAAGAAAATCTAGATGTATGATAATATAGAATATGCAGTCAAAAGCAATTTTGTCTCTATAGTTTTAGCGAATATGTTGTCAATACTGACTAAAAGCTACCAATATATCTAAAACGCTTACAAAAGCTTAAACGCTGTAACGCTAGAAACTATTGCACAGCACTGAGCTTTTTCCAACAGGTATCTATGGGAGAACCGACAGGGATTATAACAGGCATGAAAATACTTAAATTTTACGCTTTAAATATATGTATATTTTTTTGTATCTGCAGAGAACGTTGCCTTTCTAACTATCAAAAATGTCATCGGAATACTGTAGTGTAAGTTAGTGGTGTGACCTTCGAGTTCGAAATTATATATGTATCCTTTGCGATTTCAATTCGTCGTATTACATTTTGCTTAATTATAAATCGCTATTAAATTTTATCTTCCGATAGACGATCATTCAGTTGAAATAAAAATATAAACCATTTTGACTACCGTCATATTGAAGAATCCTTCAACAAAGATAGAAATAAATTATTTATAATCGAAAGAGGTTCCGCTGCTGCTGTTCTTTACTTGTAAAGATATGATTTCAAAATTAACAATACATCTGTCAAAGGTAATACCATAAAATTTAATTATAATACGTTATGACAGATATCAAAGGACTATTTTAGTGTACAGATAATTAATTGATTAATTTAAATCGTTACAAACAAAGGATATAATAACTTTTAAACATTTAAAAATACACATAATTGAACACTTATTACTCTAAGCTTTTGCATTTTAACTATCGCCAATTTTATTAAAAACATCTTCGAGAAGGAGGCAATTTGTGACGCCGTTCCCGTCATTAGTGCCATCATATCGCAGTCAAAGGTAAAGTTTATTCGAGCGATGCAGAAATTCCAGACAAGGCTCTATTATTTTATTATGATATTTCTTGTTGATGTCGCTCTAGACGGTGAATATTCTCATTTTTTTTTTCTAAACATTATGTAAAAGAAGTTATTTAAAATTAAAAAAGACCTATACGTAAAATTCGTATGCCTTCAAGTATTTACAAACTTATGTATATTCACACTAAACAAAGCGAAGAAGTTTATTTTAAATAAATTTTACTTTCTATTTAATTTTAGACAACAGGTATTTGCCCAAATTAGTATGGAAATTATCAAGATCGGCTTGAGATAATAAGGATCTTACAATGGACTAATTTAATTTGGGTTAAAGTAAAGATATACGAGTAGTTATATCTTTTTTTAATTAATACATTTTTTTTTAACTTGAAATTGAAAATCAACTGTGCGTGGAGTCCCTCCACGCCGAAAAAGTAAAACTTCGAAATTATAGCAATTATTATCCACTATATTAAAAAATAAAGTACTTCCCTATTTAACTGTATGAGTATAAAAAAAATAATGAAAATATAAATATTTATTAATTTATTTTTTATTTCACGACGCACACAATATTTATTTCGCTGCAAAAGTTATAGCAAAAAATATCATGCGTATGTGCTAGGAATCTACCGACTCGCTCTCTTTTTCTCTCCTACTTTTTACATTTAACGCATGCTTGTTGGAAGAAATTTCACTTCACAAATTAAGGATGATATTTTTTATTTTAGAATTTTAAATAAAATTGTTTTTTTATTATTAATTGGAAACAATAAAAAAGTTAAAAATATGGCAACTTTTCGTTTATTTATAATTTCAACATAATTTAAACATAAAGTGCCTAGGCGACCACACTATGTCAGCAGGGGCTCGCCTACGAAGGAGCCGCCTAGCTGCGCCTTGTGCGGCCAGCAGGGTCATCCCGCGAACTTTCGCGGATATCCCAAAGCGCTGCACTGGGCGAAAGTTGGGCGGTATCCTTGCTGCCTCCCCCTGCAACTAACGCCTGGCAAAGGCCTAGCGGTAAAAACGAACCGACAGCCCCTCAGGCACCTCAGGCCCCTAAGGCAGCCCAGGCCAAACAGACTTCTCAAGCATCCGCGCAACCACCGGCAATTGGCCTAGCAGCTGACTTGAAGCTAGTCTGTGACTTCGCAAGTCTCGTAGACCCCGCGGATGTGCAGACATTCGCTGAAAACTGAGGGCCTCCGATGGCAATCCTCAGGGCCGCATGCTGGCACTGTGCCAGCACGCGGGCATGTTGAGTGCCATGAAAGCGTTCCAAGCCAATGGCAATTAGTAGTAAGGATTAGGCGTCCCAGACACTCCTCCTAGACCCTGACAATAAACATATGACCGACAATACAGCATAAATGTCCTCAAGCCGCCTTCGCCGGCGAAGACGAGGTTCCGTTTCATACACGTCGCTCCGGTGTTCTGCCGTCGGGGGGCGTCATACATTCACCCGATGCCATCCTCCCCTTCATCGACGTTCTAAGCTGATGTCTGGCCTCTAAGAGGCACCCTTGGGATGGGCGTATCACCCCTTGGGCCCTTCGGGCCTGAATTAAACGGATTGCTCAAATCGGGCCACCCATCCCTCCCGGTGACGCTGTAAAACCTAATAGGGCTAACAGCTAAAGACAAGTCGAAACTAAAAAAAATTAAAAATAGTCAGGCTCGAGCCATTGCAGGTTACGGATCTGTGTGCGCTGGGGAAATTCCTCCCGAACCTCGGAGGTCCCAGCGCAGCTTGCAGGCGGCTATACTCTGGGGTCTGTCGGAGTATAGCCACGTACGGTGCTCCCGTTTGGGCTGATCGCCCGATGAGCCGCGGGGTCAAGGCCCTGCTGCGCTCGGCGCAAAGGGTGCCCGCGGTGAGGGTGGTTAGGGGGTACCGTACGGTCTCCTGGGCCGCAGCGACGGCTCTTGCCGGCGATCCGCCTTGGGATCTTGTGGCGTCGGTTCTCGCCGAGGTGTTCTCTTACATCTCGGGTAGGAGAGCTCTCGGAAAGAACCCTTCGTCAGAGGAGATCCGGGCGGTTCGCCGGCAGGGGGAGTCGTGCCTTATGCGGGAGTGGGGGGAGGACCTGGCGGGCCAGCCGTACGGTAAACGTACAACGGCTGCGCTCCGTCCGGTCCTAGAGCGTTGGATGAGGCGGAAACGCAAACCCCTCACTTTCCGTCTCTCGCAAGTTTTCACTGGGCACGGCTGCTTCGGTGACTACTTGTGTCGGGTGGCCAGGAGAGAGCCAGGAGGGGGCTGCCATGAGTGCGGCGCTGCGGTGGACTCGGCCCAGCACACCCTCGAGGTGTGCCCGAGATGGGCTGCGCAGCGCCAAGAGCTTGTGGCGGCGCTCGGCGGAGTGGGCTTGTCGCTTTCGAGTGTCGCGGAGAAGATGCTTGAGAGTGACAGGTCCTGGATGGCGGTGTCCTCCTTCTGTGAGACGGTCATGTCCACGAAGGAGGCATCTGAGCGGGAACGGGAGGTTGCGGCTGATGCACCCTCCCTCCGCAGGCGACGGACGGGGGTGCGCCGGAGGCGATATTTGCAACGCCTCCAATAGCGCCCCTGCACTCCGGGCTGGGGTCGGGCTGGTAACCCGGCTCCTGTGAAAGCCCGGTGTCATCGGGGCGATCCTAATTGCCGGGATCGCCTCCTTTCTCCGAGGGAGTAAGTCCGGTCTTTGCCAGGACCGGCCAGTCGCTGGTGTGCCCTGTCGCTGACAGATCCGGGGTGCACCAACATAGCGGCCGATGGCTTTCGCAGTGGTTTTAGTGAGTAGGGACCTGCCCAGGTCGAGTCTCACACATCCTCTCCGGCCCCACCAAGGCCGGTGAGACGGCTCGTAAAAAGAGTTTCCCTGCGTCATCAAAAAAAAAAAAAGGTTACGGATCTGTTCTAAGTAAGGTGTTCGTCAAATTGTCTGCGAGGTTACCTTCAAGAGTCTGAGATCCTGATGACATTCAACAATAAAGTAATTGGTGACATCAGTTATGCTGACATGACTCTTGTAAAAAACGATAAACTCCTAACTCCGACATATATTTTATGAATTCTTTCTAAGTAAATATTAAAAATTGTATATCAAATGAAATATGTGTGTCAGGCCGTTGGAATAAATTTCTTTGGATTTAGTCATAACCTTAAAAATATAAGCCACTAACTTGAATCTGTCTAAACTTTTAATTTATATAAAATTAATGGTAAATAGGAGACAACATTTTAAGAAATAGAATTTGATCAATTAAAGGTATTATTTTATGAACTCAATATTATAAATTTGTTGGAAGAGTAATTAGTAAAAAGGTAAATAAGTAAAGTTTTAAGAAATTGGAGTGAATAAGTCCGTCACGGTCTCAGTAGTTTCTAGTGAAAGTTTGGACAAAGCGAACTTACCCTTGATTTAATACAAAGTTTTATTAATTTTGTTACAGTTACAATTTGTGTGAGGATGTCAAGTTGGTGATATAATTTGGATAACATTTGTTATAAAACGTATATTCCATAAAATTTATATATATAAATCTTATTTATATAAAATTAACTATATCATAATTTCATATAAAAAACTTTAGGATGTATTTTTTCTTAAATGACTTCGAGATCAAAACAACTAATGAAAAATTAAAATTTAGCTTTAATAATTAAATAAGAATAGGTGGCAGTATCTTAAAATGTGTCTTGAAAGCAATATCTTCACGTAAAGCAATTTTAAATGCTCTTATGCATCATAATTACTGTGACATGATTAGCACATTTTGCCTCTCATAACTAATTAAACGTACTTAGTAAATCATAATACCAACATAACATCCTTATTGATGTTGCTCAATAATGAAATCTTACATATAAAATTATTTTCTTTCATTTAAAATATCTGTTCTTTTCTGTATTGCTTAGGTATTAATTAATGTGAAAAATAAGACAAGAAAAATGTATGTACATTTTCAATTTTAAGATAATGTTTAATTTTATTTTTCATCGAGTTTAAATATAGATTAAAAAGTGTTTAAGATATAAAAGTTAACTTTTAAGTATAAACTCCTTACTTTTAATTTATCATAATAAATTTATGTACGCGATTTAAATTACTATATATGTATGTAATATGTATATAGGTATTTCATCGAAATGTATTGTTTTCTTTAAAAAAAAAGGCAATTAATTTACTAAAATGTAACTATGTCATTTGTCTGAATATTAATATTTCTCTTAATACTAATTTTGAATTTGGAATCCCATTTTAATTTTAGAATGTGCTAAATAACGTTACAGCAACACCCCCTTTCGGTTTACGTAGGTCACCGTTTACAAAGATATCAAGGGCTTATAAACGGCGTTATACCATTCTGAAGGCCCTTGAAAATTACACCTACAATAATTCATGCCTATATTTTCACCTGCACGTATTTTTAAGATGGGTCAAGGTGATAAATTTGATTTTATATGTGTTGAATATTTTTTATTTTTTATAAATTTGATTTTATATGTGTTTAAAATGATTGATGATTAATTACTTTCATTATGTGCCTTTAGTCTGTTAATTCTATTATTAAAGGTTTCTCATTTCAATGTTAATATTATTAAAATTGTTCTATTATTGGTCAAGGAAGGAATTATATTAAAACACACCACGAATGGTTTATGACTTTTCCTCAAATAAAAGTAACAAACGCCCAAATATGTCTCAATTTTTTTTGTAGATATTATTCTAGAAGTTGTTTGTTAATTCGGTGTAAGAAAGGCGCATATTTATAAAAGGTTTTCCAAAAAGGGTGGTTAGATTTTGGCGGCCATTTTGTCTTGATGACATTTATCAAAACTTTTGTTTATTATTCAGTTATTACACGTACATGTACGTTTGAACAACGTACATTTTTACAATAACGTACAAATGAGAAAACTTTATTATCAAAATGAGTGTTCGTTAGTGTAAGTATTGCGTGCATTGCGTCCTTTTTTACGGTAGACGTAGTGGCCCTTCAAAGTCGCCTCTTCGACTTTTGGTGGAAAAATTTGAAACGACCGGTTCAGTAATCGACCTGTCCACACCTGTACTTTCAAGATACGCAAGATCAGCCGAGGACATAACCGCGGTTCGTCAAATTGTACAGCAGAACTCGAAACAGTCGATTCTTCAACGTGCACAAGAACTCGGTCTTTCGCAAACTTCAACTTGGCGAATTTTGCGGTGAGACTTAGGCTTACACCCTTATAAGATTCAGCTGACCCAAGACCTTAAAGTTCAAGACCACAGACAACGACGTTTATTCCCTTACTGGGTTTCAAATCGTTTGGAAGAAGATCCAGATTTTGGTAAAAAAATTATCTTCAGCGACGAGGCGCATTTTTAGATGAATGGCTTTCTTAACATACAAAATTGATGCATATGGGACGAAACAAATCCCAATGAGGTTCACAAGGTAATAATGCACCTTCAAAAAGTTGCCGTTTTGTGCGGATATTGGGCCGGCAGCGTCATTGGTCCGTATTTTTTAGAAAATGACATTGGCGAAGCGGTCACCGTCAAGGACGAGCGCTACAGAATGATGATAATGAATTTCTTATGGCCCAAATTAAACCATATGGACCAGAAAGACAAGTGGTTCCAGCAGTTCCTTTTTCAAAACCCAATAGTATGTGGTAATTATTTTTTATTTTATAAACCCTTATCTGAAATAGACTTTAGCTGATAATATTTAAAATACTTAAAAATTACATAACTTTTACTATGTAATTTAAAGTTACTACATTTTAGTTCAAGGCTTCTTAATAAATTGTCAGTAATTTATATTTCTTATTTATATTTTTGAATAGCATTCCTTTATGTGTCTTTTAACTAAGTAAACAGAATTTTCTAAAATAAAAAAACTTTGTTTTCTTCAAGAAGATGTTGTTCATGGCAAAGTCGACGTAATTTTTAATGAATGTATCATATTTTATAATAATAATCTTTTTATAGATTGTTTTAAATTCTTACTCCTATAGACATTTACTTTGCACCATCATCTATTCTAAACGAATCTAGTTCAATGCTGAGTAACTGCAAATTGAATAAGAAAGAAAAGCTGAATAGAAATTGCAATGGAAATGGTATTTTTCACTTTGAGCTATTCTAATAAGCTTAACGCTATTTTAACTACCTTGTTTTTTATTTTAAGTCACTATAAATAAAACAAACAAAACAGACGCTTATAACTAAACATTTAAAGTGACTGTTTTGTTCAGTACCATTTTAAGTTTATGTTCGCGATAATCTCAGATGTCATTAAGTCTGTTTTGAAAAAGTTATTTTAGAATTTTCTAGTCTAACATGATACCTTGTTTTGTCACTGAGCAAAGAAATACTATTATAAAATCTGCCTAGTAAAACATTATCTTAATAAAACATAAAGCATTTTTAAAATGTTGCGAAATAACTTAAACGAGATCTTAAAGTGCCATAGTATCTTGAGACTGAGTTCAGACAATTCAATTATTGCAGATTACGACGCTGCTAATTTAATAAGATCTCATAACGCTATTGAATAAGAAACAACGATCGAAAGAAGTCAATTGGACTATTATTTTAAAAGTTACAAAAATTGAAACGAATTATGAAATATATTTTCCTGTACCATGAAAAACGACATTCGATAACTTAAATTATAGCTTGAACTTGGAGAAAGAGTATGTATAAAAGCCGTAAAAAAAGGATAAGAAGCTGCCACATATATTTGTGACATAGAAATTATGGTCTGAATACTTTTTAGGACTGATAATACTTATGAATGTGTTACAAAGTTTGGGTAAATATCACTCTCGTTTGATATGCAGGATTCGAGAAATGGGATATGTTTTTGAAGAATATCATAATAATGGTGATAAGATTTTTGTATGTCAACGTTAATTGTATGTTTGCGGATAGAGTAAGGCTTTCTGATAAAGATCATACATCTGACAATCAATAAGGTGCTCATTTGTGACACTTTAATATCTTATCTCTGATTAATAATTGTCAAGTGCGATATTTATGATTTCTTGAATTTCCTTGGAGTTTTTGTAAAAAATATCGACCATAAAGGGCTTTGAAAAATTCAACTAAAGATATCGTTTTAGAATATTTTATACAGTCTGAATTTAAATATGACTAATTCAGGATATTTGAAACACTGAATGAAATTTAAATATTTAGTTCTCTTCGAAATTATTTTTAAAAATCCGAACTCATCAAAAATACGTTAGCGTGTTATATCGGATCAATGCTAAAGACCAGGCCGTTGAAACCAATGGAATAAACCGAAAATATTTAGAAATATATTTTAGGAATATAACGACATTCTATTATTGAAGTATGTACATACAAAAATAACAAACAAACTTCACAAGGTGTTCATAGCATTTCCACACAGCATAAATACACCAAATATAATGCTTGTGACCATAAGTGTTTAGCAATGAGTTTAGTGTTGAAATCAGTAATTACATATTAATCTGCGTACATCACAATTTAATCATATATAGAATGAAGGTCTATTATTGTTATATATATCTTATACAGACCTGATTTGTAAAATAAATATATTATTTATATTTTAAAATTATTAAATAAAAATGAACAAAACTGTTTGAGATATCCCATTATTATTCTAGGTATTCAGTTACTTAAGTTCTATTTAAATATTTTTTGCTTTATATTAACAACAGTTATTATAAATAGCCAGTAGAATTACTGATACAAAAATACATTTCTTACCTCCAAATATTAAAAACTGCTTACGATAATAATTTTAAATTGTATTTTTTTAATCTCTTTATTTCTTATAAATTTTGCTAGCTCATCTATAGAGTTCCTTTGTAAAG
Organism: Danaus plexippus; assembly: GCF_018135715.1. Classification (NCBI taxonomy): domain Eukaryota; kingdom Metazoa; phylum Arthropoda; class Insecta; order Lepidoptera; family Nymphalidae; genus Danaus; species Danaus plexippus. The sequence continues at coordinate 6,930,702 of NC_083544.1, read as the reverse complement.
AAGTTCATGTTAATGTTTTAGTCATATTTTTTTTTTATTTTATAAATTACGTCAGCAGAAAGTTTAATTTGATATATGTTATTAAAATCTGAGATAAATTAACAAAACCTTCCTTGTCTTTAAGATGATTGAAAAGCGTCTAATAATTGGGAATAACAATAAAAACTTTCTTCAAAATTTAAATACATTGAGTTTTCTTTTACACTTTTTTTTAAATCATGAATGAATATTCCTTTTCTGTGAGACCTTGATCATGGTACCATGATAAAAAAAATATTGTAACTTGAGGAGCCATTTTAATTGGATCGTTACGTTTAAAAATACGTGTTACTTTTAAGGTTCATATAGAATTTTACATTAAAACGATTGCCTTGTTTTAAATATATACATATTGGAATAAAGATTGGAAATAATCACGTTTTGTTTAGCTATTTTAATTTGATAAATCATTTAATGTAATTGTATTAATTTAAAATGTTAGAATGACTAACATTTGTGTAGCAATCAAATATTGACTAAATGTTTTTTTTTTTCATAATAACTTTTTTATAAGCACTCTTAGCTAAATTATGTCAGGCTTTTTTAAAGTAACGATCACGGAGTAGAAGTGAAGGGAATCTGAACCTTGTAGCTTTTATCTTAAAACGGCGGCAGTGATGGATGATGGCGGCCGACATAATTCATTTATCTCCGATTAAAGGGTGGTGGATAGGAGCCTCAGGTTTTTTACGAAATCTTGAGCGAAAAATATTGAAAAAGATTGTTATCGTTCGCAAAACATAACAGTTCACGAAACTATAAATACTAAATTTAAAAATATTAGTTCGATATCCAAATAACACTTCCAAAAAACTAACATATTATTTTATTATATCATTTATATTACACCATAATACTTTAGTTGCCTCTTTCAGAGTTTTTTGAAAAATATGTTTAATCATTAGCTTTCTGAACAAAAATTTGATGAATATAATTTGTACTAACATTGACGTTATTAAGTTTTAGTTCTTAAATTTCACTTGTCTCAATTAAGAAAAGCAGATTAAACTTTTAATTTATATTTGTTATGTAGAATAAGTTAATAAAAAATCAAATATTCAACTTTTGATGCTTCTAAATTTTTTTTAAATTATTTTTTAACGTTATTTTTGAACGTTCACTAATCCTTTTTCTTTATACCGATTAAGTTTCTATTGAAAACTTTTTCCATATTAAATACATTTTTACTTTACAGTTTTAGTATTAAATCACGTGTTTGTCCTGTTAGTAATTTTCTCAAAAAAAGTCATATTTCTAATGTTTGTTACCAGACGAAAATGCTATGTTAAATTAAAAGAAACTAGATCGCAGAATTGACACAATCAAAGTAAGATATTAGCCGTTTATCCAAAGAAATGTATCTCATATTAAAGTACCTAAAAATAAACTTTCTGATCTGCAATTACTCTGAAACCAAGTTGTTATAGGTGTGTCTCCCTTGATAAGAAGGATCACTAGAAGTTTCTTTTTGATTTCCATGTTTTTTTCTCTATTCTATTGTAAATTCACGTTTCTTGTTATGTACTATATTTTGGTGACTACAACCTTGGAACAACCTTTTAGAATGTCATTGTCTTTTAACATAAAAATATCATGTATCACACCAAACTTTTTATACTGTGACAAAAAAAAATGTTTTAATTCTTTAACATAATAATGTATAATTTTAAAAGTAAATATGACCCTAGAGTCTTTAATCTTATTTCATTTAAACGTTTCCGTATTATTAAAATGTTTATCAATTGTAAGAAGAAATATATTTGTTGTCCCCCAAATTTCTATACAACTGTTTTTAAAACCAATACAATCAAATATCTTATTTAAGCAGCAAAGAAAATAGTATTTATTTGTTAATGTGGAAATTATAATAAATAGAGTATGTGTTCACTAGGATTTTTTGAATAATTAAATATAGATATTGCTTTCTAACTTTTTTTTAGTATATTAAAAAGTTCAATCCAAATAAAACAAAGAAGATCTATAAAAACCAACGTTCTTCAGACAATTTTCGGAATAATATATTACTTGAAATGACGTTTCAAGGAACAAATGTGAGCAAAGATTGATGAAGATTGTTCCAGCAATGGACACGAATGTAGAGTAATTTTATGTCGGACTACTTTATGGCACAAAATATAAGAGCTGAACATTTTATCTCAGTGCATTTTGTATGTCTTAGTTTGGAATTTGATAAATTCTCACATACCTTGGACATAAAGACAAATGGAATTATATTGGAAACAGGAGATATGATTTTATTTTTATTTCATTGATTTAAAAACTGATTAAGCCATCTCAACTGATTAACGCATCTCTCATAATAACTTCCTTAAGATTGTTCATTGATTGTTCTCTGGTTTATTATTGCCTCGTGGAAATACCTATTTTTTCAATAATCAATAATTAAGGGTAGTTGAAATTATCAAGTATCACTTGCATAGCTATCTGTGCAAGTGCAGTCACAATAGATGAGTATTGGTTAGCTTAATTAAAGACGTTGCAGCTGTTGGACCTCTTTTAAATAAAGGATTCGTAAAACCGTCTAGGAGGTTACCTTCATTAGCCTGAAAATCTGACGACAATTAAGATCAAATACATTGGTGACGTCAGTCACACATGCATCATACTCTTACTTTTTAAATACCACAATTGGGACCGTAATTCCAATATATGTATATATACGCGTATCAAAATGTTATTGAGAAATTATATGTTTTACTGCCTGTTATATTACTTTTGTTAACATTTGTTCGAGGTATACCTCGTTAACTGAATGCTGAACATTAAAAATCAAGACTGAAACTACAGTTTCAGTTTTGATTCTTGAAGTAAAACTTCTTTACGCACGCTTGACTTGGGGGTTAGCTGGTGAAAGTGTTACGAAAAGTGTGATCGGGCGAAGCGAATGAAAGTGAGAGGGAGATATAAGTTAGTGAATATAGATAGAGTATTTACGGTTCGTATATTACTGTAGGGCAAGGGAGAGAGCACTGCGCGTGCACATTTCTTTCTCGCTTCCTTTCATAGCCAGTGCATGAAATATATTTATTTAGGGAACACACATCTAATTTAGGGATGGAAACATAAGCTGAAGAATCGATTCTCGTTTCCGATACTTTTTTCAGAAATTTCGATTCTCAAAATCGATTTATCAATTTAAAGAATCGATTCTTTTAAATAATCGATTCTGAATAAGATTTTTTTTTAATAAACATTTTAAAGAAAAATTTTTAATTTTAAGAAATAAAATAAATTTTATAAGGTAAAAAGGTACAATAAAATTCAAATTATAGAATCGATAAATAAGAATCGATTCTGGGTCGATTCTGATAACTAGGAATCGAGTATACATAATCGAGTTTTTTGACCACAGAATCGATTATCGGGTAGAATCGGAATAGATTTTACCATCCCTAATTTAATTTGAACCAAATTTAATTTAAATGAATAATAACCAAAATGAGTCTATCCCAAGACATGGAACAAAAGTTGATGCAGTTTTCTCTAAATATCTTTCTAATTTTCATTCGAAAACATATGTATCTTATTTCTCATATCATATGCCTATTATTTCGGTCTTGCTATCTACCACAGTAATTACTGATGTATCCGATGGTGAATATAATGAAAGTAATAAATAAAAAGAATAATCTATTTAAAAAAAAATAATTTATCAATGACACCCCGTAATAAATTCAAATATTCGTACAAAATTAATATGTTTATATGTATATAGATGTCTGTATTATACATATATAAACATATGCATATACATATTGCATATAGATGGAACGAAAGAAGTTTTACTTCAGATGTGTGGTCTACAGCACACTGGTTTTCATTAATGTTCAGCATATCTTCCAGTAATGTCCTACAAAATGGCTGTAGCCAGTATTTATAATTTTCAAATTCAAGTTGATACTTAAAGATGCCATTACAACATTACATTAGCTCAGTAGTATAATTAATTATAATCAGTCATAAAAATAATTCCAAGGATTATAGTATATTATAAATAGCACGGCACGGATGACGTCACTTGTGATACATCAGTATACACTAGGGCAATACGTCTAACTGATTTGTGTCCACCGCAAAATATAACTTACTTCACTGTCAATCGTCTAGTATCGTCGAATCGGCCGTCCATTTTGTGGAACATCAAACAGAAATGTGGCAAAACCATCATTAATCAAATATTTACAGATGCTCAGTTCGGTTAACTTCGTTATCATTAATTATTGTGCGGTATTTTATGCGCATATATTTTCCGAAGCCATATACAGCGGGCTGTATTTACTGATTTTGTCTCAATTAATTAACATTTATTGATGTTGTGGTCTCTTCTGTTCGATTTGAAGTTAAATCAAAATGTATTTATTATAAGTAACTATTTGTGTTTAAGTTTCTGATACAGACCGCGCATCATACATAACTCAGTGAAATATCTTATTTGTTATAGCGCTTTATATAAGCACAACCGCTGGATTTACTTATACCAATATCAGCAACATTCGTTTGGGAGTTTTTCGTAATGGAATAATAAATATACAGAAACACACTTGCCAGCTTTTGTATTTATAATCGTCGAACTATAAGACAATACGTGGGAAAACTTAGTTGTGGTCAAAACATTACTGATAGTATATGGTGGCGAGAGAAATTGTGCCTAATACTTTTCCAAAGGCTTTATTTATTTAAAAAGGATTTATTTAAAAAGTTATTATTGCAAGATTTCACTTAAAAGTGGTCGGAAACTGTTCCTTAGCAAATCTTCGGGCTATATCTACATGTATTTATTGATGGTAAGAGTTATTGAGACGTGTATCGTCTGCTTAATTGTAAACTGAAGGCAAAAGGAGATTTTTTTACAGAAAATAAGACGTACTGTACTGTGACAGTGACAGAAAAGTATGTGAAATTTGAACATAAATATAGTTACCCAAAAATCTGCTTATGTAGATTGCTTTTTATGGACACAAATAGACGAATAAATGACAGATTAATAGTTAAATAATGTTGGAAGACCGTCAGTCCTTTTTTGTCACAATAATTTTAACGAGAATTTTGTCAATGCACGCTAAAAGCTATCAATATGTCTAAAAGCTTAAGCGTTATAACGCTGAAATTCATGGCAAAGCACTGAAGTGTTTTCCAGCAAGAATCCATGAGAAAGCCAACAAGGATTTAAAAAATTGGTTTGTCGACATTGAAACTATTATTTTTTTAATTTTTTCCAGTGTATTCAAAACTACTATTTGTATATATTATAAAATTATCGAATTTTGAAAACTCTTTATTTGTGATTAGGGTAAAAAAGAATTTCTGAAACTTAATATTTCATCAACGTGGCAAATTGTATCCTGTAACTTATTGATCTGATGTTAGGGACTCATATATTTAAATTTTTAATATTCCAAAATTGTTTTTTTTTTTTTTTTAATATTATTTAATATTTAGATATCTGTTCGACCAAAATAACCTTGTAACTTGAACCTGTTCGAATCTTCTGTTACATGTTTACTTAAAAAAAATCACTACCAATTTGAGAGGACGTATCTAAAGCTGCCTTGTGTGAAATCAATATTAGAAAATTTTGTCACAACAGTAATTAGCAAAATGGTAAAATAGGGAAGTTTTAAGAAATTGGAGTGAATGAGTCCGTCACGCTCTTAGTAGTTTCTAGTGAAAGTTTGGACAAAGCGAACTTTCCCTTGATTTAATACAAACTTTTATTAATTTTATTACAGTTACAATTTCTATGAAGGTGTCAAGTTGGTTATTTATTTCAGAAAACAAATTGTTATCTAATGTGTATTCCATACAATTTGTACCGTGTTTAATCTATGTTACAAATTATCAGGTTATTCTTAAGACACTTCAGAGGTAAATTTTATATAAATGAAATCGTACCTAAATATAACTTACCGAGTTTATTTCATGCAAAGGGTAGTAATTCAAAATAGATGGTATCATAAAATGTGTCACTGAAGCACTATCTTCACGTAAAGCAATTTTAAATGCTCCTGTGCATCATAATTACTTTGACATGATTAGCACCTTTTGCCTCTTAGTAGCTAATTAGGCATATAAAGTACATTATGATATAAAAATAGCATATTTAATGACTATTTTAATTATATGTTCTATTTTTTTTCATTTAAATATCTTAGAACGTGAAAAAAAGGTTCGTCATACATTATAATCGATTTTTTAGATAATATCTTGTATTTTCCATTAAGTTACTTATAACTCAGCAGTCAGGGTGTAAAAGATTGAAATTTTAAAGACCCTTAGTATTAATTTCATCATATAAATTTATTAAAAAAAGTAACTGATATAAAAATACGAGAATATTAAAGAATAACTAGTATAAGGCATTTCTAAAAAAACAATTGCTTTCTTTTAAGAAGGTATAGTAGAAATGAGGAAAGTAGTTTAAAATAAAACCGTTTCGTTTGAAAGTGATTAAATGTTGTTTTATTTATATATTTAGGTGTTTAAATTAAATATTATTCTTGAATTTAAAGCTAGCTCCTATTGCGAATTTTGCTAAATAGCATACAAGCGACATCCCTTTAGGGTTAAATGGGTCTCCACTTTAAAAGATATCAAGGATACCAAAATGGCATTATACCTTCCTGACGACCCTTGAAAATTACACTAACTATATTTAAAATATTTTAACCTATACCTATTTGAACCTTGGCTAGGTTTGGGCCAGAATTTAGATTTCAAATGAGTTGATGGTCATACAAATACTTTTATTAAACACCTTATACATTTATTTTATTACGTAACTATAGGCTGTTAATGTTTATCACCGATTGGTAGTTAAAATGATGTTATTATCTCAATTACTCTATTATTTTTGGTGTGAGTGAATGAGTTATGTTTGGGCACATTCAACGTATGTTTCGTCAATAACTAAATATAAATTTAAATAAAAATAAAACTTAAAATATACTACTATTTACTTACTACGCAGTGTGATTATAGGATGTAATATCTACTTATTCTTTGAATTACTCTGTGAAAAATAATTTCAAAAACAAACAAGATATAAAAAGACAACTTCGGTCATTAACATTTCGAATTCATTGACCCTGACATTTAAATTCTGTATTAGAATTTTTACTTCTTCATTCAATACGACATTTAAGTTTAAGGTGTCTCAAGATACTTCGTCGTAATCTGATTTATTTTTAGAATTCTATTTTTTGTTATGTATTATATAATATACATCTTCGATTTACCGATGTCTACAAAAATACTTATTTTATTAAGGGTAGACAAAACTCCTTAGCACTCAATGTATTCGCCGTGCGGATACCGGGTCTATCGCGTAGCAGGGAGAGGAGTTTCAACAGTACCTGGGACTTGTGATCCCGTTGTAGGCTTAAGGGCCCCATATATAACGCCCGTTAAATGCCTACTTCCACCGTCCAAGCTTCTCTCCCTACCTAAAAAAAATAAAAGAGCATACTAGGACTGCCTCCGAAGTTCGTTCCAAAAACAAATTGATGTTCGTTCTGGAAAGACCCAATTCTTCTAGTAGGTTGTAGAGAGATTTAGTTGTTATACCTCTCGTTCCCACTTCTACCGCCTACAAATCTACGACTAACCTATTCTTAGTGAGTTCGTTAGTAAGCTCGTAATACATGTTGACCTTGATGGCATGGTTTTGGTGATGTTGGTTTCCCACGGAACCGTAAGCTCTATTAACCCAACACGATTTTAAATTCGCGAATCGAAATATATCTGGTCTAGAGGCTGACGCACAAACATCCTCTGGGATTTTGTGTTGTTTCTCATACGTATCCATCATTAAAGGCCAATCCGGAGCCACTTTTAGGATAGAGTAAGCTTGACGTTTAATTTTATAGTCCTAGTTATTTTTTTAATTAAAAAAATTTTGCTGAATAATGTTCTATTTACTTGGTGTGACCATTGAACTTATCATATTAATAGGATATAAGTCTAGAGTTATATTTATATATCGATGTACATCTTTAAACATTTCACCATGATTTTTCCTGAAAATTGCAAAGGGATTAAAGTATCGCAACGAGTTTATCGAAGCAGTTAACAACGAAGAATATTTTTCATATTCAAACTAACCTTTGAAAATAAAAATAAGTTTAGATAAAAAGGAACAATTTTTTTATAAAATTATTTCTATTAAAATTGCTTCTATATTTTGCTTTCCGCGATTTTAGCGGTAAAATTATTTATTTGTAATATATTCGAATACTGTAAATTATTGTGTAATAATTAATAATAAAGTTTATCTAAGTATTAAAAATCAAAAATTGGTACATTGTAATTCCGAAAAGCGAAAATATGATTCTGTTTTATTTTACTCATTTAACTATCTTCAAAAATTAACCCACACAAGGTAAGCTTTTCATACTCATTTGTAATTTAGGTATTACTTACCATTTCAGTAAATGTTCAGTTTGCTAATTAATACCAGTTCATTTATATTAGGGTTTTCCAGTTTTCTTGTTTCTTTGGTTGTTAAAGGGTATAAATACGAGGAACCGACAAACTGTCTCTTAATGAGATCTAAGATTTTCGCGAGTTTTATTCATTTAAATGAAACTAGTATTATTCGGATATACTACGCGGATTTTATTATTTAAAAACTACATAATCCCGACGTTTCGGTTACTTTGCAGCAACCGTGATCACGGGCAGACGAGACTGTCTCTTCATAATAGTTTGTCAAGTCGACCCCGAATATTAGGGTGTCAACTATAGTAGTACTTCTTATCCTTAAAATAGTAAAAAATCTACATCGACATATTTTACGTATGGTTGTCGGATTACATAATGTTTTTATTGTTTTCCCAAATCGATGTCTGTAGTTGACATGCTTTTTGTACTAGAAAATCTTTTCTAGGGGTGCCTGTTGATCATCCTCCAACTCTCTCTCTCTCCGAAATCTACCAACGTGAAATCTGCAAGAGATACCCTTTATGAAAGAGTTCAAGCACGTGTTCCCTGTGGACCTCGTACTAGAGATGTAAAAGTCGCAACGGGTCTGTGTGGACCCCGCATCTCATGCTAACTACGTGAAATGTTCCCGTTCCGTTCCTCGTATTTCATGATTTAAACCCCTGTTTCCTTGAAACATATCTAGTCTCTGACATCCTCCGGTACTACATAACTATTTTTCTTAGAAAATAAAGTTATAACTTTATGGAACTTGGAGAGAAATTCTCTCTATAATAATGTATTTATTGCTCGTCGTACCCGATACATATAAGAGTACATGATTCAGTTGGTCTTTATAAATATTATCTCAAGTAATCCATAAATAACCAAAGCTAAGACTAGCTGGTTTTTGTTATTTTTCTGTTTAATTCTGTGTTTTTTTTTATCCTTCAAGCGTATTAACATAAGTCTTTATTGTAATCATGGAATAAAACTCTAAAATTAACCAGACCTTATGCTTTCATTAGCTTACAAAAATTTAAAATTTCTACTATATTTAATTAGTGGAACAGTGCTATTAGTAGTTAGGACATTTACTTTGAATAAATCATCTATTACAGAAATAGTAAACAGAATATATATATATGAGTATTTCAAATAACTTTATACGAGTTTCAAAAATAAAGGTTTATCAACTGCTCACACATTTTTCCTTACATGCAAATATGCTTTCTTATGTTATAATTTACTGTTCATTTTATAGTTATTATACTACTTTAAAAATGTGAAAAGTGAAATAAAATTTCATTATTTGTTACAATAATTTTAAAATTGCAGTGAAATTTTATTACAAGAGCATTTTAAAGTCCCGTATTATCTAACTTGAGACAGAGTTAAGACAACTCAATTATTGTACATTACGTAGCTACTAATTTGATAATGTTGCATAATGCTATGGAATAAAATAACGTAGATCGAAATATGTACATTAAATCGACATTTTATAAAACTTGTTCTCTTGATATATGACGATTGTCATTTTGAATTTGAATTGTGTGTATAGTAACAATAAATTTATAATAAGCAGGTAAGACGTAGCTTGTTGGATTTGAGTTGAAATATTCATTTCTCTTTAGAAACATTTTTGAAAATCCGAACTCATCAAAAATACGTTAACACCTTATCGGTCGTAGGTAAAGACAAAACAGTTGAAGCCAATGAAGTGAACCGAAAAATATTTCGAAATATACTTAAAATGTTTGTAAGAAAATTTACTTTTGAAGCAAATATAAAAATAAGAAAAAATTAAATTATGTTACTACAAAAAATCATAAAGCTACCAAAATTTAAGCTTTTATCAAACACGACAGATAAAAAAAAAATCGATGTGAATATTTTAGGTTTAATTAATAACGGTCTTTTGACTAAATCCTACTTTGGTAGATTTATCTGAATATGAATTAATGTAGGCTCGGATGTCTGAATTGACAGGCCTTAATTGCACACCTATCGATGTATACTAGTAATTATGTGTTTGTTATTAATTACGAGTGTCAATAGTTGTTTTGTATTTGTTATACAAACCTTATCTGAAAATTAAACTGATAAATTAATACTGTAAAATATAAAAAATGAAATTAACAAAACTGTATGAGATGTATCGCTTATTATTTTTATTTTTTAGTAGCTAAACTTTAGATAAAATATTTCCTATTTATTTATTATCTTTAAATACAATTTTCTTAAATAATATTCAAGTTACCTGTTAAATTTGTATGTTACTATTCAGTACCAAAATTAACTCGGAATAATTAAAATTTATAATTCAAAAATAGCGATTACACAACAAAATATTTAAAAGTAAAATATTGTTCTAAATAATTTTTATTTTTAGAAGTTATGCTGGCTCCACAAATTTTGTAATCAGTCATATGTAAATATTGTACCTATAATATTTCTGTTTCTTTTCACACGTGTGTTTTTTCATCATTTATGACACTTTATTTTCTGTTAGACCTTGATAACGAATGAAACATTCAATATATTATATAAATTATTAAAATGAAGTGATAAAGAAAAACAAACTGTGGTAATTATTTTACATGACAATGAAGAATAATAGATCGTTTAAAATCCTCCACAGGCTTGTTATTACTCAAATGGTTTTGTAATGCTTGTACATACATGTACATATGCTACAAATATGTTCAGAAGATAAACAAGCTTTTCAAGTAGTCATTAGATTGCATTGCAGGCATTATCTGACTTCACTGATGGTTTGGTGAGGTTTTAGCTTGAGAAAAGGCTGAGTCATATTTTCGTTCATTTGTTGCAAAACGTCGGCTAAAGAGCATTGAGGTACCATTCTTTGGAAGGTATTTAAGCCTACCTTTAATTATCAAGTATGATCTTTTCAGCCAGACGGAGTCGGATCATAAAGCTCGGGCCAACCAGTCTTGGTCAGAAACCAACGTTCTGGATGTCCCCTGAGCTGACGGCCTGCTGCCATCAAGTCCTGATCTTAATCTACTAGATTATGATTTATCATCAGTTTTAGAGAGTGAGGCTTCCTAGAAATTAGAAAAGCCATTATAGTTTGTTGACCTTAAAACAAGCCATACGATTTGCAGTGAAGAAATGTATTATAGAAAGGTTAGAAAGGATCACTCAATTTGAAGCTGTATCACCCCTTGACTATCTTACAGTCAATAAGGCACTTCAATTAATTATTTTTATTTTTTTAGTAGTTTTATGTTAATGTATTAAACTGAAATAATTTAATAGTAATATCGTTTTCCTTGTAACAATATAAGTGGCGACCTAAATACTTCTAAGATTACTTACTAAGTTACAACTATTAACTGTTTTACAGTTGACTGGTTTTTAATATATTTAATAAAATAAAAATTGATATTAATGGCTTTTTATTTAGACTAAGGTTCACGAAAGATTAAACAGACAGGTAGATGAAGTTATTACTACGATAATAAAAGCTGGGTTGCCTCCACCAACGTTGTTAATACAAAGACGTCGAAATAATTCAATAAAATAAAACATTGTTTATATAATTTGGTGGAAGTAGATATAAGACATTGATAATTAACTATATCTGATCAAATTTATTTGAAATGTTGAGTAACTTATTTGTAAAAATCAAATATTGACAAAATGATATTTTCTTTTCATAATAACTTTTTTATAAGCACTCTTAGCTAAATTATGTCAAGCTTTTGTAGAGTAACGATCACGGAGTGGAAGTGAAGGGAATCTGAACCTTGTAGCTTTTATCTTAAAACGGCGGCAGTGATGGATGATGGCGGCCGACATAATTCATTTATCTCCGATTAAAGGGTGGTGGATAGGAGCCTCAGGTTTTTTATGGAATCTTAAGCGAAAAATATTAAAGAAGATTTTTATCGTTCGCAAAACATAACAATTCACAAGACTATAAATACAAGTAAGAAAAAACAAAATATAAATTACATTATTTAAATTTATTTTAGTCGCAAATGATTTGATTTTCGTCCAATTCTTTTTAATATAATGTGCAGCTAGATTCAGATTGATAGGATTCACCTATAGTATTTTTGCATAAATAGTAATAGGTTTGATTAAACTTTTTGTTTTTCATTTGCGAGAAATCATAAATGTGTATGTTTGTCAAAAGGAATGAGAAATAAGAAAGTAATTATGAAAAGAAATATACTGAAGTTTATATTTAAAAAAAAACTCCTCTAAAACATTAAATGATTTTCTCTTAATTAAAGAAAAAAATTGGTTTCTTTTCTATGTTAAACTTTTTTTACAATTATTTTATTGGACATTTTTATAAATATTTCCTTTTCATTTATTTTCTGTACCAATTTAAATAATTACTTAATAATTTTTTGACAATTATTTTTCAACTCAATAGAATTTGATGTATTTGCTTTAATTCGCTTATTAATTTTCTCTGTGAATTTCTCATACAATGTAAGTGCATATTTAAATTTCAGAACTGACAAGTAAAAGAGTTATCCTAAATTATTTATTAAGAGTTATAATTTCGGAAAAAGAAAGAATTTTAATCATGTATTACTTTCATAGGTGTGTTTGGTTGGTTAATGGGAGTGTTAGTTGTAAGTCACCGTTCATTTCGTGTAACGTCACTTCTATTGTTACTTTATTGTTACTTAAATATATATTATCCTTAGTTTAAAAAAAAGACTTACAGGTTTTGCTCCTTCTGAACTTTATTATTTAAAAAAAATTATAATAAATCAGTTTAATATAAGCAATTTTAAAGTGCTCTTTTTTTGATGTCTCCGAGGTTGATAGTTAAAAGTTGAATATTAGTTTCTTTCATATCAAATTAGGATTTTAAGAACGGTTGCCTTGTTATAATAGAATTGACTATGCTCACCTGTCTCTAATAAAAGCCATAATTGAATTAACCGATAAGCTATACGGATGAATAATATACATAAAATAACTTTTTAACAGACTTTAATAATATTAATATTAATTAACAAATTACATAAACATATTTACTGAGTCTAAATTACTGCCACAACAAATTGCGCCGTAATAATACAATAAATTCAATCAGAGCCAATAAATATTTTATTCGGCTTCTATGTAATTTAGATGACAGCTAATTTACCGGCCGGCTAACCGAAACATTTGACCCGAACTGTCGAATATAGACTTGAAATGGACGTACACAGGTAATTTGATTCAAAAGTCTTGATTAATATATTGAAAAAAAAAAAAAGAATATATATGTCGCGCCGACAGCCTTCTCGTATCGAAAATATTCCTTTTCGTGTATTCGTTCATTATAATTGTTTTCAAATTACCCACTTCACCGATGTTAATAACTTTATTAATACATCAGGTGATTAGTTTTTTCCAAGTACCCACAATTGTAATATAGAATTTACCATATAAAAGTCAAAGCATAATCGTACTGAATTCATTCTACATTGGTCGCTCTTAGGAGCCACAGTGGTAGAATCTCCGCTATACAATTCTTGACATTCATTGTAAGAATTTGTTAGCAATAAACTAGTATCATTTTGAGTAAAGGCTATCTTTGCTTCAAAATGGAAGCCTGTCCATCGTCATCGGTACTTAACGCCTAGACTCGAAAGCCTTTTAAAGGACTAGAGTCTTGGCCAAGGTTCCACGAGGATCCCCGCGCTCTCACATCAGAAGTGGGATGTCTTACGCCACACTTTTAACCGCCGGATCGTCTACATGAAATCGCCTGGTTCAACATACAACTCTGCACGTTTTTGAAGACTCAAGAACCATTGCACCACAATTTTTGAGATGAAGACAAGACATGGGGCATCTTGTTTCCTATTGAGGAACCAGAAACTTTGAACGAGTAGGAAGTTCGAAGGAAAGTAACTTCCTTTCTTCAAGAAGTTCGAAAACATATGGCGAAGAGTTACCAACGACAAATAAGTCAAAAAAAAATGCCGTTTTTGGAAGCTGCTATTGAAAATACGAAAATACAGGTGACAAAAATTAAGCATAGAATTATGAACGTAAGTACTCATTCCTTACCTAAACTGATTTTTCTAGCTGCCACTGCAAGATTAAAAAGTCGAGTTAACGATGGTTATCGCAAGGAACCTCCCATTTCACTTCAAACTATTATTAAATCTTATCATTTTATCATCGGATCGGGCTTATTTTGCTATAGATGCAAACAACGTCACCCTTAGGATGCTACTGCGACAGTAATGTCAATTACTAAAGTTATTTCCTAGCAATAAGTGAACATAGCAGTCCTACATTCACCACTATGGTAAAATAAGTTCAAAATTTATCTCTTATTGCCCTTTTTGATAGTGGTACTGGTTGTGCCGTTATTAGAGCATCTTTAAAAAAAAAAATAAAAAATAAAAAAAATCCTTGGTCGTCATTTACAAACGAACTAGATGAAGTCGGTTCGGTTCTGGTCATATTCCTTTCGGATAATACTATAATCAGTTTATTTGTCTTGTCAGTTCATGAGCTTTCCGTTGAGATGTTCTTGGGAACAAATTTTTAGAGAAAAATGGCCTCACCGTTATTGTTACATATGGGGCTGGTATTGGTTTCGTTCTTAAATATGATCCATTTAAAAACTTCAACGTAGTCATTCATAAATGTTGATTCAGACTTATAGACGTAATAAATAATACTTAATACCTTAGACGCAAATAAATCATCTGCTTGCTCTTTTTGGACAAATGTTCGTCGGTGGCTTCGGTAGTTTTTCGAATAATATTGAGTGCTCTTTCTTCAAAAAAGTATGTTGAATATCTCTGTAACTTAATTTCAAAGGGAAAAGTGCGTCCCGGCTGACAAAAAGTAAAAAATTCTATAAAATCTCCCTATTTCCAGAACCATTAACCAAGAAATACAATTCAACGGTCTTGCAGGGAGTTTTAGAAAGTTTATTCCCAATTTCTGTATACATCATAACGCCTTAACCAAGAAAAGTAAAATTGGAATTCGATTCACGAACAAGAGATGACTCGTAATATGATAATATAATTCCTAACAGCTGAGCCTGTTCTCCCCATATTTCAAGAAAACGCTTCTATAGAAACATATGTCGAGGCAAGGTCTCTTGGTTATAGGGCAGTACTCATTCAAGTCCTAAAACAAAAGACAGCATGCTGACGATTATAGGAGAATACGAACTACTGATGCTGAAAACGGATACCATTTGTAGGAGCTTTAAACTCGCGTAGTGGTCTTCGTCATTAAATATATTCACTCTTTCTTTTATAGTTGATAATTCAAATCATTAACAAGACTTTGACTCCTTGAAAGCATCTAAGTATAAACGAGTTCTTCTTTCACGTATTCACCGTTGGTGAGATTTCCTTCATAATTTTGATTTTGGTGTTGAATATAAGAAATGTGATAGACTACAGAATGCTGACTTCGGTCCGAATCTTGTCCATTTTAAAGAATCACTGGTGAATATTATTACCCTCGGGTCATAATATGGATGAAAATGTTTAAGTTTGTCAGTATCAAGACAACTCAGATTGCTTCCCATACCAAATCACTCTTCGGCATTTGAAGTCATCCGCGTGTACGTTGCAAGTAAACTTGGTATACCAAAAGAAATATAATCGTTGACAGGGGGAAATATAATCGTTGACAGGGGTAGTGAGTTGTTAGGAGAGGTTAAAACTTTCTGTAATCGTTTTGGAATTAGTATTTACTCCGTATAGCCAGGTATTAGCCGAGCAAATGGATCAGTAAAGTGCTTCAATCCATCTTGAAAAATTGTTTCGTGTTGATCAAGAAATTGGTAACTTCTGAATATTTCATTGGACTTTAGCTAACGTTAAAATTTTACAAGTCATAAAACATTAGCATTTCTCCATTAACTTTACTGACACGACGTCATCATTGCTCCATTATCATCACTGCTCCATTAGAATATCTAAATTTTATAAACATAGATGGGAATATAACATTAGACCTAGGTCTTGGCGAACCCTAAGAAATTTAATAATAACCGTTATTTTTCTAAGCATGTTACAGGAAGAGGAAAACCACGAAAAATTGCTAAAAGCAACTAACCCACACGAACGGATGGCAGTGTCGCAGATTGATGAGTTTGATGACAACAAGCTTACGAATACCAACTGAAACAACATCTACCAAATTCTCCAAAACTTTACAGGTTCTCTGACACGTACAGGATATGCGCATCTGAATCTACAAACTTCTACAAAACGATGGCATGACACGTGTAGTGTATGCACATCACATCTACAAAATTCTACAAACCGATGTCATGACACATAGTGCATGCACATCACATCTACAAAATTCTACAAACCGATGGCATGACACGTGTAGTGTATGCACATCACACCTACAAGATTCTACAAAACGATGTCATGACACGTAGTGCATGCACATCACATCTACAAAATTCTACAAACCGATGGCATGACACGTGTAGTGTATGCACATCACATCTACAAAATTCTACAAACCGATGGCATGACACGTGTAGTGTATGCACATCACATCTACAAAATTCTACAAACCGATGGTAAGATACGTGGAGTGTATGCACATATAGACGTCTCCAAAATTCTAGTCGCATCCTTACATCTGAATATTTCTAGAAATTGCTTTAGAATTTCGATTTGATTTCGAAGTCACAATATATTATGAGAACTAGACGTTGGCGCTGAGCACGCACCAACCGTCAGTATGGCCGTGTCGCGCCGACAGCCTTCTCGTATCGAAAATATTCCTTTTCGTGTATTCGTTCATTATAATTGTTTTCAAATTACCCACTTCACCGATGTTAATAACTTTATTAATACATCAGGTGATTAGTTTTTTCCAAGTACCCACAATTGTAATATAGAATTTACCATATAAAAGTCAAAGCATAATCGTACTGAATTCATTCTACATTGGTCGCTCTTAGGAGCCACAGTGGTAGAATCTCCGCTATACAATTCTTGACATTCATTGTAAGAATTTGTTAGCAATAAACTAGTATCATTTTGAGTAAAGGCTATCTTTGCTTCAAAATGGAAGCCTGTCCATCGTCATCGGTACTTAACGCCTAGACTCGAAAGCCTTTTAAAGGACTAGAGTCTTGGCCAAGGTTCCACGAGGATCCCCGCGCTCTCACATATATATATATATAAAATTTTCTCGTACTACTAAATAATAATAATTCAAACTGTAAGGATGAATTGCGTGGTTACTTATAAAAAATGTTTCCCAAATAGATTTTAATTCTCCTGAAATTATATCCTGAACTATAGAAACTACTCGTATATAAAGATTCTGAGGGAAAATAAATCTGAGGCTTAAATTTAGTAAACAATTGGCTTTCGCTCTTTATTCTGATCGTTTTAAAATAAAAATAAAATATAAAAGAGTGACGGTCCTGAAAAATAATACTTAGAATATTTTATAAACTTTGGAGCAATTCTCCCACGAGACATTATAATATAATTGACACATTGTAATATAACAATAACATATTTTATATGTTATGTTTTAGACGTTTCGTTTAGTTGAAACAATCGGTAAAATATTCAAAACAATATATTGTTATTCCAAGGTACATTTTATAAAAGTTTGTTTAAAACACTTTTGCAAAAGAAAATCAACAGATTTTATAATTTATATTAATTGATACCATTCTATATCCTGAAAATTATATGTCGGACCGACTAAAAATTAGTGTCTCTTATACAGCTGAAAACTGAAGCGTGAATTAAAAATTAATACAATTATAAATGATTGTTAAATGCGTTGCTCAAAAAAATACATTTAAAATCATATACCTATTTGTTTTGATATTTATTAGTCTTTTCTTTAGAAAAACTTGCTGTCTACTTTGTGGTAAAGTTATCTATTTAGACACACATCTATTTTAATATGGTTTTATAAATAAAGGTTAGTCTAAGTAACAATATATAATATATAATGGATCATTCAAGCTACAGGAATTATAACTTTACCTATATATAAAAGGAGTAAGCACTTGATCATGTAATAAATAAGAAATCTATACATTGTTTGGTCTTTAAATTACGCTTACGTTCACAAAAGCAATAATCAAAACATAAAATCATTTATTTAAATTAATTATTTTGAAATTGACTTTTATGTTACATCGTATAATTACATAAAATAGTTTGAAGAATATATAGGCGGAAATTTTAAAACTATGTATGCTGATTTTTGAAATGCAAAACAACGCTGGAGTATAGTCTGTAAATCGGCTGTCATAATCCAAATTGTTAGTATTGATCTGACTTTGCCACTAAAACTTAGAAAGAAACGAGATATTTCAATATAAATATGCGAATGAGGAGATACAAATATATTTGTTTTGACGAGAGTGGATGGAATAATATAAGAAGTTTTATAGACGACGTTTGCAAATGTGTTATTATTATAAAGGTTAATATATAGCTTAGTCTGATGTAACGAATTAATGATCAATGATATCGGTGTAGGAAAAAGAGGAACAGAACATTCTTATTCATAGTATAAATATAAGTCGTTAAATGACATTAAATAAATGATAATAAAATGGAATATTAAAAATTGTACCGGCCGTAGAGAAAAAGAAAAAGATTTGTTGCATTATCATAAGAAAAGAACAAAAATTACAGTTTGCAATTAGTGAGCATTAAAATGTAATATTTCTTATTTTTTCACACAAAATATTGTCAATTCTGAACTATAACAATTCATCATAATTGCAACTTCAACTGAATTTTATGAAAACGTACTTATTACATTACATTACGCTTATCTTAGTATCATTATGTTCATAAAAAGAATTTATTTGTATATAAAAAAAAATCAAACCAAAATTATCATTAAGATACAACAATTACAATAATTTATTTATAATATTTTTCTATCCAAATAAGCTTAGTTTCGTACTTTAATGTTTTCTGCTGTATCTATTTTCTCGATTAATTATTAAGTAATTTTCGAAATGGTTGAAAGCATTTCGTTCGAAATTATAACAAGTGGTAGAACAGTTTATACGAAAACAAAATTATTAAGGATTTTGTGGGAAAAATTTGTAAAATAATAAAAAATCCTAGACTTCATACAATGATTTAGAATATAGACGATGTTAGAGACCGAAAATAGAACATGAATGCAAAATAACGAAATGTTAAAAATGTTTATCAAAAACAATTGCCCAGAAAGGTTCAATATGTGACATCACGCTAAAGGAATATTTTTATAAAGGACATTTGTTATATAAGTTGTCTGAAAAAATATTAAGAGTGTGAAAACTTTAGTGCTCGTATATTTTATTGGTACATGCGAAGACAAGGATTTTTTTTAATTCTGGAAATGTCATTTAGTTAAATAGAAAGAAGTGTCTAACTGTTGTCTCTCTCACAAAAATGAAATTAGTTGAGAGTACTATGCGGACAGCAAGGCCATCCATGTCCCGAAGGCACTCAAGGCCCCTAAGCCCACATAGGCTCCCCAGCAGCCGCGCAATCAACGGTAGTAGACCTGGCGTCTTAACTTACAAGTCGACCGACTTGCAGCTAGTCTGCGTTTTCATCAGTCTCAGACCCCTCGCAGGCGCATACATTTGCCGCCAAGCTGAGGGTCTCCGATGGCAATCCTCAGGATCTCATGTTGGCAATGTGTTAGCATGAGCGGGCCCTTCAGACTCTTATTTAACGGGTAGGTCCCATCAGGTCAAGCACCCTTCCCGGTGACACTGCCAAAGTCAATAGGAATAATGGCTATAGTCAAGTCGAATCTGAAAAAAAGTTGAAGAACAAAGAATCAAGTTTATTAAAATAAAAAAAGAAATAAGTTCAATATTATATATAAATATGTATACAATTATACTTTTAAATTTCTTGTAATAAATAAAAACATATAAACATTTAAATATACTTTTGAAACGACCAAAAAGAAATATTAGAAATAGTTTATTAAAAAAACAAACTAAAAGAACAAGTTTATTAAAACAACAGAAAATACAACAAATTGCGACATTAACTTTTAAAACAAAAATATTAAAAGAGTTTTAAATAGAAGTGCTTTAACACAAAAAAAAAATATTTTTAAGAACAAATTTGAGAAATAAAACACTTTGTGACTTATTTAACAGATTTTTATAATTGTTCAAAGAGATCGTCTTTCATAGTCCGCTTATACTGCCTCATAATCATTCCGCCAAATGAAAACATCGGCGGAATGATTATATTATACAAACTTGAATTTCACTACTTGAGAAATAAAAAACTATTAAAAAAGAATTAAGAAATCTAACAAACTCAAACTGTATTTTACATTTTTTTCAATTTAATATAAATCATTTCAAATAAAATACTAATTATATTCTAAAAAGCTATTTAAAATTCAAAACGAAATGGGTTTTTTTCATTGTAATTCCAATACATTTATGTGAAATAATAAAATAATTAAAGGACTAAAATAATTTTTATTGTATATTCGTTATATTTAATATAGCTACAAAATTATTGAAATTGAAAAAACTATACCCCATTCTGTTTATCATTATTTTTATGAATTTAACATAGAAATTGCTAAAGTTTTAATTAATATTTCTTGGTAAGAAAATAAATACAAGACAACTGATACAAAAGATAACAGTACCTAGCTCTTCTTTTTATTTTCTTAAGGAAGTAATAAGATATTATCAGAATGTTCATCAAATCATGCCGTGAAACTTTATCATAACAAAGATTATAATAATATTACGAGCATAATAAAACATAAAAATTCTTGAATACTTTACTTAGCTTCTTCTTCCAATGACTACATTTAATAAACTATTAAAAAAACTACAAAAAAAAAACATTTTATTACCTTTGATACAAAAGTATAATGAGTTTGTTAAAGTATCTATTACTCGATATCTATATTAGAACGTCAAGAAAATGAGATCCTAACATAAAGAATTAGTTTTCTGCAAATAAATAATATAACATTCAGAAATTAAATTACTACTAAATTTATTACAAAGAACAAGCGTGAATCATTTTAAAAACAGGTCATAAAATGAGGAATGTCCATAGATCTTAACGCAAAATACTTAGTAACTAAAACATTATAGCATTAAAATAGTTGAATTCGAAATAATAGAATTTTATCACATTTTTCCTTATGATACTGAAAAATATAAATCGAAGCATAAAAAAATTAAGTAGAAATATTGAGTTCATTGACATTAGTGTACGTTCAACTAAGATATTTGTTATATATCCCCTGTTCTAAAATAAATTAATTTAAAAATGTTAAATCCCAGGAGCTACAAACATGCACTTATACACCGAAAGGCGGCTTTTTGTTTAATCACAATAAGTACAGGAGCATCCCTTTACATTTATTGTTAAAATAAAATAGATATATAGACATTAAATGTTCATATTGGCTAACATAATCCGTCCACTATTTATTATCGATATTCTTAGGTAATCATATTTATTATATGACTGTGTCATAATTGAACGTAGCATACAATCATTATCTGATAATCTTGTGATTTCGTAACATTGATCTGGTGAATGTATGTATAGCATAGATTTGTCAAATCTCTCGGGGGCAAGGTCACTCACTAAACAAGTTATTGTTAGCCGCTGGCGTTGTAAGTTCAGTATAAAACTACTAGGTCATAGCAAAGAAATCATTCAGTACTCAACTGCTAATACGATATTAACAAAATGTTCTCCAAAGTAAGTTAACAGTCTTTACATTCAAAATATTTATCATTTCATGAAGTTAGTGAGTGACAACATTTCTTTAATTGCAGTTGGTAGCTCTTTGCGCTGTTGTAGCGGTGTCGTCAGCTGGTCTCCTGCCAGCAGCCGTACACTACTCCCCAGCCTCCGCCGTCTCCTCTCAGAGCATCGTACGTCATGACCAACCTCAAGCACATGTCGCCAAATTTGCCGTCGCGGCTCCAGTCGCCTACCACGCTGCCCCCGTAGCCTACCACGCTGCCCCTGCCCCAGTTGCCTACCACGCTGCCCCTGCTCCGGTCGCCTACCATGCTGCTCCCGTCGCCAAACTTGTTGCTCAACCCGAAGAAGTTGTAAGTATACTACAAAACTAAGATTGCTATAATAATGTCGAAATGAAAAAATTAATAAAAGAAATAATTTTCAGGCCTACCCCAAATACGAGTACTCTTACTCCGTTGCTGACGGACACAGTGGAGACAACAAGCAACAGCAGGAGTCCCGCGACGGTGATGTTGTGAAGGGATCCTACTCATTCCATGAAGCTGACGGCTCCATCAGGTCTGTGGAATACAGCGCTGACGACAAGAACGGTTTCAACGCAGTAGTACACAACTCCGCTCCCACCGCCGCTCCCGCCCTCATCAAGGCTGCCCCACTTGTACTCAAAGCTCCCGTCTACGCTTCCCCTGTACCCCACTACTACCATCATTAAGTTATAATGATTGTTAATTAAAAATATTTTATTTATATTGAATAAATAATAAGAGCACTGATAATCAAAAAATCTTTTACTTTTATCCTGAGTTTATTATATTATATTTTAGACTTAGCTTCTTTGTGCTTACGATGTTACTAAATAACATTTCACAAAAAGTTAAAATTTTATTAAAAATACAATTTAAATATGTTTTATATTAGACGTACCGTTATATCAGGAAATGTTGTTCGATGTCTAAAACTTTGTTATTGATCTTCTCTCATTCAACTGCACATAACGAGCGCCGGAGGCAACACGACACAAACTTCGTGCCTTATAAGAATTTTCTTACATAGTATAAAACATTTCTTCGCATTATTTATGACACCACAAATGTTCCGTTCTGGTAGTATATTAAAATATTTATATATTTGATGAAATGAATTGCATAAAATACAACTCTTGTGAAGAAGTTTAATTTCGATCGGTTCCTGATTCGATCTTTTTTGGATCCTAGGACTTATTTAGTCCTGATCTCAAGTTGAAACATCGCTAAGTACTAAGTAATATAAGGAGTCCTTAACAGACTTTTAGTATACGAACTAAATTACAAAATAACAAAAAAAAATAATGATACATATATAAGCTATGTGTTTTAGGGAAACAATACGTTAAATTATTGCGAAAGAAAGCATTATATGAAAATTTGTTTAACATAACTTTAACTTGTTGGATAGTATAAAATTAATTGTTGCACATTAAGTCCAAAAGAAAAACTCGACATGATACATTAAATTTATCCGCCTAATGTGTTATCCAATTATTTAATCTCTAGATTATGGTTTTATTTTATTCAGCATTAAATATACCTTCCAGTTTGTAAAATTGTTTAAACATGTGACAAGGGGTACATAGTACAGAACTTTTTAACTTTTTGAGTAAATGTTTGTATAAAATTTTATATTAGAAAAGCAGCGACAACGTTAAACTGAATATCTAAACTTAGTCTGACAGAGGTTTTCATATAACTACTTATAAGGCCTATATTGTGTGATATTAATTTTTAGACTTCAATTTGTTTAAAAATAATGTTAATAGGACCTCAAAATGGCAAACAAGGTTATTAAGTTTTATTGATTGATTAATATGGTATAAAATTCGAAATTATGGCTATTATATTTTGTATTCAAATAGTACATTCGAATTTTACGTATGGTAATGTTTTTATGTATTAGGGATTTCGTATAAGGTTAGTTCAAGTTTGTAGGGTCGCAACTTATTTCCCTGGGAACCTTCTTGGAAAAACAGGTGTAAGAAGTTTCCGAGTTATATCTTGTAAGCAACCAGAAAATTTTAAGACATTATTTGTAGCAAATTTTAACTACTATTTTATGTAATATCTTTAATATATACGACTTTTATGAGGTTGGCCGTGTTCTATCGTACTCGTAAGAATACGAAATGAATTGTAATTCGCCAAAAACGTCTTACCTGTCTGCCTCGCCTCTTCCATCACAAGATGCTGTTTATTTTCAGAGTATCTTTGATCACTGTGATCCTCAGGATTATCGTGGAAAGACTGTGAAAAAAATGTATACCAATACAAACGTCTCAGCTTCCGACATGCTCTTTACTTGTGAGATATTATTTTAACAAATGCAAGAGAAGTTACTATATGTAGTTGCCGAAACTTGTCCTCAAGTACTTTCCTACTTGCCTCGTCTTTGTGGTAAAGCCTGCAGTTACATCTGGTATATAGCAAAATTGATTACTATGGAAAATAATTTCAAATATGTTTTACTGATTACTTTAAATCACTAGTATGTATTTTTTTTTTATTATAATTCACTTAGTATTATTTCAAGAGACTAATAACGTGTTGATATTCCTGCGTTTTAGTATTACCTTTTTTTAAAATTACTTTTATAGATGTTCAGTTTAAATATGTAGCTGTCGTGTACATATACACTTCCATATATATATATATATATATATATATATATATATATATATATATATATATATATATAAGTATAATAAATAAAAATATGCAACAATATATCCTATGTAAAAATGTTTTTGTTATATAACACTTGAGATTAGTTCATAAAACACACATTTCAAAGAAGCTTTTTGTGTTCATCTATTTTCGGTCCATCCATCTAATCTTCACTACCGGCTACAGCAAAGATACTTAAATATTGTGGAAATATTCCAAACTCCAAATATATTGGATAAATATATTATATCAAATCGAGATAATATTCTATCTAACTATTTCGTTAGATTATCCTCGTACGCTGCAATATTGCACAATTTCCTTAAATCTGGGCAATATGATGTAAGACCTTTCTATAGCTAGGTTCAAAAACTTGCTGATAAGATGAACTCGCACATTTCTGATTATCTTAAAAGATTGACAGTGATGTATTAAGGCTGCCCGCTTGATTCGGTTATCTTATATTAACAACAATTTGACGATTTCTTTTAACTGCATTAATAAGAATATAAATTTTTAATAATTGTTATTAAAGTAATTAATTAATATTTTTTAATTACTAGTTGAAGATATTATTACTTTTTTTAGAATACTCATTATTCTATACTATTGCTGTCATACTATCAGAAGCCTTAGGTTAATAAATTAATATAATTTCTTTAAGGACGAGAGATATCTAAAATATATATGTGCATGTAAAATGTCGTCGTACTTGATATCTAGTTCAGGGATACAAACTCATTCTACTTCTATAAATAGCTTGCCTTATTTATTACTATTATAAACTAATTCTTAAATTGATCTTTCATTGATTTCAAATTATTATATCAAAATAAAAATAAAAGCAGACATCAAATAGAACATGAAAAGATACATCATAATAAAGGATCGTCTAAAATCATTCAAGTGTTCATAAGCCATACGAAACTAACTGCTTATATCAATATAAACGGAAAACAGGGCGAGCACTTTACGTCTTATGAATACTAAATAATATTAGTAGTGGAGCAAAAAGGTTCAATATGAGACACCCGAGTAAATGAGGACTTTTACAACAACGGACCTCTCGTAAACTGTTCACTTTGTAATCTCCAGAAAATATAAAAGAGTATGAGATTTTTAGTGTCCATATATTTTTCGATACATACGAGAGCGAAGGGTTATTTCCTTGTGGGGATGAAGTACGTCGGTCAGCTAGTTAGATGAACGTGTTTTCTTTGCTCTGATTTATCTCACACGTATAGTATATGAATATAAAAATTAAAATAATCTCGCAAAGTTAGTCTTATAACAAAAATTTTATGATGTTTTTCATCATAGCATCACATCCAAAAAGAAAATAAAAGTAAATAAAAAACAACCCTGCCATAAAATAAATTATTACTACCAGTATAGTCTCTAAACTACACGTTTTTTTGATACCAATATTAACATTACCAATACGTTGAATAAGGTATCAAACATATTTCAGTCAAATTCAGACACGTTACGAGAAACGCAGCTTGAAATATACAGCCGAATAGGTTTTGTAGATTGATGGAGGGCATTTTCTGTTATGACAACGCCAACACCAGCGATTCTTGAATACCCTCCATATATTATGTACTTGGGTTCTTTTTATGATAGAAACGTGTTTAGACATTTATAAAAACTTGTTAACGTATATTTTGAAATGTTTTTATAAATTGGTACGACATCTTTATGTTCTTCTCTTAATATCATTGAATACATGTAAAAAAAAACACTCGTTTTTATAATATTTTGTACAAATATAACTATAAAATGCATTATAAACTAAAGTTTTTGATTGTTACAAAATGCAGGACATAAATTTGTGATAAATCACAATTTGTGTATTTTATATAATGTCATTTCTCAATAATAATAACATAGTATTTTATTCAAAAATGACAAATATTCTCAAGAAATTAATAAATGATCCAAAGTACTTATTATATTTTAAAATAAACAACACAGCAAAAGTCACTATTCAATTTTATTTCGTAACGTTGATCTGGTGAATGTGTAACATAGATTTATTAAAATCTCTTCGGGGGGCAAGGTCGCTCACTAAACAAGTTATTGTTAGCCGCTGGCGTTGTAAGTTCAGTATAAAACTACTAGGTCATAGCAAAGAAATCATTCAGTACTCAACTGCTAATACAATATTAACAAAATGTTCTCCAAAGTAAGTTAACAGTCTTTACATTCAAAATATTTATTATTTCATGAAGTTAGTGAGTGACAGCATTTCTTTAATTGCAGTTGGTAGCTCTTTGCGCTGTTGTGGCGGTGTCGTCAGCTGGTCTCCTGCCAGCAGCCGTACACTACTCCCCAGCCTCCGCCGTCTCCTCTCAGAGCATCGTACGTCATGACCAACCTCAAGCACATGTCGCCAAATTAGCCGTCGCTGCTCCAGTCGCCTACCACGCTGCCCCCGTAGCCTACCACGCTGCCCCTGCCCCAGTTGCCTACCACGCTGCCCCTGCCCCAGTTGTCTACCACGCTGCCCCTGCCCCAGTTGCCTACCACGCTGCCCCTGCTCCAGTCGCCTACCACGCTGCTCCCGTCGCCAAACTTGTAGCTCAACCCGAAGAAATTGTAAGTTTATTATAATATTTACATTGCTATAATAATGTCGAAATGAAAAATATTATAAAAAAAATAATTGTCAGGCCTACCCCAAATACGAGTACTCTTACTCCGTTGCTGACGGACACAGCGGAGACAACAAACAACAGCAGGAGTCCCGCGACGGTGATGTTGTGAAGGGATCCTACTCATTCCATGAAGCTGACGGCTCCATCAGGTCTGTGGAATACAGCGCTGACGACAAGAACGGTTTCAACGCAGTAGTACACAACTCTGCTCCCACCGCCGCTCCCGCCCTCATCAAGGCTGCCCCACTTGTACTCAAGGCTCCCGTCTACGCTGCCCCTGCACCCCACTACTACCACCACTAATAAGTTTATAACATGAAATTACCAATAACTAAGTAATATTTATTCAATAAACAATAATAGCAAACTGTGATAAAGAAAATCATTTTTCCTGAAAATTTTATAAAATAGTATACACTATACATATATATATATATATATATATATGTATGCATTTAACTATTTAAAGTTACTTTTAGTAAGTCAGTGTTATCAAAAGATGTCTAATGTTTCCTTTCATACTATTAAATTACATAAATCTATAGTATATATATCATAAAAGTATGCAAATAAATAAATTTTAAAGAGATGATATTTGTCTAAAATATACTAAAAGATTTTTTATATCCAAATACATTAAAATAAAACACGGATCAATTAATTTTAATTATTTTTAAATTGTCAGTCAAATCATTAAGTTAAAGAATCGGAATATCATCAGGGTTTGGAGAGCAGTGGCTTAGTTTTTAAGACCATCGAATGACCTTAGCAAACATCTCATTTTTTTACCGGTTTAACTAACTAAATGGACATTCCAACTCAGTGTGCGGTCAATGTTTAGGATCTACATACTGCATAAATTGTAGCAAGATTTCTCTAAATGTATACAAAAATCAAATAACTTTATTATTATTATTTAATAACTTATTGTACATAAAAAAAACAAACATATTTTATCGAACTCTTATAGTTATCGATTGATTTTTACAATATTAACATGTTCATTAGCAAGCAACAAACGCTGAAGGCTTTTTGAAGTTTGTCACAAATGTTATGAACATAATTCACACTAAGAATACATAGTACCTACAATAAACTTCAGTTAGGCTATCCATTTCATATTTCATGACATAGAGATAAAAGTACATTTGACTGAACATCTACCTCACATAAAAAAGTGGGGCAATCCGTAAGATCGATTAGGAATACCATTCCTTTACAACAAACTATATCGTGACTGGACTTGTCATACATGAGGCAGACGATGAGAGCATCAAGCCTCAAAGAAAATCTCTTAGATTTAAATGAATAATACTCGCGAAAGTCTTAAGTATCTTAGATATTAAAAATAGTCACTTTCATCTGACTTGGCCATTGCCCAGATTCCTGATAAGTAACTGAAACGTGTGGTGTAATCGAAAATCATCGTCATTTAAACGTCTACTCACGAAAACAAAGATATCACTATAAGTGTATACCATAACTATATCCTTCTTCGTACAGGTGTAAACAGATTTAGTCACAATTGATATAAACGGATCAAACGGGATCTGAAAGTTTTTAACTATGCTTCGCTGAGGCTTTGCAAGCATCAGTTTAAGCCGCTTATATATAAAATAGATAATGTGTTTTATGAAATCCTACCAAAGCATAATTTAGAGTATGTTTTGTTCAGAGGCTGTTTTAAGGTGCAAAATATTTGTTTTGCTCTTATGATTTGGAATGATGTTATGATTTCTTTTAATGTTAATACAATATCATGATCACAACTAAATTCTGCTAAGGATATTAAAGATTACTCATGTTTCATAGTTATTAAGTACCTACAGTAAAACTGACTTAAAGACTAAAACATTGATCTTAGGCTTAGTTCTAAATTTAAAAAATTGAAGAAAAACATTTTGAAAATATTTTCACTATATTCTTACACAAACACATAATATTGTTACACGTAATAGTTAGCGCAGTAAAAGTTTCATAAACGAATCACAGCATTCGAAAATACTTTAAGGTTTCTCTTAAAACTTTATAAATCTAATTCTCTAGACACACGATAAATGTGAATTTTACAAGTCCCACTGGCAGTTTTTGTTCAGTTTTGAATATTTTTCCCTGTTGTTAAAACAAACACGTAGTGGCTTTGATAGTCGAACGCGGTGAAAGTTTTTCAGTTCTCGTCAAACGCTAAACCTTGTTTCGCGGAAGTTTCTAAAAATCCGAGCACAAAATCAGTTTCAACATCCTTATATCAGGAAATTTTATAACATCTCACATAGATTTATTATATTTATTACTTCACTTCTACTTGATATGTATTTAGAAAATAAATATATATATTTATATGTATGTATATACGAATATTTCGAAGTGTCTATGTGCCATTAGTCTTAAGACTTACAGTTACTCCTCAATCACTAAATTAAATTTTTAAATATTATATGTATATATATTGGAAAATTACCTAACAACCGAACATAGTCAGAAGCACAATTTCTCGGAATAAATATGTTTTATTTTGTTAAAATGTTACATTCTGAAGTGTTTGTAGTGTTTGAGTAACAATATGTGTAATATATTCTAGTATTCTATGACAATTTAAGAAAACGTGGGTGGAGCAGTGTTTGCACTATGACCTAAATGTACATTCCCGACGATAGCTCGTTACGACTATCACAAATGGCTGCGACGATAACATAGCTGGCGTATCTGAACTATATTTAAAATCACCCACCATTTAAATGCGAGGGGAAAATGCATTCTTTATTTTCCAAGACATTTTCACAGCTCATTAATAGAATATTGTATACATTTTTGTTATTTTTTTTTTGAATACTACACTGTTGGGGATCCGATTAACTTTATGATGGATGAACGTTCAGAGTTTTCGAGTATTAAATTATGCTCTAAAGTTTGAGATTAATCTAATTTGTTTGATAAATCGCCAAAAGTTTAATTACAGATATACCTATTCTTTATATGTTCATTCAAGAATCTGTTCACAAAATTTTTGTACATGTAAAGATATCTTAAGTCAAGATATTGTATTGGTTAAAATAGCCTTCTCAAAGCTAATAGACTACAAAAAAAAAGTAAATTTTTGAAGGGGTTCGTTTTCCTACGTTTCGTTCAAGTATCTGCCACCCTCTCATAAGCTTGTCATGACAGAGTTGTTACAGATGGTTTTAATTAAATTTTAGGCCAATAAAGTGTGAGTTCTTATTGAATTAATGTTTTAAATTTACAATTTCAATTTTAATCTTTCGTGTTATAGATGTCGTCTAACGTATTGAAGTTGTTTAGTTTCATATCATGTTGAACTATTTATAATTCGTATAAAATAAAATATGGTTATAATATCGTTTTACAATATAAGGATTAAATTAAAAATTAAACATAGAACTTGGGGGCACCATTTAAGTAACGTTTTAATAATAAGAATTTGTAACTAAGTGTATTTAGACAGTTACTTAACAGAAAAAAATCATGATCAATAGGACAAAACTCATCATTCCGCTCTAGATCTTTGGAGAGCAATCTAAAGGGGCATCGAAATATTTAATTTAATTTAAAAAAGTAAAATTAAAGAAATTCAAACGTTTTCTATCAAACTTTATCGACGTCTGGATTCAATTACTTTCAATAAATGCAAATCTTTACCGAAAGTCGAATTCCAATGAGTCGATTAAACTTTTACCTATTCAATACCAATTCCAATTGAATGTTTCAAAGCGAGATTACCTTTTTAAGACGCGCCATCAAGGTCTTTGTTTATTGATTGTGCTATCTTTGAAGACAGAAAAATATATTTTCCAATGGTTTTGAGAATAAATTGTACCAACTAAACATTGTCATTCAACCTTTAAAGCGTTTGTAGTTTTTGTGTACAAAATCTTTATACGAAATATTTTTATATTGAGTTTTTTTTAATCATGCATGTGTATAAGATCAAAGTCAAACAACTGCCGAAGACATTGATTGTTTTTGTTACTTCGCGCTTTTTTAAAAAGAGGAGAGCGTGTTTTCTCCTGATAGTGTGTCATGGATTGACACTGACGGATTTCAGTACATACATAACCTTTAAATTTTTTATTCAAACTCCGTTCAGTAGAATAACAGACTTACAAGACTATCAGAGTTACTATTAAGCCAACTTAACAAATTCATTAATTGAAAATTTGTTCGCAGTTGATTAACTACATATATACCTGAATAACTATATACATGTAGGATCTTTAAAGGTGAGCATACAAGCAAAGTCCAAAATGTTTTCTCAAAACCTTTCGAGTATGGAAAATTGTGTTTTAAATTAATTCAGAGATGAATGTAAGCACGTGATGTCTTCAACAATACGGTTGGCAATATAAATATCAACGGTTTCCATATTCTTACCATGCACACCATTTTTCATCTCGTCTGCCCGTGACCACGGTTGCTGCGAAGTGACCGAAACGTCGGGAGAATGTAACAAAATAATAAAATAACGCAAAGCAATCCGAAATTATTAGTTTTATTCAAATGAATACTCGTGAGTGAGATTTCATTTACATTTCCCATACTGTTTTCACTTCTAATTCATTAGCAATATAAGCATATAGCATCTTTCGTAAAGTTCGTTTAATATATTACTTTTCCTTAACACAGAACAATCCCAAATTACGCAAGTTGCAACAAGTAAATTTTATTATTCTGTCTTCACGACGATAAGCCTCGGTACGAGGTATATATATCTTATGTAATTGTATAAGATATTATTTCCACTGATAGAACGCATACGAAGGGAGAGCGGGCACTAGAATTATATTAATTATAGTGCGTTTTGGGTTTTAAACCCTAAGTCTTTTAATAAATTCAGAATTTGTATGTCTAAGGAAGTTGTTTATTGGTAAAATTCTTCAAAGTGCCATCTATCGATGGTTTGTAGAAACAGGAACGAGGGTTAGTGAGGAATAAAGAGAGACGATATTTAAATCATTTAATAAAATAAGTGATGTATTACTTTCTTACTCAGAACACATTTTTAAGAACAGTCATTTGCCTTTGAAGAAATAATACAGGAATAAGTAAAAGCCTTTATTAAATGAGATTTCTTAAAACCCGATTGCGACGTCAAGGAATTTTAACGAGCTCATTGAATTTCTATAACGCAAAGAAAAAATGTATTACGTAAGAAATGTTACCCTCAAATACAATAAGAACAATCAATGAACGATGCTTACATTAAAAAAGTAGGAGCTCAATAAACAAATCCTCGTATGTATGTATATAAATAAAAATTTAAATTATATATATAACAATTATACAACTATGAATGCCGAATAGAATTATACAATTTCAAGGCCATACCTACGTAACACACCACTTCACAATCCATAGAAAACATCGGAAGTGTAGACATAAAACTCTAATCTATAAAGCTTTGTTGAAAAAACGGAAAAAAATATATTTATAATCAATAATACATAATTATAAAAAACATTCAATAATTTACATTATATTTCGATTATAATATATTTATAATATATTTTATATTATCTATGTTCAGGCGTAGACGAGTTTTTTTTTTTTTATTTTATTACAAGGGAAGTTAAGTACCAACTATTACGTTATAGTAAATAATTGTTAACAATCGTCAGACCATAAACCTCTGCCAATAAACTCATGCGTATCAAAATATATTCCGAATACATTTAAGATTCACTGTGACGTCAGTTCTCTTTATAGCATTAGACACCTAATGTTAATAAAATGTAGAATATTCTAGACGCAGTACATCCTTATCTTTTGTTAGATTTTAGAAAGGGATAAATGATATTGGATAGCAGTGCAATTGTATCTATACCGAGTAAATTAGGATAAAACATTGAAGTGTTCGTTTTAATTATATAAGGACTTAATTGTAGGACTAGTTTGTTCGTAATTGATCGTTGAGTAGACTGTAAAAATATAAGTGAGGTGTTCGTGCGATTATATAGAAATTATATATGAAATTCATCCCATATGTATTTATATGTTAATACATTAAATTAACGCGACGGAAATGACGTCATGACAGAAATTCCTGTTTCGTTTTTATTGAATTTCATTATTAATAATAAATGTATTGTTCGGTAGTGATGGCACCGAGGGAAATAATAAGAACCTCTTCTACATTAGACAGTCTAAATTATCTATAACTGTATTTATAATTGCATCAGGTACGTGTATGTAGAAATACTAAGTAAGCGTTCACCGTCCCTTGGAATGAGATGAATCTGTCAGCTCCTAAAAACAATTCATTATAATGCAAGCTCATATTCAA
The DNA here is from genome assembly GCF_018135715.1 of Danaus plexippus. Classification (NCBI taxonomy): domain Eukaryota; kingdom Metazoa; phylum Arthropoda; class Insecta; order Lepidoptera; family Nymphalidae; genus Danaus; species Danaus plexippus. Next base: position 6,896,831 of record NC_083544.1, on the reverse strand, counting down.
GTAATATTCATATATTGTTTATAATTATTAAAAAAACGGCCAGTTTCCTAAGGGATTCTCGCTATACGTCTCACAAAAACATAACGATAGCACCTAATCCGATGACATCGGCATTTTAATGGCTAAGTTAAATAAAACATCGGCAAGCAGAAATCTATTACATCGAAATATGACAATCGAATTATTCTAAAACAATTTTACAAACTACACCAAAAAAATTACATATAAAACAAAAAAAAAAACAAAAAAATATACTTCATACAGTGACGAAATACATTTTTTTAATATTCTCAAAGTTTATATTACAAAGGTCCTCGCACAAAGATATTCAACAGTACACTTCACATAGACATTTCGAAAAACAATTACGTATCTAGGCCGAGTTTAAAACTCGGTTACACGACACTACATCACACATACTTTAATCAAACCGTGAGTCATTTTCCTGTTTCGTTTCAACCTTTTAGGTTGAAAGTAATGTTATCCGTTCGTCAGTTCGTCCTTGAGCCACTGCGGCACTGGGCGGCCGAGTCTGACCAGCAGTTTGGACAACGCCGTGTTGTGAGGCGTGTAGTACCGCCTCAAGAATTTAGCCGACCTCTCCTCCATAGGCGGATATATTCTGCCTTTGGACTTGCCCAGGCACTTCGTCTTCTCGTTGCTGACGGCCTGACAGAAGAAACCTTTTTTGGGATCGTATCTGAAAGAGTTAAATGTGGTTAGAAATTACTAGAATATTACATGTTTGGATTTTTTTAATGAAAGGAAATTTTTCCGATAGAAATAACCCAACTCAATATTCCTGTATAGCAAAACTATCGGGATACAAAAGAGAGTAAGATTAGGGAAGTGAAATAATTAGTTTTAAATCATTATTTGTCAGGCAGTTTTTAGAAAAAAGAATCAACACTCATTTTACGTCATCTCAAAACTCAATTAATTTTTTTATTTAAAAACAAAATATACGTATCATTATGAGCACTCCTGATTAAGAAATCTGAAAGTTTATATTTTTTTCTAAACTGAGTAACAATGTTCAGGCAATGGTCGAGGCAGATAGAGCATTATTTTTAATTTCTAGGGTAACAGATATTATTGGTTTTCATAAAAATTAAATGATTGCTTATTAGTTCAATAATAATAATAATAGTCGACCAAACACCATAAATTTATTTTAACACAAAGTTAATTTTTAATCAACTTCGATGTCTTGTTAAATCCGATCATCTCATACAGATGCAGGTTCAAAAAAACTTAAAGGCATATTTCACGTTCAGGAATCTATTATTATATAAAAATATTCTGATGCGACATTTTTGACAATAAATAATAAACTTAAATTTTTCGTCATTAACTATACAAAAATGAATTTTATATATGTCACAATAAGGTTTTATTTCAGTTTGCATGATCTGTGCTTTAAAATATATACAGCGTGATCTTACTTCAATAGCTTGTCGTAGTCGACGTGTTGTATCTTAAGGAACTTTTGAAGTCCATGCATTGCTGTAGCTGGTTCAGATCTTAGCAGTGACCCGTCCATCACGTGAATCTGATGAGCGCTGTACTCCACCAGCCAACGCTCCAGGTAGTGGCTGTACTTCCCAGGGTTCAGACAACGGTTCCTGTTATATAACTAGCTTATAAACTGGCTATTCGTCAATAAAATCAAAATTCACTGCTAAATAATATAATATTTAATATATTTATATTCTTGTTTATTGATATATTTATAGATATTATTCTTTTGTTCTTTCGTAATGAAAAAGAAACACAGTTAGTTACATTTACAACCACATTAAATTTAGAAATAATTTGACGATTTGTAAACAATAATTCAAAACATTTAATCGTTTAGAAGTATTAAAAACTACTTGAGTTTTTTTTTAAATTAAAAGTACCTACAATCCTTTTATTTTTCACTAAGCGAATTGTCTGTGATTTGTTTTAGTCATCTTTAGAAGGTAAAACCATTCGATACGCGAGCATGTGCCATAAAATTTATTTGCTAAAACTTGTCTGGGTATTTCGATAGCATTCTTAAGATATTTTATTATACGTGTATCTGTTATGTCACGATAAAAAAAGACATTGGAAACTCAAAACAAAATCCAAAATGTACGTATGACTCAACACGTTCGGAAACATTTCAACAATAACAAGTTATAATTATAAATTCGCAACAGATGACTCTATAAATATAAGTTTTAACATTTTCAGAGCATCTGTTTTAAAATATTCGTGCCATAATTACCGCACCGTAATTAAAAGTATTGAACACATATTTTTTTATATTAATACATTATGGTTTTCCCCTTTCGTATATTACTTAAGGTTCAATGAACTATAAACTGTGTTAATAGTGCGTGTTATATTACGCGATCGCTTCATATCTCATCAAAATCTCAAGCAATGTTTAGTCTACAGTATTTCTATACCACATTATTGTTAGAATTAAAATAGACACGTCGTGACGTCGCTTAGAGTAAAATATAACCCCATTTCTGCAATTCAACGTTTAAAACTAAACAGCAAACAGTAGCGAAGTGCACACGTGTGACCTTTGCTCCGGTATTTATGATATAAGGTTAGCGAACAATTGTTAGTGGATTCAGAGCGCAAACACTGCAATCATGTGATGGAAAAATGTACTTTGTGATACTCCACGCTGATGCTTTTCAAACAATTTACAAAGATATGTATTAAATTTTATTAGAACTATGAGAAATGTATATACTTATGTTGTATACATTGCTAAGTTATATTATACATAATCCTTATTTACAACATTAGACATAATATCTGAAATGTATACAATCCGATTATGTATAATATAATTTTGTGTATACAAACATCGATAGAATTAAGACGAATGTTTTTTTTTATAATTTAAATGTAAAATACGTTGCAGTTTAAAGTAATTCACATATACCTAATATGGTTTTTATGTTACCTGAGGTCTCTTAACGGCTTCGCTGCTGAGTCGTTCGCTGTGATGATTGTGTGGAAGGTGTAGTTGTTAGCTACGGGATCCCCATGAGAACGGATGTGTTGGTACCACGAATACGCCCTATCGAGAAACTCAAATTATATAACCACATAGCGCCAACAGTATTATTGTCTGCTGAACGAAACCGATAGAATTTAACAGTATTTTAAAAATAAATTATATAACACAAAAATTTACATAAATCACTTGATATGAATATAGAAACTATCAATTATCTGAATAATATCATAGAAATTTCTATTTTCATAACTATTCATAGGCTACGCATATGAAAAATTAATTTATTACTTTAGGTCGAACCCAACACAGAATCGAGAAATAAATACTATTGGTAGTGTATTGAAACCATCAATCATATTTAGGAAATTACAAATCACCCGTGACCTTTAACAAATAATTTAGGAAAATGGTCGCTGGACTTTTCTCGTTTAATATAAAAGCAATGTACTGCAACGGAGCAAATTGAATCGGGGGAAGTAATCTGTGTTGGAAAAATTGATGCTACATTTTACATTGTGCGAAACATTCTGCTCTATATATTCAATATTCCATTGTATAATCAAACAAATACTCGAAGAATACGAAACGAATGTGGGTTGACTGGATGAGGAACAGCCATTACCGAACAACACCGCGAGTTATTTATATATAGAAAAGGCGACGAAATGCTCTCGTGAGAAATATGGGACAGTTGAATTAGTTCGGTAGCATTAAATTCCTGTTTAGCGAATGACACAGTGGAACCAAATTAACCAGCCGTAATGCGGTACGTTACTAATTTCCTACAGTTCCCTCAAACGACCTTTTTTTTTCCATAGCTGTTCGTTAGCCCGGTTATTTATATAGCTATTTACTTGAACCTGGATTACTGACGGAGAAAGAAAATTAACTATTTAAACCCTGTCCTTTGAAAGGAACTCTGATGAAAGCTTTATATTTTCATCTATTCAAAGTAAAATGCAGTTTTATTAAATGGTATGTTTTAGATTATTTTATGAAGAATTAAATTTATTTATATAATATAATATAATGTGAATAATATAAACAAAAGAAAAAAAAGTAAATTGAAATCCAACATATGACATATTTGATTAAATATGTCATATGTTAGAACTGGAAAAGTTATAATGTATTTTTATGAAAATATTTTCTCTTAAAATTTATATATAAATATCTTACATACATAATAGCATATGCATAGCAGGGCGTTTTTTTTTAAATTTTATTTTCATATGTACTACAAGTATTATTTAGCTGTGAAAGCTCTCATTAAGTTTAATTACTTATTAAACCAATTAAAACAATTTTTATTAGAAACATCCGAACTAAGCATTACCATAAATTATTTATGTTATGAATTATATTATAATTTTGACTATTAATTATAATGACAATAATGATAGGATTATATTAATAACATACCTTTTAGAGGGCGATATAAGTATGGCAATTATCTTGGCGTTTGGAAGCAGAGCGTGGGCGCGCCGTGGTACCAAATCCCCGTCGAAGTAAGTTGCTGACTTCTCAAAAGTTATCTGAGTGCCGTTGTTTTGGCTCGGAGGGAAGAAATTTAAGTACCTGATAATGTTTTTTTAATTAATAATTGTAGATATTTTTTGTTATGCTTGTAGAGTTGATGAAATTTACGAGATTTAATTAGGGCGTATTGACTCTTAGTGGGATAATGAATTGAAAAAACAAAACAGTCTCAATTCACACTATACACATCAGTAATAATATAGTTAAGTTTGGATTTAATGCTTTTATAACCGGTGTTACAATAGTCCGATGTTTTAAAAAAACTATGAAATATATTATCCTCTTTAAAACAAGTGACATAAAACAAGTTACGTAAAGTACGCATTGTGTAAATACAAAAATGATTCACTAAAACGCAACCTCAAATTTTATAGTCTCTGGTAAAGCAAAATTCTATTTTATAGGACAAAATAAAATCCGACGTTTAAAAATTTTACAGCATTCCCATTTATTGAAAGACATAAAAGCACTTTTGCCAGATAGCGACGATACTAATCAAATACTCGTGGCCAGAAAACGTCCGATTGATATACATAAAAGTGCAAGTCTCTTTTGGTATCGATAAATTTTTTTTACGATTATTCGTTTCGACAAGAAATCGATCGATTATTATGAATGTCAAGATTGCGTGCACATCCCTTCATTTCCAATATCAGTATCATGCGAAAGATAAGCCAACAAATTGCTTCATTTGAATTCAATGTTCGAACCTCGAACGATTCCCATTACAATGTTAAACTGCTCTTGTTCTTGTAATGTATGCAGTATGTAATCAGCGTACATAGCTGAGTTTAACGGATGGCTTTGTACTTTGATGTTATATTTAAATTAATTTATTAATATATAAATAATTTCTTCTCAAGCCCCAAGAGCTGTGTTATACGTCATTATAAGTTTGATTCTTAGAAACAACACCAAAGAACTACTTTCAATGAAATACAATTGAAATTGATGATTATATGAACAGAACAATAGAAGCACAATGCCATAGTTTTTATGACTCCTGAACTACACGACACTAAGCGACAGTGTACCAACGTGATATATTATCTCCCTTTATAAGCGGTCGTAGCTGACAAAGTTCGACAAGAGGAAAACTCTTGAGATACATTGTATACGAGTCGAGTAAATCAGCACGATACAAATTGCTGTTTGACGTGTTACGTAGAAAAGTTGACATCAGAATTGTAAGCCTTTTATATATTGTACGGAAAATCGGATATCAGTCAACCCTGACGCCGTTAAAGTATGACTCGACGCGTTATTCCATTTTGTAATCAAATTCGGCAGTGACAACTTCAGCACTACATCCAAAAACGAACTGAACTATGTATCGTACGTGCCATTCAAATATTTGACATCAAATAAAAGATTTATTTGTATCGAACATTTAACACACACACACAATGGTATACAAATCAAATCTACAATGTATGCAAACAAGAAAGTCGACATTGATAGAATGCGGTTTCAACATTTGGACTGCAGTAGCGTCACTATTTCACTACTTCTATTCCGCTATTAATCCATAGCCTTGCGGTTCGTCTTGATATATATATTATATGTCTTAAAAATGTATATTTTATTCCCCTCCGCGTTAATCTCCTTCATATATTTTTATTTTCCCAATATGAGGTATATCTCACCCGTAAACTCCATCCAAAATAACTGTGGAAATTGTTCTGGCGAATTGTTTTAATCTTACGAAATAACGTCTAGTTATATAAGCTGTATGTTTCCCAACAAGTAAATAAATAAATAGTTTTGGCGCTTAGAAAATAATTAGGAATTTATATCTTATATACCTACAAATATATAAAGCAAACGAAAAGTGACGAAGGGCAGTCTTAATCTACATTGCAGTAAATACCAATACTTCATTTTTATTAACGAATAATATTTTTTAATTACTAATACCAATAACTATGAAAACGGCAATGAATTTATATTTATATGACTGTGAAAATAGTTTCCTTTCAAAGTTACATATAAAATGTATTTAATATTTTTTAATAACCTTATTACATTTACTGATCGTAATTAACGTAACTCCGCACGGGTGTAGCGTTACAATAATGCGTCACGAAGCTTATATCTAGGACACGTGAGCATTTTGATATATTATTCAAGAGCACAGTCAACTTGCACGTAAAACGAGCTATTTATCTTTATTGTACACTGAAAAATGGTTGTACACTGAAACGCTGAGCACGTCGTCAAGATATGACATTAAAGATTCCGAAATATTACATTCACTTTCAGTAAACCGCAGATTATAATGTTATACAAGGTTACTGTTTTAAATATATCAAAAAGCACAATGTTTATTTAAAAAAATTCTAGGTAAAAAGAAAATAAATTATAATAATGTAGTAAATGAATGTTAAGATACAATCACTACATAAAGTAACACAAACAAAATTTAAAGCGGCCCTTGAAATGAGACGAGTGTAATAATTGTAATAAGATTGATATCAAAAATATTGTTAAATGAAAGTACTCACCAATCTAATCCTTTGAGGTAATTGTTATTGTTGAAGAACTGTAATTCTTCGTACGTGGTTGGACTGGGAAGATTCGGCACCAGTGCTGGATGCATCGCGAGGAAAGTATATAGGGCTGTGCTCCCCGTCTTCTGGGGACCTATTACCAAAACCTTAGGTAATGTCTCGCACCATTTTGATTTCGACCAGATTTTTCTATGACGGATGTCGTCACATGGGTTCTGTTGAAGGATTCATCAAATCTATATTCTTCGTTTTAATGAGCAGCATCAGAGCATATTGAAAAGCGTTCACAGTTTACGTTCAATGTGAGCGGTAGTTACACACAGGTGTATCACCAGGAGACAAAAGCAATATATATCTATATCAGCTTGTGGCAGGAAAATTACAAATTGACTACGAATTGAATTTAAAAATTGTGTTCTAAAAAAATATCAAATGAAAAACACAAATGAATTATATTCAATGTTAAACAGAAATAACGCTTCAAAAAACCGTAATACGTGACACATTTTAAATAAGTTGTGAACATAAAAACATCTCTGTTCAGATATTAATACTTTGTATTTACCGTGTACGAAAAACCGACAGACTCCCATACTGTGTCCACAACGATGATCAGATGTGCGAAACACCGCGGGAATCAATTTTATAAATTGAATTAATGTAAAAGCTTTATATATATTATTTGATTTACAAAAAAAAAAATGTTCTCACATTCCCTATAATCGGTAAAACATAAAACTATTATGCAGTTTGTAAGATAAACAAAACGTTACCTGGATAAGTTAGAGACGAAATTGTATGATACTGACAAGCAATATTATAGTGTCGGAAAATAATGAAAATTTAATGATTTTCTCATTATACTCTCTTTAATCTAAAAATATTAGTATATTAAAAGAAATAAAATTAATGAACAAATAGATCGCGACCTATTTAACAAACGACCTACATGGTTACAACACTGTGAAATACAGACCTGTCACTCGTATAGACGCTAATTATTTCTGAGTTTTTGTGCATTTTATAACGATACAAATTACAAAAATATGATGTTTCAATATTTTTCATAGGAAACTTCGGTTGAAGTAATTAAAGCGAGACTGTGTTGCTAAAACTATTAATTTATTTTCGTATAGTTCAAATATGGTGTGATATTTGTATAAGTCATTTTAATTTATTGTATGAATATTCAAATAGGCCGGGTCCTAACAATGATCACTCGTTCTGTTATAACAACCACTTAATATCTGAACTCCTCTATTAAATTAACGCAATATTTATGTGAATATTCAATACGGAAAATCATTTCATATTTAGGAAATACATTAATCTTCGTATAAAACAATTTCTCATATAAAATATTTATATAAAAATTCTAAATAAATGTCCAGTAAGAATAAGACAGCAGTAAATTAAATAGAACAATTTTTCTTGCGATTGTTGCGGGAGAGCTCGGTTTTTTGCTAAGCTTTTGCTATTTTTTTTTTTAACGACCTGCCGGTCTGAGAGATTCTTACTTAAAATATTGTTTGTTATCTGAGGCAAAGCGAAGATATTTCTAGTCTGAAAGCTCGACTGCATTATTATAATAAATCCGTGAGAGAACAAAAGCATTGCTGTAAAAAATGTAGGCCACAAACAAATTTTAAATATAATAAACCTAGAGTTTTCTAAACGAAACTATAACTAAACAAATGATACTCACCCCCCATAGTGGGTTCAGTTCGTCTGGTCTCAGTTGGAAATATTTTTCGGCTAGTGACAGTGGTGGCGCCGAGGCTAGACGCACATTCGTCCAGCATCTCAGAAACTTAACGACGGATTCAAACGTGTACAACGCGAGACGATCGTTCCCGTAGTTTGACATATGAGTCATGAACACGTTTATCTGTTGGAGACAACATTACACGTAACAATATATGGAGCGAGCATACATTCTAATATTTCAGTTATGAGCTATCAACAACAGTTACAATTTAGTACTTAAACAATTTGTCAAATTCAATTTGATTAATAAACTCAAACAGTAAATATATAAATTAGATTGATAGATCATTCACATTGTTCCAAACATTCCGATAACAGAATTCAGTGAATTTAGTTTGAATATTTTAGGAATGTCGCTTAAATTATATCAACAATAGACTCAATTCTATCACTATAGTCAATTTATTATTCTTTCTAATAGATGCCCTCATTATGTTTTTTTGAAATTAAAAACCGCTTATCTTTTAAAACGCCTTTAGCACAATGGAAAATAATTATCATTCCGAGTATAGCACATTCATCATAGCTCACTTGAATAGAAAAAGGCCGTGCTATCGACATGCGGATTGAGTAAAGTATAAAGCGGTTCTGTGCTTACTAAGTTAACCATCAATGGTTCTAACAATGCCCTCAATGGAAATAATGATATTCTCATATAAATTACAATATTACGACGGTACAACTCTTTTCCTCTCCGTAATATTGTTGAATTTCTATGTAGGTAAAAAAAATTCAATTAAAACAGATACATTTCAACGTAAGAAATTTGCACACACATTAAACTAAAGATCGTATATAGATAGCATAAACTAATCCACTATTAATTTCCATAATCCAACAGGAATATAACCAATTAAATAAATTCCTTGATGGATAGCCCTCCAAAAATTCCGATTACATAGCAAGAGCGTCTATGTCTTGTAATTGGAGAGTCAAAGGCTGGCAGTAAATTGAACACGAGGTTATTGATGGACATTCAGAACACTCGGGTCCGTGAGGTTTGACATTGTCAACGAAATAATTGCTGCCAAACGATTTTAGTTTAATATTAAAATCCTTTCAAACAGCCAAACAGTTATTTATATAAACTGACATTAAGCCACACCGTTAATATAAACTTATAAACGTAACATTGTAATAAATACATTCTACTATTAGACCACCCGATCATAGGACATCGATCAATTAAAAGGCCACGTCCATTAACATGGAAATAGCACTAATTGGTTTTTGATTACACATTGAATATTTCGATTTCTATAAGAGATAATATTCATTTCACGATAAAAATGTTAAACCAAACGCTATAATTAAGCTATAATTATAAAAATCTGATTGGAGATTAGCATAAATAATTCTATATATGGACTAAGTTTATCGGTTACTTTTTTATATAAAGTTTGATAACATTTGCTCAGTCATTACATCGCAGAACAAATATAACTCAGCCCCGCATGATATTCAACTGTACCAACTACGACATAACTCGCAACAATCTAGTACGGAATAATCATAAGTTATTAATGACGGTTCACAAACTATTTACAAACAGAGGAATATGATATAAAATGTATTAGAATTAAGAACATTCTAGAACTCATAGTGTGTACATAATTCTAAGAATTATATTATAAATATAAAAATGCAATATATTATATTATGAAATATATACTGAAAATGATGAACACATCTTTTTTTTTGCTGTATATCTTTCCTTACTTAATCTCAAACCAAATTTCCCATCGGGCATATAACGGTTGTTGCCAGTTTTCAAGGATGTTCTCGCCATAAAACTTGTTTATCGCTACCACAAGCATTTTGTAAAAGTGTGTGTATTATTGTTCCTTGACGCTGATAGACCCAAACAGAATATTGTATACCCATAAAACATAAACCGATATCCTGTGAGTTTTAAGAATTTCAAGCGAACCAAACTATGACAACACTTATACTACGTGCGAATTTATGTATAGTCATACATAATAATATTAATAAGTATTAATGTATCGCAATTTACAGTTTCAAAGCAATTTCGTACCTATATATACATGTATAAGATTAAATTTTATTTAGCTCATACTAAAAACAACCTTGCTCATATACACATAGGATCCAAACTTGTATAATACTCACCGGGTTGTTAATAACTGTCTGGAACAACTCCCCGCCCTGTATGGAGCGGTCGAGACGCTGCCTGCCTCCTGGATACCGCTCCAGAAGTAGAGTATGTGTGAAAAGACCACAGGTTTGACGTGGTAGGACCATAACACCGCGGTGACGGAAACCGCGGCGCAATCTAGTATATAATAATAAAAGATTTTTATTTATTTAACAAAATTTCACCCAGAATAATGTTGAAATTACGAAAATACCTACATTTAAACGAGCATAATACAGAAAACAAATTCAAGATAAAGCTTTATTTCAGTCGTAACCTGTACAAGTTGTGCCGCTCAAAAGCATTTATTAAAATTATTTAACTTAAAATAGTGAATATAAAACAATTAAGTGCTACTCGATTGATTTAATTATAGACTTTTCTTGTCAATTTATTGATCACCCCTTTAGAAGACTCATTTATTACAATCTCTTGCCAAATTGGTTTGTCTATTGAATATAATTTGACTTATATTGATATAATAAGAATTAAACAAAACAATTACATATAACTAACTTATCACAACTCAATTTATAATTTTGTATTGCTACTTGAAACTACATTTCATAATTGTTTCTACATCAAAGACTTTAAATGGACTACAGACGAGATTGTTCATTTAGAAAAATATATCTTCGTGTTATTAATGTGAATGACTTTATACATTTTCTTTTATAACAAAAATATGTATTTTTTATAAGACTCGACAAAGTCACATATCGTATATCTACCCGTGCACCAAGTTTTCTACAATCGGAACGTAGAATAACCATACCACTGTACTTGTTATGCACATTCATTTAAATAGCAAAGTAAACATCACATACAAATCTACGATTAGCATTTTAACTCAAACAGACTTATAAGAGTTATGAAAACTGAACCAGAACATATTTATTCTAGAACCAACATGAATTTTAAAGCAAATAAATTGTAAAAAAACATGTATATTCATTTAAATGAAACTAATATTTTTCGGATAAACTACGCGTGAGACACCCACATCTCGTCTGCCCGTGATCACGGTTGCTGAAAAGTAACCGAAACGTCGGGAGTATGTAGTTTTTTACAAAAATAAATCACGCGTAGTTTATCCGAAAAATATTAGTTTCATTTAAATGAATAGATCTCATGTATATTAATTTCCATATATTTTGCTAGCAAAATTTATATGAAAATGGTTGAATAACGTCCTATATCTGAGGACAATATTGCTTATTCAAGTATCTGTAGAGGAATGCGCTCGATGTGAAGTGTGGCGTCGCCGCAATGCATCGCTTGCGGTCAATAGGAGTTTGGTAACCACAACACCGACGCCACTAACAATTCCAATACAAGTCTACCGTGGATATATCCAATCAAATACGAATATACCTAGTCAATATGGAAAACGTGTAACAGAAGCATTTTAATTCATTAAAAACTATTATTTATCAGTCGCCGATGAAATCTAAAGAAATATTTTAATTTGATTTAACTTTCGACATAAAGAATGGATACAAAAAAAAATTCAAGCGAACAGGGCAAAGGTGATCTTAGAGCCCGACAAGGGCAGGTAGAATTCGATTATATTAAATTTTATCTAATTTTCATGCAAAATTTTTATCAAAAAAGATTTTTTGCATGAACGTAAGACAGTTGTCCGTAACCTAATATGACCTCCATAAAATATTAAGGGGTCTTCGTTAATAATGTACCCTCGATCTTTTCCAATATTCTAGATTTCCCAAAGCTACTTCGCAAAATTATGGTACGCTAGGTGTCTTGACACAGGAATATGTACCAAGAATTCAGTAATGAAAACATTTGTTGTAACTTAGCGCCCAATATACGCAAAGAATTTTTTTACCGAACATTCATCGTATTCACGATCGATCTTCTTTACTCACTCAACAATTCGAATTTCAAAAATTTTTGTCAAATAACATTTTCATTTTGAAAGTTCCATTCATATTAAGATAGGGTCGTTTTGTAGAACAGCTATAGTAACAATAAGTTTCTGTACGTAACACCTACAATAAAAGCATCGAACAAGTGTGCATGGAAACATGAAATAGCAACTTTGTATCTCGATTCAATATAGGAAATCATAAACAACTTCACTATGGTCGAATACCGTGGAAATTCAATTTGATATCGTCTCCATAGTTGCACTTAAGCACAGACTGTTTTAAAGCGGCACTTTGATTCGTCGACTGATATGTATATTGTCATACATTTTTTCTTTTCGTTTAGAATTAGTGTTTTATTTAAATGATAGTATCACTAACCTAGCTGGTCGTAGATGAGGATATTCTTCAGTACTGGTGACCTTGACATCCCACACTTTCCTCCAAGCTTCATACAATGGCTCGTGGACAGGATACACTCCAGAATGGTGAGGCGACACCGAATAACACGAATTAGTTGGAATACCGTGCTCCAGAGCAAATTGCTTGTTCAACGTCATCTCGGCTTCGAGTTGGGACACATTGTTGTACAAATGAGGCTGTTGGTGATTCCACATATGACAGAACCTTAAAATAAAAATATTAGACATATTGTAAACACACTAATTTATGATACTATTTTCATATGAAAATAAACATTATAAAACTCTGCATACCAGTTAAAGTGCTCTCTATTCTTTAAGAGCGCGTCATCGCCCAAATTTTCTAGTAGCGTTCCGTGGTGATAATATTTGGCACTAAAGCCAAGGTTAAACCTGAAGCCTGGGACAAGTCGTTGTAAGGCTGTCTGAGACGCCAGTAACGCTGACACATCCTCTACGTGGAGACGTGTACCTAAGCCAGACAATTAATTTTTGTGACAAAATTTTATTAACCTTGTGATTCTGCTTAAAATAAAAGAAAAGCGATAGTTGACTCAAACATATCATTGATAAAAAAGATACAAAATAAACATTAGATTCTTTAACCACGACGGAATAGTTTTATTCAAACAGTTATCAGCAGATGATACTTAAGAAAATATCTTTCCGAAGCTAGAAAAAGCTTAAAACAAAAAACATATATATAAAGATGAAAATAAAAATCAATTATCGCGACCATCAATGCGAATACAGACATCTTGGACATTAATAACAAAGAAATAATTACCGAAATAATTTATTTCCCTCATATTGGAATCCGATAACATTTAATTACCGGAGGCCCTCGTAAAATACAAAAAAAAAAATGAGACGAATAATATCGCATTATACAAATGTTGTTCCGTTTATCCAATGATTGTTGCGAGTGTTCTGTGTGGAGCTGTTTTATTACAGCGGACTGCAGATTAATACAAATTGAAATGTATAAAACGCGGCATGCTTTAAACTTCGACTGAGAATTGACATGGGTAATTGATCTTTATATCATCTATTTAGTTCGCTTTACAATATTTTGTTGGGTAAATTATAGCTGTACAAATTTCCTGAACATGTTAACGTTTTAAATTACTCTGAATATATAAAGTAGACTTCAGACACAGCACGGTATTTAGAGGTTATATGGATGAGATTTTTTTCTAAACTAAAGCAGATCGGGACAAAAAGTATTAGACCGCACAGCTACCTGATAATATGGGATAAAACCGAACCAGTCACGTACTCTAGAGGGGTTCGGTCCTGAACAAATACCATTTCACACGCTCCAATGTATTATAGAAAATAAAAATGTAAAACCTTTTGAAATAATTTATTAATGGAAAAATTTTTCGCAACAAAGCCATAATATGAAACGTTGGATAGTATAGAATGTCATAAAATATCTCGGACGGCGTATAAATTTTAATAGTACAAAAGTTTATTACAATCTTACAGAGTAAAATGCTATTAAGAGTTCAACTTACACATTTAAACTTAACACAAAATGTTAAAGTTATTTCAAGTCAAATTTATTATTCTTTCTCAACCTCATTTGTTATCTTTAATACGTTTCTTAATCTGCTCCTTTATTGGAGAGACATTAAATAAAAAGGCCATCATCTTGTTTATATATTATATTTTAATGCAAATATTTTATTTAAAAAAATTTCATAGAAGTCTTTGGTTGAAATCGATAGATATGGTTAACAATATGGACTAATTAAACCACTATGTATAGTCACTTTTTAAGATACAATACCGTAGTCAAAGCTGAATCGAAAATATAATGCGGATAGCATTAAGTACTTGACAGAGGGTTAGTCGATGGGTATAGATAAGTCAATAAATACCAAATATTTGTTAAAATTTGAATACATTATTCAACATTATTCACGACTGTTTTAATTTTATATAAGCACAAAGTAGAATTCAAACGATTAGATCATCTACGTATGGGTATAAGGGTTATCAGTGTAATCGAATGGTCCCCGTTGAACGAGGTCATTCCAGATAGTCCATCGCTACACTCTGGTACTAAGTGAGCTATTTTCGACAGCTGATATAACGTTTTGTCCCCATTTTGAGCTCATTAACGATGTAGGATGGACACCTTGATGGCTTTTAACTCGGTTAGTGATAGATTTAGCTCCGAGCTACAAGCATTACCTCCTTACACATACGGATATAATACTACCCGCAACGTCATATATTGTCATTTCGCTGCATCTTTTTTATTTAATGACTGTAAATCATTAAATTCGTCTCGTAAACCATACTAAAATATTCCTGATGATATTATTTATTAATATAATATATATCCAATAGTTTTTTTTTTAATAAATCCGACTTAATATTTCCATATAAATTTTTGATTGATGTTGATTTTATTTTGGGGTCTTTATATAGTGAAATGAAAACGTAATAATATGAAATTGGACGGTTATAAAAGTATTTTATGTGTAAACTTTTCTTGCGTCAGAATCGGACCTACAGGAAGACGAACTCGATGAAACAAAAACAAAACATTTCAGTCTTGCAAGGCGAGAGCGCCTTCAAGGATTCCGTTATAAATAAAAATAATAATAGCTGTTTGAGTGAATTCAAGAATAAAATTGATAAAGCAAAGGAAATCACAGACCTAATTCCTAATAAGTTTATATTGAAATTATTGTCCTTATATTTTTATATCTCATATAATTAATATTGTTAACCAGAATTTGTCTTTAACCCTTTATTAGATTAGATATAAATGTTTTTATATAATAAAAAAAAAATGTGTTACATTTTTCATAAAGCTCATATATATATGCTACGAACAAAATATTATTAAATCACTTAACTTTATAACAGCCAGGTTCAATAAATAATTTATCACACACTCATTATTCGTATTAACAGTAATTGAAAAATCTACTGCCGATATTAATATTTATGAATGTAGATTTTCTACTGTACGTTTTATAATTTAATTAATTATTTCGTATTAATATTATCACTTGTAAAATTGTGGTACGCCGTATTCGTATACAATAACCACGGAACTGTGCCCAATTGATAAATAAAACGCATAATATAATACATAAATAAAATATATATGCGGGTTTAATTAATATCATTATGAAAATATTAAAAATAACACTAATTTCCGACATCGAAATATAAGAATTTGTTTTGAACAAATTATACATGTATCAAGTTCAAAGTATACGATGTTAAAATGAGAATGACTTTTAAAAAATAGTTACAGTGCTTTATGTATAGGAAAAAAATATCAGAGGTATTTTGATAGCAATAATCTCTAAGAACGCTCAATAGTTGTTGAATGTGTGCATATTACAATTTTAGTTACTGTTTACTTTCATCGTACATTCCGTTCAAAATCAAGATAATATCTTCGAAAAGTGTCGAAGCATTAACAAATTAAACTGATTCCATCACGCGGTTACAAGAAATCTAGACGCGATATCTTATAAAGTGTTTCAAATATAAATTTAATTCAATACCAATACTGACCTCTTTCTCCTACGAAGATGTCGTCTATATCCACGAGTATCCATCTGTCCAAGCTGAGGCTGAGCTGCCCGTGGCTGAGGTAGCTCAGAGCATCCAAGAACAGTATCCTATGAAGCCAAAACTGAAGCCCAGACCCAAACAGCACTCTCTGTACTCCGTCCAAACGACCATGATCCTGAACTACAGTCGCTAAAGGGAGACGTTCCTCTGTCGACAATATTAATAAACAAATTTATAAATGCACACGAATCAATAATTCCTTCTACCCGTAAATATTGGTATGTTTCTCTTTTCAATTCACAGATTCATTATATATTTATGAATTGAATATTAAGAGAAGAGCAACAAAAGGTTGAGAAAAGCATCGATATATATATATATATTGACTATTATATAATGTTATATAATGACTATATAGATATATATATATATATATATATATATAGTCATTATATAACTCTCACATGTATGAAAATATGATGCCATTAAATATTTCACATCACATAAATAAAGAGAAAAAACACAAAAACATTTATTTTGTCAAGCAACATACGTTTTTATAACAATAAAAAAATATTATCTAAACGAAAAAAAAAATCATAGCGATTGTTATAGTATAGAAATATATGAATAAAAAATGAACAAATAAAACTATTCATGAAATGAATGTTATAGAAAAAAAATAACCAGACGCTAAAATGTTTCTGTCGGCCGAGCTTGTTTGTTCTTCACGGAAATGACCGGGATAATACAAAATGAGAATAATTCTGAGAAATCTTTCGGGTCCGGAATAAATATTGGTACACGATATAATCAAGAGAATACGTTGGATATACATACATATTACCAACTATTATACGTGCCAGTGCTTCCTAGAATCAGTGTTAACAAATAATTTTCACCTGCACCTTAATGGAAGATTATGAAAAATATAAAGGCATATGAAAGGTAGTGCATTTTTTTTGATCTTATACATGATTATTAATTAATAATCGTAAGCGAATCGTGCTTTTTTTCTCCAGTAACTACCTGACTTTATTACGTAAGATTACAAAGTTAGTTTAACGAAAAGAAAAAAAAACATACAATCTAATAAGAATCTTAAAATACCAGAAGGTATGATAATAGAGAACATCAATTTGCGTATTTTTATCGTCCGCAGAGACCGAGTTCCCTTTGACATAATAATTGTATTTTATTGAACCGGCTATCACTTTAAATAGGTAATTTTATATCCCACACTAGAGGAAAGGGCTCGTTCCGGTTATTCATCCAATAAGATGTTAAGTTGAGGAAGGTCATAAACTCGACGGCCTAACCAAATATGTGAAGCATGTAACTACAGACTCCCACACGCTCACGTTACACGAAAAAATTTTAATCCAATTTGTGACTTATTCCCATGCGGTTAAGGACAAGTATTCAATTTATATTTAATATTATATTTTATTTGACAATAACTGTACAATGAGGCGGAGCGAATTCATTTGACCCGTTAATAGGTCTTGTTCAAATGTATTACGGGGCAGACAAATTGGATGGCATCAAATAGGCCGTGAAACTATATCTAATAATAATATGTGAGCTATTTACCGTATATAATAATAATAAAAAAAATTGTACATTCGTAGAGCGTACGTTTAAAAATCAATAATATTTTTCTAAGAGTCCAGTGCACGTGTGATGAATAATTTATAATTATACCTAATACACGAGATTATAACAATGTATCGGTTCGCAATTTAACTTGTGATACAGATAAGTGAGAATGTTCTACGTTCGACGTTTCCGCACGATCTCGTAATAAAATAAATTCAATTGATCGGGTGATGTGGAAGTTATGAATAATTATTGTTGAAATTAATATAATTAAAGTCTATGTGATCTTCATAAATCATGATGCTATTAAATTATTAATTTTTTTGTTTGTATAGATTCGTATCCGATCTGATATCTATATTAGGGTAAGTTATTTCTTAGTGTGAATGCTCTGAGGTTCATGCTTGGTGCTGATGGCGCCAAGTTTTATTATTCAGATCCCGTAAAATCCGGAATACACGTGATGTCATCGATACCAATACTACGAATATTATATAGGGAGCTCGCGTGCAGCATACTTATTATGTTTTTTGTGAATATAAACGTAATTCACGCATGTGTGACAAAAGAGTTCATGTTATTTTGGAAACAAAATATACGCTCCATATTCGTATTCGTATATGCATCGATAAATGTAGTGTTGTATGATGGTAATTAGGTAAACTTACCGTTGGAACCGTACTCGTTCTGTCTTAGAGCCCATGCTACTGGTTCGTATGTTGAGGAATTGGCTCTGAAGACGGTCCAATGATCGCCTGGTAGAGGACCCCAGGCCGTCTCACCAGCTCGGGCAAGTCGGAGTACAGGTGATGCTGGATTAAGGGCTGCATCCTAATAAGGGCGATAAGCATTTTTGTCACACACTTCACTATCATCACAGATGCATACACAGCTTTGTGAGTATTTAGTTAGTATTTTGATTTAAAATTTCCTTTTGGCTTACGTAACTTTCTGTATGAAAATATGTAACGAATTTTTCTCCAACTATCATGAATGTACAAAAAGAACAATCACTTGGAATATGGTGTTAACAACTGAGGAACAGGCCTTTTTCTTTGCCTTTACCTGTTTGTTATAAAACAAGATTTTATTTGTAATTCAAAACGAATTCATGCGGCACTCATAGACAAAAAACAGACATTTTTTTTTTAAGTTATCGTTAACTTTTATATTATAAAATATATATATAAAATAACATTTAAGTTAAACATTAGAAAGCTGTTATAAAGTTATGATAGAGGTTATTTAAGTTTAAACGAGGCTCGATAATGTAAGCGACAATACGCTGCACAATAAATTTTAATTTACCTTAAGCCTCAGATTGGTATGCATGAAGAGTGGAAATCCTCTCAGCTGAGCGCCAACAAGGCTTTCCTCCCCCGGTGTTGCGAAAGCGACGACCCCAACTGAGTATTCTCGACAGTATTTATCGAGAAGTTCACGATTCCATTTATCCATGTTCGCGTATTTCGATAGCGACTCGAACACGATAACTCCATAACGGCCCTTATCTAAAGTGGTAAGCACTGGCAGACTCTTACCAGCTACTTCTACTTTGTACCTGAATAAGAAACGAATTATAATAAAACATTATGAACTAATCATGGTACTGAAATATTCAAACCACCGCACACTTCCATTTAATGAATAATGAGATTATCAGATTACATAGATTTCCTTGTTCCTAAGTAATCATGGTTAAGCATATGAAAATAAATTATAATTATTGCCTACATTATTATCGTCTCTTGATATAAATTGTAAGTTAAAGGTTCTATTAACCATCGAAGACAAGACTTAGTGCGAATTAAATTATTCAATATGTTATTACTGTTATAGTTTATAAATATACTCGTATGTTGTTTGCTTATAATTTTATTTAATACGAGAGGGTCAATCAGTTCTGCTGAGAAAGTTAAAAGACAGAATTAATTTTACATACATAATATACCCATAACATAGTGTTAGATTCATGATATCCCTAGTATAAAAACCTTTAATCATATTAAAAAAAAAAAACAAAACAGTATTAGAAGACAATTGAATATTTGTAGAATGTGAAACCCACGCGACGTTTAAACGTATTTTACATGGAGATCAAAATTACATTTACATCAGATGTGTGCCTCACATTGTGTATGGTTTGTTTATCCGGATATTGCGCCCTCGAGACTAAACGAATCAATCAATTTGGACAAATGAGGAACCGTCCGATTATTATTGATCAACCGGGGCCGATCGACACGAGTAATGTCACAGATAGGTCTACATGACGTTCGATGAATATCATCAATGGCATAACGGAAAAATCCATCACAATATCTTTATTCAATACCCTTGATCTAACTTATTCTAAATCTAACTCTGGAACACTACAAGTGGAATAAATTTCTTGAAACAACGACTGCTTCGTACTGAATTCTATTTGAATACTTTCTGTTTCTAACAGGGATCTGCATTTACAATGAGCTTCATTGAAATTAATAAGAAACGTTTATATATTATACAGAAATAACAATTCATATGTAATAATAATATATCAAAAGTCTTTCAAAAATTACTTGGTTAAGATTATGACAGTAGAATTAATCCTGTATATTCGGCTATATTAAACAAGTTGTTTCGTAGAATTTCATTTATATTGGATATCATTGATTTTTTATGAAAATATTTTAGTTTTATTTAAAACACTTTTATTTATAGTTCTTTCATATAACAGTAATAATAAAAAATAATATTTTTTTTTTATTATCATAGTTAGAGAAAGTAAATACGGGATGCCGAATGTCCTTTGTAACTGAAAGGCTTTGACTGAGCTTATGAATAAATCACAATAGCAAATATTATTCATAGCCATTTTGTAATACCGGTAAGCAATGTAACTCAAAGATCAAAATCATCCAACGCTGCAGGCC
Source organism: Danaus plexippus (assembly GCF_018135715.1). Lineage (NCBI taxonomy): Eukaryota > Metazoa > Arthropoda > Insecta > Lepidoptera > Nymphalidae > Danaus > Danaus plexippus. Next base: position 6,875,473 of record NC_083544.1, on the reverse strand, counting down.
TCTTGAATTATTTTAATTGAATAACATCAATTTACAACGCCGATGGGAGCCGGTAAGGCGATACGAGTTTTCGAATAATGCAAACATAAATATACAACTACCGACCAACAGGTACAGAAATGAAACCAAATATAGAAAAGCAACCGTTCATTTCGCCCGAGTCCCCGTTTCAATTTGGCAGTTCGAGTGTACACTAAGGGTACGGCAAACGGCAACTTGCAAATACCACTTACCTTGCCTTGCCGGTTCGCCTTTCCAGTTTCGTACGTACGTTATTTTCGTTGCACTCTTTTCCATTTTGCATACCTACTTGTTGGCTAGGTCGGCGGACCATCGATATTCTCTATTCAGGAAATTCCAAAGCGAAACTTTTATACTTTTGTATACATTTCTATGTGTACACAATTTAGCGGAGTCAGCGACACCATCTATGGAGCGTGCGCTAACTCGTTTCTGATTACCTTAATTAGTGTCCTGCCATTACACGAGACGACGCTTTGTTTAAATTGGAGCATGCGAAATGGTCCAATTTGAGCGTGAACTGAAAGCGAGGGCTAATACGTAATAAAGGAGCGAGTTAGTTGAATCACGAGGGTTGGAAATGTCATGATTAAAAGATAGCTAGCTATGTTTGTCATTATAAAGTTATAGTCAGAATGCCAACTGACGAGTCTACTTGTTTTGTTAATTTCTAGTTAAAATAAATGTTAATAAAATGTAATTTATTTAAACTAATGTATCTTTTAAAATTTATTAATGGTGTATGGCAGTCAAATTCTTCTAACAACCTTCAAACTTGTGACATACGTAATCATAAAGAATACAAAGAAATTCTCACTGCGATGTTCACTTTATTATCTATTTTAAATACGGAATACCTAGAGAAGGAATCGTTTCTTATTTTTTCGAAGCCGCAGTTACAGCGCAAATTGAAAGGTTTCGTAAAACAAATGCACGTAATAAAACTGTTCACATTAAAGCGGGCATGGAGTGTTATAAACAAGAGCGCGGGGCCGATAAGGAGACTCGAGACTGGCTCTAATAGCGGTAGCGAAGTGCTATGAGTTAGTAAACTAACGACCACAACTGCCTGCATCTATATAATGGACAAGCGCTGTTCTTTCAATATATAATTCACTTAGTTCGATTGCAGTCATAGCATACGAATTGATAATGTTATTTTTGGTTTCAGAAAATAAACACTATATTTAGTAGCCCCTTAAAGCACCATAACGAGATGTCTTTTATCTCTTTGCCCGATAAAATAGTATCTCAGAATTAAATAGAAAAGCGATGTAAAGGTACACTAAGTCGGAAGCGATCGTAAAATCAGTAAACGGCTATTATGTAAATTCAGATAATAAAATTTTCCATTTGCAGATCCCTCTTGAACAAATCAAAATTATTTCTATATTTTTTTGGCTAACTTCATAGGTAATTAAAAAATCGCACAGAAATATATGTAAAAATAAGGTCTTTTATTTTTAGGTCCGACATAAAGGAAAAAATCGTGAGCATGAAATATTTGCAAATATTTACAAGTCCAGTAATTACACATTTATTTACTTAGTCTTTAAATAATATGATTAATTTAATATTTAACCAAATAAAACAAATAGTATGTTTTGAAAATGAACTCATTCTATAGAAATACACGCCGACGGCCAATTTCAGATCCGACATCAAAATTCAGCGATTCACACGAAAATATACAAGCATGTTAGAACATATACTATCATTAACATTGTCTTTATATTTTAGTGCAGACATTTTATACGAACTAGCAATACTCGGTTTCATTTTTCTGCAACACTGAATATTTACTTCCCGAGACAACATCGTCATTTTGCAGTTTACAAAATAGCAATCGCTATACATTTCGGTTTCACAATACTTCAATTTTTATAATAAATTCAGTAGTTTTAGTGTATCAGACAAGTTGTCGTATTCGAATAAATGTATTCGGTATTAAGAACCAGTAACAGACAATGTTTTAATTGCTGTCCCAATCTGGGAACTGGAAAGGGGGGAGTAGGATAGCTTCCTATGGAACCACTAACTGCCTTAACGTCCCCGGAGTCGAAACGGGAACTTGGAACTGCGTCATATAATTTGACTTCGCATTGAACAACCTCAGCAGTTATAATTAGGTCGCATCACATGCGCGGTATGAGCATACTGATGACAATTAATAATTTGAGTTCACCAGCTGTTTAAACTGACTTCGAAGTATGAATTCATTTGTATAATTGGAATTCATTGTCCTCAGTAAATGCTTCTGAAATACATACATAATTCTCCTTTAAATTTTGTTTTCGTTGTTTTAGTTTTACCTAATTAGTTAGGGGTGATAAAGGTGATATACTGCTGCGAATTAAATATTCACAAATAAACAGTTATATCAACTGGAAATCCCTTAAAGGGCTTTAATCATCAACGCAATTGAGTGAACGCCCGCTTAGGGGACAGTGCGACCCTCCACGTTAATTCGCAAAATTACATCCAGTAACTGTGTTTGCTTCCCGTTTTATTAATCTTTTAAAGGCCAGACGCAAATATGACTTGGAAATTGACAATTTAGTAAGCCACTATTTCAATTTGCTTGCCTTTACTGGCTGGCGTCTGCTATCGTTGTACTGATATTGGAATTATGACTTAATCTTAGTTTGCACAATTTATATCTACATGTTGTTACCCTCAAGCAAAATATCACTAAGGAGATTGTTTCAATTTCTCTGAACAGTATTTAAAAATATAAAATAGGGTTAAAACTTACGTCAATAAAAATTAATTTAATGGACGGATACGATCCAAAGAAAAACAGCACTTCGGCGAACAAGTGGAACTTGAAGTGGGAAAGGAAGGAAGTTGTGGCGCAAAAAAATGATATCATAAAAAGTAATTCCTAACCCGTCAAACATTTCATAAACAACTTCCGTCGTTAGATCAACACTAGTGGAGTTGGAATCAATTGGGACTGATTTTTATGTACCTAAGACAGTCGTAGGTCAAATACGTTATATGGTTTTGTGTCCCCTTCGAACACGGCACTACAACTGGTCTGCAAACATCGCAAACTAATAGCCAGTCATCAACGAAGAGGCCCGGGTAAATATTGCTACGGGATTTTAAGGCGCTCTTGTAAATTGCTACAACAATAAGAAAATAATGTTCTATACTTTACGAAACAACATTTTCTTTAATTATAGTCAAGCTGTAAGTGTACTAGAGCTTTGAAATCTGGTGTATTAAGTTTTGAAATAAAATTTTGAATCAAATGTTTAAATTAAAATAAAACATTTATTTATTGTTTTAATAATCAAGTGTCATATTACAACGCGATTGTGATGATGATACCCTTTAAATTGTTATTCTAAAAAGGTCTAAAATCAAAGGTAAGTAAAGGTAGGATATTTTAGTCTGTCCCATCTCATTATTCAGGATGTTGCATGAAAAGATCACAAACACAGCAAAGTAAAGGAATAGTGAATAATATGAATAGGAAAGAAGTTGGCGCGGAAGCATCTGGTTCAGCACAAACATACCTATATAATGTTGCAACGTAATCAATCTTGCAAATCGAGCGTAGCATCGCTTTGATGGATACGCAAATACTTATAGATTAATAATTTGCTCTTTGATGCGAAAGCTCTAACATATTTCATTGCTACCTATATATACAAATATATGTACCAATATGAAAAGAAATAAATTGAAAAAATCTTTCTGATTTTGATACGTTAGTAGAATATGTCATTGGTTACATAAACCGTATCAAAGTTATTATGTAACCAAGACTCTAACAAAGCTAGTTAGTAACAAGAAATATATTTCTACAAACTAAATTATTACTAAGGAAACCTTACATCGTATTTAAATAGTATATTTATAAACGGTATACAAATATTTACACGACAAAGCCAAAGTCAGGTTCTAAGTATGCTAATATATCATTGCTCATTGCAATCCTTTGCTTTTGCTTATGGGATATGACAATGCAAATAAGTTGAGAGTTAAATGTAGGATATTCAAATATTATTTACAATTACTATGTAAAACTGTTTGGGGCGTCGGGAGATAAGTATCTTTATAACACGAGAGAAAACGGTACATACACGTATGTATGTATCTATGTATATACACATCTATAAACTTCTCTAATTAATTCAATTTCTTTTATAACGAATTATAAATTTTTTTAAAGATAATAAATTAATTAATTTGCAACAACAATTACTATGGCAATTTAATTTTTAGTTTCGATAATTACTTATCAAGAACCCTTTCACGTTGCATCATTTATTGTATCTTTCTTCGAGACTTTCTACCTTTCTACCTTTTATTTTCATTTCCGTCTATTACTTTAATTTTGTCTAACCTTTTTTTCTTTTTAACATCCAGGTCGTATCTTTCGTATTCTGTGAATGTAATCAGTCTAACAAACCATAATCTAATATTTCTTCAATTTATTAAACATTGTATTGATTACGTCGAGTCATTTACTTATAAATGCCAAAGTTCGTCTATACAGCTGTTTATAAAAAGTCTAACAATCACGAATTTTAATATAAATACAATAGAAGTTTTATAAAGTATTACTATATTACCTACTGATAAAGGAAATAGTCTTGGAACAGCCTATAAATACCTATGTAGTTCATATAAATCCTTTATCATTGTATGTAGTCAATTCAAAGTATGTAGTTACGAGTTTTGCCATTTTAGTCACATAAAATTGGCATTAAGCGTTTTGTTAGATAAGTTAGAGAGCCCATCTCTACAACCCTCTCCCTAATAAATCATATCTGTAGAATGACAACGCTACTGAATCTGTGATTCAACATCTGTATTAAAACTAAACTTATTTAGACATATAGTTTAATCCTTCTTTAATATATGAGTTGATATTTTTAAAACACACTTGCATAAGCACAATACAACAAAATTATACATATTTAAGCATTTTAATACACTTAAGTGAAATGTGTACGTGTGTGTATTAACATTTCTATATCACTAAAATATTTATATGTACATATGTCCATTTACATTATTATCTTTATAAAACAACCTTCGTTCATTTATCTGGTACTTTATCTGACTCTAAGAATATTTTGAAAATATTGCTTAAAGAAGATTAGACTTTTGTATGGAACGAGAATTTCATTATTTATTTTATACCGTAACATTTTAACTTTTATAAGATTTTTTTTTTGTAATTTTTATGAGAAAGTTCACAAACGGGCAGACGGCCTACTTGGTGGGCAGGAGGCACCGCTGCCCATGGACAACCGGACATCCGCAACATCAGAGATGTCAACCTAGGTTGTTGAGGAAGAGGAAGGGGTGGGAATTGGTAGATTGCAGGAAAGGGTGCGCATAGGGAAAGGGCAACCGACTCTCTCACTCATCGGACGAAAGGAAGTTATTTATAAACTAGTTCACGCCGATCTTCTGTGAGAGGGTGGTACTACCCCGGTCGAGCCAGCTCATGTTCGAGCTCTACAGCTATATACTTGACCACAGCTAGGCTTTACTACCTGTACAAATAAATTATATGTTCGTTGATAATAAAACTCACCTAATTCGATTAGCGACAAGCAGTTCGGCTATGTCTCGTCCAAGTCTAGAATACAGGGACTCCGCTATAACTAGGACTTTAGCGTCTATGCGGAGTCGAGCGTCTGAGCGATGGTCGCGCGCTGTCTGTTGCTGAGACGCCAGTAGCGAGCATTGTGACAATGGTCGCGGTACACGATCGCGCCACACTAAACTATAAATACATAATACATTACTATATTAACACTATTATTATATCCATCTAGATTACATTATAAAAGTAGTTATAAACAAAAATACAACAGAAACATGAATTACACATTATGTCTGAAATAAAATATACTATATTGCTATTTTTTTTATTATAAATGAATTAACTTAATTTATTATACACTTTCACGTGTTATTTACAAATAAAAACACTATGGTAACACGCACAAACATTGACATTATTGCCCTGAGTGTCCTTTACATTTATAATATAATTGAAGTACTTTCTAGTTTAAATTACCGAAATTAATATACAAAGTTAGGCAAATAATAGATTATGACACCAATAACCACAAAATGAAAATCATACAAGAATGTTAACATGAAATCTTTGATACTACAAAAGCAATAAGCATTACAACTTCATTGTGGGGAATATTTTTTATATACACTTTTTAACATAATCCTGTTTCTCACATAAATTCATTGAAGTACCAGTCCTAAATAAAACTAAAATGAAATCTGAGAAAACTAGACGCGATTATTGATTCTCATTGAGACCTTTTTGGACGGCAAACTTAAATATACAAAATGTTGAAGAAAATAAATGTGTTATAATAAAAAGCATACGAGTAAAATAGTGTTTTGTAGGAGTAATTTACCGCTGGCTCGGTTATTATGGTCGAAATTCATAGGCTGATGTATAAATTCCTCATATCAAATTTATGTTAACGAAGAAAATTTTACACATAACATTTTTATATTAGCATTCCTCTAACGAAAATGGAAAACCGTAATCAAACATAGCTTCACGGAATTTCTGCGTTAAATAACATACCGTTTATTATTTATCTTCGCCGCTTATGAACATAAAAGATTGTTAAATTAATTCAAAACTTCTTAAATTAATTAGTGCGTTGTAAGACCGTAGAATTTTGATGAAAATCAATCAAGTTAGAAAAGTTGCAGCTGCGTTTTAAGTTCAGAGCCACATCAAAGCGCTATTAAGCTTTATCTCAACAGCGTGAGAATAAATAAAAGGCGAAATTTGTGGGGAAAAAATTATACTTAGGCACGGATACTAGGTAGCCGAGTTGCCTTCTGGTTTTAATGAAAGCCACGCCCTTTCCGACCGAGCAAAAGTTTAACGAACAGCTGAAAAGAATAGGCAAGGCAAGTATCTAATATCCAAGGAAAGTTACTTCGCTGTGAGATGATATTATAACACCTACCAGTGGCTTCATATTTGAGACATATCTTCGAACTGCAGCATTACACAATTTGTTATTAAATTTATTTTAGTATTGATTTTAACTATCACGAAATTATTTAATAAACTAAAGCGGTGAATATTAAAGAATCGTCAGATTTATATGCGTTGGCGAAGCAGCTTACATTAATTAGCCAAAACTCAAGTTTGGCTATAAATTTACGGAAGTCGGGAAAACTTGCCGCCCTTGCCGCTCATCGTGGCGGTGTAAATTTAAGCCGATAAAATAAAATATTATCGTCCCGGCTACACGACATCCGCCCTAATTACATAAAATCACGTTATAAATTACTCTGAAATATTCGACTCCTCTTCTAATTTGAAAGTGAAAAGCTTCCAAACAAAGGACGACAAGAACGCCTTGTAAAAAGTTAAACGCTTTTAATTCTTATGAAACCAATTTTACGCCTAAACTTTTTATCTGTATCTAAAATTTGACACTGTCATATCATAAGCTGTTATATAAACTGGTTATACTGTATTTACCTTAGAGAACATAAACAGATCTGATTCCACAGAGTTTTGAACACAGCTATATAGTTATATAACGTCCGACCCGTGTCTCCAAACGCAAATATATATTCAAATACATAATGGGATAAAAGATTTTACCGACCGTCACGCAACTTAACAATAGAAAGGAAAGTCCACAACTGTCGGAGGAACTAAGACGAAAATAAAGATATTTAGAAATTTTGTCGGTAACACATAGCTATTTTAATATAAATTTTCTACTTTTCTTTCGATGTGTGAGTCAACTCGAATGTCATTAAATGAATGTATAAATTTATAATTTCTTAAATAAAAATATGTAATAAATGCATACTCTTATACATATATTTCTTTTTCTCCAATACTTGCAATAAGAAATTGAAAACTAATATACATAAATAATATAAATTCAAAATATATAGGATGTATTAGTGTCGCTATTTTTTTTTATTTAAACATATTGGACAAATAATTCAAAGGCAAAGACCCAAAACAAGAGTCTATTTTGTGGCAATCTGTTTAAAACAAAAAAGAACCAAAAAAAATATATACTGTTTACTTTTGTCATACCATACTAGTCCAGAGACGAAAATGTAAGAACAAGTTAAGGTTAACAAACATGCAAGTTTGTCTGTCCTTAGTTAGTAACGATGGCATCGAGTATCTAGAAGTTTCTTATACAGTTCGCTATGTTACGAAACTTGCCAAATTCTGCCATGTCGGTATAACTTAAACCATAAAGTTAACACCGGGGTCCTTCATTACGTTGATAACAACGGTAAATAGTTATTAGTTTTTAAACTAGATAATACTTTCAATTATGATATATCAGTATTCGGATAACATTTTAAAGCAATAAGCATTAATTGCGGTAAACCGTCATTACTAGCTGAGCTCTAAAATGCTCTGAAATAAGCAAGATAAGTTATGATCGGTGGGCTCGTTGGAATGGATGCTGAGTGGATGTATTAACGTTGAGTCCGTTAAATTGATGTAAATTCGGTTCAAACTAATGTTACTATCAAAACAATGGTTCACTAATCCCAATACACCAGGAGGTGACCGCGCGAGATAATTTCGTATTATTAATTTTCCCGACACAACGTGTTTACTTCCGATGGTTAGCAAGTAAATTGGATTTTGTGCAAATGACGCATATTTCGGCTAGAGCAATTAATTATGTTCGAGCATGTTTTACGACTTCCAAATTTAAATTTTAATAACGAATTCATGATTTAAATTAAAAACGACATATGTGTCGATAAAAACTTTACAACACGTAGTAATTCATGGCTCAGCTTTTTAAAATATGATAAATTTATGTTAAGCAGAATTAAAATGTATGGAAATGTGAACCAAACAAAAAACATAATAATCTTGGCAGATATTCAAATAAATTAATTTCAAATATACGAGATGCTTTGTTTAAAGCCACGTTAACATGAATTAAGTCTGATAAGGTTGAACATGAGAAGTAGTTTTGTTGTTACGTAAGTACGAACCTCAGGTACAATATCTATTCAAAGTTAGCTACCCTAGTTAAAGTTACCACACACTCACCTTGTTATCGGTGCCGTTACATAGTACGTATAGAAAAATATTGTGAGTATTGATAGCAGCATAACGCCGGCTACACACTTCCTAACATTGATATGGCTGGCTAGCCATAAACAGCAGCGCGGTGTAGCAGTTTTATGAGGATGCATATAGTCGCCGCACTCCAACAGCTGGGCACGCGACCCGCGTCCCTCGCCCGCCATTTCAAATTTAGACACTATATTTACACAACACAATAACACTTAGGCCTCTAAATGTTCACTGTACAATCTCTATCTCGGGACTCTAATGGCTGAGTTTGTCCTTGGTGGTGATTTCTGTCTCCACTTGCCGTGCTTCCACATTTCATAGTGGCGAGGGGGGGTGAGTACGCGTGGGTGCGCTGGGCTGTATGCTTTGGCACCTCTGACGGCCATCTCGTGCCGACAAACGTGTCCGTTGCCCGTTTAAAATGGCCGCCGACGCATATTTGCGGGTTATGCTCATCACGGCGACGGCGTGCGCTCCCTGTGTTAGAGATCACAGCATTCCTCCTTCACAGCTATCAGCAACCTCTGGCAGTCTCATTAGTTTCAGCTGAAACAAAAAGAAAGTGTAAGATTGCATACCACCTGTATGTGTACACTAAACTTATATATCATAATTGTATGATATTGATTAAAGCTACGATATGAGACATTCATTATAAAACATACATTTGTGAAGTTTGTATCCTTATAAAATATAGTTCTAATTTGGAAATGTTTAGAATATTTTTCCGAATTAATAGAATCTTTATTCGCACCTAAAAAAAACTTGACCGCATTTTAATAGTAAGAATAATTCATAAACAACAAACAAGTTATGGTCAGGCGAAGACACCAGCGAAGTGGGCCTGATCTAGTATATATTAGATTATTCACCTCAATACAACGCATAAACAAATAACGATTAATAAATAAAATGTTTTTATATACATATAATTTAAATTTAATAGAAATAGAAAATAGCAATGCAAATTTATTTTGACATAGAATGCTATAAATATTTAAAATGGGCCCAAATAATATTAGGATTGTGGTTGGATTTATTGAACAATGATTTACAAAGAGCACATAAAACTAATAGAATCACAACACTCGCTGTCACAAATAATTTCTGAGACAGTTTCACATTATTGACGCGATACAGAATTTACAATGCCAATACAAATCGAATTCTGCAAATTAAATTTTCCTGGCATCGATTGCAAAAAGATCCATATAGGAAGTGCGGTCACAATATGCGCATATTATAATTGGTATCCCTGGGGATCCACGTATCCGACGGCTCGTGAATATTCCGGCGGTTGGGGTTTTCTGTAAATCCAACCTTCGCATTATTTGAATGAAGGATCCTCACATTGAAACACTTCTTTGCACTGAAACAAATTCGTTCAATCGTAAAATTGAACTGGCGACCCTCAACATTCTGAATTAAATTTAACGAAAAATTTAAAGTCATTACTGACGCTAATCTTTCAATTTGTCAATTTTCATTAGTACACATTTCAATAAAACTATATTATTAATTACTTTGTAGTGAAACCAAAGTTGAAGTAAAATGAAAATATAAAAAAATTAAAATCGGAAAGATGGTATTATTTCGTTTTGTTTGGTTTGTTCATCAAAACTTATATATACAGCACCTATGTTGTTATTATTCCTTTTAATATTACTATAATATAATTCAACTAACAATAATAAAAATTAATAGCAGAGTAACTAAATTTTTATTCATTTAGATGCACGAAGAAGTTGTATCAATCAATTATAAGAATGTCTCAATCAATCGTAAGAATTAAAACTTCAAATCTGAATATTTTTATTTAGTTTAGTGATATAAGTTGAAATATATTCACATTGCTCCATTTGATATCTAAAAGGAAGGTTTGAGAGCTCGTTCAATAGCGGTGGATGCGGAACGCGCTCAGAATCCGTGATCGTACGACCCTTTGAATATTAACTAACTGATGACCCGCTTGTAACCAGGCCATGTCTAGTGAAGGTTAATTCTAAACACTAACTGCACCGAATTTAAATATTTCGAAATGCAAATTTAAACATTGAAGTTATTCACAATGAAGAAAATGGATGCAAGACATCTAAAACAATGGAACATATAACTCACTGAAAAATATCACTAGGAATTACTTCAAAGAATTATTTCACGGCACTCGGATGGTACGAGAGGAGCAATTAAAGTTCTTAATTAAACTGGGAAAAAAAAAAGGCGAGCCTCTGTTGATGTCGGTTATAGAAGGCGAGGCGATAAGAGTCTTGAAAAAGAAGCGCCGGGAAGCCAAGAGACTATAGCACAATGGATGTGTCATCACGGCCAAAGGAGTACTTGGTGGGTAAAAAAAACTGAAAGATTAAAAACGCCTTGTTCATTTTCACAACAGAAGACTTACAAAAATAAAATATATTAAACCTAACAAATCTCTTTACTATAACACCTAATAACTTTTTTATAACTCTCTGTCTTAATATAGGAACTTCGTGTCTGAGCTTTTATTATTGAATCAATGATTTCCTCATAGTTTTCCAAGTCCGTGTGTGTTACGTGTAACGTTATTTCATACTGGGACAATACCCTCGCGTCTTCCCAACTTATTATAAGTTCGCCTGTTTGCCGCACCTCGTCTTCGTCGAAAGGTTCGGAAATCCGCATTATACGGTTACTGTTAACACGAAACTCCCATACCGCGGAGATTTTCATATAATATTAAATATTACATCGCTATTCATTTTACAGCAGTTATTGTGGTACCATGGTGACGGAAAAATATAATAAAATTGATAATTAATTAAACAAAGAAATAAATTTTAATTTCACCAATTATATTCTCGCGTGATTCTAAATTCTATTTAAACATTCTATTTGATAATTTTATAACTTTTATCAATAATAACAATCTCTAAATTACAAACGAAATTTTATATTAAATTAAGTTTCGAAAGTACCTTTTACGTAACAAAACTCGTGAGACGTCTAAAGTATGGTAATACCTTCGGAAACTTGATATTCCTTTTAGGAACTGATAATAATATATAGAAGCTATTATAGTGAATTCACACGTTTCGGTAAACCAGATATTCGGAATAAAAGTAAATAAGGGGATGAAATGTGAAGAGATATGAAAAAGATATATTAGGTTAAAAGACATATTAGGTTTTCTATTTCCAAATATGTTTGACGCAATTAAATTGGATGAAGTCGAGTCTTACCGAATGAACTTTTACGTACTTGGTCCAACAACTTCTATAATCCGTATAAGGAATCGGATACTAGTTAGCACTATTTCAACTTCTAGATTCATTCATTCAAATTCTAGATTTTGATATTGTTAATTAATATATTATTTTATTAAAGTATACAAATATACAAAAACAAATTACATAAAAGACTAAGTGGAATAGAATTGAGGTTATTTTGTTAATAAATACGAAAGATATATTATTAATCTCATCTTTAATTAACCATGAATGAAGTGACTTGAAACTATGTAATTTAGTTTGTTGGTTTAAACTTTTATACGCAAAGATAGACAATCTATGATAATTATTAACACAAAAAAAAAACTAAGTAGATGGTAAAAATATTTAGTAACCATTTTCAACACCAATTTAACTTTTAAAATATTTTCGAAACAGTGAGAACATACGCTTAAAACATTATTTGTCAAAAGAATTTTGTAGTAACCTATGAATGGTAATTGGTAATGCAGTACAATATGATTTCTCTGTACAGATTCCGGACTTTAATCTTCAAGTATCTTTAGATTTCCCTCTACTTATTATAAAAAAAAAAAAGTTAAATAATAGTTGATAAGCAATTAAAGATTTCTTTAATTATATAACAGAGTTCAAATTAAAAGAGTATAATATAAAAACTACTCAATAAAATATTTTAAACTCTCATATCATTTCCTTTGATAAATGATTAAAACCATCGACGTCATATGCAAGAACATTTTGAATATGAAAAATTCACAGTACTAATTATAATAACTGAATGAAGATATATACGCAGTAAGGCAGTAAAAGGAAACATGTATTCGCAATATTGCATCAATCAAATAACATGATAGCAGTTAGGAATTCCAAATTAAACTTCAACATAGGCAACGATACTCCCATTCGTTGTTCAATAGAAGTTGCATCAAACAGGTATCTTCAATTACCCTGTACATTGGAGAAGTATTGATCGATACTAATGTTCAACGTTACCTGTATACATACATAGTTAAAACACACAAATAAATCACATGTGAGAGTACAAATGAAGGTACATTTGTATGTAACTAATTTTTAAACGTTGGATTTTTCTTCTAACTTTGAAACATTTTTTGCATATAAAAGAAAATAATTCATGATAGTTCTCTCATATTAAGCATACTAAAAATGTTTACACATTGTCTACTCTTTAGCAACTGTGTCGTCTTTGTTGTGGAATTCTTTTTGGTAGCACTGACTCACCAAGGGAATTTCTATTTCAAAGCCGGAATTTTGCTGTATTTATAAAAGCTAAATGCTTGTTTACGTTAAATTATGTTAGCAGCGTTGAGTTTACACGATTACGGTAAATTTATGCAAGACATTATCTAAGGACATAGCCGTTGCACAACGCCTTCAATGTCCGAACTCCGCATCGCCGTCTCCTTTATGAAACCCCTCAGTATGATATATGATCTTATACTGTCAAGTTGCTTCCTAGAACGGAGTCACATTTGCATTACTTATAGTATTAGTAATAGCAGACATCCATCATACATGAAATCTGATATGATATGAATTAAACGGACAAAAAGCTTTATATAAATGTGTATAGATATAATTCAGTTCTGAGTATCAAGTTAAAGCAGACCACACGATGTTTTTATTAAGATATTGTGATACTTTATATGTATCACAATATATAAATAGTTGTCTATTAGTTGAATAAATTTTTGTAGAAAATGTTTAGGTGAGATAAAAAGAAGTTATAGATCACAAAATAAGCTGTATAGATTTATTTTCTTCTCTTTAATCTGAGTTACCTAAATTCCAATGATATTTGCAAACAGAACTGAACTGAAACTTGCAAATATATGTATGTTTTGATATTTATGATTATAATATAAGAATGGCTCTTAAAGGCCGCGGCCGCGATAATCCGCACGGCCATTAGGCTGGACCACGCTTGCAAATCGTCCGCATATTTTGGCGGAAGATTAATTGTTCTCGAATATCATCTATCACGATGATGCCGTCACGGTACTGTTGTGCGTGAGACGTTTTATTCGAAACACAAAACGAGAAGGGGATGCAAAATATGGTTTTTGGGGCCATTATAAAGCGCACGGAATGACACTGGTATGGATTAAAATTGCGGCTGTGAAACAAACGGTCTTCTGTAATTCTGTAATTACAGTTATGGAACAGTGTTATATTTTGCTATCTTAATCCACGACATTTTGATCGAATGGAAAAATTAATTTAAATTACATTTTAGTTTTTATAATCTTCATATCAGATTTAAATAGAAACATACATTTTGTACGAATTCTCATTTTTTTTATGACACTAAAAAGTATGGATGCTTGGTTCAGCGCGATTTTAACAACCCAAGGCTATTTTTATCATGATCATAGGTAGCTATATAAGAATCTCAAAAACAATGTATTTACTGCATCAACTAAAAAGTTCCTTCGCAATATAAATATGTAGGTTTTCCATTAATAATTTACCTTTTTATAATATAAAATTTTCGATTTGATCGGAAGAAGTTGATTACAATTTTTAATTATTTTAACCCTACGTTTCGATTACTTTTCGGTGGCAGTGATCACACCCAGGAAGACGAGATGAAAGAGTCTGATTACTAAAAATCGATCGAAATAGTTTTAAAATAATATCAATAATAGCTACTAACAGAAAAAATGTAGTTTCATTTTAAAGTTTCCTAATGTTATGGGCATTCTATATAATTAGAAAACTATGTAGATATTGTCACAGCATAACCCAAGTATGTTTTGTTAATAACAAATTTTATGACAACGTCTCAATCAAATAGATTGACTTTTATACAAAAAAAATCTCAACATCTTTACCAAAAATACAAAAAATTAATTAAAAAAGTGATTTAACCATCCATGACAAAAGCACTTGTATATTCGAAGATGGGATGTTAGTATAACAACAACGACCCCGCAGTCTTAAAGTAAATATTTTTGTATCGATGTCTGTATGATAATGACGTCACCTGTTCAATCTAAAAACTTAAGTACTTTTACGAAAATTATAAATATATATATATATATGAAGTTATAACTCAAATTTCACAGTCAATGGCCCACAAGGCAGCCAGTATTACTTAAATGTTAAATATATGTTTTCAGTAATAAAAGCAATGTCCATATTAATACTTACGGAATTAACTTTAATTATGAGTTTATTGGCTTCAAGCTTTATCGTTAATCTTACTTTTAAATTACATTTTCAAACACATGAGGGTTGAGAACCCATCGAACTTATAAGAACAAAATGGTAAAGGCTTTTTATAAAGTTTATACCTTGTTAAATTAAATAGCCTTGATGTTTTAAAATACTTTTCTTATAATATTAAATTTTCGCTAAGCATCATTCATAATTAATTATTGTTGTTACTGAAATTATTTTAAATACAATAAATTTCTATTACAACAAAAATTTCTTAATATTGTTAAGGAACTTATTTTACTAAATTTCCGCTCTTAATATACTTTAAAAAGTATTTCAAATTCTAATTTCTTAGACAAAATTAGGGCGATTACAGACTCCCCCAATGATAAATCCTTAGTTAAAAACATCCCCCGGCAAGTTTATTGCGCAGCGGACAGGAACAAATGGAGTCAATCTTTTTTTGTACGAAATGGAAAAACCGAAACTGCTACATTTTCAACGTGTAAAGTTCGATATCAATCAAGTCGACCTTTTTCAATAAACCAACCACAAAGTTCCCCAAAGCAATTTTTCAAGTAATTTGACTCTTAGATATTGCGATTACTGGTGTCATTTTGTATCGACTCTAAGTTATTATTTCAACATTTCAATCACACCTATAATATTCGTCCGATATTTTGAAAGGCTTTTATCTCTGCTTCGTCTTACTTTTTGCACATATAACATTAGAATATAAAAACAGACAACTCATGAACAAGTACCTTCAAATCGTAGCTTTCCGCCCTAGACGCTTTGTGCTATGGTAACTTTATTTTCAATTAGATCTTTTCATCGTGTATATGAATTTAAATAAAATAAACACTGTATAGAGACGACGTCATATGTATATATTTAACAATGGTTTACACATAAAAATCTTGTAACATATAAAAATAATATATTGATGAATAGTTGATTACAAAGGTCCATATATTTGATTAAATTTTTCCGACGGATCAATTATCTAATCTTACCTAATATTATACATAACGAATATTATAAAGTATACGAATGTAGGCCGCTTAAATTTATATGAAACATATTAGAATAGTACAGATATTACATATTGTACTTTTATGACAAATCACAATTATCTTATACTACAGACGTACTTTCGGATAACATTGCATTTCGTTTACTTACTTTTAAAAATACAACTAATTGTAAAATGTTCACGTGTCGAAAGTTGTCAAACCTTACCAAGATGAAGGGAACAGCGTTTGGATATAATTTATAAATTAATTTATTGACATTCGACTCATACAAAATAGTTTACTAAATTAGTCATAGGAAGCCTTCCCCGCCTCCTCAGTTTGCAATCGAAACAGCCCAACAGGGGGCAGGTCCTTAGCAAATAAATGCTCTGACGTCCCGCAGGCTTTTGTATGAACCTACTAACTTAATGAGTTTACTGATTTTGCGTAGTATTATACAGAATATAACATTTAATGGTGGTCGCTACCACGTATAAACAATATAAAGCTAAGAATAAAAAGCTGAATATTTTATGCATTTTCTTTTTCTAATAGCCTTTATTATGATCACATAACTCACAATAATTTCAGTAGTAGTAAATAATACATTTATAATTGATAGTGAAAAAAAAAACAATTAGCTTGTAGTCAAAACGGTTTGCATTAATTGTGTTAAAATTGAAGGTAGTGCAGCTGTCGTTCTCGCTATTAGCAACGGAGATTGTACGAATGCAAAGGAGTTGATTAAAGAGCTCTAGCTTATACAGAGCATCGCTACAATGAATATTCAGAGTTCCGGTGCATAAGCATAATGCAGCCACGATCTTACTCTGTCGCAATCGTAATGCTGTCCATTTCTCATCCAAAACACCAAGAAGAAGACGCTTGACTTCCAACGCCCGCCTTTTTTGTGTTTTCGGTTAAATACACTGGCAGTCGTTTGGCAAAAGCGAACAGTTAGTTAGTGAGGGACCGCAGTAGCGTCGAAAGAAAACATCGCAATGACAAATATTTAACTTCATAGCTTTTTATTTAATGTACAATTGTATCGTGACTTGACGATTTTGGCTTCTTGCTATCTTGTTTACTGCTTTGTCGGAGTTGACTCTGTTTATTAAAATTAACATAAATGCGTAAAATGAAAGGATAACCCGATATTTTTTGGCCTCAAACGAATACCGATTTTCGCAGTGACTTGGACTTATTGTTCTAGTCCAAAATAACCCTTCGTGAATACAAGATTGCCATCTGGCGCTGGCAAAACAAATTGAATATGAAATTATTATAATATAAAATTATTCGCTGTTTTTTCTTTGATTATTAAATTTGTTATTGTTATTATTTATTTATTTAAGCATTTTGAGGTCTGTTAAATATTTATTGATGTACCTTAACTACTCCATGTCTACACCGCGACCATTTACGATCTCAACCCCACACGAGGTTTCCCATTCACTTTTATGGAAAGCAGAAAGCAAAGAGCGTGAAGTGGAAGCCTATCGTATGTATGAACTACAATTTTCAAGTGTTGTGTTAAGAAAAAGCTTTACTTAAGAAGGGAATACCTCCACATCGAATGTCCACATACGTTTGAAATATGTTAGCCCGATTTCTACATTTGTTTTAAAATAAACTTTGTTCAGCTTTTATATTGGTATGATTTTTATTTATATACAGCTGTTACGCACAATCTCGTCTGTGGTTTAAATGTTCCGATAGTTTTTTTTTTTTTTTTATTGTATTGGACCAAATATTTTTTTATAGCACCTGTTTAAAATATTTGTCAAAATTCCATCAATTCTTTATCTTAAGCGGAAAAACAATTAAAAATGACCTTATCTTTATTATTACCGTAAAGTCAAAACTGAAATACGAAAAAAACCCAAGATACAATTATATTTATATATATTTATACATATATATTATTCCTGTCTTAATATTTTTTCATAATGCACAGTCGTGTTCAGTGAGAATTAATTATCGTTAAAAAATAATACCAAAATTAAAAGTGAGCTGTAGAAGTGAATTTTTAATTAATATAAAGGATAGTAACTTCTTATATTCTAGTAACATATATACATATATATATAAATGTTAATGGATATAACATCGTGTATTTCTTGTTTGTTGTAAACAGACCCTCAATGGGTCGAGGATTTATTTCGTCTACTCCCTGTCGAGATTTATGTACCGAATAAGCGAAAAGCCACGTCCCTTCTGCTTAAGAAACTAAACTTATTCGTTCTATCTAATGTTGCAAATATATTGTTATTTGGAGAAAATTAAGTTATTATAAACCCGCTGCAGCTCACGGCCTTGTTTCCCATAAATTCAAAGATACCCGATCTTTTATCGTAAATCATATTTAGTGTGAATATTTAATTTCTTTGTTCCAAAATTTTCTCTCGCTAAGATATTCCGGGAGGCCGTTAATTAAAATAGTGTTGAATCCGTTGTTAAGGAATCTTTTAATCTAATTGTATTAAACCTGAAAGGTATTTAATAGAATTCATGAAAGTTTACAGAGAATTTAATAATTATGACTTCGTAAAAGAACCCTTTTTTGATGCTAAAAATTAATTGATTATAAAATATGATCGCTATTGTTAGCTCTAAAGTTTAATTAATTCTATGTTTTGAAGACATATTATTTGCTTATGAGAAAAAAAAAATTTTTACTTAAAAATGTTGTTGGTATGTTTGGATAAAATTGAGAAATATTTTAGAGGAGACAGAATCACTCTTAATGTAATTAAAAAATGTAATTTTCGTACATTTAGTTTCTATGACAATGTGTTGTAAATAAATTAATTCAAAAGAGTGTTGCTGTCGGTTCGAGTTGATCTAATTACATATTTTTTGTTCTTTACTGTAAAGACATTAAAGTCAAAAAAAGTGTTCGCAAAAAGAAATTAAAATTCTAAATACCTTTATCATAAATTCAATATGTAAAAGAGTTTGAAATGCGACCCTGACCTATAAGAAATAAAAAATGGTGAATAGAACAGCACAACCAAGTATCTTTAAAACTTAAGTAATGGAATAAATTAATGTTTAGCAAATACAAATTAATTATATATATATATATATATTTTATTACAAACATCTATGCAATATTTACCGACTAAGAATTCAAGTTCTTAGGAGAAAATGCCATTAAGAAACTCAACAGTTACAAGCAGTTCCTCTTTTAAATGAAAAATTTTAAAACTGCCTTTTATAATACTTTTACCTTGACAAATGCTTGTCGTTCCCGAAGTCAAAAGAATAAATAATAAAGGCTTTATATTAAAAAATATTATTAAAATATTAATTTACTTGTCATGGCATGTCCTGTTACTATCCATAGACGTCATGTATTTACTCAGTATGCTTCTCTTGTTAACCTTTTTATTGCCTGCCAAAAATTTACCAAACACAGACTAGACGTGCAAGAATAATGCATGTAGGTATTTGGAAATTTGTCAAATATTTTTGTTATTATATTTAGAGTTCCCTATTTAAAGGAAAAATCGAATTCCTATTTAAGGACACCGCTGTACATTCGTAAATCTGTCTATCACCTGGTCGTATCTCAGAAAGTAATACAGTTAATTTTTTTTTGTGATATATTCCTGGTGCCGCTATAAAATCAAATACTGCTATTAAATAAAATAAATATCTAGAGAAATGCTTTATTTTTTCCCCTTTTTAAATATCGTACGGAACAGAAGTATTAAACATTTTATAATTAATATACAATGTTTAATGTGTCGTGGTGGCCTGGAGGTTAAAGGCTCGCCTCTGCTACATGAGAGTGGGAGGTCGAAACCTGGCAAGTACCAATGTGATCTTTTACGAATCATATGTACTTTTCAAGAGTATTTAGACGGACGGAGAAGGAAAACATCACGAGGAAACCTGGGCTTATATTTTCAAATTATAAGATTGACATCGCCAACCTGTCTTGAGCAAGCGTGGTGATTCATGCTCTAACCTTCTTCATGTAAGAAGAGGCCTTTGCTCAGCAGTGGGTTCCTATAGGCTGATGATGAATTCTATATATACATATAGGTGTATATTTATAAAATATTCCGATAAAACTAATACTATACTATAAAATATATATTGTTCTTTATTCAACATAATATTAAGCTCGTATTTACTCATCACATTTATTAATAATTTAATAATATCTAATAAAATTATATAACATTAAGTTTAATAAAAACTCAAGAATCCTCAACAGAAATTGACAGTTGAGGTACCCGCTGCTTCCATGAATAACCAAATTTCAATAAAAGCTTGGTACTTAGCATATCTAAAACAAACAAGTTTCGGAGAAAAAAGTAAGGCTTTATTTATCTGATCTATAAGTAATTATTAAATAGAATATGTAACAATATTATTTATATAGTATTGAAAAGTAAATATTATATTTCCTATCATACAGATAGATTCCATGCTTTAGCAGAAGTAAGGAAGAACTTGCAAACTTTGTAAGGATATACAAAGCATTAACCGTTCCAAATATACTTTACGAACAGATTTCTTGAATACACTACATAAAGAAAACTGATGGCATCCATTGTACTTTATTTATGTGCCAAATACGACTTCCAGATTAAAAAACCTGATACATTGTCAGTAAAGCCATTAACGGCGGTCTATTCTTTTTACGGACTAAAATCCCTCGACATACAAAATAAGAGACGCGGACAAAGCTGTGAGCTCCGTTTTCATATTTTTGGTACGGAATCTTAACATTTATGATATTTTTTTATGATTCTGACGTTGATTCGGAATTACAGCAATAAATCATGATACACAAGTTTTAAAGTAAATATTGAAACAACTGCTACGATTCGTTGCTGTTGATGGAAAACGATTTAATAAGACATAAAACCGCAATTTTATATACGGAAAATTAACGTAATGCTATACGATTTACGTCTTCGTTGCGTTGAGTCGTTTACATTTAATGGTCATGAGATTTTCAGCCATATTCAATAGAAATTTTTATTACACGATTTCTCATATCTTAATGTGCGCATTAAAAACATTTCAACCGACTTTTTAACGAATTTAACCTTCGTAATAAATATTTTTTTGACATCGTAAAGTCAAATTAATCACATAAATTACACTAATCTTACCCAAGTAATGTGTGAAGCATTTAAACACGCAGCTACATTAAATACACAATGAACGTTATATAATAAAGATTTTATATATTATAGGTATTTATAACAAGTTATATGCTTATATTTATATTTCTTAAATATTAGAGGAAGCAACACTTATTGTCACACATTACGTACGCGTGCTAGTGGCGTGATAGCGACCCGCGACACGTCAGGCCTTCCCAACGTCTGGGGGCATACTGAAAACAGAACGCTACGAACGAAAGGACAGTAACAACGTTTCAGTACTACGTAGGCTTCGCTTGAGCCGCTACGATCTATGCATGTAGAAAAATTATTATTTGTCGTGGAAAAATTAGGCGCGTTCAAACCACGACAGACGATCAATTCACCATCGACTTTCGTTCCGATATAGCCCACGATCTCGATTAATGCTAAGCACGACAATAAATATTGATGCTGAATCCTTTGTCTTGTTGGGGATTCGTCCTATTTTATCGATGGTAAGAAATACTCACATTCCCTTGACAGATTGTGTTATTTTAAGACGCTTAGTTGAGATTAAATAAATAGAGTGGAAATAAATGTTTCGTTACTATTAATAATAGGGAAATTCAAATGGAATTAAAACGAGCACGTAAGAAGAGAATTTATTTATGTAAATTCTTAAATAAAATCTTAAGATTTAGTATTGAAGTTATAAACTTTTTTTTCGAGCGACATATAATATTATATTTCCTTAATATGTATATCCAAACGTATTGTTATAACGTAAATCAACATTATAAGCAGGTTACTGTATTCTCATACTGATCGCTGTTTTCGCTATCACGTTAGAACGAATGAGAAATCACGCTATCAGAGCATGCAACACGCAACTGTCATTACCAATTACTATCATTTTCTATCGTAATCCAGCTCAAAAACAAGAATGCATTTTACAAACAAAAACTTCAGTAGTTTTATATTTTAAACTAATATTGAAAATCCTAACGATATTAAAGAATATGGATCAACTAGCGAGGGTTTAAACAGACTAGATTTATCCATAGGAATTCAGACCGAATTTTTTATGCTTTACTATAGGCACGTTAACCAGGTTAAAATATTATTTAAAATATGTGATAGATTCAGCATATTATTAATAGGATAAATAATTGTAAAAATACTTAAGCACTCCAAATTTCAAATTCAATTACGTTTATGAAGAATCAATGGAAATAGATTCACATGTTTTTAAGAAAGTCGCGTTATAAAATAAGTTTTACGTTATAGTATGCACATTAAACATACACACATGTGTACTCTTTGATTTGTAGATATATGACCTTTTTTTCCGAATTCCATTTAAGGAAAAAAATTATTTCAGTTCAATTAATTCAGTTCGTTGTGTGAATGCGTGGTTGAGTGTGAAGATTGTACAAAACAATCTTAGCCACCGCCAAGTAGCATGGTTCATTTATGAAAAGCTTTTGGGTTCGACATAACTGGGAGCCATTCAAATCTTTGCAGCTACTTTACATAAATCAAGTATTGAATAAGATGTTTTCTCATCACATGCATTGTTTGGTAAAGAATGGAATCCATTATAACAGTCTCTATGTAACAGTTATAATATTTTAGACGAATATCTTACATATAAAAATAGATTTCTTTATTCATTTTATGTATTATCGTATCGTTCGCAAAAAGTAGTATTATTAATTTTATATTTATTTTATAGAAGAATAACGTTGACCTAAAATCTAAATGTTAAATAGGGTATCGTTAAAAAGGAATTGTTATAAATAATGTATAGTAGACGGACAAGATTAAAGAAAAAGGGGATGAGATATAACTAGCAAAATAATTTAAGAAACTTACATTAACATACAAAATCTTAATATAAACTAACAAGATACCTTATTTCGAATGACCAAATCTGTGAACTAAATATATCCTATGTTACATTCAGCAAAGCCAAGTAAAAACAACAATGTATAAGCCGGACTACGAACATCTCTGTACAAATAGATAAGAACGGCCGAAATCGTAAGTAGCCAAGGACTTGATAGTAATTTATGTTGAATTTAAAATTCTAATGATCACTATGATCATTATTATTATTATTATTATTATTATAAATCAGGTGTTTGATATGTAAATTGAGTACGGCGGAAAACTTTATTATAAAAAGAATATTAACTATGCAAAGCGGCGATCCATCATTCAAGTGCTAGTAAAGTTCATTATAAACATAGAGTTTGCTATATTATTGACATTATTAATTATAACAGTTATCAATTGTAAAATAATATATTTATTTATATTTAATTAATTATACAAACAGACGAGGTTATCTTTTGATAACACTATAACGGCTGGTTTTTCTGACAAAGTGTTCAAGAATAATAATAAAAAACAATGCATTCCTTTCATTCATGTGGGAATTACCAAGATTTTATATGGTATCGACTTTATAAAATCTTGGTTAATAAAAGCGTTATATAAAAAAACTTCAAGTTCGCCTAGACTTAATCATAAATCTTTTGATATACTTAATCGAGAAGTAATTTAAACATTGCTGTCTAATTAAGAAAATTTTGCCTGAGATCGTTTAAAGTTAACCATTTAGGGAATTTCTTGAAAAGTGATTAAAACCAATTGCCCTTTAATAGGCGTTAAGTAAAATTAAGGATAAAAAACATCTCACAGAATTTTATATCTCCGATGGGACATTTAAAAGAACCGCAAGTTACGCCTCAGACTGTGGCTCCTAAGCCTATAAATTTCAGTAACTTTTCCAAAATGATATAGGTAGCTACTTGGAAAGCTGTAAATTATACGAATGTCAACCGAAGTATAGGGTCGCACGTCCTTGTATTTAACTGTATATTTTTGCGGTCAACCTGTATTTCATCGGCCGAAGCCGTTGAGTGCAGCGAGGGGAAACTTTTTTCATAAAAGTACAGCGAGGCATTCGAATGCGAAGGAGCAAACCGGGGAACAGTTACTTATTAACTTTTATAACTGTTGTATTCGCGTGCAGCTTGTTTGCATTAAAAACTGGGCGTAAGCGCTATTAAAGTTAAGGAAATTCCAAAATATTTACATGGAATGAGCTTAAATATCTAGGTTGTTAATAATTCCCTGAAGTAACATTAAAACTTGGAGCGAGCATTGCGAAATTGTTTTAATCGAAATGCCACTCGGTTCGTGACGCATGTGAAAACTATCTTCACAGGTGACAAATGAAATATTCAACAATGCTCTAAAATGAATACGAACAAAAACAGTTAAAAAAATGGCTTTGTTTTCAATCTGTCGACCATAGAGCGTGCAATAATGTGAATAGCATGTGCAGCGGTTACATAACTCGGAGTACAAAATAGATTAACTTAACTTTCTACACATGGTACATACATACCATGTCCAAAGGATAGATTTTATACTATTTTAGAAATATTACCATGAGATGACACAGTTTTAACATTATTTCGTACTCACAAGGTGATATCAGTTCACATGACTTAACTTATTTGAAAATATATTTTTGACAACTTTATTTATTTTTAAAAAGGAAAAATATAGATGAATTTACATAGAGGAGGCAGTGAAAGAAGGGCTTATCGATTTGATCATCTTCACAGTGTTCATATACAATTTAATGTCTATGAGACTTGATTTAACTAGAGTCCATAGAATACCGTTCAATTAAGAGGCATATATAAAATATGGAAAAGGTTTAGAGCTCCACCTATCACACATCACGAGTATTAGTTAGGTTTTTCCTAAGAAAAATCATTTCCCCGGCCCTCATCTCATGCTATATGGGGTCGGCACAGTAGGTTCTCCTTCTCCACTTATATTATCCGTCATCTGTGATATCACTTCTCTTTCACGCATATCTTCATTTACAATTCATCGAACTCTTTTTGGGGTCCCCCTTCTCACGTGATAATTATTTACAAAATATTCCCATTGCCGATCTTTAATATTCGTTTAAGGTACCCCTTTGTATTTTAGGATTTTCCTTAAAAACTTTAAGGCCATTAGTTTTTATATTGTATAAAGATAAATAATAAACCAAAGCGTTACAAAGGCATTAACTTGTTAATTACTTTCACATGTGGCTCACGTCTTGGCGAGAAAATTGAATTTTAAGTTTTGTAACAAGTTTGTATTGACGTCGCGTGTGTACAAACTCTTGATCTCCAATTAACTTTACATAAATAATGAAAATGTATACTAAAAGACTCATCACCTATTCTTGGATACATACATTAAAATTTAAATCCAAATTGTATAGAAACAAATCAGTCTTAAACCGTGTTTTTCTGGGCCGGTATTAAATTGTTTAAAAAAATATTATAGAGTCTAGATTAAAAAATATTTTCATGTCTGAGACATCCTTCGAGTATTTGAGAAGTAAGACAAAGTTAAAAGGCAGAATAAATTCGACAGTCGACAAGACAATGCGAAAGATGTAGACAAAAGTTTTTTCATAAATGTGCTCGGATCGTAGAACCGGGAACAGCTGACGACCGGCTCGAGGCAGGGCCGCCGTACTTTAAGACTTGCTGGCAGATGTATTAAAAGGGGAAAATGGGGATATTTCGTCAGATATTATCACTTAGCTTCAGGCGACATGAATAGAAAAGAGTTTAATGTTCGTACAGATGTCCGCTATCGTCTTTTGTAGGAATTTGAATTAAACGCATTCAGGCAGAGACAGATGCGTTCCTTTATGTGAAATATTTCCGTTTTTAACAAAACATAAATACTAGTATATATTATTTCAGGTGCTAAACATACACTTATACATATATTGATATGTTAAACAAAAATTCTTTGATATTTATAATACGTTTTTTTTAATAACAAATAACCGAAATGAAAGTCCTCGACGCGAACGCGGTCATATAAACGATTTTACTAGTGTTATAAAGCGGCATGTTGTTGCGAATATGAAACAAGCTTCGTTTCCGACAGCGGCAGATAGAGCACAAGGATGATCTATAATTGGTTTCGTTATTGTTTCCACAAACGGATTGTCGTGTCTAAACTAAATCAAACTTTATATCCGTAGCCGGCGTTACGGACGGTATTGAGAACAAACTATAACCCACTTCTCATTATCATAGACATCCCCGCAATGAGGAAGCCATTGACGGTAAGCTTTTATGATGCAGCGAGAATAGAAGATATAAAATAGAATGCTATAAAACTATTCCTATTGACATTTTTAATTCCTAAATTATTAGATAACCAAAATTTTCACGTCTCTGAAACGTGAGTTAGAAATATTATTGGTAGACGTATTTTTAAAAAGATTTACATTTAAATTAAATCTCTTTCAGGTTATTAATAGTAATATAATAGTAAATGGTAAGTAGTAGTAGTAATAATAGTGGTATTATATTAATAAAATGTTTTATATTTAGTGCGTTAAATGTTACTGCATGATGGGCATTGAAACTTAAAACTTTAGAATACATAATAAATTTATGTTTGATTTATTTTCTTCTCTTACAAATGTATAAGCGAAAGCTTATCATTTCAATAAAGTAGATAATTTATTTAAAATATACAATAAGGACTTTGAAATCAGGTTTAATAAAAATTTATAACTCTTATGGAATAACTGTTGATTTTTATTTTATTTCGCTCACAATTGTACTTATAATTAATGAAATAGATAGCAAATAATTAACATATAAATACAAACTGTGATCAATAATTGAGAACTACATAGTTGCATATGATACAGTGAATTAAAAAAATAACACAATCAACCTGCGTGATCGTAAGCGGAAAGGAATTTTATCATCAAATCCAATACATTACATGACATGTGTACGTAACTTCATATGTTTCGTGCAAAAAATCAAACAATATCACAATCAGCCATGCGCGACGCATTGACCAGCGACGCGGACGAGAGAGCTGGTGAAAGTGAAATCATAAATAAATACAATTAATAATTCGATACAAAAAATGTGTTGAAGTAAAATTTTTATATTCGCGCTTTAAAAATTTTATATTCGTGAATTTTAAAGCGCATTGTGCCTCACGGTTCCTCGGGAAACCAACATACCCAAAGCCATGCCATACCATGCCATCAAGGTCAACAAGTATTACGAGCTCACTAACGAACTCACAAAGAATAGGTTCGTTGTAAATTTGTACGTGGTAGAAATAGGAGCGAGAGGTATAACATCTCTCTAAAACCTCCTAAAAGGGTTGGGTCTGTCAAGAACTTACATCAGTTCATTCTTGGAACGTGCGTCGAAGGCAGCCCTAGTAGGTTCGTTTCAAATTTGGTTAGGTAAAGAGATGAGCTTGGACGGTAGAGGTTATCGTTTAACGAACGTTAGATAGGGGCCCCTTAAACCCACAACTGGGACGCAAGTCCCAGACACTATTGAAGCTCATCTCATTCATCATCTCAGTCGTAGAGAAATATATTTGTTTAAATGTCATTAACGATAGCTGATTGTTTCAAATTTATATTAATTCTTAATTACACAATTCTTTCAAATTTTATATAACACGTTTTTTATTCACTCAATATAAAAAGTAAGAACTAATTAACTAAATAATAATTGAGTATCACTATAGAAACATTTTAATTACAACTTTTGGTTCGGTTCTTTGTAAAAAGTATATATTTTAAAAGTCAGCACAAACAAAGGGATATTTAAAAATATATCTGATCGACTCGCAGCCTCGCTTGCAATTTTGATGTTTACTAACATGCTTCTACTGGAAGAAATCTATTTTACAAAAGCAACCCGTGTATTGTTCTAAGACTAAAGCTAAGTACAAAGCATTGCAATTATTCATTCATAAATCTTGGCACGTGTTTTTAAATTAGGTTTACGAATAAAAAAACTAGAAACGCTCTGTATTTAGTTTGACGAGGCAAACATGTGGTAGGGTACAGCTATTTCGATTCATTTAACTAAGAAATCATATTCATGCAAACAAAACTGTCACATTTATAACATTATTATAATAATATTATATTGGTATTAAAGTCTTGAAACACTTGACACATAAATCATACATAACATTTAAAGTACAATAAAATCCGTCGATATAATAGAACCATTAAATAACTGCAGTTTGTCGAAACGTTAACAAATTGTTATATAATTCGTTATATGAGGTATAACACACAAATCTTGAGCAGGCGTTGCCACTTAAAATAAGCTGGCACGATTTCAAGAGCTGCCAACCTGAATACGAACTATTCAGTTCATCAGAACCAGATGTTTCGTATTCCTATGTAAACATAAAATTTTGCCTAGAACTAAGTCAAATAAAGGCAACAATACAAACCACCAATTAAATGTACAGCATATTCGAGTATACATAGTATCTGAATCGAAAACTTTCAAATAGAACAGTCTGCTAAGTAGTCGGTATAAAAACAAATATCATAATATAATTGTTGCGACATACTATTCTCCTAACCATTAAAGGTAATTAAAATTCTTTCCGCGGTTTCAGGAAGAACAGAAAGTAGACAAAAATTTATATACAAAAATAAGCAAACACTCGATTAATCATCTAATTTCAATTCACAAACAAACATTGCTATTTGATTTATATGTACATAAAACTTACAGATTAAAATGTCATGTTGATGTAATTATAACCTTGTAGACGTAATATCACGGCCGACAAAGGAAAATTCTATTGCCTTAAGAGGTCTCTTGATTTAAATTACATAGAATAAACTACAGTCCGCCATAATAATATATCATTCAAGCACTACACAATTAATTCAAACAATCTACATTGCAAATTCAAATACGCGAGGAATGTTTGTAGTTGAAACATTTATATGACACAACTATACATAAGTACAAGCTATTACTGGCGACACATGATTATTGATGGTATAGCGTTTGAAGTCAGAATGCTAAGATTAATTTACACCGACCTCAGCGTTACAGCTCTCGAGGAGGAGAGCAACTGAAACGAAAAGAATCTAAACCTTCTGCTGGAGATATTCAGAGACATTATACGATTTAATGCGATAAACAAACACTAGATATTGGCTTAGTTCCAAGTAGGTTGGGGCGCCGGCGCTACTTGGCCGCCGCTTTCAGCCATTTGGTATGCAATTACTATAGATTCATCTCTCACGACCCATCGCTGATTATTCTTAAACATATGCAGCTATTAAACGAAGATGTATATATATGCAGGTCCTATACTTTTGATATGAGCGTTATTGCAACATTTCTATATAACCTACATTACATTTCCTAGAAACGTAATAATATTTGAAAGCTCAGAATAAATCCAGACCATGCCATAATGATTTGATTATAAACTGAAATAACAACCAGTCCCACTTGTTTTAATACCTCTGTTTTAAAAACATTTAATACATACATATGTATAGATGAAACGGTCGACGTTCTTCAATGTAACCATCTCTCAAGGCTACTTGGAATGATGCATTTCCAAGAGCGAAGTTATCAAGATTAAGAATTAGATGCTATCATCTTATTAACCTCGTTAACCTAGAGTGATATGGAACTAATTTAATCCTATAGTATGGACGTCGGCGTAAAAGCCGTGTTGGAATTAAATCACTTAACAAGTTGTAATCGAGATCCCATATTGTCTACATTAAATCTGACTTACAAACCACAGCCTGGCTTTCGGAACGTCATAACGAGAGCCGAGTTGAAAGCTTCAATTACGTGAAGTGAGTTGTTCACGCAGGTGACTCCTTAATTACTGGGTTGAAATTGAGCTGCCCGTTCGGCTGTCACGTTTGCGAATGGATTATCATGTGCTGTTTACGTTATACCCAGTTTAATACAATAAGACCTTATAACATCATGTCAATATATATTACGGTATATTAATGTGCACATATTACCATTGGTTGTATGATATATAATGTACGGGCAAGGTTTTCGTAATGAAACGTTGCTAACTGCAAGTCTGTGCGAATTAGCAGATAATAAGATTATATAGAATATGAATCTGATATATGTAATATCTTTGGGTTTTTATTTCGATATTTATGAAAATATTAATAAGTCAGACGGTATTTCTAATAACAAATTTCTAAATTACGAACGGATGGAGTCAGTATTGTTGTCGATTTCATCCACGAATAAATATAAATACTCCGAGACTACGTATAAAGTTATATAAATATTTTTTTATGTAAGTAATATCTCATATTATTCGCAAAGAACTTACTATAGAGTAGCAAACATTTTTCATATCGACTTCATTATTTGTTAGAACACAATACCACGACCACATTATTTCGGGGTAAACGATCTTTGAAAATCCAATTTGTAGCGCCCGTTGCCATATCTACGTATTCAAGTAATAGGATTTCGGTAAGCAAAGAGACGATTTATGGCACAATGTTTAAAATGTCATTAGAGAAGCCTTGTTAGGAATCTAAGGAAGTTTATTCAGGCTATATAAGATTTAAAAAAAAAACATCATACACGTATTTAAAGAATACAGCATTAAATAATATAATCCTCTAATATACCAAAAAATCTCTTTAGAAAGAAACCTCGTCATGAGAGAAGTATCAATTTATTTTTTAATATTTAATATTTATAAAAGTATATTTTAATTATCAAATAAATTTTAGTATTCCTGTTATATCACAATCCCGAGATATTCGGTATAAATTATACGACGCTCATTTCAACCTGACCATTTTCATAGACGTTTTAATTAAGATCCAAATTGCTAGTGGACGCGGACGGAATAAGTATAAAATTATAACTATATCCTCTGTGTACCTTAAAATGTATGACGCTAGGAACTAATATTTAGTAGATATAAAGCTGTAACCGACTTTTCTACTAGCAATTTTAAAGATCGCTGTTAAACTTTTTCATTTTATACATATAATACTCTAAAATTAGGTTAGAAGTTTGTTACATTACAATGAATTTTTATAATATCTTAACAAACAAATTTATTAAGTCAATTAAAGAATTGCAGATAATCCATACAATTCATTCTCATAAGACCTGTGTTATACAAGATGAGTTTTGATTAATAATAACGAGAAAAGATACAATATCCCAAATCCGGGCAGTTATGTGTAACAAACGACCAGTTGATCCCGGTCTGAATTATCTGCGCCAGCTATGGATACCAAATAAAACACAGAAAACATACTTATCTTGAGGCATCCTTAATATTATTACAGTGAGAATGAAATAAGTTAAATCACGAGAAAGCTTTAAAAATTATCATTATAAATGTTACGAAACAAAATATGTAACGGTAGGTACAGAATATTTTCCTTAAACAAAAAGTTTTTTGATTTAGAAAACAGCCGTTGCTACAGTCCTATTAAGATAAGGAAAAAATAAAGGGCAGAAGTAGAAAGTATAATTGTTGGCCTCTCATTTCAACCCCGGATAAGATCCCGCACGTCGGAAGCGGGTCGGCCTCTGGATGCAGTCTGAATTATAAATTACAAAATCACTTCATTCAGCTGAACAGTTGAATACGCAATTAGGTGCGTATTTTTATGCATTTCATAAAAACTAATGACCTAAAAACACATAGTCTTTTTTAAATTTTTCCTACTATTATTTACGCGTAAAGTGTCAGGTTTTTAAAGTCTTCTAACACTCTTATCATTAGTAACATATGCAACAAGATCTTACCAAATCGTGGATATTTCTTAATTTGTTTGAGTTACCATTGAAATTATTTCACAAAAAAAAAAGAAAAGAAAGGTGAAATCCTTATGTAAACTTCCCAAGTCCCGTGTCGGATTGGGGGGCCTTTAAGCATTAACGCGTCGAGCGTAGTGTTTACTTGGCATTACGGCGTATTTACTAAGGAGGCTTTATAGACTTGACTCCAACCTGTTGTATATATTGCTTTATTTAAAAACCCTACGTCAGCCTTAAAATTATTAATTATACAATCAATTATGAATCTAATATATTAAAGTTTTATAAATACTTTTCAACATAAGAATTTTATTATAATAATTTTATTTCAAATTTAAAACGTGTTCATTAGAGATACCTAGTATTTTAATGGAATTCATGAAACCGTAACATCTAACGGGATTATACTTTCAATACGGAATACATACAGAATACTCATATCAAAAACTCAAAGAGTATTTCGCTTTTAACCAAATAGCTTTTACGTTCAGTGTGAGCACAAAATAAACTAACACAAGCTTGAAAGACGGAAATCGTAGCCGTCAACAAAGCATCATGGAGCCGGCGAATAGACCTGTAACATGGGGCCCTATATCCGACGTGAAATGGAACGTGATTCCATTCCTCCTATACGATCCAGACTCACAGATATGTTACCCAATTTCTCTCCGAATAAATTACGATGTGATCCTATCTGTTGGTTTGACGATCTATTTCCAAATGTTATATCCGCTATCCAAATTTAGCCGGCCAAGTGTATGATGCGGGCGATGTATTCCATATAATATTTTATTTACATGTTTCTGTTTTCTATACTTTTTAAACTTTTAGTTAATAAGTTCAGAAATACATAGAAGAGTTCGAGAAGCTTATCGGATTTTGCGTCAGTTATTTTTTTTTATTTTATAAATATATTTAATATACAATTCTAATGGGTTGAATTTCCACATTTTATTTGTTTTATTTAATTTAAAAAAAATGTTACAAAGCTTTATGGGAACCGTTTCCATGTAATTCGCTTTATACCTTTACTTTTATAACAACGCCATAAATCAAACCATAATAAAGTCCGAGTTACGTAAAATCTCGCAGTGTCGATATCACGTTGTGTCACAAGCTGTCGCTATGCGTGGAGCAACACCCAAATTAAATTCCATCCCCTACTGTTGCTTCTACGTTCCGGTTTCCGACGCGAATTTCACGAGAAGTTGAACAAATGTGGGTAATTTCTTGAACAGGCTGTATTTACTGTATGCAAACGTTTTGCAAGAAGTTGTATCAAATTTTGTATAAACGACGTGTCTTATTAACGATACAATCGAAATGAAAGACGAGTTAAAGCTGGAGTGAGAAGCGACGGGCGAGTGAATTAAGATAAAAGAGGTTGGACAGCAGCCAGTGTCTCAAGTATCCGGATAGTGCCAAACGTCGCCAGTCATCTCAGTGCTAACAACTAGCAATAATAACGCCATAAAAAGGGAAAGATTTCAGTCCAAAACTATACTAAGTAACTAATTAAAACTTTAATACTCCTTCAATCTCAAAAGATAAAATGACAATTCATATAAATGTATCTGCAACAAAAATAGTTTAGTAGGTATAACAATCTATCTCTTCATAATATTCAAATTAATATATTTAACATTGATTAATATTTCGATATAATTTTATGGCAAAATATTACAAGTTTGTTTCAAAACACAAATAGAACAAGTTACTCCTCAAACACATCCTGATAGCGACCCGCATGTTTGCTCTATCGACCAATGGTATTAACCTGCCCAATCGTTTGGACTGATTGCCAAAAATCTTCTTTTTTCGTTCCATTTGCAATTTGTTCATGATAAACAAATGACAATACAATGAAGTTTTTGTGTCAATCTGTGTTTATTTTTTGTACTGTGTCGTTTTTATCCGCAATGTCTGAATCTATTTCATTTATTATTTGCACTTACAAATGTTTACATTTTTTTTTATTCTAATTCTTCAACATTTATAACAAAAACAATGAGTACAAGATATAAACCCTATTACTTTATACAGCAAATATACATGTTGACAAAATTTCAAGGCTTATAGAAATATAAGTTAGAAGAAAATAAAGAGAATTGCTTACACTTACCATTTAGGATATTCTTAAAGTTTTAGAAGTCTTGTCTGAAATCCCAACGAATATGAGGAAAAGCAAAATAATCCATTAAGTGAAAAAGATTAAAGAAGTCCCATTCTGTGTCGTAAGAGTCGAAACACTCTGAACATTCCATGTTGCTTTCATTAGCAACTTTTGACGTGAAGAGATTAAGAAACACTTTGCTTCTAGACTTATATTATAAGACATGCCATATTTGTGGCGCACATAAAATGTAAGTTTTGTTTATGCTTAACCACATTAGCAACGTTTATTTCGGGCTTTTTATTGATTTTTATACGCTATTGACTATAGAATAAACTCACTATTGAAAATCACGAACAATTTTGAGAACAAATTAAATGAATATTTATTATACCTACATATATAACATAATATAATAAAAACTCTTTAACAACTGTGAGTTGGTTTACGCGATACAACTGTTATGGAAATTTAATTTAACCTAAATATCGACATTATGTTGTTTATTTTTTTATCAACATTATACATACAAGATGTCCCAAAATGACCACGTCCCAGTGACACAGGAGTTAGATGAGCTCGAGATCTATCAGAAAATCACAGTTTGACCTCAGTAAAAATATCACGGTTTTCAAGATATTCGCGCTTTTTAAATTTTTAAAAAAATCGCTACCTTGTGTCGGATTTTATGCTATTGTTGCCTGGAATAGCTTCGGATTGTAATTTTTTTTATTGTTCTGACATCTTGAATAGCTTACCCAAATATTAGAATAATTATTTTACCGAGAAATACTTTAATTTCAAAAAAAATAAATTGTTTTACTGTGACTCGTGACCTTATGAAAATGGCAAACACTAACTTTGACTACCTGGTGTGAAAAAAAATTATGACACCGAGTTTGCAAATAATTTTAAAAGTGGTCTACTTAATGCTGATTCAGGGTTGGTAGAACGCTAGTGAGTTTTTGGCAAAAACTTTGACATTTAATTTTTTTTTCCTCATAAAGGCTCCATTAGGCAAATTCTTTTTAAACAAAAAAGATGCAATTATCTGAACCTACCACAGTACAATTTGTTATTAATAACTCAGTTAATAAAAATGAAGTGGAGATAATGACTCTTATTTGTAGAGGACGATGTAGTTTTGCAGGTAGTCACAGAAAATCCATCAACTTCATTACGTTTGATAGAAAGACGGACCGGCATTTCAAAGTCGTCTGCACAAAGAGTTTTAAAAACGTTTAAATATCACCCATATCATATCCAAAGGGTTCAAACTCTGTTGTCGAGCGATTACGCCAAGCGCGTGCAATTTTGTCGTATAATGCTTTAAAAGCATATAGAAAATCCAAACTTTTTTAATATTGTGTTGTGGAGCGACGAATGCTCATGCTCGTGCAGATGGTTATTTAAACCTCCACATCATCCATAGCTAGCAGTTGGAAAACCCACATGAGATGACAGAAGACCGGGCCCAACACCAGTTTAAGATAAATTTATGGACTGGTATCTTAAATGGCCAAATAATAGGTCCCATTGTGCTGCCTCCGATCTTAAATGGCGAAAGTTACCTGCAATTTTAGAGGACGAACTATCTCTTCTTCTCGAGGATGTGCCATTACCATTGAGAAGAAGGATGTGGATTCAAAATTATGGGTGCCCAGCCCACTATGCTCGCAACGTCCGAGCACACCTCGACCAAACGTTTCCAGGAAGATGGATCGGCCGTTTGGGCCGTTTGGGCCGTTTGGGCCGTTTGGGATCTAAATCCCCTAGATATTTTCTATTGGGGACGCTTAAAAGGCAAAATTTATTCCAAACCTATCAGAACACAAGAAGAACTGCGGCTACGTGTAAATAAAATGGCTCGAGAAATTTCCCAAATAAGTTTGAGGCGTCACAGAAGCTCATTCCTTAAAAGATGCCGTTTATATGTTAGAGAGTACACGATAGGCAGTTCGAACATTTGTTGTAATAACAAATGCTGGTATTATTTTAACAATCTTTTATGATAATTCCTTTTAACAATTTTATTGTTTTATTCCGCACTTAGTACTGATAGGCCCCTAATGAGAAAAAAAATTAAATGTCAAAGTTTTTGCAAAAACTCACTAGTGTTCTACCGATCCTGAATCAGCATTAAGTAGACCACTTTTTAAAATTATTTGCAAACTCGGTGTCATACAATTTTTTTTCACACCAGCTAGTCAAAGTTAGTGTTTGTCTTTTCACAAGGTCACGAGTCACAGTAAAACAATTTTTTTTTTTTTAAATTAAAGTATTTCTCGGTAAAATAATGATTCTAATATTTGGGTAAGCTATTCAAGTTGTCAGAACAATAAAAAAAAATTACAATCCGAAGCTATTCCAGGCAACAATAGCATAAAATCCGACACAAGGTAGCGATTTTTTTAAAAATTTAAAAAGCGCGAATATCTTGAAAACCGTGATATTTTTACTGAGGTCAAACTGTGATTTTCTGATAGATCTCGAGCTCATCTAACTCCTGTGTCACTGGGACGTGGTCATTTTGGGATACCCTGTATATATTCTGTTAAATTCTTTTTAGATGTGCTTTGAAAACTGAAATGTTGAAGCGAAATAGTTAAGATTACAGATAGTCTTAAATCTCAGAATCCTTATACAATTAACTCTGAACGTGGTTATTATAGAACTATAAACAATTATCATTTGGTTTGTTCGTAATTTAATATTATACTTATAATTTCTAAGATAGCAATAATTAATATTATAGTACTATGCTAAATATTTATAACAAATCCTGAAATCGTATCGTAATATAACAAGAACAAAAGTAAAATAATAAGAAAAAAGGATGGATGACGTTGCAATAAAAAAAAACCTGCTAGTGTATGCGGTATTCAATACTGCTTGCATATTTTTATAATCAGGACACTACTGAAACATTGTAATTAAAATTAAATTTATGAATTCGCTTTCAAAAAAACTCGGAATACAGAATTTTTTTTTCACTTTACCATATGAAAGAGTTTTCGCGTCCATTCATTAAATAATTTCAAATCACTTGACCAGGTTCTAAAGTAACAATGTTTGAAAAGCGAATGAAACGCATGAACTAAAAAAACTGAATCTCTTTTCATCCATGCGATAAATGCGATAAAAAAGGGTTAAAGTTATGGTAATTTCAGGAATATCTACTGCAGACTTTTGTCCCGAAAATTGTTTCATTACCGCAGACCATTGTGGGAGAATAAAGCCATTTTTGGAAGAAAAACAAAGACTTTTTTTAATTGTTAAAAATACCGCCGACGGTGACATCAATGAAACCTGAGAAAGTGATAATACCCTTTTGTTTTCAAGCAATAATATGCACAGTTTTTGTAAATGAAAAAATAAATATTTGTGTTTATTATAATCGGCCTAAATTAAATTATTTATCAACTTTTTTAACATTCTATTAACATAAGGCCCTATATACAACGGTATTTCTAAAATTGCACAAGTTATATCGTAAATTCATGTTTCACAAGATCCATTAGAGATTAAAACCTCATTTCAATATTAAATAATATCACTATAGTGTTATCTGTGACCAATACATCACAAGATAACATTCTCGCTCGTGAGTTGGCATCAACTCGGGTTGCTAATGTGTAACAGAATAACGTCAATGGCTACTAGTTAATTATGCTAGACCCATGTGAATACAAATTGACTTTGCGATTCCTGAATTGTATATGATAAAACTTTATGCATATATATATACAGTAAAAATAAACATGACGTTAGAAAAATAAAGAATCAAAGACTAATATATCACAAATGAAACGAAATGAAAGTTATAATCATCCCAACAGGTAGCGACGAAGTTTGCTCAGATGAGTTGGTATCTACATTTATATTTGTTTAATGAGGAAACATAAGCAAAACTTATTCAAAGGGATCTCGGTACTTAACCGCCGCGACCCGGATTTCGCCCCAAATATTAATTATAATTACACTCAGTTACCACAGGATCTGAAGCTGAATGATTCACTACGCCAGTTTATACTTCCCAATGAATTTTATATATATATCTTTAAATTATAATTTTGTTATAAAACGTTTAAGGAATTTACCAAAACGTTTTTATCATAATGCTGATAAGTAAAAAATTAAACTGCTGTACAGTTTCCCGGAGCAAGTTACCTTATAATTAAGTTTGGAGCTACTTTCAATGAGTAAATAGAATGGGTAAAGCCAGCCTTCGAACAGATAGTCGCTGCACACAATGAAAAAATCATGTCCCGTTTGTATTGGACCAAGCCGCCAATTTCGTTTTTGTGCCAAGTTGCTTTTTATACCGCATTACTATCATAACTGCGAAATAAATTGCAGCACTCGTTTGTAAAAGAGGTCATACTAATTCAAGAAACAAGGACAAGTGCGTATTCACCAATAGTTGAAAAGAACCGCTATAACGTATAATGAAAACTTAATACTATGTTTTACAACTATGAATATCAAAAGAAAATCAGAAGTCGGAACAAAGTTCGTCATATTATTTTCATTAATTAGTCTCAAAGAGATCTTACAAAAGTGAGCGTCTGTCACGATCTCATTTAGCAAAGCCTAAAAAAATATTAATCCTCGGAATTTGCTCCCGCAATCGAGACTGAGCTTTCAAGGCGAGCTTAATTAAAACTAAACTGAGCCTTACAAAGGGACAAATGACAGCAGTAAAATAACATATCATTTACTACCTCAACGGAAGAGCTACAAGAATTAGTTTTCGTTATTTTTAAATTCAAAATTCTCTGTGTTATTTGCATTATGTTTTCATTTATTAGTTCTAAATTATTCTATTTATATATCACAAATGAGAAAACTTTACTTTTATGATTTATAATCCATCCATCAAAATAAATGTTCGCTTAACAATTTATTTCTATTATATTTGAGTATAAACCGCATGTACGTTGTTACAAAATTTATGATGAAATGAAGATGTATATAATATATATTCTATTTAAATTAATAAAAACAAATACCTAGTTATTAAATGAATAAAAATTTACAATATATTTTAGTGCCTCATAATAAATCAAGGTATTTTTAAACAAAATTACGTCAATAAAAAACTGTTTCATTAAAAAATATATATATATAAGTATGACTTGATTAATAATCTCGCTGTTCGAATTAAAATAGTATCAAGAACGTAAGGATGGCTTTTAGTCATACCTTCCTAACCTAATTTCGGGAGTGTTCCTTAATGATATTAAATCCTTATAACGTCGCAGAAAATACTTAAATTTTGCTCTAGATGATTCAATATAAATTAATTGACATAAGATTCCTTCACATCCCGTCCCCCAAGTATATATTTATGTTTATTATTTTCTAAGTTATAATTTCATTAAACGTAAGTATATAATATAGTTTTTATTAATGTAGAAGCATTTTTATAGCGTAGGGTTTATTGGCCCAGTTCTTAAGTAGCTTCGTAACTTCTATAGAAAAAAATGTAAATATATTTTCCAAAACTGTTAATAATAAAATATTTTTTTCCCAAAAAAAAAATCGAATTCAAGCATTGAACTAAAAAGCAAAAGACTATTTTACTTAATACAAAGTAATACGTATTTTAGTTTAGTTTAATAAAAAATAATAGTAAATCGTTATTTTATAATTTTGATGTCGACGCCAAGTTAAACAATAGCTGTGTAGATATTAGACACCTATTGATTATCATTCTTTATAACAAATGACGAACATATTAGTAGATAATTATCATGAACTATCTGGTCTGGTGTAATTATCGGTACTCGGCGACCACGCACTAGCACAACTACGCCTCCCTTAAGTGAGCGACCCGAACGCGGGCAGAGGCGTGACTGCAGACGTCGGTGATGGTTGTGTCTGAATGCTCAATTTTCGTTCTCGCTATAACGATGTTTTTTCAGGTTTTCGTAATATTAGGTTTCATTCACAAGGTTAGGTTAAATATTCGTATTACTTATATTGT
Source organism: Danaus plexippus (assembly GCF_018135715.1). Classification (NCBI taxonomy): domain Eukaryota; kingdom Metazoa; phylum Arthropoda; class Insecta; order Lepidoptera; family Nymphalidae; genus Danaus; species Danaus plexippus. Next base: position 6,835,031 of record NC_083544.1, on the reverse strand, counting down.
CTGGTCCAGGTGATTTTGGTATCTTACTTATTTATTACTTATCTCTTTTAATTTATACATTCCATGTTGAGTATTTTAATTTTTGTAATTTCTTTTGTTATACTCCATCTTGAGTATTTACATTTCTTATTTAAATACTACCGTTCTTTCATATTTCATAACCAGTAGTTCGTAAGCCATTATTTAGGTACAAAATATCTAAAAATTGGTTTGATAATTAGTAGGTACCGATTAATATATTTTTTCTAATACTGTCGTTGTTTTGTAATTTCTTTAATTTATTTATTCAATTATTATTGTGTGTACTTAACACACACACAATAATAATTGATATTAAGGTAAGGTTGTTGTATTATTTACTTGGCACCGACTTCAAAATTATAAAATTATTATTTAATATTATTTTCTATTTAACTAAGTGAAAATACGTATTACTTTGTTGGAAGTAAATTTATTTTTATGTAATGGGTAGACCGAGCAATGGTCTCCATCATCAGTTATACTGCAGACCTTCATTATACTCCACATAGGTGCACAGTTGCCATCAATATAAACACAAGGTAACTACTGTAAACCGTTAAGGAGTTCCATGCACTATCCTTCGTCTTCATTATCAGACCGCTAATTACAGTTACCGTCTATCTATATGTAAAGTTCTTATCAATGCAAATTAATGAAGCTGAAACACAAAGTATCTGCTATTAATCGTTGAAGAGTTCCCTTGACCGTCTCTCATCTCCATCGTCAGATCTACCCCCGACCTTCATTAAATTGTAGCGCTTTAAACTACTTAATCAAAAAACTTATAAACCTACTAGTTGCCCCTACAATTTTTGAAAGTTCCCCTCGATTTCTCTGGTTTGCCATCATCAGACTTGTTTTCTTATCATGGGACTGCCTTTAAAATATCTACCTTGAAATAAAAAAACAATCATCAAAATCGGTTCATAAACGACGAAGTCATTCGGGAATAAACATAAAAAAAAGTTGGTTAAAAAAAACATATATTTTTACGATTGAATTGAGAAACCTCCTCCTTTTTAAGCCGTTTAAAAAATTAAACAATTGAAACTGTTGAAATATATTCAAAATTTTATTGGTTTCAAGATCTTTTCTAAACGACAAAGATATGTTTTAAAATGCATTTTCACGAAAAAATACCCTAAGCTTTTACTATAACAGTTTTATAGTTTACGTTTCAACATAAAAGATTAATATTTTTATATGACATACTAATTTAATGTTCGGAACAGAATATGCCGTAAAAAAAATTAAAGACGTCGCATAAAATATAAGAACGTATAAATTCTGTACACGTCCAAAGATATAAATTTATAGGGCATAAGCAGAACGGAGACAGCCGGTGCCTCGCAGACTACGAATTCATGAAATAAATTAATTGGCCTTAAATTAACGATGCTGCGAATTTCTAAATACAAGAATGACTTGTCAGATACTGTATTAAGTAATAAATTCACTTGTGTACACAGCTTAATGAACCTTAAAAGTTTATGTGCTTACATAATAAATAATTTTATGATTTGGACTTACAATAATTGTTTAAGGGCCAAGCTTACGCCACTTATGAAACAATACTAAATTAGAACTCCGTCTGTTAAGTGCTTTGATTCGAATTGAAGCTGAGTTTGCAATAGAGCTAGTTAAATCGATTATTTTAATTATTGTCACGTTACAGTGTACTAAAGTATATAAGGTTCATTTATAGGATCCTTTGAATAATTAAAATATTTATGTTATATCAATGGTTATTGTTCGATATTTAAAAATACTTAGATCTACATATGAAAATAAATATTTTTCATTTTACCCGTCAGGTCGTACAGCAAAGAAAAATATCGAGTTTTAGGTACCGATAGTGAAGGATTAATGAATTGGATAGCAAACATTCATGAAACATTAAACGGTCCTAGTAGCCGGTATCCACTTTTCCAATAAACCAACCGGCCCAGTGCATAACGTGCCGAGATTACTTATAGCCTCCGGAGCGGGCGACCAAACAACAATATTTGTTGGCACGAGACAGTAGATTAATTTTTCCTCGGGCGTTTAGTTAAGCCGTTCACGAACTAGCTCAATTCAATAAGTATATTTTTACTCATCCATTCCTTTTACGAAATGTATTTTAGATCAGTTTTCGTTAGTGTGATATATTGTTTAATTAATATTAGTATTAAGGCGTATTTAACACGACAATTCATTATATGCTTGAAAAATTATTCAAATGTCAGACATTTATTTGACGGTTTGAAAAAAGACGAGATAATTGAAACGAATAGATATTTATACACATCAACGACTTCTATTTCTTTGTTTCGTTTTATTTAATTCGAAAAAGATTTATCCAACAAGTGCTATTGTAAAAGAACTATTATTAGTTTATGCTTTAAATAAAATTTTATAAATAACGTTTTTGCTACCATTAGTAGAGGTTTCTTTTTTATATTTCTTCCAACGAGAAAGGAAGCATCTATCCGTACATTTTAATAATAGCCCTCGTCTGAAATTCTCCTTAAGAATAAGGCTTCTATTAAATATTAACATTGTAATACGTTAACAAAACAGGCAAGGAAATAAATTGTTCAATGTTATTTCAAAGGCTTTAAGCCTATAACGTTAGACGCCACGATGCGAATCAAATACCAGGCAATCATCATTGTAACTAATGAGTAACGGCACACTCTGGATACAAAGAGCTGTTAGCTTCTTGATTTTTCATATAAAGTTTAATAACAATTTAAATTATACACCATACTCATATATATGTTTGTTCTTCTCAATGTCATGTCAGCTGAATTTTTGAACTTACATCTCCAAATCTTATTTTATTCTTGTCTTCAACACCTGCTTGGTTTTAACAAATGTATATATAAAATCAACCATGAGCTTTAACAGAATAAAAGCCTGTATTCCATTTACGTTTATAAACTATTCTGACGCATCCGTCTAGCTTCTAGACAAACGGATTTATTATTTAACATAGCCGTTTTGGTAGCAAGAGATTAGTGTTAGTGTTAGTGTTACTTGAACATAAAAATAATAATACTCTTCATTGTTCATTGTAATAAAAATGCTCTTCATTACCTTGAAATAAAACAAGGACAATAAAAAGACGCTAATATTTTCTCTAAAAGTCTAACTCTGTCGGACAACTCAAAGAAATCACTATAACAAATAATATATTTTATTGCAACGTTTACGTGTAAAAAATTATGGCCCTGATATTTTATATCAAATATTATACAAAAAGAATTAAATTTAATATCTATGGAACACAGTCGCAACTTTTTAGTTTATGACACATTTTAATTCAGCTTTCAAAACTGATGCATTTAAAACAACTGCTGTGCTCCCATCACGAGTTTGGCTCGTCGAATTAGACAGAGAGTTTCAATTTTATATACTATGTGTACTATCATGTACTATCATGTGAAAAGTCATGGTAGGGGTACTGTCCTAACCAACCAGTCGGGACTATGTATAATGTTCATTAGTATAGCGATTTTAGTTCCTATATAGCTTGCAAATCACAGCCGCATCTTTTTATGAGATTTTATAAGAATCTCTGGCTTATTAGGATTCGAAGGTAAACTGAGAGAGAAGGACAAGTATTGAACTTTTGATTGCGGCATCTACTACGATAATATATAGTGAGATAGTTTTTATCAAATCCGATCGATTCATTTGTTATTTGACTCATTCAATAAACGACAAATAGTACATAGTAAAGGGTAAGATCATAATATAGTGCTTAGTGTTAATAAACTAAACGTTACTGTAATTCGTTACTCAGAGCCGTATTAAATTACGCGGCATACAGGAAGCTTTATTAACTGTAGGTTACTACACCAAAAATTTGGCATCAGCCCAAAACGGATTTTCTTTTGTTAGGCTGTAAGCAAAGGTTGCGGAAATAAGAAAAACTACTATGAGATTTATTAAACTTATTTATTGTTCTGCATAAATTTTTTCTGATATTATTTTTACCCGCTGCAAAATGAAACTGCTAAAAGAGAAATAACAAGCATCCAGCGCATTGAATTTTTACTCTTTAAGAATTATGCTTCCCATAATGTAAAATTTTCATTCGAATTATATCAGATTAAATGATAACTGTATATTAGTTCGTAATATAAAAATAAACATGGTTGAAGACAGTAAATGAAAATGAATAATATCCAGTTCATTGAAACTACAAAAAGTTATAAACAAATTGTCTCATTGGATGATAAGATTCCGTAAGAGCAAAGAGTATGACGCAATTATTGACCTAATTTTTCACTATCAAAACATGAAGTAACGTTAGAAGAAGTGTGACTTATCAACTGAGTAACTGAATATATACGGCACCTTAGGTGAGATACACAGGTCTACAACGCCAAAACCTACATTAATGCTTCATGATTAATTTACTCCAAAGCCTGGGCGTAAATGTAAGACATTACCTGACTGTCAATCAAGACTTAGCTAAGCTTCATGCATAGCTAGACTTAAGACCATGTTTTGCAATACATAATCATGTACACATGATACAGCATGAGTAATTAATATCTCTGGCATCGGATTAATTAAATTTAATATATTCTTAACATATAGTCCGCTTGAATTGAGTTCTAGAATAGATTTGAAGTTATTGAATAATAACTTTAAGCAGAATTGCTTACAAGTATGTATCTTATTAAATTCAAGAAATCTGCAAGTTTTTATACCGAAATTATTAGGATTATTATCAGTAATAAAAGTTTTTATTATCACAAAATGATGGGAAAGATAAGATTTTTATGAGATAAATTATTCATGAGTGCCATAAAGCTAACTTTCAGAATTTAAGTTTCACTGAAAGTTTATTTTATAATTATCGTCGTGAATAAACACCTTTTATAGTCAGCGTAAACCTAGCACAGTTCATATGCAAACATATATTTTTCAAATATTATTCTATCATTACTATTACCATTAAAGATACTTAAATGAAACCAAGTTTTTCTGATAGCCACACTTTTTTATTATTTTATTGCTACATTTTCCCGACATTTTCATTATTTTTCACTACCCTTGATCACGGGCAGACGACATGTACCTAATAATAAAAAAAAATGAGTAGGTTTACGAAAACCTTAGTTTCATTTAAATGTGTACAAACGAAAATATTAGATATCATTAAGAGGTACTTTTTAAATTATTTCCGATAGAAAAATTTGTAATTGTACAATACAAAACGAATCAATGTTAGGAAACCAATCAACGAATATTTCATGAACAGGCGTTATTATACAGCTTTGAGATCCTTTGAAAATTCAATCCAGTACTTTTATAAATATTCAAAGAACTGGTGCCCTTTTTCAATTTATTCTGAAATTTAATACAATGTAACGTTATACAAGGATACAAAACCTTAGTTAAGTATAAATTTTTAATTTATACAATTAAGAGTGGTTTTTATTATTTATACTTACACTACATATGTCCACTAGTTATATTTTAGCAAACAATAAAAAAAAGGATTGTTTTGTGAGACATCAGGACATCTCGAAAATTTAACGACCCAGCTCAAGGTTTAATGTAAATATTTCTCGAGATCTCATTTTACAATGCAGACTTATTTGCTGCAGATAATTAAAAAAATTAAAGCACTTTTAAAAACTGTTTTCGCCATCGAAGCAAGACAAAAAAATACAAATTATTCGAATTTTTATCTCCACTTGCAACACCCTAGTCTCCATATAACTAAGTACCTAGAATTTCTTCATTTTATCATATATTTTTTTTATGAAATGACATTGCGATATTGAAATTTTAATAAAACTTTATCCGATGTATCTTTGACTTCACACTCCGTTTGCTAAGGAAGTAAGTTAACAAAGGCTTGATAGCGATTCGCTCACCTGACATCATGGAACTCAAATAAAACTTAAATATTTCCGGCGTCTAAGGGTCGGAACTTATGAAGAAAAGGAGAACTTTTCACGTGCCATTAATCATCAGAGTCATAAAACCAGGTGTGAAGAAACTGTTATAAGAGTTTAATGTTAGGAATAGTTCGGTTTAAGATTTACGAATCACTGACATTTAATATAGAGCTAACAATTACTAAGTCGTTAACCTATTCTTGGAATCGGAATAAAATTACGATTTATAATGTTATTCTGTATATGTAATCAAAAAACCCTTTTTTTTTTCTTTATTGCTCGGAAAAGCATTGAAAATTACCACCAGAACATAAATTATAAATATGTGATTAAATGTAAAATTAAATAATATTTCTGCCGACACTGCTCTAGGCCATGATGTTTTAAATTCAAATACAAAAAAAAATCATGTATCGGCTTTTAATAATGAAAAGAAATGTTATATTTTAAATACACAGTGAAAATAGGATAAAATATACGTGGATTCGATAAGGAAGCTGTAGTATAGACTCGTATAATATGTACGATTCTAAGAATATTATTTAGAGACATTTTCAAAGCGTCAAAAATTATATATATGAAATATCGTATAATGTAGAACATTTTTTATTATTATTCGGAAGAGCGCAAAACGTGTATTATTACCTCATTATATTAGACTTTGAATGTCGTAACGAATACTGTTTTTATATCCTTAATTTTGCCGTCGGCAATGGAAATCTAAAAAAGGTTCTTTATCCCTTTATATTTAATGAAATACAACAAAATCTTATTCTTTCGTGAAATATAATTTAGTACTTGCTATATATAAAGCTAGAAATCAATGTCGTAATAAATATTTTGCGAAAAAAAAATATGGTAGGTAAAAATGTTTAAATTAGTTACGTATGACTTACTTACTTATTACGTGTCACTCCATTAGTAATGAAATGAATTTTTTTTTTAATAAAAAAGCACTATCTAGGACACGTTATATCTCTTTATATAACATAATATTTGGATAGAAAAATAAAATCTGTTACTTTTGTCTCTCATTTCAAAATATTATAATACGTTTTTGACAGTAATTCCAACTGAGATATATACGGCAATAATAAAATATCAAAAGAAAAACATTCCTATAGTTACTTTCACTAAACAACAACCCCCTATCATACCTACATAATTGACATAGATCTGAAGAGTATGACGATTACTGGCAACACAAAGAACGGTCTATGTTTGTACCAACAATCCCAGAAAAAATATTGATTATCAAAGTTTTGCACATAAAGACCTTTTTTCATCATTTTTAATAGAAACATAACTTTTATATACAGCTAATATAACAAAAATTATCCTAATATTTTTATTTCAATGATATGAAAAAAAAATGTTTAATAGACAACAACAAATCGAGAGAACACGAGAATATATATGGGAAAAAAATGTAGAGAAACTGTACACATAGTGTTTTTTGGTCCGAATAGGTAAACCACTCAGCTATAAGTACGGTTTGATAACAAACACTAGTTTGCACTGATTTCCTCTTGCGACTGTGATATGTCCAACACTAACCGCAAAACTACAGCACCGAATTGTTATATAAGTACCAGTTGTAAAAAAAATTACCTTTTTTGTAAAGTCTCTTTTATTTTTCCAAAATCCTTTTTTCTGACAATGACAGACAGCTGTCTTACTCCTAATTAACAAAAGAAAGAAATGTTGAACAACAATTTATACATGAAATTTTGATTAATAGAATATCAGAGTTTAAGCCAAGTACTAATAGATTACCGGGACTTTACCTGCTTCCTAATATATATAACTTCATTATAATATATTTAACTTCATTATAATATATATAAGTTCATCAATTTCTCATTCGTCCACGTTTTAATATTTTCCATTTATAATTATCACAAGAGAAATTTCTAGACGATTGCGAAATTTCATATTAACTAATACACATCAATGATTTAATTAAAACAACACCTTAAAGGAATAATAAATTCCACAAATTTGTTTCAGGTGTTGTTTTTACTCACAGTTAAGATACAATTTTATTATAAGTATTTTGTAATTTATATTATAAGAAAACAAAGGACCTCAAAAACTCAATTCCTTTCATCTTTCATCTGGACATTGTCTGATTAACGTACACAATAGAACTTTGACAGAACACAACTTTACTATTTTTGAAATAGCAATCGAATATTATTTTAATTAACTATAAACATAATCACTTTAGCGTATTGTTTTAAGTAATTATCCCATTTAGGCTGAATATATTATTCCCAGTTCACATTTGTCATACTCGCAAGGTATTGTTAAACCACCCCTCCATTCTACCAATGACGCTATAAAAGATCCAGAGCTAACAGCAATCGCCTGTACAAAAAAAAAGCAATTTCATACTTTCGTAATCTACATATTCTGATTTAAGTGTTTCCCATAATCATTACGATCGGAAACACATAATGGAGGAAGATTAGAAAGGTAGCTTCTATTGGTAAATCTTTTTTTATTACATGTATTTTCAAATATCGTTAAGCGGTATTTTATGTTTGACCATTTATTTTGTTTGATACTTTAAATGTAATGTGCTTTTCTTAATTATAAACATTTAATTATTTTCTTTATAGTTCACTACAAAAATTGTCTCAACATTTTAATCCACGTAGGCTATGCTGCACAAAATGTTGAAATTGCTTTTAAACTGCCGAAGCTTCTAATCAAATTTGACATTTGGGGTTAGAGTATTTGACAGTTTTCCTGTCAATTATATTAAGCCCGACTTAACAACGCCAAATAGTTTTCCAGCGATACGACCATTGTGGGAAATATTTTTTATCGAGTTAAACAATTTTATCATACTTCCTATGAAATTATTAAAAATATGTTTTATTTCTAGATTAATAAGACTAGAATAATAACGCAAACGAATATTCTTAAATATACATATATGACATTAATACAAATATTGTATTAGGTACATTAAAAAGCGAAAATGAGACGACATTGAATTTAAGAAGAACAAACCCAGGCATCTGATTCATTGTTACGTTAACGGAAATCGACAATGTAGTTAAATCACAACGTAATTAACATATACAGTAAATGATTCATAAGTATTTCTGGAAAGTATTTATAAATTATTAAGGTTTCTTAAAAGCCTTACTAACGTCTCTTCGCCAGCTATTACTTCATGTTGGTCTTTGGTTCATGTGTCGTGACGTCATCGCAAAACACGTGTGACGAGATAAAGTAACACCCTCTAGCTGGAACAAAGGTTCTCAGTTTCCGACGTCACGAACAATACCTTCAACCCCCAACCCCGTCCTATTCACGTTCTTGCTATACATCCTAAGTTTAATATCGAAATGTGGTCCAACCGTAAAACTTTACGTCGAAAAGTTGATCGGTTGCGCCTTTGCCGGTTGTAGGTTTGCGGTTTAATTGGTTTGATTGAAATATTTGATGTTTTGCTTTAAAGGAATTTGTTGATTGAAATGTTTGAACTGAAAAATAATAAACGGAACATCTTTTCCCAGTTTTTACGAAGATATATCACAGTAGATAACTTTTGTTCAGTATAAATATATATTTTAAGTATTGTATATAGACTTCCTTTTCTTGGAAATTTTAATATCAGGTGATATTAGAATTTACTCCTTTTTTATTAGGAGGTTGGAAGAAATTAGACCGTTTGCGGTTTCAGTTCCAATCAGACTGAAGGAACCGAGTTATATAAAACATCCAAAGATATTATCCATACATTTTTTAAGTTTGTTGGATTGATTTATCTATCATTCAAAATTATATATGTACCAACTTCTATGTTGACAATATATAAAAGTTGAAATAAAGAATTTAAATTTGGTCTTACTGCTAATAATATTAAAACGCAAGCTATCTCGAAAAATCTTCAGATTTATTCCATAGATTTAATAAGAAGCTTTAGTACCTGAAACAAAAAGAAGAAGCGTTTCATTTTACGTAATAATTTATGTATCTAAATAAGTAATACTTACGATTCAGCGAGTAAGGGGAAACAGCACTTGGGGCGTATATAACCTTTTCACTCTATCTCGAACGTAGACGCCTCTACAATACCAGGCCTATCTTACTACTAATGGCCTATACGTGAAAGGTAAATGACTCTCACCATGCAAGAAACGGGGTTAAATCTCTCACATATTACTATCAATAGCAATATATTCTATAAACGATTTATCTTTATTACGATATTGATGAAGTTTTCATGATCTAAACCAACGTATTACATGAAAAGCAAAAAAATGAGTTAAAATAAATAAAAGAATATATGTATAAATATGAAACCTATTTGATTTACATTTTCCATTCACAAGGTTTTATTAAAAAAAAGTCGCCAAGAAATGAGAATAATATTTGTTTTAGTATGTAGGTAGTTGGGATGCATTAGCGTCGAAGCTATACCAACTCGGCAAACGTTCGCTTTCATTCACATGTATATTTTCTTGTTATTAATGGAGGCGAGTCATGTCCGGATACCACGTGTCTTTGGCGACCATTGATTTGTTTTGTGTTTAAGTCCTCATACGCTTTTAGAATTATTTGTGTATTTCAACCAAGTTGAACCATTCGAAGGGACATTGATGATCGTTAAATATATTTTCTTCACTATTAAAAATTTTCCAACTTCGTTGTAACTGCCGAATTAAATATGATACGTAGATGAACGAAAGAACAAGTAAATCTCAATAAGGGTTTTTTATGTTAATTAATCTTATAACAGATAATTTTCTAGTTTAACTAAATAAACAAATAGTTTATAAGACAGCTACCGTGCTATAATATTAGTATACATTGATTTCAGTAAGCTTATAATATAATGTGTAATAGTGAATTATTTGCTTCATTAATTGCTATAGAAGATTAATTGCTTAGAATTTATTAACAGACTACAGTATTAGTGTAGCAGCAATTAGTACAGCATTAGCAGCAATAAGTTGCATATATTTTCTTATATTTATTGCATGTACATAAAAAAAACCCTTATTCAGATTAACCTGTTGTTTCGTTCATCTACGTATCATATTTAATTCTGCAGTTACAACAAAGTTGGAAAATATTGAATAGTGAAGAAAATATATTTAACGATCATCAATGACCCTTCGAATGGTTCAACTTGGTTGACACAACGGGTGGGATTTGAATACTTCTTTCAGAGTTTGATAGCCGCTCGAACCAATAGAAAAAAGGCAACAATTTTCTTGAAAAAATTTTCTTGAAATTGCTGTCTTTAAAAATATTAGTTACGAAAGATTCTACGACGAACTACCTTTAACTATGTTTTATCTCTCATATCGAAAAGTTAATCTGGAAAAAATTACCTTTATGAGATAAGACTTCTTTTATTCTGGTGGTTGATTTTTTTTTCCTTAATTATTTTGTCGTTTTTTTTGTTTTTTTTTTTCGATTTTGTAGTGTGATGAATAAGCTATCTCAGAGAGTTCAACATAAATACGGTACGGTAATTCCATTTGAACAATGGAATCAGTGGCACGTCTATTTATTGAATGATAAGGACAGGACCTTTTGGAAATATGTAAGCTCGGAACAGACTCTCGGCACCTGAGCCCCAACGAGGCGCCGGCTAATGGCCTGTCATTCGTCCATCCGCGTGTGATTGATCGACACGGGCGACATGTGTACATAGCCCTATACCAGCGCGTAATAAATCACGAATTTCAGTTTGATAAAAGCAATATCTGCTAATACTTCATTACACAAACAGTTTTGTCTGGCAAATTATATTTCCTGTTGTATGCCTGCTGAAAATAGAGTGATCTAGGTTTTCAAAAGGAATATACCTATTTGTTGTATACAGTTAAAACTGACATCCGTTGACGTTTTTTATTAATAATTTTGGATTCGATAAACTTTTAAATAAACATTATAATAAAAAAGAAACAGATTATTATTTCACCAGGTAAGTGGTAATGAAGCCGAAGATAGTAAACACTATCCCAGTAATATGTTTTGAGGACACTCGAATCTTCTTTTGAATCGAATTGTTTTATGAAAAAGTACTACGAAGAATATAAACCAACGTGAATGTGTTGCCGGATGACTAAGTCGAATAATTAAAAGAATCTGCATCGGAATCGTTCAAACCGGGCTTAAGACAAATTGGAACATCTGCATGCTCAAACAAATAAACAATCTCTTAAATTGTACACTGTCTCTATTTGGGCGCTAGTAACGAGCGAAATATATTTATCATGAAACTTAAAACCGCAAAATACCAAAAACGTAATAATTTTATTTAATTTTGTAAAAATAATAGTTAATATTTACCATAAACAAATTACTTTAAGGCTTTTACTCGGGCTCGTAATTAAGTAAATAATATTCTTTCTGAACAGTGTTTGTTACATTTGTCAATTAAATGTGATATTATGAAATAATTGTGTCAACCAACTCTGACCCAGTGCCTTGCACAGAAGATACGGAATCATTAAAATTATAATACTTAAAACAGGACTATGAATAAAATTGCACAAATAAATGGAAAAGGGAGCATAGTCCTAAGAAATATTACAAAGCTTTAAGAAATAACAGACCTTACTTATTCGAGTGGAAGTGATTAATTTTCTTAACAATTTCCCCGTCATCTCGAATCTTTTCAGAGGCACAAAACATTTAGCCAATTCAGCGCACAGCATCTCGTCCATGATAATAGAGCCTATTGGCTGGGAGGGACAATCATCGCAAACATAAGCCATCAGAGTATTGTTGGCGATCTTCCCTAAAGGCACGCTTATTCGGTATATTTATCATCTAAAATCTTTTATTACATTATTGCAGAATAAATTTTTATCCCTGCTTCATTGGAAGGTTTTAAAAAAACATTATAAATTTAATTTTTCAGGTTTTTTTTATGGGAAAACTTCTATCCATATCTGTTTGTAATTAAATATCACACGACTTCTACCATTGTGAGATGAGAGAAAATCAAAATTCAACGTTAACGAAAACTATAAGGATGAGACTGCTTGTGCTTCGGTTATTTCACACATTGCAGCCGCAAGGAAATCAGCAAGTATATGGAACTTCCCGTTGACCTGGAATCACGAAATTGGTAAAAAAGTATCGTCTTGTATCAAAAATAAATGCAAAAATGTAAAATTGTAATTACCTCACACAATAACATCTTGAATACTATTATAAATATACTATTCTGTAGTTGGTGAAAACGATATATATGGGAACACCAATCTTCTTAATTAAAAATTAATTGTTCTTAGTACAGTTTGACTTCAACGTATTAAAAATTTCTGGAACCAATTTCTAGTGCCTTCACTAGCTAGCAAATATTTTCTTAAAATAAGCCATGATTTTAGCCACAGCTTTAATTTGTTTTGTTACGGAATTCTCCCATAACCGCCACCACTTGTTTTTCCCCAGGTTCTTTTGTTTACCTATGTTTAAATATAAAACTAAGGGGGCTTTATACAACAAGCCTGCCATCATAAACTATCTGATAGATGCAACAAAAAACTATCTGAAATTGAACTGTCGCGCTTGTAACTAGTGAGGAGTAAACTAAACACTACGTATGAAACAAAGCTTCCCCGATCTAATCAAGGAAACAATGCCACGGTTAGATGAAAATAAAGCCAGCACTCGACAGCATGGTCGATTTAAATTACGTACAATATTACACGGCGCGGATACAAACGAGTCCATTGTAGAGTGTATGCGGCCGACAGCAGTTTTAGATAACGTGTGACCTCACCGGAATAAAAGGCCCCGTCAACAATTAAAACAACAATGAAGTGCACGCCGAACAATTATCAAAATTAGCGCAGCTAAAATTATAAGTAGCACTTGGAATATTTTATACAGCCACTTGAACGAGCTCGAACCAAAACAGGGAAGTTTAATTACGTCATTGTTGTCGTATATGGAGTATCACTGGGATCCTTCTGTTGGTTAAAATATTGTCATGTTATAAATATGTACGGAATTCAAGAAGCCCACATAAAATACTAAATAGGAGATGTATGTACGTGAACAACATTATTTTCATAATAAGATGAGCAAACATCTTCGTCTAAATCAAACATTTTTTGTTTTTTTCTTGCGCTTTCCTTTTGAACATCATTAGAATATAATTAAAGCATTAATTTAAAAAAAAAACATATTTTTAAAGTAATCCGTAGATAATTTTGACAACTAAAAACGTCTACAAACTTCATGGAAATGTAAATTTGAAACTTTCGTATTTAAGAGCAAAGACATTCTAAGTATTTTTTTTATTAAATATATTTTCAATTTATTAATGAATTTGAGTAAATTACACCTACAGAAACAATGTAATGAAAGATTACTATAAAGAAATATCACACTTAAAAGAGTAGCCCCTCAGAAAAATACGTAGGAATATCCTATTTATTCGGTTCGATAGCTTTGATCTTCGACCTTCTAAAAAAATGGAATTCAGTATTCACAGAATATGTTTAAATAAATGGTTCTGGCCTTATCACATTTACTATGTATGTTAGCATACAAATCAACTTCTATTGAATAGATAACAAGAAAAATTAACAAATTCTAATTAATGGATTTTTTTTTTTTATTATAAAAATAAGATGTTTTTTTTTCAATTACTCTTATGAATCAGTTTCTTAATTTCTTGTTTGTTTCGAAAAATGTAACAAATCAATACATATAAATAATATTGTACATGCATATAAATAAATGTATATACGGTACATACACCAAAATATATATTTTTTTAATTTGTCTGCCTGTCCGTCCGTCTGTATCTATGTTTGTTCCGGCTAATCTCTGAAATTTCTGGACAGATTTTTATTGGACTTTTATTGGCACGTAGCTAATGTAATAAGGAATACTTTTTATCGCAATCCCGACTTAAGCGTTATCACTCGCGTGTGGGAGACGGAGCGCATGCGACGTTTGCGACGCAGAAGCTAGTGTTCTGTTAAAAGTACTCAAAATATCCACTTTTATCATGCTGAGGTATGGTTTGCATAGTCAATCCTAACATGGATAGATTTTAACGTATTCATTTTTAACATATTCGTACATAAAGGGTCGATTTTTATTTCAACCATTAATTTTGTAAGAATATATAGATGAATCTTCGATAGTTAAAAACATTGTAATTTGGTTTAAAGCTACTCAAAATGAGTCTGCGTAATGTGAGCGACAATATTTTTATTACTTTATTTAGTCTTACTATTTAATTGTATAAGAATTAAATCTATTTTGTGTCTAAAGTTAGCGAGAGAGGTTTGAACAGATTTCCATTTTGCAACCGAATTTCAAAAAAGGGAATCTCATCACTGATGTACAATTATTTATATTAATTACACCGAAAATACGTTAACGAAAATGCGGAAATATTATCTATAGTCGTTATTTAACCAACCCTGGTTCAAGTAATCAATAGTATTTGAGAAGTTCGTACAGTTAGCGGAGTTCCATAGCATTGAATCCAGTTTGAATGACAAGTATAGGGGATAATACGTCTGAGGAAACAAAGCCCCAAGTCAAACCCAATCAGCATTTCGTAATTCATATAGCCACCCCCTCTTGGCAGTAATCGGATGTGCTATGACCGAAACGTTTATAGCAGTCGTAAATTATGTATTCAAGTAATAAATTTAACATTTTTCATTACCATATTCATGATATGAGAGTTTGATAGATAATAAAATATGTCATCACCAAGTAGGATATATTTAGAATTAGTTAAACCAGTCATGGAATATTATTGAATAATTAGTATATACATATATATTTTTTTTTTACTTATGTATACTCACATGTACTAAAAGATAAAACCTTGTCACAGTATAACATGGGTAAACGAAAGTGAAAAATGAAATTTTCAAAATTTTTAAATTATTTGTATAACTTTACAAATTTAACATATGGCAATGAACTGTTAATTATTGATAGTATTTAAATAACTCAGTAACCGTATTAAGATATTATCGAGTGATCTCCAACGTTATAAATGAGTTTCAATATTTTTTTACAACTCGCCGATTAGATTTAAAAAACTTAGCACTATTACAACATTTGTATATATTTACAAACCGAACTCTAACCTTTTAATTACAATGATAAAAAACAATAAGTTCTAGCAAAATACTGCTAATACTTCAACTATAATATAGTGAAGAAACTATTGGCTAGCTTTCCAATGTATAGAAATCATGGGTAAACATATATGGCGGTTAATTTTCTGAAGCTAATTCAAGAGTCAAGAATGATTCAAATATAGGAAAAGAACCCTTCCAGCACTGTTTTCTCTATGTAATTAAATTCATTATAATATAATTGATAGTTCATAAAAATTATTGGATATTTTTTTTGACTACAAAATATTGTCATACTACAAAAAGGTGTAAGTTTCCTGTAGGAAATAATAGTGTACTATGTAATATATCACACTTTTAATAATGTTCTGAAGTCCAGTTATCCATTAATAATATTTAATGACAAATAATTTGCATTAGTAAAATAGAACCTTTTTGATGTGTGAAAAGTTACACTAAATGTTTTTTTTTCTTAAAGTAAGAGATCTTGATATCCGACATAAGTTATTTTTCATTGTTTCTAGGGAACTGTGATGAAAGGCTCATGCTGATAGAAAACAATAAAACATGTTAGGAAAAACTACCTTGCAGTTGAAATATTTTAACACAATTTTTTTTTAGACAATATAACTACTAAAAACCTACAGATGCTGGATATATGAAATAAAACTTAAATAGATATGTTCAAAAACTTAATAGCAACTATAAATTTCTAAGAATATTAGATACAAAAATTTCACATCAAAGGTTAGAATATTTAACTGGCCCTAGACAACATGAAAGCCTACTTATAAAACTAAAATATCAGTAATAATACCCCTTGCAAGATTCTTTGATACAAGTATGAAATGAATAATAGAAGAAACACAATATTTAATAATTTATCCACAAAGGACCGATAGGCAAAAAGTCAAATCAACTGGGTTTCATTTTCCATATGATTACAAAACAATAACAAAAAAAAAGTTTAGTGGAAACTTTTCGTAGTTATATTTGGAAGTTACAATTTAATAAATTCATTCAGCATTTAAATGATGAAATGCATATTTTTAATACAAATAAGTAAAGTTATTAAATTACCTTATTAAAAAATCCTCTGGATGACATCCAAAGCTTGGAAAGGTTTGAAAAATCTAAACACAACATAAAACTTAGGTCCACATAATTGTAAACTTCATCGTCTTCTTATATTAAATAAGCACTTCAATTCTTTTTACCGTCATGATAAAAAACTCATAATAATATAACAAAACATTTACTATATGTCTATGACACTGTTTTTCTGTCTACCGAGTCGTTTACAGATTTTGTCACTAGCACTCATAGTAACGCACCATAAACACTGTATTGAAGTGATGTCCGTGTAGCCATATACTTAGTCGATCTCATTCATTATACCATAAAACATAAACACTTTTGTCACTTATTTTCTTACCTTGATCAGTAGTATTTTCAACAATAATTTATGTTGTTATAAAAGATTAATTTGTCATATATAGTAATTAAATAATTAAAATATACGTACCTCAGACGTTATTCAGTACCGATTATTTCTTCATTGGTTTTTTACTGCATAAAAAGACGTTTTAAAAAAAGAATGTATTAATTTTAAAAATTAGGAAACACCGACTTTTGTTTAATGTTAATAAAATAATTTATTTTCGTTATGTTTTATATATATTTTTAAATAACTATTTGTCAATTTCCTGAAGCAGCAGTATAAACCAATTTATTAGTGCAAATGCCAATATGAAAATGTTTAATACTTAAGTTTAATTCGTTTTACAATACCGGAGTCTAAGTATCTTTTTTATTTATATTTGATTATTCATGAATTTAATTCTTTTAAATTCTCATACATTTTAGTTAATTTAATTTATACATTAGTTATTGCTAAGACACTGTCCAATATTTTATATTGTTAACCGTTAGGTATACATTTAAATCGATAAACGGATATACATATCCTTAATTTATAAAAGGAGACTTTTTGAATTTAATTCTTTTAATATGAATATCTTAAAACAATTAAACTGTTAAAATTTACCTATAAACAATTTGTTTTTAATTTTGTTAGGGATTCATAAAAAAATTTTTTTTTACAATTTGCAATACAGAAATACATGACGTATTTCAGTCATAGCTGAAAAAGGAATTGTCAAGTCAAGTTTAAAATGACATATGTCATTTTCTAAAACATATATGCTTATTGACGTACAAGCGATGTATTCTTCTTAAATCATTATAACCTTAATTCTTAAGCTTATACATAGAATAAAATTATTGGAAGTAGAACACCATGAGTCTATTTCGCAATCTTTTGCGACAAACTCGTACATTGAGCCTTCAGATTAATCCATCCCGCAGTGGGTATGGAGTTGCTGGTGTTAAAGGTTTTCATACTACAACAAAAAATCAAGATCTAATGGAATTTTTTGATGAGAAAAAGAACTGGAATGAAAATAATATAAAGGTGGGAAGATCATGGAAATTAGACGAATTGAGAATAAAATCTAATACAGATTTGCATAAACTGTGGTATGTGTTGTTGAAAGAACGTAATATGCTGTATACCATGGAACACGAGTGTAATGATCAAGTTAAATTATTTCCAAATCCAGAGAGAATTGATAAAGTTGAGGAATCAATGAAACATATAGAGACAGTAGTCAGAGAAAGAAATGTTGCTTATTATCAACTAGAAACAGGGGAAACTGGAGAACGTCCGGTGGAAGAGGTTGTAAATCTTTTTGGTTTGCCAGAGAATTATTCTCAAAAGGAGTATTTCCTACCAAAGTTTATGAATACTCGTTGGATCAAGACATATTTAGATCATGGTTATATCAATAGTGTTGCAGTTAAGAAGTTTTATAGATTGTACAAAGAAAAACAACATAATGAGGAGCGTAAAGCCCGTAATAGAGATTTTAATCACGTCCAACATCTTTTAAAACGTTTCCCTGACATGGATATGGATGCATTGAAGGCAGAGTACCCTAATGTAGATATAGAAAAGGCTAAGCGTTCTAAAAAAGCAAGAGGACATTATATGCCAAAGTACTAGGCTGAATTAAGAAATCATTAGGAAAATAGTTTTTTATAATAATTAATAAATAAATATAATTAAAAATAAATCTTTGACAGAAATATTTCCATTTTAATTCCAAGATACTTTGACAGTCTTAACATTTTTTTCTTTTGCAGAACACTAATAATGAGGTTGCCTATATATTTTTTCTTAAATTTACTTTATGTTGTTACAGTATATTGATTACTAGTCATAGGTAGTAAAACTGTGTTGACCTTTTACCATTCAAAATTATTGATTATAAAAAAGATTCTTGTTATTTCATTACTTAGCTAATTAATAAAAACCAACATAATAATCTTAAAATTTTATTTAAAAAAGCATATGTAATTATTTATTCAATTATTACATAGTAAATAATCACTCCTGAAGTATATAACAATATATTTACAAAAACATATAAAAAAATATTCTCTTCCCATTTTCATTCAAAGCACATACTGGTATGTTATGGTTTTGATTAAAAATAAATTCCGATTGTATGGAAATGTATGGTATTAGCTTATAATCTTATTTTTTTCAATATTTGTAACTTTATTAGCATCAAAATTCATTGACAAAAAAATAATTTAAACCAGTAACTTGTAGATATTACACTTGTCCCTTTTTTATTGATTTATTGGTTGCTTTGTAACATTATAAGCATTTTATACATTTTTATTTTCATACATTTAATAATATCGGCTGTTATTAGTTAGGATCTTTTTAAGACAATGTATAATATTAAAAATATACCTAGTGACCTTTCACAAAATTACTGAAATGATTTTATCATTATTTTGATGTATATGAATAATATAAAATTTTATGCACTATCATGAAGACTGAGAACATATTATTATAATTCCTTAAGGTCAATAATATTCATAAATATATCTAAAATCTTTGGTATTTCCTTTTGCTTTTTAATATCCTGTATGAATTCTTTTAAATCGCTATATATCGATCTGTATATTTTTACCGATGCCTGTGTCACAAAGGAATTAACACTCTCAAAATACTTTACACCCACCTTAGAGTTGTCCTGAAGCGATTTATTGGTAAGTCTCTTTAGAGTTTTCTCCATCTTGCAAAGATGGTAGGCATCTAAATATGCTTGAACTGTTATGTACAGAACCCGTGTTACAAAAATCTGATCAGTGACAAATGTTTTATTAACATGTTTAAACTTTGGATACCTTACATTGTTATTGTCACAAGATTTATTTTCATTTTTGGATATCTTTATCAAGTGTCTCAATATATTATCAGCAGTCAGCTGTTTAGCATTTTCCACTCCTTCTGGTATTATGGAATTCTGTGATTCGGGAAAATGATTCCATTGTGATTCCTTTACAAAATTTATAAGGGTCCTGATAATACTACTTTTAATAGTCACTGACAATAACACTTCACAATGTAACATCCCTATAAAGTATCTCATACGTGTTGGAGTCAATGTTTCTAATATTTTGACAATAGATGCTGGAGGTAATTCTGAAAATTTAAATGATAGCATAAAAAGGGTTTGTAAATTTGAAAATAATGTGAAAAAAATACAGAAATTTATAAAAATAACAGTCCTTTTAAGTAAGTAATAACATATTATCCTGTTTAATATCATTAAAATAAAATTATTTATATAAACATGCAATTATTTGTAATTAGAAGAAGTGTGAAGTAAAAATTGTATTATTCATGACTATTACCACTCATAATTCTATGGAAAGTCAGTGCAAAGTTTCTGCATTTCCTTCCAATGTTATGAAAATCAAACATCTGTTTTTCACTTGAGTACAAGGTCTCCACAAGCGCATTGATCCAAAACTGAAATATAAGTTTGAAAGGCATGACAGTTAATTTTCAATACAGTTCCTTCTTACCAATCATTTAAAAGAAACACACAAAAGTAACTTACATTCATTATTTTGACATATTTTTCAGGGTAACTAAGATGTATGAAATAAATATAGATCCTTATTATCTGCTTACATGGTTCATTCATTTCATCATTTTTTAAATCATCTAAATTCAATATTTTTGTAATCAATATCTTTTGACGTCTCATTGATACTTCACGTTTTAGTAGTCTGCAAAGATAACAGGACTATTATTAATACATCATTAGGGAAAACACCTAAGCAAATTTGGTGTGCTGATAAAAAAATTTAGAAAATTGTGTTTGGGTCATGTTAACTTTTAGGAAGATATCAACTACTTTATCAAATCTTTGATATATTTCTCATGTATATATGAAAATTTATACTGGCTCATGGTGCAATGTCTAATGTTCCTAAATTTTATAAAATTTGTTTTAAGTAATATAACCTTGAATGATAAAATGCTAAATCAAATCCTATTAATTCAGTCAAACTATCCATAACTGCCATTAGTCTGTCTATCCTATCTGTTCTCTTTAGCATCTCAAAGGTTTCCAATCTTGATTTTTCCCAATGAACACCTTGCATAGTTTGCTTAATTTCCACCGGAATATACTTTTCTTTATCAAATAAAGGTTCATTCTTGCTATCCACATGAAGTTCACTTTCTAGTCTATTAATGCAATATTGAAAAATTCCATCTTTGCTACCAAAATTATTTCTATTCGTTTGTGTGTTTTGTCTTAAGTCCATAGGTGTTGTTAGAAAATTAAGATAACATTTTCTAATTGGTTCGAAAGAACATGGAGGATGTATTCGTATATTCATAGACAAAACTTGCTGACATTTGCCAACAAGATGCATAATTTCATAGTTTGATGAATGGTCTTCATGGGCATTCTGAAAAAAGGATACATATCTATAGAAAGTTACGGGTACACCAACTAAGTTGGAAGTACAATTGCATTTAAATAATATATTTACCATCATAATTTCTATGATATTTTTAAGTACATTCTCTGAAAGGTAACTAGTTTCTGAAATGCTTAAAAAGCATATTTCAAGAGCTTCATACCACTTGTGTGATCTGAATTCTACCATAAATATTTCTTCAGCATGTGGTGCGATTTGCAGTATCTATAAAATTAATTATTTTTATGAAGAATGTGTTATGGTTTAATCTAAAATTGTTATGAATTTCTGTAAATGAAATTAAAAAGTACAGTAGCATCAAAAGGGAGTCATTTAATTATGTAAAGAAAATAACAGTAACTCTATTACCTTACCTGTGTTTTAGAACCATTATGTTTACAATTTTTTATACAAATGGGTAATTGCACTATTTGAAAACGATTAGGAAGATCTTCGTGAGCATTTTGAGTAACTAGAGCACACGCCTTTATAAATGCTTTAGTTTCTAAGGAATGGTCATTTTCAGATTTAGCTCTCTTGAAGTTTTGATCTTCGTTTTCATGTTCCCTCTTAAATGCTTGGGAACGCGGAGAGAGACTCAACATTTTCTTTTTCATTTTTTGCATATAATTAAATCACTCACTTGGAGGGAAACTTAATGTTATTGTATATGACGCGGGGATATTGTAAAGTCCGTGACATTAATTTTGCTAGTGAGGTTATAATAAAATTGTAGATTGTTAATCGATTTCATAATATGATTTCACGGTTACACTATGTAACTAATGTAATATATTAATTTGTAAGCAATCACAACAAATAACAATTTCACCGTTAGTTAAGTTGTAACAAAGCACTGATTGGTCCTATAGATAGATTCCAGTTTTAGCAAATAGTTAATATAATACTGTGAAATGATTAAAATTTAATTATTCCTTTAAGAACATGTTAAAAACATAAATTTTTCTTTGTCTATTACAGTATATTATGTTAAAAATGTAATGATTGCGTGTAAGATTAGTTGTGATAATATTACAATAGCACTTGTCTACTTGATAATTATGACAATTCAAGGCTGACACTTCCGCAATTTTATATCAATATGCCAGATGTCCTTATTTGGAATGTATTATTAATAATAATAAATATAAATTTTTAATCATTTGCGAATGGGAAAGTGAATATTTATTACTTTTGATTATTTTTAGAATTATGGTAATCTTTTAAATTTTGGTTTGGTAAGAATTTCTTCGACTATTTTTAACTTTTGTTGATTACGTATTATATATATTTTTCATAGGTTCATACTAGCACAAAGGTTGCCTAAAATTTGTTAATAGGTATAACCGTTATATTGCTAATTGAAAATTGAATTAATTTACTTAATCTTTAATACATATACCTATAATAAGAAGGAGAGAGATTAGAGTAATTATTTATCAATTAAATTGTTAATCGTTTTGTGTGTCCCATAAATTAGATATTTAGGTTTTTAAAAACTAAAATCCATAAATGTCAAAAATATTTCTAGTATTAAGTGTATTTTATATGCATATACATGCATACTATCTGCTATGTTTGTGTTTTTCTACTATATCATGTAACATGTATGCCCAAAAAGCTTTTTAGGCTCTTATAATGCGCTATTGTTCGAATTTTTTCATTATATTGATTATCAAACATAAAGTATAGCTATTAATAAAAATAAATAAATTCTTTCTCGTTACTTCTCATACTAAAATTTAGACTTAGGTATGCCAAATATTGTTAGACGGTAACGGTTTTGTTTGTCAAAGTTTGTTAAAGGAACGTAGGAAATATGAAGAAGATCCCAAAAATAGTATATTTATAAGCTATCGCGAAGTGAACAATTTCCAAATGAACGAGTACTTCGACTTATAATTCCTACCGTTCCCTTGGAACAGGATGACTTACTATAAATTATGTTTCTTCTGCACTTTCTGCTACTCAATGAAAACAAATTAAGCCCAACAAAGGGGCAAAAAAACATTTCCTTCAAAAAAAAAAAAAACTTACAGCTGCCCTAAATCATAAACAGTTCATGTTGTGCTTCAGACGGAAGACAGTTCATGAGTCTTGGACAACTTTCTATCTTCCTCGTCTGTCCATCCGACAGACAGGAAAATGAGTGACCAGCGATTCCTATGGAACAAAATCAGAGCTGTGGTCGAAAAATTGGAAGCGACTTTATTCATTATCATTGAGTGTACAGGTTCACTCCATGATAACGATGAAATACATTATTTAGCAAGTTTAGGACCTGTAACAAATTTCTTCTGAATAATTTCTGATGTGTTAGGATTATTAAGTATCCTAAAAATGTTTTAAAGGAGTTGTGTGCTTAGGATTCGACTATACGTTTTCTTTCTACATTTTGTGACATCAAGTATATTTATTTTCTTTGTCACGATAATTTTCTTAAAAAAATATGTGTAGTCGAGATGAGAATTTAAATATGTGGAGTCTTATTTTGTGTCTTGCACCGGCTCGCATTTAGGACATGACACTGTTGCGGTAGTCTGTAGACTGCGCTGAATCCATTGTTTAACGTCAGAATAATTAATAACAATCGCACGCTCTCTTTAGTGAATTAGATAGAGGTTGATTAATATATAAATAGTTGTTACAAATATACAAATAGTTGACCCTGAGTTTGAACTAACATCTGGGCTGCAGTGAAAGACTCAAGTCCAAAACTTCTTGACCTAACGGGATCAGTTTTGTCATGTCGCTAGTTTCATATAGGGCTTTGAAAATAGTGTTCTTCAATCAAAGGCATAATGTGGACTTTGAACGTAGAAGGTAACCTATAGAACAGCAATCTGTCTAGTGAGTATTTTTAATTTAGACATGGAATATGTTGTACTGAAATTGTCTACTGGAATTTAAAGGTCATTATTGAAGAGTTCTTGGGGTACTAGGAGAATTAAAATATTCGATAATATATTTATGTTCCTATAATAAATCAATGTCATTGTGGAAGCAGATTAGAAACTTAGGTACTTATATTGCATTTTAATTTTTAGGTTACTAGGATATGTGGATTCTGAAATTCTTGAGTTTGGTCAATTTCACATTGTAATAACAAATATGGTAATCATGGAGCTAAAGAACAAAAGATTGAGTTAGTATAGTTTTAATGTTTTACTCGAGGATATGTACACCTCGATATAAATTGTTCGTTACTAAAGCAGAGAGATACAGCTAAGGACGAAGATATAGCAGTTTAAACGCGGTGATTTCTTTTTTGAAAAAATAAATTCAACGTCTCTTAATGATATATGTATTGCCTGCGTCTTCTAACTTACATTAATAAAAAATATTTTCTTCTAATAAACTGAAATAAGGAAAAAATGGAGCAGAAAATAAAGAATACAATTAACAATATAAATATTAATACATATTAGCTATTTCCCGATCCCACTTGAAGTACCAACATATGAAATGTTGTAAAAAATTAACATTATACACATATTTATTTCTGCATTAAAATGGATTAATTGGTTAAATTGTTTAACTGAATTTCTTTAATATTTGAGGAATTGATGAATTGAGGAACATTTTTATTTAGAAAATAAGGAAACGAGTTACTGTTAACCACATTAAATCATATTTTTCGATGAGATGTGGTATAATATGAATGAATAAGCGAAACGTTCAAAATTTTAAGCTTTTTAATATCTTTCTGTTCGCAATATTTCGTAAATACGCAGTAGGTACAGGAATATCGACTTATTGATTCATAGTCTGCTGCAATTCAGTAAATCCACTATTGCCCGTAATTTCGGTAATACGCATAGGCTGGTATAAAACCTCAATAACAGTTGTTCAGTCATCAGTCCCGCGGGGTCCGTTGTGAAGTTTATAGTATAATATTGATTAAACTACTAAAATGGCGACCGTTTTTAAGGTAAAGTAAACTGTTAACGATTTGTCTATGTAATGAAATGTATTTGAATATTTCATAGTAAAATATTAAATTAAATAATAAAAAATTCTATTGCTATGTTGCTTTTTTTGGTTACATTTTATATTAATTACATTTTTTTTCTAAGTTTATAAAAGTAAACAACGTCTCTAACAGTTTCAAAATTTCATTGTCAGTGCTTTTGGGTTATCACGATCGTTGACCGTGAAGGTCGATCTTTCTCGGCAGTTGATATTTTTTCTCTCGCTGTTGTCTAGTAAATAAGACTCTGTGTTTGGAGTTTAGCCGTTAGCGCTAAAAAAAATAAAAGGCAAAATGTTCTTTTCGAACGATGCGGTGTGTAATGTGAATAAGACCTAATACAAATGGAATAATTTAAAATAAGATTGCAGTAAATGAGAAGTAACTATCCCAACTTTGAGCTTGAAGTCATTTTCATACTTCATTGCGTAGAAGAAAAATTTGAATATGATAGGAACATATAAATAAATATGTGAACGTCGTGTTTAAATTTTATTTGCCACAGAGCTCTCGTAGGCTCTCCTTATGTATTTTTCTTAGCAACACTCGGAATACCTATAGCAAAAAGTGTAATAAAAAGGTATATAAGTCTATTTTCAATCCAATATAATTATTTTTTCCCAACAACTTAAAGAGTGTTATGAGAGATTTAATTCAATTATTATGATCAATAAACAACATGGTTATTAATAGGTAAATGTTTTCAGACATTGTTGTTATTAGCCGTAACATCAGGCGCATTAACAGTCCAGGCTCCGGGTGGTTATTCATATAACCGTTTCAGCGGTCCAGTCAGCGGAAAGATCGTGGAAGTTCAGGTGTCTCCCGCCAAGGGAATCCCTGCACAGCAGCACGCCCAATATGGCTACGACCACAATACAGGCATGATAAATCCAGAAACGGCAAAGTATGACCGTTTGAAAACAGTGGATTATAAGGTACAAAAAAATCTCCAATTATCATCATAACAACACTTGTTTATGTTAAAGTTTATAATAAATTTTTAAGATCTACTTTCCTGGATACGTTCAAGATACTGTTTAATTTTTATCTGTAATGGTCATTTTCATACTAACTCTTTATGTAAGCATGTGACGTTGAAACCCCTATTTTTTGAATCGTAGGCTAAACCAGACTATCACTTCTCATATGGAGTCCAGGACCCACATCACGGAAACCAGCAAGATCACGTGGAAACCCGTGACGGTGATGTTGTTCGTGGTGAATACTCTCTTGTTGAACCTGATGGTTCTATCAGAGTAGTGAAATACACAGCAGATCCCAAAAACGGTTTTCAGGTATTTCTTTGGTTAATTTCTACAATCAATTATATTAACATTTTAATACTTGGTGTTATAAGATTTTGCTAGAAATATGTTTTTTCTATGTCCCACATATTTGTTGTTAATTGATTTAATCACGTTTTTAACATTTGAAAACGCTTATCAGGAGGAAACATTTAATTAAGTTTTATTACTTAGTTAATAGAACAATTAATTTAACATTTTCAGGCAATAGTCGAAAAGAAGCCGGGTGGTCAACCAAATGCTCCGGTGCATTATGCAAAGAAAGAACAAAATTATCAAGAATCTGATTACTAGTCATAGTTAAAATAAGTGTTGCTATTTGAAAGTTGTTTAAAATATATTTATTTGTTTTGTTGTAAATGTTAATTAGGTTTACAACCAATAAAAATAAAGGAAATATTAATGTGTTTGTATATTAACCTTGTATTGAATTAACAAAAATTAAAAAGACAACAATATCATAAATACATTACAAAATAAAAATAGTCATTAACTTGTTATTTTATTAATAACGTCAACAGAAAACGGGAACACAATTGTATGTGTTTTCTCACCAGCGATCATGTTGAGCGATTGCAAATATCTGAGCTGAAAAAAATCGTACAGTAATTGTGGGTATTAAATTTACATAAATTATTTAAATTTTCACGGTTAAGGGCTCTTCTTAGTTATTTAATTAAGGGATGTAAGTTATTTATCTATCAAGATTTAACCTCTCGTCCTTTAGTTATTTATAGTAATAATTTGAATTCAATTATTTAGAAACTAACTTGCATGCACATTGGATTATCCATTAAAATGTCTGTAGCTAGTTGAAGGCTTTTGGTTGCTTCGATTTCTGATTTTGCAACAATTATTTTAGCATTTGCCAATCTCGTCGACTCAGCTTCAGCCGCCATCGCTTTTTGCAATTGCAGCGGTAGACTTATGTCTTTTCTAAATAAATAAAATATTGCATTGTGGGCACATCTAATGGTCTGAATAATATGAATATCATATTTCTCAATTTACTTTTCTTACATTTTTTTTACTAGAATCACCTGTTGATTTACAGAGTTAAGGCTTATGACATAAGTAAGTATTATTGGCGTATTGAGAAGCATTGTCGTAGTTAACCTAAAGGTACACTGGTTTCAAGATTTATGGTTTTGCAAGTGTGTACCTATACCGAAATAAAAATATAGTTTATTCAATATCGTTATTAAGGAAAATTACATCTCTACTCTAACGATTTTGATTCCCCAGGCTACCGTAATATTCTTCATTAGATTGAATACTTGCTGACTGACATCAGGACGGCTTGCCAACAATTCCGCGAGTTTTCTCGTTCCAAGGGCATTACGTAATGTTGTGGCAGCTAGAAAGTGTGTGGATACTCTAAAGATATAACACAATTATTTAATTATTGTACACTTAGAACATAATATAAACAACATAATTAAGTTAATACTTATTATCGGTCTTGTTTTGTGTTTTCTTCAGAGTTCGGGCGACTATTATTAAGGTATACATACATACATCAATTACATCACTAATACTAGTAGCTACTCTTCATTTTTATTACCAAATAGAAAACAAAACGGTTATAAAGGTTGAAATAGTGACAATTTTATTTATTATAAATAGTAATTTTTTAACTCCTACTTTTTTTAATTTCTAAAGTTAGGATATGTATTTTTTCAAAGTAAACAAACAAAATCCTATCTTACTTGTAGTCGGTTACCCCAATTACGGCAAGCACGGGATCAACTATTTTGTAAAAAACAACAGCGTCAACAGAAACAGTCAGTGAGTCTTTAGTTAATGCCTGAAAGTTATTTTTTTATTTATTATATTTAGACATATAAGAAGAAAGATGCAATAATAAAATTAATACATCTTGATGTGGAACTTCGTAACAGACAGTTCTTAAATCAATAAAATGTACGGCATCTACGCATGGAAGATAAAAAACCAGACCGGGACCAAAAGGTTGGTTTTTATGTATCTTTCCGTTTCTGAGAATAACAGCTTTTTCAAATTGTCGGACAACCTGAAAGTTTGTTGAAATTATTTAACGAAATTATAATCTTGACTAGTGTGAGATGTGAGTATTGTACCTACCAAAAATATAACGAGGAGCGACAGGGGAAACAATAATATAGCAAAAATTATTGATATTACTACCAAGAGTTTCTCAATGAAATTGTCCTTTTCTAAAAAAATAAGAAAGTAGGTTATTATATTCTTTTTGAATTACTTTATTTGTATCTCAAATTGGTAGTTACTTTTTTGACATGAGTCGCAGTAAAATATTGTCAGTAAATTCGAAAAAATTTAGTCTAAGAGAGCTATAAATCTAAACTAAAATAAGCCATAAATCAAATGATCACTAATTTGTAATAAAAAAAAAGTCTTCAAGAACATATTTGTTTCCTATGATCTAACTTCATATCTCCTCTTCAGATCTATCCTCCTGAATAATTTCCTCATGAAGAAATAAATAACTAATAAGGATCTTCCAGTTTTTAAATAATCAGTTACTACTTCTATAAAATATTAATAATACTACATTTTTTACCTTTCGTGATATTGTGTTGCACACTTCTAATATTATTATTGGTGTCTTCTGGTAACATGTTTATTTGTGAATGAGACTTTGAAGAATCTTGTTTCGTTTTGGTTTCTTGGCTGGCCTTTATATTTAGTTTACCTTTTTCCATTAGGGCAAGTATAAATTTATTATAGCAAAAATTTATACTTATTGAAACGTTGTGTCAAATTATATTTTTAATATTTCATAGACATTTCTAGAAAGTTCGCTAGCAAAAAGATAAAATATTAAAAAAATATCCTTTGCTGAAGTGGAAATTGATAAATAAAATTTTATATTCGAAAATAATACTTTTGCTTTTTGATTTCTTGTTAAGATATGTTATTTGTACAAAAATAATATAAAATTACCTTTAAATTTACCATTGTGATACATTAATGGTTACTTGGGATATCGATAGGAAAAGGAAAAAATATTGATGTACTCTGTTGGGATGCAATGGTGTTCAGAGTTTGTAAGTATCTTAACTGAAAAATTTACAGTCGTTAGTTAAAAAAAAAGTTTTTACATAATATTACTAGGAATAAATTTGATTACTAGTATAGTTTTTGGTTTCTCCATCATAATTTTGGCCGCGTCTCTAAGGTTTTCTGCAGCTTTGATTTCACCTTCTGCTTCTATAATCTTAGCTTTTGCTATTCGAGTTCCTTCAGCCTCTGCTGCCATTGCCTTTTGCAGTTCGTACGGCAGAACCACATTTTTTCTATGTAAAAGTTTTGTTACATGTTTATCTTTCGAATTTTACTTTTTTTTATATTTTTTTTTAAATTTGATTCTAGGTAGTTAAATCGATTCTATATTTTTGAGGACATAAGAAATTATTATGAATAAAGAGAGAAATCAAGGTCATATAAAATCTTAATGTTATTACATTTCCACGCGTTCCACTTGAACGCCCCACTCAGCTGTTCCTTTATCAATTTCTTCACTAACCGCTTGACTGATTGCTACACGATTTGTAAGCAGATCTGTCAGTGTATATTGTCCCAAAATATTTCTTAAAATTGCTATAGCGAGCAATTCGGTTGCACGCCTGCAATAATAATTTATGATATTGAAAAAAAAAAAACAATAATAGATTGATAAATTGAAACTACTTACTTGTGTGAATGGACGTTGAGCAAGCAGTTCAATGGATTTATAACATGAAAATATACCACGGCGTCGACTGTGACAGTAACAGAGTCTTTTGTTAGTACCTAAGGAAAAGCATGTTTCACAATCCATATCCATATTTTATAAACAGAACACAGCCAAGTACAGTAGGTATTCAAATGGATGAATCATATGTGAAACAAAACTAGTGCAGGAATGATAAAATACCTCTTGAGGCAGTAAGTTGAAAGATTGGGTTCTGATGTCGATGAGTGAAACTATATCAGTGCACGGAACCACCCAAATGATACCAGGCCCGGCGGGTGAATCGCGACGAACTCGTCCAAAACGTAAAATAACTGCTCTTTTGTACTGATTTACAACCTGATTGATAACAACAATAAAAGATAATAAAATTTTCTATCGAAGTTTTACTTAGCAGAAGAACAAGTGGAATAATAGCCTGATTCGGTAAGCGCAACTAAAGATAAAAGATGTGTTGAAACTTGAAAGGTAATTATTGTGTCCCCAAGTTAAGCTTTGTAATGTTTTTTTTTTTTATATAAAAGTAACAATTTATCTTTTCAAAACAGATAAGACGTTCGAAGTGAAATCTTTACTCTACTTTAACAAGAGCCCATCATAACAGTCTTTACTCTAGCTTTGCTAAAATCATAAGAAAATTATTAATACAAACTAATCAATAAAGATTTTTTTTTTTAATTTCTATAGAAAGTATTTAGAATGTTCGGCCTAAATCAAAATGTTTTTAACCATCTTTGCATTATAAAGTATAAAATAAAAAAATATTCTGAATTTCCTTCAAAATAGTAGGTTTATTTTGAATCCATTAAGACCAAAAAGTTAAATCATTTAAAACAAATCTTACCCTAAAACAACAAATCAAGGAAGGAGGAAATAATATAACCATTAATATAGCTATTATGAGAAAAATCTTTTCAGCTAGCGGTTCCTTTTCTTCGTCTACAAAAAAAGAAAATAAAAAAGAAATGTGTTTTAAATATATCATAAATGAAGTCTTAATCGAATTATTAAACTTACTCATCACGACTGCTGAATTTTGTTTCATTATCATTTATTTTAAAACATATACAAATGCAATAAATTACAAACAAACAAACTTTGAACCTGTCGCTATGACAATATCTATTTTGTAAACAGATCTATTCATTTCATTCTTTATAATATCTATCATTTTTTATTTTATACGGAGAATAGTATTACAAAAAGTCTGAATATCTCTTTTAAAATATATTTTGTAAAAAAAAACAATAATTTTTTGACTAGGGTACATTATAAAGATATGTATACGACTAGAATAGCTTTTTTACTGTTAGACATATATAAATAACATTAACAGAAAAAGAAGGATGCTATTTCAAAGTTACATTGTAATAAATAGAGATTTTTATTCTGTTGATTTAAATTTGTCAGAAATCTTTCTAAAGAAATCAATTTTAATTTTGTAATAGAATCTTTAACTAAATAGGCAGTGGTGACTGTATGCTAGTACCAGGACACGGCATAAAAGTTTTAAGGAAATCCATTGGAAAAGGAAATATTATAGTTGAATTCTTCTCAGCTGATATCGTGTTTAATGACTGGAGGTAACGCAACTGAAATGGAAAATTATATTAATGAATAATAAGAGTAAATTGTGTAGAGATAGTGCTTGAAATAAAATTGATTTGGTTGCTGTCGACCTTTCTTCAAATCAAGAGGTATTTTCAATTCTTTAAAGATTAATCTTGGATGAAATCCCATTAATAAAAATCCACATCATGTTGACTTGCATAATGTTATTATGAATATCGTTGCCTAAATGTTTGAAAGCTTTTTACAAACCTGTGAGAGAATATAAAAATGATCTTACTTGTAGCGCCATAGGATTGTCAATCATAACTAACGAGGCTTCCTTCAAGGCAATTGACGCCTTGATCTCTCCCTCTGCGGCTATGATTTTAGCACGAGCTTCGCGATCAGCTTCAGCTTCAGCTGCCATTGCTCTTTGTAACTGTACTGGTAAGCGAACGTCCTTACTGAAAATAAAACAAAAATAAAGCCTGCTTACGGTTCAAGAAATGTTCTATTGTTTCTACTAGGCTACTGCACCAACAGGTGAGGTCTATGAATTTTATAAATACTTAATGAGATCTAAGACTTTCGCGAGTATTCATTAAAATGAAACTTATATTTTTCGGATTACGGATTTCGGATTTCGGATCACGGGTAGACGAGATGTGATCACGGTTACTGCTAAGTAACCGAAACGTCGAGATTATGTAGTTTTTAAAATAATAAACTACCTGTAGTAATCCCAAAAAAATAATATTTCAGAGTAGTATTAAATTAAAAAGTAACTAGCAATATAAGAAAATTTTATTAAACTTACATCTCCACTCTCTCTACTTCTACTCCCCAAGGATCCGTTGCTACATCCAAATTGGCTTGCATCATATGACTGATAGCTTCTCGGTCAGACAATAGCTGAGCCAGGTCACGCATACCCAGCACATTTCTTAATGTAGTGGCGGCGAGCAAACGGGTTGATGCACTGAAGTTTTTAAATACATATATTGATATATAACTGCTTATATATTTTATACATAAATACTTTGTTATGGCACTTCATCACAGTAATATATTTTGTGGTTTATTTTTAAGTGTTAGATTTATTATGTACCTGTAGTCAGCTACCCGAACTACAGCATTAAGAGGTTCTTTTATCCTGTAATAAACTACTGCATCCACAGCAACGGTCACTGAATCTCTGGTTAATACCTGGAAAAATGCAAAGGCGTTAAATTATTTACACAGGTTTACAATTATCAGGTTCGTGTAAATATTGCATATGTGTATAAACAAAAATAAATGTACTACTGATTCATTAAAGAAAATAATAAAACTATATTTACTGAAAAGATTTTTTTTATAGTTTTGTACGTACGTATATAAGTAAACTTTTTGAGTAGCAATTGCTTTAGAGGGAGAAATTCGACTTGACTAATACAATAGCCAAAGGCGTTTGTCTTCCTTTTATTTATTTTGGAATGGAAGTGAGGAAACAAAGTAAGAATTAAGTATAACATTAATATTTTGTAAAGATAGTGTAGAGAATAAATATTCTCAAAATGTGAATTTTGAATTAATATTTACTATCCCCATTTTCCTAAGCCGAGGAAACAATATGAAAATTACTAATTTTAAGTGTATTGGAGTGTAATAAACTGAATTTATGAATGTTTATGAGAGGGACATAATAAGAGATAATAAATAGGTTTGTCATCACTTTATATACGTTATCTTTATTAATGATTCCATTAATGGAAACTGTAGACCCTTACCCAAATAATAAAGAAAAAAATTTTTAATCCGCAAAACGAAATATTAGGTATTTAAATAAATTGTGATGATACATTAAAATCTTTCCGTCTTTTAATTCGTAGCCTTGATTTTATTAAGTATAACGACATGTTCAGCGTTTTTATAATGTCATAATAACAATAGTGTCTCCATAATTTTAGTACTAACCCTCGCACTATATTACTAACCCTGATAATATAACATTGTAATAATATAGAATTCAATGATTCTGATGGCGGACATTGTATTATTGGAACAAATAATGAGTTGTAATAGTTTAGACAACTGGTATACTAGTACGTGAAGCGATTGTTTGTGAGTCGTAAAACTTTGATAGTTTATGATTCATCAATTAGCGGAACAGCTGAAAACAGCATTCGGGTTAATAGTTTCGATACCAATGCCGACCAAACATTTTTACCGGCCATCTGTTTTCTCGTGTTTATATGTAAGGTATTTTATTGTGATAAATACTAAATAGCGTAAAGTACTGACGCACGCAATTATAGACATTGAAGTAAATAGATTCTGTTATAATAGTACGGAACATTTGAATTCATCTTTTTTAAAGTTTGCGTTTATCCGTCCCTATAGGCCTCGCTTTATAAATTTTTCCTTCTTATTTTATAATAAAAAATGTTTGCGAGCACGACTATGACGTTGCAACTTCAATTTATAAAAGTGTTTTAGAAAAATGTGTATAATTTTTTTCGATGTACACTAAAATGGTAACTTAGATATAGAATATTTGTAAGTTAATACTGAATTATATTCGAAAATCATTAAAAAAGCATTAAAGGGACAAAAGTCAATAGGAAATTAAAAAATCCCAAAACCACAAGTTATTAACAAATAATATCAAAAATGTTTTAGGTTAATAAGAGCTTTGAATATCCCAATTATGTAATAAATGTATTTTGTCTGTTCCTACTACTTTATTTGCACATTGGGCTTCATACATTATGCGATAAATGGATATCTCGGCTTTAGGAAACATACTTCGTAAGAGGAGATGATCTCTAAATTTATTTATTGTTTTCTTGTAATCTTTAAGCAATATTTAAACATGAATATCAGAAATAAGCGAGGAAGATGATACAAAATAACAAAACTGTATGCGTGAATGTCTGCACGTTCCATTGTCATTGTAATTACTATGTTACACGAATATGTATTAACCGGTTAAGAGTTTCGAAGCAAAATTAGTGCTTGTAGGCTAATCTGTATATAAGTATAGAATTATCTTACACTGGTGCTTTTAAGCGAAAGTGGTTCTATTTGTAACTTATTAGATGTCAATAAAATCAGATTACATATATAAAAAAAAATCTTATAATGATAAAGAGAGAGAGAGAGAGAGAGAGGCAAGAAGAATTGTTCAACATAGTTATTCCAAACTTCTAACGTACCTCTTGAGGCGGTACATCAAATGACACGGTCCTTAAGTCTACCTTCCTGTATGTATCAATACATGGTAGTACAAAAAATAAACCGGGTCCTCTTGCACCGCCTTTTCTAACTCGACCGAGACGAAAAATCACAGCGCGTTCAAACTCTTGGACGACCTAAGATATATAGAAATTATTAAGGTTTTTATAGAACCACATATGTAAAAGGGAATTTGACAAAATTTAATGTCATATATTATATTAACTGTATACATGGAACCCGTACAAGTTGCCAACTCAACACTACTACTGGATTAGCAGTTAAGCCACTTGTAAATAAAATAAAAATTGCATAATTATATTAATTTACCTTAAAACATTCGAATAACGAAAACGGGAAAGTGATAATGACAAGAAGAAATGACAGAAATGTTGCAAATCTCTCCACACATCCCACAGCTTCTGGGTTTGCTGAAAAATATTTATATTTTTTAAAATGATCGCTTAACCCATTAATATTATAGAAGATTGTAATAAATCTCAAGTCTTGTTTGATGTTCATAATAAACAATCATGATTAATACTTGAGGTAAACAATCGCGTTTTATAAATACTTTTGATATCAATAGAAGATATGTATAACAAACTCTTTGACCTTTGATATGTCGTCAATAAAAGTAAAAAAAAACTCAGCTAAACCACTTTCTAACGACCCGGTAGTCCCGAATTAGTACTTACACATTTGAATAGTAATAGCGCATGTCATATCCGTATCACAATCTAAAAAGTTGATACCATTAATAAATTTCTAATACATCACGCAAATTTCTGCACTAATTCAATCACTTACGACTAGGTACGTTATCGCGTCTAGTGCTCACTGTTCTCGTTTCTGCGTTCATTATACAAAATTATATTGTAAATTTTAAATAAATTAATCGCTCATCGCGTTAGCATTCACTGCTTTCCGTTGACATACCGACTAACTTACTGTCAGGGGCGGACGCATGTTTACGCGACCCAAAAACCACCACGGATCAAACTAAAAATATCAATTACAATGCGTTCTGAAATAAACGTTATCTGAATGTGTTCGTTTACAATAAATTTATTTACGTATTTCTAGGTAGCACTCCACTTCGCCTGAATCCTTGTCGAGACAACCAAAATCCATGTGGCAGCTACAGCGCAATCAGAAGCACATTGACCGATTACAATCAGAAGGGGTGGTTGTGTTATAGTCGATGTCTTTTTTGGTACTAAGGTGATCGGTGGTCAGTTTGATGAAAATAAACAAATAACGCACTTTCCATATCGACGAACGGACAACCGCACACTGGACGCTGATGTTCCAATTTGATGGCTTCACACTTGGAAACGTTTCCTATCAATATACGAGGATGTTTAGATAATAACTACTAATATTAGATCGTTTGTTTAAATTGTAATTCATTATAACACAAGGTGAAGAGGTGAAAAATTAACCTGTTTTCCTAACAGTGTTTTAGGTTGAGGTTAGAGAACAACAAAACATTCTCTTAACAGTATGAAGTAATAATGTTTTTTTTTACGATTACGAAATTGATAATGTTCCTTTTGTAAAAAAATTTACATATTGTTATTGTGAAACATGATATACTAGGAAATAAAATACTGTGTTATTATCTTTTTACTGATGAGACTTCCGTTGTTTCAGAAACAGATGTTTGCATTATAAGACGCTCGTAAATGTCAATATATGTTATAAATTTATATTCCTAACTAATGTATGATGGTGCATTTGTGATAACACTAAACGGTTGAAGTGGAACAAAACTCAAGCGCATTCAACAGTGTGTTAACCAGAATGCATTTTCGTCTGTAATGCTAAAGATCTTTAAACATACATACATTGTAAGTCATATTTCCTTGCGATGTATTAAAATTTCAAAATAGCCGACTAATAACCAGTTTTCTTTAAATATTTAAATTTGATCTTTACGTAGAATCATTTATTTGCAGTTTGCCAGTGGCCAGTACGTATGCGTCTTCCAAGTACTGCAGCTATTAACACCATTTTGCCTCTAAGATCTATAGCCCCGTTCATGTGTTTGAATAATATGCAATATAATTATAGAGGTATTCATCAATACATCGTATACACCTAGGTACCAAATTATCATTTATTTGTGTATGAACTGAGTTTGAAACCGACCAAGTTAATGGAATGCTCAGATAATTGACAAATTTAACATATTAAAGAAATGTTACTTTATATAGGTAAACAATTTATTAAAAAAAAATATTGACGTGGGTGAGAATTCACAAAGATTAATTAACTTTTTATATATTTTAATATGAAATAAAAATGATAATAAAATTACAATATATTTAACATATAATATCGGAGATTTTAATCTAAAGATGAGATTGTTAAAATTGTCTTTTACTTCTGACTTCAGTTATAAAATGCAGCTAATAAAAATATTCGGATAAAATCCTTTCTGCTCACGCCATAACAGTTATAGTTTCTCGTAGAAAATATCTCTTAAAGTTGCTAGTAATGTTACTTATCTGGTTGATATTTTGCAACTGATATATCCACGCCCGTATTTTTTTGTCATAAACTCGAAATTAATTGTGATAATGTATAAGTTACTTGTTGGTAAGTTCAAAACTGGGGCAATATGACACGGTAAATAGAGAAAGTTGAAATAACACGGACTAGTTTATAGAATTTGTTGGCTTACTTATAGAAATGGGGTATAGACTAATGTGTGCTGTGTTGAGTAATTTGAGTCTGTACTAGACAGAGCTTTTAATGTTCAAAAATCATTATTTGTTTTATGCTTTTCGTATAAATTTTTCAAATCAAGGAAGATGATTTTTGGCAAGAAATAGTGTGCAGGACCAGCTTAATTAATATTAAAAGTTTATATTTTGGCTGAATACCTGATAGTCAATCTATTCGTTGGGTTGTATGTCCTGGATAAGCCAAAAAAATCAATACATTAATTCTGTTCAAACATATTGAGATGTATTTCTGGAAAATTGGATCTTAAAGAGGGTTATAATATTTAAAAAAAAATTGTCCCATAAAATGTAAGTTCTGTTTCATTTATAATGCAAGATGTTTGAGGACGTTACTTTTTTATACATAACATTATTAGCAGCATATTATAAAAGTAACAAAGGCTTTGTTTTGACGGTATGGGAATATTAAATGTTCTCTTTATTTTAGGAATTCTATTGAACATTTAGTTGGTCGATCACTCCAAATATACTCTATATAACAACATAATTTTCTTTGAAATCTCTGTATTAGAAAGCTACGTCTGAGCTGCATTAAGGCGATTGTTATTACAAGTGGGAGTTTTAATCCTTAGTAATATTGAAGATATTTTGTAATTTCTTAGGTATACTAAATTTATTTAATATATCTATTTCACTGAAAACTACCACTGTTTTGTTAGATTTAAACGCTTTTGTATAAATAACCTGTTATTTTATTTATGAAGCTCTGAAATAAATTTACGTGGGTAATTTTTATAATTTCAATTTAATTTTGTTTTTTGTCAAAAGATATAGATAGTTTTCTTCCATATTCAATTTATGAAATTATGTTTCCAATATCAATATTGTCTTAATCTACAAAATGAAAATTAGCCCAGTCATATTAGGGCTTTCACCTCGGAATGAAAGATAATAAGCTGCAAATTGGTATGAACCTTTGTTTTGTCATTCTAAATGTTGTCTCAAAAGTCACAATCGTTATCGTGTCCGCGTCTCAAGATATTCAAGGTCAAAGGTCACAAAAATCGGTTTTTCGCGAATATCTGGCTTCCTATCGGTTAAATGAGATTTGCATTTATTATAAAAGTTGTAGGCTATAAAATTCCCTACAACTTTTGTTTTAACTTTTTTTTCATACGACCAACCGTTTTGAAGGTAGAGCGCGAAGAGTGCACATCGTACAGTCATATACGGCCTAATGCAAAAAGGAAAAAAAAACTGTTACTAGAGCATTGGAAAAAATTCCTGATTTAGATAAACTGGTGGAAGTATTTCAACAAGAAAACTGCCCAAAACAAACATTATTAGAAAATGGAGTGCTCATCTTGTTGGCATTTTATAATGCTCCAAAATCTGAGGACAACATTGATCATTTCCGCTACACGCAATTCATCAAATTTACAAAACTAAATAAACCTGTACAACTGTCAACACTTCCACCAACAAGTGTAGCAGCTCATCAACACATAAAACGTGTCTACTACCAGATTCAAACGTGGTTAAGGAAGGACTTAGAACCTCAAGAATGGGGCTGGATGCTTGAAAATGAAATCCTGGAGCCCATACGAACGTTATTACCTCCAGCACCAGCCGAACTACTAAACGTAATATTTTGCAATTGCAAAAATGGTTGTGGTTCCCGCTGTGGATGCAGAAAATCAGGGCTACAATGTTCTTTAGCTTGCGGCCAGTGCAACGGACAAGCTTGCCTCAACGCTTCACTGTATCCAAGTAATCCCGATGAAGAAAATACATATGATCCCGATATTCTGGAAGGTTTGGAGATGAACATGACAGATAATGAGGATGATGACAATGAATCGAACATTTTGAGCGACAAGAAGAAGAAGACGACGAACAAGAAGAAGATAATTAGCTTCCATTTCCAATTTCATTACAATTAAAATCAACAAAGATACTTTTGATATTTGAACTCACATTTTGATAAATGTATATTATGCCGTATTTAATAATAAATAAAAATATGTGTAAAATATATACTCTTACTATCATTTTAACTTAAAATAAAACTAAAATATATAATCCAGAATTAATAATATTTTATACTTAAATAGTTAAATATGAATAATTATATATAAATAATCAAGTTACTTACTTTAATTAAATATAAATAATTAATAGTTAGTACATAAATAATAGGCATTGTTTAATATTTATAATTTCCAAGTAAATAATTGACTTTATAACGTACTGATAACCATAACTCACGCTTGACCTTGCATTAAGCCGTATATGACTGTACGATGTGCACTCTTCGCGCTCTACCTTCAAAACGGTTGGTCGTATGAAAAAAAAGTTAAAACAAAAGTTGTAGGGAATTTTATAGCCTACAACTTTTATAATAAATGCAAATCTCATTTAACCGATAGGAAGCCAGATATTCGCGAAAAACCGATTTTTGTGACCTTTGACCTTGAATATCTTGAGACGCGGACACGATAACGATTGTGACTTTTGAGACAACATTTAGAATGACAAAACAAAGGTTCATACCAATTTGCAGCTTATTATCTTTCATTCCGAGGTTGACCCCTTTTTTTACCTAATATGACTGGGCTAAATATCTTTTGAGCTACAGTTTCTTATAGGTTGGTCTGAAGAGAGCCTAAACATCGATTTGGCTTCAAATCCAGGTTTCGTCATATATAATAACGTTAAGCTTATTTCAAAATATAGGAATGGTGGGTATTTTGTTTGATTGCTTTGGAGAATGCTTGTATGTTTTATATAATAGTCGTGTTCTATAAATATGCCAGACATCCATAGTTTTCCAATTAACTCTGTATTTTTAATCAATATGATTCGAACAAAAAGAATTGCTATTCAGCGCAAGGTGATTTTTTTTATCTTTTCCTAATCTGTGCGATACATGTATGTAATGTGCTGTTAAATATCAGATTTAGAGATGCACTTACTTGCATTAATAAAATAATTATGTTATAGTAACAGTTTTTTTCAAGCAATCTTTGTGTCTATATGAATAAGTATAACTATAGTCCTCATATTGATATAAAATTTTTTTACGGCTTTTATAATGACTCTTAAAAAAAAATATATATTTATTAATACAATCCAATCAATTTATCTATCCAAACTTATAAGTTCAATAAATATTCATTAAATATCTAACTGCGAAAATGAGAAAGAACATAAAAAGTATTTACATAAAGCTTTATTGTAAATATTTTTTTGTTATTTACATATGTACCAGTTCACATATGTATATTGACACTAACGCATGCAATTAATACATTTTGTCGCAAAAATTAAATTCGATTAGTTTAGTAATTACAAAAATTCCTAATGTAATGCTTGGGAAGCAGGTGCAGGTGTATCGGAGTGGAGGGGTTCTTCGTTTATAAGCGTAAGACTCGCCGTTTAGGGACAAACAAGTGTAGATCAGAAAACATACAATGTTTGTGAGTATTTAATAACATAAAATAACATGAGTAATTTCTTACAACATTACTATTTAACGGATTCCAAATTCTTAAGTCGTGATTTTCCTTTGGGACTATTAATAGGGAATCATTTTAATGGGTACTTGGGATTAAGAGAGATTTTGTCCTATTTTATATTGTTGAGATGGATCTCAAAGTTATAAAAATTTAATGTTTTTGGCAGATCCTTTTGCTTCTGTCCTGCTTGAGTGTGGTGCTGGCTGTTCCAGTACAATTGGGAGGATATGGAGAAGTTTATTCTCAGGCACCCCTCATTCATGCTCCAGTAGTCCATGCTGAGCCAGTTGTAAGTACTTATGAATTATTTGAAAGTAAACGAAATATTTTATTTCAATGTTGATTACAAGCTAATAATCCATCGAGTTATTTTTATAAATTGTAAATTTACATTCTTTTGTTATACTAAAAAATATAGAAATTTAAAAACTATGATGCTTCACATTTATAAAGTAATTAATATTGACGTTAGAAAATAGTCGGGTATCTATAAAATGTAAAGTAGTATGCCAAGATGACTATAAAATATCATAAAAAGACCTAAACCAAAATCAATATAAACATCATAATATAATCATATATTAACTAGTTGTTTGAAAAGAAATTATTAATTGAGATTTTATTTGTAGTCGTACCCAAAATACACTTTCAACTACGGAGTCAAGGACCCTCACACCGGAGACATTAAAAGTCAAGAGGAGCATAGGGACGGTGATGTCGTCAAAGGTGAGGAGTTCAAATAAAATGGTTATTTTTTCAAGTTGTCTAATATATCTTGACACTACTACTACCTACATTGCTCATGAAAATGATAAGTTACTCGATAATTAGTTTCCTTCATTGTTACAGACGATTACACGACCTTAATAAACGCTTTTATAAATTACATTTTTCAATAATACAGGTAGCTACTCGTTAGTTGAAGCTGACGGCACCACTCGCACTGTTCATTATACGGCTGACGATCACACTGGATTTAACGCCGTAGTACAGAGATCAGGCCACGCTGTACATCCAGTAAGTTATAATATGTACTGATAATATTTTAAATTTATTTTGTGTTTTTCTAAGGTCTCATTCTGGGATACGCTTAATATATCGTTATATTATATTTAAAAATTACATACATCTTTTGTTCAGA
This sequence comes from Danaus plexippus, assembly GCF_018135715.1. Lineage (NCBI taxonomy): Eukaryota > Metazoa > Arthropoda > Insecta > Lepidoptera > Nymphalidae > Danaus > Danaus plexippus. Next base: position 6,792,016 of record NC_083544.1, on the reverse strand, counting down.
ATCCGTCCATGAATGAGGCATTTTTCTATAATAAAAAACATCAATGAGGTCAGTTACAATATTTAAGAAACAAAAAAATTCAATGAGATAAAAGTAATTAACAAAATTATTAATAATTTCTTTCAAATTCATGCGTAAGAGAAGTAGATGACGAACATTATTTTGTCTTAGATAGACGTTATATAAGACCGCATATGTGGTTAATATTCAACCGGGGTCATGACAATATAAAAAAAAAATCATAGAAATGTCAACTTGTTAACAAAAAACAATATTTCGCGCTTTTACCTGCACCGGTCATTGCGCAAGGCTAACGGTGTGTGAGCTTATAAGGAAACGAGATAACCCGTTAAACTTTACTAACAATATTTCAAATTCTTAATTAATTGATCCCATCAATTTTTTGGCCATAACATTTGTTATAAACTCGCAATTAGTTAAAAGTTTCTGTCATCGCTGGAGATATATTTTAATATTTGTATTTTTATATCTGTGCGTGGGTTTTCCTAAATTGATTCCATATATAATATCTAACTTAATTTATAATATTTAATGTATTGATGAAGAAATCAGATAAGTTTTAAATTTGTATTTTAAATTTTTCTATTTTGATGTAGAAGAGGTTAAATTTAAGAAAAAAATAATATTAAAGCAACACAATTCTTAAGAATCTTTTTTTAAGTTTAGGAGCTGTACATCATTAATTTTTGTAAACTATGAAAGCCAATACCGCAGTGATCTTATAACCTCTATCTTGTTTGAACGTGAATGCCGAACTAGCTATATTAATTTTTGTATAATTTTCTGCATTCGAACTAGAGATTTTTTGACGTACGTTTATCTGATACCTACATTTTATCTTTTTTTTAAAATAAGGACTTGACTAAACATTTTTAAAAATACTTTAGACGTAGTGAAAAAAACTTTTATTGCTGATCTCAGGAGAGATAGTTACTCATTGACAACTTAGTTATAAATCACAACTATATTTTACTTAATATATTAGAAAGAAAAAAATACGCTGGAAAAATTTGACGCAGAGAAGAAACAATTCTGAGAGCTATTAGGCAAAAAGAGACGAACGTAAAATAAAAAAAAAACTAATTGCTTTTTTTTGCTTCTTTTATGAATTACAGAAGTAAATCTTAAAAGTTTTACAAAATATTTAAAAGTTATTTAATATTTTACAGGTACATGCTCCTGTGGCTCATTATGCCCCTGCGCCTGTGCTCATCTCTTCTTACGGACACCATTAGATTAACATACAACGTTAAAACTCTAGATATACTCGCAACAATGATATTTATAAATTAGTTAACATATTAAGAAACTTCCTATAATCGTAGCATCTGAAGTACAAGTAAGTTTTAATGTTATTTAAAAAAAAATCCATTAAACATGTTTTTGTTATCTTAAAATATAATAAAACCACAATAAAACTTTGTATATTTAATTGAGTTTTATGTTTTATTCTTCAAAATAGTTGATTTTAGAGTTCACAAAGAAATATGTATATAAACCTGTATGTATTATTGTAATTAATTAATTATTAATTAGATATTTAGATATGAATTGTTTTGCAAAAAATTTTCCCTATATAATTAATGTTTTCAAAGGATTCTAAATGACTTTCACTTTAGCTTTGATATTCTTTTGATACGAGTGTATAGTTACTTCATGTAACTTTTAAAGCTTAGAAAACATTTTGTATTTAAAATAGCCTGTTAAAAAAAAATTGATATTGCGTTGTAAGAAAAAAGTTTGGATTATACCTAATATCAAGTTCAAATTATGTAACATAATATAATAGAAAGATCATTCCAAATCTCGTAATCGGTTGAAAGTAACAATCACTATAAGTAGTAGGTATATTCTGTTCTTATTTTTTGTTAAGATCTTAAGTATAATCCTTAGTCAAAAAATCTTAATGTAAAATAATTTTATTGAAAAAAAAAAATTCGATTCATTCCTTTTATTTTCATGGTTAGAACTCATAATATATTTTGAACATGTTATATTTTATACATGGATTACAATATTTTACGACTTCGATAGTAGGAGCCTGGTCGTAAAGTAGCGTTTTTTTATTGCTTCGTACCATTTTAGGACTTTATCTCTTAATATTGTCATGTGGATAAGAAAACACGATACGCGAATGATTCAATGATAACAATCAATGATTTATTAATTAAATAAAAGATAAAAAATTTCCAATATTTTTTATCGTTGAAAATACGGTAAAAACAATTGAGTGATTGTTTTTTTTCTATTTATATACTCTATATTATGTAAATAAACGAATAATGCGTTAAAAGTATTACAGTCAATGTTTTAACATGTTTTAACAATGTTATGACGTCATAGCATGCATTTTGACTCATTTAATGCATTTCATAACAGCCCTTGACATCTCATTTGCTTGTATTTTCCATTTCGTAATTTCAAACATATATTAGTATACATGACGACGAAAGGGAAAAGGGGAGAGGAGGCAGGAGTGAACAATAGTAATTTCAATCTATTTATATCTGAATTCAGCTAAATATAGCCAGTATTATATGAAGTCTTCTGTAAATATATAAGACCATAGAATCCGATTTATTCTGTTCATGAGTGCGTCGTAGGCGTTGTTGGTCGACAACATCAAAGCCTCTATAGTAGTCACTTATAATAAAAATGTTCATTTAAATGGGCTTTTAGTGTCTAATTCATGTATGGAGACTGACGATATTACTTTTTACTATTTTCGACTGAATTTACGAGCTGTAAAAGTTTTAAAATGGTAATGAGAAAGGTAATAAGACTATTTTATGTCATTTAAAATAAAATACGCTAAATATGTTACAGAATTAAGTTAATACTCATGTTATGAATATAAATTACTAAAGAATGCATGCATTTTATGATTGTATGGGTGTCGTTATCATTTAAAGGAAAAATACTGTAATTTAAATACTTTAAAATTATTTTTGAATCCAAAAATTATACTATTTGGCTCGTTGGATACTCGAACATTAATATTTTGTTTGTACGATGAATAGTTTGCTACTTTTTTAATCTTTACTAATATCTAATATATTTAATACTAAATAAATTTATTTGTTAATGCCTATATAATAAGTATTAGTGTTTTACATGATAAATTTGGTATGAGTCATCAATCAGTTCACACAATTAATAATATTTGATGATCAAAAACGTTAGAATTCACAGTTCCTAATGAAGAAGTTTTCTTGCAGCCGCTAATGGCCTTAGAGAGTTCAACACCACATAATATTCCTTATCCTATGCTAACATGACATCAGTGCGGGCGGATATGGACGAAATCGCCTTAACCCAGAAAATCGGCTCTTGTTTTTGCCGACTAAATCACCTAAAAGGAGTCGTTCGTTAAAAGCGTACGCATGTTTGAGTCGTCCGTCTGAAGGCACACATGACTTCCTATTAGTGCATTGATGTGTTTTGACAAAATGGATTTTTTTATAAAGGTAAGTTTTATGTAAGTCATTCTATGTTCAATCGAAATTAGATATTTTTAAAGTAAAATAAAAATTTAACTTTTTTTTTTACATAATATAATTTTTTTGTGCTCTCTCAAAAAATAATAAATACAAAAGCTTAGTTATACATTTTTTCTTCTGATAAATAATATTTATTTTGAAGTTACAAAATATTTTGAGGAAGCTATATAACACGGACAAAAGTCATTCGTATATAGAATTACCTGCGGTGCAACATAATTGCCTTATACTTTTCCGAGGCACTTGCAATTTAATATTTATCACAAAATTAACATTAATAGTGATAAACGTGATAAAAAGCTGACAAGAAAATTTATGTGTAAAAATAAATTACTTAAACTAAGCAATTATATCATAAACTGAAATAAATTTCTCAAAAGATCGAAAACTTATAAGAATTCTGGGTTCTGAGTTTTGTGATGTCTTACAACAAAAATTATAGTTCACACTAAACAATAATAAATTACAGATATAGCACAAGAAATATACAATGATTTTAAGATCCTGTCCCCATAGCTCACTTGTTTTTGTAGGTAATTTATCTTTTTGTGATTATATTTTTAACTTCGGAGTTTTAGTCCATTCTAATAAAATATCTTTTAGTGCTTAAGAAATTATCTCTGGACCTTTAAAAAAGTAAACTTATCAACAGGAGTTCCCAAAAAAAACAATACTGTGTGTAGCATCTGGAACATAAAATTTAAAAGTAAGAATAACCCAATGAGACTTAAATTGCAAGACAAATCTAGCGAAGTTTATTTGCCAAAATCAGTTAAAATTTTCCTAGTTTGTAGCGTATATTTTAATATGCTCATATGCCTACTATATATATATTATTACGAAACTATGTAAAAGTAATTTTCGATTCAATATTATGAAAAATAATACTAACAGCATTTCATAAATCAAAGATTTAAGTCGTAGATGAGTCAAAGGGAGGTATCTATCAGTTTATATCAGTATCTTATACTTGCAAAAATACAGAATAAGATGATACATTCAAGTCATAAATAACTGAAGGCGTATCACACAATATGTAGAGGGATATTAATGAATAACATTAGTCAGTGACGTTGATATTGACCGGTGTTCATGTTGATCCATCTCATGTAATGGGTTTCGCGATTAGTGGTAAGGATGATAAACACTACACAGTATACGCTATAGCAATTAGAAAGTACCAATTGCTTACTGCAGCTTCACTCGTTGTCGCAGATGTTATGGATATGTTACACTACACTTTAAGTATAAATAGCCTCATAAGTGAAATTAAATATACAGTAATTAATGGAATGGAAAATTCATCAAATTATCAAAGCTTACATTAATTGAATAATTGTTTCTCGTCTTATCTCAAAATATCTTACTGGATTTGTATTTGTTATGGTATTTAGGTAAAATATCAGTTGGGTAACAAATTTCTATGCCTATACGAATTAATCTTTCACTTAGAAAATGAAAAGAGTACAAATAATTAAAAAAATAAATCCATCTATGCAAGAAGCTATGGACAAAACTATTACTAACATTGCATAGATAATATCTATTAGATATAACATTATATTCTTCTTATATTAATAAATTATAAAAAGTATATTAATTGTTACAATATTCATTATTGTAATTACTGTCGACCAGGTATTTTCTGCAATCAGACATTTCAAGTATTGGGTGCAAGTTAAATTTTTAACAGATATAATGTTATTAGTTAAAAAAATCCATAAATTATAATTTATGATATCACTATTTAAACGAAATGTCCATCTTTTAAACTGCGTTTCTTTTATTAAATCCATAAGATGAGTTTCCATTATTTACCTTTGAAAGAGCGAGCTTTATGCAAAGAGATCTATATTCATTATGTCATCTGCCAGATGACCTTTAGAAAGGTAGAGAAAAGAGCGTATTGGTCCGCGCAAATACAAAATACAATAAAAATAATGATACAATATAATTGATAATAACAAAAACACGTTAATAGTATACAAAGTTTTGACTTAATTTAAATTGTTTTTCTATTATAGGTGGTTTTGTTTACAACTTTGTTATGGACTCCAGCATCACCAGCTCCTCGGCAGAAGAGGCTTAGTTTAGCGGCTCATTCTCCAAGTTACTATTATACAGACGTAGCAGGTATGTATCAAAAGTAAACATCCAAGTGATAAAATATCAAGTTATAAGCAACGTATAAGGAAGCTTGCGATATGGTCAAATATTATTTAGGTACTTTATCTGCGAAATTGATTAGATTTTATAGACTTCATTTATAATAGGAAGTTTACCAAAACTGTTATAGTAAAATGTTACTTTAATAGTGTCTATTGGTACATGTTCTGGTTGTCTTGAAGAGCCGCCCACTTTTGTTTAGAATTATAACATATCTATTTTTTAAGTGTAACGACTTCTTATGGTTCATGAATAAATATAATATAGACGTACATTTTGAGTACATTGACTAGAAGTTGCTAGTTTGAAATCATGCGTCTAATTGCCAATGCTATGGCATTATCTGTAGATATTGTTTTATCAATTATGCAAACACCTTTTAATGATTACATTGTTTTTAAATATTGAGGAATTCCCATAAATATTATTCTCAATAGGTCATCCAGGAACGTACTCTTTTGGTTATGACGTATTAGATCCAGAGACTGGCAACACTCAATTTCGTTCTGAGGAGAAGTATCCAAATGGAACAGTCGTCGGCAGCTACGGATATATTGATCCCAAAGGGAGATCACGCCGTTTTAACTATATTGCTGATGAATATGGATACAGGTAAATGCTGTACAGTTTTAATTAAGTTATAACTAAAAGGATGTTTGGAGCTAGTCCAAGCTCATTTCAACCAATACTTACATGTGAATATGTCTTTCATTACATTTTAGATTAATGAACGACGTACCAAAAAAGCAGAACTATCAAAGCACACCTGAAAACATTAATACGTCAACGGAGGCATCCATCACTTGGAGCCGACCCAGGAAACCAAATAAAAAGAAACAACAGTCAAAGTCGGAAAAACCTTCGAGTATCCTGCAACCGCCTTTTTTCTATAGGCTATAACTATAATACAAAAATATTTTGATATTAAGTTAAAATTTATTATAATTTTTATTTAAATAATAATTATTTTTTTAAATTATTTATCTTTTATCTGTAATACTAGTATTGATTTAAAGAGGTTTCTTGGTATGTAATAATGACAAAAAAGAAATTAAAAAATAATTGACTAGTGTCACGAGTGCGTTGTACGAACGTTTTGGTAAAGCTATTTATTTTGTGTTTATATAGAATGTTAAACAGTCTTAATAAAATAATAATGTATACTTCTTTGGTGATTTTGCTGGCCTACTTAATGTCCTGCTATACTGCTTTTGGTATGACTTATTTATTGTGCGATTCAATTTATTAAGCATAAAATTAAGTAATCTAGCGTCAGTTTATAATATCCATTTGTATGTAAAAATACTTAGAATTGTGGATGTATAGACAAAAAAAATTCTTTTCTCTGATTTTCAATCATTTTGTGTCAGTACAAAATAACAACAGTTTTGTAATGTTCATAGTAATAAAACTAACTTCTATGAAGTTATTTAAAAAAAATAATTTAAATAAGTTAATATCAAGGAACTTGTAATTCCATAATCATAATAATAGGTTATCCAATGAAAGGACAAGAAGAGAAAACGCATGTACAGAAGAACGAGAAGAAATTTCCTAACGGTACTATTGTGGGAAAATACTCTTATAGAGATAAAGATGGCAATCCAATACACGTCAGATATTACGCTGATGGTTCAAGTTATGGGTAAGATAAAGATTTACTACAATAGTATTATTATTGCACTCATTTTAAGAAGCTTTGACATTCATATTAATTATATTAGTTTCAATTAATAGTTTCAATTATGTCTTATTGACAGTTATTTATAGTATAAGAATGAACACAAAGATGTTTCTTACATTAAAATACTTTTTACATGTTGATATCGTTCACAGATTTCAGTTTTATGAAATAATTTTTTTAATTATATATTTTATTTTTATCCCTTTTTATCAAATCTGTGCGATGAGTATTTTTACATGCATGTATGTGTAAATAAATAAATACTTTTATGAACTTTAGACTTTGTTGATATTGATACGATTTAATGATACAATTCTATTCTAGTGTCGAACTGAAGAGTGTTAAAGTTTTTGGATCACAACCAGACAATTTAAAGGAGGCGATTAATTTGGAGGTGCCACCAGAACCGTATGAGGAGGCCATAAACAAGGCAAATTCATTGCTTAGTAACAGTTTTGTAAAAAATAAGTCCTATACACCATTTCAAGTTATTAACGCAGTTCCCGAAGAAACTTCGAAACCTAAAAAGCAGAATGATGATTACGAGATATTTTTAGAAAATGACATTAGGCCTTCACAAGATTGCAACAAGGAAAAAATCCGAATTTACACAGATAAGTCCAAGAGGAAAGTGAGAAAGGCAGATGAAGAAAATAATTTTTTCTGCGAACGATTTTAATAATGTCTCTTATTAGATTATACATTTTATTAATTTCACCTAAAATTATTTTTATTTTTATAAATATAAGATGTCTGAAATAAAACAAAAGGATATGTTACTTGTAATTAAATGTTTTTTTTTTTCATTCTTAAATTATTTAAATTATTTGTTTCAATGAATAACGGTTTATGAATGAACATGTAATGTGACATCTGAAATGTGGGAAAATGGAAAATTTACTTTTATTTGATGACACTTTAATTCTCAATTTAAATTTAATCTGCTTATTATATTTATTAAATTAAATGGAAAAGTATATTTTATAACACAGTTGTGGTATATCGATTGTTGTTACAATTTATTATATAAGAGCTAGTTGTATTAAATGACAATAGATCTGAAGAATCTCAATTGAGAAATTACGCATGAGCGACGCGCGATAAGTGGACTAGTGCGTGCATTGTATCGGAAGCGATTGATAAATAATTTGTTAGGTTGAAAGTAAGTATTGCGACAATATTAATTAGAATATCAAAAATACACATCATATGATACACAAAATATTTTAGTATTTTATTTAACAGCTCAACTAGGCAATGGTTCATTTTTGTTGAAGGTTTAATCATTGTTTATAATAACTGAAATCTGAAATAACTGAAAACTGAACAAATAAAAATGCAAATTTATTTTGAGTTTAAATAATTTAGGATTATAACATATAGATAGGAATATACACAATGAAACAAAAAATAAATTATTTTTTTTGTTTCATTGAGTATATTTATTTATATTATGCGAGAAAGTAAGTCTTGCATCAACTTAGTGTTTACAAACGACTGATCTATTTCATGCTTGTATGTATTTATAGCGAAAGTGCATTTTAATCTTTATTATAGGATTTGAATTTAAATTTTAAATTGTCACGTAACGAGACAACTTTTTACATTGCCTTCGCCAATATTGTTATAATAAAATATAAAAAAGCAAATAAAAAATATCGTAAACCTATGTTTTGAATGTCACAGATAATAATAAATTCATTTTTAAAAAGCAAAAAAATATTAATCATAAAACAGTTTATATTTTAGAATATATAATAGGCAGTTATAAAATACAGACATAGTTTTCATTCGGCTTACCTTTTAATAACATTTTACCCAAACATATCAATACGAAGGGCAAGTAACAGCAAGTAAAGTAAGAATTGTTTAAAAATAATATCATTCATAATTTAAAGGTATACTGCCAGTTGACATGTGTATGTAGTTTTATTGTTAGTCTTTAAATATTACATGTTTTTCTGTATACGACTTTAAAGATGTCATTTATTTTTACATCCTATTTAAACTAAATGAGCGCATTTTTCAAACGCACAGCATCTTCTAACCTAAGACTATCCAGTGGATTACCAGCATTATTCAGAAACCTATTACATTATGACACTAAGATGCGAGGAGCGTTTACGTAAGAATGTGTTGACCGCTTTCCACGTTTCAACTCAATTATATGACAATGGTGGAATATTTTAAATAATAAGTAATAATGTACTTTTAGTTATTTTTAATATCAAGCAGGGAAATATTGCTGTATTATTGTCTTGATAGTAAGTTATACTTCTTGCATTTTATATAGGAAATAGCAAGAAATACGTTATTTGATTATTCCATAAGAGTGTCACAGTTCGATTCAGAGTCTTCTTGTAGCATTGTATTTACTTAACTCGGAAGGAAGCATTTTTTTTAACAAATTAGAGTTGCTTATCTAACTGCCTATAACACTTAACGCACAACCTAGATGACATGCTTCTTATAGATATATTGATCAATCATACAACAAACATAATCTTTGATAACATTGGATTACGTTTTCTAACATAAAGGTTCTACACAGAATAAATTTTACCTGCATTATACTTTATAATAACGGTGACATAATTAAATACTTCCTTATAACTGTAAAAATAAATTATTTATCGGCTATTAGCAAATTTTCAACACACTGAAATTTCAGAATATTTTAACAACGCTTATGATATTTGAAAATAAAAAAGGTTACATGTTATTCAAAACAAAAAAAAAATTAAAAAAATTATTATTACTTCAAATAAAACACGAGGTGAGTAGATGTGTCAACCTGAGTTTAAAATACCTATATTTCAATAGTAAGTATTATTTTTAAAATGTGCGTACATTTGGTAAACAAACAATAAGTGTATGAAAAATTTTTTTGCTGTACCCACCACTCTCCGCTATCAAACATATATATTGATGTTCCGTTTTCTCTACCACACATGTTATCTTCTCTCCGACTGGATAAGATTTTATTCTGTAAATTTATTTTGTGTTTGTGTGAAGATGTCTTTTAAGGTGAGGATAAATTTACTTAAATTAAATAAGCGTACTGTTAAACATAATATTTCTGCGGACAATATTACACAGTTTTCCAATTCAAAAACTTCAGGTTTATTAAATCAAACCGTCTTATGTATGAAAATAAATTGATAGCGTTACTTATTATTAATAAGCACAAATAAAATAACAATACAAAAAATATCCCTGATGTATCTTTTTTAATATTATCAAGATATTTATTTTAATTAGAAAAAAATAAGTGCCCTTGATCAAGTTGATATTTGACAAGTGACGTTGTGAAAGAATAAGGGAGGAGATCCAAGTTTTTATATTTCATAATTCCAGTGTGAATAAGGCCTATCATAAAATAAAAAAATACATATTCATTTTATTTAAAATGAAATTAATTTAATATATTTATTTTCATTATTTGTCCATATTATCTTAACCTGTTTTTGTATTTAAAAATTATGTATTTTTCTTTTAATCCTTTAACATACACGGAGATTTAATTGTACATTAAGCAATTTTAAGATCTCATTGTAGGCATAAATTCGTACATTATGTGTTTTAAATTATCGAATTTCTTTTTTTATAATAATGGATCACTGTTATATGTATTTTATAAAATTTATTTCCTTTGTTTTATTGTACCATCATTGTAGACGAATAAGAATATGTTGATGTTTTTTATAGAAAACGGTTAGATAATTGACATTAACAATTAGTAGATGCGAAATAACAAACAAAAAATACAAACATAACGATTACGAGAACGATTGAAAGTTCGTGAGAAATAAAAACAAAAACAGCTCTTGTTTCAATGAAATCATTTATTCATTTTCATTGATCATTGTTTTATTGTGACATAAGAGTCCAATGATCTAAAGCGAATGAAAAAATACATTTTCTTTTACTATTTACATATTTATCTCACCTCATACTTTTTATGCGGTTAAAAATTGGTGCTAACTACTAAACGGGATATAAATTGGTGTTTATTTCAACACATGCTTTGGCCCGTAGATAAATTCCCCTTAATTTACGAAGGGATGTATAATCATATTAATATTATAACTTAGTCTGGATGTACATATGTATGTATGTTTTTTTGATGAATATATGGATGTGTTATTGCTTGTTGCTTTTTCACAGAATAACTACAAAGCATGTTTAGATTTAACTTTACAGCTTGACATCAAAATTAGAGAAAGGCTGTAAAATAAGTATCCCGATGTATCCCAGGATAAAGAAATTACAGTTGTGTTGTGTATGAAGTCACTTGATGAAAACAATGTCCATGTCGCTTGGTTGCCATATCTATCGTTCAAAAACACTTTGTACATTTCTTTAATTTCAAAGTTCATGAGCACAAGATCGCAGGCAAAAACTAGTAAAGAAAAAAAAAATTAAATATATCTGTAGTTTCACTCAGCCTTAATGATTTTTTTTATAGGATTTGGTAAATTATATAAGACATGCCAGTACTTTTCTGTGATAGTACTATTAAAGTTCTTTCTCCACTCTATGGTTAGGATGTAGTGACATGCATAGCGGGATAGTTTATTTATAGAATGTGTATGTTACAGGGCTTACTCATAGCATCAGCGGTTATAGCCTGTGCAAATGCCCGGTTATTCACGTATTTAAGACCAGCGGAACCGCATACAGCTGCCAGTTTTGTGAACGCAGAACCAAAAATTGAATATGCACTCCAACACATACCAGAAGAAGAGCACATGGATTATTATGTAAGTACCAAGTGTTGCGATGTATTGACTCATGAACGAATATTGTGTAACCTTATGATATCCAATGACTATGACAATTTTCTTATCGTCATGGTTTTCTATTAAATCATAATATTTAATTTTTAAGGTGTTTAATTTAAAAAAAGATATGTTATTATTAATCACATTAAATTTTCAAAATTAACGAAACAAATAATTTTATACATCGTTTTCTTTAGTATTCTCTTCATTATTGTATCTACTTTCGCAAGCGTCGCGGCTATTACTAACAAAAAATCTGTAGATAAAACGTAAGGTTATTGCACGGTACATTCACAATGTACAGGAAACTAGTGATAGGTTTGGATTTCCGTTCAAGTCTTTCTATTAGTTGCGCCAGTGACGATCATTTGATTTTTTTTTGGAAGCATTTATTGCTGCAGGGCTTTCTATTTTTTAGTGTATGCAGTTTATTTAATATAAATTCTTTTCTGTCATTATAGTTGATTCATATTTTATAAAAGACATTTATTTTTGATTATTGTACGCGTTGTGATTTTGTGTGAAGCTTATATTATTTTGCATATTATATTTGGTAGTCAACTCATTTTGTGGATTACTATTTTTATATTTTATATATTATAAAGTTCTGTAATGATTTTTAAAGACAAACATTATTATTTATAATTTATTTTTTGTTGAATTTGGCAATAAATCACTATACAAAACAGAACAATATAATTTTTAAGAAAATAATTTATTGATATAAGCAGGAACTTGATGCAGAACGTATCTTAGATAAATTTTAAGGTTATGGTAATTGAATTCTTTTTTTTTTGATTTTAGGCGTATCCTAAATACGTGTTTAAGTACGGAGTGAATGACTTTCATACTGGAGACATAAAGACTCATCACGAGAGCAGAGATGGTGATGTCGTCAAAGGTTGGTGTCTTTGATAAAATTATAGTAATATCTCAGTTAGTTTTTATATTTATTTAGTCTTAGGTGTGTATATTTTTCTTTCACTACCTTAATTTTAGTCAAAACTTTTCGTGTCCTTTTGAGCTTCTTCGTGAAAATATGAATATTTAGCTTATTTATTCGGAAACTTTCAAATAAACAATATGTGTCATTAAAGGAAATCATAGTACGTAAAGCTTAATTGCATACATTTCTTAAAAATAAATAATTGGAATTTATATTCTACGCTGATGATTAATTTTGTTTATTTATACCCATTTTCGATACCAGGTCAGTACACGGTTGTAGAGCCCGATGGTTCTATCAGGACAGTCGATTACACGGCCGATAACCACAACGGTTTCAATGCAGTGGTACATAAGACAGCTCCCATTTCCGCCCACGAAGCCCATCTTTAATATATAAAACTAACTTTTATATAGTAAGACAGTGTTGTTAATTTAACATTACCATACATGCTTGGTGTTAATTTATTAGTAAGTATTTTAAATCGACTTTTTTCTATCGATCCAGATATGTTTATACGATTTGATGTTTTATTTATTAAACACAATGTACCTGATTATTGTTTTTCTTTGATTATTTTTTATTGTGATTTATAATAAAATAAATACATAACTATATTATTTTATTCTCCCTATAAGGATTTTTATGTAACATTGTCAATGCCATCTTTAAATAAGTAGAGGTATGATTGCAGTTTGAACCCTATTAGGTATTAAATTAGTTCCACGACAGTTTCCTAGATGGAGCTTGTAATACAAAATATCGATTTATTGAAAATTAATTTTAGAAACAAATGAAATATGTAATGTATGGAAAAGTATTAATATAATTTTTTTTTCTTTCAATTACAAATAGATGTGAGAGATTTATTGATTGGACCTAAGAGTATATCATTAATATTATTTAACGCCGATTTCTATGTAATTTTAAATATAAACCAAACCGTGACATAAGCACAGAATAATTTTGTTTTTTTAATTTTAAATATGATCAAAATAAAATATTATATTAAAAAAAAAACGAGGAATATTTTTACTACAATGTTCTGAAATTATAAGTAATGCATTTCTAAATAACTTTAATAAATATATTTTTTCTATTTACACCATACAATAATACTATAGATGTGAATTAATTCAGTGATTTCTTGTAAAATTATCTTTTAAACCAGTAAAATTTATACTAAAATCATTATCATAATTAATTTCGAAATCAAAAAATATTATAATAATAATATTCTGTATTGAATATCTTTTACATTACTTGAAATTGATAAATATTTATTTTATCGGGCATTTGTTTCGTTGATTATTATCAGGAAATCAATAACTAAATCAAAACTTATTTACAAATGTGGTAGGTTTCATTGTCATTGTCCGATATAATTTGCAAGTCCACCATAAATATTTTAAAAAGACATCGATCGGATGTAATGCATTTTTTACATTGAAAATTATTTGTAAGTATTATATCTATATTATTGCAATACCTATTACGAAAACCTATCCTAATTTCCTTATGATCAACCACAACCACAACCACATAAATATTTGAGATTTAAGACTGTTAGAAGTAATATCACCAGTAAGGGGGGCAGAAAACTGTTCTTAACATTTAATATACGTGTATTGGAAGGTAACATAAAATTAATGATTTCATTTAAAAGTTAACAGGTTCAATGTCGAATGTTGGAAAAAGAAATATTCAAAATTCCTTTTTCAATAACAACGCTACTTAATTCCTTGCCATGAGAAAAATTGCGAAATTTCCATCGAAAGGCAATTCGTGCATATTTCTTTTACCAGAAGGTATCACGAGATAGTTTCACACGTAAATTAGAGCTCTGGGTAGTATTTACTCTGATGAAACTAAGACTCTAATTACCATACTCCAAATGTTTTACCTCACGTCCTAAGTCCTTAATATTGCTTACAAAAAATATCTATTGCTTGTAAAAAATAAAATTTGTCAAATATAAGTCCTGATAAATAAATTTATTTGGACATTCGTAGATATTTAACCAAAAATTATAATAGTGGGTAACGAAACAAAATTTTAATTTACTCTGAGTTTTTTGAATTTTAATATATATTAAAAAATATTTTGTTGTTAGAAAATAACAATACTTTTATAAGCCTCGTATGATTTTACTGTTGTGTTGCAATCTTATTTACATGCAGCGTCATTGTACCGTGCGAAACTTTTCTCAATTAGCCGCAGTGCACCCTAGGAAACATTGCTTTGGCGGCCCCGCATCAAGGCTGGCTAAACCTAAGGCCGTTATAAAAGCCTGTGAACCCTCCTTTGTTTTATTCTAGGAAGAAATTTACTGTGTAACAGACGTATTTAAGAATCAACATGTATATAAATGGTTTGATGTTCATATGTATTTGTGTAGTATCAGTGCTGGGATACGTTCAAGCTAGACCGAAAATTGATGCTGTATTTAGTCCGGTTTTTGAACCGGGATATGAATATTATGAAGTAAGTTTTATATTTAATACCACTGATATGCTGTCAGCAATTACGAGAAAAATGTTTATAGTAATTTAAACAATAAAACAATTTATACAGGGACGGCCTAAATATGCGTTCAATTATGGCGTGGCGGACCATACAACCGGGGACATCAAGTCACAACACGAGTCAAGGGACGGTGAAGTGGTCAAAGGTAATGCTTGTTATCATAAGATTACCTAAAAGTTCGATATATTTTTTTAAATATTTAAATTAGCTTCATAGAAATAATACCTAAATTGGAACATTTGGTGTTGCCTGGTTCAGAATGGATACGGACGCAATGATTTTATCAAATAAAAAGCTTCTGTGTCTTAGCAACATTCATTTATATTTCTTATTTATGGATTATTTGTACGAGTAGCAATTATCTATTCTCACAAATTTTTCATTGAGAAGGAGCGATATGGCCAAAATTATATGAATTTACGTCGTAAAACGTAGCTGTTGACCTAAATAATATATATGTGTATATATATATATATATATAAAATCAGTACCTTATTCTTTCTCTTAATATTTGTGTTATTACTTATATTTTTAAAGATTTTGTTAGAGAATTAGTCAAATATTTGACAACTAAAATATTATTGATCGAATTAGTAAATAACCTCAAGCAGCAGACTTCAGATGAGGTGTTTATAGACAAACGGTTAAAAAAAAAATTTTTTTGGTGGAATTCTATAAAAAATTAATTACTATCAGTTAGTATTTATAAAGTCAATTAAACCATTCAACCACTGTATATATTTAATAGAGTTTACCTTAACTAATTCGTATCTTAAACGAATATAAAGCTTGTAAAAGTTAGTTATCATAGTATCACTAAAGGAATTCTAATTGGATAGAATTTAAAAGGCAAAAAATATATTTTATTACCTGGTATATTATACCCATATATAAGTTTAATCATAACGAAATAGGGTTCATAACATCACACGTAAAACGCTCATTCTACAACGTGATTATTTAGCATCGTGTTACGTAACTAACGAATAGTTCCCTCTGAAACTACATATTTATAAACACCGTAGCATTGTTTCTAAAACTATGCCGCCGTTAGCATTTCTTTAACAGAAACATCCAATTAATTAAGAAAATAAAAATGTACTTTGCATTCTAGTTTAGAATTATATAATGATTTGAGTTGATAATATATAAGATTATACTTTAGATATTAGTTTTGTTCATGATATTGTTAGAGTTGAGTATTAGTTTTATTTATTATTATTAAATATTATACATTTTTTTTATATTATTGGTGTTAAATATTTAAAGTATGGCAGCTATCATATATATATATACTATATACTTCTTTTATAATACGACATACAAAATTTTTCCTTTTAATTGTGCTCTATAAACGTGAAGCATGATTATATAACATTTTCTTATAAAAATATTTTATATAATAATTGAATATCTTTATTTTAGCTTCTCGTAACCACCTTAATTGAAGATCAGACTGGTGATCTATCACAATATCTGATGTCATTTCTATGTATTTTTTAGTATATTCGTTTATCATATGTAAATAACATGCAAATATCATCACTGGAGCCGATCAAAAGTTAATATTTCCTTGAAGCGTGATAAATTTGTTTATTTTATTAATTTCTATATTTTTGAAACAGTGAAGCAGACATACTCTTCTTAATGAGAAATTAGATTCAAATCTTTATTTAATATTATGTTAAAGAATGAAAAGAATTTTATACGAATGCGAAATAATAAAAACGACAAGCTTTTATGATAGAAATTGTGTTAGAAAAAGTATTGAATTTTATTTAGAATTTTTGAAGAATATATTATAATTTTTGCATTTTTAATAGCAAGTTGGTTTCGAAATATATTTTGAAGTATTTATTTAATTCTCTGATTATAATCCAATTTTTTATAAAATTGCGAATGTTTGTGAGGATGGATTGATTGATGAGGATTTTCTTTTTTACGTAAAAATTTTTAAAACGGATTTTGGAAACATTTTTGAGTAATGTATTTTGAATATTAGAAAAAGATTAGAAGTTATTCCTTTTTTCCGTGTAGTTTCCGAGAGAACACGGTTAAAGAACTTAATTAAATAATATGAAATTACCTGTCGATGCTGCTTGGTTAGCATATCTATGATTTTGATACGATACATTTCTTTCTGAACCTAATTCCTAAGTCTACCCGGACAAAGTCGCTAGCAAAATCTAATTTTATAAGAAGTAACAAAATATCCATCCAGAACTTTTCACCTTCTTTGGTGTATGCGTCTTTATGGTCACTGAGCATTTTCATTTCTACTGAGACATCGGAAATCAAAAGTTCAATATCATTTGACAATCCAATCTCAACTTTACGTAACTGTTCTCTAATTTATACAGTTAGCGTCGGATTTTTAATCCCATGATAAGAATCTTATTTCTATAAACTGTTGAAAGAAGAAAAAAAAATCTGTAAAAGATTATTAAATACTAATTCTTTTTAATGATTTTGATGGTGTATTCGACCCAGGGAGCTCTATAACTTATAACGTCGATTAAATACTCTTACAGCTTATTTTAGGGGGTTTCAATAGCCTCAACTTTTCAGACTCTCCTTTTTAGTAATCCTAGTTTAAATTATTAGAATACATGTATTAATTTATTAAAATATGTATTTTCAGGACAATATTCTTTAGTTGAGCCAGACGGTTCTATACGGACAGTTGACTACACAGCAGATCCCATTCATGGTTTTAACGCGGTCGTGTCAAAAGTCGGACCAAGTGTACACCCGGCACCGAAGCCTCACCCACGCGTACAGCCGGCTATAATACAATATGTACCGAAACCTATACCAGTGCCTGTACAAATACCGAAGCAATATCTCACTCAGCAGATTTTTGCATCGCCTGAAACTTACTGTAAGTTTTTTTATGAAAAATTTTATATTCGAAATCAACTTTATCATTTAGATTGATTGTACAAAATGAAATCAATGATTTATTCGTCATAATGAAATAACTATCTATTATTGCTAGTATTGATAACACATTGGTTATAATATGTAACAATACTAAATGTAGCAAAGAAATGAATGAATGAATGAAACTACAAAAAATACAAAGTTAAAGTTATGGCCAGGAGATATCGTGTAATTAGTATCAGATAACGAGGCATATCCCATTGTTTTCGGTATAATATTCGGACTATTGTCTTTCAGCGTACGCGAAGGTCGCAGCGCCACAGTTTCCCGAGTACGACGGTTATGACATCGACGGACCTTCTAACAACTTCTATTAATAAAATATATTTAAATAGTGTTTTAAGGATATATTATTTCTATAATAAATCATTACAACCAAAATTCACTATTGCGAGCCGTACCTAATTTCATATTTCAGAAGTCATAATTGTACATAATATACACTTCCTGTTTATTTGAGTCATATTATAAAAAGGAACAGTTGTAGTGTACTTAAAGTTTTTAGACCGGAAACCGGATAGTAAACCGGAAGTAGTGTCTTTATATTGGTGAAATAAGGATGCTAAGGTAAGCAAAAGGCTTCAATGACTGGTCATTGAAATTTAATTTCGTTATTATTTAATTAAAATTAACTTTTAGTTCTTTGGTCCATTGAGTTTATATAAAATTAAAACAAAAATAACTTTATGTAAACAAAAATAATTTGCTAGTTTAAATATAACATTTGTACACAGTATGCACTTATTATTATTTGCATATGTATTAAGGGTTAAGAACTGAGTATTTTACTATATGAAAATGTTGCATAAGGCGCTTGAAAGATTTTTACAAAATATTCTTTAGTCAGTTTGAGAGCGTCGAAAATGGCAGGCGAAATTTTTAAAATTATTATACCCAACATTTCAAAATCAACAAGTTATGGTATTTAAACATTTTAATTATAACATTTACAACTTTTACCAGTACTCATTTAAATAAAACTAATATAATATTTACGAAAGAACTGCAAGTTTTTTATTTTCTTGTCGTCTGTCCGTGATCACGGTTGCTGCAAACTACCCGAAATGTCGGGAGTATGTAGTTATAAGTAAAAAAAAAACGCGTAGTACATCCGAAAATATTAGTTTTTTTTATTTGTTTATATTTTTTAATATTTCTTTTCTAATTTATTATGGTATTAACGAGACTTTTTTTGAAAGGAAAAGAAAGATTTTTATTAATTTTGGGCTTAAAAACGATCTGTTATAACTTTGATAAATATTTTTTTTTACTTTTCTTAGAATCCATTTATGTATGACATGTAATTAAACTATGACGAATAAAATTCGTTGCTAACATTCGTCACAATAATTTCCCTATTAAAATAACTTAAGAGTTATTTAAATTAAAGTTAATTTATTTTCTATTATATCTGAGATTATGGTTTAAATTTCAATGAAATGAATATTTTGAAAAATGAAAGAGAAGAAAAAAAATAATAATTTAGAAAATAACATTTTGTTATTACTATTGGGAATACAATATGTATACTCCTATTTAAACATCCGTCAAACATTCAACTCGTTCAGATGATGCTCAGTCTCGTTCACTCAAAGGAATTCGACTTTTAACTGACATCGTGACTTGCGAAACTAACCGGAACGAATTTTATATTCATCTTTATTTTAAAGTGTTGCAGATGATTTACGTTCAATATAAAAATGTGTTTTTTATGTCCAATCTCTAATACATTATTTCATATAAAAATATTTAGTGTTTTCCCGTTTCTTTGATGTTTTTGTTCTTTACTTTAAGAGCTAAATTTTTTTTCTCATTGTTTTCTGTTGCGGTGTTGTAATGAGAAAAGAAAAAACAAATTAACTGTATACAAAAATATTAATGAAAAGTATATGAGGTTTTCTGTACATTATATGAATATTTTTTCTTGCAGAAATATTTATTTACATTTAATTTAGCATACACCAGCCAAAAACTAGGATCATTTACTATATTTTATTTCACAAAGTTACTATCCCTTAATTAAACTAGTTTATAACAGCGACTTCGCTCGTGGTTTTGTAGTTCACTATTCAGCACTGTTCTAGAGGTTTATGTTACAAACATAATTTAATATTATATTTTATTACCGCATCAGGTATTTGTGTTTGATTGAGTAATAAAGGCGCAGACATACAAACCTTCACTTTTGAAATCAAGCAATTATGCTCTAATAAAATATTTGGTGTTCTGTAAACTATAATAATAACATTAGAATTGAGAGACTTGTATTGATGTTTGAAACAACAAACACATTTTATAAAAATAAAATTAGATTTCTAATTCGCTTTTACATATATTAAGGTATAATTGACGTTCGTAATTAGTTAACTTATAAGAGAAACAATTTAATTGCGAAAGTTATGAAGGTTAAAGCTTGGAAATCAATAAAGCAACTCACGTCCTGTTACACGTATAATTATATTTTTATCAGATGCCATAATGGAATCGAAATAGAAGATATAAAAGTAGAAGTTCGTCAAATAGTATTATTAAAAATTTGTTTCATTACATTTATGTAAATATCACATTGAAGAATTGCTGTATCTACTCCGATCAATTCGTTTGGAAATTAGTTACAATTATATTCAGATAGTGCGAGTAAAATAATTGGTGTTCGTTCCATATAGACCATTAAGAACATATTATTAACGTATACGTTTTAAAATTGAAATTGCGAAAAGTAAAAATCTATTAAGCCATAGAGTAATATTGCATTGTAAATAAAGTAATAACACTTAAAAACAAGATTGCAAGCGAGCGCCTTCAGGTAGATCCAAATTGTTGCCCAAATATTCGGGCAACAATTATAGATCACTGCCAATCTTTGTCAGTTATCAATACGTGTTGACAGTCCCTGCTTCATATAATTGCAAATACAATCTTTTGCGATCGTAAAATAAAGTGCTCGCAATTAAGTTTCGAAAGAGTTTTGATTCTATTGCTGACTAATTACAACATTGTTGGCGAGAACATGAGTACAACGTCTTAAATTACTGATTGAGTGACATTATAAAGTATGAGAAATAATGGACCTTTTCGTGGCTGTGACATCGGAAATTTGTCTTGCTCATTTCTAATGAAACAATAGATAATTGATCGGTCACGTGTACATCATACATGCATGGTCAGTTACATAATCTCATATAAAAGGTACTTCTTTTCATTTCGTATTCTCTTTATAAACTTTATAGATTTGACGGTTATTTATAGATTTGGTGAACATTGAAGGTGACCAGATTTTTAAAAATATTAGCCTCTACAAGATAAATTTGTGTTTAAAATAACATAAACCGTTCAATCTTATTTTATTTTTATTGTTATATGCCATAAGGCTCTTTCAATCTAATTTTATGAAACTTTTAAATCTCTTATATAATACAAGTAACTTTTTGATATTATTTTTGTGTGCGGATAGAACATTTTATAATTACGACCAATAGAAGTAAAAAATTGTGAATTATCTCGGTCATTAAGAAGCTTCACGACGCTAATTTCTGACCAACCTTTTGAGATTGAAATTGTCAAACGTAACTAAAAATGATAAGAGAGCTGTGGAGTTTAAAAAAAAAATGTGTTTCTGTAATTATAGGGTCCACCAGGGTGATTTTCGATCCTCCCTCTCCTTCTTTTTCGATTGGATTAGATTGAGTTAGATTTCATTAATACGTATGGCCTAAAAAATAATTCTTAAAAAACTGGTATCGAGAATATGAGTATTATCAGTCCTTGATCTGGTTCAAGTATGTTGAATTCGAAAAAGCATCTATAAGAAGCGATTCTATTGATGAATTCCGAAAACATCGGGTGGTGAAGCATGAAATACCATTAATTATATACAAAACTTGCTAGATATGAATTCTATATAATCTTCAACAGAACAAAAAAGCAAGAATATTTTATAACTGCAAAATATATAAGAAACTAGTTGTTGAATCGGATTGATAAGGTGGCGCCATTTATATAAATCATAAGTTCGTTTTACGTCTACAATTTCTAGGCAAAACAGCTATCGTGAATAATTTTTATGAGAGCTTTGAGCAATATCTCTTGAATTTAACTTCTAGAGGATCAAGATTATGTAATATGATTTTAATATACTATAAATAACCCAGCCATACATTTTATACAGTCGGCTTGCAAAACTTTGGATTGATCTGATTACTATTACTAAATATTACTAAAATATTATTGAGATGAGATGCCTTCAGGAACGTAGACATTTTTTATCAAATTATCCATTTAACAATCCCTAAATATTCAGCTTTATGATATGTAGGTTATTCCAGTAATGATAAACTGAATCGAAATACGATTGCAGTGCTGTAGAAAAATGTTCATAATTAAGAACCACTACAATCCTCAAAGAGAAACCATTCGATGCTAACAAAACTCTTGTTGTTATTTTTTAAATAATGATGAATTCCAATTGCATATTTTAACATGATTGCTTCGAATGTATTAGAATTATAAATGCAGAATGGATATGTGATACTGGTTATACGTAACGATGTATCAAAATCCTTCTGCTGGAAAAAAATATTTTTTGAAAGGCGTCCCAACATCGTTGCTTTGTCTGTCATGATCTTTAAATAACACAAGTTAACATTGGTCCAGTATGAAAACGCCCTTGACTTTTAAACGTAACGCTTCCGACGCGACAAAGAGAGCAGATATTTGTAACACTGATCTGAGATAATTGATTGATTTATTAATTCGTTTGTCTTATATAACATATTCATATTTCCATATGTTCATTGACATTCTGATCCACTGATACAATTTTTATGGACTTGAATGAACTAAATATTTGGTTTTAAAAATGAATATGTGAATTATATTTATTTAAAAACAATTTTATAATCAAAAATCAAACTAAGAGATAAAATATTAGTGGTGTTATATTATATTATATTATTTTCTTTGCAAACGAGTAGACGTCAGAATTTTTATGGCACTATCTTACTGAAGCCATCAGAGAAAGGCATTATCAAAGTTATTTACCAAAGTATGGATAATCTTAAATATGTAAATTGCTGCTTATTTTTGTTATAAGTAAATCTTTTTTACCATAAGTCAAGTCCATGGTTGCCATCACTATTAACATAACTGTTTTTTTTTTGGAACTTCTATGATCTTGTAATTTCTTTTTGATTAACAATACTTCATTTCTTTCATTTATTAGGCTGGCAAACAAATTAAAAGCAGATCTTGTGGTAAATGGTCAGTGTCGCCTGTGTACCCCTACATTGTAAGGTGAATTGTTGATGTGTTTTCGGATTTGTTTTTCTTCGAGAAAACTCGATCTTTGTAATATCAGATGTTTGAGCTAGCAGCTTTTAGAGAAATCTCAGACGGAAGATATACATTCGCCTTCACCCTTATTTTGTAAAGACATTTTTCTCAATTTTATCGCATACATAATTATCTACAGATTCCATTACATTAATATGATTTCTTATATTCGGATTTATAAGAGATTATTTTCATCTGAATAATTTTTAAATTGTCTTTTTTTTTTACGTACGAAAATATACATTATAATAAGCTAGGGTAGTACGTGGTGTACTTAGTGCCGATCAGTTTGACTCTCAGATTGTTGTATTTTTTCATAATTGTTACTAGTGTAACAATTATGTCGACTCAGTAGTCGACACTATCCATCCACCGCATTCTTGTGAATATGCCTAGCATTTGCCTGATTTTGCTTGATTTTGAACGGCAAATTCCGAGGTTTGTAATGTTAGAAATACGCCCTATCCTAACACAACTTAATGAGTATGTATTCTCCATGTATATTTTCTTTATCAAGTATCAAAATGTAAAATCGACCATTTAAAGGTTTGGCGTTCCAACTATTTATTTACTTCGTAATTTTTACAGAAATAATTTTCTATAAAATAGTGGCAATTTTTATAGTCATAATAAGAAAATTATCGGTGATAAGACTGATAATTTTACTTTTTATTTAATTTTGAAAATAGTATGTTCAATAATTTGATATAATTCCGTCTTTTTCTGTATATTTTTTTCTGGTTACAATTCTGAGTGTTATGTTTAAATTGTGTAAACCGCATTAATACTCTGAATGTTTGCGTTCATCCCCCTCGCAGTCTGATAGTGGCGTCGGTTTTGAGGAATGATTACGTGATACTTATTATATGATCTTATATCACATTAAACATATTATTATTTATACATACGATTTTTATCATATTGATCCCTTGAAGTATGAAGAATGCTTAAAACTATCGTCCCCGATATAGTTTTGCCTTATTTGGATAAAAAACGTATACTATGTCGCTACAACTCGTGAGTCTTGATAGGTATTTGTGCATAATCTAGTTAATGTACGGAATTGCTGATATTACCTTCAATGCTTAATGTTACTGCCACTTTTATGGATCGCGTTGAAGTGTTAATATTGGAATTTTATTGTGAGGCATTCCCTTTTTATGCTTTTTCTTAAATCAAATACAAAACTTACACATCCGTGTAGTTGAAAATGGGTAAAAAAAGGGATAATACAAATATTTATATATATATATATATATAAATATAAACAGTATTTTTTTTAATGTTCATTATATCAAAATTTTTATAATGTTTATGTACGGTATGATTTCTAACTTTTCCTGTCTGCGTTTCTGTTTTTCTGGCTGAGCTCTGATTATCTTGACAGATTTTGCATTATTTATGCAAGGATAAAATATTGCTTATTATGTTATTGTTCTAGTGTCGAGGCTACTTACTTTGACAACTAAGTTATTTATAAATTTATATTAAAATAAATAATAAATTGATAAATATTGTGCGATGATGCTCGTGCCATGAGTCGGATGTGGATACGGATGCTCTTTTTAACATAAATTAACCAACTGGTTGCCCTTTGATGGTGGACAATAATAAATACTGCTATTACTGGCAGCTCCGGGTCACAGTGACAGACATATTAGATGTCAAGTAGACAACTCTATCTATCGACAATTTGATGAATGTATATATATATATATATATATATATATACATTCATCAAATTGTCTAAATCAATATTTATGCTTTAAAAAGCTTATTCCAATAATATTAATGTAATCTCATTTCAGGGATTTACTGAATATGTTAATTATAATAGTATTATTAATCACGGTACAATAATTATTTATACGTTGATAACAATTGGTAAGAAATAAACTTGATATTCAAACAATATATCTTTTTTATTCCTAACTTCTTTATAGCATAAGCTTTCACGTTTAATGAGATCAGACAATGCTGAGAGACATCACTAACACTTTTTAACAAGACAAGTCAAGAAGATATGGCATGCAAAATTGTATTGTTTATTTATTGTTTTTAAATTTTAACCTATCCGTCTACCATGATGATGTCGAAATAATTTTTCGAAGGTACATAACAAATGAATAGATTATTTTGGATTTAAATAAACCCAACAGTTTAAAGTAAAATTGACACATTAGATTACTAAACAGATTACATGTGAACGTAATTATGGATTATAAATTAGCTTGGAATGTTGTCGTGAGGTATTCGGTATATTAGATTTTAGATAAGAAATAATTATTTATCACAAAGACCAGTGTTAATTAAAAACTATTAACATATACACTCGACGAAGCTTTGGATTCGTCTCCATATAATATGTTTATATATTTTCTTAAAGTACAATTTGCCACAAATTAAAAGAAGTATGAATTGTTTAGGTACGGTTTAAGCGGGTTGTAGGCGGTTATTTAATGATATGTCAATGTATATGCCATATCTGTGGAGTTATTAAATATTAAATATCGGTATGTAAGTCCTTACAGTTGCTTTAGCAGCATAAGAGGGTCGGATTATTTGAATGTTTCAAAACAGATGGTCGTACAATTCAACGGACTAAATTTTCTTGCTAGTCCGAAGAATTCTGAAATTACTTTCCCACAAAAACAATTCTGAAGAAAATATGATCTCGCTCTACATTACACAGCACAATTTTACTTAAATAGATATACAAATGGATACCGGATATTTCCCAAAAATATTCCTATAGAGAGTCGAAACCTCTCAGTATTCCATGGATTCACCGTGCGGGTGCCGGGTCCATCGCGTTGCAGGGAGAGGAGCTTCAACAGTGCCTGGGACTTGTGACCTAGGTGTAGGTTTAAGGGGACCCTATTTGAAACGAATCCGCTAGGGCTGCCTTCGACGCACGTTCCAAGAATGAAGTGATGTTAGTTTTTGACAGGCCTAAGTCTTTTAGCAGGTTGTAGAGAGATTTGGCTGTTATACCTCTCGCTCCTACATCTACCGCGTACAAATTTACAACGAACATATTCTTAGTGAGTTCGTTAGTGAGCTAGTAATACTTGTTAACCTTGATGGCATGGTCTTTGGGGATGTTGGTTTCCCAAGGAACCGTGAGCTCTATTAGTACAACGCGCTTTAAAATTCGCAAATATAAAAATATGTCCGGTCTGGAGGCCGACGCACAAATATCCTCTGGGATTTTATATTGCTTCTCATACGTATCCATCATTATAGTCCAATCCGAAGCCGCTTTAATAATAGAGTAAGGCTTGACGTTGATTTTGTAGCCGTAGTGCGTTCTCTCTCGAAACGTATTGATTGTTGGATATTTCTTTTTGCTGCCGATAGACTAATCGCTTCACGTATGATTTCTAAAACCCTGTCGTGACGACGCGAGTACTGACCGCTATCTAAGAGTACCCTACATCCCAGCAGCAAATTCTTAGCAGTTCCAATTGCCTCTCCGCAGATGTAGCAAGTTTTTTCGGTACCTTTGCCCCATCTTACTAAATTACTCTGATTTGGGAGAGTCATCTGGAACGCATTGAGATAAATTAGTAGCAGTACTGGCGACCAATCATCAATTAAAGTGCGCCATTTTAGTGCTAATGTAGCCACTCATTTTGCATTTCTAAGCTCATTGTATGGATCTTATATTTAGAATTCTCGTCTTTAATACTTTGACGACGTAACAGTAGGTAAAATGCTAGATGTGATGCTGTCTTAATGTTCTATATACTAGAAAGAAAGACTGAAGATTAATATTTCGATAAAATATAAAAAGGGGAGTGGGGAACACTGAGATCTTATGACACTTTTCTGTGATGGTAGTTCCCATTACTCTACGGTGATGTACTACTGTGATTTGATGAGAATACATACCATACAAATACGAGTTTTGTCCACCTTACTTATATAACATAAACAGTTTATTAATTGCAATCGTACGATAATGATATAAATGCAAGAAAAAAGCCTAAAAAAACACAAACATAGTTTGTTTTACATTTTAAACATTTGTCTAGCATTCATATGGTTTGACAAATTGTAGAAATAAACAAACTTTATATTCAATAACTTAATGATCTATAACAAAGGACTATAAAGCATAAAGAGGTTTCTGTTATAGATACAGAATCATCGAAATGTTTTGGAATACTAATACCAATAAAAGTCGTGATAAGCGTTGGAGGTCGTGAAATAAAGCATTCTTGACAATTCGTGTGTCGTCCGGCCCTGAAACGAAATAGGGAGATGAGGCTTTGTTATGAATCTCTTAGTTTTATATATCTGGTTTAATGAAGATTTCTTTAAACATATTACGTTTATTTATATGAAGGAAATGACAAAAATCAATTACGTCAATTAACTCAACATTTTAATGTCTTTATATATAATATATTCTTGGCAATTAATTATAAAAATCTATTAGTTTTTGATTGTGTATCGTGTCCACGATAAAAACTAAGATCATTTATTATTATAGGTACATGTGTTTGGATCCCAAAAAAACTTGTTTAAAATGTATGTACATTTATAATAAAAGTTGTTCTAAAGTTCATAGCACTCTAATTATTTAATATAATATAGTTAGTTAACTTTTATTTTTAACCTATTATATACTCGTCAATGCAATAGTCTGATAGATTCAATGCAATAATTTACTTTTACTCATTAAACGTTATGCTTTTATAGAATTAAATATCGTGTTGATTCTGACCATGAAATAATTATGAATTAATTTTGTTAATTGCTATATTTATACAATATTTTGGCTATTAAAATACTAGACGATTGTCTTCAATATATTTGAGAACCTATATATGACTAAAACACAAAATGTACTAAGTAAATCGTCACTATGGTGCACATTAAAAGGAACGTTACCAAAAATTAAATCAGCATGCAAATCGTCTAACTTAATATTTTTGTGTATCTTATTATTGAGTTTTATATAGGAAATAATGAAAGACACTTTCGTTTCTCAGAGCACTAACCTAAATCCTTTAAATCGTAACAGAAATCTATGACTAGCTTATTAAATAAACCTAATTGATCTTCAAATTCAGTTTATCGTCCTGTCAAGATGATATCTTACAAAAGACAAGAGATGGTTAAGTAACTGTAGTGAGTGAATCTTGATAAAAACTAAAAAAGAAACAAGATATTAATAGCTTTAGGAAATATGATAAATATCATTTTAATCGACAGTTCAGTTACAGACAGACACGTAGTTGCAAAATTATTTTATTTAATACTAATTTATTTTCATTATAAATGTTTGTACATTTATCTATATCTATATTTTAAATTTTGTAAAATTATTAACCAAAGACCTGCCACTTGTGATTTATCGATATCATGGAATAGCAGTATAATACTAATTTAGAACATTGTTTAAAGAATCTATTTTAAATATTATAATTCCAAATAAAAACATATTATTTTACATGTAAATAAAAAGCTAAAATAGATTAGTAAACTGTAATGTTGGATGACAAAATTATCTCTTGGAACATTTCTCTTAGGCACATATTTGAATAATTTGTAGTTAAGATATACAATATGAACAGGAAGATTTTAGCTTTAAAAAAAATAAGACGAAGGACAAAAAGCGACCTCCAAAAATAATAATCTAGATACAGTAACTCGTTGACGACAAAAAGTTGTCAGAAAAAGATTCGTTGACATTTTAATACCATAAAGGTGTTGTAGGTGATTGAACTTTGTTTAATTGACTCTGTTTACACTATTGAAGTAAGTGCACGTTGATCTCATAACAACGAATAAATTCAATTAATTTGTTATTTTCTGTATGGAGTAATTTCTGTATATTTATCGTATATAATTTTGCTAAGGCTATATCGATCGAAACAAATAACGTTGCAGTGATTTGGTGATTTTAAATGTTAATCTCATTTATATTTTGTTCTTGTAAATTCTGATATAGCATATGACTCCTTCTGATAGTGCAAGGGCAACATAAAGTAGATTTTTTATTGAAGTCGTGAAAATTAATTTCGATACATTTTCTTCCTTACCAGATCTTGTAAAGGATTTTGGTTTCATCTGTATATCAGCAGATGATAAATTTATTAATTTTAGAATTGTTCAAAATCAAGAACAGTGTTAGAGTTTATGTTGTTTTATTAATATTTTTCTGAAAATTGCTGTAGTGTTTTAATTTACAACTTTTAGTAATTGTGAATCACTATACATATACATTATGGTTATCTGTACTTTGATGATGTAAAAGATTTTGAATTAAAAAATTATTAAACGATTTGAAGTTTTCAGCATAAAATGCTACTTTCTAAGTCGATTGAGTTTGGGATTTCAGAGTTCAAAAACGTAATTTTTATTATTTTTGAATGACGTCTAGGTTATCAACACTGTACTCGAGAACAGGAAGTAAATTAAATAAAGTGAAATTCATAGCTTTCCCTTCCCTAGTACGTTATATTGTTAAACGCCAAGATAAATTGCAGTTGTTACATGGCTCTGATAATGATTCATAAGTTAGGGCCTCTTTCCTACATATCTAACAACGGTAATGTTTAAGAGAGCTAACCTGTTCTTTGCTATCAAGACGTCATGTACTTTTGATAATATTTCTACTAACATTCACATTAGAGACACAGTGTGTCTCTTATTTTAATATTCATAAAGATAGATTTAAAGAGATTCATTAAACTCCTTATGATATCTAAGATTTTCGCGAATATTAATTTAAATGAAACTAAGTTTTTCGAAAAATACTACGCGCTTTTTATTATTTTATGAAAGCACATTTTCATCTCGTTTCCTCGTGATCACGGTTGCTGCAAAGGAACCGAAACGTCGGGATTATGTAGTCGTAAATTAATAAAAAACGCTTAGTAGTACCCGAAAACCTTAGTTTCATTTAAACTATTCTTAAAATTAAATCGTCTTATTCGGAGTAGTCCTCGGTTGACTGCGTGGCTTACATTTCTCAATCATCCTGTCAGTTCCTAAACCGCATGAGTAAGTAGTACCTTGTTGAATCATCTTGTATTCAAGACTAATTCTGTGTCCGTATATCTAACACTGTATGTTTGCCAAAACTAAGCTGTTATATAAAGCTTAGTAACAATTTGTAACAATCAAAACATAACAATATTTTAAGTGAAGTATTTTCACATAATTAATTATATAAAATTATAAATGACATTTTATTAACATTCCTAAATCAAATATTTGAGAAGTAAGCTAGTAAGCTTTTCCGCAGCTATTGCCACATACTTTGTTCGTTTATGATGTCCTTATACATTTATATATAAACATAACTATGAAGTTTTTACAATTAAATTAAAATCATGACTTAATTTTAATAATAACAAAGTTATATCAGATGGAGTTCACAAATTTACATATGAACACAATTTATTGTTGTCGACCTTCAGAACGGCTCAGTTGGTCATCACACTGTACTTGTAAAAAAGATGGTAATAATCATGATAAGCAAATATGGACTTCTTATAAAAAATAATATATTTTATTACTGTATAACGATAGCGGCATTGTTAGACTAATATTTGAAAAATACCTATATATAGATCCAACGTAACCTTATAAAGTGTCACGTTTCATATGCTTTTAAAATAGCTTAAATAAATATTTTATATATAAAATTTGACATAATTACTGGATGTAAAAGGGCATTAATATGTTTATCATAAACTTTTGCTTGTATAACACGTGTTTAACATTTTTCAGACGAGCATGACTGCACCATATAAGATTATGCATGTGTATATTTAATTCTCCTTCTTTTTGCTCTTTAAATTCAATGCTATTATTAGTTTCATAACAGATTAGTAAATATTTGAAAGCTTTAACAAACACAAGTATTCGTTCGCAACTAGTACATCGTACAGTTTTTAATGTCTGTTACAGCTTGTGACTTTTTGTTAAATAGACCTTGATTTTTAAATACCAAAGCGAGTGTTGTAATTAAAATGCTATGTAACACTCTATACTTAGCTATTCATGTATGTATTGCTGTTTTCCTTATCTTCACTGTTTAGTTTGCTAGCTAGTGTTTGTAACTTAGTATAAACCCGTGACGTCACTTATCTATTCGATTGCTTATTCTAAATGGTAACCACTTATGTGAATAAAATGAAGCTTTTGATATGTATAGTTTTATTTCTTCGTAGATTTCTGTCGTTCTTCTTTATAATCCAGAAAAACAGTCAATTTCATTAGTTGTATTTTATGAGGAAGGAAAATAAAAATTTAACATTTTTTACTTAGTTTCATAAATTACCAGACATGTAATGATGACACATAATTTTTCTGCAAAGGTTGGCAGGTAAATACCAACTGTCATTTGGTAATCATGACAGTAGTTATTTAAATATGCCAGGGACATATATTATATGACCATTATAATAATTGTCCCTTTATGTAATTTAAGGGATTTTAAATAGTTGGATTTAAGTGACATTAGTGTAATGGCAATTCTGATAACTGTCATGTGAATGACAGTACGAAATGTTTTCACTCCATATTACTAATGTTTGACCGTCAAAGGATCCCTTGTAATATTTCCTAGTTACTAAGAAACAACAGAATATAATGATATTGTAATCAAATTTATTTATACCTTAATAATCTTAACTTGATTTGTTTTTGCTATGGTACAAATAAAATATTTAATGTATTTCGAAAATTATTCATAAATTCATTCACTATAATTTCGGAATAAATACGAAAAAAACTTAACATTTGTGACATAAACCTAAATTGAATAACTGTCAATTAAATACGAGTACTTTCGATATTTTAGAATTGGAAAAAAATACGAAATATTTGATAGCCGATATTAATATTTGATCTGATAGTATTATATCTTATAAAAACTGAATGGTATAACGTTTTTGCAAGAAACAAGTTTAAGGCAAACGAACCTTTTGACGATCGGTTGTTACATCAGAATGATTGCTGGAAATGCAAGTGTTCACGTACTTTTTAACTACTGCAATGTTTCATCTCGTCGTGATCATACAACGTGAATCCTGAGATTACTTCCTCACGAACTTATGATATTCGTATATAAAAAGAACATCTTCAGTTGATTAATTAAATTTTTAAGAATTCATTTATTTTATACAATTTGTTTTTGGGTGTGTATCATGCTTATAATCTGCAAGCAAATATGTTATATCAAGTCCTACCAAAGCGAGCCTAGCTTAAATTAAATATTTATTTGCAATTCACACCAAACATAGAACAACGTTAGTTATCATTAACTCCATACTGAATATTAATTAAGACCCCCATTTTTCATTCTGCTATTTCAATTTGTCTTTCCTTTACGCAATCCCAATACGTACTAAACTGAAATGACAAGCCCAGCTTCGTCCACTCTTTGGCTGAATATCGCAATAAAAAAAAAAATTAAAACGAAGCAAGATGGTGGATTATAATACTTCATAATATGAGACCTAAGTTATGGATTGTATAAATCGTCAGAATTTTTTTTTTTTTGGCGAATCTATATAATGTAACTATCTCTAGCGCGGCACTATTATAATTTTTTATCTTAATATCTTTCTACCCTCCATTTGGATATAATAAGTTAAAATTTAATTTTCAAATATGTAACTCTGTAAGCGTAGTGTCTATAAATAAAACAGTTAAAAGCCTTGGAGATTGTGACTTCGATAAACATATTTTAAATGTCTTGGATTTAATTAATAGGTAATCTCAATTTATTATAAGTTCCGATATCGGATACATTGTAACAAAAATGTGTGTAAAATGGTGTGCTATGTCCAACAAGCATGGCTTTAATGTTTCTTAATTAGCATACACAGGTTGTAAATATTGTAAATTGTCAGGGCGTTATAGCAATTGCAACGTCAAGAATGATAATTCTGTTTAGTTGAATCTGGGTTATAATTTCTAAAGAGTGTATTTTCTGCATAAATATTAAACGTCTATTTGTTCCAATTTTTTTAACAAATTTAATTCTGACAAAGTAGTTAAGCAACAGACAAAAATATGTTAATACCAAATTGCTCTTCTTACAGCAGGTGTGGGAGTAAAATTTTTAATTACTCAAGTTCCTAAAATTATTATTATATTATTTATTTTTAGATCCGATAAAAGTTGTGTAAAAAGTATTATATAACTATAAAGTTGCAATTCACAAAATCGTTGGACAGTTTTGGATATATTAGAGAAACATACGTGTCATTTTTTTCATTTATAATATTTTAAGAATGGAACGGTAAACGATTACAGAATTGCATACTTGCAATACATTTAATTTAAGATTATTTGTCAAATACTTATCTGTAAAATTAAAAGACCCAAATTCCGGACGAACATTTGATTTAATTAACAGGAGGTTATATTTTCTTACAAAGTGGAATATAATAAAGCATTCTTGATTTCAAAAATGTTACCTGTGATATTCCTTTCATGTTATATTTATATCACCTTCATCATCTCCATCAGATTCAATAATGATTGTAAATCTGTTTGTATCTTAACATGTTCAAAGATCATGATGAACACGAGTAATATTTCCCTGTGATTAGACTAACTCATAATAAGTCACGAAGTTACAGCACGGACGATCCGCTTCCATTTGCTATGTGGCGAAACTTAGACGCATCTATTTTACAAGTTGATCGAGTTCTATTAAACGATTTCATATCGACAGAAATGACCTTAAGGCTTGTTAAATTTAATAATTTCTTTTTACCATGTAGAAGGTTTTTGTTCTTGCATACTTTTATTAATTTCCATACTCCTAAAGGAAGAATCTTCATAACTGCTGCAACGTCTATCTACTGATGATACGATAGTCATCGGTAAGATTGAATTTTATGACCGTTGATTACAAACCATTACTTTAAACGTCTTCAACAGTGTCAGGGAGTGATTGTAGCTTTATAATGTTCATTGCTATCCTTCGAGATGTTGTGTTTAATGGTCAAGTTAAACTGTAACAGAAATATTTTTTTTTCATAAAAAGAAACAGAATTAAAAGGCATTCAACTAAATGTAATTTCATAAACCAACTTTGAAAATGAACATTAGATCTAATACTAATTGAATTATTTTAAAATGCAATACTAAGTAATCTTTTTGGAGAATAAATTTTTCAAGGGAGAAAATCTTCAAGACAACGAAAATCGATATGTGAAGGTTTATAATAATAATACTTAATTAATTCAAGTCCATGTTTAAAATATGCACATGTTTTAGAACTAACGCTGTTATTATTGTAACTATATGTAAATATATTTAACATTTTGCAATTAGGTTACTACAATAAAAATGTAGAGCAAGCCTACATTCGTTAATTAGTTAGAATGAATATAGAAACTTACAAAAATTAAAAATTTATAAATGTTTTTTTTATATATATATTATTGTTAGTGTTCTATTATTGTTAGATAATAAATTATATTAATTTGTAGGTCAAACGTGTACATCGACGTCAGATCGTATCTTTACAGCGAGACCACTTAACATTGCAACCGTCTCTTTAGCACGTGTGCAGATTGTAATGCGACCGTTAGTAATCTACTTCTTTTGAAAAACTTACATTTCGTCCTTAAACTTATTAAGTAATAAAACTGTAATGTTGCTGTTTACGCCCCCAAATTTTAAAGTGGCGGGTACATCAAAAGTAAAGCCAATGCAACTTTTATGAAACATTTTAAGGTGAGTCAGTAAATTAATATATTTTTTATATGAAATTGTTTAAGTAAATATTTTATCTATTTGTTAAGAAGGTCATTTCAAAATCTATTAATTGTTTTGTGATTTGTTGTTTTTAAAATTTTATAACATTTCAACAAATTTCCTGAAAATAAAAAATATTGCTGTATTGGTTCTGTAATTTTCGAGCTCTTTACTTCGTAGTAATTCAGTGTTTTCTAAAATTCGATTAACTTTCCAGATATTTATAGCTAGCTGCAAATTTAATTATGTAAATATAATGATTTTTCACTAGATTAACTGCTCACAGACATGTAATATAATTTAATGTAAGTGTCTAAAATATATAAAAATATTATAACATAATTGCATTGCAGATCTTTAATCAAAAACTTTTCCCCTATTCTTTTCAGAAATAATATTATATCTTTAAAGGGGCTTGAAAAATCATTAATCTTTCATATTAGGATATAAAACCAAAGTTACGTTTATGAAAAAATTTACGTGAAACTATTTTCATTCAGTGATTCTTTTTCAAATAAAACGCGGTTCAGAATTCAGTTTAGTTCGTATAAAATAACTGAACATTACAAGTTAAATAATATGGTTTTTGAAAACAATTTTTTTTTTGAGATCAATGGAAAGATCATATATATAAAAGTTTTATAACAAAACTATTTTTGTTATTTTTTTCGGTATAATTAAAAAGTCATATTAACTTAAAAATAAATTTTTGAATCCAGTACCGAAAACACGTCGACAGTTCCCAAGCGAACCCGAGTGCGTGTGACGTCACAATGTAAATTTTTCCCAATTGTAGCACACAGCTGATACAGTGTTTTGACGTTTAACCGATAATATTTCGTTATTATCGTCAATATATCGATAAATATATTAAAAAAGTTGAACCTTAAAAGTTATCGTGCTTGCTTCGTACCGATATGTACGATTTCTACAAAAACAACCCCCGAAAAAATATTTTTAAATGTTCCTTAAGATGTGAAACATCGTAATCAAAGGTTCCAAGCAGTGCGACGTCCTAAAACCAAAACATATTTTTTTTTGTTGTAAAGATCATTTTGATGTAAGTATTTTATAATAATATAGTAATGCACAATTATTTCTGTAAACGAATAAATTTACTGAATAGAATTCAATACCAACATTTTTTCAACTAAACTCCAAATCATAACTTAAAAAGTCATAGCATTAAAAAAACTATGAATAATTTAAAATATATCCAGATCAGGTATACAAGGATTATATTATCGGATTAGCTTTTATAATAAGACCATTTAAACTCTTAAAAGTAATATTAAGTTAGTCCTATTAGTTTTTAATCACTGAAGTATCAATGGATCTTGATAAATTTTAATTTCGGGTTTTACTTGTGTTTTTATGCAGTATCTAAAATTGTTAATCTTATTGGAATTCTCGTCTTAATACCATTAATTTTTAAACAATTTCTTAGTGAAACATTATATTATATTCTAAGCATATTTTTCCATACTTCTCAAATTAATCGATTGCTGTAACGATACTTTAATTTTAAAAGCTCGTAAAACAGGGATGGCTTCAACATTGTCATTGCAATGCCGTGACCCAGATTCATAAAACCTGAAAGAATTTTGATGAGGGCCTATTTATTTTACGTTACAAAATTAGTAGACAAGAATTTTATCATGGGGGATATGGGTAGACAGTGCATTCATGAATTTATAATAGTTTTCAATTGAGCAAATAACAACCATATATTTGTCCATGAACATTGGACGATAGAAGGAATAATTTGGTAAACGAAATCGATTATAGGATTTTTTTTTAATGTATATTGTTTTTTTGTTAGGTTTTAATAAATTACTTAGCCTAACCGTGTTATAATTTAATATATAATAATCAATAGTCCACTAGGAACATATTATAGGTATTGTAATTGAATAGGAGGCGGAGAACTTGCCTAGCGTGAAATGAGCTGTACAAATGGCAGCATTGAATGGGTTGAAACAACGTAGCAGCTTCTGTAAAGGTGTATGTAGACTAACTCAATATTTGTTGACCTAAATCTGTTTTTATAAAATCATTTCTTCGTTACCAATACCGGTTAACTGTCCCAGTGAACAAGCATGCGAAGTTTGATACATTTTTATGTAATATATTGTCAGAGAACTGGTTTATAGTGCACGAAAATTAACATTTTGAAATAATAAATTCAATTAACAACGACATTACAACAAACTATCTGTGTTATTACACATGAAAAGTTTTTTAAATACTTGTTGTAGATTTAATTAGTTAGTCATAAATAGGGATTATAGCACAGCAATTATTTAATTATAAATATTAATAATAATCTCGCCTTTATATCAAATTATCATACAATGAGCCTCCGAATTGTTGTAATGAAGGTTGTTTGCAAGTAACTGTTCATATTTATTATAAATAATAAATCAGCTATTGAAAGCTATCTTGATGCTACTTGACCGTGGATATTATAATATGATTGGGAATTAAATTATGATTTAGTTGTATTGATTGTTATAGACGTTATTTCGTAAAACTTTCTTTTTTTTTTATTTCAACTACATGCAGTTTATTTAGGGCAAATGCAATGAATTTAGATTAGCTGTGATGAAGTTACACATATGACAAAGAAGTAGTCAAGTAAATACATAATGTATCTCCGTATTTTATTTTAGTTCGCAACAGACGTTTATTTTTTTCTGTAGTCTATTGTGCTAGTAAATCAAAAAGATATCTTTACACGGCATCGAATATTCAACATTCAACATTCAGAGCAAAGAGTATTTAAATAAAGATGACATGACATGAGATGGCATGATGACATATAGTATTACTAGCTATTGCTAGCAAATTTACCGTGTACACTAAGAGTTTTAAAAATAAATTGCTGCATTGCTATGGAAATAGAAATTATAAAGCTTGACTTGACCGATGACAGTTCTTTTAACTGATAGTTCTTTAAACTGGCTTCTTATATAGATGTAACAACAGAAGATAGTTGAATTTGGAATCTAATTAGTTCTTTATGACTTAAGAATATAAAGAGTATATTTTATTACACTTATATTACAATAACATAAAATTTCGTCCTGAAATTAGAGTAGTGAAAAACGTGTTGGATGTTGTGTGATGAATAGACAAAAAGATATTAAGATATTAAGTTCTTTATGACGAATTTATTTTATTTATTACTGGTACATTATCTATTTATAGAATTTGATCGACACTTTATTATATTTTTGGATAAAAAATATATACTTTAAGGTTTTGGGTATAACTAAAATATAGTGGGTTTGGGAAGTAAGATATATTTAAAACGTTAAAAGTAAATATATCACCTTATATATTTTAAAACATTTGGGTTGCCTAATCACGTTTGATTAAATCCGTTCTCCTTTTGTGGTCAGTCGGCACATCACTAGACATTCCTTTGAAATATCTGATAAGGCATAGTATAAAACCTACATCGCTTACAATTACAGCCATTATCTTACGATCTTTATTGGGTGACTGATTAGCTCATAATTATCTAATGATAGACCCCGATGCCCATGAATGAAGATAAAAATCCAATCAAACCACTTTAGTTTGAACTCATCTATAAGACAATTTATTAAGGACTTAGTATAAAAAGACTTTGAAATAAGGTCTAGTTATTTCAGTTAATCTGAATTTGAATAGAGAAACAGCTACTCTCCTTTCAAATTAATATATTCTTTTATTAGGTAACAAATTTTAAGTAATTTTGGATTTGCATATGGATTTATTTTAATGTGTAATTTTATTTAATACGTGATTTAATTTAAATTTAAGTGACACTAATCAGTGAACATAAACAATATTTTAGTATTAATAGCTGGATACAACAGCTGATTCTCAATTTTTTCGAATGCTTCGTTATCCCAAAGTTACTAAATAAATATTTAGAATTTTTCATTTTATATTTCAAATCATTTATTAATTGATATCATATAGGTTATATGGTAGGGGTGGAGGCAGGCATGATATTCAGACATCATATATGATGATGAATGAACGTATAGGTTACGGAGGGTGGTCGAACTAAATAAGAACAACGAGGACTAAATATTTACGTTTCTTAGTAATTCATTCAATCTAAACTAGCAATACGAACACCACTAAGCTATCACTGAATTCTAACTAAACAAGTTTCAGTTTCTACAGGACTCTGACAGAACCACCAGCATCAAATATTATTCTCTTTCTCTCGGTCCTGTTTTCCTAAGCTGGGATCTATTGTAGAGCGGAATGTTTCAGAATGATAGCATAACTGTCACATTTCTATCCAACTTATCACACGTTTCGTTTTAACATATGTATACACCTCTGTGGCTGTAAAATAATCATTTCTATGCTATATGGTTGTTGTATAAAATATTTTTCACGATAAATCTATTAGAATCGCAGAAATTTAATTTTGTTTATTTAGTTTTTATGATTTTTTTTTACAAAAAAAGAATATAATCTTATAAAAAAATTTAAAATACTTAAATCCGTTCTTCTTGTTATTCCACTGGATACAAATATTCAAACAGGCTTTTAAATGTTATACTATATGTTTACTATATGACTTTTGGTCGTGTTAGTAGAACGTATTTTTTGGGGGAGCCTATTAGAAGAAAAAATATATAATTTAAACATAATAAAAATGTGATCTGTTGCAATAGACATCATTGAAATTGAAAAAAAAAATGATTTCATATCCTCTAGCAAAACAATAAATTGGTTACATGTGTCACAACCGCAAGTAGTCCTAAGATATTTTTATTCAAATTGAATTATATATTCAGAGATTTGGCCAAAGTAGTCTGAGTAACTTTAATACTTTCTAATCCATATTCTGTATTTCAATATTCTTTGTTTACTCAATCAGCAATTGCTCACAAAAGGATTTCGAAATCTTATAAAATAAAGAGTTGTATCAATTGAGACATGAGGTCTGCCCTTGCAAATGAGAAGGCAATGTATTAAAGCTTTAATTTGATTAGTGAAATGAAAACGGAGCTTTTAAATTCTTCTTGCTATTATTCTTTTGATGAGTAAAACAAAAACCATCTCTTTTTATTTTACCTAAACAATATTTTATATATAGACCCAAGTTGTAAGGGACGCAAAGTTGAATTATTTTTTGCTTAAATTTTACATTTTCCTATGAAATAATTGTTTTAATATGAATTATAATCTACCATTTTTTTACCAATCTGTTGGGTAAGCAGTTAAGTAACCAAGACAAAAAAATTCATCAGTTAGGATACTATTAAGGCAATAAAAATCATAAAATGTGATAACCGAAAAAACGGACGTTCTTTTTGATATTATGTTTTATATTTAAATATGGACGATCCAAAATTGCTTCACATTGTAATAGACACAGATATACGAGTATGTATATATTTATAGTTATTTAATAGCAATTTATTTTTTGAGTAAATTATTACGAGCAAAAAGTATATCACCGAGTCCATCCGTTCAATTGTACATTTATTTAATATTACAGGTTGATTGTGATGACTTAAATTAAATTTCAATAATATTGCTCTTACACGACTCGTATTCTAACAATACATCACAGGTGATATGCATGATTTATGTCAAGTAAATACATTTTTGACAAATAGCTATAATATTTGCATAACAATATCGGCTACGAAATCGGGGTTTTATTTAAATAGAGATTAGTATTGCTCTCACGTACTTTAATGTTTTCACATAACTCAAATTGTGAAATACGACACGATAAAGAAAGTAACTTATAGTAAGTTGCAAAGTTCTCAGACTTTATAAATCATTGGTGTTACATTTGTGATACATGCAAAATACTGATTGCTTTTACTTATTAAAATATGTAACTATTTGAATGTTTGTTAATACTATTTAACTCCGAATATGTCATCGTTGAACGTTATATAGACGTATGTATATAAAACCTATCGCTAGTTTTTGTAACAATTCTCAAAATAAAAGAACCATGATAAAAGTTAAATTGGTATTTATAATCGCAAAAACATGATTTGTTCCGGTGAAATAGAATTTATTTCCTTAATTGTTTATTGCATTGGTTAACTCATTGAGTTGAAAAGGTCAACTGTTATGTTATATTTCATATACTATTTTAAAATAAAAAGTAAAATGCGTTTTGTAATAGATTTTTGCCGTTCGAATATTAAATCTATTCATCCCATATTGAATACCATATTATACTTTTTTATTGATAAGAAATAAATGGAATTTAAATGCGAAAGTTTAAATTGAAATGTGTCTTATTTTTCGTCATAAACGTAATAAGCAACCAACAATTTATCTTATTTGTAAAACTAAACATTACTATAATGATATTAAATTAATATTTTCGTACTATTTCAGATTTAGTCTCTATAGCTAGACGAACAAATTACATGCAGATATCTGTTTGTAATTTCAAATTAACAGCTTTTCGCCAAATACATATGAATTTATATAGGATACCTATATCAATACCGCAAGTTTTAATTTTATGTACGTCTGTCCGAGTGTGTGTTTGTTCCGGTTAATCTCTACAACAGCTAGGCCAATTTTGACAAAAACTTCCGTTGCAGTTAGGTTATGTCACGAGGAGTGATATTTTAGGTTCTTTTTAACCGACTTTAAATAGGAGGAAGTTCTCAATTCGACTAAATATTTGTAATGCTTTATGCCTTTAATGACAGATAGTTATGAGTTAGTTCTGTTGTCTCCAAGTCAGAATATAATGCAGGTATTTTCAAAAAAGCGACTGAAACTAATAATAATTATGTAACCTATCTTGAAGAGGTTTTAAAATGCGGGCATAGAAACAGCTAGTATAGACTAAAAACG
This sequence comes from Danaus plexippus, assembly GCF_018135715.1. NCBI lineage: Eukaryota > Metazoa > Arthropoda > Insecta > Lepidoptera > Nymphalidae > Danaus > Danaus plexippus. The sequence continues at coordinate 6,749,524 of NC_083544.1, read as the reverse complement.
ATACGAAATCTGGAAGGTTTTACCATCATTCCTTCACATTAAATCTAATAAACCAGTTTGTAAGAAGTGTAAGCTTGCCCTATAATAACTATAATATAACGTGTGCTGTTATTTGCAGCTTAGTATCATACACCATTTAAAATTCAAACAATTCAATGTGTATTAATCTGTCAGATGTTGATATACTGTGGCGACTTTAAAAGTATAATTTCATAGTTAAGATAAACTCTTGAACTGGTGGTAGTAATTAAAATGGAAACAAAAGAATCAAATGATAAATACTAAATACAAGGTTGTTAGGTGTTTACACATCTATGAATGCCATGTTCAGTGGCCCATGATCGACCTCGGGTGTATGGTCACATTGAACGTTTAAGGTTTTTATTCTTACGTCTAGCTAAATATGTTTCAATTTACTTGATAATGCCTCACACAGAATATTTATATTAAACTCTAGAAACTCATGACTAACGATAATGAATAATATTAAATAATACGCTGTTGAGTTTAATAGTCTCAAAAATGTTAATACCAGATCCAATACTTCTCGTTTATTAAGGTGTGGTTTCCGTATTTATCTACGGAACTCCACAAAGACTTTGTATGCTACTGTATCCTTGTAAACCAGATTTTATTAAAATGGCATAACAAAACAATCTTGATAATGCTGCCGTTTTTATAATGTAAACAAAGCACGTAATTGTTTTATTTTCATTTAATATAAGTATGTTTTTGCTGTACGTAAAAATTAACTACTGAAGAAAAAACAAAAACCACCCGAAAAGTGTCTACATGCTGTTTGATTGGTTGAAATATTAATTTGACTTTAATAAGATATATTCATTGAAGATCTTTTATACTTTTGGTGGCAAAAAAACATGGTATGGTAGGTGATAAGGTCTCGAAAAAACAAAAAAAAATTATCTATAAACTATATGTCTATCACTTCATCTTCATATTTTAAAGTTACATGAGACATATTTTTTTTTTAATTTAATTCGTTTCAAAGTGGTTTTTAACACGATGGACACTAATATCGTATCTATTAGTGTACATAACGTACCTAATGGTACCAAGGCATAAAAAAAAAATATTTTTATAAAAAGTTACCATAATGTTGAAATATTGAGTAAATTATTATTTTTCAAGGAATGAATGATATTCACATATGTTTATATTGATGTGAAAGCTTGTGCAACTATAGTTTTTTATTGAATCATTGTCAGTTTTGCGTAAACATAATTTTAAGCTGGTAATAATTATCTTAAAATTTGTATAAAAAAAACAATTTTTTTCCAACAAATAGTCTTATAAGGTAAGAACAAAATCAGCTCTTAAATTTTTTAATCCTTCAGATAAAGTTCTGTTTAAATCCAATGTAGAGAAGCATGATTTATTAAATTGTTCTCAAAGTCTACGGGTATGTTTTATACGCAAGTTTCCTTTTTGCTGAATTTTAAATTAGTTCTGTGATCCGAAATGGGGAAAGAACAAGAAATATTACATTGAAGAGTCATTGACCTACAACATAATATTATTAAATTATTAAACTTAATATAATTATAATATCTTCATTATTAATATATAATACATTCAGGAAGTACTTTTACATTTATATTTTAATTACTTTCCCTTGTGATTGCGCGTAGGCGTCTTTCGTATCAGAATACGAGTAATTGAGAATATATCTAGTAATTGAGGGCAAACCTTTAGTATTTCGCTGATATAGATTCGCAAATTTAAATATTTCAACGTAAATTCATGTACAATTAAATATTTCTAACAGATTACTACTGTGTATAACAAATAAATTTATATTGAAATTACACACTTACTCAGTAACTGCATTCTATTTAAGAAAATGTTAATAAACTTATTATATGTATGTATATTAACTGTTATGAAATGTCAACCGGCGTGTTATAATTACATGCTGTTGTGATACATTTTAATAAAAACACTGCAAAAAAACTATTTCAATTGAAGATATTTAAAATATATTATTTTTAATTAATTTTATATGGGCTAAATCATAGAAAATTCCTCAGTTTACATTATGCATTGTAAAAAAGGATTTACAAAAATACGACACATGTAGTATAAAGTTTTTTATTAAACTTATGTATATATCTTAACTTTATTTTGATAAAAGTATTTTGAATGACGTTTACAATCTTAGGTTATACCTAGTCAATTCTTAGCATTGAAGTTTTTTTTAATGTGAACTAAATTGTATGCAAAATTTTGTGAGCTCATTGTTTTTAGAAAAAAATCGTTTATATACGTATAAAAGATTTAAGATATAAAATAACTGCAGTGACTTTTAATAATATTTTCTTATTTCAAAAATGGGGCAGGCATAACATGAATCTGCTAATAACTAATTAATATTGATAACACACAAATAAACAATTGATATAGATCCGAAAAAGAACTTCTCTCATCAGAACTTTCAATGTTAATTCCTTACATAACATAATAAATAAACAATATGAGATCTCATCTCGTAGCATATCGCAGACATAAAAGGAAAACTTAGAAAGGTCGTTCTACTAATCCAAATGTCTAATTCTCACGGAGTTCAAAAAGTCGCCGAACCATGGAGTCTTCATTCATGATAATTGATGACGAAAGATCATATTTCAATGTTTCGCAAAATAAATTTAATATCGCAAGTTTATTTACTTATCTCTCGCTTATCACGACTTGAAGGTACGCGTGCGCGTCCGAGGAACAGTTGATGCTTGCGCGTCGGGGAAGACACATCCGTACTCTGCTGGTGGTTTAAGTGTTCGATATTATTACTAGTGACTTAAGGATACCACATATATCGAGATCTCCTGACGGATAAAGGGTGCGTTGAGTTTAATATTACATCCATGTTACTATTGTATTGTATTGTATCGTTTAAACTATGCTATCATTAAAAATAATTAAAAACAATGATTCATCTCTAGTTAAAAAAAAAAATGTTTTTAAAAATTACATAAGAATGAATTATGAGATTGAATAATGAGCTTTCTCTGTATAAATGTATAGGGGAAAGATTCTGTGATCGCTGTCCATGACGAAAATTTAAAATAACGACATTATAATATAATGTTGTTTTGTTGGTACGCTGTTACATTCATACATTATTTTAGTAGAATAATTATTTAAAAAATACATGGGGCTATCAAAAAGTTTTCAAATAGTTTTGCTGAGTATTTTATCAAGGAAATAAATTATTGATATACCTTTTATGTACTTACAGGTTTACTTCTTAACCTCCAGGTTAAAATTTTTTTTTATATCTCCTTATTTAAATAATATTTAATGAGAATTGGAAGTATTCTCAGAAGTTAAACAGAATAATCTTTCGTTATCATTCTTATTTATATTCATATACATTTTGTTCTAGAAAAAGAAAATGTGTATAAAAATTACAGTTAGCAAATTAAATCATCTAATGTTATATTTATGCGAATTACAATAAAACTCTTAAAATTAATCTCAAAGTTAAAACTACTATAAATATTAAAAGCAATTATAAATATATGTCTGATGACATTGAAACAATACAATTAACAGTAATGATGCATAACTGTCACCCACGTTGAAAATGAGATGTAAATGATTTTAATAAGATTTAAGACCTCTTATTTAAACTTTTCGGTGTACCAAAAAGAAGTACGTTAATGAATATTGATTGCATTGAAGACGTAAACTTTCAACTCTTTTCGTAGACCGTTTATAATATTAATCGTGACAAAGCATCTCTTTTTGAGTACGACACATAGACACTGATTAAATCCAAAACGGTTATTTTACAACATTTCCACATATTGAAACCGTTAACATATCTTTCGGGCTATTGATGTAATTTAAATAGTGTGATCTAACTCATGTTTTTTTCTATATTACTTTAAACTAAAAGTTAGCAGTATTTTATTGACATTTGTGCCCAATATCGTAAAACATCATTCAAATGAATAAATTCATTAATTTTATCCTAAGCATAATTTATAAACAAAACAAGAAAATTTATGTCTTCAAATACTGTTTGTCTCTAACACACTAATTAAATTTTTTGCTTAAGCAAAAAATCTTCCTGTCCTTCATGGTCATATTCATTGATGCCTAGAGACAAATTATGATAATTAGTTTGCATTTATTACACTACTTGATGATTCTAATAAACTTAATTGCAATCTTCTGTCCAAACTAGCTTTTAATTCCCATTCCAGTGATCATTAGCCTAACACATTTTAATTTAAAACTAATTTTTCTAGAGAAAAATTACCTTGAATTTGGTTTTGATGTTTTTGAAATAATTTTCAAGGATGGTCGAGATCTCGCTGAGAATATTAATTATGATAAATAACCATAAATCCGTAAAAACAGTTTTTTTGAACATAGCGGCGCGTTTGTTCATAATGTTATTCGTAACACAGTAGCATTAAGATGTATAGAGATTGAGATTGTCTATTCTCAAGGTTCACTTATAGTATTTATTTTTCACGTTCTAAGTAAGATTTTATTTTTATTTTTTTTATGTGATAGTAAAAGAAACTAAACATATTGAATTTTGAGTTGACGATGTAATTATCTTGATTTATCAACATACTATAAATTACAATAAATTTTTTATACTTATATAATGTGGTCTCGAATTGTAGTCGGGACCATGTTCTATTATTCTTTTAGGACGTGGTATGGAACAACAAAAAAATTTAAAGTATTATAAATATAAGTGCGGTCATCAAAACCCAAATAATTTATAAATTTAATTTTTCTACATATATATATACACATGAAAGTACATATCGTTGAATATTTATTTGAAGTCGTTTCTTAATTTAAACTATTCATGAAAGCAAAATAATAGAAATGATATATGTTATTCGAAATTGAAGATAATCGACAAAAATATTTATAAATCACCTCTCATTCTCATGACCTTTTCGATCTCACTCAAATCTATGGACATGTTTGTTCAGGTTTAGTGTCAAATTTGTCAAGTAATATCTGAAAGGGGTTTTAAATTACACAACCTTCGATATGAAAAATAATACTGATGTTTTCTCACCTGTGACGACGGTACCTTGTGATATAATATATACGTGTATTTATATAATTTTTCTTTTATATATATATAATAGGACTTTTAGCAGTTGAATAGGAATATTGCCTAATGGCAAAAAAGGTTGCGCTAATGACGCTTCTCATTTAAGTACGCTATTTGCTGCAGAAAATTGTAAGAATATTTTTCTTTAATTTCAAGTTGAGATAAATGTTAAACATATCACCTAAATTATTATTGCATTATATAGTTACTGTATTTAGGAATCCTCGATAAGGGGTTTGGTTACCTCCAAAAATGAATTTATTGATGACTGAAATTACAAATATTTAGCAATTATTTAATTGAGAAATAAAAAATATTTTAAATATCGATGTAAGTACGAAGTTAGTTGGTTTAGTAATAAGTAATACTAGGCATGTTTACTTATTGACGATAAATACAGATACACATAAAATTTGTAATGATACTTCTAGCTAATGAGAGGCAATGGACTTACTATTTAGTGAAGTAATGGTTATATATTTAGAAACCCAAATATTCCAGTTATGGCAAAATCATTGAATCCATTTTTGAATTAATCTCACGAATATCTGTCCCTCGTTTGTACCCAATTATGGTATTCATTGGAAAGCTTTCACTGTTATAGCTTTGAAGGAAGTGTTTTCCGTGTAATGTAATAGTGTTTTGATGTTCTGGAGCACGGAAGACTTTGAATATAAGCCAATGATGTAATACTTACTTTATCATCTGAAATTGTCAACGTTATACGTAACTCCAAATGGTTAATTGTTGCCACTGAATTTATATCAGCGGTGATGTAACAAGTTGCTTTAAAACCGCAAGGAATAATAGTGTTCCTTTATAATAAACTAGTAGTGGTATGAAGCATAAATGAAATTAACATTTAAAAAACAGTCTTCTTGATAAAAGATATGATCGGAGACTTCATTTATAAAAAATATTTTACAATATTTAATATTTTGTTACAAAAGTGGAAGTTGGTTTGGATTTGATTTTTGTTTTTTGGAAAAAAATTAATTTCTTAATGTTTTATAAATGTAACATTTTTTACTTTGTAAAATATTACATATCTGAGAGTTCCCTTGATAATACGTCTTTAAATTAAAGTAATGTTTTGAAATATATTTTTCGTTTAAATTTATGTAATGTAAATGTCAACGATATTAAAATAAAATCAACATGCTAAGTTCAAGAATCGAATTCTAAATGCAGATCATCTGTCAGCTGTATGTATAACGAATGTTAACAGATAATCCGCACCTTTATTAAATATGAACGGGCCAACACCATGTCCATTGCCTCATCTAATTTAAAACGGCCTGCATTTATTTGGTTTCATCAGAATCTTCCCAGGCCCGGCACAAAATGTCGCTTGTTTTGAAATAGAACGTGATAATGTTATTAGCGTTGTTTGGACAGGACACTCTTTTAGCCATTAAACAGTTTGGATTAGCCCAAAAAATATTCCAAGGACTTTTTTAAATTTATGAAATTAATTATTGTGTTAATGAACGGCCGAGTTGAACAATGATTTTCCAGCAAATCGGTATTAATATTTTAGAATACGGATTACATGTAAACTTAGTGTAAATATAGTTTATTAAACACTAAGGAATCGTAAAATTTTTCATAAATTTATTTATCTTATAAAGATAACAAGTTCAAATTAATTTCAAAATTCTATGTACGCTAGTCAATGCGGGCGGGGCAGACAAATTTATGTTACTGGCACCACCGCATTTATATGCAACAAAATTTAATATTGTGTTATCAACGTATTCCTAAAGTTCAGTCAAAACCACTATTCTAAATGCGTTAAGTAAATTAATTTTATTCGATATATTCTACATTATTTTACGCTAATTTGTATGTGAAAATTTTATATATCTAGTGTATATTAAATAGCCTTATTTGATTGAAAAAATTGTACATATAATTAAAAACAAACATATTTCTCAGTCTAAATAGAATGATAAGCTTCTTTTTAATTCTCATTGTAATCTTGAACTAATACTATTAAACAATTTCAGCCCAGTTTCGTAGTAAAATTATGAACATTTTGCAGCAATGTAATAGGTGCGTTAAGATCGAGGCTAACAGAGCGAAGCTGAAACAGATCGGTTGAAAACAAAATAAATTTAAATACATAAAGTTAGGCCTGAGAAATTTAAGATCAATCATTTATTTATATCTCTTAAAATTAAAAAATGATAATGTATGTTATTACTTTCTGAAAGTCACTCATACTTTAAGCATATTAAATATATTAACTTCATTTTACTATGATTGTCTTAAAAGAATTACAAACGGGTTGTAAATATAATTACTGTCGAATAATCAAATTCATGAAACTTGCAAAAAAAAATCTTTTGCTCTGAAGCCATCGATATGGCACTGTCTTTAAAAGCTTTTATTTGTAACTAATAAAATTAATGTTTTATTTTTAACATCATTTTATTTTAGAATAAGATGTATCCCCACTAAGTCATAATTACTGAAGTTAAAATATTATTGTGATAACATATTAAATATAAAAAACATAAGGAAGAATAATTAAATTTTAACCTTATATAATAATTAATGATTTTCGTAACTGCAATAATACAAAGTAAAAAATGCATTAGGTATTCCTTTGTGGCAAATTATTATATACTTCATAGACAATGTTTGAGATAGCGATCGTATATTCGTGCGGAAAATTCATTCAGGATGTTATAATACACGCTTAATGATGAATTAACAATAATCTTCATAGATTCATAACAGAAAATTATAATGTTCAATTACTTTGCAGTTAGCAATAAATAACTTTATATCTGTAATATTTGCTACAGTAAATATAACACAAACTATAAACGATTACAGTGAATTAAATGGAAGAAAAAATTTAACTAAGGTTATAATTTTAATTCAAAAGTCATAGATTATCTGTCATTTACTGTAGAAAGTAAGACAGTTTAAATAAACAGAATATAACTACATTCTGTTATTGTGTAAGAGTTCGTGACTTATTCAATTTTATAACAAATAAGCACTAGTGTAGATGACATGAGATTGTCGTCAGTTAAAACATGTGGAGTCGTGACCTTTTTCTCGTGATATTGTCATCAAAATTACAGCGCTATTTTCACAAAATTAATTGTTATAAGTGTTAACTCAAACCAAGTAAGTTGTTCGATACATGACAGCTGTCAAGATTTTTTTTATAGAAATAAAGGGTGTGGATAATATCAAAAGATTAACATCATCTGCATAGTTTTGACACGGGACTGAGGATTTTATAATATGATATTTAAATACATTAAATATTAGTAAGCTATAGAAATATAATTTAAATATTTTTATTTATAGATTTATATTTATACCGATTTCGGTCTGACCTCAAAACGATCTGCCAAATTGCGTTTGTCTAATTGATATTCAAGTAGGGGGACTCCTGCGGTCAGTCATCTTCAAAGCGTACATGACAAAGAGGTTTAATCGAAACAACATTTGAATTGTATATTACTTAATCATGTAACTTGTTCCAATTCCTGCATTGCACAGAACATAAGAACCCATTCTATGTTAATTGGAAGACGACACACGGAATTGCTTAAAATAGAAAGGTAACAATAGAATTCTTCAAATTGTAACACAATAAACAGTTAATTAAGTAAATGTCATCACTAACGATCAAATAATCGGTGCTTGACAAAAAAAAATCTATTTAGAAAGTTTTACTTACTGTAACGTAATGTTCAAGAAAAGGATAAAATAGTATGACGTCATAACATTGTTTTATATAATATGTTAAATCCGTCAAAAACTCTTGAAATCTACAAACTAGAATTTATTATATAGATTTATGATCGTGATAAAAGTGGAACTGGACGCGTGTGAAACGATACAGCCAGAACTATCTCATATATTTAGATATTTCACAAGAAACAGAGTGTTCTCAAGATTGTCGTGATAGGTTTGGGATGAGCTGGAGTTTGTAACGCAATTTAGTACAAGTATTTAGTTAATAACAGTAAAATATTACAAAACACGGGCAATTGAGCCTAATCCGAATTTCCTAACATATTTGCCACTTCTGACCTCTCTTCTGTATCTATTAACTGGTGATTATGTTACTATAAATCTTTGGATACTGTTATTACAGCAATCGAATGGGGAGCGTTAATATTGTGATAATTTAATGACCAATATACTTGAATGGTGCAGCGATGGACCGTCAGGCTGTTATTACGTATCACTAGTAAATATACCGCAGTCGTGTTTCGGCACACAATAAACAATCGTGGCTTAAGGTTCGCGTAACTTATGACCTCCATTATAAAAAAAAGTTGTGTAACTGAAGTAATGAAATGAATTCGATTCGGAAACGTTCTGTTTCGGTATGGTCATAAATTATGACAAAACATGTCTTGAACGGTTACATAAATAAATATGTGTGCCTTATTATCATCTTTGGAGTGTAATTTATTAATTTTAGGCTGTATTCCATATAAAAGTTTAGGTAACAGACCAGATTCACAAGTTATACTTTTTTTTTACGTTATACGATCCGTTAGTATTTAAACTGACTTATAATACAAACGAATACAATACTGAAACATCTAAAAAGAAAAGAGAATATTAATAGTACCTAATGTTCATTATTTTTAAATATCAATCTAAATATTCAATATTACAATATATTCTGTAAAACTCGTCAGTTATGCAAGAACGAGTAGCCATGAACTCAACACATTTGCACTGTGATATACAGCCTGCTATTATGTATAATATATTCAAGATAACACTTTAACGCACTTAAACTGGATTTATACTAATTTGTATCACAATTATGTTGTGCTCTCCGTGTGTAGTTGTTTTGTTTCTTCTTCATGAAAGATTTTTAAAGGCCAACAATGTTTTATTTCGATATCATTCATTAGGTTTTAAACAAAATTAATAATCAACATTTAATATGTTAAAAATATAAAAATAAATAGAGCGCATGTTTTCTTTAAACATACATAAATAAAAACTTCTATTTTAGAAAACGATTTTTTTTGTATTTAAAACGCTCTCAAGTCTCTTTGGCGATATTAAACTACAATTTAATTTAATATTTTTATTTGTAAATGTTTAATAAAATTAAAAACCGGTGTTATCTTCTTACTTATTTATTAATTGTAGCTTTTGAAATATAAATAAGTACAATACTTTGGATCTTGTTAAAGATGACGAACAATTTTCTAACTACTTATTATAAACGTTGTTCCTCATGCACGGAAATTATTTCCCCGTCTTTAACGATCAATTACGCACGTCTTTTGAAAACAATGGCTTTTTATAAACAAAAATGTATCCTGATTACACGTTCAATTAGACATCATGATGACTAAGTATTTCATAGTAACAAATTAATTCTATTTTAGATTTAATATTACAATTCATTAAACACAATTATAAAAGGAAAGGAAATAAGTAGTTCGTATTAAACTATTCCTCATCCTAAATTAAAACTATAAATATGTGTTATTAATTAATATAAAGAGTAAAATAACCTCATATGATTTAGTGGAATATTAGCGATCACTGATTTTAGATAATTGTAAATTACCATACATATTTGTAGTAACGTGATTTATAGTATTTATAGCAAATAAAGCGAACCGTTTTAAAAATCCATCTATATTTGTAATATAACCAGTTAAAGGATAAATTCTTGAAATAAATTTTACTTTACATCTTTTAATGGAGTTGCTTAATATTAATACCGATCGTTCACTGCCTGTTCTCTAACGCCTTAAACGTGAGATAGCTTCCGACTATGGCTATGAAGGTTTTTAATTCGATTACTATATATCAATTTAATTTGAATTAAAAAAAAAGTACATTAACCACAAACTATTTATCGATCACTAAATCATATCGTTTTGTATTACATCGTTAATGTAATATTGAAAGTAAATATGGTATATTTTAACAAGTCATGGTCGCAAGACGTTAAAGTTATGTCATGTAAGTGGACGAGCTAACCTTGCTCCATGAAAATGATGTCATTTGTTCATGAACGAAGCGTCTATTACTTACACGAATTGACCATATTTGTGAGAAATATAAACACAGTTTTATGTTGTGTTTTCGAATCCCAGATGCTGATTGATTGTTATAAGCACAGCTTAATTTATATGATCGTATCATAAAATACTGTTATGACATATAACAATTGAATGTCGATTAAAGTTATAAGCAAATTTTATTTGTCTATTCAAATGTAACAAAGGAACAAAGGTATACATCTTCAGTTTTTTAAATAATAAAAGTGTATACAAAATTCGCTAGCACTTCTTTGTTGTTATGAAACTTTGTGACTAGCCAGTACACTTGATGGTTTTTATGATGGCTTCGAAATAGCTTAATGATGGTTTAGCGGCCATTTACTGCGGTGATGTTTGTAACCTTCAATATCTCGCTGAGCGACGATATGTCAATGTGAATCTGAAGGTCTCTTCTTATAAGTGTTTTTATCGCATATTACCTTAGGCCAAGTACGGATGTATTTATAAAGATCAGGCTTTTAAACATCGGGCAGTAACATTGATTTTATTTTTACAAAAAATAATGTAATATCCCAAAAAGGAAGAAGTTTTGAAGTGAAAAGTTTGTATACGTATTAAAAATTATATAATTATATCTATGTAACATTATAATTATTTCTGTAAAGACGGATGTACGAAATGTTGATTATTATTCTGTAATGAAAGCGTTCTGATTGATATGAAGCGTGCACTTAATGTAAATATATGTTGCAAAAATTAATAACATATCATTAACATGCTTTTTGGTCAACAACGAAGAAAAATATATATTCTACAACTTTTAGTGTGGAATATCAAAGTAACATTTAACAGAATTTAAAATATAAGTAAAATATATTTTTAAATATACAGATCAAACTTCAATTAATTGTATATATTAGAAAGGGAAAGGATATTTACATGAAAGATTTTCTAATGTCACTTTTCACCGATAAACCTAGCTTTATTCATTTAGTAGTAATTAATATAATAAAGTTACCCAGCAGTTTCAACAGATTGAGTGTTTACTTAAAAAAACGTTTTCGAAGCTTTACTTACATATTTCTACATATCAGTAAAGCTTATATATGCGTTTAATAAAACATTTTGTGGTTTTTGCAATTCTTGTAGTAGTTTAAAAAAAAAAACGGCCGTCACTCTTCAATTTTGGATTTTAGCTTCAACTATTAAGACGATTTTAATATTTTTCTTTTACAAAACATATCATAGAGTTAGCGTGATCAAACATGAAATTCATTTAAATGAAACTAATTTTTTTCGGATAAACTACGCGGATTTTTATTATTTTTAAAAAACTACATAATCCCGACGTTTCGGTTACTTTTCAGCAACCGTGATCACGGGCAGACGAAAATATTAGTTTCATTTAAATGAATAAAACTCGCGAATATCTTAGATCTCATCAAACATTAAATTGTAAAAAAAAAAAATGTGTAATCTAATATTACATTATTATTTTCAATTACAGTTCCGTACAAAGCAACTAATTTGTATTGTTAATTAATTAAACCATAATGTACTAGATACAAGAAAGGGCATGCGTAGTAGTCTGGTCGATAATGATATTCATTGATTGAGTGGGTGTGACAAATTTGCATTACAAGTCCTTATATGAGTCTCTTTGTTATGTGACACTTTATATCAAAGCGTACTGCGTATCAAAAAGTGTTACTCGAATTTTAAACGCAGCTAATTTTGAAGTAATATATAGTATTGCAGGAATTTCTCAAGTACTTAATAGGGTTGGGGTATTATTAAGGGATATTTTGATTTGTTACTTTTTGAACCGTCAATACGTATGTATAATGTATGTTAGTTTTTTATATTTTCGTATTGTCATAATAAAATATATAGATAAGATTACTTACTTATCACAAGTATATTTTGTCGCATACATTTACATATTGAAATTATAGTTGATCGTATACAGAATAGTTCTTTTTAATGTCGCCCATTTGTATGATTTATTGATGTATGTTCAATAGAATTCAGTGATTATTAATACGGAACGGAACTTAATAGCTAGTTCTGTTAAACTTATGCTGTGATACCCTAATGGTATTGCATTTAAAATTACACCTTAGTATTGGCGCAATAGATCATACATTGCAATATCATTGAGAGATTTAATAAGACATTTATTTTGAATGTAAATGATTGATTATTCTGCAAAATTCAGAGGCACTTAATTGTTTTGTCATTGTGTGTGTTAGATTGACTCAGTAAGCCCACCATCCGTTCATTTGTGTACAAATTGCAGTATGACAATGAATCGTGTTTATTAAATGTGTTTTATAAACAAGCATTATTAAAATAAAAACATAGTGAAAATATATTTCGATATTGAGGAATAAGTGTACTACAGTAATGACTACAGACGTATATGAATGTTATTACTAAGTTAAGCGAAGTACTTCAATATGTAAATTTATATGGTATTCTGATCTACGCACAATTTTAAAAGTAAAAACATATCAGCGAAAACACCTTTTCTTATTGAAATTGTACTATTATTCTATCCTATATTATATTTCAATACAACTGTTAAAACATTATTAATATAATTCTCATGTCATTCACATCTATAATGTGGTAAATATTGCATTATATTTTTGTATTTTGATCACGACGTCGTGGACAAGTAACGTTCTGACGCCCGTAAATAAGACGCGTTGCCAACAAAAAAGCATTACTCAATACTAAGTTAGCAACACAGCTACAATACGATGTCTCCGGCTGAATATTGAGCAATGATTCAAATGTCTATCGATCTGTTATGTTTTGGGAAACAGAAAAGCATATTTCAATAAACAAGATGATGATATTTTAATTTAATACTTATTTGATATATAAAAATAAAGATCTTGATTTCTTTTCTACATTTATTTTTGTTGGACTGTTTACATTTTATATAATACTTTAGTATTATATAAAATTGAATTTAAATTAAATTGAATTCAATTAAATCATTGAAAAATTTAATTAAATTGAATCATTTGTACGAAAGACAGTGAGACAAACTATCTATATTTTGTTATATACTATACACGATAGAACTTTGATATGAGTGATTAAATTTATTATAGTAGTAAAAAAATATTTCGATACTATTCTAAAATAGAAACTTTTAAGATTAAATTATAGGTATTAAAAATTGTAAATTATAGATATCGATTTTCGTCAATCTCATCGCAACTTTTGTTGGCTGTTAGAACCCACTAATGCAGAAAATTTAATTTTATCGGCTAATGTTATCCATAGAATCTAGTTATGAGGAATTTAATTGGCACTATATATTATAGAGGTAATTAATCCTTTCACAAAATTAATTGCTATGTTTATAATTTTAATTAAGATTAATTTCAACGATTCTTACCACTTCACGTTTTCAGTTATATTTAATGTATATAAGTATACAATGAACGTTGTTTGATAGTCAATAATATTGACAATGGCATCATTCTATGTTATTTCAATTTACGAAAACCGCAAAACAAAAATCAATGTTGAAACAATTTGGTAGCTTTATGCAACAATGCAATGAAATAATCGATTGAAGTTCACGGTTTCAAAATATTCGACATACGCGATTTACGTTACGAAAATAACCAAAATCGATTCTTTACGCGAATTATTTAACGAAATAAATAGATAACAACAGCTTATTAAATATATTAAATATTTATTAATTTATATACATATATTAATTTTCTTCGCTGTTAGTTATTGAAGGAGATAAAACTTTAGCGGAATATTCCTAAGAATGTGCGCTTCATAAAATATGCGACAAGCGATCTTTTACAAGAATTAATTCTTTGAACGCTATTATAACTTGACATAAAAGGCGCTAAAGTTATAGATAATAGAACACGTGCTGCAGAATAAGTAGTTTTAATTGAATATAAAAGGGTATGCATTTGTCACTCGCGTAAGTGTGCGTGACAATTGAATTATCATGTATAATGAAAAAAATATTGTAACCTGCCAATTATATTTATAACTTTCCAGTAATTATAATTATAAATTCGCAACTGAGAAAGTTATTTTTTTTTATTTCATTTCAAATTAGAAGAATTAAAAGAAGTATTTGATCTTTTTAACTTTGAAATAGAAGTTACGCCGCTCTTTTGGATTCTATGACACGATGTGTAGAAAAAGATCATTTTTAATTTATTAGGGTATTATTTTGTTACTTAATGTTCGGGAATTTAAATTGATACTGTTTCATATGCTCCATGTAGGTCTGTTTGCTACTTACGGAATAACAATGGAAATCCGAAATAGATTTTAATAAAAATATTTGTATACGTCGATTTTGTATTGGAATAGTATTGGATATAAACATATATTCAATATGTAATTACTGTTTCTATGATGAAATAAAATTGTGAAGAAAAATTAATTCGAGCAACATAGTACGTGATGTAACTAGGGGTACATTTTTAGCTTTTGGCAACGCCATAATAAATAGAAAATTGTGCCAACCCTATTTCAAATAAGGGAAAGGTTTTATATTTCTTCATTATAAAACATTTTCGTCAGCAATCAGTGTAAAAAAAAATGAAGAGGGAAAATTAGAGGAAATGTCACTGGAATTTATATAGTCATTGTTAAGGTATTATAACTCCAAGCAATTTAGAAGTGCTTACAGTGCTTACCATAGTTTAGCAAGTTAAATCTTTATCTATGACAGAATAAAAAATAATATATATTTTAATCGTGTTAATTATAGAACATGATATTTTAATCTTGCTTCAAATCTTTGAATATATTATGAACTAGCTGTATTAGCCACTCTGTACTTTCAGTTTTACCAATAACTCATTAGCGACGTCATGGCTTAAATCCCTATATTATTTTGATTAGTGAATATAGAAAAAATCCTAAAAATAAATAAAGTCTGCCACTGTACGTTCAAAAGTAATAAATATTTAGCAATTGAAAACCCACCAAATTAAAAAAAATTGTAAATATACATTTTTTTACTACGTTGTTAGGGACCCCAAACAATACTTTATCTCATATATTTATCTAATATTATGTAACTTATTTTTTTATATCTACATATAGATATCCATATTCACATATATTATTTACTTCACCCAAATAATTAATTTATCGCCTATGAATACTTCCGTGCAATCAACGATTAAGATCGTATAAATGCCTATTTATAGAACTGGGCAATAATCAAAAGGCCAGTAATTAATTCGCTCACCTTAATATCGCAAATGTTGCCTAATGTATGCAAATACAGGATGCCCTTGATAACTGTATCTCGAAGTCATCTTGCAAAGATAATTTTATGATTTATGCCGTTTAATGGAATTGTTGCCTAATTTACTGTTTGTATAAATTACTCTACATATTGAAGTGAGTTAGAAATATTTTATCGTCATCACTCTGGAAAATATTGTGAAGTTCTTATATTTTAAGCAATGAGACGCAACGTTAATTTTATTTCTATTTAAATCATTATGTTAGAATAATAAATTATTTTTATTATATTAAAGTTTTCTTAAATTACTTTTAAATGACCTACAAAATAGAATTTAATTGGTAGAAGCGACACTTATAATTAATATATTTTTTCGTTATATATTTCATAAATTCAGAATTAAAATAGTGTAATAATCATAGTGTAGGCATACAGTTTTAAAAGGGCTGTTAATTACAGCACACATTTAAAAACAGTATGATATGTGTTACATTTATTGTTATAAAATAATGATATGATTATTATACTATTATGAACTTTGCGATGAAATAAAAAGACGTACTGGTTGTCTCTGCTTGTACGTAAAATATGTCGTACCATGAGCCACGTTTATTACCTATAGTACGATCAACTATGTATACTAATTAACGTAAAATTTGTTTCAGATTGTATTCGTGGATGATAATTTAACCTCAAAATTATTACTTATCAATATGAATCTGCACTCAGGATTACAGGTGAGGGTTTATTTATATATGTACATATATACATTTGTTTGCTTATGTTAAATCACCTTATAATTATTCAATTACCTAGTCATATATCACCTTATATATTCATAAAACAGGTTTTATATTTGTACCCTGTGCATTAAACACTACTTTTTGTTTAATCACGATAAAGGACCTGGAGTGGTTTAAATAAAACTAATTTTGTGTCTTAGTTTTTTGTTTTGGAGGAGCTTGATGGTAAACTTTAAGCTGTTGATAAGATGCAACCGTTTTTATGATATGACACGCATTTGTATATTTGAAAAAAGAATACGTCTTAAATTCTCCTATTATCTTGTTATCAAGAATGAACGATTTACGAATAGAAAAAATAGATTTTTTTTTGTAAAATTATACTTTGAAAATAGAACCAAATTTGGAACCTGATTTCGCTTAGCTTAAATACAATGAAAGGTATCAATAAATTCATTTAATTTTCCTTGTATGAATGTAAATAAAATTATATAAAAGGAATTCCCTAGCCGAGTATTATCCATACGTATAATGCTGGTGCTATTATTATGCATTTTTTTTTTGTTTTATATGAGAAGAAATATACGTTTCTTGTTCAGTTTTGATTATATTAATTTTTAATAAAAACTAAAAATAAAACTAGACTTTAGTGTTGATAAGTTATTATATATTTTTTATATGTTGTAAATTTTTTTTTTATCTATGTTTAAAACTTGTTTAATTGAGTAACTAAGAAATTTTTTTGACTTTTCAACTATTATAGTCGTAAATGTTAAATGTTAAATGTTACTATAGGTATCTATCTCTTCATCTACATTCAGCTCTAAATAAATATAGTATATAACGTATTGCTTAACATCTTAGGCAATGCTTAGTTTAAATAAAATCATCAAGATGATATAAATAAGATTAAAACTTAGGAAACGTGAGTTGCGAATTGATGTGTTAACACAAACAATAGTGTTTGTAACGATTTCTCTGTAATTTACACCCATTTTATGTAGTGGGTAACAGGCCTAATTAAAAATTTATCAGTAACATCTTATAAAGTTTTTAACGCGCTATTACTCATGTTATGAATTACTAAATAATTTTGTTGAAGCGATTACTGGTAGGTGGCCAAAAGAACTTCAAGCCTTTTTCGACACAATGCTGTCTATCTCTTATTTATAGTTACATATTAAATTCAAACAGAAACTGTTTTTAATATAAAACTTTTAACGCAATCCTTTGTATTGAATAATGTTTCGATATAATCGAATATTTTTTTTCATACTACAAACTGGAAACTTCATAACTACGGTATCAGGTATAATGTAGGTTTATGAATTGTTATTGATAAAACAAATATTATTATACATCAAAATATGAATAACAATAATTAAATATAATACTCATAAATATCCAGACTCATAAAAATCTACCATATTTACAATAGTGTGCACCTATAATTATTTGTATTGCTCAAACATCTTGTCTAATTTTTTATATTTTATAAGAGCGTAAACTATAAAGAGACAAATAAAATTCAATTACTATTTAATTTAAATTATACGCAAGTAAATTCGCTAGCTGAACCTTGTTATTTATACGTGCCATTTATGGTATCTTGATTCGTGAGTTGATGATAGGAGAGGCTTGAAGATGGCCTCATTTAACATCAAGGCTGCGGGCTTTAGAATTTTTGATTGAATATAAATTATAGAATCGATGAATACTAAATATATATATTTATATATGTATACATTATAATCTATATTCCATTCAAACATCAGATATTATATTACTTCGCAATAATTTATTCATCATAAATTTTTTTACTTACTTTTCAAATAGAGCTTCATTTTAAAATTGTGATAGTGTTCTAGAAAATTCTTATTGAATTCACCTTATATATATTGTATATATATACTAGAGAAAATTCTTATTACATACGCCTATGTATTAAGAATTTAAGGTGTGATGCATTAAATACTCCTTATGCAAGAAATACTCGTTGGATTCTATACATTGAAAGATATAATTGTTATAAGGAAAAAAAATTCAGTAAAAATGCATAAACAAATATGAGAACAATAAGAATTTGCTAAAAGTTGCATTCATTTTCAGTTGTTCATGTGCCTGTTCATGTGTACGGTAAACGTACAAGGAATCAAGGTTAAGTTTGGCACTAAAGACGGTCCAATAGAGCCTCCAACTCCGGAGCCGCAGCCTCCGCCACAGCCCTATAGGGATCCCGCACCCGTTTGGGAGGAAAGACCCGATGACACTGCTGACCCTAATGCTCATTGGTAATTAATTTTATGTAACTGATGAACTGTTAGCTTTTCTTACAGGGTTGTTATAATTTTTGGTACCAGTAAATTAAATTATTTGTAGCATATGATCCGTAAGAGCGCGATCTTATATTATACCCAGTCCTTTGCAGAATAAATGATGAAAAAGAAAAATTCATAAAAAATAAAATAATTGAGTTTATTGATGTTTTTTTAAATTCACCTTAGGACTGAAATTATTTATTTTTGAAATTTAATAGTGAGGGTTGTAATTCTTTTAATAGGAAACCACAACTGTCTATACCTCAGCCGAGGTACACACAAGTCTTCTTTAACCCCGCGCCAACACAGCAACCTCTTAACAATGTGCAACGTTTCGCAAACTCCTACAAACCAGTACACCAACCAATTCAAGCCAGACCAGTCATTGATTACTTCAAACCAGCTCAAATATTAAGTTCACAAAGTTTGCCAGGATTCGGCATTCGTTATTTCGTTCCTAAGTATGTAAAAGATCTGCAGTCTCGAAAGGAAGAAAAGAAGCAGGAGGACGCAAAACACAATGACATTGAAACAAATGACATAGTTGGAACTGAGAATCATGATTATAATTCGGATTTGTTATGGAAATACGAAAAGGATACTACCAAAAGGGGTCTCACTAACGTCTTAGAAGTAAGTGATGAGAAGACTATTGATATGTAAATTTTGTGCTCGTTCAGTTATTTTTACTTTAAGCTACACTTACTTTTTTATAAAATATTCAAATGGTTTTTTCGAATTCTCAGAATAAACCAGCAAGACCGATCTATGTTTGGCCGGAGTACGTGCAAAGAAGACATTAGTATCTATGGGATAATTGTTAAGTTGTTGATTGAAAACGACTATTAAAATAAGGGAGTCTCTAAAATAAACTTAAGGCTAATTTTTTTTTTATTTTGAGATGCTAATTCAAATAATTAGTTTTAGAGAAATAGAATGTTTATTGATACTGTGAGACTATAGGAACTTTTTATAAGAAGCTAATTTGAGGTTAAAGTTCTTCTTTAAAATAAAATTAAGTTTATTGTCTCTTTAAAATTATCGTTATTATTTTGGATTAGGTAATGTAGAGTTAGGAAAAGTGCCAGATGTTTTAAGCGGTATTTATATTTAGATTATATGCTTGTTATTCAATCATACTTCTAAAAGAATTTTATATTAAAAACAACCATCTCGTTACAAACGCATTAAATAACAATAACGAGTTAAGAGAAGCTATAAATTCTACTCGAGGCTAAATTGACATCTTTCAAGAAAACGCTAAGGACTTATATCTTAGAAAAACCTTAAAGTACGTGACGCGCTGTATTAAATCATTTTTGAAATTAAAATATAGCCAAATAAAGACACACCAATACATTTTTATGAATCTCTTATGTCACTTAAAATTATTACTTTTGTATAAGTAAATATAGGTGTGTGAAGTAGGTGTACAGCAAATTTTAAAGTAAAATATCAACAGTACGTGTGTGACCTAAATATAATAATAAACAAAACTTGTCTATAGTTCTATACTTCGTCTATTGATTTAAAATAATTGATGCGTATTTTATAAATGTGTTGAACTTCGTTTCGAAAAGCATACTTTGTAAAAAATAGTAAATAAAACTTATTTTTTTATGAAATAGTCTTTTATCAATGTTATAACAATAAAATGTAAGTTGTTTTTTTTTTACTTATTTTGTAATTTATTGAACAATAGATAACTCTTATAATAACATAATATATATTGCTCTTTCATGAAGATTACACTACAAACAGTTATGTCGTTAAGAGAGATATAAAGAAAATGTCATTACGAACCTAACATGTTCAAAACAGACATGCGACTAATTTGTCTTTGTATTAATGTAGATTAAAAAATAATAATTTCTTCGAATATAAGAATTATCTGCTACAAAGTTATGTTTGAACCGAATACAGATTTTATATAAATAAATATTGTACAGTGTAAGTATAAAGTTTCAATGCTAATACAATTTTAAGATTTTTTTGTCTGTATGTTGTGGTTCTCGCTTCTTTAATGTACGACGACTAAATTGAAGCCTGTTATTAGGGATCAGATAGCGTAAATAATTATCTCGACGTTACATTTTGCACATCTCCATCATAACATTGTTCATGAAATATTCCGAATTTAGGAACTTTCACTGTTGCTTGTTGTTATGTCATTTTTGTGATAAGATATTTTGTATTATTTTTATATAGAATAAGTAATGTATGTGTTTTATCGCCTAAATGTTTCATGTTAAGAGATTTAATAAAAATTGCTTGTAAATATGTAAAATAAAATGAACTAATTCATACATGTGACGTTTTAATTTATGAAAATAAATAAAATGACAAATAAAGTTAAGTATTATTTGAAAAAAAAATAAACAAATTAATAACTATATCAAATATTAATGATAAAAAGCAAATGTAGGTAAACTGTGATACATGTACTTTTAATCGCCTTTATTGAACAACTGAGTATAAAAAAGAAGGTAGAATGTCTAACAAATTCTAGTTCTCATACCACATTAAGTATTCAAAGAGCTGCCGTGACTCGTGCCAACACTCCTCTAGCATTGAAGACGTTTTACTTTTACTAATGCTTTATCAATATATCACTGGCGTTTCGTATGCGTTTTTAATTTATATATAAATATTTATATATATCTTGAGATCTTGATGGTCAGATATATAAGAAAAATTGTGTTAATATTTTACTCAACTACCTTCTTAACCTTCCAATATATCTGAATATCACAAGTTTCTTATGAAATATTTCAAATCATCATATAAACAAAAAAAATCATTTTAACAATATAATAAATAATTTGTCTAAAGCTTGAGATTACCGATTATTAACAGTATAAAGACAAAGTATAGATTTGTATTCTAAAACTTGTAAACAATCTTGAAATATAGTACAAAAAAAAAATTCGGCACTTACAGAATTAATAATCGTTTCGTTGGTATGATTGTATGTTATTATATAGATTAATAAAATTCAATATCATTAAATAAAAAAAAACTTAACCTTGAATCGGATCGGCTCAATAATCAAGATGGCATCTGTTTACAAGTGGGAGGTATGTATACGAACCTTGGCTTCAATAAACCATACTGATGGTAAGGTAACGACTTGACTGAGGACCGTCACTACATTACATTATAACATGGGTAAAATTAATGTAAAAGTATAATTTTATATGCAAATTCTTATCAATGGCAGAGCAATCGTAAGCACCCAGTAAAATTCTTATTATAACTAACAAAATTTTAAACAAACTAACTTACTTAACTTTGTATTGTAAAAAATACCTATTGCGGAACATACTTGGATACATTCATGTAGATGCAATGTAAAAAGTATATATTTATGATCACCGAATAATCTAATAACCTATTTTAAAAATGCTTAATTGGCCTCTAATTCAAATGCGATTACGTTAGTATTTGACACTAATGTTAATCTTATGTTGAATGATACCGAAAGCTAAATTTTTATAAGTGGTGGTGGTAGTTGTATCAGTACAATAAATAAGATATAATGTTTTGTAATAACTCTTGATTTTTTGTTAAAGCAGCCTATTTTTTTTTTTATTTATAATCCAAATGAAGTGACCGTAACATTTGGAGTTATATTATACTTATGTATCATATGAAAAAATAAGTGTATTCAACATTGGAGCTTTATAGGTGTTTCGAAGTTTTCATTATCGATTTGTTAATGACAGTAAATTAGTATTACATACTTATCACCAAAGATTTATATATGGAACATGATGAGCTTTTTAGTAGCTGGGCAGATAATTAACTAGCGTATTAAAGATAGTGTTCTGCATGGCTCCTTAACCTAATTTTTTTTTATTACTGTATACGTGACATCGATGTAAAACTGTATCGCCAACAAGGAATTATAAATGAAACGAATCAGCCCATTACCTACGGAACTTATTATGTTACATCAAACATTGGTAAATTTGAGAGATACTTTTTGTGTACCGATCTTGATAACTTCCAAATTAATACTTTATATTTTTTAAGTGTCATACTTTATATTTGTTGAGTGAAAATATGTCACTATATATATAAAATCTATTTTCACTAAAATAGGTTTTATTTTATATTTATAATTTAATATAAAATTTTCTGTAACTTTACAAAACACTATAATACTGCTATATATCATAATTATAATTACGTTTGAGAAACTTGTATATTAGATTAACTTAATAATCTAAATCCAACTAAACCTGTATAAAACGAGAAACAGATAATTAATTACAAAAAAATCTCACTAAAATGTTGAAACGATTGAAATATATTTATTTTAAGAGAATTGGCACATCTGTTTCACAAGCATATTATGTGCTCGGAAACAAAATTAATCGAAATGAACATAAAAAAAAGTACTAAAAATAATTATTATAATACGGAAATGATTATCATGTTATTAATCACCGGCGCATTTATCTTAGGGATATGTAAAAAAAAGAATTAGATAATACATAAATGTGCTCTCTGATATTCATATGATATATTTGTTATAATTAAATTTATTCATGAATATACATCTATAATTATTTATACGTGTAAAAAATTGTATTTCAATAATGAAGAATTAATCTATGGCTAAACACGCAAATCAGATTATACTGTGTAATTCTCTTACATGGATTGCGTGCTAGCCAAGAGATTCCCATGCGAAGTGTTCTTTAATTGGTTATCTATTTAGGTATATAGGCCCTATTTAATGATATCGTGATATCATAGTTAATTATGATCAGTGATTACTTAATAGCAAAAAATATACATTTTATGGTTAAAGACATGATATTCTTACGTTAAATGCGTCTCTTATTTTTAATTCTAATAAATTAG
This sequence comes from Danaus plexippus, assembly GCF_018135715.1. NCBI lineage: Eukaryota > Metazoa > Arthropoda > Insecta > Lepidoptera > Nymphalidae > Danaus > Danaus plexippus. The sequence goes on along the minus strand of NC_083544.1, from coordinate 6,725,210 downwards.
TAATTAGGTCCCCACGCTAACTTAGCTACAAATAGAAAACAGAATATCTGATATTTGTCTCTAATTATTATCAAAGAATTGCTATTTAGTCTTACAGTATTGTAAGTACGTGAATCATTAAAATAAATACCTACCGTCTGACAGTTTCTCATTCAAATGTCCTCATCGTAATGATTATTAGAAAGGATTTATGAATTTTAAACCTTATAATGATGCGTTTTAATGAGGCAAGCATATACTGAGGGCATAGGCCAATGGCCGTTTACCACATATATATGCTATGTAACAATTTCCATTTCTTTTTTGACTCACTATGTAAAAAAGGATCTAAATGTGTTGTGACTAAGACTGAGCTAATATACCATCAATGTTGCCAGAAAAGACAGTGGGGACTTACAAAAGTGTTGTCAACAAAGTATTCCATGGTCACATCCATCACATCAGTGATATCGTCTTCGCATCCCGACAGATGTCCAGTGGAGAAGCGAACCTAGCGCTAACGGTAAGGTGTAACTGTATCCATCACAATCCTGAGGGTAAGGAATTTGGGGTGATCAAGGTGATGAAGATCCTGATTACATATAGTCCTACAAAAATAAAGCAAATTATCTTCAAAAATAAAGCACGTTATCTTCAAAATTAAAGCAAGTTTAGCTTACTAGTCTTTTAGAGGTGATGGACTCGTAAAATTACAGTGTAGTGGGAGCGTGATCTGGAAATTGTGGGGACGCCCGAATCCCCCCGAAATCGTTATTGGGTCCTCTCATTCCGTAGCTAAACGATACTATGAAGCCAATCGGGTATAAACTCAGTGGGTTGGGCTGCCTTCAATTGGTGTCTAGTTTACTACCCTCTTGCCTGCGGGAGGCTAGCGGAGTACTCGTCTTTGGATCCCGCTACCCTCTGGGATTAAGAATATGTCACTACCAAAATGTTAGTGTATCGCAATCGGCTCAGATCAGAAGGTAACTGTTTAGACCATTCCTCCACAAGCTTTCATGAGACGTCATATCTGATCCTGACAAATTTGCTGGCGGCATAACATTGTTCAATGGGTGATAAATATGGGCTTCCAACGGGAAATTGTTATTACATTCCCTCCTATTTTTATACACCCCTTTTAGCACGAAAAATATCCTTTATAGAGATAATTTTAAAAAATATGAACAATATGACTTATAATATAAGTTGCCTTATTACTTTTACAGCATTGCCATTAAGATAAGACAAGTTAGAGAATGATGACTTTCGTGATAAACGACCTTGGCCTACCTAAATATGATGAATAAATATTTGATCGCAACTCTCTTTACAATCTTTATGAAAACAAACACGATTATAAATTCTTGGTTTATCACATAAGAAACTGTTCCTGTTTAGTTGAATAAATTAAAACTTTATTCAAATTAAAATATCTTTTAAAATGTAAATTTATCTTTCAATATCACCTTTCATCATTTAATTTATTAACAGACTATTATTTTCTATATTTAGCAGCATTTATTTGCAATTCACATAAATTTCAAAGATAAGATCTGTGTTATGAATGTTATGACATAGACCGAAAATAGAAGTAGATTAACATAATCACAATCATCACAGTCAAAAGCCAGCTACCTAACAGTATGGGATGTTTATAAAACGTGTTTTGAAAGATACATTAGCACACACAATAGCAAAGAACACAAGGCGTCCAGCACATACAAATTGCATAACAAGTCAACACAAAAGGACAGTTGATGAATCCGAGGGTTCGTCAGCAATGTCATTATTTATCCATTAATTGCATTTAAAATTCTTCAAAGTATATGTTTACTTGTTATCGTAAGTGGCAATTAAATGATAATGTAATAAATTGACACTTTCTTTGACATATTACTACACACCTATTTTAAAACCCTGTGAGAGTTACTTTGCGAAGTTCATTTTACGTAACGTTTGAGCTGCAGTCTGAAGATTAATATACCCAGGTCATTTGCTCTTTAATAAGAAAGGGCGTGTGCTTTTTTAAAGTAAAGCGAAATAATTTATTGTGTCCACAAGAGGGATACGAAAACTTGTCTAAAATGTCGTTGGAATGAACTAATCAATGACACAATTGGAAATAAAAAATGTTGATATGTTTTAATTATAAAAAAAAATCTCCGTTTTTATAGTTGAATAATATACAAATTATTAAAAACTTATGTATGATGTTTGCAGGATATTTATTAATCGATTTTGTTTCCTTATGTATTTTTTTTCAACAGGCTTTTTTAGATTGTACACGACCTTAATCGTCCCAAAACAATAACAGAATCAATTCAAGGGCACGGATTTACTTACTATTTATAAGATTATACTTAGTATGGAAAGTATGAAATAAGTTTTAACAAGTATTACTCGTTTGTTTTTTAAACAAATAAGATTTATTAAAACTATTAACACCAAACTTGTACGTAGATTACGCAATCACACATAAGATAACAAAAAACCTACTAACTATTTTTTTATAATTTTTTCTACTTACAAAACTTTATTTTCATTTATTATTGCGATGGAATGAGTCATACGTTACGTTATGACCTAGGGAGGAAGAGTATTGACACTAGGTTTTTTTATGGCTTACACTCTACGTTATGAGTACTTATTTAAGGTTTATCTTCTTATATTTTAATTAACGTATTATGAAACTACCCAATTCAATTGACTGTATCGTAAATGTTATTAACAATAACTGAGGCTCTACGGTATGATATAAGACTTGCAATACTAAAACAAATACAATCAAATTTAATAAGTTACAACCACTAAACTGATATGCTGTAAAGATATATGCAGCAAATACGATAAATTACTTTCCAATGTATCTAGTTTGTTCCAAAGGGTATACTTATTTCTTAATAGTGAGACTTATCGTGTATTGCAACGCATTCAAACTTACGCACGAGCTATAGTCTAGGAGCTGGCTGTAGTCTAGGAGATTATTGCTGACAAAAATTTATTACATAATAGAGATCTAATATCCTGGCACGTGTAAGCATTAAATGAAATCCATAGACTTAGCGATATTGTAACACAAACAAAGCAGATAAAATTATTGAAACCATTTTAACCAATACAACTCAATTATAAAAGGCGCCGAAAAAAATAGATTGTAAGTAAGAAATCATTGCAAGGAATTTTATAATCACTTTGTATACTTTTTCTGAGATATTACATAGTTCTTTTAAAGAGAAAAAGCAATAGTTTTTTTTAAAGATTATAAAAATTAGATAGTTTTTTTAGAGATGAATGATGATAGATGGATGATGATTAATATTTGAAAAAGCGTAAAAAACTTTGTACCAAGGTGATATGTTATGTCTTTTTTATAAATAACACATTCACAGTGAATTCGGACACAGGTCCAGAGAAGCTCCTAGACTATAACCAGATCCTAAAATCAAAAGCCCATATACTGATGCGTCGGGTCCTTACTTATGTCATCTAGCCGTAATTAGTTTGCATGTTACTTCATTTACTATCTTAGGAATCATGTTATTGAGAAATGATTACGCATACGGAAACGTAATGCGTATTTTTGTTTTTTTATTATAATTATTTTCATCGCAAACTGTATTATAAACTCCTGCCCTGAACAGCAATTTACTATCAATCAGCAGTGAAACAGATTTAATTTTTCTGGTGTTCTTTTCGAGTTTTTGATTTTAGCTTTTAGATGAACAGAGAAAACTATACCCTACTGTCGACATTTGTACGTGCTAGCATATTTTATCACGAATTTGAAAATATTTAAGAAAAATTTTGATTTCCACACTTAGAGCCAACATAAGCCTTGAAAAAACTTTTTTAGAGCGCGTGTTGAGGAAAATTAAAAGGAGATATGAAATTATATTTATTATTTAATATAAATTTACCTTTATATTAAGCGAAATAATCAACCAAATTATCTGTAAAAATTCTATTTTATTTTTTTGCTTTATTTTTCCTATAATTGTTTTTTTTTTTATAAAGAGATTTTTTCACACCTATTTAACATATTTACTAAGCGTTCAAACATTTCTACATTTAAAAACTACTATTATTATTACTATTATTAAGTATGTTTACCTAGCCAATAGATTGGAGAGATTATAAGAGGCGAATAAATTAATTTTATAGCGGATAAAATTGAGATTGGAAGTAATAACATTTTAATTTTTTATATAATATTGCTACGTTTCCTTTATCTGTATTCATCTTAGGGACACAAGTCCAAAAACAATTTTTTTATTTGGTCGTTATAAATAAACAGCTTTTGTTTCAATATTAAATCTCATATAAAAAAAATTACTATGCATGAAGCAATCTGTTTTTAATATTGCATCACTCTGTACGAATGTCTACACTTATGAGCATTCCTATAAATATTCAAAATTGTTCAAGTTTTTGGTGATCAATTTTATGCACAGATTTTTTTATTAAAGATATTATTTATATGTACACATTATCAGGTTTGATATAATTTATCACGTATAATCAATTTTTCATATAGGTAATACTGAAAAATAATTTAATATGTTTTTAGTTGAAGAATTCACTCAATTAAATTTACTCGATCATATTTCTCGGTAAATTCGAATTGTTTAAATAAAAAATAAACATTGTTATTTAAATGAAAACTCAGTCTGATTCTAGAAGAATGAAGAAACATCTGCACATATTTACAAGTTTTACAGATTAGCTAGTTTTTCAGTTAAACTATTAAGTTAAACTAAAATGTTAAAAGGCATGTAATTTTTCGCCACCGAGTGCCGATAAAACGAATGGCAGAAGCAACAAAGTAATAGCAAAAAAATTTTTGTTTAGATGTTCCTTGCGGAAGAAATGAAACTTTGTAATGTTGGAATTAAAACAGCAAGAGGTATAAATTGACTTTGAGGAATGTTTAGTAATTCTTAACACTACTTACAAGTTACAATTAATTGCACGCATGCGTTCAAGCGCCACGCATTTCCTCTCGCTCGCGTTTTTTTTAATCCCCCTCCCCTGGGAGCGTTAAACGTTTAACGCAACTTTGTTGGAAGTGACTTTAGAAGTTTCGCTTATAAAAATACATAAATTTACAAAATATATATATAAGCACACCTTTACTATAAGCGTAAACTGTGATGCTTGATGACGAGGAATACATGCATGTATGTATGTACATACATAAATGTATTGTTCAATTTATTAAAATGCAATAACCATTACTCTTTGAAACGATAACTTCCATCTGTAAGTTTTTTATCAACTCTTATACTAATTTATATATATTTTATTTATTTTTGAGATCCACTCCCTTAAAGCTTTATCATATTTGATAACTCATAAAACATAATAATATTTTGTCACATTGAAGTTACGTTCGTACAAATTACATACACATGTATATTCAAATAGCCTAATTAGCAACACATGCTAATTTGACATGATATCGGTTTAAAATCTTGACAAATTGAGTTTCGTATACTACGAAAGGTTTAATTTACGACAGAAATAACTCGATCTAACAAATCGGACGAGCGAATAAGGAGCTACTGACGTTTTAAAGATGTAGGTACAGCAAATCTTAAATACTCACAGAATATTTTTATTGTTGAATATCGATACCTAGGTTGGATTTAAATTTATTATTTATTTTTTGTTTCATATAAACATGGAACCGATAAGACACACCGAATGAAAGTTTAAATTTTTTTTTTTTTTATAATATAATAAATATTTATGCAATCGAGTACGATTTTTAATCACTTCGATTTGATCATTGATCAACAAAAGTTTATACAGTGATTTATAACTTCAATGTATTTAACTAACATAAGAAAACTTTTAAATAAAAAAAAATTAACAAACTCAATTTCGTGTTTCTGTAATTCATTCACAAAATCATTTTATTCAATGTTTGGAAGTAAATCTGATTTTGTATTTTCGCATTGCTTTTGAATTTTCGTTTCATAATCAACAAGTTTTGAGTTCTTGGTGATAGATTTACTTCTGCTTAATTCAATTCAAAAGTTTAAAAAAAAATTGCCTTTTCAATCCAAAAATTTGCCTCTTAAAAGTGAAGTTATGTTTATAAATATAGGACTTCCCATAAAAACCAGTACAAATTTATGACCGTAGACATGTTAAGAGTACCCTTTTCTCACCGTCAATAATAAAATGTTTTTCATCAAATGCGACTTAAAATTTTATGTATGTGTTTTTAGGTTAACTTAAAATCCTAATGGTCTTAATGTTAAAGCTGAATACGCTCGCCTCTCCTAGAGACATGTAGTAATAAACTGCTGTTACCCAATGAAAGGAGTTGTTAATTTTCTTAAAAGATTAAGTCATGACAACATTATTCTTAAATCATATATTTATACAAAGCTACAATAAAATAAAATAAAATAGTAATCAAAAGTTTCTCGATATTCACAATAATTAACAAATCTAAATCTCGCAAAATAAATAAAGTAATTAAATTTATTAGTAAAAATACAACTTCTATCAAAACAGGAAGATTGAAATGATTGTGATTGTAATGTCTTAGGTTGAAAGTTCTATAAGGACATAAATATAGATAATGCAAAAAATATGTAAATATAAATAATAGGTAGACTGGAATTAAATATGTGCCTACTGGTAACACATTATACTGTATTGGTTACCCGATGGATTGGATCATTTAGTTTAAAATTTAAATATTCATCCGCAGATTATAAAAAATGAGAAGCTAGTTAGTATACACGACAGATATGCACTAATATGGTTAATGTATTTAAAAAATCAAAGTTTGTATTCTTATAGCTAAATATAATAGATTTAATTCCGTCCGAAACATATTTTAGTGACCAAAATGCAATTAATTACTAAACGAAGCAACCAACTATTTCTTTACTTTTAAAGCCGACGCAATCGTCTCATATCAATTTTGTAGAATGTAAAACTTGGACCAATAACTAAACGATACCATTAATCTCCTCAAACAAGGTTATGATAATAAGTCTACAAAAAAGATGCTTTCAGCATTTAAAAGAATAGTATTTTAATTTTAAATTTTATTGTTTTTTAGTGTTTTAAAGAGGTACTTAAATTTGCTCTAAAGACTAAGATTAAAAAAAATGTTGGCAATAAATATTAAATTCATTTAACTACCTTATAAATATTTTAGTATCCTATTAGATCGTTTAGTATCCTAATTGTAGAGTATAAAAATCCATACACTGCCATCTAGCGATGATAGTTAGAATTTTAATCGTTTGTAGCCAACCAACCGTGTAAATGTTAACATTGTTAATAACGAATCAATAGTTTTGAAAACCGGAAATAGATGGCGTGTAAAATAAGTTACAAAGTTTAATATTGAACATTGCGTATTTTATGTTTTTGAATAAAAACTTCTAATAATATTGTGACGAAGAGCATTTTGATGAAAAAAAAAATATTGTCGGAGGTATGTACAAATGATTTTTTCGAAACTCTTTTATATATTATGTCCTTTAATTGTCATTATGTCAACACTTTCCGTGAAGCGTTGGAGAAAAAATTTATTTTTTCGAAAATTTTTTTAATTTATTTTAAATTACAAATTCAATAATCCCTTTTTTTGTTTTAGAGTATTTTTAATTATTTCTATTACTTTTCAAAGAACGTCGCCTTTAAAATTGCATCCATCGTATTTTACACCCTTATTATTGATATAAGTGATGATTTATTTCATTAGACTAAACAGTAATTTCATTTTAGTTCAATTATTCATGTAAATTAAACAAAAAGCTTTTTTTTTTTTGGTTTTTGGTCACCGAAATGGCCACCGAAGCCGATGGACATCTCCAGCATAGGGATTGTTCCGAATCTCTTACCGGCTTTATGCAATTTAAGATTATGAGGGTTATTCTGTTCTCCTCACAATATTTTACGTTTAAGCCATTTATGTACAAAATAGCCTCCCTGGCGGGCTGTATGGGCTCATTGAGTATGAATCAATTTTCTAAAATTATCGCCTGTTCAGGGTCACTAGTTGAACTTATATACATACTAGCTTTCTTGCCCTACTTTTGGCCACTATGTGCTAATAAACGCACTATGCACTATGATAAAGGTGGAAAAAATAAAGGTATTCTATGATTTCAGTTGCTGTTAAGATTCTTTTTTTTTAAATATAGAGGTAATTATACCTTTTTTTTTTGTTTTTAGCGTAACATTCAAGAGAATAGATGAAAATTGTAGTAGGTATATTATATGCCCGCAGTATGTTTGTAACAAATATTTAAACATATTTAGTGGCGATAAAAAAGTATAGATCCTTCGGAGTCAGTCAAAGCTTACATTACTAAACATATAACGAAATTTAATTTTTTATACTTAGAAATTTGTCCCTTTTCTCTAAGTACATAGTATTGGTATATTACGAGGCTGTATTTTTAAGTAATTAATAAAATGTAAATAAGTAATTAATAAAATGTCTTGAGAATTTGTTGTAAATATTTAAAGACTGATCCAGAAAAATTTTTCATAACAACTTTTGAGGAATGAAGTAATGTGAGAGTTACATATGCACATATATTGCAATAGATTTTTTGTTATTTATTAAAAACAAGATGCATAATTGAAAATATATTAAATTTACTTACATAAGTAAGTGCGAACGTTTAAATGCTTGCACAATTGTAATTACACAACGGAAAAAAAAATTAATGAAATACTTTACAATAAATAAGTGTGTGATGTGGTTCACTGTGATGGAAGTCAAATAACAAGAATTATTAGATTAAAAACAAAGTATCTAATCCATTTTCAGACAGCCAGGTGACTATTTTTAACATCCAGATTTTTTATCTGCTCAATATTTCAAATATGCATTCCTTCTGCCGAAATAAGCCTGATTAAAGATCTTACGGATGACAAATAAATCATTGCTAAAAAGAAATGCTCATGTTACTTGGAATCTTATGAAGAATTGCTGAATGGCATTCTTTTTATTTTTCTATAATTCTAAATCTCAAAAAAGGTGTAATACTATTTTTTACTACATTATTTATTTTAACAAAGTGTTAATCAAATTATAATATAATAATTACAGCAAACATTTATTCAGTATATTCGAACAACACAATTTCAATATCAATTTTAACAAAAACTTCTTATGTTAATATTACTTAATTGTGAAATTTTATTGCCTGTATTGAGTAATATTTAAATGCAATATTTAGTAACTGCAATTTGACTGACTTGAATTATTTTTATTTTAAATGGAATCTGCTCAAAATTATGTAAAATTTTTCGATATAAAATACGTAGATATTTTTTTTGTATACAAGTAAAGCAACTAAAAACTGTTTTGACCATTTCTCAATTTGTAATCAAATTATAAGTCACATTATATCAGCTTTGTGAAGTGTAAAACTTTTGTGGTCACTTGGTACTAGTCAGATTTGTTTTATTTATTTTATTGAGCTTCAAATGCAATACCATAGCAACATATTTTTAAGCTGAAAGCCATAGAAATAAAATATATTTATTTTATATAATATATTTATTTATTTATTTATAAAGTTTAAATTCACGCCTTGTATGAATTTAATATATCTAAATCACAACACTTATATGATTATAAAGATAATAATCGTAATCATAAAATGGTGACTGAATCTACGACATTTGCCTATTAAAATAATTTACAATAATAAAATAATATATAAAAAGAACGAAAATCATTAATAAAAAATTGATTATAAGATAATAAATAAAATTTACCACCTGTCAAATTTTAAAAGTCTCAACGTAAATTGGAATAAAGAAAAACGTGAACGTTCTCAAGGTACATATAATTTTTAATTTCACATATCATCCCTGTTTATTGTTAGAAGCCGTAACAAATACGGCAAGATGTTGTAACTGGCACCTCTATATAAATGGAACACCTCAGCACAGTACGAGGTTCAGTTTATTTCCTTCTGAAGAAGAGTAAAGTGGTAGCGATGTTTCTGTTACATGTAAGTATGTGTAACATTTACTGGGTTATTTACGTTTGTTAACAGTTTTACTACTTAAATAGTGTTTAAATATCACGTATGTCTATCATTTGAATTAAACATAATTAATTCTTAGAATCGAAGATATTTATGCTTTTTCAGTCTCGACTTTTAATACTCACTTGTATTGGAATATTTTCATACACCTTTCGTAATTCCAATTCAAAAATAGACAACATTTAGAATTTTTGAATTTATTTGATACAATAAAAACTATGATTACTTAAAAAATATTTAATGGCATCACACAACTTTAAATATGGAAAATTGCTAATTATTTTTTTTATTATAAGATATAACCAAATAAAAAGAGTCTTATTTTGTTTTCGTGGACGTCTTTCTTCCGAACTTAGTAACGTCGTTACAAGTGACTATAAGAATTTGCAACGAAAGCAATAGAATTATTATTGTCTTTATTAATTATGTTTAACAATATTAATGATAAATGTGTACCATACATTTTAAGTATTCCTAACATAAATGATTTAGATCATAAAATTAATCGGTTTTAAGGAAATCTTTCAATACTATCAATTTCTTCTGTATTTCCTGCGAAATCGTTATAAAGATGTGTACCTATTGGAGGGAAGGGCAAAATTAAAAATTCTGAAAACAACTGTCAAAGATCTTTAAGATATTAAGTTTCTGATAGGAATCTGTCTTTTAAATTTGCATTTGAAATTTAAAAAAAAAAACGTCAGCCTTATGTGGATTAAACTTTAAATAATGAGAATGGGACCATTCCACTTTTATTAAAATTATTATTTTAGTCATGAAAATTATTTTTTTTTATCATCACAGTTTCTATCGAAATTCACTTCTAATTTTTTGTGTGTTAGAGTACTGAGAAAATTTTATAACTCTGTTATTAGAAGTGAATAAATAGGTTATGACCTAATACATAAATACGTAATCTCATTATTTAAGAAACGATTGTATAACAAATGTATCATTTGAAGCTGTTTACTCAACTAAGCCATAGTACACATGATGTTACTCTAATTTTACGTCATAAAATTAAATCACTTTTAACGTATTAAAAATAAATGTATTGTATCCTATATAAAAATCATACATTAATTTATGCAATATACATTTTTATATAACAAACGTTTGATAAAATAAAATAATATTCAAGTGTGTCGTTCGCCTTAAACCGAATTTTGTTTAAAAAATTACACGTAACTTATCCCTTCTAATGGAGCGTGTTAGGCGGATATTATACAATATATTATTTACTACTACAGTACTTCCGTAGTTTGTTTTTTAATCTCCATTGTTCGTGTATACTTCTGTTACATGTGAGTTCGTCTCTCGACAGAGATCTGGAAGTGCTTTGTTTTATTATGATTCACACTTTTCTGACCTTGTTCTGAGTTTTTTGCATAATTTACCTAGTAGTATTAGTCATAGTCAATAGAATTATTTTTCATTAATTATTTTTTTGCCGAACAGAGCACGCAGTCAATGATGATGTTTTTTTGATTCATAAACATTGTTCAATTAAAGTTTACTTTGAAGTCAACTATATTTTTTTTATAATTGTATACCATTTTTTTTTAATTGTCAATGTTATAATAAATAATTCTACATATGTTTATCCATATTTTTGCGAATGCATATTTGTAATAAACTTATTATTAAGAAATCAATTTAGTTTATTGTAAACATTTTGATTTAAAGCCCTTTATGTAATAAAATTGTAGTAGTAATATTTTTCATAATTTATATCATTTGACTATTCGTCCTTCAATTTTAATCTTTTTTATTACTATCATATTGTCACAGACGGTTACATGATAAGCCCATATATTTATATTTAAAAAAATTAATTGCTAGTTATGGCTGGCTTACAAACCAAAATGAACTTTATTGTTTTGTGATATGGTTTTTTTTCCCTTTCAGGTTTGTTTGTTATTAACAACATGCGTCATCATCGAAGCTGATTATATCGGATATCCTCGAGAGGGCTATGGATACTATCCTGGATACGGCACATATAGAACTGCGTACAAGGACTACAGCGGAGATGCCCAAGGAAATTATTATGTATGTTATACTGAAATATTTTTTTATATATATGTTAATTTCTTATAATATAGCAGACATTTCGAATAACAGACTCGGTGACCTCTATTTTGACCTCCTAATAATATTAACATTTTATTTTTCGAATGTGACTATATTTTAAATGGGTTTGACAATATGTAAATTAATGTACATATTTTGTTAGTGTCCTCTGCTTTTAATGAAATACAGAATCAACTTTAGAGAATTCATTAATACCGATTAAGACCTAATACTATTTGATTGACCATATTGAACTATCTTTTTATGAGATAAACAGACTCTTTCAGATTTTTTTATTATAAATAGTTCGATGTAAAATCTCTTTCGACTGTATAAGTCCATAAATGAGATCTAAGACTTTCGCGAGTTTTATTAATTTCAATGAAACTAATATATTTTTCGGATATACTACGCGGATTTTATTATTTTAAAACTTCATAATCCCGACGTTCAATAACAAGGACCGACTGACAGACATTCACATCCTGTCTGCCCGTGATCACGGTTTCTGAAAAGTAAACGAAACGTCGGGATTATGTAGTTTTAAAATAATAAAATCCGCGTAGTATATCCGAAAATATATTAGTTTCATTTAAATAAGTCCATAAATTTTGTTATCTTTAAAAATATCAAACAATCGGTTTGTTCTCAAACAAACTATGCCACTCCTCAAATAATATAATTATAAGACTCATTTAGTACTAAATTTAAAGAGGCCAGTTTATTGACCCACATTCTTTCGTTAAAAAAGTGCAATGAAGGGTTTTATTTCATAATAAAAAAAAAAAAATTATTAATGATTACATATACTAAGAAAAAAATATCACAATATTAAACCTTTACACATGACCGCGTCAGTTTCACATATACATTGTCCCCAATGTATAATGATGCCTTCAGTATATTTATAGCAAATGACAGTTTATTGTTGAAGGGGATTCAGGCACCGTGACATGCCCGTTTGCGACATATCTGTGTCTTTCTTATTGCTGTTGCAATCTTAATAATATCGTTTATAAAACTGCCAGTACCAAGTTTCATTTATTGTTATATACAAACGTGAAACAATTGAAACAATAGTTGATCTTAATCGATCGTCTTTTGTTAATAATTTTTAAAATTTAAACTTATGGTCAAAATTTGTCAAAAGGTCATATACTAGTACATTCATGAAAGACGTTCCAAGATATATACCAAATAAATAATTAGATGCGGTTTTCTTTAAATGCTTGTTGTATAAAAAATATTATTATATACTTGTGTAGGAATAAATTTAAACGAGTCAAGGATGGCGTTGATGTCTTTTGTATGACTTAATTCATAATACGTAAAGGCCAATTTAAAATATAATGAGAATAATTGTCAGGCAGTGAATTTTTGTCAATATTTTCTCAGGCGCTTGTACTCTGCATACCACTATTTAATATAATAATCAGTTCCTTCCCTACAGGCGTATCCAAAATATAACTACGACTACTCAGTAAACGATCCCCACACTGGAGATCACAAAACTGCGTGGGAAGTCCGTGATGGTGACGTCGTGCGAGGTATTATTATACAACTATTGTTGTTTACTTAAAAATCTGTAAAGAAAAGTCGTTGAGCCCAATATTTTTGACTAGTTTTGGATTAGAGAAATACGTGTAATGGGCGAAAACAAATATTATGGTAAACAATTGACAGAGACATCTGTAGTCTGTGACACGTGACTTCATACATGATACGGTTGTTATGACGTGATCCCAAGTGACTGTAGACAATTAGGTCTTTATATTTTTTGTAAAATATCCAGGTGCATATTCTGTTGCTGAAGCAGACGGCACTACACGCCTAGTGGAATATACAGCTGACAAGCTTAGTGGCTTTAAAGCTGTTGTCAAGCGCATCGGACAGCCTTACCACACTGAAGTGTATCCGAAGCAATATGAAGCCGTTCACACCTATAGCTACCAATAGATGGCGTTACCAAAAACAGAGTCATATGATAAGTTTTGTATTATACCAATAGATGGCGCTACAAGTAACTTTCCTGTGATATTGTAAATGTCGAAAAGAAAAACAAAAACTTGTCATGCTCTAAATAGATAGTTAAATAATTTATTTTAAACAAAAATAAAAAAAATAATGACTTAGTTACATGTTTCAATAAGAACCTTTATATTCCCAAAAGCAATAAAAAAAAATACGAATAATTTAACCAAAACAAAAGTGTAGATTCTTTACTTTTAATTTCGCACGTTAGTGTTAGTTAAAAAAAAGTAAAAAAAAAAACCAGCCTGTTTAATATCGTTATTAATATTTAGCTGGCAGCAGTGTTAAAAGAAAAGAAATAGGAAATCATCACTCATTCCTTCCCGATCTAATTTTTCATTATTACAGCATGAGCTCATGCATGGAAAGTAGTGATCGCCAATCATTATGAAAGATAAATGAGCCGTTGTTTCGCTTCTTTTGATAATATTACTGTGTTTTGCACATAAAAAGAGAAATTCATGAAAAAAAAATCGTCTCTATAAAATTTATGAAGAAAATGCAAGAATCTCTGCGAAGAAACAATAAATCACTTTCATGATGTAAACTTTTTTTATTAGAGTGTATATGTATTTTAAATGCTAAAATACGGCGAATAGTAATAAAATAAAATATATATAAGTCTTTGTAATCGCCGTCATTTACAGCGGCATGCGTTGAGTGCACGCAATTATTATACAACACATTCACTTTCATTGATTTGCATGAAAAGTTTTGAAATATCAACACTAGCATGTACAGTAATCGATACAGATACCGCCAAGGTTATATTTGTTACTTGACGTATTTAAATAAAATACGCTACCACATTGTTAATTGAAAAACTAATTTTGCGTTTATTGCATAGTATTAAGTATGAATAATGATGTTTATAAATTATTTTTTAAATATTTTATGACATTTTTCACTTTTATGTATACATTTGATATTAGACTTAAATGCCAGATATAATAAAGATGGTCTTGGCATTAGCAGGCCTTGTGTTATGTAGGCAACACTGTTACAAACGAATAAATCTTTGGACAATGCAGTAATTAAAGAGGGTGCATCCTAGTTGTGAGATTGTGTGTGTGCGTGTGTACGCACATCAGTCTCATCATTGTGTGTGTTTATAAATAGGTATGTGATGGACATCGCATGCGGTCTTCGTTTCCAACCTTGGATATGGACAAATATATACTGATTTTCTCTGAAACATTTAATTTCTAAGAAATTGTTCATGACTTATTAAATCTGTATGGTGAGTTAAGTATATTATGAAGTGATTATGGCCAAAATACTGTCGTTGGTAAGTGATTTAGATTTTGATTAGAAATTAAATATAAAGAAATAATAATAATATCAATTTTTTTTTTATTTAAAGGTTATTTTAGCGAAACTGTTACTTACTTATGGACAAGAAAGCCATCTATTTAATGAACCATCGGGAAATCAAGAAAGTGATAAAGTTAGTATTATTTATTTTGTTACATTTAACATCATTATGCTAACGAGATAAAATATGACGAGATGTTCTTTAAAATAGCTTTATTGTCATTATTATACTACTCATACTGAGAAAACTAAATAGAATTTCTGATTATTATAAATATTTTTATAAAGGCAGACATATTATCGTCCACAATATAATTTATATTTGTTAAAGTAAGCTTAAGTACGTTTACAATGTTAGTTCATTGAAAGTGTTTTTTGGTTTCATAATATAAGGACCAGTTATACAAGCAGTACTTACCCTCGTTTCTCGATAGTAACTCGTTAACTTTATTTTAAAATGAGTTTCAGCAAATGAAACACTTTATACCGTTATCTTAATTTAAAAATGAAGTGAAAGTATAAAACATAGGGATTTTAGTTATGTTACAAATGATTAGTTACATAACTATTCAGATTTAATTATAAATTTTAAATGCGTAATGTAAAACGAATATCATATAATTGCTTTATGAATAAAAAGTGAACGTACCTAACGGGAAGCAATGAAAGTCAACTTCTGTCATTGACATTGGATAAGGCGATGCGTGTTGCTCATCTTGAACTTGAGAGAGACGTGTGTTGTTTATGGTCAGTTATATTTTAGTTCTTGCTGTATTTATTATACTATTATCATATTTCATTTAATTAATAAGTTTATTAATTGAAATATAAATGTTTCTTATTCCATTTTAAGCTCGTACTTTGACTGAGATTATAGTTTTTTTTTTTTTTTAAATAAATATTAGATTATAATCGTATCAATATAGAGGCTCAATTAAAGTTTTGTAAAAATTGTGAGTGTTTGTTTTGATGATGAATTTTTTTTAAGATGCTGAATGAAAAGGCTCATACTAGCTTATTTTTACACGTTAACAAAACTAATACGTATCATAATTTTGGTTCAATTTATAGTAGGTTAATAATATAATAATGTTGCTCCTATAATATTACAGCATGTTATATTCATTTAAAATTTAAACCATTAACGTTAGCTCAATGTCATTTAAGCAAAAAATAATAGATTTTCTGGTAAGGTTTCTTCCACAAAAAATTGTTTCTTTATTCAAGAAGCGTATCAAACCGAAAGTGTTGAAAGTGTTTACTAATAGATGCTTAAATCTATCAGTTTTCTCACATATTTTCGTCTTCATTACCCAAGTAGCATACCAATTATTATGAAAACTTAAAAAAAAACTGAATGCTGATTTAGAATAATGAATTATAAAGTACTGACATGCGATGGAGTATTATAATAAGTAAAATACGGAGTCAACGCACGCAAACTATCATTTAACACATTCCTCGATGAGGTTTTTTATAATAGTTTTACATAATTATAGGAGGGAATATAAAATTGTATTTATGTTCTGAACGTTTGATTTTACAGGAAAATCCGAGTTATTCCTATGGCTATGACGTGGCTGATACACTAACTGGTGATATCAAGACTGTTTGGGAAGCTAAAGATGGTGACTCTGTCAAAGGTATATATTTTTATTCCATGAAAACATTCCTTTTGTTTGTATATGTTTACAATTTTTATGGGTAAGGGACATCTTGATTTAGGACTCAACTATGGGAAAGTTTATTTTCAAGTTGATAACATGTTTATTTAATTTTAAGGTCACTACAGTGTTTTAGAACCGGATGGATCTATTAGAACTGTAGAGTATTCAGCAAGTCCACAGCATGGCTTTACAGCGACAGTTAATAACGACGACACACAGCCGTTACAAATTAACGATGAGGCGGTGATGGCAGACAAAGCCCTCAGAGATTACGATCGCTATTACGATTTTTCAGAAGACGCTGATACAGATGTTCCCTTTAAATCGACAGAAAAGAAGAAAAGAAGACATCCATATGAGTCCATATTTGATGATTATACTTTCGTTAAGCGACCAAAACATCCCATTGATTATGAACCCACTGAATATTCTCATAGCTTTTCAATTAAACATCCTCACGATGAATTAACACCAGAGGCTACATCACATATTGGATTTAAATTTGATCCAAATTGTAAAAATAAGAATAAAAAACAGAAGTATCCCTATTCTAAAACAGCGGAATCGGATTATCGTAAGCAAAAGTATCCATCGATATCATCTTCCGATACGTACGCCAACGATTTTGACAAATATATGAGCGAAGCATCAAATATGGAAATAGAAAAAGTAGTTCAGCGATACAAACAGAACAATGACAAATTTAAACCATCTAAGCCAGATGAATACGAATGGCCTTCTTACAAACACGGATATCCTAATATTCCACCTTCAGAAAGCTTATATCCAGATTACGATGCACCAAGACCAAAGAAGAAATATAAGCCTCAGAAGAAGCCAGACTATTACGAGCCTGATGAGCTCGATGATTATATCCTAGTTCCAAAGAAGAAACTCAGAAAGCCGTCCAGAATTATAGATCATCCGGAATATAATACGGGATACGACGAAGAATTTGATGACACGTATGATGATGATCGCTATCACAAACCACCGCGGACTTCGAATCAGAATGAAGTTGTTAAGAAAATAGTTAAGAAACAACCAACAATTAATATCTTCGATATATTTGATATTTAGGTTTTAAATACAAACTAGATTAGGGTTTTTTTTTAATTGGAATTATTTAACGTATGTATGTGTAATATGTAAATTCTTCTCATTTAGGAAAAGGGAAACACTTCTGTTAATAATGCCCTAATTGCTGATCAAGAAGACTGCCACTAGCTTTATTAAGTCCATAAGAAATAGGAAACCAATTTGTTTTAACTATTTGCTGTTTAAATATGTATAAATAATGATTAGTAAGTAATTTTTGTTTAATAAAGTCATGGAACATATTGTTTATTTTATTGAATTTACCACTGCTATTGATAATAAAAACATAATTAAAACACATATGTTTTAGAAAGACAATCGATAATTGAGCAATTGTTAATACGACAGGCGGTATCACTTATACTTGCGTAAGAGATCGCACAATGATAGTGAAAGTATTTAAACTGGAGCGAGTGTAGGCCTCGTGTATTACAAGGACGTTCTAACCGCTTTAACGTTTGAGATAAAAAGTGAAAATTATCTTAACATCTAAATTTTACATTTTTGTTCCGATTTCATTTCTTATAATATTAAAGGAAATTTATAATACGGTTGATTTTTATTTTGAAAAATAATTGATGTTATATAAAGAAATATCTCTCTGGGATACTTTAAGAACTACAACGCTGAAGTCAAAGGAACACCAAGTTATTATCATTTTCGTTTAAATTGATCGTATCTTAGAATAGTTAATAATATTTTTATAGTTTTGATATCACACTTAAAAAATGTATTTTCCGTGCTTACATTTTAAGATTAAGGTGTTATATTAATAATTATAATGACTTGTTTCATTTAGATCGCCAATGATGGACCATAATTTTTTTTTAATTTTTTTGATTTAAAAATTTTACATTCTCTTTTATACGAGTTAAGGTGGTGGTTAAAATATCTTTTATATCTATTTTAGTTTTTAATAAACATATATTGTCAGATTAAGGAAGGATAAAATATATCAAACAATCTTGTATCTCTTAAAAGCGATCTTAATTGCAATACACACGGAATGCGTGAATGCAATATTTAAATTTCCATCAACTTTTACCAATAAAATTTTATGATTTACAGACGATTCTTTAAAATCGAGATACATCATGAAATATGGTTCTTATTTTTATTTCTCTTTATATATTTGTCTAAAGGGAAATACAAATTTATTTAGTGAACCAGTTATAATAGTTACCAAAGTTAAACTAGTCAATTGTGTGGTTAGAATGTGGTGTTTTAGGTGACCGTATATGGCGGCATATTGAATTCGAGTAACACATATGTAGACATTCACCAATAGGCGCGGCCGTGACATGACTTCTATTGTCGCAACACTTGCCTTACCCTTTTATAAATCAATTCGTTCTGATTATCGGTATTTAGGTTATTAGAAATTAAGGTCTGAGGTCGTGTTTATGATACTAAAAATAATGATACCTAAAATAATGCATATAATTTAACAGATCATTGAATTATCACACTATTACGAGTGTAATTTTCATGCTATAAAATAATGGATTCAGGTGTAGGTTTTTGCAAAACAAAATACCGTTTTCCTTCTTATATCAATTAAAGTTGTTATTAGTTATCATTAAATGAGGTAGTTTATTAGAGTTTTATAAAAACCAATCTAACCTCGGTAAACTACCAATATATTAAATTATGATAGTTATAAAAGATCATTCGTTTATTCAATCGAAACTAAAATTATCCACTAATGATATCAATCAATTATATGAATAATTCATGTACGTTGTTATTACATAATACCAACATTCAAAATTATTCTCACTCAATTATTTTTTAAAAACAGAACTTTAACTGATTAGCCAAGAATACTAAGGCTTGAGAGTCTGTTATTACATTGTCTTAAGTTTTTATTCATCTATCGGATGTCACGCTACCATCAGTCACAGAGTAGTGGGAAAGTCAATGGTGCTATATAAGTACACCATCATGTTGCAACAATCATTCATAATTAATCAACTCAAAATAAAATTATAATAAAATTTAAGTTATCAACAGAATAATTTAATTCAGAGTAAAAAGCGTGGGGTGCTTGATATTGAATGTTACAATCATTCCAGTGGCAACTATCTATGAGAGAAAAGATATGAAGTGTAGTCAAACGCAATGCAAAGCAAAATGCACACTATTATTTATTAAACTATCTAATATCAAGTAATGCAACATTACTTACATTTTTGTGTGTATTTCTTTTTTGGATAAGAACAGAAGGCTGTATTTATTATTTTTAGACGTTGCTTCAACAACATACAAGATTTTGACTCTGGTTTTACTTATATATTATATTTTATCCCAACAGTGTAGGACAGACGAGTATTATGTTCAATTAATCAAATATCGGCACCCATGACTATTTATTAAATGTATGTACATATGTATGTTAAAATAATATGCAATTTATAATCTTTTAAAAATTATTTGCTCATTGTTAAACTTTCCCAACAGATCTATTGTTGAAACGAAAATTTCATTCAATAGCATTCAATACATTGCATATCTGTTTGAAAAGATCTTTTAAAGCAGTTGTTGCTGCTATTATTAAATATTGAAAGGCAACACTGATCATTTCTAAAACCAATCAACCAAATAGCTAATCAAATAAAAGAGATAATACAATGAAAATGTTATGATATTATATAACAAAAAATAACGAACAGAATTGTATATAGCTTTCGCTTTAATAATATGTTTTATTGTACATAATTTAAGTAAATATGTTATGATAGATAGAGTAGATTTTACTTATTTGTGTGAACGAAAATGCTGAAACAAAGTCAAAACTTTTCACGTCGTCTATTTACCTATCTTTTCTTATATAATACACAAGTGTAAACGTTAAAGCCGAGCTTACATGTAGGTATAAAAAAATAATTAATCATTACGTAATTAAATTATGATAATCTTAATGATATGCACGACGCAGAAAAGATTGATTACATACTTTTGTATTGAGTTGTTTTATATTATATCATAATTGTATATACCATACATTCTATTCAAGGTTCAAAACAGATTATAATTTCTTAAAATATCATATATATTTATAAGATGTCCGATAAATATGGGGTAGATCTTGAAGTGGAATAGCCTGTTAATTAGAAAATATCAAGTTTATTCGACCTTCATTTAACATAACTGGTTAGTATTGATTTGCATCGCCGGTTAATGACATGATGAGTAATATGAGCTACACATCAAAGGCCCGTTATGGACTTGCAATATGATACAAATGTCTGTTGGAATATCATTCTATTGTTAAAGATAACTAAATAAGTGGCATTTTGACTTTATTATTGATGTTCTATTGCTCTTGCAATAATTTATATATGAAAAATACATTTTTTTATTACAACAGATTTTTTCATATCATTTTAACAATTGAACCATTTTATTTAGTATACTTAAATAAAGATACCTACAGTAAATAAAAGACGATTTGTCGATTCTTTTATTCAAAATATTATGAAGACAGTGCTCAAATAACTTTACATTACTATTAAATCATTTAATAGAAATTTCTTGTCTTAGTCCATAAAGCACAAGTCACAGATTCATGCGTGACAACGATCGCGCTCCACTTCTGATTGCTAATGTCAAGTAAAAGAAAGTATTTAAATCTAATCCCAAATCACGTATTACAATCTAACTTCCGACATTTGATTCTATTTTCCTTTTAGTGTTCATCAGTTCCTTAAACAACTTTAAAAATAATAACTTATTTCATCGTTTATTTAACATCAACATATGAAATATATGAAAAAAATGTACTGAAAACGAAATCAAACACAGCTATTCATATTGTATTTCGGTGATATAACCCAGAAAATATGTTATCTGCAATTTATTGATTTGTCTGACTGATTTTGATATCAAACACACTATAAATAAACATATATAATAAAAGGTTGAGATAATAAAATGGTCATGGGAAAATGTTACTACGTATATATAAATAAAAATAAAAACACAAGTATATCTATAATAAAATAATTTAAAATTTTTGATAATTTATGATTATCTTATATAAAAAAATAAATTATTATATAGTGTAATTTTTTCGTAGTTACAAAATGTGCATGAAATGAAAAGAAAGACAAAAATCGATTATGTAGTCCTTCTATGTTGCTGATAGAACTATTGATAGGATATTTACATTTTAGGATATTTTACATTAAAAATATATTTACTCTTCAAAAAATAATTCTTATTCTCCATAATGATTACAATAAAAAATAGTAGTTTTGTTACAGTGACAGAATTAAGTGTAAAGTAAATAAAGTAATGAAGTAAAGTAGAGTACAGTAAATTAAGATAGTGACTGATTATGTATGTATATTTATACATCTGCAGATATTATTTGTAATAACAAAGATAAGTCCTACGATAACAAAAATTCCTCGGTTCAGTTTTCATTGTTTTCGACTTAATCGATATGTAAAATATTAAAATTCCCTCACAAGTTAACTTACCAGATCCAAACGAACCAGTATACCTCCAGCTAATCAAATATATACTATTCCAAATGAGTTTGAACTACTTTCTAAAAAATATATGTCTGTTAAAAATAAATATTATTTGAAGTAAGAAATAAAACTGACCGATTAAAATTAAATTAATAAAAGTTTTTGTTAACATGTTAATATCGACAAGTACAGTCACGATAGAAATTCTTATTACATATCGTATATATATATATATATATAAATTTTTCATACACTCATTTCATTTTGTTATATAATAACAAAATTTGTTTTCTTTTATGTAAATTAAAATCGATATCAGTTTCAATATTAAGTTAAATGTCAAGCTAAGTGGTAAAAGGTGAGCTCTATATTTTCTCTTAAAGCAAAAACAAGTACAGTTTCCAAATGCAATTTAATTTTCATACACGACCTAAATAATATGTTAATGTTAAATAGCTTACAACATGAGATTAATGAACTAACACGTGCTTGTTCGATAGCCGACATAGGTTGAACAACCAAGAATAAAATTAATAATGCCATAATATCCAGTTACGCCACTGATGTTCTACTATGCTATAAAGAGATATCTGCTTATTTTAATTCAATTATAAATTTTTCGATTAACCGAATTGATCTATCTTAGCTATTTTTGAGAAACCTTTTTCATTTTAAATTTTATATTATATATATACCTATATGTAATATTATATTTTTTAAGTAATATATAGTTTTCATCATAAATGTACATTTTTATAGTTTAATATTTATTTCATTTTCTGTACTCACAAGTATAAATTTATGGTTCCTAATCTAATTCTTAGCTTGTTTTTGGAAGAAAGAATTGTGTGGACATTTTAGATTTGTCATTTTATTTATTTATGTGTTTATCTTAATGAGTATTGAATGTATATCTTAAACTATAAATTGTTAATTCCATTATAATGTTTTCAAAAATTATCATTACTTTGCTGCGAAATTTCAACCATGTCAAAATTACTGTATGAATTTAAAAAACACTTTGCTACGAAACTGCATCCTTATAAAAATAACTGAACAAAATTAATAATGAATACTTTTCGCTGACTAGAAGTCTAGTGGGTGTTAATATTATTACAATAACAATTTTTTTCCTAATGTGAATGAAAATTACGTTAATTCGTGTGATCTACGCAGTATCCACGTAGTTTTTGGGGAGTCTCATAGCTTAATTTTTCATTTATGTTGACAAACAGATTTAGAAGTAATTTGTTATTTATACTTTAGATTTTAAAACAGAACAATATTCTTACAACTGATCATTTTTAAGATGAATATACTTCAGTTAACCTTTTTTATTTTATTCTACTTAGATATATAATTTCTATAAAAAGCAATTATATGTACGTGTCTCACACAAATGCATATATTTATCTTATGTTTATCAAAATCAAAAAATCAAAATTAAAAGTACATGTTTACTTTTAAATACTTTTAGAAAACAATAGGGATATCCACATCAATATCGACATTTGAATGCGAACAGCGCCCACTATAGGTAGTAGCATAGTTTCGTACCCTGCGACACCGCAAACAGGACCTTAGTTCTATCTGTAGGGCACACTTAGCCTGTATATAAGCGCCAGATATCTTAGGATTAGACACACATCAAGTCCTAGTGCTTTCAGAAGTAACATTCGCACCTTAATAATATTTGTGAAAATGTTCGCTAAGGTAAATTGGACTACTTCATATATCAAGTATTTGCATAAATTGGACTATACAAGTGTGGTTACTTTTTAATTGTTGTGTTTAATATCCAGACTTTCATCGTGTGCGCTCTCCTGGCGGTAGCTCAAGGAGGCCTACTCGCAGGTCATGGAGCTATATCGTCCCAGAGCATAGTTTTGGGACATCCAGCTCCTGCCATTGCTGCCCACGCTGTTGCTGCACCAGCTTTGGGTTGGGGATTAGGTACTTATACTTAATATATTTTGTTTCTTCAAACTATTCTCATATATATTGTTATAATCTGTTCAACCTTTTATAAAAAAAAATATTTTTTTTAAGGTCACGGTGGTCTAGTCTCTCACGGATCACTTCTTCGAGCTCCTCTGATTCACGCTGCACCCGTCGCTCATGCCGTAGCTCCTGTTGAAGTATACGTTAGTAACGGATTTGACTATTTAGGAATATTCTTAAAATAAGAAATACTTTTTTTTATAAAGAAAACATGGAGAGCATCTTAAAATCTTTTGCTTTAAATAATACAAACGTTAGAATTATTTGACGTATTGCAATTTGGTCTTACAACTTTGTGCCTGATATATAGTAATACATTCATAAACAGTCACATCCTCGCTACCAATTCAACTATGGCGTTGCTGATGGCCACACTGGAGACCAAAAGAGCCAGTGGGAATCCCGTGATGGTGATGTGGTAAAGGGACAGTACTCCCTCGTGGAAGCTGATGGCACCATCCGTACCGTTAATTATTCTGCTGATGACCATAATGGGTATGTAAAATTTTCGTACATTATACTTTCTATCTCTCCCTTGCAATGAAGAAGATTTTTTTGACTCACAACAGCTAGCGTCTTAATTAACTATTTTGTTATTCATAATACAGCAGTAATCTTACAAATCTTATATCAGGGAAGTATATCAATAAAGATCACAGGATCACTAAACGGATCCAAATAGATTTTTAAATTAATGCATTTTGCATATAACAACACACACAGGTACAATTAATTTTACTTTGATTTAATTATTGTATTTGAGTGAGCAGGTCAAATCATTGAAAATAAAGTTCAATTCAATAAATGATACCTATTTCATAGATTCAACGCTGTTGTGAGCAGGCAAGGCCATGCTGCTCACCCAGCTACAGCCGCTGTTGCGCATGCACCCGTCGCCATAGCATCCTTGGGACATGGTTCTCTTCTCCATTAAACGCTACAACAATATTTATTACTATCTATACTTAGGATAAGAATTCGACTACGTAACATGGATGCTTTTGTAACGGTTCAATGAAAGGTTCGCTTAGAGGCACAGCGTTTCATAAGGTGTATCTTAAGGGACGACGGCCCAAGACTTCACAATCAGTACCTGAGGTGCTAGCTTCTGTATTATATTTATCTTTTTAGTTTGTAAGTCTTTTACCGTTTTCGAATATAGATAAGAGATTACATTTTATGAAACGTTAAGAAATATGTAATGGAGGTTTGCTTATGTAATATAACTATTTTCATTTACGTTTTTGTTTTACTTTTATAACCCCAGTAAATAAATGTTAGCGTTGCAGTTAAGGGAAATAAACAAAAAAAAAACGATTTTATAGAATCACCTATCGATTTTGTTGATGAAGATGAAAAGCGAGTTTGTTAAAAGGTAAAGGGACCTTCATTGTTTTTCTAACAATTTTGTTACATATTTTTATAATGTGTTAGAACATAAAATTAAAATTATAAAATCTTATCAAGTGAAGTTTTTAAATACATTTAGATACAAAATGCATTAAAATCATCAGAAAAATAAAGGATGGCAAATTAATGAAGAGACGTTGTGAGTTAATGCTTGATCATTTCCAACGTTCGTGTTGAAGAAGGAGAATGTTCTTCTCAAACAAATTGGAAGTATGTTTGAATCAATTTTAACAGAGATCCAATTATACAAATTCTTTACTTTGATCAATATTAATAGAGTAACTTACTTAAACTTACTCTCTTAGTGCTTCAAAGCTATTGTTTACGGTACGTACCAAACTATTATGTTGGTGATGACTGTAGGAGTCACATGGGGTTTGAAATGACCAGTATGAGTGTATAAACTGCTATCTGCTCTTAGTACAACCAGTATTATGAGAACATTCAAAAAGTAATTTACTTGCATAGACTTAAAAACTTTTTATAAATATTTAAGCGCTGAATTTGATTTCTGTAATTGTGAATTTTTAATATTTTATACATTA
Source organism: Danaus plexippus (assembly GCF_018135715.1). Taxonomy (NCBI): domain Eukaryota; kingdom Metazoa; phylum Arthropoda; class Insecta; order Lepidoptera; family Nymphalidae; genus Danaus; species Danaus plexippus. The sequence goes on along the minus strand of NC_083544.1, from coordinate 6,698,571 downwards.
CAATATTCATATTTTTTAATTTCTATTCGTTGATTAAACTACGAATTAATATGTCTGAGAAGGCTCTTTGGCTATGATAAGTTATTATCATAAATGAATTATACCATGCATAGATGCATTAAATGAATGCAAATGCACTTTGACAACAACGTCCAAAAGAAAAATTATTTAAAATTAATATAATCTTATCTAAAATAATTATAAATTACAGCACATAAAATAAAATACAGCACAAAAGAATTAGAGGAATTATTTTTATACTTTATAATTTATTTTATACTTAGTAAACTATTAAAATAAAACCAAATTATAATTTAAAACTGCTTTAATATTAAACTTTGAAACCGACCCCAGAAAGAATCTGAAGAAAGTAATTATTACGTTAAATAATATACAAATATAACAGTAAGCATAATGCCTTGTATAACTTAAAGGTCCTTTTATTATATATATATATAAGATAGGATCTCTAATGTTAAGTAAAGCAGTCCGAGTGTTGTACCAAACAAATGCGTAACAAAGTAAAAATATAAACACCAAATTTTACATACTAAATGAAATAATATATATACATAATATTAATTTTTCCTTTTTAATAACTTTCTTAAATATTTAGGGTCAAGTATAATTATGTCAGACATTCTTAAACCAGTTACAATGCTGCGTAATGAATGTATAAAAAGGGCTGCTTCATATGAAATTGTATCATTCGAAAATTACATCAAAACGCACAAACATGATCTCAAAGGTGAGATGTAGCTTAATGAAAATGAAATTAACAAAAAAAAAAAAATTATGATAAACTTTTTTATTATACTTTTCAAGTTTAACAACACTGTATTAGAAATTTATTAATTTCTTTGATTATAATTAATATAAAGTTATTTTCCATTGATAAAGGTTTTCGTATTGGTAAGTCTACTGGGAGCAGCAAGTGCTCAACATTACTCTCACGGACAAGCCACTTCATCCCAGTCCATCATTCGTCATGATAACCAACACGGATACAACCACGTTCAACCTATCGCCGTCCACTCAGCTCCTATCTCATACCATCAACCTACTATAGCTGTTCACGCCGCCCCAGTCGCCAGTCATGTCAGTGTTCAACACGCTACTCCAATCATTCAACACGTTGCTCCAGTCATTCAACACGTGGCTCCCATAAGACACGTAGCTCCCATTGCTCATGTAGCTCCCGTGGCATACCATGCAGCACCAGTTCATGCTCAAGGACACCAAGAATATTATGTAAGCCAGTCTTCTTAGTATCTTACAACAAAAAAGTCTGGTGTTACTTATATTAGAACCAATATTCATGTTTATAATATCTTATATTTTCTAGTCCCACCCCCAGTACGAGTTTGAGTACAGCGTAGCAGACACTCATACTGGTGACATCAAATCGCAACACGAATCTCGCGACGGTGACCACGTGACCGGCTCCTACAGTCTTCACCAACCTGATGGTTCAGTACGTACCGTACACTACAGCGCGGATGCACACAGCGGGTAAATTACGTTTATTTATATATAGAACTACGTTAATGTCAAAATAATTGGTTCTAATGAGATTTTACTTAAGTTAATAGTTACTATTAGCGAGAGGTTTTAATCTATTTTCTAACTTTGTTTCAGCTTCAACGCTCAAGTAGAAAATTCTGGTCCTTCAACACATGTCCAGCCTCAGCCTCAACCTCACTACGCTCCTGTTCATGTTCTTCCTCATCACTGACAACTAAACCTAAAAATATAATAATAAATAATATATGATTTAAACTTTAATTTTACTACTTTCTCGCCCTCTTGTTAAAGTTCATAATTGTTTTGTTTATTATTAGTGATAATATTAACACGTCTTGACTTGTCTGAGTATATAATTAATGTTTTTCTTGAATTTATTTCGTAGTTTAACTACTTCTTTTTTGATTATTATATATTTGAAATAATGAAAATCAAATAGTAGGAAATATATCTAACTCTATCTTATTATTTCATGCGTAATAAATAAAATTCTTCATGGCAAGCTGATGTTACCCGTTGGAGTTGTCATGTTCGTCCTAGCTGTTTTAAAAAGCGCCCTTAAATTTCCTTCTGCTCTTCGGCCGGCTGTTACATTATATATTAAAGATAGACTGACAACAATAGTTTACGGGGACGTTACAAAAGTTTTACTTTGACACAATTCAAATCTATAATAAAATAAATCGCAAAAACACAATCTTATTTCGCAACTCATTAACAGGGATCTGTCATTAATAATATAAAAAATAAATCAAACTTTTGTTAAAAATTCGCCTTTAAGGCAGATGCATGCATTTCTGAGTTATACCTGACGGCTCACGAAGGTAACGTTGGCGCTATCCTCATGGGACGTCACGTTTCGACTTGTTTGTTGCTCTTAGCCCTGATGGCTTTGACAGAGTCACCGTTACGGAAGGTGACATCAGGGTTGCGTTTACGTAGCATATAAAAGATTTGTTACGTATGACATTTTTTTTTTCTGGAAATAAACTAATACAAATAGACAAAATTAACATAATATGGCATGAAATATACACATAAATAAAATATTAAAAATCATATAACATAACAGTATCCTGAAGGCTTACAAAATAAAAAACATCTTTTGGGAGAAAGTACAGCAAAAGTACAAATTGTATGATCTCCTAGAAGAGTCTAAAGTAACATTTATTAATAACACAACGACTATCATATTAATTAAATAAACATTTTGACTATGAAGCCAAAAGGCATAGGGCCGGGTTCCTAATTTTCAGATTGTCAAAATGTTTTATTTATTTTAACATATGCAGTAGTAAATGGAACAGTACATTTTATTAATTAAAATTTGAAAAAGCATAGGATTAAAAGTAGCCTTAAACTAGTTATTTACAACTATATAAGGGTTGTGGCAAATATAGACAAACTAAAATAACAACAATTATGATGATCGACCAGTAACCTTTTTATTGAGGTGTAAAACCGATTTGACCATTGGACTCAAAGTCTGATAAAATCTTTGAACAACAACCAGTCATTGGGCTTCACCAAAGCAATGCACTCTGTGACAACAAGGTATGTAGATATATAAAAAGAGCCAAGGAGTTTCCTGCTGTCTATTTTATTATTTTGATAATTATATAAACTAAATATACGTGTATTATATAGGGTTTTCCATTAAGGGCGCTTGATCTTTGAAATGCAAAAAACAATACATGTAGGAAAGATATTTGCGAAATTTTTTTTTTATTTGGAAGGTCTATCGACCCCATTATGTATGGAATATGACATCATTCAAATGACCGCCACGGCTTCGGTTGGTGGCGCGCACACGAAAGGTCCAATTTTCGATGACTCTGGCGCACAAATCGGGCTGTATTTGATCGATGGCGTGGCGTATGTTGACTTTGAGGGCATCGGTGGTTTGCGGCTTGTTGGCATAGACCTGCGACTTAAGAAAACCCCACAAGAAAAAGTCCAGCGGGGTCAAATCGCACGATCTCGGTGGCCAGTTCACGTCGCCTCCGCGCGAGATGACCATGTCCAGAAATTGCTCGTGCAGAACTTCCATCGTAGCGTGTGCTGTGTGGCACGTAGCGCCGTCCTGTTGAAACCACATGTTGTCCAGATCCATATTCTCGATTTCAGGCCAAAAGAAGTTGGTTATCATCGACCGGTATCGCTCACCATTGACGGTGACGGCCACACCATTATCGTTTTCGAAAAAATACGGACCAATCACGCCTCCGGCCCAAAATCCGCATCAAACAGTCACTTTCTGCGGGTGCATTGCCACTTGGTGAACCTCGTGTGGATTGGTCTCGTCCCAAATACGGCAATTTTGCTTGTTGACATAGCCATTCATCCAAAAATGCGCCTCGTCGCTGAAGATGATTTTTTTGCCAAAATCGGCGTCAACTTCCAACTGCTCTAATGCCCAGTCAGCGAACACACGGCGCTGTCTATGGTCATTAACCTTGAGCTCTTGGGTCAGCTGGATCTTGTACGGGTGCAGGCTCAAGTCACAACGCAAAATTCGCCAAGTTGTCGTCTGCGAAAGGCCGAGTTCCTGTGCGCGACGCGGAATTGACTGCCGCGGGTTTTCGAGGACACTGTCGCGCACAGCGGCGATATTCTCGGCAGATCTCGCGTTACGTTGACGCACGGGAACCGGCTGATTGTTAACTGACCCGGTTGACTCGAATTTGTCCACCAATCGACGGATAGTCGACTCGGCAGGACGATCATCGCGACCGTAAAACGGGCGAAGTGCGCGGAACGTTGCTCGAACTGAAGACCCATTTTCATAAAACAATTTTATGATTTGCACGTGCTGCTCGACACTGTAACCTGCCATGGTGGTTTGGGAGGACGGAATGAATATAACACACTGCATTTGACAGCTGTCACTCAAACAACATGGCCGCAATCAGCTGTCAAAGTTCAAGCGTCCCTATTGGAAAACCCCATATAAGATAACAGATATGTGAACAATGTATACGAGGGAAGATAGTTATATTAAAATGAGACAAAACTTGAACTGAGGCCGAACAAAGACGACCAAGTGATAGAATAAATGTTTGGAATAATTTATTAAGTAAAACCAATTTTTATAATGATCGGAATACATCGTGCCTCGGTATATATTTAAAAATATTTTTCTAATCTCATTCACTAATTTATTAAAAAAAGATATTATACACTATTCTCAAATTCGTCCTATAGACAAATATACAGAATAATAATTATACGGTGTCAGTGGTGCATTATATTAACACAATTATTTATTAGACCTTAATGAACCCTATTATATATTTTTTATGTATGATATCTTGTTATTCAAAATTGTATTAATGTTGATATCCAACTTAAAAAATTATTGATGTTTTTTTTATTTATTCATCATTTCTTTCATTAAAATAAACGTAATCATGGAAAACGTTAGCAGTTTAAAGTGGTTATAAATTAAAAATAAGTTGTAAATTATTAAGTTCATTATTAACACCTAACGATAAAATTTTTAGGGAATATTAATGATGAGACAGAACATGAACAGGCGCCAGGTGAGGTTGAGGCTGGACATGTGTTGAAGGAGCAGAATTTTCTACTTGAGCATTGAATCTGAAACAGGTTTAAATGACAATTTATAATTTTATAAATATAAGCGTTGAGAAAAAACGACGAAACTCTTACCGTACTAGTTTGAATACGGAGTCAAACCAAACATATTTCCAACATACCCGCTGTGAGCATCCGCGCTGTAGTGTACGGTACGTACTGAACCATCAGGTTGGTGAAGACTGTAGGAGCCGGTCACGTGGTCACCGTCGCGAGCTTCGTGTTGAGATTTGATGTCACCAGTATGAGTGTCTGCTACGCTGTACTCAAACTCGTACTGGGGGTGGGACTAGAAAATATAAAACATTATAAAGATGGGTAATGGTTCTAACATAATCAGTACTATTTGAAAACTATTTTTATTAAAACTAATTTTCTTCAAACTTTAGGAACATAATCTTACATAATATTCTTGGTGTTCTTGAGCGTGAACTGGTGCTGCATGGTAAGCCACGGGAGCTACATGAGCAATGGGAGCTACGTGTCTTATGGGAGCCACGTGTTGAATGACTGGAGCAACGTGTTGAATGACTGGAGTAGCGTGTTGAACACTGACATGACTGGCGACTGGGGCGGCGTGAACAGCTATAGCAGGTTGATGGTATGAGATTGGAGCTGAGTGGACCGCGATAGGTTGAATGTGGTTGTATCCGTGTTGGTTATCATGACGAATGATGGACTGGGATGAAGTGGCTTGTCCGTGAGAATAATGTTGAGCACTTGCTGCTCCCAGTAGGGCGACTAACATGAGAACCTATAAAAAATAAAATTACTTTCCCTATGATAAAAGATAAAATCTTAAATTAAGTTTTTTAGCATAGATTTATGAAATTAGTTAAAAACACGGCATTATTCTTGGAAATATTAGAATCTTTATTAGTTTTATGTCAAATATTGATTTTTCAAACAAATTTTTCTCACCTTTGACAACATGTTTCTGTCTTTCGAAGTAGTGTTTAAATGATACAATTACATACCAACTTATACCTTTTATATACAAAAAAATATCTCTCCACTTAACTGGTTTGTAAATCTGTACTAAAACTGTCAAAATTTATGCAAATTTGTTACGTAATTAAAGACCTGCAATTATAAAGTTAAGTTACTTTCATTACTATACGTATATATTACTCCTTCATTATTAGTTGTTATGAGGGATTTTGATTTTTATATATAAGTTACCAATCCAACATTGGGGAAATTATCTAGGCTTAGGTGTGGAATAAATATATTATGTACTTGTTAATGTATTTTAAAATAAGTTTCTAAAGTTTTCTAAAAGGTTTACGACGGTGCAAAGCCTACAGAGTTATGATATTTTGAGGAGAGCGCAACATACTGATAAAATTATTTAGATCTAAAATATGTAAATACACTAGAATCACTCTCGGAGTTTAATATTTTTATGAAATAATAGTTCTTAATAAAAACTTAAAAAAATAAATAAAATTGTACTGCTCTATTAATACCAAGTTGTGAAAAGTGAAATTTATCAACTATCGCTCAATTATTCGTGAAGCACAACTTTTTGTATATTCTTGCAATAAATATATCAACCAGAAGATACTCCAGGAGCATTCACTTCATAGGAGATAAAAACCGGCAACATTGTAAAATGATCTTGTAGAAAATAATGTACTTTAATAAAAATTCTTGAAAACTTAAAATAGTAAAACAAGTTACGATCACCTAGAAAACTCTGAAATGACATTTTACGCTGTAAAAAAAGGACACAAGAGTGACGAACGTGATATCGTCACGTTAACATGTGACATCCAGAAATCAACTTTACTATCTTAATATAAATAGTATAAGTTTCTTGTCAAACGTTAATATTTGAAGAAGTAGTTCATCCCATAGAAAATACGTTCATTAGTTTCAATGATGAAATAAGTAAAAAACGAAATTTTATTTTTCGGGTTTCATATCTCTCTTCGACAGTCCCCTACTAAGCCTTTGGTGATGTTAATGTTTATACGCTACTGTTATTATTACTCCTACTGAAAACAGATTTCTGACGTAGAGGTGCCTCAAATAAATCATGGTATTCCCAAGGGGGCATGGAAAATCACCTGGAGAATCACGATGGCACGTGAAAGCGATCCCGTATTTTATTTATCTCGGGTTTGTCACTGGTAGATCTCACAAAACCACCTCAGCGAAGTGGTAAGCTTACAAACTTTATCTAAAGTAAACAGAAATGAAATACAGATCCAAAGCATGATCAAATAATTTTATCTTTAATATTTGAGCAATAGAAAATATATAATGTAATTATTTTTGTAAATGATCATTGATTTATCTCACTAACTAATTTCCATTGAAAAGGAACGTATGAATGTGATTTTTTTAAATTTCAATACACAAACACAAAAAAAATATTTAGATAAAAAAATAAGACCAAACAGTTTTATTGTGTAACAATCCTTCATAAGTAAAAAAAAAAACTTCCGAAGAACTTCAAACGCAAAAGTATTCAGAGCATTTAATTTGACAGTTGACTTATCAATATACATATTATAAAACAAAGTCCCTCGCTGCATCTGTCTGTCTGTCTGTTCGCGATAAATGGAAAAACTACTGCGCCGATTATCAAACAGTTATCACCATTCGATAGCGTGATTCTCGGGACAAATAGTATAAAATTTGTTAAGTTTTAGTATTTACCAGTGTAAAATAAACTTAAAATAATCTCTACATTTACTACATTTAGTTTTATTTGATATCTTCTGTAAAATACTTCCCCTTTACAATGATAACTAAGCCTTTAGGAAAAAAAACATCTCATTTTTGAGATATTAATAATAATTGAAAAAAATTGCAACACAATATAAAATTTAAAACGATTTATTATTATTACTTTTTACAAGACGTTTCTAATTACATTACAGCTATATTATCAATTGTTAAATATTAGTGATGAGAAAGAACATGAACAGGAGCATAGTGAGGCTGAGGCTGAGGCTGGACATGTGTTGAAGGACCAGAATTTTCTACTTGAGCGTTGAATCTGAAAGTTAGAAAATAGATTATAACCTCTCGCTAACAATAACTATTAACTTAAGTAAAATCTCATTAGAACCAATTCTTTTTACATTTAAGTAGTTCCATATAAATATACGTAATTTACCCGCTGTGTGCATCCGCGCTGTAGTGTACAGTACGTACAGAACCATCAGGTTGGTGAAGACTGTAGGAGCCGGTCACGTGGTCACCGTCGCGAGCTTCGTGTTGAGATTTGATGTCACCAGTATGAGTGTCTGCTACGCTGTACTCAAACTCGTACTGGGGGTGGGACTACAAAATTATAAACATGAATAATGGTTCTAACATAAGTAACATTAGACTTTACTATTGTAAGATACTTAGAAGACTAGCTTACATAATATTCTTGGTGTCCTTGAGCATGAATAGGTGCTGCATGGTAAGCCACGGGAGCTACATGAGCAATGGGAGCTACGTGTCTTATGGGAGCCACGTGTTGAATGACTGGAGCAACGTGTTGAATGATTGGAGAAGCGTGTTGAACACTGACATGACTAGCGACTGGGGCAGCGTGAACAGCTATAGCAGGTTGATGGTATGAGATTGGAGCTGAATGGACGGTGATAGGTTGAACGTGGTTGTATCCGTGTTGGTTATCATGACGAATGATGGACTGGGATGAAGTGGCTTGTCCGTGAGAGTAATATTGAGCAGTTGCTGCTCCCAGCAGTGCAACTAACATGAGAACCTATAAAAATAGAAATAAATAAATAATAATTTAAAGCTGTTAAAAGATTGTAAATTATATTTTTTTATAATAAATCTACTTTATTTTTATAAAAATATTACTCTATCTCACCTTCGACATGTTGAGGTTTCGGTAAATGATTTTGAATTGATACTGTTTCATATCGAAATGTCCTTTTATATTCCATTTGAGTCTGACACTTAACTGGTTTTATATTTTATAATAAAATCAAGATTAAATTGTACCAAATATTGAAAAATTTTAACTGTAGTTTACATAACACTGACAAGATTAACAATTAATATTAAATGAGGGCCACTGGTAATAAAGTTTTTATGGGGTTTTTTGTTAAACATTTAAAAGAAAGATTTAAAAAAATATGATTAAATGTGCAAATATTGTTCTAATAAAAATTACTTTTAACACGACATATGTGTAGGAAATTCTTATAGGTAGATTTACTGATATAATTGACAAAGATGTAACATCCTAATATTATAAACATAACAATTTGTATTACAGTAGGTACTGGTGAAGAAAGAAATATCAATTTTCTTGCGTATTCGGAAAATAAAAAATATTCACTAAATTATGTGTCACAATACTTGTTGCGGAGTTTTTCATTTCCCAAACTTTTATCAAACTCAAAAAAATTGCACAACATCTTTAGAGAAAAAAGCGTTTTATTTAAATCTGTACTCGTGAAAATAAAAAACACTACATGTGTAAAAGCTGTTTGTGCTATAAACATATACATTACAGTGTTGAACATACAAACTGAAAAACAACATTGAAAAAAACAAACATACAAATATATATATATATATATATATACAACCTTCTATCTCATATAATCAAAAATTAATGAGTACGCTGCAGTTCGTCACAGATCTATCCAAAAAAGTAAATAAATACTGCATTTAGTGTTCTTCCTTCTGTAATTGGTGGGTAAAATTTTATATTGAGCGTAACTTTATCGAAATCATGTTTTATACTTAAAGTCCAAAACATTTTTTAGTTGCTTTTTGTACTGACTACACTAACTTATGTATTAAATATCTAAAACATTTCTGGGACAATGTGTATGTATGAAGCATGATGCATCGTTCCAAGTTCGTGACTTCGCGCTTTCATGACCTTGCATGGCGATTCCTAAAGCGATTTTTGAAATATTGACATTCCTACTCAAATTTATCTACTAGTGAGCCTTAGGTCGTAAACTTAGGTGTGTAAATTGTGTAAAAATATATATTTGTGATGTCTTCGTAGTTTTGCTAGAACATTTACTTATCTGTTTTCAGTTTCTACAAAACTGGCGGTGTCAAAACAATATACAAAATTGCGCCCTTAGTTAGATTTAGGATTTTCTTACCTTTTAGATCTTATATCCTAATCGGAAGTCCAGAAGATATTGAGTAGGAAGTGCTAGTAGAGCTCATCACATTTTTTTTTAATTCAAAATGTGGCAAAAGAGTATGCAGCCTACTTGATGGACATCCGCAACATAACAGATCTTGCGGATGCGTTGCCAACTTTAGATGTTGAGAAAAAGGGAGCAGTGGGAATAAGGAAAAGGCAGAAAAGGGTAAGAACAGGGAAAGGACAACCGGATCTGCCTCTAATAGGGCGAAACGCAGCCTACTTCACGACGATCATCTGTAAGAGGGTGTTACTTCCCCGATAGAGCCAGCCCATGTTCGAGCTGTAGTAACTGACCAGGATTAGACTCTACAAGTTTTAAAAATCTAGAAAAACTAAGAACATAATTAACCAAATACACGAGACTTTATCTTACTCACTTCTTAAGTTTTAACATCCCATAGGCTTTTTTTATCTCATATAACAAACTTAAAGGATATTTGTATTATAAATAAGTAAATGGGACAGATGTGAGAAGCTTTTTTGCACTAAAATATATTTTATTTAAAATTACAAATTTCAGAAAAAATGGCGAAGTAGACATGGTGACTTATATATGTATTTTATTCAAATAAAACATCGTTTTCCAAGTTGTATGTTCTTAAAAAAAAATTATTTCAATTTATAACCTATATTTTTCAATTCTATTATCTTGTCTCAACAATTAATTCATCTACAAAGCGTCATAAAAGCTAAAATCCCAAAGTGTTTAAAATTAACTTTAAAAGTTATAATAAATCAAACATAAAGAATCTACATGGATCAACTAAAACGTCACCCGTAGGGTTTAGTATCTAAAGATATACTTTTATAGTATTTCTAGTTAAAAAAAAAAAAAAATCGGTTGCGTTTGCATAAAAAATAAGGTAACCCGTGTAAGGTTATTTTTTGATATTTTAATAGGTTTAAATATTTAAGTTTCATGGTAGCGTATTTTTGTGTTCAAATATATTAAACAAGTTCAAATATAAATAATTCATATAATATAATATTAACATTTTTGGTCTGCAAATGTAATTTAGTTTGTTCCTTTTCGGACATGATTATTTTATGAAAATTAAATACAATAAAATAATAAAATACATTGCGAAGCGATTTGTGTAAAAACAATATTTTTTTGTTTTTTAATAAGATAATTGGCTGTAATTTAGTATTTACCTTAACTTAAGTACTTAACAAAATATACATTTTTATTTAGCTTGTCTATAGAAGGAGACTATGTTGTTAATAAGTAAATATTTTAGATAAGGTGGCTTGGTGGGTTGCCTAGCTGCAATTACAGGTGTTAATATATAAAGACAACTGCTAAACATTAATCTTTTTTTCCGTTATACCTTAACTTTACTTCATTATACTTTAAGAGTTTATAGAAACCAGGCAAGTATAACTTCTTTTCAATCTGCACTTGTATTTTCCTAGATTCATAATGACTGTTGCAAGCGAATTTTAATTTTTTATATATATATTGATAATCTAAAGTTAAATTTTCGAACATATATTATAAAGCAAGATAAGTAGATAAATAATACCCGTTAAGGACTATATCTGACGACAAAATAATTTTTATTTCATTTAATATTTATTAGTCAAATTCTTCATAAAAAAGGGTCTACAACAAGAAATAAATCATTGCTTTTGCAATTTGTCCAAGTTTGCTCATTCATCATGATCAAAAAAAAATCTAAAACTTGTAAGGAAGATGTTGTAGGTATTGTGACAATTAAGACGTTGTTTTGGTTTTCGAAAAGTACACAATCTATGTCCTTAGTACTCTAGGAATAAACCAATTAACAGGTGCTAAATAAAGAAAATAGTTATATAATTATTGTTTTTATTAGGCTGGCTATTTAAGGGTCTACACATATATCTAAATTATATATTTATTTATAAATGTTAGTGGTGGGACAGAACATGAACAGGAGCATAATGAGGTTGAGGCTGGACATGGGTTGAAGGAGCAGAATTTTGTACTTGAGCGTTGAATCTGAAACAGGTTTAAATGACAATTTATAGTTTTAAAAACATAAACGTTGAGAAAAAAAGATGCAGCTCTTTCCGTACTAGTTTAACTATGAAGTTAAAACCAAAAATATGTCCAACATACCCGCTGTGTGCATCCGCGCTGTAGTGTACGGTACGTACTGAACCATCAGGTTGGTGAAGACTGTAGGAGCCGGTCACGTGGTCACCGTCGCGAGATTCGTGTTGAGATTTGATGTCACCAGTATGAGTGTCTGCTACGCTGTACTCAAACTCGTACTGGGGGTGGGACTACAAAATATAAAACATTTTAAATATGGGTAATGGTTCTAATTTAAGTAACACGAGACTTTATTATTGTAAGATGCTAAGAAGACTAGCTTACATAATATTCTTGATGTCCTTGAGCATAACCAGGTGCTGCATGGTAAGCCACGGGAGCTACATGAGCAATGGGAGCTACGTGTCTTATGGGAGCCACGTGTTGAATGACTGGAGCAGCGTGCTGAATGATTGGAGTAGCGTGTTGAACACTGACGTGACTAGCGACTGGGGCAGCGTGAACAGCTATAGCAGGCTGATGGTATGAGATCGGAGCTGAATGGACGGCGATAGGTTGAATGTGGTTGTATCCGTGTTGGTTATCATGACGAACGATGGACTGGGATGAAGTGGCTTGTCCGTGAGAATAATGTTGAGCACTTGCTGCTCCCAACAGTGATACTAACATGAGCACCTATAAAAAAAAAAAATAACTTTATTTGTTATTAAAAAAAAATTCGTTGATCTTTGAAGTTATAAGTTTGTAGTTTGCAGGACTAATATATTATGTAACAAATTAAATACAGAAAGAAATAATATCAATAACCTCTTCATATATTAAGTATTATTCAGCTTACCTTTGAGAACATGTTTCTTTTTTTCGATATGATATTCGAATGATACAAATTAATATCAAGTTGTGTCTTTTATATCCGAAAAACTTTATTTGACCTCTTAACTGGTTTATGATTGTGTACTTAAACTGTAAAAAAAAATTAAAAGGGTAATGTAAGTATTACCTAAGTAGAGCTATAAATTTGCATGTATAAAACTAGCGTACATTAATAAAAAGGACTTATTTTATATATATACGAATATATCTATGTCCAAATAGCCAAGTGCTTTTATTGTGTGAACTATACGAATTTTTTGTTACTTTTTACCATTTATTGTGTATTGCCTGCATCTCTTTCGTTACTTATAATTTATGTCAAAGTGTTTTTGTTTGACAGATTTGTTGAATCTGTGAACACTTTTGCTGTCAAACCTAAAACAGACAAGTTCAATTTTTTTTTTTATTTTTTTACGTTATTATTGAAACACAAATCTGTAAGACGACGATGTGTATGAGTATCCATCTATAGCATTGTTGCTCGCAAACGGAAAGACCAATTTTGATGGTCTTTTTAAAATTGAAAGCCAGTTTCCTCATGATGGTTTTTAGCTATGTTTGATTAAAATAGGTCAAGCAGTGTAAGATTATACGTTTCTTTCCAAAAAGTAATATGAGGACCTTTTGGCTTATTACACGATTATGTGCCTCACGTATTCCAGCATAATCTTTAAATTGTACTAAATGACTTGAATTATTTTTTTTGTATATTCATTGGCAGTTCATATTATTTAATTTTCTGTATAAATACATCTGCTTATAGAAGACGTAATATATTATGATTTTCATCTTTTTATTTATTTTTTTATTTAATAACAAAATGAAATGTTGTTTTAATTTGTTACTAAAGGATCGTCCGTTGTTGATTAACCACTTTTTGACGGTAAAAAATATCAGAATCCCCAATCATATTTGGTGTTTACATTCTGAAATCGGCTCGAGTGTAGGAAAAGACAAACGAATATATAGAATTAAAAAAATGTAATTTAGTTAACGTGCGGATAAAATAGTTCTTATGGCTATACAAGATGTACCTAATTAAAAAACAAACTTTTACTCAATTCATTTTTTTTTATTCTACAGGAACTCTTACATTATCCAGACATTTTTATCATCAACTTTGTTTGCGAATTGTAATCAAAACATAGTAAACTTAATTATAATAGCGGTTTAAAAACAATGTTTTGTTTTTCTATTGCAACAATGTTCGCAATGTCATAAAAAAGGACATGCTGAAGCTATCGCCGTTTATAAATTATCGGTCTATAAGAGCTTGCATAGAATTGTCCTATATTTGTTAATATATTTTTGAATAACAATTATTGAACAATGATGACATTGTGTTTCATTCAACGTGTCTTGATTTGTAATAAATTAAGGTTCTATAATTAGTACCACGTAATAAGTTGTAAGTCAGACACCGGAAACATTCTTCTGTTAAATGATTTTCTTCTATTTAGGTGTAAATCTAACACACTGACCTATAAAAGAACTCAATAGAAGCAAAGATTTAGTAAGGCTATCTTAAACGTAACAAGTACATTATATATAAGAAAAATGTGGTAACGAATACGTATAAGCATTTATAACAATAACATAATAGGAAATAAATTTAAAGTGAATGTAATCAAATTCTACACTTGCGTGTATCTAAGGCTTTTTTTTGGAAATATAAAAAAAACTTTGAAAGCATTTCCAAATGTAATAAAATTATTATTATATATAAATCTTAGATATATCGGAATGTATATTTGTGTAATAGAAAAAACACAAAAACTTTAAAATTTTAATTATTTATTACAACTTTCAAATAGTATACGAAAACTTTAAGAACTTTTTAAAAGCCTCATAAGCGAAACGTTGAGGTGGGCTTTACACATATCTCATGCAAAATAAATGTACTTTATATGTATTAAGATATATCCCTATTTCTAGTATAAAGTACTTGTAAAACAATGTAAATACATCAATATAAAGAAGACTGAACTTATTAAATATAAATTTAGAAAACCTCTGTACGTATTGTAAAGGTCTACCTTCTTTATCTAGATTTTAACATATTTAGGAATATTTAATTTCACGATCAAATTCGGTGCCGTTAAATTTATCCCGAGTTATTCATGCTGCTTTTAAGTGAAATGTTGCTCTAGGATATAACTTTTGATTGACTGATGGATATGATAATACTTATAGCAATATGAAATAATGATAATAATTATTTCCATAGAATTTCTAGGTGATGACGAATTGCTTCCAGATAAGATAATTTTCACCGATTTCATTGCAAATTAAATTAAAATAATTTAATTGGCAATTTCTAGAGAGCCACTAACAAGTTCTAGTACAAATGCTGCACTTGGTATTTCAAAAACTTTAAAAGGCCTTGTAGTACGAAACCTTAAAAGGCTTTCACATAATAAGAAAACTTTGCCACCTGAAAATAAGTTCAATTAATGGTTGTATACAATAGAAATCGTTACTTCATTATTAAAAATTCATTTCATTATTTGGAAGGTTGTAATTCTAGATTTTCCAAATTATTAGTGTCTTTCACAATCTCGCTATTTCTTTCCTCTCTCAGAAGGGTCTAGGATAATATAATATCATGTGTCACAGTTGCACACGAGTGTGGGAAAAGAAAAGCTTTTTCCATAATGACTAGGCTTTATATGCAAAAAACAAAATTTATGGTTGTTATTTTATAATATTAATTAGTTTTTTTACATTTCCAATTTTTTGTCACGGGTATACTGAGAACAAGTGCAGCAATGGCAGTTGGTAGGTACTTAATAAAAAAATTGCTACGAATAATATTGTTTATGATTTTATTTAAAGACCTATACATTTAGCTAAATTATGAATTTATAAATGTTAGTGATGGGACAGAACATGAACAGGCGCCAGGTGAGGTTGAGGCTGGACATGGGTTGAAGGAGCTGAATTTTCTACTTGAGCGTTGAATCTGAAACAGGTTTAAATAACGATTTATAATTTTATAAACATAAGTGTTGAGAAAAAACGACGCAACTCTTCCCGTACTACTTTGACTACGGAGTCGAACCAAACATATTTCCAACATACCCGCTGTGTGCATCCGCGCTGTAGTGTACGGTACGAACTGAACCATCAGGTTGGTGAAGACTGTAGGAGCCGGTCACGTGGTCACCGTCGCGAGCTTCGTGTTGAGATTTGATATCACCAGTATGAGTGTCTGCTACGCTGTACTCAAACTCGTACTGGGGGTGGGACTAGAAAATATATGATATTATAAACATGAATATTGGTTCTAATATAAGTAACACGAGACTTTATTATTGTAAGATACTTAGAAAACTAGCTTACGTAATATTCTTGGTGTCCTTGAGCATGAACAGGTGCTGCATGGTATGCCACGGGAGCTACATGAGCAATGGGAGCTACATGTCTTATGGGAGCAACGTGTTGAATGACTGGAGCAGCGTGTTGAATGATGGGAGTAGCATGTTGAACACTGACGTGACTAGAGACTGGGGCAGCGTGAACAGCTATAGCAGGTTGATGGTATGAGATAGGAGCTGAATGAACGGCGATAGGTTGAACGTGGTTGTATCCGTGTTGGTTATCATGACGAATGATGGACTGGGATGAAGTGGCTTGTCCGTGAGAATAATGTTGAGCACTTGCTGCACCCAGTAGTGCTACTAACGTAAGAACCTATGAATTAGTAAAATAATTATTACTTCACTATTGATATTCTTTATAATTGACACTTAAAATGGAAAAAGCTAAGTTTTATTACATGGAAATACGTTTTAATATTTTTTTTATATAAACTTTTTACCTTTGACAGCATGTTTATGTCTTTCAATGTGATATTCGAATGATACAAATTCATTTCAGACCGTTCTTTTTATATTCGTATTCGAGCCTTTAACTGGTTTAATAATTCGTCCTTAAGCTATAACAATTAATTGAAATAAGTTATATAACTATAAGAATTTAAAACTTGGGATTTATAGGCATCTGATACAGTTTTACTTAAAAATTAATAAAGAGAATTCAGTTTCTATATAAACATACATCTAACTTGTCTATTTGTATCAAAGGGCAAGTTTTTGCCTGTGATACCATTTACAGAAACTTACAAAGATAATATTTTCTTTATTAGGTTCTAATAATCTATCAACCAAAAAATATCTCTCTTGAGACACTTAAAGAAACCAAGATACAGTTCTGGGTGTAAGCCAGTAAACAGTGGACGGATAAAAAGTTAAAAAACAAACAAATATTCATTTTTGTTTTATATCATGAAAGTTTTGCATTGATGTTTGTACTTGTGAAATTAGTTTAATGTGGCTTATATAACGGAAGACTAAAACATTTTAGGGGGTTATCATGACGAATGATGGACTGGGATGAGGTGGCATTTCCATAAGAATAATATTAAGCACTTTCTGCTTCCAGTAGAGCTACTACCATAAAACCCTGTAAGTCCGAAAATTATATTATATTAATTTAATTTTGCATGGATGCAAAATACAAATATATATGAAATAAGAATAATATAAATATTTCAAGATTTTGGAGTTTTTAGAGTTTTTATACAATATATATATATATATGTATATTTTTCAGAGGGGGCCAACGAGCAGACGGCCTACCTGCTGGAGGTAGTAACCGTCGCACATGGATATAGTTTTGCGCATACGTTATCGGATAATTCGAATAAATTAAAAAACAAATCCCAACATTAATTGTACTTTAACTAATATACTGGCAACTGTGAGACACATGATCCATTAATCATAGGCAATTGTAGTCGATACGTCTTAGAGCTACGATGCCACAGACAAATACACATACACAATCATCGACTTTAAGCTTATGACACTTTTTAACCAACATAAATTATATTCAAGGGTTACCGTATTTCAATTTGGAAGCAGGTCAACCGGTTTTGTCTGGTGTTTATACCGGCTGGTATAAAGAAATTAACAAAATCATGCTACTTAAAGATAACATTAAAAAAAGTTCTAATACAAAAAAGTGTATAACATTTTCACATAACAAATGCATACTTTTAAACCTCTCCAAATATATATTTTTTTATAAATAATTACGCATACATAAAATAAAAAAGATTTTTATAGTCTTTTCTTTTCTTTTTTTTTGATATATTCTATCTTATTTTTTATTTGAATCACCATTGCGGTTCAAGGGTGGGCGGTTTCAAAGAAATGTTGGTTTCTATTATTTCGCAACAGCCTTTATAAGATGACAGAACAATTTATTGTAATGACGAGTTTTTGTTTAATGAAACTCAAAAATAGATGCAGCGAGTACTTAAAAGGTTTCTTTAGAACTTTTTTTAGAACTTATATATCTTTTTATAAAAAAATTCTAATTTAACATTTTTTCAACATAATATCACTGGCTCTTAACATTTCTTTACAAAACAATAATTTTGTAATGAGTTTAAAGATCTTACAAAACCTGAAACCATTACGTAATTTACAACAATCAAAAATTTTAACCTGTTTTAAATACTTTTGATCCAGTTACTTCATGACGTTTTAAGGGCAAGTATTTAACTTAAATAAAAATTAATCACCGTTTTAAATGTACAAAAACAGATGTAAAAAATTATGAAAAAAATTAGTTGCTATATAATTTATTTAAATAAAGATAATCTATACTATAATAAGAAATTTCATTGTTTTTAAGGGTATATGTATTTTATTATATATATCTGTATATGACATTAAGAATTATATTACTCATTCGGGGATATTCCAAAAAATCTTAAGTACATACTTTGATCAGAAAGATAAATTGAACTTATTGATCCGTTTTAAAATTATTAAAAATAACATTTCATATATTAAATAATCAGGAACGAATTAAAAAGAACATTCTCATAACTTTTTACATTTACATGTTTCAGTTGCAATATTTTAATCTTATATAAAATTGTATTTGTAAAAGTTATTCTGTTTTGACCGAACTCGTTGCAACTTGCACGTCATATAAGTTTTCAAAATTTCTGTAACAAGTATAAAAGCAAATGAGCTCAAACTGAACTTATCATTTTATATTACAGTTTACTTAAACACACAACTCGATATGTAAGTCGAAAGGTTTTTTTTTAAGTGAATTAGAATCAAAAAATTAGAATTAAATTTTATATGTCATAATTTTAATCACACAAATCTTTATATTCTTATATTGGCGATGTCTGTCGCCATAATACTCTCAATTAATATATAATTTGACATAATAATCTTAATGACCAATGCCAACTATTAGATTCATCAATAGTACATCAAGGTCTTTTTAAAGTTATCGTAAATTATACGGGTCGTGTTTTATTTGTTCTTGTTACTAGTCATTCACTCGTCTTTAACTACGCTCTGTTCATCTCTAATGACTTAAGATGCTCTTATATTCTACCATGCCAGTGTCGCATATCATTCTTCTTTCATTCCTCCTTAATAAAGTTGCTTTTAGTGTTCAATATCGTCTATTACATTAAAACATATTCAGCAATGGTCAATGCGTATATAATAACATGGTTATTAAAATTTAAGTTGGGTATAACACAATTACTTAACATTAATAAGACTACTTACGAAGTAGTAAGAAGAAAAAACCATTTTATATATACAGTCACTTATAGTTATAGCTTTTTTTCATAGACATTTGAAACATGAAGGGAAATGGAATGAGTCTGTCTTTAATTTTATTTAACGTAAATTCCACAAAACTATTCTCGTATAAAATGTCTAATGTACTGTGAAGATTTCACAATTGATTATTATTTATAATTACGTTACTATTTGTTTTCTCTTAAAATCAATTCATATCCAAGATATGAATTCGTAAAAAGTGTCAATGACCCCTTGCTAATGACATCAAATTCAATCATCGAGTGTGGCGACGGTGCAGTGACTTCAAACTGGCTTATACATTGTACTTGGATTCAATTGGACTGCTGCGGCTGTACACTATAATACTGGCATTTGCAAAGTGTGAGTAAATTAACGTCTACTACAGAAATAAAATCCTAATATATCACCTCTTCTTACTTAACATCATGAATATTCTTTGACGCTCTCGTAATAAACAAAATAAAAAAAATTATTTAAGTTTCTTGTCTTTGAAAACGTATATCCTCATAAGTTGATACAAAACTATTAAGTTCATAAAATATAACAAAAATAGTGTAATAAACTTTTTAATTTCAATTTAATCTACAGCGACACAGTCTGACTTGCTGCTGCAGTCTGCTTATTAACAAGTTTAATATACAGTTATCACTTTCAAATTCATTGAACGATACGGTCATTCAACACACGTTCATCCTATTTAATACTCTCCTCATTGCGTTCTTGACTATTTAATGAGTAAGAATCATTAATCATTATTTATTTCCTTTAAAAAAAAGAAATAACATTCTTTCTATACACATTTATTATGCAATCCTCGTTTTCTACTCTAATATCGAGCGAATAAAATTTTTCTTTTACCAGTGTATTGTTTTAGACTCGTCAGTTCTCATAGAAGACCAGTTTTTTTAATGACATGATAATTTGATCTTGAATTTTTTTGCCATTTAATATTCTGGAAATTTAATAATGTTGAAAATCGAGTTTTCATCCGATTTAATTTTATTACAATACAAATATAAAGGCCAGTTTATATTCTTTGTGCATCTACATTATAAAAAGTATTATAATAATTTGAAAGTAATTATCTACGTACTTATTATCAGACATACAATAAACAGTTGGCAATTTCATTTCTTTGAGATAACATCAGTGTTAAGACGTTAACGTATTTTAATGAAGCCTTCCGTGTCGTTTCCTTTCACTCTTTAGATGTAAACAGGCTTCCTTTGTTCAAAGTATTTTTAAGTATGCTTCTTTGACTTAATAACTTTATTATGCCTGTCTCTTTTACAATTACCAATAAACGTAAGAACATGGTCATAATTTTTGAATTCCCAAAAAGAGATTGTTAACTGACTATGTTAGATTTTGCTTTTATTGATTTAATTTTAAGTTAGTATGGCCAATATTTTGATGAGAAGAAATATTTAGACACGGCACTTGAGTGATATGGATTGTTAGAGTTCAAACGTTTATTTTAAATATTAAAAGTAATAAATAAATAAACTTTCATTTCGTAATTCATTGATATTTTGATTAAAGGAATTGGTTCTTTTAAAAATATTTTTCAGAATAAGAAACGATTTTTTTTCAAAAAGCAATAATATTTATTTACACATATAACAACAAGCAAATATCATAATAATAATTTAGGTGCAATAATACAAAAATAACAAAAAAAAAACTTGATTAATAATTAGTTTTCGTGATGACTTTTAATGTGGACGTGTTGTCCTGGCGACGAATGTTTAACTACAGCGTTAAATCTGAAAAAATGTCCAGTGTTATTATTAATGACATGAAAAAATAAAATAGCATATATGGGTTTCTGGAAAAATGTTAGGCAAAAATGAGAATTAATTTAATTAGCAAAAACAATGATTTACCCATGGTGCTTATCGGAACTATATTCAACAGTTCGGACTGAACCGTCAGCTTCGTGCAAGGAATAGACACCTTTCACACTGTCCCCATCGCGGATCTCGTGTTGGAATTTGTTGTCTCCGGTGTGTGGGTCTTCCACTTTGTATTCGTATTGGTATTTAGGATAAGCCTAGAAAAAACAATTTATTAAACAAAAGTCGTATAGTGATCTCAATGTAGAATAAATACTATTAGAATTTATGGTAGAAAGTTATGTTGCCGGATATCCGTGAGTGAAATAGTGATGTGACAACGTCGTTAACTTACATAATAATCGATCGGTTCATCATGAGAATGAGATTCAACTTGGTGAATTGGTCCATGATTTTCTGATTCCTGGCTAGAAGAATGGTAATGATGAGCGGGCACACGAATATAATGAGCTTGCTCATGAGCTGGGACATGGGGCGACTTTATTTCATGTGAGGCTACAGGATAATGTAGGGACTGAATATTGTTCTTGACTCCCTGTTGTAACTTCACTTGTTCTTGGTAGTACTGTTTGTAGGCGAGTGGTTGTTCGTTGTACTCTCCAGAAGCTTCTTGAGATTGAGATTCATGGTGAGCAGATGGCTGGAAATGTACTACGCTCTGTGATGATATGGCTGGTTCGTGGTGGACGGGTCTATAGTTCACTACTGAGGGATTCTTAAGGTCTTGCGATTGATAGACCTCAACAGGTTCTACTGCAGCTTCTTCTTCGTGTATGGGCGCTGGTTCATGATTAACTAAACCCAGTGAACTATGAAGAGATGGGTATTTATATTCTTTAACATGTTCCCTTTGTACAGGTTTATATTTGTAACCGTGTTCCTGGCCACAACACGCCGCCACTGCGATGGCACAAACTAAAATCTAAAACAAAAATTGTTATTAGTAACTATAATAAAGCTGTTTATGTAATCTAAATAAAAAAAAAATTACACACTTTAGCTAACATGTTGATCTTTCTTCAAAGACTTCCTTAGTGCAACTGATGAATTAGCATTGGTTAAACCTTAATATATACTAGAGAGGTTACGAGAAAGAATTGAATCAATCTTTTACTGCTTGGGGCGTCAAATTAGTAACATGAACGCGTTCCGTTTGACGTAATTTATGTAACCAATGTGAAGGTTGTCAGTCCAGTTTAGATAAAATACTGAAAACAGTGATATAAATTATTTCCTAATATATAATTTATTGACAAAATGTTTCACCTTTTGATTGGTGATAAAAAATTAATATCAAGAAAGTAGAACAAAACATCGAAATGCTTTTTAATTAAACTGTCACTGACTGTACTAAAACATTAATTGCTTTTTAAAGCTGATTATGTTAATATAAGTCTTTTTGTAAAGATACATGAATACCTTTAAAAACAATTTGTAATAAATATCAAACAATATTTTGCTGTTTATTCTTGTTTGATGAAACTATCGAAAAAATTAAAACAATTTAAAAAAAGGCTTTTTTGCTTATATATTTTCAAATAGAATTCATATGGCGTTTTTACATATCCTGATTAACATAAACGCTATAAAGTACTCTGTCAATTTGAGATTTCTAAAACTTCTTTTACATACAAAGACTGTATCAGTATTCAGATTTAACATAGATTTAGTTTTATTTGGGTCTAAAGTAAAGCGAAACGCAGTGAGTGAAAAAACCTCACGTTTTTGGTAAGCCACTTTTAATTAAATTAATGCTAATATATTTTTCTTTTTTAACTACTTATTTATGAATACTGTTCAAATTATTTTTTAATATAAATATGTAGAAAAAGGGAGGTGTGGTAATTTAATTTTTGCTTTTTAAAAAAATAATTTCGATAGAAAAATATCTAGATAAAAAAATAATTTCGACACCAAGACCTAGGTAAAATCCACATAAAAAAACAAACAACAACTAAGAAACATAATACCTAGGTATGTATTACTTCTGGCCTCACATGTCTTATGCGATTGTCAATACAAAAAATATCAAATGCAATAAAAAGGGTTCCGCTTTGTTACACACAAGAAATCTTTTAAAAATCAGATCTGGTTGTTGTTTATACCCATTGTGACAAACTTGTCATACTGGGTAACTCATTTGTTCAGGGTGGCGGTTTTAAAAATTTTACGTACGAGATATAATATATCATATTAAATAAATTTACAATTTGAGTTTAATTTAAAAGTCGATTTGTAAACTTTTGTTGACATATAAAGAACAATTTCTGTATTTGATTTTGTTCCGAATGATGTTGTGCCATAACTATGTTGTAGCTACGTAAGTAAGTGATATAACCGTTTATTATAGTTTCCTAATATTTTTCTCATAACAAGTTATAAAACCGATGAAAAGGGGAAAAAGTTACCTGCAATTAGAGACAATATGTAAGTTTTCACTTTATTAAAATTAGTTAAAGTCTCTCTCCATTTACGTTACATTTGATACATAAATTAAAATCTGAGTAACATAAAACTGATAGTTATTTTTTCATTAACTTGACAAATTTTAAAAATTATAAAAATGAATTTATTTAAAAATATAATTATTACCATTATAATTATTTTTTTTTTAATGTAAAAACTTATTTATTTTATAAAACTCATTTATAAAACATGTACCCACGGATTATATTTGACAGATATCTTTTTTGTTTACTGATGAGAGACTATGATGACGCTGACGTGGTTATAATGTTATTAAAATGAGACTTATTTCCTTGCAGTTACTATTATTGTATCACAGGATAAACAGACTTGTTTAAATTTTATGCATAATTATTGTTTACAAAAATATATTTATAGGATAGCCTTATTGTACTAAAAATATATATTATGTTCTATTCACCCACTCACATGTAAGTTATCAGTGGATATTTATACAAGATTCAGGATTTTTATATTTATTTTAGGATCAAGTTAGAAAGTCCAAGATACGGATATATTGAAGTCTTTTATTCGGCAAGACGAGAATGATAAATATAAGATCCATGCAATGAGTTTAGAAATGCAGAACGAGTGGTTAGACATAGGAGATTTTTGAATCCCATTAGCACTAAAATGGCGCACCTTAATCCATGATTCGTCGCCAGCATTGCTAAAATTCTTTCTCAATCCGTTCCAGATGACTCTCCCAGATCAGAGTAATTTAGTAAGATGGGGTAAAGGTACCGAAAAGACTTGCTTTATCTGTGGGAAGGCAGTTGGAACTGCTAGGCATTTGTTAGTGGGATGTAAGGTACTCCTGGATAGCGATCAACACTCGCGTCGTCACGATAGGCTTCTGGAAATCATACGTGAAGCGGTTAGTCTTTCGGTAGCCAGAGCGCAAAGGGGAATAACCACAAACGAGTGATCAGTAGGTTTTGTGAGAGAGGGCACTAGGGCTATAAAATCAAATGTCAAGCCTTACTCCATCCTTAAAGCGGCTACGGATTGGACTATAATGATGGATACGTATGAAAAACAATACAAAATCCCCGAGGATATTTGTGCGTCGGCCTCCAGACCAGATATATTTATGTATTCGCGAATTTTAAAGCGCGTTGTGATGATAGAGCTTACGGTTCCTTGGGAAACCAACATCCCCAAAGACCATACCATCAAGGTCAACAAATATAACGAACTCACTAACGAACTCACTCGAAATAGATTCGTCGTTGATTTATATGCGGTAGAAGTGAGAGCGAGAGATATAACGGCTAAATCTCTCCACAACCTACTAAAAGACTTGG
Source organism: Danaus plexippus (assembly GCF_018135715.1). Lineage (NCBI taxonomy): Eukaryota > Metazoa > Arthropoda > Insecta > Lepidoptera > Nymphalidae > Danaus > Danaus plexippus. The sequence goes on along the minus strand of NC_083544.1, from coordinate 6,673,108 downwards.
GCTTGTCCAGAACTCACATCAATTCATTCTTGGAACGTACTTCGAAGGCAGCCCTAGTAGGTTCTTTTCAAATTTGGTTAGGTGGAGGTGAGCGTTTGACGCGCGTTAGTTAGGGGCCCCTTAAACCTACACCTGGGTCGCAAGTCCCAGGCACTGTTGAAGCTCCTCTCCCTGCAACGCGATGGACCCGGCACGTGCACTGTGAATCCATTGAATGCTAAGAGGTTTAGTCTCAATAATTTGTAATAGGTAATGCTAAGGTTTTCGAATTTAAAAATTATAACGTTTCAGAAAGCTGCTATATACAAATTACCATACATAAATATTTTTGCATCATTCACCTATGAAAAATAAATACTTTATGCTTATAAACTATCATTTACTTAATAACACTTAGAATTACATTCCAAGCGTGTAGATGTTATCAAGTTACAAAGTATTATTAATAAAAAAAAATATGAAGAAACAACTCCTACGATTAATAAAAATGCAAAATATAATCTGTGTAAATACTAGTTATTTTTTTAATATCATAGTATTTCAGAAACTCTGAATGTATGATATAGTTTTTCATTAAGAGTTTTTCATTAGTTATGAAAAGAGAAGTCATATATTTCAAAATCTTTATGAACCCCTAATTTATTGATACTTCATTGATAAGTAAATTTATTGAGGAAAATATATTTTTTATTATAACGTCTCTACTTTCTAATAGACCTCTTAAAAATATAATAACCGAACATCACACCTTTCTAATCATCTGTCATAAAACTAAAACTTAAAAATTTTGCTGGTATGTAGTACAAAAAGTAAAAAAAAACATATAATGATGCACGATTAGGAATCCATAACTTTTTTATATCATGAATAAATACCATTAAAGTTTGAGTAAATTTACTGGCGAACCTAAAACTGTAGCCACGATATATGAGGTCAAGTCTAAGGGTAGGTACAAGAAGTGGCATGATAGTATAGTATATAAAATAAATTTAATTTACATTTTACTAATTATTAAAGTATAATTTAAATAACTTTATTAGTAATAATAAATTTTTTATGATAACGTTAGTTTACAAAATGTAAAATTGTAACTTTTTAAACTTTTAACGTGTCGGATTTTCTGCTATTGTTGCCTGGAATAGCTTCGGTTTGTAATTTTTTTTATTGTTCTGACATCTTGAATAGCTTATCAAAATATTAGAATTATTATTTGTTTCAAAAAAAATCAATTGTTTTACTGTGACTCGAGACCTTGTGAAAAGACAAACACTAACTTTGACTAGCTGGTGTGAAAAAAAAATGTATGACACCGAGTTTGCAAATAATTTTAAAAAGTGGTCTACTTAATGTTGATTCAGGAATGGTAGAACACTAATGAAAAAAATTACAATCCGAAGCTATTCCAGGCAACAATAGCAGATAATCCGACACAAGGTAGCGATTTTTGAAAAAAAAAAGTGCGAATATCTCGAAAACCGTGATATTTTTACTGAGGTCAAATTGTGATTGTGATCTCGAGCTCATCCAACACCTGTGTCACTGGGACGTGTTCATTTTGGGACGCCCTGTATTAATTTTTTTGCTTATGTTTAGATATACTCTGCACTTAACAGTCCGATTTATAACTTTTATACTATTTACGTTCACACGAATTCAAGAAAATAAGTTTTGTGTTTAAATTTTTTATGTTTAAACAAAATTCAGTTCCAAAAGATGAAGATTTGTATCCAGAACCAATTATCATAATACAATGAGACATTGACTAAGAAATAGAGTTCGTGTAATCGTTGTACGTTTCTTTCAATACTGGAAAATCTTTTACACACTCAAAATCTTGTCGTAAATTAATGCTTCATGATCCATAACAATTTATATATACAATTAACCAATTATATTAATGAACAATGACCTCTCATGTAGTAATTGAGTTTCTATCAAGAATAAATCGACAGAGCATCGCGATTTAAAGGTCACTGGATATAAAACAAGAGTTTTCGTATTAACTGCTACATTCCGAAATATGTTTTTTATTTAGCTCCAAAAAGAAAAATTCAACTGCCAATTAACAAAAACTTCTTACATAATGCAAACAAATAATGTAGGTTATTTGGTTATTGTAACTATGGTCCGGCAGAATCAAATCATTTCTCTTATATTGCTTCATTGCAATTATGTTTAAAATTAACAATACGTAGTGTATACCTGGGATAATGTTTTTTGCGACATAATTGCAAATAGACTATAGAGCGTGCTAGATATTTTATTTAAATTATTATAATAGAGAAATCTATTACCTTGGTCACCCTTGTTATCGATGATCAATATAAAAGACCCGGCTATCAGAAGAAGTGTATCAGTTTGTTTCTAGACTTATCATCTCACAGAAAGTTAAACCTACAAAAATGTACTCAAAGGTAAATTTACTTAAAAATCTATATTTCAAAGTGACACATACTACTACTTCTTTGCGTTTCAGGTAATTTGTTTTATGACTCTGGCTTCTTTGGTATGGGCGAATGAACATGGTACGGGGTATTCCTCCCTGCATATATCACGACAAGATGGGAAACCAGAACTGGTTCAGGTTGGCCATGGTGATGGTAAAGAAGGTCACGGACATGGTGCAAGCTACGATTACTATGTAAGGGCTATATAGTTTCACTCTATACACCGAAATATGAATTTAAAAAATTACTGCACAGTAATTTTAATTTATGTTAGTAATCGGTATTGAAAATAATATTAATAAAAACAATTATATTTCATATCTAGGCGTATCCCAAGTATAATTTTGAATACAAAGTAGAAGATCCTCATACCGGCGATATAAAATCTCAACACGAGTCCCGAGATGGCGACGTAGTCAAGGGTTACTACGCTCTTCATCAACCTGATGGATCTGAGAGGGTCGTACATTATGAAGGAGATAAACACACCGGGTGAGTATTTCTTCGTACTAACTATAACTGATTTATTTAATGTTTAATAGCTAAATAAAAATACATCTTTACAACCATGATTTGGGACGTGATATCCTGGAAGCCATATTTCAGATTAAATATCTGCGTGTGTCGATAATTTTTTCATCCTTTATTATTAATGTAAACTTTATTCCCTTCATTAACTTTATTCAATGTGCTTTTAGTGTCCTATTCATACATAGTACTGATTTTTGTTGTCAACAGTAAACTAAACTTTTATTCGTACCTATTGTCCTTCTAGTTTCCACGCGGATGTTAAATATGGCACCCACCACATTGTTCCGAAGAAACAAGAGCAATAAAATATAAACTAGCCAAATGACATTAAATAATTATATAGATTCAAATTCTGTTTTATACATTTCTATGATAATAAATTAGTTTTCATAAAATATGAATTTTATTTCTATATCCTTCTGTAAGATATGAAACGGAACTAGAAACTTGAGCCAATGCTAACTTGTTATCAATTCATGAAAAGATTGAATAAAATTTAATTTAAATATATACTTTCAATTATAAGTGACTAATATTAAGCGAGAGAGAGAGCGTTTATCCAAATAAAGTCAATAACGGAAATTGGACTAAAAAATCTGGGTTGGTATCTGCGCAATCGCGTTTTGTCACGGTCACGGTCACCTGATCAGACGCTCGTTCATACTGAGGATGGTATGGATATTGTAATGTTTTTATAGGACTAGTTGATTTTATAGTAATTTTATACAAATTACTATTTATAATCTAAATAAAAAAAATACCACAAAATTTTAAAGCAATATCTCATCAGGCTATCGTTAAGTAATAAAATTAAAGTAATATACATATAACACTCAGATTAACGAGGTTTAAGAAAAAAATAATCATCATAATGAAAAATCAAGCAATATTGATTATATTTAAATCAATACATGTATAAGTTTGTGTAAATATTTTTTTATCCAGTTTCCATTGTTTATAAAACCGCTAAGGAAGGACGGGATTTTAATAACAAGAAAAAAAAACAAACCATATGTGACAACTTGAAAACAATTAAATGAAAGTCTTAGATCTCATTAAAAACAATTGTCTTCTTTATATCAAAAACTGTTTAACAAAATACCTTAACAAATATTATATCGAATCATAAAAAGATTTGAATTCTTGCTAGTATGGTAACTCGTTTTCTTTTCTAAATAAAGTACTAATTTTAAATAACACTGAATTAGCATTACAAGTGAGCTCAAACAAAACAGTGCAAAACAAACAGAGAAATCCTTAACAAATCATATTTAAAGAACATTCACTCTATTTTCCACGCAGTATTCATACATACATAACGCAAACTATGCTAGTCCCAAAAGAATTAAATTTATCGTACCAGACTGTATTTCTCCTATACTATACAGTCTCCTATACTATTCTTGATAATTTAAACCGGCTGAGGTTTTTCTTAACGATCTATTTACTAATTGTAACTAATCTTACTGTAGATGAGCAAAGAATCATGCAGAAATTTTCGACATCTAGTTATTTCAATTGTAATTCAAACAGAAAATAAACAATTAAAAGCTCTTCGAAATGAGAAGTATTTAAAGTTGAATCTCTGGAATATCGATTTCCAATAGTTTTAACAACTAAGCTATTCCGAGCTCACTAGAGACAGTTAATTCAGCATTCTTATATTTAACCATAATGATGAGATAGAGGTGCCATGTCTTAGGTTCTCTTAGATACTATGCAATAAGTATGAAAAAAGCATGGTAAGGATACAACCACCATTATTGAGTTCGTATAATTATGATTTTAAAATTAAATCAACGAAATAAATACTCGAATGGTCTTAAACTGCTTGTTTTGTTTAATAACAGTAATACATATATATTTATTTACCAACTATTTTAAGACATGGAAGATTACTAAGGACATCTCGCATCGGCTTCAGGTCTTCGTCAATTTATCTCTTCGCCGTATTCTCGGTAGTTACTGGTCCGAGAAAATCTCCAACGTTAATCTGTGGGAACGCTGCGGTGAGATACCGATTGACCTGCAAATCAAACGTCGCAAGTGGAAGTGGATCGGCCACAGTCTTTGAAGAGATTCGGAATACATACCGAGGCAAGCCCTAGACTGGACCCCTGAAGGAAAGCGAAAACGTGGCCGCCCTAAGCAGACCTGGCGGAGACACATGAAAGGTGAAACTCAAGACCGAACGAGATGGCGGCGTACTGCGGACGCCCTCGGCCCCATTTAGGGGACATAGGACCAAGAAGAGAACTATTTTAAATAGTTTGCAATCCAAAATGTGAAAGTGTGAATTATTTTAACACTTTGTTTTGATCAGTCCAGACATATATCTCGCAGATATGAAATAAATAGCATATTCTACTTTTTTTTGGAAATTTCTCATTGTTTTTATTATGAACAAATTTTTAATGCTATAAGATTTATATAAAACATTTACAGATATTTTTCTTTTTCAAGGCTCTATTTTAATAATTATAAAGGCTATTAAATTCTTAAATCATATTGATTTATAAAATCCTCTCTGACTCATCATATTGCTGGTATAAATATTAAGGTTTCCAAGCACTAAAGCATCAGTATTATTTTGACTTCAGGCCAAAAATACTATTTGTGTAAAAATGTATTTTAAGGTATGTATGTATACTGATATCAAAATCGTGTACAAATAATCGTAAGCAGTGCAGAATATTGTAATGAATATAATTATTATTTCGCATTAATTTAAGGCATAGATTAACAAGTAATTTTTACATCTGTCCAGGTTTTGTGCTGTTTGGTTGTGATCGCCGCAACATGGGCTCACGAGCACAAAGACGCATACTCGTCAGTTCACATAACGAAATCAGATGACCATCCAGAGGTCATTCGTCATCGTCATCAAGATCATCATGTTGACCATGATGATCATATCGATTATTACGTAAATATAGAGTCCATTACTTTATTACGCTCCGATTCATTCTACTAGTAAAGTGTGGTATCAAATTGTATGTTTTACAGACCTACCCCAAGTTTCAATATGAATACAAAGTGAAGGATCCCTACACAGGAGATATTAAATCTGAGCACGTGATCCGAGATGGTGATCATGTCAAAGGTCACTACAGCTTACACCAACCTGATGGCCTTGAGAGAGTAGTTCATTTCTACAGTGACGACAAAACTGGGTAAATTGTCTGATCAATAGATGGTTTTAATATAGTTTACTTTAAATACATTCTGAAACATAAAATTAATTATTACTTTTTACTTAAATAAATTTTTGGTACATGTTACCTTATTATTTTGTAAAAATTATTGTAATAACTTTATTTTCAGTTGAAGAAACGAAAGTTACTATTTTTATTGTTAAACACCGAATGATATGCTTTTAAAATATTTTGTTTGTTCTAGATTCCACGCAGACGTGAAATACAACACCCATCATCACGTGCCTGTATATAAACATGATCATCACTGAAGTCTACGGAAAATCTTAGTATGATAGTAATTTTCAATTATTCGGTGTTGAGTAAATTTTCGTTTTAATTCAAATAAATAATAAATTTACTTCTTAAAAATGTGTTTTTTCTCTGTATTCTTGAATGGTCCAGGAGATTTTAGTTTTTTGATGATTCATTTTTTGAACGCTGTAATTTAAATATATGGAGTAAAACTTAGAAAATATCTTGGGCCTTTCCTTAGAATTGCTGTCATATGTATATTATTATCTTATTTTTATAAAAGTAAGAAGCGGTTATAAGAGTCATGCGAGAAAACAAATCTTATCTCAAAATAAGAAGGAATGTTCGGAAGGAAAAACTTAGAAAATATGATAATATAAAAGGCCTAAGCGATAATTTTTATTTATTCAATACATGTTTCCTAATTAATATAAAATTTAAAATATATTATTAATATAACTATTATAAAAATAATCTTAACACTTACATTCAAACAGTTTTATTTCTATACAGAGTTCGTTTGTCTTAATTATTATGGTAGTAAATATTATTTCATCTAATTAAAATTAGAGAATTGTTTATATTTACTAATAAATTAAAATAAGAAACGAAAGAGAAAATTCATTCACTTCTTATTTAAATTTAAAAAGAGACTTTCCCCTCGTGATATTTATATTTTCTAGAAGAATTATTGTTTATATAATGAAGCGCTGAAACATCCACGTCTTAAATAATGTGGCAGTGAAAGAAAGAAGCACCTTAGAGGTTTAAAGTATTTGATAGAATAAATATAGCAACAAACAAGCGGAAACCCTGATATTATAATTGTGAAACCGCTTAATTTGTAAATGGTAAGCTTGTTTGCCAAAGACGTGGTATAGAATATTGGTATGGATATTGTATTTATTAAACATATTTTCATTTCACGAAATTGGCGTTATTACCAAATAACGAAGCATTTTATTATCCGTTTTTATATTATTAGTACTAAATACATGTTCGACTATAGATATATTTACATAAATATAAACATTCGCAGTCGGTAAGCAAGTAAACCATAGATAGACCTATATTGTTTTTTCCACGCATTCCTAACGCCTACAACATCGGAGAATACTAAAAAGAACAAGTTAAAACTACATACATCGTTTAGGAATAACACAATACGAACTTTTCATTTAGATTAATTAACAACATCAAAATAGATAACTAATATGTAAGTCAAAATCAAAATCACAAAAAAGGGGCATGGTGCCCTTTTATGATTCCTACGATTCAATTTAAATGTAAAAGTAACTTTGGTCATATTTTATTTTATTACATTTCGTTTAAGTTAGATGTATTAAGTGATTGTTTGATATTTACATATTAGAATAAGATTAAAGAAACGGATTAGGGAGTATAAAAAAAGCTATAGAAATGCACTAACTAATTGACAGCAGACATTTGAAAGTTACACTTGTTCAAATATTGTTTCACTTGTTATGTGTGTAGAGAAGACTTCTTATTTATATACAGAAATTAAAAGATGATATATCCTTCTCCTTTAGATTATTCTTTATGGTTGTCAGAAATATCTTTACTGTTTTTAGATGCTGAATATTACTCAAATGAGGTTCCATCATAGGTAATTTGGGAAACAATTAGCAACTGCTTCCCGTTATCTTTCTTAAGAAATCACGTTAGATACCGATCATAGATTTTAACATGGCAATCGCGTGAGTAAAAATTGTGTTAGTGTCCTTGATATAGTTTAAATAAAAGACATAGTACGGTTGTGATATTTATCATTAAGTTATTAGACGTGGTACACAAAAGATACTCCCAAAATGTATATCAAGGTATTAATTGTAAACCAAAACATATTATCCTTTACTTCCTTTATTTCCAGTCAGAATTCATATGAAAAAAATCATTTATGTATCAAATTTCAGGTTTTATGTCTGGCCGCCCTAATATCTTCCGTAGCCTGTCAGTATATACATGGGCATGGAGATGCTTACTCATCCAACCACTTCTCCCGTCATGACGGACATCCACACATAGTGCACGGCCACCATGGTCATGATTATCATGTAAGTGACAGTAAGAGTTTAGTGAACCCATTAACTTATCACATAATAAAGTAACATTATAATCATAGGCACATCCCAAGTATGAGTTCGAGTACAAAGTGAAGGATCCCCACACTGGAGACATTAAGGATCAACACGAGAGTCGTGACGGAGACCACGTGACGGGACACTACTCCCTTCACCAACCTGATGGATCCGTTAGATCTATTCACTATCACGGTGATCATCATACAGGGTAAGAGGTTGCACACCTGAAATTTGTATGAGAACATATGTCTGTAAGTATACCTATTAAAAATAAATGCATATTTTATTTTCAGGTTCCACGCCGACGTCAAATACGATACTCATCATATCGTCCCCAAGCACCACCACTATTGAAAATAATGTATTTGGACATACTAGGAATACCAAAACATTTAGTTAATTAAGTGTCATAGCTTTTTGTTCATAATAATAAAAATATCATGAATTTATAATTTTTATTTCCTATTTGCTAGCAATATCTATAGGTGCATTGGTTTTCTCATTTTATTAAATAAATTAAATATAACCTTAACAGACAACCTATGGTTCTCTAGTAATTGTAAGATATTTTACTTATAAAAATGCCTCCAACCGCTTCTTTGTCCTTGTCAATGGCAACGAGTTATAACAATAGCCTATTAGGTAATAAAATTGCCATATATGTTAAGTAAGTTACTAAGTACAGCCGTGGTGGCCTGGAGGTTAAAGGCCTGCCTCTCACACGTGAGGGCGCGAGTTCGAAACCTGGAAAGTACCAATGTGACCTTTTCCGAGTCATATATACTTTCTATGAGTATTAAGATACCACTGACAGACGGTGAAGGAAAACATCGTGAGAAAACCTGGCCTTATAGTTTCAAATTAATGCTTAAACCTTCTCCATGCGAGACAGAGGCCTTTTCTCAGCAGTGGGCTCCGATAGGCTGATGATGATGATGATGATGATGATATGTTAAGTAAAAACCTTTATTAGTATAAATATTATTTCTTTGTTAATATGAATTGTTGAAGAGATTTTACTTTTTTGATGTTAACATTGTGGAACTTTGTAATTGGAATATATTGAGTAAAATTAGGAAATTGTAGTATACGCAGAAAATGTAATAGGCCCCAAGGCCCCACCAAAGACTTGTATAACTATGCCATCATCTTACATAGATGTATGTAGTATAGTATAGGTAGAATCAGTGATACCTAACCATAATTTACAAAATAGGAGAATTCAAAAGTTTATTTCTAATAATTATTTGCTTTAAGTAATTTCAGTTCAATATACGACAAAAAAATTATTGAAAAATATCGTTTCCTCACTTTCACTTTATTCGTGTCTTTAGGGTACTGTTTACTTAAGATGTTTTCTAAAATTAAACTGTTGTCTTAATTAAACAAAACCGTAACTCCGTTGTTGTTAAAAAATATAAATTAAACTTATTTTATGTGTACGTATTTGAGTGACTCTTTTGATGTGAATTATTTGGCAATTTTATTGAGACGAAATTTATATACAAATTTTGTTTCAATTATATGCAGTGGTGCTGAAAGCAAAACCATTCTAAATAAAATACAACGGCAGGCTCAATAATTATTTTTACTTTGATAAAAGACTTACCAGAAATAAGCATTTTAAACAATAGTAAGAAAAGTGCTATAAAAAACAGAAATCCAAAGAAAACGTAAAGAAACAGTTCATCCTACAAAGTTATAAAAGACTTATCAAATCAATTAGATTTGACAAGTCAAATGAAACGTCGAATTGTATAGAAATACAGAGATTAGACAAATCAGTCTCAAAACTGTTGTCAATATAGAGACCGTAAAAACGATCCTATCTCTTTATGAGACCAGAGTCGCCATTAAGAACGATATTACAGATAATAAACTTAGACCTATCATCGTCAAATTTCAAGCTTTTTTGGAAAATTTAAGGGGTTTAAGAACTAAAACTAATCAATCCTATTCTTATCTTCTGCAGTTTGATTATGATGTTATCTATCCTAGTGAAACCTGGCTCATGCCTGTTTTTTCTGACGAGAAAATTTTTGATTCACGATATGTCATTTACCGTAATGATTGCAACTTTAAACAACACAATGTTTGTATGGGTGATGGAACTCTCATAGGGGTGCGACGTGGAATGGTTTCAGTGGATGTAAGACGTTTAGATAATCTTCCATTATTTCCACTTGCAGACGTTACGTACATAAATTTAATAGTACCTGAAGGTTCAATTCATGAAAACTTGCATATGTTTTGTTGTTATTTTCCTCAAAATGTTCACCAATGTTATAATGAGTCTTTGTTTTTTGTATTTTTGTCTGACTTAAGCTTAAACAATTTTATTGTTCTAGGAGATTTTAATATTAGGGATGTATAATGTTCATTGGGGTGTAAGGAACCCCTTAGTATATAAAATCCCTCTGAAAATAATTTAATTATACAACCTTGCTTTCATTAATTTTACTGGTTGGTTTCAATACAATCATGTGGTTAATAGTAATAATAGAGTTTTGAGATCTCATAATGTCTAACCTACGAGTACGTTGTAATGTTGAAAGAACCTCACCACTCTCAGTTCCTGAGGATACGCATTACCCTGCTTTATTAATTTCAATACAAATTAATATCACCAAAAATAATTTAGCAGCTACTCCCCACATAAGTCGTAACTTTCATGATGCTAACTATGATTCCATCATTGGTGAATTAGACAATGTGAACTGGATACAGAAACTTCACTCTGATAACATAGTATCTGCGGTAAATCATTTTTTTTTCTATCGTTAATAATATAATTGATCGTTGTATTTCATGTCAAGTTGTATCTGAAAAAACAAATTTCCAAAGTGGTTCTCAAAATCTTTAATAAAAGTCGTCAGAAAAAAATTGGATTTGCATAAAAAATCGAAGATTTATGATAGAATCTGCGACTATTATCGCTTTTCTGGATTAAGAACTCAAACATGTGGCGGATTTTAGTAATGACTATGTCAGTAACTGGGAACGTAACAATCTTTACAACTCTAAACAATTTTGGACCTTCATTAAATCTAAGCGAGGAAGTAATGATATACGAGAGAGAATGTTTTTACACTCGCGTTAAGGATCCGATGACCAATCTATCTCATTTTTTCAGTCTGTTTTCGAAATTCATGGCAACTTTGTAGGTAACTTAGTAATGAACGGTTTTTCATCTTACGATAATCAAATACCAATTAACAATATCCACATAAGTTAAAATCAAATGGAAAAATATGTATTAAATCTCAATAAAAACGGGTTCTTAGCCGGGCCCAGATTTACTTCATCCGGCATTTCTTAAAAGATGTTACAAAAAACTTTCATTTCCCTTGTTTATCTAATTTAAAAACCGGATACTTACCACCCCTCTCGAAATAGTCAATAATAGTTCCGATACATAAAATTTGTGATAAGCATGACGTCACAAACTATAGGAGAATATCTTAATTATCTGTTATTCCGAAATTATTCGATAAAATTATTTACGACACTCTCTTTCCGATATTCCGACCTATTTTTACTACTGCATAACATGGATTTATTACAAAGCGATGTATCGAAACCAATCTTTGTGCATTTCTCGATGTTGTTCTTAACGCTTTAAAGGAAGGATCTCGGGTGGATGTCATGTAAACCGATTATTCAAAGGCATTTGATAAAATTTCACACTTACTTCTTATAAGGAAACTTCATATTGGCCCCGTTTTGTTTAATATTTTCATTAATGATATGTATAATTGTTTTGAACACTCAAACGTTTTACTATACGCCGATGACAAGAAAATGTATAAAGGACCATACGGAGTGTTCAAATCTACAAAAAGACTTAATTTCCTCGGTACACTATTGTATCATTAATGGTTTACATTTAAACATTTATAAGTGCCAGTAACAACATCTTCCAAGAAAATAACTTCTATTTCTTATGGTTATTATATACTTGGCAATCATCTGGCTAGGGTGTTAGAGACCTCGGAGTAACTCTTAATCAGGGACTTACATTTGGAAGACACGTTTAAAATATTGTTGCGGGAGCACATACTAAATGCTAGGTTTCATCTTTCGTCAGGGTTAAAAATATGTTAACTTTTGATTTACTTTATAACAGTCTCGTTAGATCAAAATTAGAATTTGCGTATTGTGTTTGGAATAGTATTAAAGCGATAGAAAATGTTCAAAATAAATATTTAAGAAATTATTTTTTATTTTGTTTTGTTATCTTTATAAATTATTATTGTAGTAAATTGTTTGTTTGATACCCTTTGCTGTTAATGTTCTTTTCTTGCTGTATTTGTTGTTTTCTTATTTTATTTGTATTATTTCTAATGTAAGGTACACTCCATGTCAAAATAACGGTGGAAACTGTTCTGGCAAATTGTTTTTACCCTAAATGAAACTAGTAATAATACTAGTTTCATTGAAATGAATACTCGCGAAAATCTTAGATCTCATTTGTTTTTACCCTACCGAAATAACTTATTGTGATATAAGGTGTTTGTTTTCCCATAAATAAATCAATAAATAAACTTTAAGGTTAAATTGGGTCTAAGGTTTAATTGGATCAATTTAGAGCACAAGTCTGTTTTTGCTCTAAATAACATTCTCCCATAAATATAAAAAGGATTCTCGTAAAGGTCTTCATCCCAACTAACATTTCGTTGAGGCAAATACCAACTGACAAGTCGACTGATTGGCCAATAAATAACTGAAATTGCTATAAGATAAATAGTTGTCAACTCTGAAATTTACGTCTTTCGCACTATAGCCAAGATTATATCATGGTCAATACAATTTAACGTTAATGGCAATAAGTGCTTTACATTCAAAACTTTGATAAATACAGAATTTAATTTCGTATACCTATGAAACAATTACAACAAGATACAATGCAACTATCGAACTGAATTAACATAAAAACAAACAACGTGTCAAATTTTGGAAATATATTGTGGTAAATATTTTAAGAGACTCATACAAAAAATCTATAATGGCATATAGTGATTAACAAATTCAACAGATATTGACCACAGCCCATTTTCACGGACAGTTGCGTGAGGAGAAATCATATCTATACCCTTGCTTTGATTGTATAAAAGTGAACAATCTGTGTCACTTAGTATCATTTAACTCTGAGAAATCAAAGCATTTTGGCAAAATGTATTGCAAGGTTAGAAAAACTTACAGTGCTTACATATAGGTACATTTTTGGTTTTGTTTCGCTATTACTACTTTTTATGAAAATATATATTTGCAGGTCTTGTGTTTCGCTGCTTTCGTTGCTGCTGCGACAGCCCAATATGGATATGAACATGGATCCGCTTACTCATCTAACCACATCTCCCGTCATGACGGACATCCACACATAGTGCACGGCCACCATGGTCATGATTATCATGTAAGTGACAGTAAGAGTTTAGTGAACCAATTAGCTTATCCCATAATAAAGTAATATATCATAATATAATAAACATTATAATCGTAGGCACATCCCAAGTATGAGTTCGAGTACAAAGTGAAGGATCCCCACACTGGAGACATTAAGGATCAACACGAGAGTCGTGATGGAGACCACGTGACGGGACACTACTCCCTTCACCAGCCTGATGGATCCGTTAGATCTGTTCACTATCACGGTGATCATCACACCGGGTACAGACAATTTAACATTACCGTTTTTTTTATTATAATAAAAGTAAATACTGTACTTATGCAAGATTCAAATATATTATTTTCAGATTCCACGCTGACGTCAAATACGACACGCATCACATCGTCCCCAAGCATCATCACTACTGAAGACAATTTATTTTAATATTCAATTGTTACTTCATTGTATTTTTTTCTACAATTTGTTAATACTTTTAATAAACACAATGAAAACTCATCTTTTTGTTTTCTGTGGTTCCTCTTTGTTGTCAAAAGCGGACATATCAGCGGTTTAAATCTGGTAATAATAATGGTGTGTATTATTGTGATACAGTTTTGTAAAAACAATTAATATTACGATTAGTTAAAAACATTCAATGCGCATACTTTTAGTACCCTATTTCAATTTAAAACTTACCTTAAGACATTTTGTCTCGCAATTCATGGCTCTGAGTTTTTCTGCATTTTGCTCACAATATTTAAAGCTTGTCTTACTTCTGTTTTAAGAGAGTAGCGGTAGTTTACGTACATAAACCTAATAATCTGTTCACTGACTCGAGTTTTGACAAGTTACTTTTATTGTAATCTTTATTGCTAATAAAATTAACAAGTGCGGCTTAAAATGTTGTTAAAATTAAAATAATTTCAAAGAATAGTTGGAGGTAATCACAGTATGTATAAATGTTTGTAATATTTACTGTTGTTAAGTTAATATTTTATTTCAAATAAAAAACCTGCCTACCCAATATTTCAAATCTTTACTGTTTTCTAGGTAACTTATAAATTCCTACAATATATTCGTCGGTATAATTGTATCGCGTATAATAACTAAAATGATTTTATTAAAATGAACGAAAGTTATTTTACTTTATGTATTACTTATTTTTTACCTTACATAAAATCGGTTTAAAACAATTTTTTTGCCAAAAAATAAGTACATATTTATGTAGTTTTTTGTTTCGATATAATATGTTACAAAAAAGAAAAATATCATATTCAATGAGTTATTGTGCCTATAAAATCATAGGAGCAATAAAATTATTTTTACGTAAAAAAATTAATTAAAAAAAAACAACATATTAACACAAGAACTAAAAAATAAAAAAATATTTTACACTTAAATACTATTTTCTTACCAAAACTATCTAATATAAATAATAATTGTATACATTTAGTTAGGTATTAATTATTTAATACCTAACTAAATATATACATTTCTTTATCAACATTATACATTTTCAAGTTTATATCTAAGGGAGATATTTCTTAATAAATAGAGGAATTGAAGGCTAGTATCACTATTGGTGAGAAAATGGCGCTGTGTGTATTATAAGACCCGCAAACGTAATTAATTTGTTTTGCATCTCTGTGCAATCCCTGTCTCTGCTGCTCCATACGACATTTTCTATTCCGATCATTATATTGTGTTCTTACTTGTGTTAAGGATAAACGAAATTTACTTTTACTAAAAGTAACCGTAAGTACCGTGTACTTTTTGGTAATTTTAATTAGTATTCTATTAGTGTTAAGTATTATATTACTGCCTACTGCTTAGATATTTAATCTGTAGAAGAGGCACCGACTTCAAAAGGTGATTAGATACTGAAAAGTTGTATATATTTAGGTAGGTATTAAATTAGATTATTGGAAAGTAATTAAAAATAATGTTCGTTTGTCTACATTATGTGTTTAGTAAATTCTTGTGCAGATATAAAAAAAAGATTCCGACGTTTTAAGAACCTTCTCCTTTTTTCAATTCGGTTAATAACAAAATTAGGAAATCTGTCTTCCGGCAATGAATGAATCTTATGTAATGCAATTAATTTGATGTCTATTATATATGCCTACACATTTAAAGGATTTTCTGTAATTTTCTCAGAATTCCATAATAAGGTCAGGTAGTCCTATCATCATGGGACTATTTGTAAAGGCTACCCTTATAAATCGGTTGGCGTGATATTGAATTACTCGTACATTTCTCGCACACATACTTAATGGTAATTTTGGTCATACGTTTTTCTCATGGATGTCATTGTCAGAACTGGACCAAATTAAAATGCGACCACACGGAAAGCACCAGCATTCTAATAAAAAAATCATTAAAATCGCTTAATCCTGTCGAAAGTTATGAGATAACAAATATATACAAGTCGGTTGTAAATACAGACGAATTGAAAACCTCGTTTTGTTGAAGTAAGCTAAAAAAGCATCATTATAATTTAATGAAAATACTTACTGAAAATATTAAAAAACACTACCTACATTCTTTGTCTATCTAGTAATTAATCCCCGTTAGTGGTTATCCAACAAATTGTTTTCATAAAGATGGTGTAACAAACTTATTAACAATTTTACGTTGCACCTAGATTTAAGATCAAAGCCATTGATAAAAGTAGAATCATTAATAAAATTTACTGCTTAACAAACATAGTTCATTCATCTTTGAACATTTCGTTTAATAATGGATTTAATGCTTTATAAACACGACATTTTACAAAACCGTTCAAATGATTGCATATAGCTTTTTATATAGACTACAACCGAATTTCAAGGACACCTAGTGTGAGGTGAAATCATATCAGTACTCTTTTCATTGTATAAAAGACAACATTCCGTATCTCTATGCATCATTCAGTTTACAGAGTTAGAAATCAAAACAAGCTTACCACAATGTATTTTAAGGTATGTTAATGATGAAAAAAATATATGTTTATTTTAAGAAATCCTTTATGTATGTTATTTCGTGAGAATGATTTTGTAACACTATTTTATATGTTCCAGATATTATGTTTCGCTACCCTAGTCGCAGTTGCTGCGGCACAATACGGCTACGGTCATGGGTCAGCGTACTCGTCTAATCACATCTCCCGACACGATGGACATCCACAACTTGTCCATGGACATCACGGTCATCATGATTACCACGTACGCTTTCTTATCTTTATATATATATATATATATTACTTTACAGACCATTCCGAAAGACTTTCATGAGATCCATTATAAATCTCAAGAAATAATAAGTTACTTATGAATTATTTAAAATTGTCTCTATAAAAGGCACATCCCAAGTATGAGTTCGAGTACAAGGTGAAGGATCCTTACACTGGAGATATCAAGGATCAACACGAGAGTCGTGACGGAGACCACGTGACGGGATACTACTCCCTCCACCAGCCTGATGGATCCGTTAGATCTGTTCACTATCACGGCGATCATCACACCGGGTACAAACAAGTATCAGTATTACAGTTTTTTTATTATAATGAAAGTAACTTCTGTACTTATGCAAGATTCAAATGTATTATTTTCAGATTCCACGCTGACGTCAAATACGACACGCATCACATCGTCCCCAAGCACCATCATTACTGAAGACAATGTATTTTAATATTCAGCTGTTACTCCGTGATATTTTTCCTACTATTTGTAAATACTTTCAATAAACACATTTAAATATAATCTTTTTCTTTTTAAAGTACTTTTTCTGTGGTTCCTCTTTGTTATCAATGACTGACAAAACAATGGTTCAAAAACTTGGAATAATTACGATGTCGTTTTATTAATATTTATTACTTATACTTTTACTAATATATTTAAATTAAAAATTTCACTTATAAGTGTTTGATCGTTATTTCACCAGTTGATAGGAGGAAATGATGTCGTAGATTGTGAACGCACTATCTCATTGATACCTTATTCACCCTCTTCTAAAAAACACCCAAATTATAACTAAAAGGAAATACAGAAGCAGGCAATTTGTTCCAATCCTTTACTATTTGCATTAAGAAGAAGGAAGCGTATGGCTTCTTCCGGGTGCATTGATGGTCTACAATAAAAAAAATGGAAGCTCTGCCAGCTATTGGTTGATTCTCTGTTGACCATTTTCACCAAAATCCATATTCTCAGTCCCCAATAAGAATAAATCCTAGATGTGTCAAGGGGCATCTCTTAGATGTACGTTCCATAGTTTTACAGATTATAAAGGAAATTGCAATGACGAGACGATAATTTACTGGGTCTAAACGGTTTCCTTTCTTCGGCTTAGGCGCTTAACATCCAGGCTAATTAGTTTTTGTTCACGTCAAGACTATGCAGAGATCTTAGTACCTGTTTATTAGTATTATTACTAGTATTTAGAATCCTGTCAAAAATGAACCGATTTGAACGGAACATCTGCCCTCTAAAAGTCAGTACCACAGACTGAGTAAGAAACCAAAAGGATATACCCTCCAAAAACACCTGTTTGCGGTTAAGTCGCCTTGCTTTTAAAACAATTCCACAATCTTATGGAAGCAGATTCAGTGAGTCAACAAATTCGTCCCTAGACATGTCTACAGGAATACCTCTGTCTAAACCTATGCGTGTAAGATTATAACATTAGCCTTATAATTAGACATTTATAATATTTTATTACTTAGAAAACTGTTAACTGCTTGGGTTGAAGTAAATTGCACAGAGAATTTGTTCTGAACTACACTTTTTACGCCATCTTTTACAATGTTACTGATTTTATGAGTATGTAAAAATTTACAGAAGGTAATGGGTCTAATGGGAATGGGAGATGCAGGGTTTTGGACTTCCTCTGCGACCTGTACAATGTAAGAAGGACAATCGTTTAGAAGAGATGGATAGGTATGCAATGATTGGATGACAGGCACAGTACCTAAATCTTGAGAGCTTGCCGTTTTATTACCTTTTCCGAAGAAGGGCACCCGTTCTGACCCTAATTATTATAGTTCTATTGCAATAACTTCTGTAATCTTACAAATTGTGGAACGTATATCGGACAGATGGTAATTGGGAAAAAAAGAAGAAAATTTTCTTAGGGCCTGAGAATATGGATTTCGGTGATAATGGTCAACAGGGAATCTTGTGCGTTCACGCTAAGCATTTATGTGAAAGAGCTTCAGAGAACAACGGTAAAGATCTCGCAGTTTCACTCGATATCCCAAAGGTTTCGACAGGGTCGGGCACGATAGTGGCCAGCTTCTGGATATTCTACACGATACACTCTGGAGCGCGTGCACAGGAGTTTTATGCTATAATTAATGCATCCCTTTTATCATAGAATAACCAATCGCTGGCAGAGCTTTCATTCTTTTGTTGTAGACCATCAATGCACCGAGAAGAAGCAATACGCTTCCTTCTTCTTAATGCAAATAGTAAAGGATTGAAACAAATTGCCTGCTTCTGTATTTCGTTATATATTTAATTTGGGCGTTTTTTAGAAGAGGATGAATAAGCTTTCAATGTGATAGTGCGTTCATAACGCACGACATCATTTCCTCCTACGAACTGGTAAAATAACGGTCAAACACTCATAAGTGAGATTTTCAATTTAAATATGTTAATAAAAGTATAAGTAATAAATATTAATAAAACGACATCGTAATTATTCCAAGTTTTTGAACCATTGTTTTGTCAGTCATTGATAACAAAGAGGAACCACAGAAAAAGTACTTTAAAAAGAATAAGATTATATTTAAATGTGTTTATTGAAAGTATTTACAAATAGTAGGAAAAATATCACGCAGTAACAGCTGAATATTAACATTGTTTTCAGTAATGATGGTGCTTGGGGACGATGTGATGCGTGTCGTATTTGACGTCAGCGTGGAATCTGAAAATAATATATTTGAATCTTGCATAAGTACAGTATTTACTTTTATTATAATAAAAAAAACGGTAATTTTAAATTGTCTGTACCCGGTGTGATGATCACCGTGATAGTGAACAGATCTAACGGATCCATCTGGCTGGTGAAGGGAATAGTATCCCGTCACGTGGTCTCCATCACGGCTCTCGTGTTGATCCTTGATATCTCCAGTGTGAGGATCCTTCACTTTGTATTCGAACTCATACTTGGGATGTGCCTTTTATAGAGACAATTTTAATTAATTTATAATTAACTTACTATTACTTGAGATTTATAATGGATCTTATGAAATTCTTTCGGAATTGTCTGTAAAGTAATATATATAGATAAAAAAGCGTACGTGGTAATCATGATGACCGTGATGTCCATGGACAAGTTGTGGATGTCCATCATGCCGGGAGATGTGATTAGACGAGTACGCTGACCCATGACCGTAGCCGTATTGTGCCGCAGCAACTGCGACTAGGGCAGCGAAACATAATATCTGGAACATATAAAATAGTGTTACAACCCATTCCCACGAAATGACATAAATAAAATATTTTTTTAAATACGCCTACTTTTTTTTTATTAACTTACCTTACAATACATCTTGGTAGACTTGTTTTGATTTCTAACTCTGAAAGCTGAATGATGTATAGAGATACGGAATGTTGTCTTTTATACAATGAAAGGAGTACTGATATGATTTCACCTCACACTAAGTGTCCTTGAAATATGGTTGTGTTTAAAATAAATTTAGTAATAGAAAATTGTATGCAATATTTTGAACGGTTTTGTAAAATATCGTGTTTATAAAGCATTACGCCTATTTTATTTCTGAACAAACATATTTCATTCATCTTTTAACATTTCTTTTAATCAATTATGAAACGAAATTTTCAAAGATAAATGAACTATGTTTGTTCAGGAGCAAATTTTATTAACGATTCAACTTTTACCAATGTCTTTGATCTTAAATCTAAGTGCAGCATAAAAATGTAAAATTTCTTTGTCACACCATCTTCATGAAAACAGTTTATTGGATAACCTATAATGTGGATAAATTACTAGATACACAGATCGGTACTGCTTATAAAAGTGTCAGTAAGAATATATCGATTTTTCCGTAAGCAATGAAATGAAGAAATATTTAACTATATTATTGACAGCTTGTTCATTCTTTTCTAAAAAACACCCAAATTATAACTAAAAGGAAATACAGAAGAAGCAGGCGAACTGTTTCAATCCTTTACTATGGCTTCTTCCGGGCGCATTGATGGTCTACAACAAAAAAAAATAGAAACTCTGCCAGCTATTGGTTGATTCTCTGTTGACCATTTTCACCGAAATCCATATTCTCAGTCACTGAGAAGAATATATTCTAGATATTTAAAGGGGCGTCTCTTAGATGTACGTCCGATAGTTTTACAGATTATAAAGGAAATTGCAATGAGACGATAATTAACAGGGTCTAAACGGTTTCCTTTCTTCTGCTTAGGCGCTTATCATCGAGGCTAATTAGTTTTTGTTCACGTCAAGACTATGCAGAGATCTTGGTACCTGTTTATTAGTATTATTACTAGTATTTAGAACCCTGTCATAAAGGAACCGCAGTCCGGTAAGCTCGGTGTTTAAGGTTGAGGTATACCTATTTCTCATCCACCACCAACAATTTCTTTATTTCCTAATTATTTCCAAATAACAAGACCACCTGACGGACATTTTCATTTTATCTGCCCATGATCACCGTTCCTGCAAAGGAACCAAAACGTCGAGGGAATTTAGTTTTGTAGTATTCAATAAAACTATATTCAATTCGTCATTTAATGTAGTATTCAATAAAAGCAAAACTGCATGACAGAAACTAATTTAATACAGTAATCTACCAACATTACATTTAAAATTATATTATTATTTTAACAATACCGAGCAATTATAACAAGATATTAAAATAAATACCATAATAATCTTAGACAATATTATATAACGAATTTGATCTTATTAAAATGAACCAAATTAAATGTAAAAATATGTTACTTTATTTATTATTTATTTTACCTTATTTATAATCGAGTTTTAACAATTTTTTTTACCAATTAATTGCTTGAAATAAATCATATCATGTTTTGTTTCGTTTTTCTGTTTCCTTTGGCAACGTTTATTTTAATTTTAAGAAAATTTTGTGAAACATTGTATGATAGAAATAAAAAAAAAAGAACAACTAATTATCGTGCCAATGAAATAATATAAGGAAAAAAAGTACACCACTACAATTTAATTTATTGTTGGAAAGTATAAGATTGACAGGGATAAGTATTGACATCTTCAGTGATTACTTAGCCATGAAATAGTAAATAATGATAAATAAATTTTTAGAATGGTGGGAAACGTCAAAAAATATTTTTTTATTCAAATAATAATAATAAAAATATAAATGAAAATTTTTCAACTTCATTTCATTGCTTACGGGAAAATCGATATATTCTTACTGATACTTTTATAAGCAGTACCGATCTGTGTATCTAGTAATTTATCCACATTATAGGTTATCCAATTAACTGTTTTCATAAAGATGGTGTAGTTCAAAGCCATTGATAAAAGTAGAATCATTAATAAAATTTACTGCTGAACAAACATAGTTCATTCATCTTTGAACATTTCGTTTAATAATTGATTTAATGCTTTATAAACACGACATTTTACAAAACCGTTCAAATGATTGCATATAGCTTTATATATAGACTACAACCGAATTTCAAGGACACTTAGTTTTTACACTTTCATTGTATAAAAGACAACATTCCGTATCTCTATGCACCATTTAGTTTTCAGAGTTAGAAACCAAAACAAGTCTACCAAGATGCATTGTAAGGTATGCTTATTAACAAAAAAATTTAGATATATTTAATAAAATATTTTTTTTATTTCATTTCGTGGAAATGAGTTGTAATGCTATTTTATATATTCCAGATATTATGTTTCGCTGCCCTCGTCGCCGTTGCTGCGGCACAATACGGCTACAGTCATGGGTCAGCGTACTCGTCTAATCACATCTCCCGACACGATGGACATCCACAACTGGTCCATGGACATCACGGTCACCATGATTACCATGTACGTTTTCTTATCT
Organism: Danaus plexippus; assembly: GCF_018135715.1. NCBI lineage: Eukaryota > Metazoa > Arthropoda > Insecta > Lepidoptera > Nymphalidae > Danaus > Danaus plexippus. The sequence goes on along the minus strand of NC_083544.1, from coordinate 6,650,144 downwards.
ATATATATTCCTTAACAGACAATTCCATAAGCACTTCACGAAATCCATTGTAAATCTGAATTAATAGTAAGTTACTTATAAATTACTTAAAATTGTCTTTATAAAAGGCACATCCCAAGTATGAGTTCGAGTACAAAGTGAAGGATCCTCACACTGGAGATATCAAGGATCAACACGAGAGTCGTGACGGAGACCACGTGACGGGATACTACTCCCTTCACCAGCCTGATGGATCCGTTAGATCTGTTCACTATCACGGTGATCATCACACCGGGTACAGACAATTTAATATTACAGTTTTTTTATTATAATAAAAGTAACTTCTGTACTTATGCACGATTCAAATATATTATTTTCAGATTCCACGCTGACGTCAAATACGACACGCATCACATCGTCCCCAAGCACCATCATTACTGAAGACAGTGTATTTTAATATTCAACTGTTACTTAGTGATATGTTTCCTACTATTTGTAATTTTTTTTAATAAACACAATTATATATAATGTTAATCTTTTTATAGAACTGTCTGTGGTTCCTCTTTTTTATACTTTTATTAACATATTTTAATTAATAATTTCACTTATGAGTGTTTGATCAGTCTCAGTTACTAAGAAGATTGTCTTCTTTTTATGCCAATTGGCATCTGTCCGATATACGTTCTATAATCTGTAAGATTACAGAGGTTATTGCAATACAACTATAATAATTAGGGTCAGCAGGGGTACCCTTCTTTGCAAAAGGTAATATACTTATTCCCGTGACTTTGAATTATCCGTTAATAGTTTCGGCAATGATCTTGAGAATGCTGACGATTATGTTATCTACCACAGCTCTCCGGCTGTCGAGAATATTTCTCACAGGATCTCAACGGCTCTTTTCTATCTAAACCAATGGCTCTCCAATCATTGCTTATCTTTGGCGGTTTCCAAATGTCAAGCTGTTGTTTTCTCAAAAAAACGTTCTATCCCTTCTCCTTACCTTGTGAAGATCAAAACATTAAGTTTACCCCTCAGGTCAAATTTTTGTTTCAGTTCTTGATCAAAAATTATCTAGTGTTCCGCATTTTGATTGCGTTATAAAAAATGTGAAAAAGGGTCAAATGTTCTTCGCGCCTTGTTCTGTGTGTAATGGGGTTCTTACCCTTATTCTCTAAAAAGTGTATACAATGCCATAGTTCGTAGCGTCATGGACTATGGCTTGTTTTTGTTGAACCCTCTTTATAAAGTGGATTCCAAAAAGTTAAACAAATTAAATTAACCTAAAAATTATCCTCGGGGCATTAAAATCGCCTCCAGCGATGGTATTGCAGGTCGAATGTGTTGATGCCTCCTTTAATAAACGTCGCCAGCTCCTTTGCGATAAATTTATTTGTAAAATACTGCAATTATCTTCTCATACCCTCCTTAATCATATGCGCCCTCTTTCCCAGCTGTACAACTCTACCTTCATCCAAAACCCCTGTTATTAGATAGTTACCTTATCACTTCTTCTATCTTTTATCTCTTCTATCACTTCCTTCTGCGGTACTTACCTTCCCGCTTAATCCTTTATATTTATTCCCGTATAATTGCCTCATATTCAATCCCCTAGTCACCACAGATCTCGATCTTATGAAAGGCTCTTCTGTCACTAAAGAAAAATTCTCTTCCATATGTTCCCAAAACTAGCCAAAACATATTTCTATCTACACAAATGCGTTTAAGACATCCCCGGAAGGAAGCGTAGGTGCGGCATGCTCTCTCCCAAAATGTAGAATTATTTTATAATTTAAATTCCCATCGCAATTTTCAGTAATTTTCGATGAAACCATTGCTATTCTTTAGGCTATTCTTTATACGAAGTTACACAGCTTAAAACAGACTATAATTTGACCGACTCCTTAAGCTGTCTTAAATCAGTCAAATAAAACCCTTTTAAATGCAAGTATAGGTCTCCCGTCATTTTGATGTTTCAGGAGGCCTTTTTTTTAAATTATCAAATGGGTTTGTCTGTTGCTTTGGTATTTATTCCCAGTCACTCTGGTATCCCTGGCAATAAAACAGCAGACCTATTAGCCAAATAAGCCATTTTGACCGGTTTAACTTCTTATTGTAAAATCCCATCAAAAATCTCTCTTCGTTGGCTAAAAGGTATAAGAATTCGTTTTGGCCACTCTATTTGTGAATGTGGCCTTGACAAAGGTTCCGTTCCCAATCTTCTCTTCAGCTATCCTAAACTCCTTCATCCCCTATATGTTGCCCTCCCCGTTCACATTCCCTGTCCTTTAAATACCGAATTTTTATTGTAGTTGGTGTTTGGTCACTTTAGTGAATTTATATGTAAATATATTAAAATGAATTGAATTAATTTGTAATTAATTGTTTTACCTTTATATAACATTGGTCTTAGTTTTACATTTTTTATCTCCTATGTTTGCATTTAATTGAATTTGTGTTGTCAGATCTACCAACATATGTAGTTCCTAATTGTAACTTCAGTCGAGACTGTAAAATTTTATTTCATTCAAAAGTCAATCCCGGATAGTGTCTCCTCCATTTTATATGACTCTGGCAGAATATACTGTGCACGTCTTTGCACGGATGGAGGCCATATTATAAAAAAATATATATTAATGACTTGTTAAGACATTAGTGCATGTTGGGAAGTTCGATACATCTAACAGTCCATCAGACGCCTTAACAAGACGCTATTTATTCAACATTTATTGGTGAAACTGGGTCTTAATCTATAGCGACTAAAGTTATAAATTATAAATTTGTTACTTATGTTATTTTTGTTAACTATTTATTTTAAGACTTAAGCCTTTGATCTAATAGTTTTATTTTTAATTAAAATAATTTATTACATGTTTAACATTGAGACATAAAAAAGGAATTTTTTGAAATTTGACGATACACTTTTGTCAATTATTTAATTATTTTAATGTAAAATTACAGCTTGTTATTAAAATTAACATCATTTTCAAGAGTAGTAGCAGATAGTCACTAAATTTGGAGAATTCACCGATATTTAGTTAGTTTCTAAATTAGTTTTCTTAACTGCTGGTTTATTCTTAATCGATTACAATATACTCGTTATGACAGTTGTATCTTGTACTATGACAGAAAGAATTTTATTAAAATTTCTAAATTTTATAAAATGTAAATTTATATATTTTTAATTTTATTTATAATCGATTTTGAACGAATTGTTTGCTAACAAAAAAGTAAATATAACGCTTTTTGTTCCGTTTCTCGGTTTTCATAGGTAATAATTTAAAAAAATGTCATTAAAATTTTAATTGAACTGCTACGATAATGATAAACCAACAAAAATATATACATACTTCTTCAACTTGTTATAGTGGCAATGGAAACATAAAGGCAAAAGGAGAAGAACAATTAAATTTCTTATAGGAAAATATTAGATTGACAGTGTAACAGTGTACAACAAATGGAAAAAAAATTCAAGAATGACGAAATATGATTGAATTTTTTTTACATAATTAATGTAAGGTTAAAATAATTGTTTTAGATTTCTTTTCATCATTTCAATTCATTGCTTACGGAAAAATCAACACATTCTTACTGATCATTTTATAAACAATATCGATCTGTATATCTAGTAATTTATCCCCGTTATGGGTTAGCCAACAAATTGTTCTCATAAAGCTGGTGTAACAAAGTAATTAACAATTTTACGTTGCACCTAGATTTAAGATCAAAGCCATTGATAAAAGTAGAATCATTAATAAAATTTTCTGCTTAACAAACATAGTTCATTCATCTTTGAAAATTTCGTTTAATAATTGATTTAATGCTTTATAAACACGACATTTTACAAAACCGTTCCAAAAATATTGCATATTGCTTTATATATAGACTACAACCGAATTTCAAGGACACATAATGTGAGGTGAAATCTTATCAGTTCGCCTTTCATTGTATATAAGACAACATTTCGTATCTCTATGCATCATTCAGTTTCCAGAGTTAGAAATCAAAATAAGCTTATCACAATGTATTTTAAGGTATGTTAAACATCAAAAAATATATGTTTATTTAAAAAAATCCTTTATGTATGTCATTTCGTAAGAATGATTTTGTAACACTATTTTATATATTCCAGATATTATGTTTCGCTGCCCTCGTCGCCGTTGCTGCGGCACAATACGGCTACGGTCATGGGTCAGCGTACTCGTCTAATCACATCTCCCGACACGATGGACATCCACAACTTGTCCATGGACATCACGGTCACCATGATTACCACGTACGCTTTCCTACCTTTATATTCCTTTAGATACAATTCAATAACATTTTCATGGGATGCATTATAAATCTAAAGTAATAATAAGTCACTTATAAATTACTTAAAATTGTATTTTTAAAAGGCACATCCCAAGTACGAGTTCGAGTACAAGGTGAAGGATCCTCACACTGGAGACATCAAGGATCAACACGAAAGTCGTGACGGAGACCACGTGACGGGATACTACTCCCTTCACCAGCCTGATGGATCCGTTAGATCTGTTCACTATCACGGCGATCATCATACTGGGTACAGACAATTCAATATTACAGTTTTTTTATTATAATGAAAGTAACTTCTGTACTTATGCAAGATTCAAATATATTATTTTCAGATTCCACGCTGACGTCAAATACGACACGCATCACATCGTCCCCAAGCACCATCATTACTGAAAATTTAAACGTTGTAAAATTATTTGTATGTTACATCCTACAAATGCTTTATTTATTACTGGTTTTCATTTTATTATAATAATTTTATACAATAAAGTTTTATAAAACATTTTATATTTTCTATTAAAAAAATAAATATTTAGACACACATATATATAAAATATCAAACTTAGTTGCTTTTCCAATCTGATAGATTTCTAGATCTCACCTGTGCTTGAATCCTTTAAATTATACAACATTTTTAAGTCTCATAAATAATTTAATTTCAGAAAATAAATATCATATACATATTAAAAAACAAAGTTCCTCGCCGCGTCTTTCTGTCTGTCTGTTCTCGATATTCAGAAAACTACTGCACCGATTATCAAACACTTATCACCACTCGATAGGTTGATTCTCGTGGAATATTTCAGTACAAAATTTGTTAAGTTTTTGTATTTACTTGTTTGTACATTAGCGACATTTGTTCAAGATGTCAGGAAGACATGAGCCGTCTGAGAACTTTTAACGATAACGCTGCCTCAAGTCTTTGAGATATAACAAAATAATATATAATGAAATTGTATATGTTATATAGGTCTACAGAAAAATCCAGGGCGGTATATGTCTATACCTTAAGGATAACATATTATATCCATTTTACAACTTTAAAAATTGACATTTCTAAAGCGTTTATTGGAAAGCTATTTACATAAATACCCTATTAAGTCTTATCAAAATAAATTACTTCGTTTTTAAGCCTACATCAGTATCTGTAAATGACTTTTTAAATAATCGGCCGTACCGTTTGAAAGTTATCATAATATAAGTTTAATAATTCTTAAAATTAAAAAGGCCATTTATATTTATTGTAAAGAGCCCGTGCGAAGCAGGGGCTGGTACCTAGTATATAAATAAAACCAACTAAAGGACAAACACTTAAAAATGGATATACAAGACCGTTATGACCAATTTAGAGATGACAATAACTTAATAAAAGTGGATCAAACAATAACTTCAAAAATAATTTTAGTTTTGCTGTGCATTGTTTTATAAAACAATTAATAAGAATATAAAATTAAAAATAATTTTCCTCTCATTAAAATATATAATAATAGTAGGACACTTATGAAAGACATTACATTTAATTGAAACTACGCTTTTTTATTATTTTATTAAACTTGTAAATCCCAAAAATCCTAGTTTCATTTGAATATGTACCTTAAAATCTTAGATTCCATTACAGGTCTTGAATTTTTTTATGTCATTTAAAAAATGTATACATAATTCGTTTTAAAATAACAAACAGACATGTTTTTTTAGAACGAAGTTTTCATATGAGAAACAATTCAAAATCCTAGACGATATTTATACGTCGGCCTAACACGTAACCTACACCTGGGTCCCAAGTCCCAGGTACTGTTGAACATCCTCACCCTGCAACGCGATGGACCCGGCACCTGCACGGTGAATTAACTGAATGCTAAGAGATTTTATCTCAATTATTTTACATAAATTTATTATTTAATATTTTAAAATTAATCAGTTACATTTTCAGTTCTACTGATTGGTTATAGTAATAAGAGACAAGTCAATAACACACTATTCACATACATTTTATGTATTCTCATTAAATCCGTGTAGCTGATAACGGAAATGTGAGATGAAGATTTTTGAAGTCACAACGAACTTATTTTTTTTTCGGATGCTAGCTATTTAACTGACTATTATTATTATTCGAATTAGGTTATAAAAAGCATTGCAAATCTTAGTTAACTAAATATAACTTGATGAATTATTTAAAATGAAGCCTAGGCAAGGTATAAAACTAAAATATTTTTTTGTAAACGTCGTATAGAGCACGAAATACATATTAAAAACATTTGTAAAGGAAAAGTTGCAACTCAGAACTGAGGACAGTGTTGATTCAAAGCGCTGATAAAAACATACAAATTAAGAAAAGAACTCGCACGATACTTTCACTCATTGAGGAAGAATGGAGATGATGCACGAAAAAGTGATGCGATAAATTGGCATCGCTATTTTGGCCTTGGCTGCCCTGCCGATCGCCTTTGATTTACATCTACACTACGGCAGGCTGTAACGCGACATACGGTAGAGTGAGGAAAAAATGAGGGTGTTGTAATAAAAGTTTCACTTAAAAAGTCATTGACTATTCTCGCAACGATTACTATTAGTCTAACCTACATTATGTATGTATTTAATAATTTCATGTAATTGATTTTTTATTTGTTTCTTTTTCCTGTAATACAATAATGAAAGTTTAATATAAATCAAACAGAATGAACACAACTATGAGCTTAAAAAATAAAATTAATTATTACGTTATTTATAGTAAATTTTTCAGCTCGTAACGTAATAGCTCACAAAACCTAGAAATTATACTACTAAGTCTTATATTTGTCTCTAAGCACTTTTATCTGTTTTTGAAAGAATTTCTCAATAGCTACAGTTAACGTATAAACAATAGAATAGAAATAATTTCTATATCGCATGACTATTGCATATAAATGAAATACTATTAAAAACACTTAAATATACTGAGTGAACCATTTATATTTTTTACACATTGATGTTTGGAAATATCTGTCGATACTGATTGCAAAGCATTTTCACGGCCAATGTGAGGTGAAACCACATCAGTACCCTTGCTTTAATTGTATAAAAGTAACCATTCTTTACCACTCTGCATCATTCAATACTTGGAGCTAGAAAACAAAGCAGTTTACCAAAATGTTTTGCAAGGTACAAGCATTATCGAAGCAAAAGTTATAATTTAACTTACAAAAGATTATTTAGATATACATTTGTTTTATTTTTATATTACAGTTATTATGTTTCGCTGCCCTCGTCGCCGTTGCTGTGGCACAATACGGCTACGGTCATGGATCAGCGTACTCGTCTAATCACATCTCCCGACACGATGGACATCCACAACTAGTCCATGGACATCACGGTCACCATGATTACCATGTACGCTTTCTTATCTATATATATTCCTTAACAGACAATTCCATAAGAATTTCACGAAATCCATTATAAATCTGAATTAATAGTAAGTTATTTACAAATTACTTTAAATTGTCTCTATGAAAGGCACATCCCAAGTATGAGTTCGAGTACAAAGTGAAGGATCCTCACACTGGAGATATCAAGGATCAACACGAGAGCCGTGACGGAGACCACGTGACGGGATACTATTCCCTTCACCAGCCAGATGGATCCGTTAGATCTGTTCACTATCACGGTGATCATCACACCGGGTACAGACAATTTAAAATTACCGTTTTTTTTATTATAATAAAAGTAAATACTGTACTTATGCAAGATTCAAATATATTATTTTCAGATTCCACGCTGACGTCAAATACGATACGCATCACATCGTCCCCAAGCATCATCACTACTGAAAAATTAGTGACAACATTACTTTACCCTATTTCTATTTTTTTATGAATTGAAAATAAAAGTACAATATTTAGAACTCTGCTGTTTTTTTTTTACAATTTTAGTATATACTTGTAAGGGTGTGTGTGTGTGTGTGCCTGTGTGCGTGCGTGCTTGCGTGCGTGTGTGTGTGTGTGTGTTGGTTTTTACAAAAATATAAAAATACGTAACTGACAATTCATAAATCTTTACACAATTCAAACCCTGTTCTTTAGTGCCAAAACCTGGGAACAAAAATGCAAATTGTTCATGCAGATGTAGCAAAATGGCTGCTTGGAACACATTTTTCATATTAATATCAAAATGAATACAGGTATACATTTAATGACCATCTACTATATAGAAATATCTATACTATACTATATATACCATATACATTTTTGTGCTGTGATTTAAAAAATAGCAATTATTAAGCATCGCAAATATTTGAAAATTCTATATCTTGTTAGTCATTAAAATCGATTTGGTTTCGGTTTTAAAATGACCGTTAAAATATTTTTTTTTTTATTATTGAACATATTGAAAAAACAAACAACATATTGTGAGTGGTTTTTTTTAGGTTAATAATGTAATACGGAATAAATTAGTAGTCTACAATATGAGATGAAATATTCAATGGATCAAAGAGGTTTTATAAGTCTGTAAAGTTTTGAGTTATAATATATTTTATATATAAAATTATAAAAATATTATGTACAGCATGACATATTTTGAATGAAAAAAGAGGATATAGCAATTAAACTAAATTTATCTTTTTAGTCTTCACCACATTATTTCAGCTACAAAATATTCGTTGTTTTACTCAGGAAAGATAAAAATTCATGAATAAAACTTAAAAATAATAAGATATAGAGTTAAGTGCTTACATGATACGTACAATAAAGAGAATATATTTTTATTGATAACATACTTTTAAAAACAAAGTTAATTTCTAATAAATGTATTAACTAGACATGTTTGTACAAGATTTGTAGATTTACTAATGGATCCATAAATATATAAAAAGGATAAATGCAAATATTCTTTATGATTTTAACACAACTTTGTATCGATGCAAATTTTATGCAAATATGGCTATATGCCCGTTTATGCAAATATGGCTTTGCTTTGAGAAGAAATACATATATCTATTTTATAACAACAACAAAGTATATTAAAAAATTATATAGTAATATAGCCCTATCCATTAAACAACGACCTAAGCCAGTTATTATCCATAAATATCCAAAATAATCTCAATAAAATGGCCTAAACATTACAAGTTTCCCATAGCTAAAGCAACGAAAGACTATACTGAAAAAACAATTTGAAACAAATACAAAAACCGTCTTAAGAAATGAGCCCAAAATTTATTTTTAAAATAATGATTAAACGAAAGTGTAAAAAATAAAATTAATTTAAACATAAGTTATTCACAATGTTTTAGGAAATCTTAGACATCTTAACAAGAATATTTTGAATAAATTGCTCTATCACTTCCCATATCCAATTTAACTTGGACAATGTTTTATTAAAATTGTTACTAATATTAAAAAAAGAACATTGATCACAGTGAAATATTAAAATTATTAATGCATTAGTTACATCACTTGCTTAAACAGCAATATTCCATAATTTTATCTTATTGTCTGTTGATACAAAATCATTATTAAATAAATCTTAAATATTTAAATAAAATTTGTTCTCTTTGGGTTCTGAGGTTTTGGTGATATAATAATATATAATTATTATAATACAATTTATTTTCTAAAATTAAAAAATAACTTTCCTAATTGAAGACAGAAGTGAAATTATCTTTTAATTTTTATATATAATTTTCTATTGTCTTAACATATGCAAATATTGTCGAGTAAAAAATCCAAAGTTATTATTTTCACGAATAACTATTTTCTTAAGATCCACATAGTTTGGTTAGGTGGTGCAATGAAATAATGGAGAGGTATTTGAGTAATAAATTCCTTTATGATCTTTGCAACTGATAAACTTTGTTAGTGAAATTTTATTAGACAACAAAATATGGTGAACTTCTTTGTAGATATTACTCCACATTTGATTTTGTATAAAAATTTCAAAAATAAGTGTATTATGCGTAACCACTATACAAAAACCTCTGTCACTTTTTTCCATATCGGTGTTAGGAAATATGTAAGCGACTGGTAATAACTAATTTTCACGGACACTTATTGTGAGGTGAAACCACATCGGTACCCTTGATTGTACTGTATAAAAGAAACCATTCTTTACCGCTATGCATCATTCAATATTTGGAGCTGGAAATCGAAGCAGTTTACCAAAATGTATTGCAAGGTACATGCATTATCAAAGCAAAAGTTATAATTAATCTTACTAAACATTATTTAGACATACATTTGTTTTATTTTGTTATTATTTTTTTTTTATATATTCCAGATATTATGTTTCGCTGCCCTCGTCGCCGTTGCTGCGGCACAATACGGCTACGGTCATGGGTCAGCGTACTCGTCTAATCACATCTCCCGACACGATGGACATCCACAACTGGTCCATGGACATCACGGTCACCATGATTACCATGTACGCTTTCCTATCTTTATATTCCTTTACATACAATTTAATTAGAATTTCTTAAGATTCATTAGATATATTATAAATAAAAATAAACAAATAGTGCTATTTATTCATAATTTAAAATTGTCTCGACAACAGGCATATCCCAAGTATGAGTTCGAGTACAAAGTGAAGGATCCTCACACTGGAGATATCAAGGATCAACACGAGAGCCGTGACGGAGACCACGTGACAGGATACTACTCCCTTCACCAGCCTGACGGATCCGTTAGATCTGTTCACTATCACGGTGATCATCACACTGGGTAATTTTTTTTTATATTAATTTATATTATTAGAAAGACCCATAAAACTTAATTTACATATGTTTTTAATATGTAAAATGCCATTATTATTTCTGTTAGATTTTAAAAACATTTCAAGATAGAGCCATCATTTTACAGATATCTAAACTTGTATCCAAATATATTTAAATTATGGCTGATCTCAAATATATTATGTTTCAGACTCCACGCTGACGTTAAATATGATACCCATCATATTGTCCCCCAGCACCATCATTACTGAAAACTGTTTTTTAATATTGTGTTACCTTTTCCTGTGTTATTTTGAGACTTTTATACCATTTTCAAATACAATAAAATTGTTTTCATATTTTTATTCGTATTTATTAGACCTTTATTTCATTCTTACAACTTGGTTATAACGAAAAAAAACATTATTTCGTTATCGTAGTAAAAATAGTTGCTTTTTCATAATTACATTGTTTGCAGAACCTAGAGCAATGCCTGTATATATTTATTTTATGATAATGAAGTTTTTCTCAAGAGCTTTAACCGTTAAGAGATAACATGAAAACATCTTTTCCGCCTATCTTTATGTCTGTGAAAGGTAACCTAGAGAATAAATTAATAAATTTTAATGAGACTTTTAAAAGAAAGACTAAAGGAAAAAAAAACGTAAAGTAAATATCTAAGTTCTTTCTTTTTTAAAGTTCACATTTCTACTTGAATATAATATCTTACATCCCTTTACAATCATGCAATTTTTTAGATGTTTGAATTATTCTCAGACCGCTCCTAATACTTCCACTTGTATCTATCTTGTAACTTATGACTTTAAAAGTTGACATTTAAATTAAAATTTTCCAGGTCTGATAATAATGCAATAATAAGAAAATAATCCGTTATCCTGCTTTGGATTGCAAGGGATGAACATGTTTTTTCTGTAAGAAAAATTGATAACATACATCGACTTCAGTTGTTAAATACTAAGGTATTCAACATTCACTTCAGGAAGTTTATTGGGCGCAAAGCTAAGACAGTTGCAAGGATATTCGTTATCCTTGTCTTAGGAGGTACCTATGTACTAAAGTACTTAGCACAGGGCTAACTTCGTACTTACAAAGAGCTCGTTTATTTGAGCATGGGCAAGAACATTTGGAAAGATTTGTCAGTTGCCATTGCACCTCATTCATTTGGACTTCGTGGGTAAACGTGCACAAAGACTTATCAGTAACCTTGATTTAGTTAACACCAATATAGTAATATCTAGTTAAATTTATGCTCATGCTTGAAATGGGAAGTCTCTCAGTATTTTGTTGGATAAACTTTGAAGAGTATGCGATGAATTTACACAATTTTTTAGCCTGCATCCACTTTTTACTACCGGACCAACAGACGCAGATACTTTTCATCTTTTCTTTGTACATCTTCCTCAAATCCGTACGAGAATTTAGGTTTCCATCTTTGTTATGAGCACTATAAAGCATTGGAACAGTTTGTGTGGTCTATGTCTCATTCCAATTATATTTTGGGTGTGTAAGGGAAAAGCGAATGAACTAATACTCAAATATTGTATTTACCATCAACTATTTCATTTTCATATACCAACAGCCTAAATTGAGTAATAGTCAGGCATGATCCGGTAAATATTAAAACTAAAAAGAATAAGATGTACGGTGCTCCATATCTCCCAAATATTCGGTCGGTTCAACTAGCACAAAATTATACGGAAACGTTTCGCTGTTTGCCGTGTATATTTTGTATGTTTTTGCACGGTTTGCATATTTTTTTTTAAACTAGGTGTAATTATTTTAATCAAAAATAATGAACTTTAAAATAAAAACTACTATTATTAATATTTACACAATTTATTTTGAAAACACAACCGACACCGAAATTTACCTAAATATATATTGCTTACAATATTTTCAAATTTGAAAATATTAAATATAATTTGAAAAGTTACTTTTAGACTAAAATAATTTGAATTGATTACTGATTGCTGGTTAAAATTTTGTACTCTAATAAGTATTACTGGTTTTTTGTACTCTAATAAGTATTACTGGTTAAAATTGTGTACTCTACTCACTTCAGTAATACCAAATGTCTATTTTATTATGACATAAATAACATGTTAGAGATTCATATTTTGTTTTGTTTTTGTGATGATGATTTATAATTATTTAACTGTAGTTTCTATGCTTAAAGAATATTTAATTTTGAAAAATATTTGGATAAAATGTCATATACTTTTAGCATGTTACTTCCTTTCCAGAAAATTACTATCTACCGTATATTTAATATTAGTAGATTTTTTATCTGTTAAAAATAAAGAAAAATTACTAAGTGTTTAAAATGTCAACGTGTGAATTCTTAACAATTGATTTATATTATAATTAGAATTTTAAAAAAAATCTGTCTCTGTAATGAGACCATTTTCTTAATATTTATCTCCTCTATTCCCTTATTTACTACGCAGATCTACATTATTAACAATAATTTCAACATTATTAACCCTCAAAATATAAACAGAAGAAAATATTATAAGTGTTCCAATATACTAATGAAATACTTAAGTTACAACATCATTTTTGAATTTCAAATTGTGAATTAATAATAATCAAATTTCGATTATTATACAATAAATATGGATAGAAATTTAAATCTGAACAGCTTAAAGCAAGAACTCAAAACGCAGTAACTTTTCTAAAAAAGAAAAAGTCTAACGGAGCATTTTTTATTACATTAATTTTTTGTATAAAATTTTACTTGTTTATAAGTCACCAGGTAAAACTTTATATGTATTACTTAACAGTTACCGTTAATTCAAAATTATTGAAATGTAATTAATGTGCAACGCCTAGCTATTTCAAATACTATTTGTAATATTTTGCATGTCGATATTGAGTAATATGCTATAATCGATTACAACTCTATTTTATGGACAATCGCGTGAGATGAAATCATACTATCCCTTTACTTTAATTATATAAAAGACAGCAATTTGTGTCACTTTCTATCACTCAGTAGTATACCAGAGAAATTAAACACCTCACGAGCCATGTTAACTCAGGTATAACTTAGATAAAAAAGTACATTTGGTTTATTTTAAATTATACTACAATATTTAAATTTTTTTTCAAGTCATATTATATTTTAGTATTTTATTTTATTTCAGGTTTTGTTTATTACCGCCTTCATATCTATTGCAACCTGTCAGTAGGGACATGGATATAGAGATGCTTACTCATCCAACCACATCTCCCGTCATGACGGACATCTTCACCCAGTGCACGGCCACCACGGTCATGATTGTCATGTGACTTTAGTTAACCAACAAACTGAAACAATACTCTTCCAGTTCTTAGTTAACCAAGTCTCTGAAACAATATCCTTCTTTAACATAATATTATGAACATTACAATCGTAGGCACATCCTAAGTATGATCCTTCCTCATATTGAAGACATCAAGGATCAGTACGAGAGACCACGTGACGGGACACTACTCTCTTCACCAGCCTGATGGATCCGTTAGATCTGTTCACTATCACAGCGATCATAATACCGGGTAAACATTACAGAAATAATATAATCAAATGTTTACTTATTTAGCTTAATTAAAAAAATTTAAAAATAATTCTTTTCAGATTCCATGCTGACGTAAATTATCACACACATCACATTGTTCCTAAGCACCACCGCTATTGATATCTTTAATCAAGGTAAAAAATAGGATAAAATGTTTTTGTATATACTTTTATTAAAAAATAAATAAAACAAATTAAACCTCCTAATGAAAACTTTTATTTAATACTATTAAGTTACTGTTTTTATCCGCGTACCCTTCAGAAAATTTTTACGACTTATTATACATCTACTAACACAGTTCTTATATGTTCAAAGCAGTTTGTTGTATTTTTGATAATAAAAATCTTAGAGAAACCTGAATTTAAAATACAAGTGTTGTTAATTTTCCAGTTAAATTCTGGATACTTAAATTACTCAGGATACTATGACGAGCAGTGATAATAATGAATATTGTACTAATGTATTTGTAGCTACAAAGAAGCAATTAGCAAAATAATTACGTCCTGTGAAACCAATGTAACCTCGATTAGTATTTTTCTTACTTATAAATATCGCAAATTTTAGTCATAAATCATCAGTTCGGTTAGTATCTTCTTCGGTTATCTAACATATTAAACAAGAATGTATTCCAAGGTATGACAGAATTTTTATTTCTTTTGTTTATAAATGCACCCACTTTTTTCTATTTAAAACTTTATAATACTTAATATGTTTTTTTTAGGTATTGTGCTTATTGGGACTATTAGCTGTAGCAATGGCTAATTTAGTCCCCGAATACGATAGAGCTGACATAATAAAAAAAGACGATCATCCAGTCGTCAATGATAGGGATTATCATAATGACTATTATCAGAAAAACTACCGCTATGGACATGAATACAACCACTATGACTACTACGTAAGTGATATAATTTATGTGTAATATAATTTGTAGGTGGTAGAACCTAGCTGTAGTCATATAACTACACATCCAATATGGGCTGACTCCACTGGGGAAGTACCACCCTCTCACAGAAGATCGGCGTGATAGTTTCGTCCGATGAGTGAGAGAACCGGTTGCCCTTTCCCTATTCCCACCATTTCCTATCATTTCCTTATTCCCACCCCTCCCTATTCCTAAAAAACCAAGGTTGGCAACCCATCCGCAACAGAGATGGTGTGTATGTCCATGGGCGACGGTGGCTACTGCCCACCAAGTAGGCCATCTGCTCGTTTGCCACCTTTCACATAAAAAAAATGATGTACATATGCGTTTTAAAAAATAACTTTTAAAATATTGAAACAATTTTTTTTTTCGCAGGCTTACCCTAAATATGAATTCGAATACAAAGTGGCCGATCCCCATACGAGAGACTTTAAGAAACAACGTGAATTACGAGATGGAGGTTTAGTTAAGGGTTTCTACGAACTCCTGCAACCTGATGGACACGAGAGGAGAGTAGATTACTACAGCAACGATAAGATTGGGTAATATGAGAATTTTTTTACTCATTATTTGTGATTAGATAAATTCTGTTATAATATTTTATGTTTATTTACCAATAAAAAGGAGTAGTCGGAGTTGGGGTTCTATAATAAATTATTGCCTATCTTATTTCAGTTTCCAAGCTGATGTGAAATACAATATTAATCATCGTTATCCGTATGCAAGATACTACAGACCGTACCCAGATCACTACCGAAGATCATACTACTATCAATAAATAACCAATTCTTGTACTTCATATGACAAACTACTCTTAATTTGTATGTCTTCTGATTTTTTGTTTTTTTCTTCACAATAAAACTCTTAAGTTAATAAGCTTTTTATTTTCATAGAAATGTTTGTTATCAAACATATATGGTATGTAGACATTTATGACCATTATAATAGACATTAACATTATTGTTAGCATTTTTTATATGTAAATTGTGTAATGCTACAGACGCTGGCATTCTTTTTATTATGCTAGAATGAAAATGTTTGTTTATTATTCCAATTGAAGTATGCTCTTTTAAATTTTTATATGTTATAGTTTTGACAAATCAAAAAAAGATATATCGAACGTAAACCTTCAGAATATCCTGCTCATGTTGCAAAAAAAATTCACGATAGCTGGGTTGGCAAAGTAACTGGAACTCCATATTTCGTTGATGGCGGGTTCGAATATTGCTCGTTTAAATAATTTTTTTTTTGTTGTATGTTGTCTAATTTCAATGTTGTTCATTGAAGAATTAGCCAAACATTGTTTTAATGTTAAAAACATAATCACCTATACTAATATTACACGATATACGCAATATGACATATTATATGTACGTATATCTAAATAATAATAAAAAAGGTACTTAAAATTTTTATCATAAAGTTTTTAAAAATCAACAATTAATTATAATAATATCTCAATAATTGTGTCATCAAAAAAGATAGATCTACGATTTGTTTGACATTATATTAAATATGCATAATCATAGTACCGATTTTCACTTCTAAGAATAAAATATAAATTAAAATTAAAACGGAGTCGGTCCAGTAACGTAAACGACATAACATCATTTAAAAGAACATCAAATCTATTTAAAACAAAATATTTAAGCAGCATTACATATAAATGTAGTCACTAATTATGTAATAGACATGGCCAAAATTTTGAAGGAAGTCATAAAAATTCTCAGCACTTAAAAGAGCCTCTAAACTTAGGGGGGCTGGAAAATTGACTAAGACAAAACTAAACTCATTTATAGGTCCATATCAAGACTGTTGAAGTTAGTGTCAAAATGTATGTTCTCAAAATTATTGTCAAATGCATCTACATTGACCAAACCATCCCAGATAAATAGTTTCACCTACGAGAGCTCGGTAAATCTTCTAATCGGACTCGGCTGGGCAGCATTCCAGACACCAAAAAGCCTAAATGTTTTAAGACAAAAATGTTGCCAGTTAGCTCCCATATATCGCCCGCTAACTAATATAAACGGTCGCTAACTATGATAAAGTCTTATTAGAAAATTCAAAATCGCCCTGATGACAAAGGCAAGCCATTGCTGTCTGAGTGCTTTGAATTTTGGTTATGAAGGAGGTTTCATTACATAATAGACTCCAAACTGCAGAGTAAAAAAATAACCAACGTAGCCCTATATATCGAAACAATATAGACCTTGAATTTAGATAAGGTGTCAGGGGCCCTGCGTATATCTCGAAGAATGGACCATTGATGCTGTTCAAAGATCGTATAGACGCGACCCAAAATATCTAGGCTCAACGCAGATAGACTACCCACTTGATGGATATATGACCTGGCCAGTCCGTCCCAAGATCCCAGTTTCTTTAGTTTCAGACGGAGTAAAACCCGTCTTCGTGGTAGAGTGTGGTGCAAGTCTATATCAATCAATAGGCTTGATACCTTAATATCTGTCATATTATGATGATGACGACGATGAAAGTGTAAAAACTTGTTTTAAATTTTTACAACATAAAATCAAAGAGACACTAACCATAAGTTAGTTACAGTTCCTTATGGTTGATTAACTATTTCTTAACAGCAAAAAATAACATTGCATTGAAAATTTTTACTTTAATTATTGTGTTAGGTGTAGCTATTTCAAAGACTATTTGTAATATTTTGCATATTTATATTAGGAAATGTGTTCTGCGACCGATTACAATTCCATTCATGGCAAATAGCGTGAGATGAAGTCATATCTTTCTCCTTGCTTTAATTATATAAAAGACAGCAATTTGTGTCACTTTGTGTCACTCAGTAGCAAACCAGAGAAATTAAAACACCTCACGAGCCATGTTAACTCAGGTATAACTTAGATAAAAAAAGTATATTTGGTTTACTTTAAATTAGACTGCAATATTTATTTATTTTTTAACTGAGATTATATTTTATTTCAGGTTTTGTTTATTGCCGCCTTTATATCCATTGCAGCCTGTCAGCATGGTCATGTATATGGAGACGCTTACTCATCCAATCACATCTCCCGTCATGACGGACATCCTCACATAGTGCACGGCCACCACGGTCATGATTATCATGTGAGTACCAATAAGGGTTTAGTAAACCAAGAAGTTACTGAAACAATACTCTTCTTTAACATAATATAATGAAAATTGCAATTGTAGGCACATCCTAAGTATGAGTTCGAGTACAAAGTGAAGGATACCCACACTGGAGACATCAAGGATCAACACGAAAGTCGTGACGGAGACCACGTGACGGGACACTATTCCCTTCACCAGCCTGATGGATCCGTTAGATCTGTTCACTATCACGGTGATCATCACACTGGGTAAACATTACAGAAATAATATAATCAAATGTTTTTTATTATAGGTTAATTAAAAAATTTAAAATATAATTCTTTTCAGATTCCATGCTGACGTAAAATATGATACACATCACATTGTTCCTAAGCACCACCACTATTGATATCTTTATTCAATGTAAACATTAGCATAAGTTTGTGAAAATACGGATATTTTTAACTCTCATGTTGTATAGCAAAATTACAAGAAACTTAAACGTCCTATTGAATTGTTTTATTTTACCCTATTATTATTTTATTCTAACCGAACTGCGATTAATTTTAAGAGCTTAGTGTAAGTCTTATTAAGCGATTTTAATGTTTTAAGATAATATTATAGGTGCACCTTTGAAGTCGAAAAGATTCTAAAAACAAACTTGAAATTTTAATTAAAATTCTGTGAAAGTTCATAAATAGCATTTGCAATTATTTTTTTTTCACAACGTTTATGATGACATATCATTATAGGTTTGACGGAATATAAATAGAATATTATTCTGTTTTAATGATTCGTAAAAAAGTCACAATATATTGACAAACTAAATTATAGAAACAATAGTATAACTTTATTCGATTCTTAAATATAGTATTCTTCAATTTCATTTAATTACATATTTATTTCGTTTCATTTCCCAGATATTATGTCAATTTTATACCAAATTCTCTGTATTTGAATCGGATATGATTGTAAGAAGAGCTGTTGCCGTGATGGAAATAGATATTGAGTTCATTTGTTCATGTCTATAAAGAAGTAATTAACAAAATAATTACGTCCTGTGAAACCAATTTAACCTCAATTAATATTATTTTCTTACATATAAATATCGCAAATTTTAGTCATAAATCATCAGTTCGGTTAGTATCTTCTTCGGTTATCTAACATATTAAACAACAATGTATTTCAAGGTATGACAGAATTTTTATTTCTTTTGTTTATAAATGCACCCACTTTTTTCTTTTTAAAACTTTATATGTTTTTTTTAGGTATTGTGCTTATTGGGACTGTTAGCTGTAGCAATGGCTAATTTAGTCCCCGAATACGAGAGGGCTGTCTCTTCACAATACATTATAAAAAAAGACGATCATCCAGTCATCATTGATAGGGATTATCATAATGACTATTACCACAACAACTACCGCTATCGACATGGATACAACCACTATGACTACTACGTGAGTGATATAATTTATGTGTAATATAATTAATGTACATATGCGTTATAAAATATAACTTTTAAAATATTAAAACATATTTTTTTTCAGGCTTACCCGAAATATGAATTCGAATACAAAGTGGCCGATCCCCATACGGGAGACTTTAAGAAACAACGTGAATTACGAGATGGAGGTTTAGTTAAGGGTTTCTACGAACTCTTGCAACCTGATGGACACGAGAGGAGAGTAGATTACTACAGCGACGATAAGATTGGGTAATATGATAATTTCTTTATTCATTATTTGTGATTAGATTAATTCTGTTATAATATTTTATGTTTATTTACCAACAAAAGCGAGTAGTCGGAGTTAGAGGCCTATAATAATTATTGCCTATCTTATTTCAGTTTCCAAGCTGATGTGAAATACAAAATTAATCATCGTTATCCGTATGCAAGATACTACAAACCGTACCCAGATTACTACCCAAGATCATACTACTATAATTAAATAACCAATTCTAGTAATTCATATGAACTACGAATAATGGTACGTTTATTTTCTATGTATTGCTTTTGTTTTTATTTGTCAATAAAGCACAAAATTCTACTGTCTCTTTTATTATTATTTTCTAGTGAAGATGTAAAAGTTTTACCATACATTAATTAAAATAATTTATTTATATCCTTGATAGAATTAAAACATCTATTCAAATTAAACGGTTACTATAAACATGAAAGACACTCTTTTTGCAGTTGATAAGTTTGTTTAAGAGCTAGTAAAATAGCTTGCACAACACAGATCTGTAACCAGAACTGTCTAAACTTACATAGAAATTAAATATTACATTATTATTTAATAGTACTAAGATGTAATAACAATTTAAAGGGAAAATATTTATTACATTTAGGCATAATTATGTTTATTACTATAAAATTTTATAAAAGAAATTACTTTTACAAAGAATAACTTATCTCTTAAAAAAGATCTTAGCCAGAATACCTTTTTAATAAAGAAACCAAAATTTATGGTAAATAGTATTATAAATTTAAGTAGTAGAAATTTTCAAGGAAACAAAAGTGAACTTTATTTTATAATTGTAATTATTATTATTATTAAGTTTTGCTACAAATAACTAGGTAAAGGTGCATTATAACATTTTACATAGAAAAGCAATAAGCGCTACAATATTTTTTCTACGAAAAACGCCCAAAATTTGACATGTTATATAATAAATAGCTTTATTATTGCTAGTCATCATTTGCATCACTTACAATTATGCCATACAGCTTCTACTCTTTCATCTTCCAACAGAGATATTTTTATTTTGAAGCCTTCGTTAACATATATTTCTTTACTAATAGGATTTAATTTGATTTGACATTTATTTAATTTTACTGATATAATAAGAGAATTAAATTATGCTACAAAATTTTAATTGAACACCTCGGGACAACTCATATAAAGTAAAAAAATGTAAGTAAAGCTTAATATTAAACTTAGGCAAAGAAAATACTTACTTTAAAGAAATGAATTTAAACATATTCATATATTGCTATTTTCATATACAGTATCAGTTTAGGTACTTACTTTATATTTTGAAGCAATATTGATTCATATATAAAGTAAGTACCTAAAGTGATAATATAAATTGTAAAATAATTATCTAATAATATTATATATATATAACTATATACATATATAATATAAGAAAAAAAACGCGGAATTAAAAATAAACATTACTTGAACTACTCATTAAGTATTTTTGGATTCGCCTAGCAATTCGTATTTTAAAGCGAAATATTTTATTATTTTCCTGACAAAAGCCTAAAAACAGAACAGTATTATATTCAAAGGCAGTATGAAAACAGTGATAGTCAACTGTTTACATTGTAAAGAATTATAAATTATTGAATTTTTACATAAAAAATATTTCACACTTCTGTTTCGATACTAGCTGTCATAAATAAGTATTCGAATATCGAAATTTTTGATTATTTGGACTGCGCTTGATAAAATAATTAAAATTAATTTGCTCTCACTACATACTAAATCTTATTACATATTTATGGAAATAATTAAGAATGTTATGCGTGTATTAGTTTCACTTTTCTAGGCTATATTCGTTTAACTCAATTATTATTACTGTTAAATATAGTAATCAAGCATTTAGTTATATAAGTTCAACTATTTGGTCACGGTTCTTTAACTTCAATTATAATTTATCCTTAATAATTAATCAAACATGACTAATTAATAATTATAAAAACAAGAGTGATCACTTAAACAACACACGATATTGCCGTTGTTCTTTTTTATATTAAATAAAAAAAGGAAATATTATTTTCCTATGTTTTAAAATGGGGAATGTTCCTCAATTCATATATTGTAATTAATTTAACAACGTAAGTGTGGCGTGTCTCTGTATATACAAAAAGACGCAATATCATTTACTACTAGTGAACTTTTCAGTTTTTTTATTTACATTTTCACTTATTAAAATTAGATAAAACGCTACGATTGAAAAAGGAGTTTTTATGATTTTTTAAATTCCTAGATATGAGCTTTGTAATTATAGATTTAACGAAGCCATTGAAATGAAAAAATGTAATTATTCCAATAAATTTAGTCAATTCGTTGTTTGTTGTGCTAATCTACATTAAACATAATATCCGTGAGATGTAGCTGTAAATAGATAGTAAAATTTCGGGAAAAAAATACCGATTCTGTATGGGAAGGGTAAATTTCTTATTTTTTTTTATATCAAGGATATATTACAGTAAAATTATTGTAAAAACAATTTCAACAAAACACTAAAACAATTGTTTAATTAACAAGTATCATTATAAAGTAATTGTTATAAATGTTCTTCCATTAGCACTCACTTAAAACTAAAAACAAAAAAAACTTCTCAAGTCAGTCCATTACACACGCTACACATATTAAAATAGTTATATTGCGCAGGCGCAACAACTGGTCCCCACGGCGACCGCTCACTGCCAGTGGCGGGTATTGTGCTAACTGTATTAAAATTAGTACACGTCACGTCGTATAAAGACTGTGTATTATCATAGTAGTATGTATGTAGCGCGAATACTTATCTAGATTTTTAATTATAACTGTTTTTTCAAAAGAAATAAAAACCTAACACAGGTAGGCTGTAAGCGAGAAACTACATTCCTGTATCTTAATATTTTGTTACTAACTTTTCTTCAAATATATCTCATATTATCAGTCAATATTTCACTTCAAATACGCTTAATATTATAAACCTAAATTATGTAATAGTTAGTATCAAACATATATTTTATTATATTTGATTTGTTAATTTTTATAAACATGAGTTTTTCTAAACACATAATTTCAAAGTTCAAACGCTCAAATAAATCTACACTCAGAACTTGTAATTCATATGACAAAGGGGAAAAAATCATCTCATTACTTATTCATTCCAAATGTCACACAGAACGGAGATCCTCGTGTTTGCTCTTAAAGAATGTAAAAATTGTTTTAATCTCTTTAACTTTATCAAACTTTCATTAAAATTATTATCGTTTGCTTATTATGGTACGCTGTACATACTTTGAAATTTTTTTTCTAGGAAAATTATTATTGGTACCTTAATGCTTTCGATGTTTTTTCAGTAAAGGAACCGAAACTTTGAAAAGTGTAGATAAAAAAATTATAAAAAACCGGTAGTTTAAAAATTGCGTTCATTTAAATATGTTATTTGTTATGCATAAAGATGTTGACTATATATATGTATATATATAAGATCCCATGTGAAGATGAAATGAAATATTCATACAATAAAAATATTTGTAAGAATTAGAAAGTCCGAGGGTGATATAAAATGACAAAAGAATTCGGTCAACCTTTTTTATCTTACACCAAAATCTAAAAAATTTATTATAATATTCAAAATGTAAAATTAAAAAACCTTTATTCTTATCAGGGCTTTGCTATATAACAAGACAAACCTTTTCATATTGTCATATTAAATTGAGTATTTTGATTAATTTTTTTTAATGATTTCCAAAGTAAATAAAATACACAATCAAATTATTTGCAGCGTATAATTATTTGCCATTAAATATAAATTTAAAAAAGTATGATTTACAATAAGTCACTCAAAACGCCTGAATAACTTTTTTTAAAAGTTTTAATTCTGAAATAATTTTCTTGATATATGATCACTTTTTTTAATAAATACCAAACTCTGTTGGTTTGTTTTTTTTTTATTACTTCTTTTCTCAATGTTCCAATTTACATAATTTTGAATCTTTTTTAATTACAAATTTCAACATAATTTATGATAATACTACCGTATTTACAACCGAAGATGTGTTTACCAAAAATATTTTTACGCTTAACTGAATTTAATTTGGATAACTTTGCGTTAGACAATCTCAGCTTCTTCGTCAACTAATCTGCTCTACTAGGGTAGGATGGGAAGAAGGAGACGATTGTCTTGCATTTTTGTAGGGAGCTCTATATAACCACTCTGGTCAAATTACCTGTCCGACGAGTATGAAGAAATGCAATTTTTTTTCAACGTTAAAAAAGATAGTCCCAACTTAAAAATCTTACAAAAAAATGAACTCATCTTACTACTCATTACTTAAAGCTTATTAGTAGTTTCCTATAGCTTACAATAATTTTTTGAAGCTCAACAATTGCATTGCTATAAAAAAAAACATTCTAAGGAGAACAGGAAAAACAACAAGTCTCACAATTAGTCAAATAATTTCAAAGTAAACGTTATATTTTGTACTTAACTCTTGATATAAGTAGAATACTGTAAGAGCTATTCAACATTTTTACATATTTTTTTTTTTTTTACAAATTTACTTAAGCCTTTTTATAAATATTCAATCTAAAAGTTAGCTATTTAACATTGATCTCTCAAAACGATATTTTAAATATAAATAAGTCTTAATGAAGTAAATTCTGATCGACAATCAGATAATACTTTTCTCAAAAATCCTATTGTTATCCGAATTTCATATATGTATGTATAATTTACAAAACTGTGAATATTTTCTTACCATCTGTGTTTAGGAGACTTAATTTCTATGACTAGACTCTTAGTTTTCGTTGGATAATTTTATATTCATAATATATTTAAATATTTTCTTATATGATATTTGTAAGAAAGTAAACATGGTGATAATATTATTATCCAGATTATAACCTCGATTTATATACAGCATTTAAAACGGGGTAACAAAGTATGCATGAAAAACATGTCAAAGTCAATAAATACAAAACACGGTTACTTAAAAATATTTTTCCATTTTAAACTGAAGTTGTCCTGAAGAAGACAATTACTATTATAATTTATACTAGAGAAACTTAATTAAGTATTATTTATTTGTAAAATATAAAAGTTAACTTTATTTATAATACGATTCCCTATTTGTTTTTTTGTTAAGTAAAGACAATTTTGTCACATTTTAACGTTAACATTTTGTAACTCAAATTCGTTCATTAAATCATTTTCCCTAAAATATATTAATTAAAATATATCAATGACGTTATTTTTTAAATGTAATAAGAAGTATTTCATAGAATATAATAATATCAAAAAATATTTAAAAGCAGAAATTATTTTTGTGAATGTTCGTTTAGAGAAAGCATTTCCGTTCATAACGAATTGAGTTGTCCTCGTCGACCTTGCCCTATTGATCGTTAACTCCGACATCGCTAGTATATAAGTCGAAATTTTTAAGATAAAGGCATCATTATTGAATCAAACACAACAACATGTTTACCAAAGTAAGTAGTGACCAAGCATATGAAATTTTAATATGAAATATTCATTATTTAATACTAAGGATTTTATTTCTTAAAACTATGTATTTTTATCGAGAATTTTATTAAACAGGTCCTGTGCTTGAGTGCTGTTCTGGCAGTGGCCACAGCAGGCCTTATCGCTGAACCTCATTACTCCTCTGCTGCCGCAGTTTCTTCTCAAAGTATCGTTCGTCACGATCAACCTCATGCTGTAGCTGCCGCTCCAGTTGCAATCCACTCTGCTCCAGTTGCCATTCACTCTGCTCCTGTTGCCTACCATGCAGCACCAGTACACTATTCATCTGCCGGAGCTGTATCTTCTCAGTCGATCCAACGTCACGACCAACAGCGTGCTGCTATTGCTGTTGCACCCGTAGCCCACTACGCCGCTGCTCCAGTTGCTGTTCACTCTGCTCCTGTTGCTTACCACGCAGCACCAGTACACTATTCATCTGCCGGAGCTGTATCTTCTCAGTCGATCCAACGTCACGACCAACAGCGTGCTGCTATTGCTGTTGCACCCGTAGCCCACTACGCCGCTGCTCCAGTTGCTGTTCACTCTGCTCCTGTTGCTTACCACGCAGCACCAGTACACTATTCATCTGCCGGAGCTGTATCTTCTCAGTCCATCCAACGTCATGACCAACACCGTGCTGCTATTGCCGTGGCTCCCGTAGCTCACTACTCAGCTGCTCCAGTCGCTCACTACGCAGCTGCCCCAGTAGCTCACTACTCTGCCCCTATCGCCCATGCTGCATATGCTGCCCACGAAGAAATCGACTCTCACCCTCAATACGACTTCTCTTATTCCGTACATGACGGACACACCGGCGACAACAAGTCACAGCACGAGAGCCGCGACGGTGACGCAGTGCACGGCGAGTACTCCCTGGTAGAGGCTGACGGATCCGTACGTACCGTTCAATACAGCGCTGATGATCACTCTGGTTTCAACGCCGTCGTCAGCCACTCCGCTCCATCAGCTCACGCTGTACCAGCACCAGCTCATGTGCTTGCTCACCATTAATTCGACCATTACTTGTTAGGATTTTATAAAATATTTAAAACTAATTTCGTAAATTATGACTTAATTATGAATTAAAAGTTATTAAATTATAATACACTATCACTTTAATTTTATTCCCAAGCTTTTTGTATCTATAATAGTTTTTTCAACTTTTACAAGTATCTTATATTAGAAGGAATATCAGTAGTCAATAACAAGTCAGAACAATGGATTATATACCTTACCGTGCATTACAAGAAGTTATTATATTATAAATATTTTATTTTTATGAACAGTAACAAAAAGTGAAAGTAGCTAAAAGAAATATGGCGATAGTGAAAATATTCAGCCAGGGTGATAATATCATCGTGTTATTAACTTGAGTTAGACCAAAAACTAGATGAATTCTTAAAAGTGTAACATTAAGTTAAAATAATGAAAACACGCGAGGAAGTACTTAAAATAGCTGTTAGCTTAGACTGGGCAAAAGTCACCTGCTGAAATTCGTTATTAGTTCATTTAAATATTTTATTATAAATGTCTCATAATTTTAAAATATTTACCTTTCACGTAGATGTTCTTTACTACAATACTCCTATTTTTATTTCTATTTTTTTTTGTTGCTTAGGCGAAGTGTATTGGAAAATTAAAATAAATAGCCAGGGCAGCATCGCTGTATTGATAAAATATCATATAACCAGTCATACTACTTAATCGATGGAACGACCAACGGGTCGTATAAACCAAATTCTTAATACCACATAAATAGTGGGATGTGATAATCGTCTTAGCATCGGGGCAATCGTGTAGTCTAAAGTATAACCTATATAAGTTTCATTAATGTCATTTATTTGAATATATGCGCGTAAAAGTAGGTTTCTTAGAATTCATGTATCCAGTGTCTAGTCGTAAATCACATCCATAAAATTATCATTACGTTTGTATATTTTTTCCCTTTGAATTTCAACTATTTGAGCTTGTGTAAAAAAAATTAAGTATCTGTAATAGAATGTAATATACACTCCTTTCGATTACGCTCAGGAACCGTATTTGGGAGTATATTATTCTAATAGCGCTTTGACTAGCACTTGGTAGGCTATAACCTGATGAGTCGATTACAAGAAAACACCTTGATACTTTAAAATGATTGTATATCTTCAAGTACAACCGTCTCGATCGGTATCTAACAGCGAGTGACCGATCGAGTTTCGTTTTAAAAATCATACCATACTCAAAAACAAAATAAAATAATACCCCACGTAAAAAAAACTATCACTTTACAAAAATAAATCGGTAAAACATTTCCTTTTAATCGATATAAGTTAAATAGTCATAATTTAATACATTTAGAAATTTTAATAAAGATTAACGTCATTAAACACACAAAATGTGATATTCCATATAAAGGATTAATATGTCGGTAACAACTAGTATCTTAATGTGTTTATGAATTTTTGGTTAACTTTTTTTTTTCAAAATATTCAATTTTACCAAATGATTCTAACGACGTTAGAAGTCAAAATACGGCACTCCACTATTACTTTTAGAGAATGCATATTTCCATCGCATAGTGTACTATTGAATTTGATTTTACCTACTAACATGGATGATCGATGTTTTGAAAATTCCTGGTATTCCTTAAGAAATGTGATGGCATTGCTGTGGTATTATCGGGGCAGGTTAGGTTAGGTTAGGGCTTCGGTACAAGTTACAAATTTGTGACGGAATTTGAATTAAAGGATACTTTTAATTAGTCTAGTAGTTATTTTTACCTCTGGCTGGCCGTAAAACGAATCCTATATATTTACCTAACGTTCAAGGAATATTTAAATAAATGTAACTTAAATAATATAAAACAAAAAAATTAAAATTAAGATTAATTTGTTTTATGCACGAGAAGGTATAATGAGTTTCAAAGAGCTATTATTTCACTTACCATTGTCAACATCTAAAAAGGATAAACAGAATTTGTTTTCTAAACAACGAAATAGTTTACGTCAATAGTAAATATTTCTGAGTTCAGACTGTTACTGTTAAAAATAATTTGATAAAACGTCTGGCTGCCTGAGGATTCGAACTAGTTTTAAAATGAATAGCAAGAAAACCGTTTTTCTATGCTTACTAGAAAGTGGGACAGAACAAATGAATCTATCTTTTTGCAACCTCTTGAAATTTTGGGTCAATAAAAAAACTGTTTGACACTGACACTTAAAAGGTCCTTTTCATGTGACGAAAGAGAGCATTTTTGTTTGGTAAAATTGTATTGCAATGTGGTTTGATCCTGTCGACCTTGTGGGACTGAAAGTAACTCCAATGTATTACTAACTATAAAAGGTAATTTAATAAATTTAAAATATCATTCAGTTACCAGAACTCAGCAAAATGTTTTCCAAAGTAAGTTTTACAAACAATTTTTTTTTTCTGTACATTAGAAATATATGAATTTAATGAATTTAATAATTTTCTCGCCAGGTACTGACATTAAGTGCTGTTCTGGCGGTTGCAACTGCAGGCCTCATTGCTGAACCTCATTACTCCTCCGCTGCCGCAGTTTCCTCTCAAAGTATCGTTCGTCACGATCAACCTCATGCTGTAGCTGCCGCTCCAGTTGCAATCCACTCTGCTCCAATTGCCATTCACTCTGCTCCTGTTGCCTACCACGCGGCACCAGTACACTATTCATCTGCCGGAGCTGTATCTTCTCAGTCTATCCAACGTCATGACCAACACCGTGCTGCTATTGCTGTTGCTCCCGTAGTTCACTACTCAGCTGCTCCAGTTGCTCACTACGCAGCAGCCCCAGTTGCTCACTACGCAGCTGCCCCAGTAGCTCACTATTCAGCTACCCCTGTCGCCCACTACTCTGCCCCTGTCGCCCATGCTGCATATGCTGCCCACGAAGAAATCGACTCTCACCCTCAATACGACTTCTCATACTCCGTACACGACGGACACACCGGTGACAATAAGTCACAGCACGAGAGCCGCGACGGTGACGCAGTGCACGGCGAGTACTCCCTGGTAGAGGCTGACGGATCCGTACGTACCGTTCAATACAGCGCTGATGATCACTCTGGGTTCAACGCTGTGGTCAGCCATTCTGCTCCATCAGCTCACGCTGTACCAGCACCAGCTCACGCTCTTTTACATCATTAAATAAAACTATTTAATTATTAAGCTTAAATATAAAAATAAATGTATATTATATATATTAAACTTTCTTTTTTTTTTTCGAATACATTGTTATTATTCAAATCAATTATTTAGATTATCTCCTCGGAGATAGTCTTTTTTATACTTATTTTCAACATTGTTGCCGTCAATTCATATTACTTCTTACAATGGAACAGAAATTAATAATAGAAATAAATATTTGTTTTTTTTAATTATTACAGAATGGCTCTTTAAATGACCCAATTAACATACAAAAATAGCCTAATACGAAAATATGTCCTCACTTGGGAAATAATTTTGTGTTTATCAATTGTTACTTAGCAAAATTGGTAAAGAAGTAAAATGGACAAAAGTCAGAATCAGGACACAATTACTTTCTACTGCTTTCGTTAGCTGCAATTTAAGACAACATTGCAATAATATTTATGCGATATTTTTAAGATTCGAGTATTTGAAAGTAATTAAAACATTATTAATTATTTCAATAAAAAGTTACGTCAGAAACTGTCTTTAACGTACGATTTTGTAACGTACTTTGGGCTCCAGTAACAATGTTGGAAACACATTTTACATTAGAATGTTCGATAGATGTTTTGTACCCAGAATCTATATTAAAATTATCAAATATTGTTCTACATCATGTAAAGTTAATTTGAAATCATAACAATAGTTGTTCTCAATTCTCATTATTATATCAAAATTCAGGATAGATGTGTTTTCTATCATTAATATATACTTACTACTTACTTAAGTTTTTAAGCAAAAGCAAAGATTTTAACTTCATGTTAATTTCGTAAATAAATTTTTAAATTAACAACTTAATGATTAATTGATATTTGACTAAAAGGTCCTATGCGACAAGAAAATATCTAAATAGTTTCAGACTTCACATATAGACGATAGTTTCGTATAAAGGTTTAAACCTATCTGTATTTACCAACCCATATGGTTGTAAGAGGAACAATGTGTTCGTAGTAAAGTTCTAAATTCAGAATAGTTACTGTAACTTTTTCCTCCCCTTGGTTTAAAGCTTAACTTTTGTTGTAACTACATCTAACTAATTACATTGTAAATTTCGTATGACATGATAATATTCATTTAATTTCATTGAAAGAAATAATAATTAAATAATAACAATCCAATGCAAGTTCCTCGAGAGTTTAATCAATAGATTTTATCAACTTTGACTGGAATAAAGGTCTGTTAGAATGCTCTAACTTTTTGTATATGTTATTGATTCATGACAAAAAGTTTGTATATGTTATGGATTCTATAAGAGTCAAAAGTTTAACATTTAACAAATGCGGTACATATAAATATAGCAACAAATTATATACACTGTATATACATACATTATACATATTCTTAATACATAGAAGTAAAAATAACAAACGTTTTTCGATAATAGGATAAAAAAACCTATAAGGTATAGAAATAATTAAGAACCTTGTTTAACGCCAATTACAGCCACATTAATTTTTGTCTTTACATTTAGAGAAAGCATTTCTGTTCAGACTGATTTAAGTTGTCCTCGTCGGCCTTGCCCTACTGTTCGTTAATTCCAACACCACCAGTATAAAAGTCGAATTTTTAAACTAAAGACATCACTACTGAATCATACTCGGCAACATGTTTACAAAAGTAAGTTAATAGAGCAATTAAGTGTTGTAAATAAATATAGAGTATTTTTTATCAATAGATTTTTTAAAATTAATTTTCTTATATAATTCAGTACAAATATTAATTTTAAACAGGTACTGTCATTGAGCGCTGTTTTGGCGGTTGCGGCAGCAGGCCTTATCGCTGAACCTCATTACTCCTCTGCTGCTGCAGTTTCTTCCCAAAGTATCGTTCGCCACGATCAATCTCATGCTGTAGCTGCCGCTCCAGTTGCAATCCACTCTGCTCCAGTTGCCATTCACTCTGCTCCTGTTGCCTACCATGCAGCACCAGTACACTATTCATCTGCCGGAGCTGTATCTTCTCAGTCGATCCAACGTCACGACCAACAGCGTGCTGCTATTGCTGTTGCACCCGTAGCCCACTACGCCACTGCTCCAGTTGCTGTTCACTCTGCTCCTGTTGCCTATCACGCAGCACCAGTACACTATTCATCTGCCGGAGCTGTATCTTCTCAGTCCATCCAACGTCATGACCAACCCCGTGCTGCTATTGCAGTGGCTCCCGTAGCTCACTACTCAGCTGCTCCAGTTGCTCACTATGCAGCTGCCCCAGTAGCTCACTACTCTGCCCCTATCGCCCATGCTGCATATGCTGCCCACGAAGAAATCGACTCTCACCCTCAATACGACTTCTCTTACTCCGTACATGACGGACACACCGGCGACAACAAGTCACAGCACGAGAGCCGCGACGGTGACGCAGTGCACGGCGAGTACTCTCTAGTAGAGGCTGACGGATCTGTACGTACCGTTCAATACAGCGCTGATGATCACTCTGGTTTCAACGCCGTCGTCAGCCACTCCGCTCCATCAGCTCACGCTGTTCCAGTGCCAACGCACGTACTCGCACATCATTAAGTTAAATATGTCAATAATAATTTATTTATTTATGATAAATTCATTAACGAATAAACAATGAATAAAAACAAAATGTGTATTACTCATCATCTTTTATTTCACAGTTATATAAAAAAATGTAATAAATTTAATTCAATGATACTAAATATTCTCGAGACACTAAAAATACATAATCTATTTATGCTTTACAATGTTTTTGTAAGTCGGGGAATAAATTACCTATACACACCTTTCTAGAAAATGCATGCCGAGAACCTTGTGGTCACCCGCAGATCAAACCAATGAAACCGACGGTGGCCTTCCTGACCTTTAAAATGTATTAAGAACTCTCCTCTACCGTATCCGAAACACAGAGCTGGGGCACTTCCGAGGTGGCTTTTCATCCACACACGGAGTGGAGTTACAATGACGAACCTTACATTGTGTAAAGAGTGAAACAAGGAGCGGTAGGGGGGCAATAAAATGAATCGCCAACCGTCTCATTAAGTGACTAAGGACAATATTAATGTTTTGACACAATTTTTATTATCTGAATTTTTATTTAATAATCTCATATACAATTATATATACATATAGGCAGAAGCCCAACAAAAAAAAATCAAAAGTACAAGAGTTAAAGATTATTGAACTAACTATACATTGTTAAATATAACATGTACAAAAAAAGTATATCAATGGGTTAAATGCAACTTTAATACAAATCAAGTTCAGTATTTGATCCCAACATAATATGTACACACCTTATTTTTTGTAATTTTAAGTTTTAACAAAATTTTTGAGATATATATGTAATTTTAAATTCATAAATATCAGAAAAAAATATTTAACTTTTTCAGGTTATATAATTAATCAATCATTCACACATTTCAATGAATTTGATTTATGTTGACCATTTATTTTACTCCGATTTTAATGGTTCTTTGGTAAAAAATATTCTACACTCCAAGCACTTTTTATAAAATATTTTTTAAGAAGTGTAGTTATATTGAATTATTAAATAATTTAACGATGACTTGTCTTTTGAAAACAAGATATTAAACAAATAAAACTATGGTTTTAGGAATATAAACGTTTTTCGGTCCATGATCACGGTTGCTGCAAAAAAAAGAAAACGTCGAGTATATATAACTTAACAGCTTTTGGTAGCGACTCCGTCCGCATGAACATCAGAGTAGCTCTTTGCCACTACGGCCACTGAATCCGAACTACACTTCATGGTTCCATCCGTTCGGTTTTGGGATCAGGGTTGGGATCTGGATTCGGGATTCGGGATCGGGATCGAGATGAAAAGTCTACTTTGCCTTTCTCCAGGATTCCGTCATTCTCTACATCCAAATTCATCAAAATCAGTTGAGCGGTAGAGGCGTGAAACGGAAGAAACAGACAACCAGACAGGCAGACAGAGTTACTTTTGCTTTTATACTATACAAAGATCTTAATAGAAATTATGTGACTAGATGATTTTATTGACAATTACATAATATATTAATATTAGGTATATTATGCTAATAAAACTCTATGACGAAATAATTCATTGTCAAGTTCCAATTCTACGCGTCTTAAACGCGTGATAACTAAAAGAAATGTCTGACTGGGATGAAACAAAAATTATTTAACTTCTATATATGTAAATGCCTTTAATACATAATACTTAATTTGGATAAGAATTAATATTACGATAGTTTCTTTTTTAGGTAGTTTATCTCTTCAGAAGATTTAATATGGTTTTTGAATACAAAAGTGAATATTGGACAAAACTATAATAGTTATACCAGTAAAACATAAATTACTAGATGAACTGACTACTTATTTACTAAAGGCCTCCTTCAATCAATACAGTACATATGTACATATGTAATGATTTTATGGATACCACAACGCTCTAAGTTTTATTACGTTATGTTAATTGTTTGTAATACTATTATTGTTGTACAATTTGTCTTAGGTATTGATAATATAATATATTTACATATTTGTATTAATATGGACATGGACATATGGACTGACAGAGGTCAGTGACAACCACAAACGTCAACTTTTAGTCTTTGACACTTTTAAAGTAGTATAATTTTTATCTGATATTTTTTAATTCATGCAGGTATGACATGAAAAAAAAAATCTACATTTAATATTTTATTTCAAAGAAATAAAAATATTGTGTATGCAGTTTTAAGATGTCATATTTTAAATTATTACGGTTTTTTTTGATTAGTTTTCACGTAAAGATATATTTTGTATGTAGAAAAATGAACTTTATGGAACAACGGTTTGGGAATAAAATTAAAGTGATAGTGTATAATAATGTTCATTTTTATTTCTAATTAATTTATCTTAACAAGTAAATAACGGTCCCATTAATGGTGAGCAAGCACGTGAGCTGGTGCTGGTACGGCGTGAGCTGACGGAGCTGAGTGGCTGACGACGGCGTTGAAACCAGAGTGATCATCAGCGCTGTATTGAACGGTACGTACAGATCCGTCAGCCTCTACCAGGGAGTACTCGCCGTGCACTGCGTCACCGTCGCGGCTCTCGTGCTGTGACTTGTTGTCGCCGGTATGTCCGTCATGTACGGAGTAAGAGAAGTCGTATTGAGGGTGAGAGTCGATTTCTTCGTGGGCAGCATATGCAGCTTGGGCGATAGGGGCAGAGTAGTGGGCGACAGGGGCAGCTGAATAGTGAGCTACTGGGGCAGCTGCGTAATGAGCAACTGGAGCAGCGGCGTAGTGAGCTACGGGAGCCACGGCAATAGCAGCACGGTGTTGGTCATGACGTTGGATGGACTGAGAAGATACAGCTCCAGCAGATGAGTAGTGTACTGGTGCCGCGTGGTAGGCAACAGGAGCAGAGTGAACGGCAATTGGAGCAGAGTGGATTGCAACTGGAGCGGCAGCTACAGCATGAAGTTGATCGTGACGAACGATACTTTGAGATGAAACTGCGGCAGCGGAAGAGTAATGAGGTTCAGCAATAAGGCCTGCTGTTGCAACCGCCAAAACAGCGTATAACGTCAGTACCTGGCAACAATATTATTATTTAAATTCAAATATTTCTAATATATAGAAAAAAAATAGTTCGTTAAACTTACTTGGGAAAACATTTCGCTGAGTTCTGGTAACTGAATGATTTTTTAAATTTATTAAATCACCTTTTATAGTTAGTAAAACAGTGGAGTTACTTTCAGTCCTACAAGGTCGACAGGATCAAACCACATCGTCATACAATTTTACCAAACAAAATTGCTTTCTTTCGGTACCTAATAAGGCTTTTTAAATAGTATTAAATTTTTTTATTAAAAAAATATTATAATCAAATTTAAAATTTTTTAAAAGTTTGCGAAAACATAGATTTTTATCTGTTATGTCCTAATATCCACTTTTGGTCGGTGTAGAAAATGGCTTTCTTAATTTAAATTTTAAGATGAGTTCAAAGCCGCAGACAATTAAATAATTTATTATAGAAATAGAACCTTTTTTTATAATATTTATATATGGTACTATACTGGATCGTCTATTAAAAATTTTAACTACTCACCCAATTTTTTTCAATTGTCTTGAATACAATATAATATATGAATGCTATTTATATGATGACAAAGGTAAGTGAAATAACAATTTCTTTTAACCTTATCCAACTTGTTCCTACGTAATGCAAAATTATCTTCGAAAAGATGAGTTGTTACAAATTCTGCTCCTGTCATGTAAGTTATTGTATAAATATGACCTAGCGTTGAAAAAAATCTAATTATGACAACCTTTTTAAAACGTTAATAATCCATATAATCCATTTTAAGCGGACATTATATATTAGAATACAGATATTAAATGTGCTTTTTGATCACTTTAATCAGAGGTCTTTAGAATCGGTGGGTAAAATTAAATATTTTCAAAAATAAGTGAGTCAACTATACAAAAAAAATTGATACCCCGATTGTTCAACTATGTTTAAGTGCTTACCCAAGCCCAAGTAATTAAAATTTATAGGAACAAAAATAAGATACACAAAAATTATAGGGTGCAATCCACGACCAGCCAGAAGTGGTTCTACATGTTTAGACATTGATTACAATTTTTATAACCTTACTAAAAATTATACCCACCACCCATGACTACATGATTGCGCCAATATTCAGATGGTCATCCCATCCCACTACTTGTGTGGTATAAAAATTTTCCGTTTTATATGGCCAGTTAACGTTCCGCTGATTTAGCTGTGTCACTTGCTACATGATATTTTTTCCAAATAACGGTGCTGCCCTCATGATACTCGTTCAAATTTGAATATGCTTCGCACAAGCAACAAATGCAGTCACAAAAATAAAATAAGAGCACTATGTTAACAAAGTTCTAACTAAAAGTAAAGCCTATAACATTGTGAAACAATGACTTAATATCAAAATTGATAAGGTTTCTCTTGCCTAGTCAAAGCTGGCAGTTATTCCAAAGTAAACCGTAAGCTTGTTTTTTGGTGTCTTCCATTTCGATCATTTTCTGTTTCAAAGTATATATAAATTATTATTATTATATTTCATAGCATTTCACTAAACATCGATATAAATTTGTGAAAGCAGTTTAAAATCAATTTCCACGTGTATTTTCATTCTTATAACTAAATAACAAATAAAATGCACAAGTCAGAAAGAATATATCTTGTTTTTATATCTCGACTTGGTAATGAGTTGGTAATAACAACTTAGGCTGAATATTTTCGCTCTCATCGTATTTTTTTACAGATTTTTGCTTTCTGTTTTGTCTATAAACCATAAATTTTATAATATTTTTACCAATCTCTTGTAATGTACTGGAAGACCTATATTGTTCTGACTACTAAAATAATTCGATTATTAAAAATAAATAAAAACTCTATGTCATATCAAAAAAACAAAGTATACATTTGTATATATATATATGTATATATATCAAGGGCCGTGGGTGTCAAATTAAAATGGTAATGTATTATAATTTAATAACTTTTAATTCATAATTAAGTCATAATTTACGAAATTAGTTTTAAATATTTTATGGAATCTTAACAAGTAAGTAATGGTCGAATTAATGGTGAGCAAGCACATGAGCTGGTGCTGGTACGGCGTGAGCTGACGGAGCTGAGTGGCTGACGACGGCGTTGAAGCCAGAGTGATCATCAGCGCTGTATTGAACGGTACGTACAGATCCGTCAGCCTCTACCAGGGAGTACTCGCCGTGCACTGCGTCACCGTCGCGGCTCTCGTGCTGTGACTTGTTGTCGCCGGTGTGTCCGTCATGTACGGAGTAAGAGAAGTCGTATTGAGGGTGAGAGTCGATTTCTTCGTGGGCAGCATATGCAGCTTGGGCGATAGGGGCAGAGTAGTGAGCTACTGGGGCAGCTGCATAGTGAGCAACTGGAGCAGCTGAGTAGTGAGCTACGGGAGCCACTGCAATAGCAGCACGGTGTTGGTCATGACGTTGGATGGACTGAGAAGATACAGCTCCAGCAGATGAGTAGTGTACTGGTGCTGCTTGATAGGCAACAGGAGCAGAGTGAACAGCAACCGGAGCAGCGGCGTAGTGGGCTACGGGTGCAACAGCAATAGCAGCACGCTGTTGGTCGTGACGTTGGATCGACTGAGAGGATACAGCTCCGGCAGATGAATAGTGTACTGGTGCCGCGTGGTAGGCAACAGGAGCAGAGTGAACGGCAATTGGAGCAGAGTGGATTGCAACTGGAGCGGCAGCTACAGCATGAGGTTGATCGTGACGAACGATACTTTGAGAAGAAACTGCGGCAGCGGAGGAGTAATGAGGTTCAGCAATGAGGCCTGCTGTTGCAACCGCCAAAACAGCGTATAACGTCAGTACCTGGCAACAATATTATTATTTAAATTCAAATATTTCTAATATACAACAAATAATAGTGTCTTAAACTTACTTTGGAAAACATTTCGCTGAGTTCTGGTGATTGAATGATGTTTTAAATTTATTAAATCACCTTTTATAGTTAGTGATTACATTGGAGTTACTTTCAGTGCCACAAGGTCGACAGGATAAAACCACATCGCAATACAATATTACAAAAAAAAATGCTTTCTTTGGGCACATAGAAAGGCTTTTTAGGTGTATGTATCAAACAGTATTTTTATTTACCTAAAATTTTAAAGAGAATGCAAAAAGATAGATAATGGCATGTCCTAAATTGCCACTTTTGGTCGGTTTTCTTGCTAGATAATGGTTTTCTTGCTATTCATTTAAAGACCAGTTCGAAACTGCAGGCAGTCAGACGTGTTATTATATAGATTACATTATTTTCTTATGATATATTTTTCACAGTACCAACAAAATATTTACTATTTAAGTAAACTAATCCAACGTTTAAAAAAAATATATGTTTTTTTTTTGTTATGATGACAATGGTGAGTGAAATAAATATCTCTTTAAAATACATTACACACTCGTGTATAAAGCAAAATAATCTTCTAATAGGTTCCTTGTTTCAAATTCATCTCGTAACATGGAATTTCTTATTTTATACTTTTTAAGTAACATTTATATCAATATTGCTTCAACGTTTAGTAGATATATAGGATGCGGTTTATGGTCAGCCAACGGTTAATAAGAAATATTAAATTAATTAAACCTATATTATAATAAAAATTGCATAACTAAATCTGTAACCTATGCCTTCATCTTTGCCCAGATATTCAGGAATTTTCTGGTTGAGTTGAGTCAACATTTTCACTCGATATAATAAGATTTTTTAACTATACCCCGTGTGCCCCGGGTAAGTTTTTTCAATTTTGCAATTTAGGTTTCCCGTATGTAACAAGATACATAATGATATACAAAATATTTTTCCAGTGCTCCATTTATAAATCTAAGTTTTTAATTCAATATTTACGTGATAATCATAATGATCGTGAGAATATATCATAATAAAAACCTGTTTAAAACATCGTTCGTCCATGTTAGTAGGTAAAATCAAATTCAATAGTACACTATGTGATGGAAATCATCTATTCACTAAATGCAATAGCGGAGAGCTTTATTATCACTTCTATGTAAAGTCTTTAGAATCGGTTGGTAAAATTGAATATTTTCAAAATATGTTATCCAATATTTTATACGAACACTGAGATTCCATTCTCACGGACACATTTGAAATTTTTACATAAACCAAAATAGTTGCATTCAAAGGAACAAAGAAAACACAAAGGTTATATAGGATGCGATTTATGACTAGACACAGGGTCCATGAATTCTACGACATGTATTTTTATGCACATATATTCAAATAAATGTGATTAATGAAACTTATAAAGTTTAAACTTTAGACTACACGATTGCCCCGATGTTAAGATGATAATCACATCCCACTGTTTGTGTGGTATTAAGAAATTTCTGGTTTATACGGCTCGTTGATCGTACCGTCGTTTTAGTAGTGTGACTAATTATATGATATTTTATCCATACAACAATACTGGCTATTTAAATTGATTTTTTAACACACTTCGCCTAAGCAACAAAAAACGATAAGAATAAATATAGGAGTATTGTAGTAATGAAGTTCTACGTGATAGGTAAACCTTTTACAATTATGAGACATTTATGATAAAATATTTAAATGAACTAATAACTAATTTAAGTAGGTGACTTTTGCCCAGTCTAAGCTAACAGCTATTTTAAGTACTTCCTCGCGTGTTTCATTATTTTAACTTAATGTTACACTTTTAAGAAT
Organism: Danaus plexippus; assembly: GCF_018135715.1. Classification (NCBI taxonomy): domain Eukaryota; kingdom Metazoa; phylum Arthropoda; class Insecta; order Lepidoptera; family Nymphalidae; genus Danaus; species Danaus plexippus. The sequence goes on along the minus strand of NC_083544.1, from coordinate 6,609,920 downwards.
TCATCTAGTTTTTGGTCTAACTCAAGTTAATAACACGATGATATTATCACCCTGGCTGAATATTTTCACTATCGCCATATTTCTTTTAGCTACTTTCACTTTTTGTTACTGTTTATAAAAATAAAATATTTATAAATAAAATTCTTGTAATGCACGGTAAGGTATATAATCCATTGTTCTGACTTGTTATTGACTACTGATATTCCTTCTAATATAAGATACTTGTAAAAGTTGAAAAAACTATTATAGATACAAAAAGCTTGGGAATAAAATTAAAGTGATAGTGTATTATAATTTAATAACTTTTTATTCATAATTAAGTCATAATTTACGAAATTAGTTTTAAATATTTTATAAAATCCTAACAAGTAATGGTCGAATTAATGGTGAGCAAGCACATGAGCTGGTGCTGGTACAGCGTGAGCTGATGGAGCTGAGTGGCTGACGACGGCGTTGAACCCAGAGTGATCATCAGCGCTGTATTGAACGGTACGTACAGATCCGTCAGCCTCTACCAGGGAGTACTCGCCGTGCACTGCGTCACCGTCGCGGCTCTCGTGCTGTGACTTGTTGTCGCCGGTGTGTCCGTCATGTACGGAGTAAGAGAAGTCGTATTGAGGGTGAGAGTCGATTTCTTCGTGGGCAGCATATGCAGCATGGGCGATAGGGGCAGAGTAGTGAGCTACTGGGGCAGCTGCGTAGTGAGCGACTGGAGCAGCTGAGTAGTGAGCTACGGGAGCCACGGCAATAGCAGCACGGTGTTGGTCATGACGTTGGATGGACTGAGAAGATACAGCTCCGGCAGATGAATAGTGTACTGGTGCTGCGTGGTAAGCAACAGGAGCAGAGTGAACAGCAACTGGAGCAGCGGCGTAGTGGGCTACGGGTGCAACAGCAATAGCAGCACGTTGTTGGTCGTGACGTTGGATCGACTGAGAGGATACAGCTCCGGCAGATGAATAGTGTACTGGTGCTGCATGGTAGGCAACAGGAGCAGAGTGAATTGCAACTGGAGCTGCAGCTACAGCATGAGGTTGATCGTGACGAACGATACTTTGAGAAGAAACTGCGGCAGCAGAGGAGTAATGAGGCTCAGCGATAAGGCCTGCTGTGGCCACTGCCAGAATAGCGCTCAATGTCAATACCTGTTAACAATGTAATTTTTATATTTATTTAAAACAGAAACATTTCATAAAAATATGTAACTTATTAATAATTTAGTTTTTCCATAATTTCACTTACTTTGGAGAACATATTGCAATGTGATATTGTATTGTACCTACTGAATTATAAATTTGAAGCGTTCTTTTTTATAGCAAAAACATTAAGCCCACCAAGGTTAAAAGGTTTGGAAATACACGTAATTGCTTTAGTGAAAGTTATATCCTGTTTTTTAAATCCTTAATAAAAATGTAACAAAGCTTTATATTTCTACCTCACAGTCTATAAAATAAAAACTTTTTACCTCTTGGTATGTTTAATTTTGTTAGTTCGAAGTCAATTGAAATGGGGACGGCTATTTCTAAGACTATTTTTTTAATAGGATGAGAATCAGTTGTTGTTATTTCATTTTAATATATATATATTAATAATTTTTCATACATAATTTACTATTATGCACCTTGCAACACTCTTGTCAAATTATTTCATCCTTAACCTGTTAGCCTTTCAAAATAGTAAATAAAATTAAGGAATTATTTAATACACAATTTACTCTAGTATTTTATTTATGAAGTTAGTTTTTAAATAGAATTGGTTTCGAAGAAATGTGCCCCAATTGTGAGGTCAAGGACGACAAGTGAATATTTTTCTTATTAAAATTTGTATTTACATAACCGTTCAATGTATAAGTTACACGAAGAGACATTTTTACTTACATTTCTACACTAACATTAACAATAGTAAAATTGAACATATATCAAAATTATTTTAATTTGATACACAATCTTATATGAATTTCTCTTACTACCTTTAAAGCCACACTAATGTTGGAGTATTACCCTCGAAAATTTATCTAAATAAAACAAAATTTACATTTAATAATGTCGAATTCGCTATAAAGAATCAGTACCTTTGATTGTCTATGAAATTAATTTTTTGGTTAGGTTAGGTAAGGAGATAATGTTTTGTTTTTTAAAGCCCGCCGTCGCCGGGTCGATCCTAATTACCGGGATCGCCCCCTTTCTCCTAGGAGTAAGTCCGGTCTTTGCCAGGACCGGGCAGTCGCTGGTGTGCCCTGTCGCTGACAGATCCGGGGTGCACCAATATAGCGGCCGATGGCTTTCGCAGTGGTTTTAGTGAATATGGGCCTGCCCAGGCCGAGTCTCACACCTCCTCTCCGGCCCCACCAAGGCCGGTTAGACGGCTCGCAAAAAGAGTTTCCCTGCGTCATCAAAAAAAAAAGGAGTTAATGTTTTTAGTGATCGTTAAACAATATCAATATTATCATAAATTCATTTAAATCTTAATGTTCATTCAATATCATGGCTCTATTTATGTACTTTTATTCCAAACAAAGCAAATAAATGTTATACTAATGTATATAATCATTTGACTAGCAATATCTGAATAGCAATTTATATAATCATTAGACTAGCAATGAAATAATAGATTCTTAAACAATAGGCGAATACCAAATAATACATCAACTGTTGAGATCATTGTTAGAGACATGAAAACATCTGTCTCATTGCTGCCTGGAGATCGCATAGTCAAACACTTTTATAGTGTAAATTAAATTATGTGAACGTATTCTGTATTATTTTTCGTGATTTTTGTATATTCGTTTTAATAAATTGGACATTTGGCAACATGATTCTATATGTAAGTTATTCAACAATTACACTTGATTTATAATTCAAGAATTAATTAAGGAGCATTTAAATTGAATGTTAAACAAATTTATTTCAGATAATATTTGGATTATTCATATCAGGGCTTTGTTCGGAAGAAAATGAAGAAACTTCAACTTTTTACGAAGACGATGTTTTATTACCTTATCGTTCAAAACTTAATCATTTGACAGAACTTCCGCAAGACGACCAAGACACAAGCAACGTTCAACAGAAAAGTAAAACATTAAAAAACATACAATATGCTCCATTGATAGACAAAGATGAATCTTTATCTACACGTGCAGTTAATCAACCAAATTTGATACGTAAGAAATCAAATTTAGAGCCCAGAGTTATTAAAACACCTCAAACTTATGATCATGCGACTGAGTCTAATTTGTTGCACTACGTAAAAGGACACAACATTATGGTTTCACATAAAATTAATAATTTGGAACCCAATATCAATGTATATAAACAAGAATCATTATCCGAAAAAAATAAAGGTAACAATGTGGGTATTCATTTCTCTTCATAATTAAGAACGACCCGATTTTTATTATTTTCTTAATTTTTTTTTTTTCTTTAAAGCAAAATAACGTATTACCTCTTCCAAACAATTATCAAGAAAATTATGAGCATGAGAAAGTTACAGATACAATAAAAACATATAATAAAACAGAGAAACTGAATCGTTTTAAAAATATAAAACCTTTACCAACAACGAGGTGAGTAATAAATTATACTGATTATGACTCTGTCATAGTAAGACGTTACAATTTTTAGGGCGTCCAATTTTAACCTTTTCTTCTTTTCATGATTACAGAAGCTTCAAAGAACTATCAGATTTGGAAAAAACTCATATGAAACCTGTTTTTAACCCATTTGTAAAAGTACCACGGCTGCATCTTAATATCGCGCGCGCTTATAATTTTGCTAAACTACCGTTAAAGGCGTCATTTTTTATTCATCCCAGTGAACTTAAAAGACCAAAACAATCTTACGTATCAAATATTGAGAGCATAAAAAAACTTTTTTGTATGCGTTAAAAAACTCTAAAAATACTTTGTGAACAAAAACAGTCATTAATAAAATTTTGTCATACACAACTTATTCATGTATTAGTTTTATTTTAACTACCAGTATTTATTTTATATAATCATAAAGACTTTGATAAAGCTTACATTAAAAATGTTCTTTTTGAAATAATTTAAAAACCTTTACTTCTATTTTCTTTTTCAATTGGTATAACTAGGTTTTGCATTAAAACAAATGAGTTTCATGATTAAATATAATCACTAATTTTTGTATTGAATCCTGTATTAATTTCCATATTGTTTTTATAAACTTACAATAAGGTAAAGATTATACAGTATAAAAAATTTCACAATGGCCGTCTAGTGGACGTAAAGTACAGAATTGTCAAAATTGAACTATGACAAGGTTAGTATCTAAACGAACTATTCTTTGCCGATGGCTATGATGAATTGTGTACAAAATCACAGAGCAGTTACAATTTTATTCAGTATTCAAATAATAGCCAATATCAAAAAATGTTCTCAAAAGATTTATTAATTATAATGATCTCAGATTAATGTAGTATTCTTTCTGTTGTAGCTTCTACTCCTTTACGCTGCTGTAGTGATCTTCTCTGCTGGACTTTTACCAGCTGCTGTACACTACTCTCCAGCTTCATCTGTTTCTTCCCAGAGCATCGTACGCCACGACTAAGCCAAAGTGTTGGCTCCCATTGCTAAGCTAGCATTTGCTGCCCCAGTTGCCTACCACGGTAAACCAATCGCCTACCGCGCTGTCTCCGTTATCTACCAGTCTGCCCCTGTTCCAATCGCCTACCACGCTGCCCCTTCCACAGTCGCCTACCACGCTGCTCCTATCGCCAAACTTGTTGCTCAACCCGAAGAAATCGTTTATTATAAAATAAATAAAAGAAATAATTGTTGGGCCTATCCCAAATACGAGTACTCTTACTCCGTTGCTAACGGACACAGCGGAGACAACAAACAACAGCAGGAGTCCCGCGACGGTGATGTTGTGAAGGGATCCTACTCATTCCATGAAGCTGACGGCTCCATCAGGTCTGTGGAATACAGCGCTGACGACAAGAACGGTTTCAACGCAGTAGTACACAACTCCGCTCCCACCGCCGCGCCCGCCCTCATCAAGGCTGCCCCACTTGTACTCAAGGCTCCCGTCTACGCTACACCTGTACCACACTATTAACTTCACTAAATATTTTAACAATAAAAACATAAATGTTTATTTATTTTTCAATAAATAATTTCTAGATCCTATCACTAGTTATGCTATAAAAATACTTTTATTTATGTAATGAACAATGTTGAGATACTTTGTCTGCTACCGATGAACCACACACCTTATTTTCAATTTCGTGATCATATTATCCTGTCTTCCTGTAATTCAATAAAAGAAATGGTAAAAATTTTACAAAAATTAATAATTACGTGCTATTTATAAAATAATTAATATAAAAGACATACGATAATGAATCGAAAACGATAATAAATTGACTCACGTCATAGCTCAACCTGTTCACTTCCTAATGGATTTTCATAATATGTCATGCTCTCTGACAGTTTACATCTTTACCTGTTGTAATATGCACAAAAAGTAATGAATTACCCATCATACCTAGTAATCAAAAAGTTTTGCAAGTTTCAATTTAATACAAATCTCAAATAGATTATAAAAAAGGACACATTGCTGAGTAGGAATGTAAGATGATTTGTATAATAAATTTGCCTTCCTGCAAATTCATTGCTTGTTGAAATAATATATTAGTTGTTTATGCCTTCATAATTTGTCGTTAGTAAAAACAATAAATTCTAGTTGTCTGCAGAATATACCTTAAATCTATAAAACTATAAGAAAAATGAGAAGTTATGCTTTAATTTTTTCCAACAATCTTGAATTCGCTTACTTCAACACTAGACTTAAGTATAAAGCACACCTGCTTCAACTATCCCCAGTTAAATTTTTCTATTAAATCTACTATATCTTTATAACCCCTTTTTACTATGCATAAATAACTTACAACTTCATCATGTACAAATTCAAAATTGTACAAAGGTGAATTGTTAAGGAGTAATTGCTTAAAAGTCTATAATGTTACATAATATATACATATGTATCTTTACAACCGTTTTTAAAATAAATACGATATAATTTAAGATAGAAAGTAAAAAACATGAATGTATGTAATCATGATAATCGTTACAAAAGCGAAAGAATGTAATTGAAATACTTAAAAGAGATCGATAACCGGACGATTATCTTCTTTGGGGCAAAGAAAAGTAAAGTGGATGCAGATGGGACATTATTATTAGGATAATAAAAATTTTAATCACACCTTACAAAATAGTTATGATTTTTAGGTTAAATTATTAGGTATATTAGTAAATATAATCAATAGTTACTACCTGTATTATTACAAAAGTATGTTGCCTTTCTATGTGAACTAAAAATCTTCTCTTTCACAAAAGAAATGTACGATTATAACGAAACAAAAGTGATTTATAACTATGCATAAATTATAAATTCCTAGACTGTGGTTGGTGCTTCTAGTACAAATTTAAAAAGTTTCGTCGCAATAAAAAGAGTTACAGAGCGTATTTATATAAAATTTGTTATGATCACCATACTTTTTAAAGTAAATATCTTTAATATTTTTTGATAGCGCGAAACTTAATTCGTAGGCTGTTAAAATACGTTATTTGTGGACCGCGTTGAAGGTGTAAAATAGTAAACATTCACAAATTGGTACATATTTTAGTTTTGCCACTACTTTATATAGCTATAGACACAAATAATTACAAAAACTAGGTGAATTATATTGATATTTTACTTCCTTTGAAAACTAATAAATTTTCTATAGCGTTTTAAAAGCGTCATTAATACTAATTGTATTAAAACAAATTTAGGTCGAAGTATTAAAAATATATGCAATTGATTTTGAGTTAAATCGTTTTATTAATCGTATAAATGTATGAAATAAAGATATTTTAGTTTGGAAGACAAAACGTACAAACTTACCTGTACATGACTTAGTTTATTCTTTATATATACATATATATAAAAGTTTCTCTATCAAAAAAAAAATGACCAAAGTAAATTTTAAAAACTATTTCAGTAACACAATAACTTAGAACTTAGAAAGCTATGATGTTATCATAAAATTAAATCCACATTATTCTTCCACAATAAACCAATGATGCTAAGATGATAACATTTAAAGAAATTTATATAATAGAATAAAGAAGTAGTATAAAATGGTAAAAAATCGTTATTGCGAACAACAGTTTCACAGTACATCCCGTTAAAGGCGTTCGTCTCTAGCTAATGATGGTTTTAAAGGTATTAGAAGTAATTAAATACCATCATATAATATGATTACTTGATAAATTTCATATAATCGGTCTTTTTATTTTGTCTTATTTTCAGGTGGTATTATTTTGTTGCATCATTGAAATATGTTCAGCAATCCGAATAGACCCGAATGAAGGAGCAGGAAGAGAATTAATGAATGAAAGAAGATGGCAAATGGTGACCCTATATCCGTCGCATAATCAACAATTATTCAAATATAATACCAATGTATGTTATTATATTATTATATTATTATACTAATTCCGTAATATCTATGTTTATCTGAGTATAAAATATATTTTTTTATATTATACAGACATATCCTAAATATAAGTTCGAATATTCTGTGTCTGATAAAAAAACTGGTGACCACAAACATCACCATGAATTCCGAGATGGTCACAGAGTGCAAGGAGGCTATAGTCTTATTGAACCTGACGGTTCTTTGAGGACAGTTGAGTATAATGCTGACGACTACAATGGGTAAGTGACTAAATGTTCAAAATAACATAATTCGAGTACATAAACTCAAGCATCAAGAAAACTACAAGAAAAACATATATTATTCTTACAAAAAAATCAAACTAAAATAATAACCTACACCTACAACCGCATAGTGTAAATTTTTGTCTGTCATACTCAGGGCTAAATAACATATGTATATTAGTATCTTAAGTTGTAGTATTAAATAATCCACTACATTTTCAGTTTCAATGCTGTTGTAAGCAGAGGTTTCCATCGCCATGGTGGACATGCATTCTCTACGTTTGATCATACAAGACATTTTCATCCCATAAGAAGTGAAATGAAAATAAAACACTTCCTCCCAAGTAGCAATTATCTTTTTGATAAACCACAAAACAAAGGTAATATTGAAATAAAACCAGTAAGTGAGAAAAATCCGAACCAAAATTTACCGGAAAAAAAAGCTTTAGATAAGGAAGTTGAGGAGGAATTAGAAGATCTAAGTAAAATGACGACTTTTGATCCAATTGAAAACGAGAATTCATTTACCACCGCAGCCTCTGTAATGGAAATACCAACAACGGAATCTGACAAAACAATTGAATCTACTTCGACGGTCAAGAATGACGATATTGATTCTGTTAATCATATGATCACAGAGATGCCGGTTGTTGAAGTTGCATCCACTTCTAATGAAAAAGCCGCAGTTGAAACAGAAAAATTAAAAACTCAAGAAGATTCCGAAGCAGCATCGTCACGTTTTTATTCTAAGTTCTACTACGTAGGGTTTTAAGTTTGAAGTATTAAGTCTTAAGTCATGTTAAGTTTGCAATATTTTTAAAAATGTTATTTTCGGTGAGCATTTGTTATATGTTTATTAAATGTTTAAAACATTAGGAAGATTTTCATTTCACCTATAACAGTTAATCTCTCACATAAAGTCACTGACACAAAATAACATATAATATTATATTTAATATAACAAGTAAATCCATTTATATCCATATAAAAATCTTTACGATTAAAAAACAAACTTTTAAAATAAACTGATATTAAAAAACTATAAATTGTAAAAAGACATAAGCAATAAATTCTCTTAACACTTTTCATATTGCTATGTTCCCTAAATAAAATTATTCTCATTAACATATCTATCGAGAAAAGTTATTATTTTATCATAGCAAAACAATATTTACCTTGTTAAGTAACTATTTAAATATAGATAGTATTACGCTTTCATTAACGCAGGAGACATTTACGTAAGGGCAGCATTCCTTCGTCTATAACTAATTACTTTGATTAATGCTGTAACTATGTAAATATTAAAACGCTTAAAATCATATTTATTTGTTATATAAGAGTAAGATAAACTAGATATATAATATACTACTGAAAGAAATTTACCACAGAATATTTTTTAGATAATAATCAATACTTAACTGAAGTTGCGATTTAACAATATATTTCAAAAAAATGTCTGGAGTATGTAATTTTTTAAAAATAATAAAATAACTCGTAGTAATCCGAAAATATGAGTTCCATTTAAATGGGTCCTGCTTCATCTCCTTCAAAGTATACCTTAAATAAAGTTGAATTGATTATCTAATATAATAAATGCTTCGACAAGATTTCCAACGCCTACGAGAATGACAAAGACAAGGCTGTGTTTTTGTAACAACATCATTATATAATTGTGCTAAAATTATAATAACACAGATGATTGAATGTAGGTTTCTGTAATAATCTGTTACCAATTACCCAATTTTTCTCTTACTTGAAACGTACTATCAAATTCCATTGTTGCCGTCATCGTATTTTAAATACTTTAACGATTACTATTTGAAGGACGATATGCTTATTCGTAACATAAAAGCAAAATTATACATTATAAAATAGAATAATAAACTCCTATAAATGACATACATTCGAAAGTTCTTATGGGTATATGTTGGATTGTGTGAGAATTTGTATTTAATTAACTTTAGCGCTGAACTCAACCTGCGGCAGTTTTTGTGATATAATAAAAAAAACAATAGTATTCCTATATAACGAAACTTAAATGGAATAAATCACATATTTATTGCCTTCATAACACAAAAATTTTCCGAGAACGATACAACTAACAGAATTCTTTAATAATAACCTTAAATCAAGATAAAAAATAGTAGAAATTAAATAATATTTTTTAATAGTAAGACTAATATAATGTCAACTAATGTAATAATTATAAGGTAAAAAATGCGAATAAGAAAATGGAAAATAATTAGCCTCTCACATTTTCCTAACATATTATGTATCAGGTGTTGCAAGACGATAGAGTGAGCAGATTGCTAACAGCAAATTACTGTGATCCGATCGGATATCGTTAGAAACCACCCCCCCACAGCTTATGTTTTGTTAGTAATATAAAAAGACTTCGCTAACACAGTAACAGCAGTCAACTGGGTGTTTCTAACCAAAGCAAAATGTTCTCCAAAGTAAGATAACGACAATATAAATTTATATTACGTATTAAATAACTATGTGATTGTATACAGTTCAAGTTTGCTTTTGCTTATAAAAGTTAAATAGATATTATTATTCCTTTTCAGATCATCGTCATCTATGCTATGGTGGCAGCAAGCAATGCAGGTCTCCTGCATCATGCACCAGCAGTGTCTCATAATTATATTAACCATGAAGTCCAGGGACATTACGCTGTCCATGCAGCTCCCTCATATCATGGGTCCCAGATTTCTCCAATTCATACATCAATTGTCCACCCAGCTCCAGCTGTTCATGCAGCGCCCGTTGCTTATACAGCCTCTGTACACGCTGCCCCAGCAGCTTATGCCTCACCTGCTCACTCAGCCCCTGTCTCCCATGCTGCTCCAGTTGCTCATGGGGCATCCAGTGCTCACGAAGATGACCACTACGTAGGAGAATTCGTAAGTCATCTCCATTAAAAAGGATACAAAAGAACAATATTTAATGGGTAATAATTATATGCAAAAATGTTATTTATTTTTTTTCTGTATTCCAAGTGTCAATAACACAATATTTCATAGTAAACATTAACATAAATATTGTCAACAAATCGCCATAAGAATATTTTAATCAAGATTAAAAAATAAACTATCTCCAGTATCTTGTTTTGAAAACAAGATAGAACAACTCAAATATTATATCTCTATATGTACACTAAATAAACAGTAAAATAATAAAAAAACATATATATTTTTCTTATATTGAAGGCTCATCCCAAATATGGCTACTCTTACTCCGTCGAGGATCCCCATACTGGTGACCACAAGTCCCAGCACGAGACTCGTGATGGCGATGTCGTAAAGGGCGAGTACTCTCTTCTTCAACCTGACGGTTCCTTCCGAAAAGTCACCTACACCGCTGACCACCACAATGGGTAAGAATTCTATTCAATAAGTAAACGTGCTAGAATTGTAACTGCAAGAATGGTGCCCTGTGTTACTTTCTCCAACTTTATGATCTTTATTTTCTTATTTATGAAAAGGTATAGAAATGTATTAAATTTAGGATAAAATTGGAATTCTATACTGTACCTATATGTGAAATTTTATTATATTTAAGAACAATTTCATTATTTTTAATTACAATTTTGTTATATAGGTTTTATTCTAAATATTTTTTTATGGATTGAAACACATTGAAACAAGATACCATATAATATTCTATGAATTCTGCCAAAATGTACAATACAATTATTTATATACTAAAACATTGTAGATAACCTATTATGTAGAACATACACTAAATTGTTTTTATCAACAGATTCAACGCTGTGGTTCACAACACTCCACCCGTCATCCATCATCATTGAGACGTTGCAAAACTGTGATATTAGTAGGTAATTTAGTGCGTAGATAATCCAGAAATGTATTTTCGAAAATCCAGCTCTTTTATCTATTGCTTTATTATTATAAAAATTGTAAATATGGTTTCTCTACAAAGAATAATTCAATAAAAGCACATGGAAATTCATCATTTTTACTGTCTTGTTTTCTTTATTTCAAATCACAATAGGAATTCTAAAATTTAAAGAATATTTATAAATCATCAAAAATAGATTAAACTGACTCATTGTTTTGTATGAGACATTCTTCGAAATTGTTATTTTTAACTAATAATAACAAACCCTTAAGTTATCGAAACGATCATTCTATCGATTTTTAACAATAATAATTAATATCATCATCAAAACAAATTACTCGGGTATTGTCATAGTAAACGAAATATATTTAAGGAATAAATAATTGTCAACTTCATATTATTTGCAGCATATTTTAATTTTTTTTTTCTGTAAATATAAAAATTCTTATTTAATAATAATTCAGCACCATCAATGTTAAATTGTTCTTAAAACAATTTAAAATTAATTAATTTGTTGCGCCTTTATAATTTAAAATCAAGAGCAGTAATTAAATCAATGTGGGAAATCTGATCCAACTTTATTAAGTAAAAGATACAGTAATTCAACACTGTGAAATTGAAAGTTTTTTCTTCGCTTTAATGAGTGCCAAGGTCGCACGAACGAAATGCGTATTATATAACACGTATATAATTTGTACTGAAATTATTTCTTTTTGTTTTTTTTTTTCAATAAAAAAAAATAATATGTTTGTGGTGGACAGGGACACAGCCTATGTTTGGTGTCTTAGTAAAATAGTTTTGCACAAAACTTTAGACATGGTAAATTTAACCGATTTCAAATAGAAGAGATTATCGATACAGATCCAATGTTTATGTAATAATTTTTGCGATACGAACTAAAGATATTTGTTGCTGCTTCAGAAGAGCAACAGCACACATAATAAATGGCAGCTTCTTGTTTTTTGTGTATGTGTATTCCTTGGTACTAGAGAATGAAAGGCCAAAAGTTTTTTTGAATTTTAATTTTATTATTAACATAAATTAAAAATGTTTCAGATGTAGATATTTTAGTGTAGCAGTTATTATATACTGGACGTCGCTGAACGACCGAGTAAATGAATATTACTGTACAAATAGTAATATTATTTTTAGTTTGATGGGTTAAAGGAACCTTTCAAAAACTTTATCTATTTTAAAGAAAATACTTACATATGTTACCCACAAAACCACATCAAATACGAAAATAAAACCTCGTAACGGAATGACGGATACAAATCTTGCGTTACATCCGCTCGCCTCGACTGTAATTATGAAATGTTACAATGACAATTGCTACTTCGAATAAATGATAATAGCTACAATTATGTCATAAGTAACACAATCTCGTTTAATAAATACTCTATATTTTAATATAGGTTATTTTCATGCACTTGAGGTTAATTTACATGCTTTCAAAAAAATTTGAAAAACTTAAATTTTTAACAAAGGATAATTAATATTTATCATTTTACGTCGGTCCTTGCATTTAAATTATATAATTTTGAAATATTACAAATTGCAAAAAACTACTTAATTCCCGATAAAAACAATTTCGCTTACAATAAACTGGAATACGTTGAAGATTATGACGAGTAAATGTTGCCAACATAATATCACACAACATTAAACTTTATGGACTATAACATTCCGTTTATGGCGAAAAGCAGGACATCTGCCGTTGTGATTAACGATTAAAAAAAGCGAAAACCAGTTCTTAAATGCGTCGACCTTAAATCGTATTGCATTTATCCCATATATAAGAAAGTAGGTACGTTTTTCGTCACAATCTGAAATGTCAAAACGCCAAAAATTGATGCATGCGATGAAAACATCACCACTGTTTAAGCTCGGGGAAATAACAAGCTTTTATGCCGTCACGTTTATTTATAGAACCATAACAATTTTATTAGTTTAAAGTTAGTGAAAGTGATTACGGACAGCGAACACAGGACAGTATGAAACACTGTTACATATTTAATATTCCGAGATGTAGTAATTGAACTACTTTGAATGTACCAACTTGCTTCATCTCACAAACCTGAGCGAACTGTGTTCTGAACACTTTATTACATACAAATGTATTCTATTTCTTTTTATAAGGTACTCACTGAATTTTAAAACTATTTTCTAAGCTGTGAGTTGTCTGATTAATTAAAAAGGTAGCATGATTTATATTAATGGCAGTTATCATAACACCTATTTATACATACGAAATAAAAAAAAATATATTGAATGGCTACATTACGGCTTAATTTGAATTTTATGCCCGCAATTGTTAATAAAATCAATTTATATATTTATTTATATTTCCATTCACTTATAGTCCTATTATATTTTTATATAAAAATAATGAATTTAAGCAACATGTATGATTTTAGCATAGGCTCCAAAATTAAACTACGCAATAAGATTCTGACAATTTTGGTTCGATAATTCATTATCTAATATAGGATATTGTCTAATACTAACAAAACGGAGCAACGGGGCAACGGTAACGAGCAATCAACATACCTTTCACTTATATATTTAAATTGACACGTATTATGTTGATTTATATTTTTTTTACAACCAAATGCTTTTATTGTAAGAAAATGCATCAATACAAAACTGTCACTATTAACGTTTATTAAAATAATGACATAAAAATTAAAATAAAATTACAATAAAATTTGATCATTACTTTCATAACGTTTAAACCTTGGGGTATATTTATAATATTGTTAATGTAATAATATTTGAAATGGAAATTTATGTTTCTTTTAAGATTAATTTACTTATAAAAGACATCATCCCTTATTTTTGTAGTGGATACTGATACATTAAATTAACTTATTTGCCAGCAACAAAAACATCCTAACTTATTTTTTACTTATAAAGGAGTGATTGTTTTGCTATTTACAGTTTCTCCTGAAATATTTTTCTATTTTTCAACGACATATAAGAAGAAATTATGGTATAAAAAAGAAATTGAAATAAAAAAGTAGTCTTATCTATTAAAGTATTTGAGAAAAAAATCGATATTGTTTTATATTTATAAATTGTACACATTTTTCAAATCCTAGAAGACATAATTTATCTTTATTTAAGGAGGTTGGTCCTATTGCATTTCATTATTCTATTGGAACTCATCTTATGCCTAGCCTTGTTTAGATTATTTATTTAAAAAATATAATTTTCAACTTATTACACCAGCCTTTTTACTTCCACCAACAGAAGAGCCTTAAAGGCAGTGTTATAATCTCGAATTTTTTTAAGGACAAGAAATTGTGAAAAAAAAAAAAACAAAAATTTTTGTGACTTCGTTGCTAACATAATTATACAAAATACGGAGATTTGACTTTCGTATCGTGAAACCGAATGAATTTAATGGAATGTTTCCAGAATGGAGCTGCATAAGAATAAAAGAATCTCAATGGTCCATGTTGCAGTTACTAAACTAAAATACAAGCCATCAATGCATTGTCAACGTCCCAAGTGAACGAATATACAAAATTTCAGCCGAATTTATAAAAGATATCTTTTCATTTAAATTAATAAAACTCGCGAAAATCTTAGATGTCAAGATATCTTTTAAATTAAGGGAAAACATTTTATTCGAAACAACATTATAATTTTCAATTCAATTTGGGATATGTTTAATTAAACATTTGAGCTTTAAGAAGCCTCTGATAGATAAATCAATGCCGACTCTAATTATGATGATGTAACTATAATTTTCAATAACTGAATATAAAAAAGCCCTTAAGGTTTTAAAAAAGTATATTAAAAAGTCATTTGTATACAAAAATATACAGCATTACTTTATAATTTATTTATTTAAAAAAAAAAACGTTTAAGTATGGATTCGGACTCTAAAATTTAAATTGTATTACTATATCGGTAATTTTTAAGTAATTTGATCGAAGCGACATGATATACGATTTACGTTAAAACAGGGCATAAAAAAGAACCACAGCGAAGGTTTTGTTAAATTGGTTGATTTGCCAATATCATGTAAAACTGATGACCTTCGCGCAAAGACAGGCTTCGATAAAAGGTGAATGTAGTTGTAGCGTAAATTTGCGACAAAACCCTTAAATAAAATCGTATGATATTTTCCTGTAAATCAATAAGAAATAGAGCCATATAAATTAGAGAATAGAGAAAAATGAGTATGTTGTAAATAAAACACAAAAATAAAAGGAATAGAAAAATAAAATAATGAACACATATATTTATTTAATTATTAGTTGTCCTATGCCCCATATAGCTTTTTCTATTTGTCCTATATATTTTTTTTGTATATGATTATAATTCTTGCGACTGTCTTGCCTAGAGATTGCGGTAAGCATTCAGTTGGAAAACCAAAAGGGAAGTCTGCGGCACGGTCGTTTCTTACACTCGAATGCGTGCACCAGTGACCCAGTGAGTCACTCTCATAAAAAAACTATATTACCGATACCATATTAATAATTCACAATATACTTCAACACACATGATGTTATATTTTAATTTGTTATTTTTACATTATAACCTTGCTCGAATATTGACTTCATTTTTATTTATAAAGCCGTTGATTTTTTTATGTAGTATACGGTACTTTCTTACAAAAATGCGATGATATTTTTTAATATTCTTCTTTTTTATTTAACATTATACTAGTCTTATGCAACGTTAAAAAAATTAAATTTAAAAATAATTATGTATAGAATATTAATTTTGTTCAAACAAAAATGATTTACTTTATTGATTTAGTCCAAACTATTATTTGAAGTTTAATGTTTTGAAAAAAAAAATCCTTTCGATAGTTGAATAGATTAGATACTTAGATAGATGAGAATAAAAATGTAATGGTAATAAAAAAATAATTGTAAATAGGATAGCACGATATATATATATTTTATTATAAGATAGCTGAAAGTAAACACTACCATGTATTCCTATAATAATAGCCAACTTAACTAACGTATATGTTGTTTTTAAAACAATACAGACTCTATGACGATTTAAGATTTCACAATAAATTATATAATATATACTTAGGGTACTATTAGTACAAGCATCGTTATACAATAATTATAGTAACGATTGTTATTATTTTCAATACTGATAGTATTTTTCTTTATATTTCTACCGATCAAAATGGTTCGTTGTATCATTACATAAAAATTTAATATCAATTAACTTCTCATAACAAACCTTATAATGAATAATAATCAATAAAATTATTTTGTTAAATACTTAACAGTTTTCATACCGTTAATCTTAATATTGCGCAAGATAGTAGAGCGTTCTCTGCAATCCAAAGAGCTACTTTCTTACCGGATTGTGGTCAGACGTTCGCAGCAGACCAATAAATAACGTAAACAATGCGATGAAAGATATGCTACTTAAGTATTATATATTGACAAAATTTTGAACGAGACAATTTCTGTTTAAGAATAAAATGCAACTCATCTTCTACGGATTAATTTCAACAAAAAACTTTAACAGCAATTTGTAATTCATTTCTCAGACATTTCTTTTTCTTAATTGTTACACATTGTGATAATATAACTTATTACTTAAACATTTTTAGTTCTTTATATTCTCGAGACAGGGAATATGAGAGTAATTTTTTATATATTTCTGAATATCATACCATAAATTAGATAAATAATTGTAGAAGCTAAATTACATACCTCTAAACAACTATACAAGAAAATTGGGTACCTTTAAAATATCACCTACTTCATTAAACCTATATATTATTGAAAGGAATATTATAAATATTTTATAATATGAGGTAATTAGCTGTAAGAAAGTTTGGAAAAAGCTTAAATTTGACCTTGACGGTCAGATCTGTCAATGTAGTGACGTAATTTAAAGGTGATAGTGCATATTACCGGTTTCTGTATCGGGTGACATGCAACCCGAGTATAAAAACCTACCACCCGACCTACGTCCTTATCATACACTGTACTCAATCAATACAGCATCAACATGTACTTCAAAGTAAGATCGAAGTTTAAAAAATATATTTTTATTTAATATTGCTATGAGCGAGCTATATATTAATTACTTTATTTCAGATCGTAGTAGTCAGCTTCCTCGTGGCGGTCTGCAACGCAGGTCTCATTGAAGAAGGTCATGGACAGGCTGTATCATCCCAAAGCATCATTCGTCACGACCAACCAGCTCATGGCGCTCAATACGCCCCAATTGTGGCTCACGCTGCCCCCATTCTGACCCATGCTGCTCCCATTGTCCAACATGCTGCACCTCTGATCCACTCAGCTCCCATCGTCCAACACCTTGCCCCAGTTGCCCATGTAGCCCATGCTGCTCCCATCGCCGTTGCCCGTGCTGAGCCTATTGAAGAGCACGTAAGTTAAAAAGAGTCAGAAATATTTAATATTAAAACACAGTACACAATATTATTTGAAGTGAAGTTCTTGCGATAAGGAAGTGCCAACATTTAATAGAGTGTTACCAAAAGTAGGTCTGCAAATAAATCCCACCATCACTTGGGTGATATTGAAGTAGTTCGCTTGTTTCATTAAATAACTTTGGTAATATCGACTAGATCGGAATCGTTAGGTAATGTTGAAATTAATCTTAAATGTTATTCAAATGCACGGAGCTATTGACTGTTATATTAAAAAAAAATAGAAAGTAACAAATTAACTACGAGCTTATTAAGGTCTTAATCAGTTAACAATAAAAGAGAAAGGTTTACAAAAGAGATTTCATTAAAATGTGCTCGGTTAATATAGCCCAATTAAACAAGTGTTGAGCAATGTATTTGACGTTACAAGAGAATGTTTCGCAATGACAGCATCAACTATCAGTCATGATACATATGATTGGTTTGAACATCTATTTATCGAAGTATCATAATTAATATCATAATGATATATTTCGTTTATCGGTTATATTTAGAAAAAAAATATGAAACTTACATAAGCAACTACACAGAATTATTTTGTACGAAAATGAATTTGTCATTGAATCAACTGAATATTTCTCTAATCCTCGCCAGGCCCCTGCCCACTACGAGTTCTCCTACTCCGTAGAAGACCCTCACACCGGTGACCACAAGTCACAACACGAGAGCCGCGAAGGTGATGTCGTCAGGGGTGAATACTCTCTGGTACAGCCCGATGGTGCCGTCAGAACTGTTGAATACACCGCTGATGCTCACAACGGGTAAATACAATCATGAGTTAACGATCTCATATAATAATAGATGACTAACACAACCATGAAATATTGCCACTTGAATGCTTTCAAGATTGCCATACTTTGTGGAGCCAAAAAAAAAATAGTATGTAATATACAACCTGATTGTGTTCCATTACCACTGGCATGAACTTGTACAGTAAGTTACATTACGAAACATACGAGTATGTACGCTCTGTAAGTCTAGCGAAACTAATACTCATGACTGTAGGACGATGTAATTTATCCGCGAATGTTTTGCTCAATAAATTTGATAAAATCGTTTCATTTAGTTTACATTTGAAGCTTTGAAAATGTGTGTTTAGGTCGTATTATATTTATATACAAGTAAAATAATAAATTCAATAATTTTCATTTCAGTTTCAACGCCGTTGTACACAACTCAGCCCCTTCTGCACATGCTGTACCCGCTCAAGTACACGCTGCCCCAGTAGTACATGCTGCCCCAGTAGTTCACGCTGCCCCAGTAGTACACGCAGTTCACGCTCCAGTCTACCATGCTGCCCCAGTTCTGGCTCATCATTAATTTATTACTGTAATTTGTTTGGTACTTCGTAATATCTAGAAATAAATGCAACTTTATTTATAACACTGATTTATGTTTATTTATTTTAGTAAAAAATTATCAAGACAATAATAATACCAATACCTCAATATCTAAAAACAAATGAGAAATAATCTGAAAATGAGATCTTTTCTAGCAATTGTACTGAGAGCGCATCAAAATTAATGTTCTTGTCTAAGAGAGAACATTTCTAAATGTATTGCTGAAACAATGATTCCCTATTGTTTTAGATCTGTTACTGTATACACGTAAATTAAATGATGCAATTGAAATACAATGCAAAAACGGGGATAGTGGTTAGTTAGCTGCAACTTATGACTTCTGATACTGAAGATAATGTAATGATTTAGGCAAAAACTATTCTCTCAAGCATGGATAAATAATATAAATTAATGTCATTGATGATCAAGTTACAACATATGTCCATCAACTAATGTAATGTACATTTATATATGTACCATATTTGAGTAAATTTAAGTAAAAACTTTTAACTTACACCAAAAAGCATCATGTCACCATTATGCATAGTCGATTTTAGTCCAGGTCAAAAATTTATTATTTTTATTTTCTAAGTCATACTTATATTTCATAGGTTACTTCCAAAAACCCCGTTTCATAAACGAAGACTGAATGTAATATAAATTTTTGTCATCAAAACTCAAAATAAACAAAGAAAATATTCTCACTGTGAGTATCAAGGTCAAAGCACTGACGTTATTTTGTCTTTTAAGTTGGTAACATCTTAGATAAATACGCTCTAATTCCCGGCTTACGTACCATTTGTATTTAAAATAATGACTTTACACAGACTTGATTGATGATAAAGAAGGAAAGCGTAACCCTTGACAGTATATAAATTGAAAACATTTATATATAATGTTGCAGATTGAATAACAATAATTAATCATTAGGACTTTATTGAAACAGCTTTAACTATTATTGGTACCACCGTTGATGGTACACTTAATATTTTAATCTTGCTAAGAGCTATTAAACTTATCTGTCAAATGTTTTATATATTAATCAAAAGTTATATGTACTACACAATTTTCATTAAACTTTTTTATCACAGTTAAAAAAAAATTCCAAATAGAAGAAAATGTTTATGTCAGAAATAAACAAATTATGTTAATCTTAATTAATAATATATATCAAATAATTATATAACATCGAATAAATAAAGCCTTAAGAACTTCGCATTGAAAGTTTTTTTTTATATTTAGACTATCACGATCTATAAATCATAAAAAATATTTTACAAAAACGTTAGCCGAAACCGTTAAGTGATTGCGGTTTGCATTGCGGTTAAATATATAATTATATTAAAACAAACATCAGATACACTTTAAGCGTGGCCTTCGTTCGAATTTCTAATTACCTTTCAGGATTAAATTTCAACGCAATACATATCAATGTTAACATGCAATACAACCATATTTCTAAAGAGGCTGTATATTTTATATCGTATTTCCGTGTTCTATATTTTGAACATCATATCGTTCGCCACTATGACAGTCATTTCAATTTTGTTATTTTTGTCATGAGCAATATTTCCTAATTAAAAAAATATATTTCAAATCCGAATATGAAATATAAATTATTAGTATTATATAAAAACAATGATATCCAAACTTAATAATAGAATAAATGAGATTTATTATAATTAACTCATTGTGAAAATAAAACGTTTAATTGCAGATATAAATTACTTAATTATTACGATAAATGTTTTGTTTATTTGATGCATCAATAAATTTTAAACGTGGATAAAACTGTGACATCATCTTGACACTCATGAACCCTCGGAGAAAACAGTCTCTAAACGTGATTCAGATCTCGGCGATGAGCCTATTTTGAATGCTTAAAATGTTCTGCATTAGGAAATTATATGCCATCAAGATTAACAGCGGAAACGTGTTGTGTCTTCTTCCGCTTATTAATCTAAAGAGATATCTTGCCAGTTTTGGGAGGATATTACAAAATGTTTATAATATTAATCGATTAAGGTTCTACTAATGTTATAAATGAAAGTGAATGAATGAATGAAAGAAATATGTATCGGATATTATATAATTTGATAAAATATTTTTATGAAGCTGAACTTTTTTGACTATTCTTAAATTGAAAATTTATTATAAGTTATTTACAGGAAATTAAAAACAATATAATATGAATTAAAAATATTCTCTATAAAAATAAAACGTTATCTATCATTTGAAATAAATTATCAATTATTACATAAAATTCTTGCTCTAGTTAAAAAGTATAAGATATTCTATGAATTCTTTCTCACTGATATCCTTATCTGTATTAGATTCAGTTATTTTGAAGAATGTAAGTACTATATTACTTCAGTTTATACTGAACAGATAATTCTGATAATCCATATATAGGTCAAATATATCTAACGACATTAGTCATTAGCAATTTCAAATGTTCCACATCGAATGCATTGTCTCAAAATGCACATGGATCAAAGTCCTTGAAACGCCAAGTACTAAATAATTTACGTGATTGCTATATTATAATCAGACTACCGTATTCTTGCGCAGACAGCGGGTAAGGTTTACATCTCGCTGGTAGTCTAATATAAAAGTCAGCGGTTCCAGCAGTTTGTATCAGTCGTGTGTGATCGGTGAAACGAAGCAAACCTTATACAATTACAATGATCGCTAGAGTAAGTGTCTGTGTTTCTATTCCAATGAGAATTATAGCGAAAGGATACGTTCCTTCAATATAACGATCCTTCAATATCGGTTTGCTATAACAGATCTCTAATACATCACATATATTAAAGGATTCCAAATAGATTTTTCTTTCAATATTTGTTTTTAGTAAACAAGAAATAGATATTAGATTTATTTATATACATATATATATTGGTTATAAAAACGAACACTCAATTTATTTTTTCTTTTAACTTAGATCAAATGTATTATGAAATTTGAATATATTTTATTATATTTAACAACAGGTCGCAGTAATCCTGTCCGTGCTGGCATTAGCAGCAGCTGGTGTGGTCCAAATCGGCCACGGATACAGCGGCGAGGGCTATGGCCACGAGGCAGCATATGCACCAGTCGCTCAAGTAGCTCAGTATGAGGGGCACGACGAGCACGTCGATTACCATGTAAGTTACGACTAGGTAATAAATTAATCCCTAGAATACGTAGAATACCTAGCTGAATTTAAACTTACTACACTCACTAAAAATATTTGTAAAAAAAAGTTTTTCTATTTTCTTTTAATAAATATTTTAATGCTATAAAATACGTTACAGTTAATAGCTATACATATTATATATATGTCAATAATATGTTAGGAAATACTCTATAAGTAAAATAACAACTATTTGTATATAATATATGTGAAATTATCGTAGATCGCCAAACGCATTAAGAACATAACATGCAATTATAACGCAACTGGTTATCCGTATTACCGATGTTTAAGAATAGAATCTCAAACATTGGGGTCAAGGACATTTATATTACAAATTAAGAAATTGTTGAACGAATTGAAAAAGTTATAAACTCAGTACATTGTTACAGTAAGTGAAATCAAATGTTATAATCAGCAACGTCTGTTACCCAATATATAGCGTCCAGTTAAAATTGTGTCAAACAATTTCATAATATCTGCCAGAATCGTTTTATTAAAATCACTGAACATGCACAAATAATGCTAACGTGTTAGTAGAGCAGTTATTCCCTTCGGTTATAGCGTAATACAATAGCATCTTACTAATTGATAGCTTACATAACGCAAAAGTTGCTTAGTATCTGAGTTCCGGGCTATACTATCTGACAACAATCCAGGTTTACTATTTATTACGTCATGACAGTTCAAGCAGAATAGGTCCCTGAGTATAAATACGAATTATCTTTAACGTAATCACGCCAGAAACCCGCTTTACCTAATAACTGTAATAATGAGTGTTCGTGTTTGCTTTTCATCGGTTTAAGAACCTGAAAGGCCAGTACGTTGACTAAAAGGAGTGGGCAATTACCGAAATATTTTTTTTTCTTTCAATTCATACATTTATGAGCACTAGTAACTACAGTACGAAAATTTTCAATTACATCTAAGTGGACTGCAATTTTCGATCGTAAACAATGTCATAGAGAACTAGAAATTAACTCGATATTATCTGTTTACGTAACAGCATCCGTCGTGACTGAAGGGCCGATAACAGCCTGTTTCCCAGGATATTGCGAAACACGACTGGGACATAATGACAAGATGCATATGCGAAACCGCTTCGTTGTTTGCATAAACATTATTCTCACGCTCGACTTAGCGTAGCATGATGTTCGTTACACATATTTAAAACAATTGCATAATCCCTAATAGGAATATTTAGATTGCTATCATTACGTAGTTTCAATGAATTTAGTTAATGTTGATACAGAACAAACGTTTCATAAGTGTTTTCATATATGTACAATATACATACATACATTCTAAACTTATTTCCATAAAAAATCTTTACAATCAAAGTAAAATTTCGAGAATAAAAAACAAACATTTCATTTATGATCAGTCAATTGAACACATACTATACTTGTATTTTTTTATAGGCCCACCCTAAATACGACTACTCGTACTCTGTGTCTGACCCTCACACCGGGGATCACAAGGAACAGCACGAAGCTCGTGATGGCGATGTCGTAAAGGGCGAGTACTCTCTTCTTCAACCTGACGGTTCTTTCCGCAAGGTCACTTACACCGCTGATGATCACAACGGGTAATTATTTACATGTACCTCAAATTTTTCTATGAAATTCAAAAGAAAGGTCATATTCACGAAGATATATATATCCAGTTAGGTCTACGTCTGTCATTCATAAACTTACAGGAAACATAGTCAAGCTTAGCCAATTCATTGAAGCTTTACCTTACATAAAAGTAACATTAATTATTAATAAAATTTTGTTCCAGTTTCAACGCAGTAGTCCACAACACAGCGCCAGTCCATCCCGAGTACCACCACTAAATATACGGCGTCGAGCCACCTTTATGTGATATTATTGTACCTTACTTATAGATAGTGTTTAATGGACAACAAACTTTTATTATAAGACTGCGGCGTAAATAAACTTTCGAAAACCTATCTCTCGTCTATTATTACAGCGAAACTTATTACTTTCGCTTTATGTTCGAATAGAAATATTGTATGTATTAAATTCCATTACGACATCAAAACATTTTAATTGGCATTAAAAAATTGCAATAGAGTAATCTTGAAAAAAATAAATAATAAAGCATTCTAAGCTCGCAGCGCGTTTGCGCAAATGTTGGACACAAAAAAAATCTCTTTAGACGAGCTACTATAGAATAGCATATCTTCTCTGTGACCAAATTATAAAAACAATGTTGCATATGTACTTGTTATTATTAAAATCCACATGTTATATACGAAAAGAGAATTATATTCCTCAAATTCTTTTATTGTATTTAAAGCATAGCACGTTTTATCTATATACAACATAGCCTCATATAGAATTCCTGGACCGCGCTGCATGTACAGTGAAGGATTTAGGTTTTAGAGAAAGGAGTGGTGAAAACAAAACAAATCATAACAGACAAACAAACAAACAAACAAACAAACTGTTTAAAGGAAACTAAAATGGGAATTATATTTATGTTATAATTCTAGGATATAATACAAATAGGATATGAGCCAGTATATTATTTTCAAGGATAATAGGATTATGAACCACTTAAATTGACGACCAGAAATAGAAACGTGTCCAATTTTGATATCATAGTCCTAAAATAAATCTAGTACCCAAATAACTATTTCAAAAAGCCGTGATTAATAAATTGACTCGTTACTTTTTTTTTAACAAAGGATGTTCTTATCAACTTAACCAAACTAACACAATTAGTGACAATATGCAAGCATGGTCCAAGAGTTAATAAATAATAGTTTAGAAAAACTAGAAAAATACGCTTTTATGAATAAACCGAACTAAAAATAAGAAAATATTTATTTAAATAATTCAAATTATGGACAAGAGTCATAAATAAAAAAAAATATTTTAATGTAAAAAAGATACTGAGGTACTTTCTGAAAAATATGTCTTCGATGTTGCTACTCCTATCAACATCTAGTTATATGTGACGAGTGTACTCTGTTAGCAAGAGAACACAAATCCATGTTTACATACACCCTCATTTTTCCATTAAAATATTTTCTTAAGCGTGATTTTATTTTATTTTCTTTATAATAATTATTTCTCTCACTTCATGAAATATTTTACATATAGATATAATTACCGTGAGAGTGACTAGAGCATCCGATGTAACTCATAACTAGGTTGTATCATACCGTTTGTGGTCAGTGTACTTTTTAACCCCTGTCCGACCAAATTCCTACATTAATAATGTTATGAATTCCAAATCATAAATATGATTTCATATAAATACTAGTTTTAAAATTGTACCGAAATGTATCATTCGCCAAAAATGTAAACAGCACTATAAAAAAATGTCTAAAGCGACGCTAAGGTGCCCATAGTATCATCGATCTTTGATAGGTCTACCAAGTTTAAATGAAATCTGGCCGTTCAGAGTGGGTCAAAGTTAAGTCCAAAGGAGTCGATCACAAACAAGCAAACATACAAACAGGTGAAGCTAATAAAAACGTGGTAAACATTCATTAATTATTTAATGTAATAAAAATGTATAACTTATTATACTGAGTTCAAAGTACACATTTGTCTATTACTTAACCCAATGTCAATATTTTAAGGACTTTAAATTTCATTTCAATCAAATTATTATAATTTCTATGTATTTAAATAACTACATTACACCCAACTTATTAAACTGAAAATAATACTTTATATACAACCTGTAATTAAAAGGATTAGATTTTCTTTTTACGTTCTTCTTAAATCTTATTTAATTAAGGTTTAAAGTATCTATAGGTAAAATGAATGAAAGAATATAAACTTTTAAAAGGTAATAAAAAAAACAAATAACCGTAAAGCTTCCAGTAAAATAAGCCAGAATTTCTTGTTTTCGTCATTGGATAGGCAATTTTGTTTTGTCATATTTATTATTTTATCAGTCGAGGTGGTACTGGGTCGATATTTTTTAATTTCCAACAATATAATGAGTACACTAATCGACCTTTATCTATGGATATCTCCTATAAATTAGTTTAAGGCCCGTATTTTAAGCCCCCCCCCCCCCCCATGGTGACGCGGCCAAGTCATTAGGGTTAACAGCTACGGTCAAGTCAAAACTAACAAAAAAAAATATATTAGTCTTAACTATTGTCTTCATCAAATTTAATTAAAGACACAATTTTTCTTTTCTTTGGTTTTTTAATGATTTCGTTTGATGCTATTTGAAGAATTATCAAACGTGTTTTAGTAATCGATGAAATCTGAATATAACCGTTTATAAATATTATATTCTAAGCATTTCTTGATGACTTGGTACGTCTACTTAAATCTGTACTAATATTATAAAGCTACAGAGTTTGTTTGTTT
The DNA here is from genome assembly GCF_018135715.1 of Danaus plexippus. Classification (NCBI taxonomy): domain Eukaryota; kingdom Metazoa; phylum Arthropoda; class Insecta; order Lepidoptera; family Nymphalidae; genus Danaus; species Danaus plexippus. Next base: position 6,583,023 of record NC_083544.1, on the reverse strand, counting down.
GAATAACTAATCTCAGTAACTACCGATAATCTCAGTAACTACTGCTCCGATTTGAAAAATTATTTCAGTGTTTTTATTTTCAAAAAATTTATCGTAATAGTAAGACAATTGTTACTTTACTAGTAGTAGCAGTAGTTCCCATTAAGATGTAGAAAAAGGTCGGCGAGATTATATAACTAACTATCACAGTTTAGTCACAATATTTGCTTTAATGTTCAAAAAACCATTAAATTGTCTAAAGAAAAAACTATTTTAAATGTGTTTCGTTACATTAGTCCTTATCCAAATTAAGCATGATGCTATCAAGGGCATTTATGTAGGAATAAAATACTTTTCATTCATGCCAATCGCACATCTCGTTTAAAAGTTATCACCAGTATAAGACGCTCAGAATTTGTACCCAATACTGAATTACTTGCCAGAGTTTTATCAACATATTGTACCTTTAATTAGTCTTCAGTATTTCATTATGAACAAAATTGTCTTTGCTGTTGCTGTAAGTTAATATCTTTAGATATTCAAATAATATAGAGGTACAACGCGAGCTTATAGGACGATAGTTTCCTATGTTTGGATTACCTTTTTTATGATTAATTGATTGATTCAGTCTGCAAATGTGGAACAGTTCCTTCTTTAAAGAGTTTGCTCCATAAAATGTAATAGATGCTTTAGCATAATAAACTTTTTATTATATTCATAATTCCATCCGGTGCTCAATACTTATCGGTTTTAAGTTCCCTTACTATTAACAGAGATTCTTATATTTATCTAAGTAATTCCTTTCGCTGGCAACAAAGGTTTAAATACAAATCGGTGACTACATTTTAAGCTACACAAGACTTTTATTTGGTGTAGCCAAAATGCAGTGGTGGAATCCATTACATATCGTGTTTTGCTTTTACACTTTTTTAATGAAGTGTCTTAACTCGTATCTAGTAGTCATCCTATAGGAATCCCCTTATTAGGTATATTTTTTTTGTAAATATTTGTGATTTTCACTTACTTTACTTGCTCAATTTCATCTTGTATTTCTATTCATTTCCTTCTTTTATGTTCTCACAGAGAGGATTTACGGTTTTGTAAAAAAAAATACCTCTTCGCACTAACCGATTTTAACCGCTTTTTCTATTTTAAAAGTACAGCGGCATTTTAGTTCAGCTAAAACTAACAGATCTCGTATCATCAATCTATAAACTATCATATTTTATAAATATACGATAATGTCTTATTCTTGTAGTTTTTTTCTTACTGATGTTCTGTAAAAGCAGTTTTTCAATTAAAATAAAACTAATATTTTTCGGATTATGCTACGCCTATTTTATTATTTTGAAAAACTGTCGACGTAAAAGATGTTTACGACATCTTGTTTGCCCGTGATCACGGTTACTGCAAAGTTACTGCAAAGTAAGTAGAGTGTGTAGTCTTTTAAAATATTAAATACGCGTAGTGTGATCCGAAAAATGTTCGTTTTATTTATTTGAATTCTCGCGAAAGTCTCAGATCTCATTAAATAATGTAAACCTATTTGTAATAAATCCATTCACTTTATTTGAAACCTCTTTTTCTTACATCATTTTTGAATAATATATTTCTTTACTTCTTTTACCAGAAATCTATTATTTTATTTTTATTTTTTCGCTTTAGTAAAACATTAATTTTTATAATAGAAAATAAAAAAAAATAACTAAGACAATTTGGTAAAAATAAATGTAGTTAGTGTTTCCGAACATAAGTCTTATTCGCCTGGTGTTTTATAAATTCAAAATCTGTACGGGTGTTGTTTGCTAAAATTTACGGAGAGGAATTGGCAATCTAACACGATTAGAAATTATGATATGAATTAATTAAATATAAATGAAATTATAAAATTTTAATTGGTTTTTATTTTTAGGGAATAACTTACAATTCCACACTATTTAACGTATGTTATACGTACATACGTAGGTATATCAGTCTATATGAACAAAAATATATATATATATTATCTAACACTGGCCATAGTAGATAAGTTTCTTTTTAGAAACAACCCTCGGAAATGAACTTCTACATCTGAACAGAAACTTAGCTTGGTCTAAAAGAGTGCATGGAAAGTTAAAAGTTAAAATTTTATTTGGTATTAAAGGAAAGTTAAAATTTTATTTGGTATTAAAGGACTATATAATGTACAATTTTAATATATACAATTTAAGGCTTATGTGCAATTTTAATGTTTCAATCTTTAAGACAATTTTTTATTTTTCAATGTTTTTAAGTATTATCTTTGTAATATTAACTAAATAATTCTTCGAAATTTTAATACATGGATATATTATAAAAATTATAAACTTACGACATTTATAAAATATTATTTCAGTTAACATATAAATAAGTATTTCAATAAAATAGAGTAAAAACTACAATTTTTAATTGAATATGTCAATGTCTATTTCACATACCACAAAAATTATCTTAAATAGTCAAGTATGATAGGGACAATTGAAATAATAAATTTTTTTTTATAAAGTGTTCAGTGAAGTTCTTAATTTTTTTCACAATTTCGCTCAAATCGCAAAAATATATCCTGTGGATTTCGTTTTTATTTTAGTCTGTGCTACAATTAGCCTATTTTAAGATACATAACATGTAGTAACAGATCATTGGATGTTAGCGAGTAGGATTTTTAGCTGTAGAAACATTAGAAAAAAATATTGTATATCTATAATATGGTACTAACCCTGATATCAGCTTAAATCGGCCCGTCACCTAACACCTACTGGCTTATAAATGTATATAAACAATAAGAAATCCATTGTCTTCATATAGGTGGTAAAACTATATCCTGAAAATTACATAAATGGTCAACTGACCGATGTTAGAGACAAAGACAATTTTCACGGCCAATTTCTTGCTTTTGTTAAATTCGTGTCATGAATACAGGATAAGAAAGAAGCCAGTGTTAAATCTGTATTACCATATTAATTGTTAACTGCTATTCATTAATACAACGACATTGATATTTTGTTTCGGTGTTACAGAATGGCATATTTAGGGACCAACAAAGCACGATATAAGAGGAGTAAACATCTGAAAAATATCAGTTGTCTTCCGATTATCTACTAGAAAGATGACATCTTCAGTAAGTACACAATAATGTCTTAAAATTGTTTTATTATAGAAAATTCAAAAGTGTATTTAAAACTCGCATTTCTTACAGAATTCTCTACTTTTCCTGTTGGTGACGATCTTGTATCAAGATATCACTTCTGGGGCATCATTTTCAAATGTTATAGTGCAAAGAGGATCTGAAGTACTTCCCATAGAATACATCAACTATAATCCATCTGCATTAACATACACGTCTCAAGTGGCTCGTTTATCTCAAGCACCATTACAATCAGTAATTTCTGAACCGCTAGTATCAAGTGTTTTATCTCCATGTGTGTCGCCTTGCGTCATTCCTAATGCAGCTCCCGTCCAATCCACGGTTAATGCTAAAATTGGTGCTTATAAGACATCAGCGGCGAATGTACCTGTCATATTGACAAATAAAGACGTGAGTATTTAGGGAATTATAAAAAATATTTACGTCAAAAATAACACAAAGAACAGAAATTAACTTGAAAATGGAAAACAAAATTTTTTATTAATATTTCTATCTTCATTTCTCCGAACACTTTTTCTTAAAGCATTGAAACAAAAGAAGATAAAACTTTTAAAATATGAAATAAGAGAGTAGGTGAATCTTGGAGATTGTAATGTATTTTAAAAATATATATTTCAGGAATCAAGGGGATACCAATATGCTTACGCAGTTTTTGACGTAGACACCGGTGACAAGAAAACTCAAAGCGAACGCAGTGACGGGTCAGTAGTTCAAGGGCACTATTCGTTCATTCAACCTGACGGCTTCTTGCGCGAAGTCGTTTATACGGCGGACGATTTGAAAGGGTATCAAGATCATACATTTATTTCCTTTTTATTTCAATAAACAGTTCCTATTTTAGTTGTATTAAATATTTAAATTATTAGTGTATACATTTCATATTTCTTTGTAAATCCTTAGACACTTTATATATTTATATAACGGCATGTGTATTCTACTTAAATTTAAATTTAACAGATTCAACGCTATAGTACGTAACATATCTCCTGAACCGGAACACAAACATACTTCTGAAACAGAAAAATCAGAAGAGAAACACATCATACCGCCATGCAAAGACAATAAAAATGAACATTTAACACATGCACATGAGAGAAATGAAGAAGGTCATCCAGCTCATGAACAAGAAAATCACGAAGCAAGTTCATCAGAGGAAATGCATGTAAAACAGGAACATTTAGAGGTAGAAAATCTGAATGAAAAGAAAAGTGAAGAAGCAAGTGCAGAAAAAAATGAAGAAAATGTTGATAAAAGCCATGAGCATAGTGCTGAAAAAAGCGAAAAAGATAGTGAGGAAAACTCGGGTGAAAAATCTGTCGAAAAATCAAACGAAGAAGTCCATCCAGTAATCCTATCTGAAGGAGGTCAAGAATCAAACTTGTTAATTACTTATAGTGACATAGTTAAATGTCTGCAATCTAAACTACAAGGGCCGAATGTGGTTTCTCCGCTCACCTATGTATTATTACCTTCATCATATAAACCTTGTTAACTTACACCGTGGGACACATTAGTCTCGCGTCAGTCCACTATCCAAACAAAGCCACGCTAACCGAGAAACATAATCCAAAACGAAATGATTTTGTAACACGAAACTTATAACTGATTAAACGAACTATTTTAAAATTCACTAAATTTGTTTCAATCAATCATTAAGTCACAATTAATATATCTTTATAATTTTACTTTTAACTGCCAGATAACCTACTTACATTCCATAAAATCAACTCTTGCTTAAAGTTGAATGAGTCTGTTTCATAAATTCAGTTTCATAAATTCAGTAATTTAAAAAAAAATACTTCTATGTTTACCAATTTATATGAAATAAAATAATACTTTCACCTCGAGATATCTAAATACACATTTTTCTTTGTTGAAGTGTATTTTTAAATATTATTGGCAAAATAAAAATTTATGTACAGTATTATTTTATGTTAACATTAGTTATATATTTACAGAAAGTCACTAAAAAATTACCTTAGTGACACGAACAAGACCTTAACTTAATTTAAGGCCGTTACACAATATAAGGAATAATAAAAAAAAAATTGAACTTTGTAGTTATTAAATATATTAAAAATTAAGCTGACCTATTTTATACCAAAAGCACGTAGGTCTATTTGCTTATCACACTGTTACTATAACATTTTCACTTTCATATTACGTTACAAACCATTAAATTTACTTTTATAAAACAAGGTAAATGGTATGCTGTAATAAATCTCAAGGCGCGAAACATAAACATTGTTAAGCATATAAATTTGAGAAAAACTTTTTACGAAACGTTTCCGTGCAATACAAAAAAAAATCATTAAATGAAAATATACAGAAGTCAAAGTTATTAGAAATCTGCTTAATGTCAATTTCTCACGATAAATCTAATTTATGCGGGATTTTTTTTTTTTAAATGACAATAAAATTATTTCAGGTAAATATGAAATGCGTTTACGGTCAACAAAAAAATTTAGCATTTCAATTAAAAACAACCTTATACTATAAGTGAGATTAGTCACCGTCGAAGGCTATTGTTATAATATTCATATATTAAATTTAATATATAATATATTATTCTATATTATAGTTTTAGTCCTGTTCTTGTGAAATTTGTTTTAAATAGGGATTGGTATTTTAAGTCTTATCCCGACCAAGTAACTATCAGAGTTATGGTTAATAAATATCGTAATCACACAAAAAAAATCTGAAATAGAACTTTAGATAATATTATCATAAAATGCAATCAAATCGAATGACCTTTAAATTAAACCTGACCCACATCACCAAAATCAGTGACGATGACAATCAGTTATTAACAGAACCAAAGGTGTTACTAAATGACAGCTAAGGGCAACAAAGTATGAGATAATCAAACTAATTTATCTTTCAGGTTTAATTAACCTTTAGTACTTGATGTGTTTAAATATTCTACAGCCTAAATGGTGCTGCACGCATCTATTTCATATAAACTTATATAATTTATTATAGATTCAATACATTAAAAATATTCACTAATATAATTCTATAATATTGACATAGATATTTTTTGTAGTAAAATAACAGAATATTGAAAAATATATACAATAACAACAAAGATTGATCACTTTGTTTTATGTTTTTTAGTGTCTGATTGACCTTGAAATGTTTGTCTGCTTAAGAATGAACGCACTCGCACATTTCTTCGCCCCACCGAACCACTCGGCCCTGTTCTATAAAACCATTGTGCTGGACCGTTGACAATAATCAATTCTCAGTTGTTCAACCAAACACACAAAATGTTCAGCAAAGTAAGTAACCAAAAAATCTAAGCAGAAAATAAATCAACTGCAATTCGTTCAACGATAGTTCTTATTAATTTTAATTGGAAGATTCTAAGACACCATGACTACTATAATACTAAGTTAGCTTTCTTTTCTTTCAGATTGTAGCATTTGGAGCTATGTTGGCTGCTGCCAACGCTGGTCTTCTTCATGGTCATGGACACGCTGTGTCCTCCCAAAGCATTGTCCGTCATGATGAAGGACACTACGCGGCGCCCATCGCATATGCTGCCCCAATCGCTCATGCTGCTCCAGTTGCCTACGCCCCAGTCGCTCACTACGCTGCACCCGCTGCCCATTACGATGGACATGATGAATATGTAATATAAGAACTACTTAATTACAAACTAAACGCTTCCCTGTGAAACCCGAATTTAATTTATGACAATAATATCTTTACAGGCCCACCCCAAATACGACTTCGCATACTCAGTAGCAGACCCTCACACCGGTGATCACAAGTCACAGCATGAGAGCCGCGACGGTGACGCCGTCCATGGCTACTACTCCCTGGTACAGCCTGACGGCTCCGTACGTAAAGTGGAATACTCTGCTGATGACCACAATGGGTATGCGAATAATTTTTAATAAGGTACATCTTTTAACATGTAATGTGATGTATAACCACATAATTTCTGTTACTCTATTCAGATTCAATGCCATCGTACACAACTCAGCTCCCTCTGTGCATGCCGCACCAGTGCCAGCCTACCATCACTACTAAATGAAGAATATCTAAAATCCTAATACGTTTCTTAATCTTTTATAATTAATTTTTATATTTGTAGTTATGTGTGCGTGATGTGTAAATAAATGTGTGATTGATATAAACAATGACTATATTTTTAAAATGTCCGCTTTAAAACAAAACACCAAGTAAATTTTTCAAAAACGAATAAAACTAAGAAAAACTGTATATGTAAATAGCACCCTGCGAGTAACTCTACGAATAATGATTTGAATAATAACTTTACAATGAATATACTAATATACATAACATGTTTAAAAATAGTATTTTAAATTACAGTAAAATGCTCATTCTACATATTAAATGATAATAATCGTCATTTTGTTATCCAAATTTTCTTTTTTTTATCTAAAGTTACCATAATATATTTTGATATCTTTTTCTATATTTTAACATAATATTTTAAAGGTTAAACAGTGCTACTATTTGAGTTTTAACTAAACTGTTTAAGATAAAACCTGAAAACTTATCAAATAAAATAAGAAAAAGATTTTTCTATGATATACCTTCATCTATTTACAATCATGGAAGAATGATGATAGTCTTTCATGACTGTAAAACACGTCTTTATAAAAGTTTTCTGGTTATAATATGAATACCTTGATAAATAGACTCAAAAAAATAAAGAAATATATATATATATATATGTGTGTGTGAGTGTTATAAAAAAGTGAGTGCAAAGCAGGCGAACAATCTAAACTTAATTATGTCTGTCCTTTTATACCCAAACTTCAGTTACTTTATTTTAAGTAGAATGAAAGAATTTACGGCTACAATTATCTAGTTTGAATCAAAACTGTTTTTGAGTAAAGGCAATGACCGTAGTCATATTATAGAAGCAAAGATTTTTAGTAGCAACCTGTGTGCTACTTAACCAATATAACTACAAAAACATATCTAGATGAAGTTTTTTATTTAGAAGTGGTTTATCGCCGGAATAAGACATATTTATATCCCAATAATCTTTAGTAAACAAGTTAAAGATAGGACATATTAAATATGCAAAAGATAATTTAAATCAAATTAGATATTTTAAATCTCGATCAGGATTTTAATATTATCTAGTTGTACAAAAAAAAACTAAAAATCACAAAACTATAGTGAACATGTACATATTGTACTCACCGGTTTCATAATTAACTTAAACAATTGCTTACTTTCGTTTAATAATTAAATTCATTACTCAGTTTAAGGAATTACACACCAGATTCCATCCATAATTGTAAACGACTAAATTATATTACCCCATTAAAATTAAATTAGTTAGAGGAACAACTAAAGTAAGCTAAAACTTATTGCATTGGATATATTTTATATTCAGTGCAATAACTTTTATTATGGTTTGTAGTCTCATTATTGTTGTGAAATGGACTCACAATGGCGAAAAATATTTATGCTAATTTTATAATAATTACGATTTCATTCGTGTATATTTTTTAAGCTAAATTCTTATTTTAGAATGCAAAAAAACGTATGTAAATATTACACTTATTTGTCTACGCGAATTATATAAGGTGGCAACCGGAGGTTCCAGGAAAACTACGAAACTTACTTATATGTATATTATAATAAAAATTACATATTAAAACTTATAACCTATACCTAAGACTACATGACTGCCCCGATGTTAGGATAGCAATGCCATTCCATAGCTTGTTTGGTATCAGGAATCTTCTGGTTATATGATATCTTATCCATACAACGATGTGACCCCGGCGATGTTCATTTATTTTATAATATGTAGCGCGTACGTAACACCGCCACCCGTAGATCGGTAACTATTTTCCACAGAGTAAAATGTTGCCGCAGTGTTCCATGGATCCAGATTCTTAGTTTCTTTTTTTTTTCAAGTGTTTAATTTATCAGATTGGTTACAGAAATTTTATTTTTAAAACTTCGGGCTTTCTGCCATTATTACACCGAATGCTATTGCTATAAATTAATAGGATAATTTAGAGGAATAGGTTATAAGACACAAGTAGGTATAGGGTAAAAAGTTTTAATTAAATATCACATTGCTTAATAATCTATTCATTTTATGAGATTAAAAAAGTTTAATTTAAAAAAAAAGGGTGAAATCAAAATTAAAAGTTCATTTATCTTTTAATTTTTGCAAATATACCATTTTTCATTTACTTATAACAACTTTAAACCTTAAATTTGCTCGATGCAATTATAAAGGAATAGAGGATCTTATTACTAGGGAAAGAGGTAACACAAGAGCGATTCTGGTGTACTTACTTAATTTTAGTCGTAGTCTTCCTAGGTCGATGTGTGACGAGCTCCAGCAGCCATCCCAATTCCATAATGTTCTGAACTTCCGATAAGGCTTGAAAGCTTCGTCAGTTAGACGGTCTTCGATTTTAGAAAATCCTAAATCTAACTAACGTCGGAAATCCTACTGACTGCGCCAATTATATAAGGTGGCAACGGGAGGTTCCAGGAAAACTACGAAACATACTTATATGTATGTTATAATAAAAATTACATATTAAAACTTATAACCTACACCTAAGACAACATGATTGCCCCGATGTTAGGATAGCAATCCCATTCCATAGCTTGTGTGGTATCAGGAATCTACTGGTTGACAAGGCTTGGTGTTTGTTCCGCGGAGTCAGCGGCGATACTTTTTATATGATATCTTATCCATACAACGATGTTGCCCCGGCGATGTTCATTTATTTTATAATATGTAGCGCGTACGTAACACGCGTTTCTATTTGTTTGTCAAACTATTATGCATTTTTGTGTTATGACAAAATATATATTTTATATGGTGTTCAGTAAAATATGATATTAAAAATGGGTCATATTGGTATTAAGACTGACATGATCATAATAATTTTACTAAATCGATAGGCAAATGGTTGTTAACGAATAATAAAAGTTACAATCAATCACAAGATTTCTCTTTTTTTCCTACCCCTAGATAATTTTACTGAAAAGGAAAGTAATAAAAAAACTTTTCTTAAAATCTTAGTAGTTTATAATAACTTCTTTGCTTAGACACGACCTTAAAATAAAAATATTCTAAAATAAATTATGAGCATACATGAATTGATATAAAAAGTTGTTAACGAGATCAAAATTAAACATTTTTGTACGAAAATATACGCAAAAAGTCAATAACATCAGCAACAAAAAATATCTTACCATCTGGAATGCAATAGTTATTACACGCTCCGTAAAATCAGGTAACCCTCACCCTTATTTTTTTAACCAAACGCCACGTGCCAAGATCAATGCGTGCTGCAGGCTCATAAACCATGACGAGAAACATTCAATCCTCAATGGGGTTTTTTAGGTGACCTTAACTAAGTTTCTAGTTCCTGACCTGCGGTCACCCCACTTCACAAGTAAATTCTGTTATATAAAGCCTACTTGACCACGACAAGGAATATCAATCACTTACCAGAATTCCATTAAACGAGATCAACATGTTCAGCAAAGTGAGTGTCACTAATATAATTTGTATGTAATAAAATCCTTGGTTACCTTCAATGAATTAATCGTGTGAAAATATGAAGTGAACACGAGTTATTGGAAACCGATACGAAGGTTGATTACAATTTGATGAATCATATATGGTCCTCTTATGTGTTATATACCTACTATTTATTTTATTTGGTAGAAGAATTAAAAAAAAAAGATTAGATAAAATATTTCTTGTTAAAAGCTTTATCACATGACTATGGATAATAAGTAATGCACATTTAATATCATTCAATTAAAGATCGTCGTATTCGGAGCAATTTTTGCTGCTGTCAACGCTGGTTACTACCACGGCCCGGCTACGTCATCTCAAAGTATTGTTCGTCACGATGAAGCACTCACTCTAGGACATGTCGCTGTACCAGTCTACGACGCCGTCCCACTGTCTCCCGCGGTTCACTATCCTGCCCCTATACCATACGCTGGACAGTATAGCGGTCTATACGGTAGCCACGATTCTTATGTAAGCATTTCTATCTATTATATCGCCTCTCCAATATCTTTGTAATAATTGTACATACAATATAATTTTTTTCTAGGCTTACCCCAAATACGACTTCGCATACTCAGTAGCAGACCCTCACACCGGTGATCACAAGTCACAGCATGAGAGTCGCGACGGTGATGCCGTCCATGGCTACTACTCCTTGTTACAGCCTGATGGTTCCGTACGTAAAGTGGAATACTCTGCTGACGATCACAATGGGTGAGAACAGAATACTTTTTTAAAGACAAGGACAGCAATAGTTATATTTAAATTTATCTGCCATTTGAGTAATTTAAATAAAATGAAACTAACCAATTTAACGCTTTCACAAAAACTTTTAAATATATGTTAATAAACATAATATTTGGTATTCAGTTATATATTCTATTACTGACAAGTCATATTTAACAGATAATAATGAAAAATCTTTTATGTTATCACATGCAACCTATGGAATTAAATGACAAGTGTTTAACATTTGTACTTGGCTGAACAAAAAAAAGCTATTAGTTAGAAAAGAAAAAATTATGATTTTTTTTAATTTTTATATTTTGTTACAGTTTCAATGCCGTTGTCCACAATTCAGCACCTTCAATCCACCCTGAAGCTATCTACGATCACTATTGATGTTAATTATTTGTAATCCTAACATTCGTTAACAATGAAAATTAATAAATTAAGCTTAAATATAAAGGTTTAATAAAAGTTCGTTCAAAAACCTAATCACTTTTTCTTATTTATTTTGTAATGGATGAAGCCTCTATTTTTCTTTGATTTTTAAGTCTTTAAACTATCAAGCATAATTTTACTTACCCCCGAGTTATAAAGGTTTATACCCATTTTCACACATCATTTGATATAATTTGAATATAAAAGCCTTTTCAAAAGAAAATCCCTCTTTTTAAGTACCTTATTGTATATTTAATAATGGTTTAATTAAATTCTGAAATAAATCTAGTTTAATTTATTTTTTTCATGGAGCAGTATTAACTCACGATTTACAAACAAAGGTTTTTTTTTATTATTATCAGTTAGTCACTGAGTATTGAATAAGTTTTAAATACTCAAATATAAATAACTACATGTGCATTTTACATGTTCATTTTAAAAAGAATCAGTTTCCTCGGTCTTTATATAAAACTTTATACTTCAAGCGATAATATAAGAATGAAAATATGTTAGATCAATATCGAGTGTGCTTTGTGTCCATCGCAAACACTTACTCGTAATGTTTGTGGTTTTGGAACATTCATTCTAGATTTTACAAACATTTAGATACAAAAAGATTATAAAGAAAGAGATTACGAAAACGGTTTAACTTATGTCTACCATAAATTTTACTAGTAATTGCAACTATAGTTTCAAAAGGGAACATTTTTTCGACTAATCAGAGTTTTATCAGTAAGAAGATAAAGTTAAATAAAACAGCAGCATAACAGCTGAATTAAACGACCTTTAAGCAATTAAGGAAACCAAACTCGCACACAAAGAGTTTGATCCGCGTCTAAAACCAATGAATGTTTTAATTATAAATCTATTTTTATATATTATTACAATTTTTCCGAAATAGTTTTGTTCCTTGTAGAGAGGTTTAATTAAAACATATATTTTTAAGTCGTACTAAAACATCAAATATGCATAACACATTTTGTTTATATTTAAGTAATTCTTTAATCGTCTTTTTTGTTCCTTTTGTATACAATAATATAGTATATTGGACTAATGTAGCATTTTTAATTAAACACTGAAAAGTTTTGGTTGATTCTGAATATTGCCAAAGTCTCCAACTTTTACTTTTACAAATAAATTCAGAAAACATAATATTGTATTATTCGACTGGAAAGTCATTTTTAATGCATATTTTTTTTATGTTTATTTAATTTTAAACATCCAAAACGGTCTTAACATTATTTCAACTGTCTAAAAGAATTGTTAAACGATCCTTCCAACCAGTAATATATATTTATATGTACTTATATGTATTTATATATACTTATGTTTGTCATCGGCTAATAGCTAAACCTCTCTGGTTCATATGCACTTCGAGACTTCTTTAATAAACCAATATTTATATCAAAATAGCCTTTCAACACATGGTATATCTGCCAACTGTTAATGTTAAGCAATTCATCAGAGCGAAATTGGACAAATTTTTAAATAATAAAATCTAATATTGTACTAAGATCAAAAAGATGTTATTTATATATAAACTATAAGCCCTATATCTTTATCTGAAAAGAAAGCTATCTTCTCAAGTAATTCCAACAGAAAATGTTTAGATGTTTAGATCCAAATGACAGTCACTTAAACTTTTTACCTCTTTGTAATTTTACATATCGTTAGTTTGTGATTGATACGTATTTCTTAGTTGTGGGTATTATAACAATTATCACTGACAAAATAAGTAGGGCTACGTGGTTGGACAGTAGCTGGAATAGATTGATTACAGTACTAACGATGCTTTACTGTTAATAATGTAATAACTGCAATTTAAACTGTCTTATAAACTGTTGATCAACATAATCTTTGGACAGTTTAAATCATGTAGTAAGTAATTATGTCTTTCACTTTTTCTCAACAGTTCAACAGTATTTTCAGTCATATTTTATGGGAACTTGAAGCGAAGAACATCCAATACTTAGCACATTATATATATATATATCTCAGCTCATCTCATAATGTATTAAATTTTATTGTATTTATATTTATATTTTATACAACTAAGTATTTATTTTCATAACACATAACTATCCTACTATAGTGATTTAAAAAAAAAAACATTACTATGTAACATATAAATACAAAAAAAAATGTGGCAATAACGTAAAGTAATGTTTAGGCCTCGCTCAGTGTCATGTTTCACCACGGTAAATGATTTAAAAAAAGTATTATACTCGTAGCAGAATTTAATTGTCGTTTTGTAATACTTATAACATGACCTTTATTTTATTATCATATCTAAAATTGAGTCAATGGTATCACCCCACTTATTCTTACTAAACATAATAGAATATAAATACTTGCGGTATGAGGTGAATTATATCAATTGTTAGTAAATATTCAGATAGACCAACACAAGGAAATCCAACAATATGTTCAGCAAAGTAATGAATTTTTGAAGAACATTAGTCTCTAATATTTATATATATTTCTCAACGTCATTTTAATCAATTATTAAATTTTAGATCGCAGCTTTTGGTGCCATGTTGGCCGCAGCTAACGCTGGTGTTTACCCCGGACACGGCAGCGCCGTCTCTTCCCAAAGTATTGTCCACCACGGTGCTGTTCATCACGCTGCTCCCGCTGTTGCATACGCTGCATATGCTCCCGTAGCATACGGACATTACGCCGCCCCATCAGCCCACTACGACGGTCATGATGAATATGTAAGGTTTAAACAAGAAGCTGCTATTATCCTTTTTTCATTAATAAATTGATCTAAAAATTATTTTCAAATTTACAGGCTCACCCCAAATACGACTTCTCATACTCAGTAGCAGACCCTCACACCGGTGACCACAAGTCACAGCATGAGAGCCGCGACGGTGACGCCGTCCATGGCTACTACTCCCTGGTACAGCCTGACGGCTCCGTACGTAAAGTGGAATACTCTGCTGACGACCACAATGGGTAAGATATACATACTCAATGTTACATTGGTCGTATTCACAGTAAAATTATTGAATTGACTGTCTATATATGTCATATTAATACATTATTTCTTTCTCAGTTTCAATGCGGTCGTTCACAACTCTGCTACATCAGTCCACCCTCAACACGCCTACAGCCACTACTACTGAACGACCAAAACAGATCCTGATAATACATCGTCACAAATTATTTATAATTTAATGAATAATAAATAACTCATTAAACATTTATATATAATTAATGATTTTCTTTCTTAATATTAACAACCTGTTCCATTTGTAGAAAGCCTATTTTCAAATAGATCTTTTAAAAATCTAAAGCTTAAATTGTTTTTGAGGATTTCAATGACATAGATATCTTTTTAACGTAATCATTAAAGAGTTTACTTTTTTAAATCATCTTCCAGAATATTTATAAATCTTTTACGTTATCTCCCTTAACTTGATAGGTTTGTGTACAATACTGTCTTCTAATTAATGAATAATCATTTTAAATCTGGTCCATTATAAAAAAGTTATAATAATAAAATATTCTTTATTGCACACTTCAGAATTTTTAATTGTCAATTTCACAGCCTCTTCTAGATCTTATATTAAGGGCAACAATCATTAAAAACAAAAAATTAGATCTATTTTATTAAAGTCCCTTATGCATTTGGTATACATTTTTGAGATATTTTATTTACATATTAGAAGAAAAATCCCCAATGTTAAAGTATTAATATAAGTTACAAGATTCTTTTTACATGAAATAATTTATTAAAATATATAAAGTAGATAAGTAGAATAAGGCCTCTCATTTGTGCTAATATCTTAATTTTTGCTATTTAAATTTTTTCAAGTACCCAGATATTGACATATTTGTGTATGCGGACAAATTCACAATAAAAAAGCATGTTCTATAAAAGATTTTTTAACAAAAAAGCTGAGATGACTCATAGCTAGAGTGAAGAGTATGGTTATAAGAAGATATATTTAAGTTACTCCAAGCCCCTAAAACTTAAAATTTGATCAGAAGTGAGCTGAAATATTTCGATCAAATAAAATAGCGCGGAAGAAAAAAAAACAATATTGAGTAATGAAAACAGTTCTTGATATCAGGCCTCGAGCACTAATTATAGCTTTACATTTGAATGAGTTGATTTTGAAACCACATGCTTTACTTCATGTTCAAATTGTAGATAAGCCCTTGTTAATTTGAGTTACATTAAAAAGCAAATGTTCTTACGTAAATAAATTTTATTTTAGCGCATTATGTTAGTTGACAGACCACAAAGGAGCAATATTAATATCAATAAAACAGATACCCAAAAAACATATATTGAAAATTTATCGATCATCGCCCGAGGGTGACACTGTTGTGTGAATAAAATATCATATAGCGGAACGAACATCTGATTCATGATAAAATACAAGAAATGATATGGCATTACTATGACAATAGAGGAGCAATCCTGTCATTTTAGTTCTAAGTTTATATAATCATGACATGATTATTTTAATAGTTTTCCTGGATCCGGCGTGTCTTAAAGGGCACCCTGTATAATTTATTCCAAAACAGAATATAAACAGTAACAAATAGTTAACATAAATAAAGATAAATGACCCAAAGAAAATTAAATAATCAACCTAATCGTAAGTAAACCTAATTTTTAAAACTAAAACAATGTAAATGTAATTATGTTTATTTTGACGAAAGTAAGACTTATAAATAAAATATATGTACAACTTGTATTTATCTTGTGTCATTTAAATATGTACCTATTGCTTATTTTTTACTTACAAGACCGTTTAGTCGTACTAATTGTATACTCATAACATATGTAGAAAGGAATCGATATAACATTAAAAAAACTATGGAATACTTTAAACAATTATTACAGTAAAGTTTTTTACTAAACTAAATTTCAAAAGATTTATAAATTGTAGGTATTCTTTAATTCCGTTCTGAAACCGGAACTGTGAAAATCGGCAAGCAAAATAAAATAAACCTACAGAATAGTTTAAGGCAAGAGGTAAGCTCATTCAAAGTAAGAACGAGTATAGTTATAATTAAGACCATAGATTATTTAAATTGCAATTACTACATAGGTTGACAGATTTTAAGTAAAACATATTTCAATTTAAAATTGCGTAATTCATATTATAAAATAATTTGTCTATTGATTAAAACTGATAAATCATGTTTTTTAAATATGATCACACAAAAATTTAAATCAATGAAAAACATGAAATAATATTTAAAATTAGAATTTAAAATAAACACGCAAATTTTTTTTCTACTTTTTGATACGTAAAAAGCTGCTGAACTCCTTCAATGTCAATATCATCAAAGTTCACGTTTAAGAAAAAAGAATGTTAAAGTGGACCATAAATATTAATTTTTGTTTTATAATACTCAAATACGACCTTCGTTTCATTATCATTGTTGAAATTGAATCAAACATTCCACCCCACTTACTGTTACAAAATACAATACAATATAAATACTTACGATAACTAGCAAACTATATCAATTGTGTGTCAACGGTCCCACATACTAAACAACAAAATGTTCAGCAAAGTATGATTTTAAGAAGATACTTATACCTTTATTATGGACTGTGAATTACTCAATAACAGATATAATTGTTTCAATTTTAGATCGCAGCTTTCGGTGCCATGTTGGCCGCAGCTAACGCTGGTGTTTACCCCGGACACGGCAGCGCCGTCTCTTCCCAAAGTATTGTTCACCACGGTGCTGTTCATCATGCTGCTCCCGCTGTTGCATACGCTGCATATGCTCCCGTAGCATACGGACATTACGCCGCCCCATCAGCCCACTACGACGGTCATGATGAATATGTAAGATTAACCAAGAAGCTGCTATTGTCTTTATTGATTCATCAAATATATTTTATAATTATTTATAAATTTACAGGCTCACCCCAAATACGACTTCTCATACTCAGTAGCAGACCCTCACACCGGTGATCACAAGTCACAGCACGAGAGTCGCGACGGTGACGCCGTCCATGGATACTACTCCCTGGTACAGCCTGACGGCTCCGTACGTAAAGTGGAATACTCTGCTGATGCACACAATGGGTAAGATATACATACTTTAAGTTACATTAATCGTATTATTGAATTGACTGTCTATATATGTCATATTAATACATTATTTCTTTCTCAGTTTCAATGCGGTCGTTCACAACTCAGCTCCATCAGTCCACCCTCAACACGCCTACAGCCACTACTACTGATCGACCAAAGCGACGCTCGATTTTAAATTATAACAAAATATTTTTACCCCATTACTAAATGGGTTACCAATAAATTATTGAATATACAAACCATGGCTTATTTTTATTCTTAAGCACTATTTTTAAGTTGTCAATTTAAAAGTCTTAATTTTAACATATTTAAAAAAAATTAATGTCCGAAACTAAAACATTTTTTTTTTTATAAGAACTCTTAAAGAGTAAAATTTTCATGTGGTAAATTTTTAGATGAAGCTGTCGTTGACGTCAAAAGTTTTGTGCCATAAATGAAAACTAAACTGAAATCGTGCATTGTTAATGTTAATTCTTAAATAAAACGAATATTTTACGTGCTGTGATCATGGGCTGACGAGATGATGATTTTCATCTCGTATGCCCGTGATCACGGTTGTTGTAAAGTAACCGAAACGTCGGGAGTAACATACTCCCGAGGTTTAAAATAATAAAAACTCGTAGTTATCCGAAAATATTAGTTATATTTAAATTAATACTCACGAAAATCTTTGATCTCATTATTGTTAATACTTTCTTTTAAATTTTCAAATAATAAAAATTTTTTCATCAATATCTTTTGGTTAAATTAAAACTGCTTGATTAACCGATATTTTTCCAAAAAAAACGGAAGAATTCATATTCGTATATGTGCAATATAATAAAGTAAAGTAATTTATGACTAATTTTATTTACCTATTACTAAATCAGAGAATTTTTAAATTTTTACAGTAAATAATTAACAATCCTTTCGCATCATTTTTTAAAAGAGCATGGTTAATGATTCCTTGCGAGATAAAAAGAAACAAATTCAATATCGCTGATATTATAAAGTAAAATTTTTATCTTCCATCCAAATTTTAGAACCAACTACCATATGTATGTGTTTGGTTAAATATTATACTGTATACCTTCTATCAGTATGGATAAGGTAACATTTTTTTTATACTGACCACTGGCTCTCAGTCACTTATGACATTTATTAAGGAAGGTTTCTATTTGAAATTGACGGTTAAGATTAGAATTATGAGTATTTTTATTTCGCAAAGCGTTCTGACAATCCTGTCTTTTTTTCTTACTTTCCTTGTATAATAAAAAGAATGGCAACATAAATTATTAAAACTGGTGTAATAAGTCCCACTTGTCGGGATAATAGAAAAATTTTAATAGTATTTCCGGTTAGTTCAGCGTTTGTACAATTTATTGGTCCGTCATGCTAAACCTTCTCAACACTTATTTCAGTTCATTGGTGTGATGTCTTTTATACAAAAATGAGAATTGACGCTTTGTTTATGTGATCGGGGACTTTTCTTATTTCCATTGCTAGATGATGGAGTTCAAAAACTGCAACATTACTATTTTGATATTTCATTTGTACAAGGCATTACTCAGTTTGCTAATATTCAATAAGTATATAAGTATAATACTACTAACGTAGTAATTTTAATATTATTTTTTTTGTTGAGAAATACACAAAATTAAAACAAAATAATTAAAACACATGTTTCGAACGACGAGTTGATATTCACTTCACATAATAATTTCATTCAATAAAGTAAAAATTTGCCTTTAAAAGAGAAAGTGATTATAATTTGAACCTTTACAATTTTTTGCAAAATGTATTGTGATAAATATCTGTAATAAAACATACGTTGACGTTATACGTTACATAAAAACATTTAAAACTTCAAACATCATAGCCCATTGACATATAAGTCATAAGACCAAAGTAAAAGTTTACAGAAAAATATATATGTGGGCACTAAAAAGATTAATTTTTGTTTTATAATACTCAAATACGACCTTCATTTCATTATCATTGTTGAAATTGAATCAAACATTCCACCCCACTTACTATTACAAAATACAATACAATATAAATACTTACGATAACTAGCAAACTATATCAATTGTGTGTCAACGGTCCCACATACTAAACAACAAAATGTTCAGCAAAGTATGAGTTTTAGAAGATACTTATACTTTTATTATGGACTGTGAATTACTCAATAACAGATATAATTGTTCCAATTTTAGATCGCAGCTTTCGGTGCCATGTTGGCCGCAGCTAACGCTGGTGTTTACCCCGGACACGGCAGCGCCGTCTCTTCCCAAAGTATTGTCCACCACGGTGCTGTTCATCACGCTGCTCCCGCTGTTGCATACGCTGCATATGCTCCCGTAGCATACGGACATTACGGCGCCCCATCAGCCCACTACGACGGTCATGATGAATATGTAAGATTAAACCAAGAAGCTGCTATTGTCTTTATTGATTCATCAAATAAATTTTATAATTATTTCTAAATTTACAGGCTCACCCCAAATACGACTTCTCATACTCAGTAGCAGACCCTCACACCGGTGATCACAAGTCACAGCACGAGAGTCGCGACGGTGACGCCGTCCATGGCTACTACTCCCTGGTACAGCCTGACGGCTCCGTACGTAAAGTGGAATACTCTGCCGATGCACACAATGGGTAAGATATATATACACAAAGTTACATTAGTCGTATTATTGAATTGACTGTCTATAAACGTCATATTAATACATTATTTCTTTCTCAGTTTCAATGCGGTCGTTCACAACTCTGCTCCATCAGTCCACCCTCAACACGCATACAGCCACTACTACTGAACGACCAAAACAGCGCCTGATTGTACAGTTCCATAAAACATTACCAAATATTAAATAAATTACCAAATGGATAATCAATAAATTATTCAAAATACATCCATTATTTCCTTTGTACGATCTACCCGAAACAATAGTTTAAATTTTTCTAAAACCTTTTTTAAAATACATGAACTTATATTCCTATAATTTATATAAACACATTAATATATTTAGGATCCCAAGCTGTAAGACAATAATAAACATCGCCAGACGCTTCCAATAGTGAGAAATGCTTTTCTCTTTGAAATGTCTAAAAAATTATTACATTTAATAGCCTACTACGTAGTAAGTTTGAACTGAGTGATTAATTAATTATCTATATTTTGCAATGTATCTTTGTAAGATATCTCAAACGGCTATACTTTAGTAAAATTTTATTAATATTTTGTAAAAAGACTGACAACTTCATTTGATAATAGTACTACCTCCAGTAAATCTCGCTATAGCTAGTTCTTACACGTTTTTATGTTTCGTCGTCATCGAAATTCCTCAAATGACCAACTATTGTTGTCAACAGCTCCTTAGCACTGTTATTATACAATTTAATAAACATAAACGCATTTTATTTTTATTTTAATCCCTTACTGACACAAAAAATTAAATATTATCAAATATATTATTGTCTTGCTTCTAGTTAAATTTTCATCGCACAAGACCTCCTAAAACTCCTTGTGAAACTGAGTATTCTTTCCATAAACGAAAGGACATAACAAAAACCTTTATTGTAGAATACAATATTATAGCAGTTGTCACTGAAAGTATAAATACCATGTACTTAGGCTTCCACAAGTAAGTTCATTTGAATGCTTGTATTGCTTTATATCTATATTTTATTTTAAGAATGATTTAAATGATAGTATGAATATAATATATTATAACTCTTCTTTATTGGTGGTACAAAAGTTTGCAAAATATTAGATGTCTAAGTGAGAAAGATGAAAATGATTAATATCGCACACCTAATATCTATAAACTGAGACAGAAAAAATAATATCTCATTGAATCATGTTTAATCATTTTGGCCTGTATGATTGCAAATTTTAAGATATTTTTTTTTATAAAATACATTTAGAACATTCATTTTCAAGATATTCCTTCCTCCCAACTTTATTAATAACTAAAACGATATATGTATATGAAAAATTAAATAAAATATAGGAGGAATAACGAACGCTTCAACAAATTTTTAAGTATTTTTATAATTTTTTTCTATACTATTCAACATAAAATGAATTGAGATCTAAGATTTTCGCGAGTTTTATTCATTTAAATGAATTGACGGCTATTCAATGCCGATGCTTCTAGTGTTAAAAGCTTATTAACAATAAAAATATAAAACAAATAAGAATATTCCCACGGGTGTAGAATTTCTTGCTCTTTTATACAAAACCATTTCAAGACGTCTTTATTCATATTTAAATGCGTTTCTTTATAGCAGAGCAAAACCCGTCCACAAAACGCAAAAGAAAATTATGTCCATATTTTTCATAATAGATAAGTGTAGACCACAGTCAGAGAATTCAAGCAAACTATGAAAACATTGTCAAGAATAGTAACTTCTTATTTTCCACTATAAATTAATATTAGAATAGCAGTGGCAAAAGAAATTTACTGCTTCAGCATAGTATACAAAACGATACATATACTTATACAATATTACTATATATAAAACAAAACACATCTACAATCATGAAATGATATCTATTTTTCATTTTATTCAAAGTAGTCAATATTTTGTTTAACATAAATGAATAAATGAACTTTGATGTTAGTATTACAGCGACATATTATTTTAACTTTTTAAAGACTACACTTTCACTGACGTTGAGATTTAAGCTTTAATTTAAAAAGTATATAGCCTTAATATGACACTAAAACAAAAGGTAGTAAAAAGCTTTACCATCGCAATCTAAAACGAAATACTCCGTTCAATGTCGTATGTATGAAAGTAAAAAAGAAATATAACATTCAAGTTTGCTTCAAAAGTTAAAAGTCGTTTAATTATATTTCAATAACACCTTCGTTTCATTAACATAGTTTAAATTGAATCAAACATTCCACCCCACTTACTGTTACAAAATACAATACAATATAAATACTTACGATAACTAGCAAACTATATCAATTGTGAGTCAACGGTCCCACATACTAAACAACAAAATGTTCAGCAAAGTATGATTTTTAGAAGATACTTATACTTTTATTATGGACTGTGAATTACTCAATAACAGATATAATTGTTTCAATTTTAGATCGCAGCTTTCGGTGCCATGTTGGCCGCAGCTAACGCTGGTGTTTACCCCGGACACGGCAGCGCCGTCTCTTCCCAAAGTATAGTCCACCACGGTGCTGTTCATCATGCTGCTCCCGCTGTTGCATACGCTGCATATGCTCCCGTAGCATACGGACATTACGCCGCCCCATCAGCCCACTACGACGGTCATGATGAATATGTAAGATTAAACCAAGAAGCTGCTATTGTCTTTATTGATTCATCAAATATATTTTATAATTATTACTAAATTTACAGGCTCACCCCAAATACGACTTCTCATACTCAGTAGCAGACCCTCACACCGGTGACCACAAGTCACAGCACGAGAGTCGCGACGGTGACGCCGTCCATGGCTACTACTCCCTGGTACAGCCTGACGGCTCCGTACGTAAAGTGGAATACTCTGCTGATGCACACAATGGGTAAGATATACATACACAAAGTTACATTAGTCGTATTATTGAATTGACAACTATATATAAACGTCATATTAATACATTATTTCTTTCTCAGTTTCAATGCGGTCGTTCACAACTCTGCTCCATCAGTCCACCCTCAACACGCCTACAGCCACTACTACTGAACGACCAAAGTGATGCACGACTTTACAATTCAATAAAATATTTTAAGCAAATGACTAAATGGATTATTAATAAATTATTAAACATATATCCGTACATCTTTTACCAAATAACTTACTTAAATTTATATCTTAACATTTATCTTTATTTAATACTTTTTACTTTATTATTATTTAACTTAGAATATTTAATTTAACAATAATTTAGTTATTGAAGTTTTTATTTTTTTTTGTAATAATGGGCTCTTCCAGTAAAGATTTGGGATGATGTTCTACTTTTGGCATTTGATTCATGCTGTCAGTATTCTTCGTTACAAGTGTATATTTTTACAGTACTATATTCTAAATTTGTTTATTTGTTTTTCATTCCTAAGTTAGGTTAACTATAATTGACGCCTTGTAGTTGCAAATACTTCCATAACTTTTTTGTTAAAATTGCGGCGAACACAAGATGTGGGCGATGATACGATTATGGTTAGTTATATATAAAATTTCCTACGTTATGGGTCGTAACAACTTTAAAATATTACTTGAATTATGACATTTGAAATCTTTTCTAGACGACCTTCTTATTGTGTTGCCTTTTATTATTATTTTGTATTGATTTATTTCTATGAGATTTAGGGTATGACCTTAATATTCAATTTATTGCTATTGTGTTCCAACAAAATATGAACGAATGTTAGCTCTCTTATTGGAAATTATTTAATTTAGAATATGAATAGATATGGTCACTTGTTGCCTATGGTCAATAATCGCCTACATTCACAAAATATTCTTTACAAAGATAATATAATTCTACCTGAATTTGTTATCATATACAAATTAACAATTTATTTTTTCTTGTGAGTGTGCTGTTAATTTCATAAATTTTTTGCATCGACAGCATCATCTGGTATATGATATTTCCTTATATATATATTTATATATATGGATATACAAGGAAATACGTATATACAAGGGATATTTCGTTAAAATTACGCTGCACTAATATAAAAAAATATATTGTTTGAATGAGGTGTATCTGCATATGATCATAGTAGGTTCTTTAATTCCTAAAAAAGTATTTTGAGAACAAACACTTCTACTATGATATGTTTTAAACTGCGCAATAGTTAACATAAAAAGTTTTGAGCATTATAGTGGTTAACAAAAACAAAAGGCTTGTCGAAAGACTTCTTAGTCAAATTGAAATCAAATAAAATGCCCAAGGGAAAAGTTAACCTACTAAAATTTAAGCCCTTAGAAGTCTTAGAACTATGATGACAAACATTTTGAAAGATTAAGAAAAACAATAATAATATGACAATTTACAATACATGTCCTTACAAGTTCATAAAAAAATTAAATTGAATGAACCTCGAAAAAATCACAAAAAATATTTTAAACAGCGTAAAATTTTACAAGAGTATTGACATTTATTAAAAGAAATTTAATCGTTATTGCCTGTCTGTCCGAAATGACATTCTTCTCTTTGACTTTAGATGTAAACACATTTTATAAAGGTGTAGAAACTAACATGTTTAATCGGCATTTTGGTGTATATAGTCGGATAGTAACAATTTATCGTTAGGGTCTGTATCTATGTAGATATTAATTGCAAGTTGTTTAATAAAAACAATACACAAAATATTCCTAAGAAATTGTATATATATAAAAAAAATATATAAAAATTATAATAATAGTTTGGAATCACTACCACTTCTGTTTAACAAATATATACGGGTATAAACCCTTTTATCTTTTTTTGAAATAAGCAAATCAGTTATCATGTTCTAATTTAAATTATTTTTGACCTACTTTTTTAATAAATATAATTAAATCTATACAAAACCATATTATTTATAAACACATGTATGTAAACAAAAACCTACAAAATGGTTGAAACTGGAGTGTATACATCAAAAGTTTTAAGCCTTAGCCTTAACACTATATTAGGATAACAAATAACAAACGTGTTGCTCTTGACTAAGAGATAATTAAACTACATAGTAATTAACATTATATTAACCCGCAGTTTATCTTCCGTGACGGAGCAACCCGTAACTAACGATGCCGACAAGAATTCTAACATTGCAACTAAGGTCGACGTGATTTGGTAATAGTTTTGAAGATATCTGATAATAATCAATTGTCTAATTTAAGATTACGCATGAATATTTCATACGCTACAATTAATTTAAAGAAATAAATAGCATTGTCAGAGTATAACCGTTATATGAGGAACACATTGTATGACGTTGCTGCGTGCTTGTTACCATAACCTGACTGTACCACAGTAACCAGAAAGGGATGCTTATAATATAGAAAGTGTAAGGCTATTGCCTATATCCTATTGGATAAACACGGAGCTTTTATATCGTTTATAAGATTTAGAAATTTTATTTAAAACAAATCATCCTCGTATAGGTTTCTTCAAAGGCTGACCAGCCATGGACAATCTTACACGACTTACAAAAAAAAACTTAACATAATTGTCTTTAAATAAATAATGATAAAAAAAATACACAAAAAGTCACAAAGCTATCTTCTGTCAAAATATTATTCACCTTATACGAAGTGATATACAAAATTTTTTAATTGTTAAAGGATTGAGTCAGAAGCTTATAACAGTCTCGATAGGATTAAAACTTTTTGCGTGTTCATCCATAAATATCTGGAAGCCATTAAAGAGATAAGAAATCATAATACTTTATTACTTTGCAGAAATAAAAACTTTTTATACCTAAACTTCTAAAACTAAAACTAACATACAAATAGAATTTAACACATGCCTTACATATAATAAAAATATGACAAATATTTCTACCTCACTCTCATTTGTCACATACTTTAAACAATAAACTCTAAATATAGTTCGTATTTCAGGTATGAGGTAGAATGTGTTCTTAAATTGTCTTATTGTGTGAACTCACAAATGAAAGTGTTTTCCTCATTCTTGTTTTGAAGCTTTTATGAGAATAATGGTTACTATATTTTGTCATAATCCGTGTCAATATAATGAGAACCAGTATGACAGTTCACAGAGTATCATTGTTAAGTAACAATTCATTTGTCAAAATGCGAGAATAGTAAACAATTGTAAAGCGTGCTGACCTTGCAGAATCATGGAAATACAGAGATTTTGGCGCCCCACCGAATCTGTAATGAGAAGTCTTATAAAAGTCACGAATACTCATCATTGGTATGTCAGACAACATTACAATTCTCAAAAAAATGTTCTCTAAGGTAAGTTAGAACAGCATCTTAGTTTAATTAATTTAATTATTACAATCTTATAAACAAAAATTTTATTACAGATTGTCATCGTTTGTGCTTCATTAGCATTAGTTCATGGAGGAAACTTGGGCTTAGGTCATGGAAGCTATCCTATATCGCCATATAACGGAGTGGCACCAATAGGATCGTTGGCATATGAAAATGCCCAAGCTAATGTGGGCTGGAATCCTTCTGGTCTACACCAAGTCGCGCGTTTAGGATATGAGAGTGTAGCACATGCTGGTTCATTGGCTTATCCCAGCCCCATAGGCAGTATTAGTCAATTGGGTCATGCTGCACTATCAGCTCATTCTGGCCTCTTAAACCATGCCAGCCCCTTAGCACACGCTGGTCACTCGAACTACAATAGTCCCTTAGCTTATAGCGGTTCCGTAGGTCATGTTCCTCATGCTGGACCCCTAGCTCATTCTGCCCCTTTAAATCATGGCCCTATTGTTCATGCCACTTCAACTAATAATATTGTATCATTATCTCACTCATCTCCTTTGGGTTACGGCGGTTACGCAGGCCACTATGGTCATAGCAATAACTACAACGTATGTACTATATTTTATTGTCTTTACTAATAGCAAAACTAAAATTATCATAAAAATTAACCTGTGTTTCCTTATATTTCAGTCACACCCAAAATACCAGTACTCCTATTCTGTTGCGGATCCCCATACAGGAGACCACAAATCTCAGCATGAGGTTCGTGATGGTGACGTAGTCAAGGGTGGATACTCCCTCCTCCAACCTGACGGATCCTTCAGGAAAGTTTCCTACTCTGCTGATGACCATAATGGGTAAACAACAAGTTTTATTTCATCTTTTAAATATTTTACACACCAAGCAGGCTCGTTTTCGAAGTAAAGCGTTTTATGTCACAATTGACATGATTTTAAAATATGACGTAAAAAGAGGGTTGTCACAAGCAAGACAAAGATGTTTGTGTATGTGTGTGTCTGTGAATCTCTATGTGGCATCGTAGATCTCATGCAGATTAACTTGACGTAAACTTCATTTTTTATTTCAGTTTCCTTTGGTTATATAGCTACATTTGATTTGATCAAGTGCTGTATGTGACAGTTAATTCTTAGGAGGTTATTAAAATTTAAAAAAAGAACTTGTTATGTAATATGTTAGAGATCACTAAACAAAATTGTAACTCATTTCGTGACAAACTATGAAGAACGTGTCAACTTTCCAAATATTGCGTAAAAATGCGTAAAACCAATAATCATCGTACTCTGACATTGCTTTCTAAGGAATCTTCATATGCTATAATACATACGTAAAATAAAAAACGTGACGAAGCAAAATCACATGTCAGACTTACCGATACGAAATTCCGGTATGACACGATCAATGCCCTCATGCGACCTTACGCCCATCAGACAAGCATCAGAGTGTAACTTGTTTAACCAGTCCAATATTAAATGTAAACAAACAAGAGTAAAATATAAATTATACGACTGTAATCTATTATTATTATTATTTTCAGCTTCAACGCCGTAGTTCACAACTCCGGACCAAGCCATCACGTTTACTCCGCTCAATATCATCATTATTGATTAATAAAATATTTATTAATTCATTAATATTACTCTTATAACTTTCCATTGACCGAATACTTATTTACAAATAAATCAGAATTATTTATAAATATACTTTATTTGTTTCAATGTTGTTTAAAAATGTTTGCCCTAATTACCTAACAAAGCGCCTATTTAAAGATAAATATATCTCACAATGAAACTTGTACTACACACAATTAAATTAAGAAATTTTTAAACCAACTTACTTTAAAGTTTCATTGCGACAGAACATTTAATTGATAATGTCGAACTGACGAAAGCATTTGAAGCGAGTTAGCATGAAAATGTGTCGCGTAAACTTGATTTTACCTCTTGATAATTATATGACAAAGTGTAGTTTACATTAGTTACGGAGTGGCATAACAATTAACAATGTTTTTTTCTCATAAAAATACGCCTCTGTTGGAGAGCATACAATTTTAACAGTATATTGTTTGGCAAAGTTTGAATAAATTAATAATATTTTATAATGAAATCTAACTACGGTTCTGAGTGGTAATTGTTCGTTGAATAATTATAATTAAAAATAACTAACCCAATAATAGTTTTATGAATACGATAATAACCTACAAGAACTCATGTCAGGATATACCAAATAAAAACCGAAATTAATATTGACGATGAATTAAACTCTAAAAACATGATTGTCAACACTAAAACTACTTAAAAAGTGACCACAAGTCACGAATGTATTTGCATAACTTATCTCAATTACTCGCAACCAGCCTCAAATCTATACATAAATCCGCGCCACTTACATGCCATAATTTCTCTAATCTATTTAAATGGGCTATTTCTACTTTTGTAAAATTGTGACATAACATTTATCTGCCCACCATTTAACAAATAAACAGAGTTAAGATACTTCTTTAAGTTTTTATGAACTGCTTCTAGTAAAAGATATTGAAATATACTGATATCACAGTATACAAGCAATTATTACAGTAGATGGGTCCGTTTAAAAAACCTTTATGAATATAACAGCCTCGTTTATAATATATAGTTATTTTAGATGTATTTTTCGTGCTTTCTACTCTTTCGAATATAATACATAGTTTATCAATAGCTCTGTTGAATGAAAGGTAGATATAAAAAAAATGCGGGAACCTTTATATCATTATTGAGAATTTTCTACGGCTCAATTGTTATATGACTACAAAATAATTTATCTGTATGAACTCAACTTCTATAAACCTATCTAGTATATAAAGAAAACGAAGAAATAAAAAAAATACAACTATTCATATCCATATCTATAATATTATAGAGGAAAAAAATCTATGTACACTGACCAGCAACAATTTTTATATATAAAATATACCTAATAACACATCACGATATTTTTTTTTTATATGAGAATATTCTTATTGCATTAAAACTTAATTAAATATTATTTTATTACATAACTCGAAGTTGCCATAGACTGTCTAAGTTTTTCGTTTTTTATTACATGGTACATATATTTTTTCTTCCATATTATAATATTTTTTTATAACTATATCATTAAATCCGCAATATACAGTTGTCAAGTTACAATTAAGGTTAGATAATAATACCAATGAAGATTTAAGAAGTCATTCTAAAGTCTACCTGGATATATTAAGTTGTCTTAATATTTCAAATATAAGTTAAAAAAATATTTTTTGCTCATGGTTTATATTGAAATAAACCGAACCTTCAATTCAAGTGGAAACAAAAGCGATATATGCCGATAAGTTAATTTATCTTACGCCCAAAATTAACGGTGATTGACCTCTGAACAGCAGTCTATATGTTGCCTTTCAACAAATTAGTCAGAGAGCCTTGTAGTAAAAACCACGCCCGGTTACATTTATCGTGACGGAGTGTAATTTTTTTGATTGATTCTATAAAAAGATATCTATTAATAATATCTCATAGTATTTTATTAGTCAATGTAACCTTTATTAATATGTCCGTTTCGTGTCTAATTTCATACAGGAAGTAGAAAAAAATGGATAAATAATATTCTTTAATAATTTCTGATTTCGGAGTTCAAGAAAAAGCAAACATCTAATATACACAATACATATCCAAAGAATGAAACATTTTCATCACAAAAACAAGTTCGAATTCATTCATATATACATACATCGAATTATGCGTACATCGAATTATGCAATTGCTTGTAAAACAAATATTAAATGTCTTTTTTACTGAAATAAATAAATTATAATTAATCTAAAACTATTTTGTATATTTTTATTCAAACCTAATTTTCTACTGTAAAAATTTAGAAAAAATCATGCTATAACCTAATTACCTGCTTGTAATGGCTCAGTTATTGCTTCCGATATTAAAACAGATTAATTTAAATCAATCACAATGAAAATCCACCAATTTAAATTTAAATTAATTCCTGTAAATCTGATACAATTAAATTTTCTCGTGAAGGTCTCCTTCCGTGGCTACGTGGTTTCAAATCACGATTTTATCAAAATTTGTCATTTATTGTGCAACTCATTGTCAAAGGTTAAACCATTGATTGGTTTATAGTTTATATCTAACTACACACTATTATCAAACTTGTGACGTATTTGAAGTTGACATGTTATTGCCAAATGTATGTAGTCTCTTCATTTAATGTTATTATGTTCTTGTGCAACTCTTTATGATCTTTTCCATTTCTATTACGATAGTTTCCACGTCCTTGAATTCATATGTCATTTAAAATTTGTTAGGGATCTTAATCACCTCAACTTTTATTCCTATATGGATAAATATGTAGGAAAAATATGCAATGTCAAGACATTTGTATATACATGATATTAATGATATAATTATTTGGCAACACAATGTTCTTTTCATACAACCATTAAATTTCTTCATTAACCAATTGATATCAAGCTGATCGTGTTACGAACGAAGTTGAGTAATCGAACACAATGTTGGTTTTGTCTTACTTCTAAACCACCACGTGGTTAAAATCTTAGTGCATGATCACACGATTATGCAATTTGGTACCTGATACTGCTTGGTTTGCAAACATTATCATCACTTGAAATATGAAGTCTAGGAGAATATAATAAACAAATAGAGATTGTTTTCTTTTAATATTCTTTGTGTTTTTTTTTTTTATTATGATTAAATTAACGTTATGTTCTAGATATGAGATATACATTCAATTTTCTTTTATATTTTACAGTTCGTCCTTAAACTCTTCCTTGATATTTATATAATATAAACTATATATATGATACTTCTTCAAAGGATAGCTCGACTATTTTACCCTGAGGCAATAAGAATAATCTATTCTTAATATATTATACCCTAAAAAAGAAAAAGCATTGAAATTGTGTTAACCATTATATTTACAACTGTCTAAGAACTACTGTTTCCAGTTTAATCTCTTTAACGGATATTTAGCAAGGGTCTCAAGACTCGTTGGTATATTTAACTCCAAAAGCACAAAAATAATCGCTTACCATTTAACAAATCATTCAAAAAGCTCCAATACGACATTGAATTGCTATAATAACAGCTTGCTACGGTTGTTCAGATGATATCCACTTATTACATTTACACCGTAATGAATCGTAAATATTTAATGTGTTATGATACGACACGGTTGGTGTTTCGAAATCTTAAATTCGTATAAAATGTATGATATCCCAATATAATTTTATATTGCATTTAATCTTTGGATATTTTATAAAATCTTAATACGGGTTCTAATAGATAAAGAGCTTTTGCTAGTAGTATGTAATGATATTAATCAATGCCTAACTAATGAATTAACAAAAATATCTCTTTTCATGGGTCAGAGTCATCATGGGTGCATATTCGAGAATTAAATTTAATTGTATATTGTGAAAATCATTTTATTATTTTTATAACGACTAACGTTCTCCGCAACAGGGCGCGAATGCCTTCTAGTAAGTGATTATCGCAGGCGACCTCGCTATGTCAAACTTACGGAACTGAAATGACCGCAAGCCCCACCACTAGAAGGACTATGTCTCCGTTTTGCTTTTCATATAAAAGTCCAGCTAACACCAATAGCAGTATCAGTCAACTTCTCTGGTTATCCACTGCAAAATGTTCTCTAAAGTAAGTTGCAGAAAACAATATTTTGTTTTATTTAATACTCCTATTATGAAGAGCATTCATTAAATTTTATTATATTTTAGATTGTAGCCCTTAGCGCTGTGCTGGCCGCTGCCAACGCCGGTTTCTTGAATCTGCACCATGCGCCCGCTGTTTCATCCCAAAGCATCATCCGCCACGACAGCCCAGTCCACTACGCTGCCCCGTTGGTTCATGCTGCACCAGTAGTACATGCCGCCCCCATTGTCCACGCTGCTCCCATCGTCCATGCTGCACCAGTCCATGTGGCTCATGAATACGTGAGTGGCACAATAACATAAAAGTGCATATATCAATCAAGGCTTAATGGAGTGAATTTTATAATAATATAATTGAATATTCTCAGTCTCACCCTAAATACGACTACTCGTATTCCGTCGCCGATCCCCACACCGGTGACCACAAGTCCCAGCATGAGAGCCGCGACGGTGGTGCTGTACATGGAAGCTACTCCCTGGTCGAGCCTGACGGTTCCGTACGCAAAGTAGAATACACCGCTGACGACCACCACGGGTAAGTTTACTGAAGCGAACCTTATTTCTATAAATATATTAGAATTTCCTTTCGATAGGTTTCTATATTTAAAAGAAATGCAATACTCAACTTTATAAAAAGCTGAATGCATTAAGTCATAAACTATAACTATTTAAGTCGTGTTTTGCAATATGAAGAACAATAAAATTTCCATTATATCATATTATTGATACATATTTAGGGGAGTACGGCAACCAGAGTGATGAAGTAACCGAAACAATTTTATTTTTCAGTTTCAACGCCGTTGTCCACAAGACCGCTGGACACCACCCAGCCCCTGTCGTCCACGCCCCTGTCGTACACGCTGCCCCTGTCCACGTCATCGCCCCCCTGGCGCACGGACATCATGGCCACTACTAAACGACTAGCATGTAATTGTGATTCATGATGAATGATTGTATGTGATATTTATGTGTATATATGATGATGAATTCAATACTCATTTGTAAATAAATAAATTTTACTGATCAGTATATATATATATTTTTATTTAAATCTTTTGTTGAAAAATCTACATACTTGCAATAGATTTATTACCACATATATCTTTCACAATAACTAGTCAAGAAATCCATTCATTTTTTCATAATAATACTTTAATTCAAATATTACCCTTGAAATATTACACAGTGGCTCAAAATTATAATTATACTACATAATTATATAGACACGCGTGTTTGCGTGCTGTTGTGGTACGATAATTATAAACTATGAAAAAAAAAATTACCCAATTTTCTACGCATGTCTACATGACCTATAAAATAACAAAAAAATAATAAACTCTAAGTAAACAATTATATCGATTTAATTAATGACGTAAGAATAATGTGGGGCGAAATATCGAACACTTAACACGTGAATAATATGAAAATGCTAATAATATTAACAAAAACGACTAATTATATACGTAAATGTAAAATATAGATTGTTAATCTTTAAAGACTTCGTAAAAACTTCGTTTAATAATATACGTAAAAGGGTACTATGTCATCAAAGAGTAATTTAAAGGCAATCACAACACCCATACATACAAAAACAAAATAAGTCGCTATGATATAAATTACCTCCAATTTCCTATGTACCCCGTAGGCTGTATTTCGAAATGTCCATTAAATGACAAATGTCACAAGCCTACAACCTAATGTTGACAAATGGACATGATTTGCGCCATTATGACGGATTTAGTGTTTTAGCTGAGTAATTTACAAAGTATACTTTAAAATACACACATGCATAGATTAGTATGTTTTTTTTTTATGCGTCTTTAAAAAGAATTGATGAGTGACATAAAAGTTAATTAAAAAGGAGGTATGAAAATAAAAATAAAATAAATAGAAAAATTTACATCAACACAAGTAGACCTTTAGATTAGAAAATAATAAAATCATTTTTTTTCAATTCACTAATTACAAATGTCTTTTTAGTTCTTGAAAAATATATTTTTAATTATAAACAAATTCTTAATGATTGATTTGACAATCATATTCCGATCTTAACAATAGCCAATAGACTTGAATTGATCTCTGGTGAGTTGTTGAAGTTGTCGCATCTATCGATAATAATATATAATAAATCTTGATACACATACAACTAATATTATTTTTTTTCGGAAATAGAAATAATTTTGATATATCCAGTAATCATATTTAATTGGTTGTACTTCAACTTCAAACAAAATGTTTCTCTATTTAGTAAGTATATATCTGCCTATAAGTAAGTATCTGCCTTTGTTCACCATGACGTAAGTAATATTATTTTTTAAATAGCTGCTTGTTTGAGATACCACATGCTTTGAAATAATCGGAACAATGAATGGAAGGCGTAACCTTGAGCCGAGATAATTATCAATCTTGTTACGAAATGTAAAGACTGGCTCATACTGGCGAAGTTGATTTCTTAACAAAATAGTTTTAAAAGTTTTACTGAAAGCAAAGGTCTTTGCCCGTGACTTCGTACTCGCGGACTTTGGCTCCAAAAGAAATGTATAAAGCGTGTTAAAACAACTAAGATTATTTTTGTATTCTAAAGTAACTTTACACTAAATACAAGTGTATGTATACTTCATACAAACGAAACGTTACAAACAAATTATAGCTGACACCTTATCCTAACATCTAAGCTACATTACTGTAGAGTCTAATCAAAATCCGTTCAGAAGTTTATACATGAAATAATAACAAACATACCTATCCAAACACGTAAATACCTTTATATTTTCATAAACTTTTAAATTTTTAATATAAGCAGCATACAAAAATTTTACAATAAAAAAAATTATACATTACTACATTTTTATATATGCTAAATATTCTGATATCTGTTTTCTTTAAGAATAAATATATGATAGTGATAAATGCTATCTGAAAGCATCTCATGTATTCAATCGTGCGTGAGAGCAATTGTTAAATTACACGCATTCTTAAGCCGCTTTTACGAGGCACTCATGTCATGTTATGGGTAAACATTTACAAAAATTGATTTATAAAAGGATTTGAGATGAATAAGCCATACATTTATCAGCATAAAGACCGTCTTTACCTTATTTATTACTTGTAATTAATTACTTAAGGGCAATAAATTTAATTTACTATCAATTGTAT
Organism: Danaus plexippus; assembly: GCF_018135715.1. Lineage (NCBI taxonomy): Eukaryota > Metazoa > Arthropoda > Insecta > Lepidoptera > Nymphalidae > Danaus > Danaus plexippus. Next base: position 6,547,305 of record NC_083544.1, on the reverse strand, counting down.
ATATCCATTATCAATTTAAATAACAAAAAACATTGTTTCTACATGCACCTATAAAATTTTATTAACAAAACAACTTTGCATGTCACTTTTCTTAACCCGCATTTTAGCTTTAAGTTGTTGCTTCTTGCAAAACAAATATGCGTTCTCAACAGCACCGTTTTTTGCTCTATAGACATTGATCGATAAAATAACTGAGACACTTATAAGCAAAGTGAAGGTACCGTCTTTATTCGAACTTGCACAAAAACTATCATAGCTGTAATAGACAAGTTTCATACCCTATAATTTGTTTTATTGAATATTCAAACATAGCTAATATCGCACAAGCCTATAATACGCCAGCGACTGCATAGGCTTGAAATTCTGGAACTTAGTAATTAAAATATTACACATACCAGAAATGCAAAATCGACGGGGATGGTACATTTAAAATTTTTTAGATTATAAAACACAAGTACGTGATTTTATTGCAATATCGATTATCATTTAATTTAAAAGAACCAAAGATTCGATATTAATATCTCTATATTTTTTTTTAATACTATTACAAAACACATAAGAATATTTTTTGCAAGATAACTGTCGTCCTTAAGCGACTTCTTAGTAATACCAAAACAATCCTTACAAATAAGATATACAAACGTTAGATTTAAATTATTCACAAAATTTTAAACAAGTACTAACCCACTAGAATGCATTCAAGCAATAAATTAAATAACTATTATATCAGACCAATCATTCAACAGTTAAAGGAAAAGAAACACAAAAAAAATATTTAAATAATATAATGCAAAACGTTCTGTGAACACAATTTAGCCTTAACCTAAATATAGAGAACACATATATATATATAAGATTTTATTTTTTTATTATCTAGTAAATTATACTACTTTGACGTAATATTGAGTCACAGTGTGAAAAAAAATATAACTGTTGTTTGTTGAATGTTCACAAAGAGAAAAATTATGGGAATATTCTTTCCGTGCAATTAACCTTAATCTATATAAAACTTGTAAAAAGACGCGATGAGCTCGCATGATTTATTATGTAAGGTTCACAGAAAGTTTTAAGGAATTTGCCACAATTGTACATAAATGTGTCCTTTGAATATAATTAAATAGAAAGAATCAGAATTATGTATATAGTATAATACTACACAAATTCGGTTGTCTTTCCGTACAAGAATATACAAGAACGAGCCCAACGTATCTCTAAGTGTGTAGATAAAGGAAGAACAAATTGCAACAATTCGTAAATAATTGATGTATAAGTTTCACACAATTCGTTGAAATACAAAGTAAGTACAATTTTATATTTTACAGTTTCTTAACACATGTTTTACAGAAAATAAGCCTAAAAAAGTCAAAAAAATTTGAAAATGAAAATCAAAGCAGAGTAAAATAAAAACTATAATAGATTATTCTTATTTAAATTATTTTTGTTTGTTTAAAATATAAATAATATTTATATAAACAAAATTTAGTATTTTTAAATATATCATCATCATCATCAGCCTATCGGAAGCCCACTGCTGAGCATAAGCCTCTTCTCGCATGGAGAAGGTTTGAGCATTAATCGCAACGCTTGCTCAAGACGGGTTGGCGATTTCAAACTTATAATTTGAAATTATAAGTCCAGGTTTCCTCACGATGTTTTCCTTCACCGTACGTAAGGGGCGTCTAAATACTGTTAGAAAGTACATATGACTATGAAAAATCACATTGGTACTTGCCAGGTTTCGAACCCGCGCCCTCACGCATGAGAGGCGGTCCTTTAACCTCCAGGCCACCACGACTTTAAATATATATATTTTTTTATTATAAATGAATTTGTTTGACTCGATAGAATCAAAAGTAAATATTTTAAACATCCATTTCAAGTAACACTTCGTTCGTGTAATATGTACGTTCCTACAAATGATGAGAAAAAATATCGAATGACTTTGCTTACGCGGAAGAAAACAATAAGTGTTTTAAACATGCATAATGACTTAACTCAGAGAAATATGCGTGTCCATTCGTGTGCACGTTATAAATGTATATAATACAGAGGCTATATAAAATTTATTAAAGCAGATAAAGTCATATACGATCTTTCAATTTTAATTTTCAAATTACTATACACAAATACGAGTATTTTTACTGACGCATAAAAGAATGGTGAATACATTGGCTATCTTAAGGGGTTGTGGTGGTTAGTATTCAAGGGAAATAAAGTTAATTAAAGGCTTTATTGATATGACTAAGAGGTTCGAGTATATAATTAATTAAAATAAAAACAGATGTACCAAGTTCACCATAAATTTTTTTCGTTTAAAACATAAGTGCAACTCAGTTGGAGTCTAAAAGATTACTATTAATAAATTATTTTTAATACATATACATATTTATTATATGCCGGCAGAATGCGCTTACGGTGTCTTGAGGTCCTACGGACACCGTAAGCGCATTCTGCCGGCATCCAGAGCGGTACGCTAGAAAATTAAGAAATCTATGGCGGTAGGTGATAAATAACAAGGACCAACTGACAGCCACTCACATCTCGTCTGCCCGTGATCACGGTTGCTAAAAAGTAACCGAAACGTCGGGATTATGTCGTTTTTTAAAATAATAAAAAATCCGCGTAGTTTATCCGAAAAATATTAGTTTCATTTAAATATTTATTATATCCCTATAAGAAAGAGATGAAGACGTGTTTTGATTTTACCTATAAAACTATTATCATTGTCGGGGTTTTACTTTTTAGTTGTTATTTAAAAACCACTTGTAGTTATTTTGGATAGTTTAGTTTATTTTAGTGATGTTTTATTGACGCTAAATGATACGAGCTCTGATTCACAACACATCAAAACACATCTACTCGTGACTCAATTATAATCGTGACTGAATAATTTTATATAAATACGATATAATGCAGTCAACAGCTGTGTAAGCATTATGGTTCAAACGTTCTCCCGAGGGAGAGTTATAGGTATATATTTTGTCAGATCACCAAACGCTTTGAATAAAAAAAAATAAAAAGATAAGCACAAGCAATAGTTCGTTAATAATAATAATCATCATCATCATCATCATCATCAGTCTATAAGAGCCCACTGCTGAGCAAAGGCCTCTTCTCACATAGAGAAGGTTAGAGCATTAATCACCACGCTTGCTCAAGACGGGTTGGCGATTTCAATCTTATAATTTGAAATTATAAGACCAGGTTTCCTCACGATGTTTTCCTTCACCGTCCGTCAGTGGTGTCTAAAATACTCTTAGAAAGTACATATGATTCGGAAAAGATCCCATTGGTACTTGCCAGGTTTCGAACCCGCGCCCTCACGTAATAATAATAAGTAAGTTACAATTTTAATCCAGAGTGCCCTGGACCAAAACTCCATTAATATATAGACAAATGTAGTGGAAATATTGCACAATATGACATTTTTTACATATGTACAAACCTCCATTCTTTTAGATTTTATAATGATGTATTATTCCCACACATTAACCAGCTCCGATTAGCACCAAATTACGAAATGTAGAAGAAACAAGTAAAATTTTATATTTATCGAATTTTATGGGGTGTACCATATACATATGTGACTACTACTTTTCTTGGTACTTATAATTGAAATAAGTAACTAAACAGTTAAGAAAAATAAAGATGACACTTAGTTTTGTATGTACACAAAAAAAAATCAGTCTATTAAAAAACAAACCTGTCAAAATAACGGTTATAAAGACCATATGTTTTTGATTCCTTAATACCCAATAAATAAATCGATTAACTCATTTAATAGTCTTTTAAATTTCTTACTCCGCTACTTTACAAATTTTTCATATTATTTCCTTTAATAAACATTTATCCTATCTCTGCTTCTCTTAATCAAACTAATTATTATCAATGGGAGCACTGTTCAGTATTATTAAATTTAAATTTAAAGGTCCCACTCGACCTCTAATAACCTCTATTAAATAATGGCTTGCCTCCATTATATGCAACACGATCTCAATATTTTTTGCTTGAACTCAGGGACACTTGATACACGAAGATAAAAAAATAATTACATATTTATTTTTAAACAAAGTTTTTCTTATTACATTAAAAAAAATAACGTCGAAAAACTAAAGATTGAAGGCAAATATTTACCCAATTGTGTAATATTACTTAAATTTATTGCTTACCATTTAATTCAAAATCAAATTGAAAAAAAAACATTTTTAATACTTAATGATTTTTTTATGTAAATAACTGCCACTATTCCTATTTATTATTTATTCCATATATCCCAATAAACACTTAAAAAAAACTCGACCTTTATCTCGTAAACAACAAATCTCTTTAATTTAAATTATGGTCTATATTATGCCCATTATAAGATAAAAGGTAAATGAAATAGAATGAAACGGTGAATGCGATAGAACCTTAAGTCGTTTATTTTAGTTTAAATTAGTTTATTTAATATATTTTAGAAACTATTATGATTAGTTTTTAATTTTATTACAATCGTTTTAAGACCTATAGGCGATTTTTGTCCATGTATAGTACTAAACAAAATAAATGACATTTCAATCGATTTTAATTTAGTTCCTATAAAAGTCTTATAACTTCTGATAGACATGAAAAACAGATATTACGATAAAAGTATTGGCAAACCCTGAGAAATTGATTTTTTTCTCTAAAACTTCCCACAATTATAACTCCTATATAAACTAATCGTATAGGACTCGTTCAAGCACTGTTATCTTTGATTTCACAAAGACTTTTACATAAATCAAATAGATTTTAGATCTGTATCAATAATACTCAATTATGTATAAGGTGAGTCTTACAAATTGTTATTATTCAAATGAAAAAAAATGTTAACAAAAAAGTACCAAATAGTTTTATCCTTTAATTTGTATTAAATTTTCGAAACAATATAATTTTTCCTTTTTCGAACTGATGTAAACCGAAACCATGATTATAAGATATATAATAAATTAAAAATATTTTTTTCAGTTATTAGTTTTGTGTTCATTAATGTCGGCCAGTTACGCGATATATCCACATCATCATCACCTGGCTGTTTCCCATCAGCAGGTGATCAAGCACGACGGACCACACCATCCGATACCAATTCATCATCACGTGCCACACCACCACGTTGGAGTCATTCACAATCTTCACATACCCGTGCCCATTCATCACGTGCCTCACCATCAAATACACCACGATCATTATGTAAGTTATTCTTCTTACTATAATTATACTTAGTATAGCAGTACCATAACCAAGAGCTTGCATATACAAGCTAAAAACAAATAGTTTTCAGTTGTTCTTAAATACACACTGATTCATAATAGATTTAGTGTTATTGCATACATTTATGATTAATTAGAGACTGTCTATAGTTAATTTGACGTAGGAAATTCATGCTATTGTTAAAGATGCTTATCCAAAATCAAATTCAATACTCATGTTATGACCTGATAGTGAAAAAAATATGTAGAATATTAGATATATATAAAGTCAGTTTAAAGACTCTGACTCTTACAAAGGTAATCAAATTACAAAATCATCAGCAAAAATAGTGTGTTACGGTTAAAAGATTAAGTAACTCGCAAGTAACAATAAGTAATGGGATGATATAAGCAATATTGCGATGTGTGATTCCTATAGCTCATATTAATTTTAAACAATGCTTATGTTGTGAAACAATTGTTAATTTTTGAACAGATTTTATTATTAATTTGTTTTGCTGACTTCGGGAATTGCAAATACCAGTAATTTTATGTTTCTTTATTATCATAAATTATTATAATAACGAAACCTAATTGTGACTATGAAAGGATAAAACCTATTAAAAGTGTACAACTTAATAGTTATATAATTTTAACTTAAGATAATTTTTATATAAATTTACCTAAACCAAAAAGGAATTAATTAAAGTATTAATTCCTTTTTGTTTAAAAAAAAAATAAAGTGAGTGCTATGTTTCGATTTTAATACGTAATTAGGATTTTGAATAACAAGATTTATTGTCATTAGTCATAATATTTGGTAGTAAATTGAAATATGCTTGAGTGAACATCAAATGAGGCCTGTCACGATATACACATTTAACGAACCGTTACAAGATGTGTTCTACTACTAATAATATAGCACTTACACTGATATCATTCAAGAGTAAATTTAATTACGCTCTAAGAACTCAATATCAGTATTAAATTTTTTTCCAATGTGGAAGAGACACAGAAGTTAATCGTTGTTATATTGAAATAATGCTTGAACATTGTAAAATGTAAATTAATACCCGCAAATACTCAATACGAGAGTAAACGACTAAATAATTACTCAATCGACAGGCATTCCCGGAGTACAAGTTTGCGTACTCAGTTCATGACCATCATACTGGTGATGTGAAATCACAGCATGAGTTCCGTCATGGAGACGTGGTGCAGGGCGGATATGAGCTCATCGAACCCGACGGCCGCCAGAGAAAAGTTGAATACAAAGCTGACGATCATTCCGGGTAAGACAAACATACACAAAGAATTATGACTGACATATTTTTCTTATCATGATCTTTCAAACAAAATTACTATTGCAATTTAACTTTTATTATAAATACGTCGAGTTACTAATTACATTATATATAAATTACATAAGCTGAATGCAATAAGATAGATGGCAATTAAAAACTGGGAAAACAAGTGATGTGTATCAAGTCGGAACTATCTTAAAAGTTACGTGTGATAGAACGCCTTTAATTATAATTAAAGAAAAGACTTGGACTTATACAATATATACTTTACACTACTGTATTCTTACCTCAAGTTAATAGTTTTTCGTTGTCACATCTTACATTGTAGTTTTAACATAGACTATAGAATGTGAAACGGGACTCGCTTCGTATAACGATTCAATCTTGTGATACGAATGTTACTTTACTTGCAATTATTGCAATGTATTGTTTCCATTTCAGGTTTAATGCCATAGTCCATCATTCCTCTCCACATCATCACGTTCATCTCCAGCACCATATTTGATTTATCAGAATAAATTGTTAATTGCATCGTCAAACTGGCCAGCTATAAATAATTAGGAAACTTTTTATAATATATTTTTTATGAATAAAGATAGTGCTATCTTATAATTTTTTCTTTTCATTTATGTAACCTCAAAACTATAAAAAAAATTCCTAACAAATTTATGTATAATATGTAGCAGATTTAAATATCTGCCTACAATTAAATAATAGGAATCAACAGATATTTTTTTTAATTAATCCTTTTTCATTTGCATTCATCAGCTAAAAAGCAAAGCAGATACATGTTCTCCGATAAAATTTTTCCTATTTTTTTATCTTTAATACTCATGAATGGTCTATGTATTAGGTCGTTAACAGCAACTTTCAATATACATTTATAATACATAATATAACATTTTCACTTACTTGTTATTCGATAAATATTTAAGAATCTCATAACGTTAATAGCAAACTAAACGCTTTTTAGATGTCGTCCCTTATTGTCTTATACATATATTAAGAAGGGTAGATGTTATTTGAATTACTTATGGAATCCTATTATCATGACATTATTCATCAAAATATACAACGTTCAAATCATATAGGGAAGTAAACCTTTTAATACGTCTACTATTTACTGGTCTTGCTGAATACGTTCTTCAAGTTTTGATACGAACTGAATTAAATTTGGCACTTGAATTTCAAAAAACTCTTAATGAGAACCCAATATACCATTGAATAATTTAATAATAATAAGAACAGGAAAGCAATTTACAAATTTCTGTGGCAATTGGCCCTTTTGAACAAAATATCAGTTATATGTAATCCCGATTTTGCTCTAATTCAAAAGTGGAGGTTTTTAATTTAACTATAGTTGCTGTTGGATTTTTAAAGATTATGCAAAGAAATCATCTCGTGTACGTGATCACGGTTGCTGCAAAGTAACCAAAACGTCGGGAGTATGTAGTTTTAAAAATAATAAAATAACGCATAGTATCCGAAAATATTAGTTCCATTTAAATGAATACTCTCGAAAATCTTGAATCTCATTTTGTATAGATGTAATCATAAACGGACACTTTTAAAACACTGAAACGTAAATAGTCACTTTAAAAATCTTGAGTCTAAACAAACCCACATTTGTTTTAGATAAATATACATTAATTTTAAACTGAACTTACGAAATACTATATGTATTTACAACGATTAAATAAAAACTCATTATGTACATATACTTTTCAAAGAAGCTGCCTTAACATGCAATATGATATAACGTTTCATATTTAATATTAATTAAAAGTTATTACTTAGCCTGCACGCCCATATCTCGTGAAACTGTAAAATAATTGTTTAGTTGTTGATTTCTTATAGGAAATTGAAGATTAAAGATGAATTCGTTACTTTGTATATAAATAGAGATAATATTTTATCTGTTATCAGTTAAGTTGCAAAGCATAACATCTGAGGCAACGTACGATGGTTTGGAAGGTATTTCTCTATTATATACATAGATTTTTATTGTTTAAAATATTCATTATATTTTATATATTTAGAAGAAATTAATTAATTTTTTTAGGAGAGTATCTATTATTAACGTATTTAAAATTTACCACGTTTTTATAAATTTCTAATCAATATAGGTCATGCTTGTGTTACTTTTAAGTATTGTTATTGTTAGTGATTTATTTGTAATTATTTCTTCATATCACAAATAATAATAATGTTATATTTTTAGGTTTTAATATTAGTAGGTACGGTGCATATTGCTCTAACCCTAGCCCGTCCACCTTATTCAGAACAAAAGGTGACAATAAACCATCACGGCAAGCTCTCGCATATCGGATCTAATGCTCCTGAGGAACACGAAAAATACGTATGGAAAAATAAATGAACTTGTTATATATGAACAAATGTTAAAGTATAAGTAATTTGATTTTTATCAGTTATGCTACGACGATTGTTTGTTTCATTTTTCAGACTTTTCGATTAAAGGAGCTTAATTATTGGCTCCGATCCCATTCTATATTGGCCTCATTTAGAATTACATTACTTTTTATTTTTCTCAATTATTTCTTCTATTTTAGGGATGGTCACATCCGTCATACGAATTTACGTATGAAGTATCTGACCCACATACACACGATTTCAAAGGACACCATGAAGCTCGAGAGGGTGATAAAGTAAGAGGTTATTACTGGCTCATTCAACCTGATGGACTCAAACGAACTGTAAAGTATCACGTTGATAAACACAGCGGGTAAGTTAATAAACTGCACAGATAACAGTGTTATACTGTCACGATACTTAACAAATAAATTAAAAAAAAAATATTGCTAATTTTGCTGGTAGGTGTTCTTAATAACCTCTTTTCATTGCCCTAAAGCATTTCCAAAACATTATTCGGACAGAACATAAACATATAACAAACAGGCCTTCGAAAGGATTAAAACTATATAATATTTTTTTATGCAACACCCTCCCCCAAAGGCTTGTCTTAGAATCACGTCCTGTAAAGCTAATGATTATAGATTACCATAACAATTCACGATATATTGCAAAACAATAAGTTCATGTAAATAACATGCATAACAGTTAATCATAGAGTAACCAGGATGAAATATTTAAATGTTTTTTCAAATATTATCATATCATTGAATACGGCATTGACATCCAAATAATACTACCGATTATCAAAATTTTAATATATATCATGCATTATATAAACTTTTTTCTTAAGTTGAGATTTATAAACATTGTTGATTTTCCAGATTTAACGCTAATGTTTTAATTTCAAAACCATGGGAAGAAGGAAGTAATAACGAAGAAAACGGAGGAGAAAATTCAAATGAAAATAATGAAGGCCAAATGGAAAACGAAGAAAATGGAGGTGAAAATCAAGAAAGAGAAGAAGAACGTAATCAAGGAAATGAACGAGAGTCTAATCAAGATAATAGCTCAGAAAATGGTGGAAATGAAAATAATAACGAAGAAGAAGGAGAGACAATAAATATAAACAGGAGTCAGGAGAACAACAATGGTAGAAATAATAATAGTGGTGGACGAAATTCAGCAGAAAATTCGGGTGAAGGTCAGGGCCGCGGTGAAAGTGGTAGGGGTTGGCAAAATAACCGAGGAATGGAATGGCAAAGAGGCAACAGTGGTTCTAATGAAAATAGCGAAGAAAGACGCGGCGGAGAAAATAATGGCGGTAGAGCAGGAGGAAATTGGCGCGGACGTGTTAAGTGGAATGGATGGCAAGAGGGTGGCAATCGTGGCGAACGAAATCAGGAAAACAATGAGGGAAGACGAGAAGAAGGTAATGAAAATGAAAACCGTAACGATAGAAGCAGGCAGAGTAGCGAGAGCTCAGAAGTCCAAGAAAACGATCGTGGGCAATGGAGCAATGAGAGACAAGAAAACAACAATCAGGATGAAGAAAATCAGGAAGAAAATGGAGGCGAGCGAAATAGTAACAGTGGAGAAAATGGACAATGGAATGAAAACGAAGGAAACAATGAAAATGGGGGAAACAATGAAAATAGGGGTAGTAATGAAGGCCAGGAAAATAACGGCAAAAGCAATGGCCGTAAAGGCGAGAGGAACGAAAAAGGGAAGCAAGAAGTCACAAAAACCCATTATCACATAATTATTCATCATCCTAAACATCATTACAAGTCAAAACAAAATTAAAATAGTCAAGAACATAATAGAAAAAAACTGAAAATATTTCATAACATAATAAGTGATAATGTATCATTAAATATTTTTTATTTACTCTTTCATTTAATTTATTCTACTTCAATAAGAAAGTTCCTGTTTTCCTCTTATTGTATTATATTAAAACAAAACATGTTACATATTTTTTGAACTTACTTTAAACTATTTTTAAGAGGATATCACAGTTTATGTATGTGACTTTTAAATAACGATCCTAAGTAAGTTTAATATTTTAGGAGCAGTCATGACTATTTGCTATTTTTTATTGCTAGGCGGGAAATTAAACAAGAAAAAATTTTATCATACAATAAAATCTATGATAGTATGAGATATAAATACGTTTAAGATTAATATCATCAAAACAGTTCGATATTACTGTTAACATATACTTTATAAGATCAGAATCGATTTCAAAAACTCGTAAGTACTACTATATTTATCACACACGCATATCTACCTACCTATTTATAAATTAGTAAACCAAATTAGCTATTCTGTACATTCACCTTATTTATAAGAAAAGCGCTGTAATATCAAATTAACATTTAAATACCTAACGATAAATCAAAATACATTAGAGTCACATTAATAATGTAGATCAAGTTAAATCCGTTATAAACTCCAACTTATTAATACTTATAAATTCTTTAAACCTTTTAGATTAATCATAACATAAATAGAATTTCATTTATTTTTATTACTAAGTAAACACGAATATTAATATTTAAAAAAAAAACAACAATTAAAATGAAGCCATGTTTTTCGGATGTGACTACCCGATTTTATTATTGCGTTATTTTATTATAATCAAAAATATATTATAAGCAACAGACCAAATTAATCTTCCTTGTAACGGATTATTAATAGCTACACTCACCTCTTATTGCTTATAACTATACGAATATTGTCTTATGTCCTAGGAAGTATTGCATTTTTTGAAGAAAAGAAAATCTTACGGTTTCCGACCCAATTATTTAACATTATACATCTTTTTACAAAACACTATCCTATGCCGAAGTTTGTGAAAACGCGGCACTTCGCCAGCCCAATTATCTGAAAAACGTAAAAGAGCCTATTAAGAAACATCAAATCAGCAGCCCAACATAATTGCTATAAATAAAAAATACATACTGAATACACATTCTGAATTTTTCTAGGATTCGTTAATATTTTATTATTTTATTGGATCCCAAATATATTTTAATTTTATATTACCTGCTTCGATTAATTTAATTCATGTTATGATTTAATTCCAGTGTTAAGTATACGCAGTATATTTTATATTAACATATTTTTACTATGTTTGATGGATTACAACTATTATATTGAAATATATTGCCTAATAAGAATTCACTGGTCCATAACCCTAAGCAACTAGTGCCAATGAATAGTTAATATAATTTCAACAAAAGGCGTTGTTAACCGCTTGCGTAACCGCTAACCCCTAATGTTTACGCAATTTTATGTGTACTCTGCTTCACAAGATTGAATTGCCAGTGTTACGTGGATGGATAGTTTTTTATTAGATTATTTAATAACTATATGTTCATAACTGTATGTTAATTTTATAAGTAATTAGAGGCATCAACAACCGATTGATGAAAATGTTAAACGTAAATTTTTATGTAAACCAATGTTTTTATTTACGTAAATTTCTTAACAGTTTTTGCCTTATGTTATTGAAGTTTAATTATTAGCATAATACTGAAATTTATATATCATATATTGTTTATGGAATTAAATTCTAAAGATAACTGTGAGGAAAACTGAGGGTAACATATAAATGACATTTAATAGCCAAATATTTATATTTCTATGCAAAGCAAAAAAATGTGTTATCAATATAATAATTATAATTACATTACTTATTACTACTACTGAAATAATCTACTTTTTAATCAATCCGTAACATGAATACGGACACGTCTATTAACGCTCAAATCGTGAACCAATATAATTGGTCAAGGAAAGTAGAGAGTGAAAAAGTAACATCCCTGTGTATATATAGACCTGATAGCACACTATCAGTTAAGTTGGCATCAGGTATCGTGGGTGTAGCCTATTGTTAATTATGTTTTGGAAGGTAATTTAAATCGTGAGAATCTTTTATACAAGAAATTCAATATACATACATATGAATCCATAAATCATAAAGAGAGGAAATTTATTTAATTTCAGTTATATAAATTGTATAATATTTAATAAAAATATTCAGATTGTGTTGGTGATGGGCGTGGCTGCCTGCGTGCAAGCTGCAGAAGATGCTGTGTCTGAACAAAGAGTTGTTTTGCATCTTCGGAAGAATACAGCCATCCATACAAGCTCTGAAGGCAAAGAGAAAAATCATATGGATAAAGTAAGCTAAATCTATATTATTAGTACTTCAAAGTCACGAGACAGTTAAAGCAACAACCAATACAAAAGATTCATATCTTAATTTGGTTGGTATATTCAATTTTGGTTTATTTCTTGAAAATAAAAGTTGTATTATTAATAATATAAAAGATTTAATAACAAACTGGTTATAAGTTACAAACAAGTTACTTATATATTGCGTAGGTAATACAAATTGTTTTTGTACCGTGGAAACGACGGATAACACAATCAAATTAGCATTTTATTAAACTTTATAATACTTTGAGGTTTCACATACATTGTATATAATGATAAATATTTCATTGTTATCTATATATTTACTACAATCGGTTTAATTTTAAATATATTTGTTTCAGGAAGAATCGTATCCATCTTATGAATTTTTCTACAAAGTGAAGGATCCGCATACTCGTGATATAAAGGGTCAACATGAAGAACGAGATGGTGACAAGGTTAAGGGTAACTATTGGCTCATTGAACCCACTGGCCGCAAAAGGACTGTCAAATACCATTCTGACGATCATATTGGGTAAGATATATTTTTGTTTTAACTATGTACTCAAAACAATACAGCCCTATTTAGCTTTTACTTTTTACAAAATGCAGTTAAAGTATCTTAATTTATTGTTTATAATTCCGATTAAAAATATTTAACAAATTCACATTTGTCAATAATGAATAAAATATTTATTTTTTATTTTTATTTTTCAGTTTTAATGCCAATGTAGATTTTTCTGAAAATGGATATCCATTGCATCAAAAAGACCAGAACGAAAAAGAAGAACACAATGAGTAAGCTCTCAACTAATTTATTTCTTAAATATTAAAAAATATTACTATGGAAACTTTTACAAGTCAATTCATTAAGTTTAAATAAAAAAAATTAGATTAATAAAAAACTTATTTATATTTGATTGCAGAAAGAATAATCACCAAGAAAACTATGTGCAAAATTATGAGGTAACCGAGATTATTGAAAAAGAAGAAATGATAAATTTAGAAAAAAATGAAGGGAATGAAAACAATAATGAACAAGAAAAGAATGAGCCAAAAATGAATGAACAAAAAAATATTAACAACGAAGAAAATGAATTAAAAAATCAAGAGGAAAATATTGTTAAAGAAGGTAACAATTCAGCGGAAAAAAACAAAGAAGAAACTAACAATGAAAATAAAGTGCAAGTAGCTGATGCAGGTGATAATAACGAAGCCTTAAATGAAAAAGCTCCGCAAGAATCAGATGAACATTGTAAATGTAATGAACGCCACAAAAAGGATCATGGCAGTCAAATAAATAATAAAAGAAGGGACGCTAACAGTGATAGGGAGATGAGAACACGCAGTAAACGCAGAAACAATGACCGCGGCGTTAACAGTAAGAAAATAAATAATTTAGAAACGCTTAAAACTATTGAATCCGATCAAAAGAATTATGGAAGATCGAGGGCAAACATTGTAAAGAAAAATATAGAAAGTGAAAACTTAAACGATGCGGAAAAGAAATTTGAAAGCTCCGATTATGGCAAACGAACACATGAAGTGGAAAACAGTACTGTAAAAGAATCTGACCCTGTCGATCAAAATGAAAATGAAGACAAGTATCAGCATCGTATCCTCATTCATCATCCAAAAAATGTGAAAGCGTTGGCAAAGAGAAATTAGTTATAGTTTAAAATTTACTTTAAATAAGGTATCAACAAAAAAATTACTTGACTGAATGCAACATTCTGTTAATGACGGATGAAAGGTATTATTTAATTTAAGTAATAAATTTACATGGGATACATAGCATTCCCGTTTTAATATAGAATATTGCAAAAATAGACTTAACTGAAAAAGAAATAAAAATAATAATATAAAATTATATACATACTTTTTTATTTGGTCTACAAAAATTGGTATGGTTTGTATTTTTTAATTTTGAATGACCAATATCATTGAAAAAACAACACAAAACGTAAATACTTCATATTCCGTAACACAGTAAAAATATTAAAAATCAAAGAAAAAAAAATATTTTTAAGACTTAAATGCCTAGACGAAATTAAGTAAAAAACTGTAACTCATTAAACTAAACTGATCAAAAATTATACGGACCCATTTAGATGATAAACTTTCTATTCCAAAAGTAAATATTGAATACTATTTAAAAATAAGAAATTCATATTCAAACAGATAATAATATAAAATCGAACGAAAAAAGCCCATGTTTATATGTCAAATAATAATAAAAAAATTCATTTGTCTAAGGACATGCAGATAGAGTAAATGTTAATATTGAATAAAGTGAAAGGAACACTAAATTAATAATTTCCAGTTAATTAACATAATATCGTCGTTCCTTTTTTAAACTTCAAAAACAATACACTGTAATATTCAACTCGATAATATATATACTAATCATTATTACTACTCCGCCTAAAAAGGTTATTTATGTTACAGTGGATTTTTTTTCAGTACTTAATTTAATTTCACTCCTTATGAGATCCATTACATTTGATTTTATGACTCTAGTGAACTGATGCCTCCGTTTTTATTAATTTACATGTAAATCAAACGTGTTTTTCAAAGAAATATCTTTATTTTTCCTTTAACCCAAATATTAAATCAGAGTAAATTCAACATGTTTACACGATTTGCCAAGGAACGTCTTGGACCAAGAAAACTATATTTTGTAGAAGTAAATTTGTTTTACTCATTTGTTTTTTCCTCTTAAAAATAACCAAGTTCAAATTTAACTTGGAATTTTGGTGAATAGTTTTAGTTCATTTAAGCGAATGCAACAACAAGTGAAACAATAGAGTAGAGAGATTAATCAGCAAATTAAATGGTTTTGAACCGAAGGACCATCAATTTGTATTATTTTCAATATGAGTTTTTATAACATTGTTTGTAACTACAATAAGAATTTTGGTATAATAGTAACCGTAGACATAAATTAATTTAAAATTATTAAATTTAACAACACACATCCTTAAAATTATAGAACACGCAAATCCGGTATAAAAATTTAAAATTATTAGTACTGAGAAGTTGTTTATTAAATCAGTCGGTTTCACATTGTTCATCATTCAACATGGCTAAGGTAAAATTTTTATCCTAATAAGTAAAATTTAACTTTATTTTTCTATATTATTTTGAGTTGAATTTGATTTGTCACTGTTGCCTTACATCAAACTTCTTTCTTTGACCTTATGATTTGTTTAATACCAAAATATAATGATATCTAAGATTTGTACATGTACATATTCAGATTAAACTAAGTTTTTCCGGTACTACGCGCTTTTTAAAACGCTTTTTTAGCTTGGCTTGTATGTATATATGTATGTACATATGTTTGTATCTATGTATGTATGTTACAGAATCTTTGAGCTTAATTTTCACCGGTTTCAATTTGAAACTTTGCATACGTATTAAAGACCGATGACAATGCAATAATTAGATTACAGTTTTCCATTGTCCTTATCAGGATCGCCAGGATTAATGAATTCTTATATAGTTCCTCTGTAGTGGAGTGAGAGAGATAGAGCTAGTGCCCGGTCTGCGCATGTCTGCAGTTAAATAATAGTTTATAAAAACACGCTGTTATAGCTAATCGAACTATAAAATAGAAACTAATATTCAATTACAAAGATATTATATTTCAGTAGTAGAAGGTCAAAGAATCATTCAAAATTAACCACCTCGAAATAAAATTATAATAAAATTTAAGATATCAGAATAATTTAATTTAGAATAAAAAGCGTGGGGTGCATTTGACTACATTTAATATCTTTCCTCTCATATATAGTTGCCACTGGAATGATTGTAGGATTAAATATCAAGCGAGATTAAAACTTTAAGGTAAACTTTTTAGGTAATAATATTGGTATCAATTTTTGTGACTTGCGCTGTAGCGAAGGATTCTAAAAGCGAACCATCGTCTTTACGAGCTATGAAAAACCAAGAGTATTTGGGATCTGGATCGGATCGTGGCAAAATCGATGAAGTATGTAATTATCTTACTCATTTCTAATCAATATCGAAAATTTAACCTGTTACATTTTAAAATCACTTATTCCATTTAAAACTTTATGATCTTGTTACCAATTCTGATGTGATATATTTTTTTTTCTAAAAAGAATACGATATATTTGAGATAGAAGGTGCTTGTCTGTAACATAAATATAGAATACTCTCAAGCGACAGTGTTTTTTGCCAGGAATTTAAATTTACATAAAGTTTTACTTTTTTAGGACAAGGAAATTGAATTCACTGAAGCAGAAAATAGGTAAAAACGTAGTTATTTATTTAAAATAGTCTGAGTAATTACGTTTATATCAATTTAACGAGTAATTATTATTTTAGAATAATACAAGATGTATACAGCCCTGACTATTACGAGCCGCATATTATATTGGACTACAGATATCTGAAGACGGGCGGGAGAGGTTACGCTCGCAGTGACGGAGGGCAAGTTTTAATACTACCTAGAAGAAATCACATGCCGTCCCCTAATAACAACTATGATACACTCCTAGAATATCTCCGCTTAAAACATTTGAAAGAAATAAGTAAGCCTTACCATCCGAATTCGAGAATAAATAAAAATTACAGAGAAATTTTAATTGAAGATAGAAACTATGACATGAATAAATATATGGAAAATCCCCATCGTTATAACAGAAAAATGAGTCGACATGACGCAGAGGAAAATTTCAAATCAGACGCCGAGTTGGGCTCGTTCCTGTTAAAGCGCGAACATTAAAAAATATTATAACTTTATTGCTTCAAGTTTAATTTCTCATCAATAAAACGAGCATTTTTATCTTCAGACTTATTATGAAGGTTCTTCAATGTTATCTTCGTTACATAATATTTTCAATAAAGTTACTACAGTTTACAAGCAAAGGATAAAATTTTATGAACAGTAAAAAATCTCTGAATTGAATCAATATTAATTTAACATGGTGTTGTATATTCCATATTATAACAATAAAACATAAATATAGAAAATGTATAGAAGTGTTTTTTATGCTTTTGTATTTTACTTTTGTATTCAAATATATAAAATTGTCGAAAATCTCGTCAATGGAAAAATACTTTCGATTGATTTAATTTCATAATCGTTCAGAAATATTAATTACTTTAAACCAATTTTTTAAGAGAAAAAATATAACATGTTCTAAATCACTTCGGATATAACATTTCTAATTATTGCTTGGCATTTCCCGACAACTCAATGCGTTTTTTGTCCATACGTAACCATTTATACTGAATGCCTATGTATATGCCCTGTCGCCATCAATTTAATATTAAGACTTTTTATATACTATTTACCAGCCAGTAACATGAAAATTAAAAAGTTATACATGACAGCAGTAAAAAAATTCAATATAAATATATAAATCAAACAGTCGATTTATTTGGAAAAAAGTTTAATCGAAGAATTGATAATGTACTGGTTAGCAAATTAAAATAAATATTAAAAAATAGTTCTCTTTACGTATGACTATATGTTTATATTGTATGCATGAATGTATTTGACATTTATTCTCATAGACGTTTAGATCTCAATAAGATTAAGACATCAATCAGTTTTGATTATCAACATATTACATTTTAAGCTTACCAGCTATATAAACATTAATATTATTGTAATAGTTTCATAACACACTTCATCAACAATAATTGATGATTCACAGTTTAAACACCAATACTCATTAACATTGAGGCTATGTGATCGGTAATAAATTGTTTGTGCTCTAAGTTTGACGTTCGCCTTCGAATATGGTTCACAGTTATTAATGATATTAACTCAAGGAAATTAGGCATTAAAAACAGAAAATAATCGCCCAATTACTACAAACATTTTCAGAAAAAATATTGGAAGGCTCCCTTGACCCTTCCTTTTTCGCACCCTTTCCTTTCCGTGTTGAGAGTGTTTTTTTTTACATGACGTTCAGGGAGACCCTGCAACTGCGGGTCAGATCGGGGGCCAATCCATAATCCTGTTCACAAAAGTCGACTCTCAGTTCAGACCAAAGGCAATTTTTTACAAGATCATCAGTAGCCTTCCATCATTCCCTTCACTCCAAAACAGGCAACTCATCCGCAATAGCCTGTATGTTGCAGACGTCCATGGACGACGGTAACTACTTCCCATCAGGTAGGCCTGCTCGTTTTCCCCCTTCACCATATAAAAAAATCTGACATGAATCAGTTCGTCGCTGTAGGCTATACAATATTTATAGCTTACATAAATTCACAAATTTAAGTGTAGGTAAAATCAAAGTGAGAGGTCTAATACGTAATACACCTCCACCTGGGTCCACTTCATATGCTGATCGTATGTAGATTTGAACGTTATGTACTACTGAACCGATCAATATCCATAGCTATTTCGTGATTCTTATCGCCTCTTTATGGCACCGTTGAGACAAATTCGCGAACTATTGCAGAACAACGTCTGTTTAGAATATTTATCGAGTTGAATATATTGTCTTTTACTACAATATGACGCGTGAGATCAGGAATACATTGAATTTATATCTGATTAAATAAGAGCAAACACGTGGAGCATTCGTTTTATGTTGACTGTTACGCCAAAACTTCTAATATCTTCAACATGTTTGCTTATATACTAGAACAAAATTATTTAACCATTATTTTTCAAGACTTATTCCTTCATATATTAATATATTTATCATGATTCAAAATATCAGAGACAGAGCGACTTTTACAGATATTTTCGAGGCTGGTAACAACATTCTATCAGGTTCAATGTTTCGTAGATACCTACTGGTAGAGTAAATATAGATTAAAATGTTTATTAAAGCGATACTGTATTAACTCCAGAAGTTATATACATTTATAAGTAAAAATAAGAAATTATTATTATTATTATTAGATTAAAAATGTTTTCGTATCTTCCGTATATTTTTGTGAACGTTTCTTTTAAATTTCTAAATCTATATTCAGTTCACACTTTAAAGTATATAATAATGGCAATAATAACTTTTAAAGAATAATATATACCTTCAAATCGAAAGATTTATAGTAAAATAGATTACATAAATGTAAGCTGATTTATATATATACGTATGTAAGAAAAAAAAATATCATAACACTTTACATAATATTATAAAGGTATACCTTTCAAATTTATTGTCATGAAGCGTTGTTAATATAAATTATAAGTTATTCCTTGAACTGCTGATTGTGATATAGTGGACTAAGGCTAAGATCGTGAACAATTATATAATTATACATAGATATTACCAGTACGGCGTGACACTTGCAGTTACACAAACAATCAAACTTAATTTCTGTTTTGTTATCCTAATATTTTATAAAAAATGTTAACATTATTTTAATTTAAGATCAAGGAAAACTACTATGAGATATTACTTATATTAAAACTAAGTTATATTACTTGATTGCATGTACACAAGTATCTTATCTGTCTGTCAGTCATACTTATATACGGTGTAAATATTCGTATGCAGTTTTTTTACTATAACTTTTTACCTACGATTATAAATCTAAAATCTAATACACAACTCACAAACACCATATATTAGGAATTCTTAAAACTATTATGACTTTTACTGCTGTAATATAATGTAAATATTACCTGTTTACAGTAATATTACATAAAGCATTTTCATTAAAACTATTTACGATTTATAAATTTTATCCACATACCTTTATTAGCGAGCCATATGACGAGCATCGTCATTTTACGACACACGTCGCAGTTAAAGATGTATTTTTTTCAAATGATGCAACCAAAAATCTATGTGTCCATAAGTGGAAATGTTTCATATCACTATATCCAAAAAAAAATCTAATAATTATATTCAACAAACATAGTAAAGTTTCTTAATTATTAAAACGACTCGTGGGCATCCGATACATATTGTAAATTTATTATATTTCTAGTGTATAAATAATGTTCTATATAAGCCTTAAAACACATTTGATAGTTAAAATATGCTGGCAATGCTTTCAAGTTAACATGAAGGCATTCTATCGGATTCCTATTATAAGATCAATAAAACAGTTAAATAGAAATATAAAAATACAAAGATATTTAAATAAATGTAATTTACAGATCATTTTGTGTAACATATCTTTAAAATTAACCATAATTTTGTTCAATCTTGCACGGAACAAACTAACGTTAAACAAATGACATCTCGCATGTCCGTGATCACGGTTGCTTCAAAGTAACCGAAACGCCGAGAGTATGTAGTTTTTAAAATAGTAGTAATCCGAAAGATATTAATTTCATTTAACGTTGAACGACTTTAAAATAAACAGTAATATTATAAAGATTGTCTATTTCGGATTTACGCTCAATTAATCTAATATCGACCTTGTATTAACATTAAACATTACGTTCGGAACCTCGCGCCAGATTGCTTGCATTACGTAAACCTAATCTTATTTGAACAGTACTTTATAAAAACTGGACAATATACACAATTGATTGATTATGTTTGAAATATGTTTTCGGCTTCTGTGTCAAGTTGTTCAACATTTAAGTTAATCTTTATTATATAGACAAAAACAAGAGAGGCTTATAAAACTATATGCTTAGTGCAAGTTTGCATCGTCCGACTACATCGTAAATCTTAGCACACGATAATATCAATGTCTATGAAAATTGAAAACCAACTTAAAACGTTACGTATACAGGGTGACGGCACTAACTTATGGTAAGCTCATAGATATATTCAGACGAAATATCATATTTTCATTACTTGTACTTACCATATGTAATTTTAATAACCAGAATACCTATAGCCGGCTGAGATAAATTTTACGTAATACATAAAACTATTCTATAAATATCTGAGAAAGTAATATTCTATAATGGAGGGCGACATTGCCTTTAATAACTCGTATCCTGACTGTGATTGATGAAACAACGGTATTGTCTGAAAACTGGTTTAAATTATTTATACGTTACAACTTTTACATAATTTCTCTTTAAGGAATTGAATGACGTAATAACTGATGATATCGCGATTATTAATTAATTGGCTGTGCGATGAATGTATGGACGAAGAGGACATTTTTAATGAATTATTCTAGAAAAAAACGACACATTATGAAAATGATATATACATGAAAAAAAAAAACAAACATTAAAATTTTTTTCATTTATATTTTTCCTAATTATTATATATTCTATAAAGGTGAAGGAACATTTAGAAATGGGAACAAATAAAGGCCATGTGACCAATATGACCCTAACACTTATCTTTTATCTATAACAATGTGTATTTGTATTTATAGGGCGTTGTAAAATTTTATGACCACAATATACGCATGTGGTGTATAAGAATCGATTTAATCTTAACTAACCTCATTGGCAATTATTTCAAGTATGGTTTTATCTGTATTCAGTGAAGTTTTATTAAAAAAAAAAAAACTAGTATTCATATATTACATATTTAATAGCTCAATATTGAAATGATCTCATTTAGAGCCAGTGAGCTTTGCGCAATTTGTATAGAAGCTGCGGCTAAGCTTAGGGGCTTGGGATTATGTAACGTCAAAAGTATCTAACCTCCTTTAGCGACGTAAATTACCGCATACGGTGTATTAGAAGTTCTACAAGCTAATTCCTACATTACTTCACATATGTTTGAAGGATTATCGTTTTAGTCATATTTATCATAAATAAATTATACAAATATAAATTTATTCAAAGAAATTATCATCGATTTCAAGCAAGAAAATATAGTTGTAAACATTTCTCCGTATGTCGCTGATGTACGTATGAGGAACTTTGACCGAAATGAAATATCTACTATTAATGACATATGTTGGATATGAAATTGTCCTTAAAAAACAAACAATGTATATATAAAATTAAACATTGTCTCTTGCTGTCATTAATGAAAAGTAAAAACCTTTATGCAATTCTTTGTTGTATTTCGTCAACACGAGCATAAACGCGTGACCGCGGCAAATCTAAAAAGAGTCGCTGCAAAAAACATGACAAGGACTTCATAACACTTGGTAAAACAGCTGTCATTTGAACATTATAAACTCTATATGAACAAGTCGCTCTCATTTACTGATATAAAAAGATTTAACGTCAGATAAAAATATTGGTATCAATAAGATGCAAGCCCTGATACATTAAACGCGGCGTTTTTACGTAACGCATCACATTTAAACCTGGTCTAGGTATTGATAAGAGATATGTAATAAGATTTATGTCTAATCTACATACGCTTGATTGCTGCAATTAAATTGTTTCAGTCTAGAATGTCTGAGTTAAGAGGATTTCGTTGGCTGTTACATTTCTTATACTTTGTTTATTTATGAATGATTATATATTTATGTTACTACGTTCGACAATATATAGAAAATTTTTATTGAAAATAATATTTTCTTTTGCTGCGTAATTGTTCTCATAAAGCCTCATTTTTATTTAAAAAATCCGTTGAATTTATAACGGATTTTTGTTAGTTTTACTTTCAATTTTTATAAATAATTAATATATTAATATTTAAGAAAATTATTTCTTTATTTTATGTTTTTCTTACGTTAATTTAATTAATTAACAAAAGACGTCTTAGCTCGCGTTATCAATGATAATTTGGTTGCCAGATAATTTTAGCGATACTTATAAAATGCCGTACCTTGAAAGTTATTATTAAATATACAAATATATCAATTAAAGATTTTTATAAATTTTATCTTTTATAACAAAATTCAGAATAGTATAAAAACATTTATAATATATAATATATAATAGATTTTTTCCATTGAACACTTTGGGGTTGAATCTTGCTTTAAGAGGATTTAAAATTACATAAAAGAAAATTAACTCACAGAAATCGTAATATAAAAAAAAAACTAACAACACCAAAGAGTATTTGATTTTAAAATATTCTTTATGCTTTATTTGAACGAAACAATTATGAAAAGACCTCACACACGACCTAGGTGAAGACAAAGGACAAATTACCAATTAAACTTACTTAGTTATATAAAAAAGGGGATTAATGCCGTCCTAATGAACGACAACCTTCTATAATAAAAGTTTACTTGACAAAGTAATATTGATATAGGTACTTATATTTCGCAATTTTAATGTATGATCCACATTTCGGATCTTTGATTCGCGTCATTGAATTTATTTTATTGTTCGTGCTACATTTCATCACCATATGACTACTTGAAAAACCTCAAACAAATTTGAATCAGTTTTTTTATAATGATCGTAAGCGAAATGATCAATCGTTACAAAAAACCTCTTTTAAAAAAAAATACTCTTCAAAAATTATCTGTAAATTGTATTTTACGTTTTGGAATATTTTGAATATAGATTTAAAAAAAAATACTAATTATATTTATTTATTATTGTTACACTACCATAAAATTTGGAAAGCTTCATTTAATTAGAGATAATTTTTTAAATAGAGGTCAGAAACATAATATCACGAAATAAATCATCAACGCTAAAATGTTACTAAATATATCTATAAAATAAAGGAATATGTCACATTCGAAAAGCTAATAAAAAACAATTTACATTTGTAAATTTTAATATGCAATGTATTTATGTGGAACCTAGAATTCTTTAATATTAGATTTAATAAACCCTGTTTCCTTTCGGAAAACAATCCAAACGTTTAATATTAGAGCGAACAGAAGTAATTACATTTAATATTATCTAAATTTGTTATAAAAAGAGTTTATAATTGTAGGTCCATATTTCATTTTTAATGTATTACATTTAACTGTTTGATCTTACCCGTAAATTAACATTTAAATTCAAAGCTACAGTTCTGTGTCCACAGATAACCACACCGGAAAGATAGAGGGTCGAATAATTGAAACCTTGCTATCAAACCAATTAATTCTATAAAGTTATAAACATATCCAATTAATTCTATAAACCTACATACTTCGCTTTTGCTTCGATTGTGAAATCGTTTCTATTTTATTTGTTTAAAGCTTTTATACAGTATTTTTTTATAACTATATTTTATTAAACATGCCTCTGGGTTGTATAAAATATGTCTTAACCGGTATAGTACCTCGTCGCAGAAGATCCGCTTGATTATAACGGCTGCTTTCTTTTCGAGTGCAAGAGCTTTGGAAGCTTAAAACTCGAAGAAATAAGTAACATTTTATGGAGATGACAAACAAATCACTTAATGTTTTTTTGCTAAGTGAATAAATAAAAAAAATAAACTTATCGACTCTCATAACCTTTTATACTTATGATGAACTTAACATATCAATAAACTTTCCCTTTGGGTCAGTGGTATGAATTTCTTATAATGAATAAAAAATTCACACAGCTTCCTTAATTTAATCAGAACCGCGAGTTTTATGTGAAGTGATATTAAATATGTTTAATAGTAATTACAATATCTCAGTCCATAGTCATATATAGCCGCACCCACGTTTTGGACGGCGAATGTGAAAAAGCGGCCGTTCTTACACATATGACTTTGGTATATAAGACTTTGCCAGCTCGTTTTGCTCTCATTTCAAATTAGACTTTACCAAACACAATTAGTTCTGATATTGTGATAAAACGTGACGTTCTTTGGAATTGAAAGTGAATTCATATTCAAATTAGATAATGCAATCGGTAAGGCTTGTGTTGTTTGCTATATTTTATAACTTAACCATACCTAAATTAATATTACTATCAAAAATATTTCTTTTATTCAAAACTGTTAAAAATATTATCTTTTTGCTTACTTCATAAATCAAAAGCTTTTTTTCACCTGTTATTTGAAATCTTGATATTTCGAAGCAGTGTTTGAATACAAATCTTTTAATACATTAAAAAAGATTTCTGTTCCTGCCACTGAAATTAAATTTATTAAGAAAGCTCGACAATAACCCGCGATAAATTAACCCCGTAATTATTTTTTAATCAGTACAAAGCTTTGATGAAAAACACCCGTTTTCGTTTATATAATTAATAATATAATAAAAATGTCCTTGAAGTCGAAACAACAGATTTTTCGTAATAAATATAATTTAATTATTACTTTTCGTTTCAGATACTGCTTGTGACTATTGCATTCCTTTCAAATGCATTCGCTTATCACGATCCCGATCTTAATTACCATTTGAGTCAGGTGCAAAATATTCAAGGATGTGGTCACACTGGCTATAACTATGCAGCTCCCGCAATACAGCTATCATTACCGGAAGCAAAAGCCACAGCTGCCCCAAGACTTATTCAAGCGGAAGCGCTTTCTGCTTCTAGTGGCTACAAGAACGCCGAAGGATTCACACAAAATGTGCTTTTCCAAGAAACTCCTCAAGTCAGCTATCAGTCGCAGCCAGCTATCACATACCAAACACCAATAGCTGCAACGTATTCTGGTTACTCAGCCCAAAGGGAACAGCATGGGTATGCTACTTCTGCTGGCTTATCAGCATCTGCTACAAGAACTGTAATTCCACAAGCAACTTACGCCCAAGCTCCAATAATAGCTAAAATAACTGCAGCACCGTTGCAAGCAAAATTCACGATATCCCCACCTAGAACCACATATGTGTCCCAAAATTTATTATCGCAACAATCTACTTATAACTCCGGATCATCTGCAAGGGCATCATTAAATTCATTCAGTCACGGAGCTGGCCCAGTAGTGTCTCAAGTATATGCAGCGCCCACGGCTGGTTACACAACTTCACCGGCACTTAAAGTGCAATCGCAACAAACAGTTCTTCCAGCTTATCAGTATCAAACTGCAGCGCCGTTATCAGTGGCGCAAGTTTACAAAGCACCAGTTGGGACTCAATACTCAAGTTCTATTGTGTCTCATGATTCAGCTCCAAGTTTAACACAGTATTCTGCGCCGACTTATAGAGCTTCTAATTTAGCTCAGCAAACGGCATCGGTACAATACTCTTCTCCAGCTCATTACGTAACACAATCGGCAGTTCAATATACATCACCAGTCGCTCAATACTCAGCTCCATCTGTGACTCATTATTCTGCACCAGTCGTGACTCAATACTCAAGAGTACAGCCAGCTGTACAGGCCTCGCAATATTTAGCACCGTCAGTATCCCATCAAACAGTTTCCACTCCAGAAGTAGCTATAGCAGATATAGCTCAGGTCGTCAAGAACTCACAGAGGGCTAAAAATGTGCACACGGAATTCTTGGAGAACTACGTAAGTGTTTTATTCTCACCTATTACTTAAATTCTAAAAACAAAATTTTTTGCAGAATAAATTTTTATTTAAAGCTTTTTAAATACATTTACGCTCCACATGAAAACACACATGATTGTCGATATCGAAATTTTTGATATCGACAATCATTTATGTAACATGATTTATTTAAAATATTTAAAAAAACGTGTATAGATAGTTTCTTTCCTCGAAAAAAACCACTTTCTTTCTTAAATACTCTTATATCGATAATAAGGAGCAAGTTCATATATTTTAACTGCACAAGCTTTACAGAGGTAATGAACTTGATTTTTTAATTGGAACGACAAAACGGATAAAAAGAAAATAAGCATTATAATCTGTAATTGGAAAGGAATATAAATATCACTCTATAATTACGTTACTATTAAATTCCGTTTATTGTAATATATAGACGCAAATTGATATTTATTCTTGTAAAACACCAATTTGAGGCAAGTTACGAAAGTACATGTTTTACACTAATGATAAACTTCAATCAAGTATTGCAACCTTCCTTGTAACTAAATATACTATATCTATATTAAACCTCATTATATTTACTGCAATCGGAAGTAAATTTATGAAGAGTCGTTGACGTATAAAGTAATAATATTTTACAAATGAATATTACCTAAATCGTTTGCAACACGGTCCAAGATATTAATATCAATGAAAACATGTAATAAATTACTGAACAGTAAATCTCTTGCAGTGAATATCAAAGTAAGCTAATTAACTCAACCTTGAACGATTAAAAGACATGTTTTTATTACACCTTAGAGGTGTATATCAATTTCAACATTAAACCTGATTTGACAATCCAGTAATAGTAAATAAGACTTCAAACTATTACGACACTTTTTATTAATAGTTTTCATTTAATATCACTTATGACAGAATAAATTTAACAATTATAATCTGTATAGAATGATAAAGGCAATTTAAAATGACGAATTTATTTTATTTTATTTAAAGTGTCCTTAGACATTGAATGTCATCGAACGATATTAGTGGCACGCGTGACCAAGTTAATCGAATAATTATAGACCGAAAATGCTTTATATCATTTAGGAATATACCGGATACCCTTTCACTGCTGGAGTATTATAATATTTATATATATATATATATATATATATATATATATCTAAGAACCACCGCAAGGAAACTGGATTCCAAATGAAACAACCGCATCAAAATCGATAAATCCGTTTGAGTGCTACGATGCTACAGACAAACAAACAAACACACACATTGACGTCAAACTAATCGTACCTTCTTGCGCCCAGTGTTAAAAATAGCTGGGATGGAGTAATCAATTTCC
Source organism: Danaus plexippus (assembly GCF_018135715.1). Taxonomy (NCBI): domain Eukaryota; kingdom Metazoa; phylum Arthropoda; class Insecta; order Lepidoptera; family Nymphalidae; genus Danaus; species Danaus plexippus. Next base: position 6,518,711 of record NC_083544.1, on the reverse strand, counting down.
GTTCAAGAATCATATAAGATACAAGTTTTTAACTTTTCACATGCGTTTAAATTTTATTTATAAATTGTCACTAACCTATAATTTAAACGAAATTAATCTAATATTATCTTGTTACATTCTACAGCCACATACCTGCTGTAGACAGCAGAGGTAGACCTCAAAAATATTTGAATATTCATTTTCCTTATGGACATCTCCATTGTTAGGAATAAATAAAAAAATATATAATATTCGTTATTAATTTTAAGTTCAAGAATAATGCTTTATTCGGTAATTATGTTATATTGATTAAAATATCGATTTTTTTTATTTAATAATTTTATAGATTAAATTTATACTTATAAGGAAAAAAAATTTTAGTAGCTGTCGATTGTGTAAAGTAATATTTAATTTTAATAAGTTTTATATAAAAGTTAACAAGATAAAAAAAAACTAAATAGAAATAATTTCCAAAGTATATTAAAATTTTTATCAAATGTCTTTTGTCTTTAAATTTATTTAGAAATCGCTTATTGCGTTACTAAGTTTAAAGGAATTGTATCGTTAATCATTGACCAACTTTTACTGTGCTAACCTCAGTAAATCTAATCTTGTTTGCAACTTTATTCAAATGTTAATCAACTGTTATTGCAAGTCTGTAAATATAGGGAACGAATTTCATATTTATGTAAACATACCACAAAAACATTCACATTCCATATTTAATTCATTCAATTCTAATGTTTCTAATAAAAAAATAAAGTCTTTAGTGTTATATATAAATCTTAAAATATATTGTTTGTAAATACATATTTCGTGTGAATATTACCATTCAATTAATGAGTTTGTGAAAATCAGTCACAATAATAGGTTTTTTAAAAAATACGTTTATATTATGACAATGACAATTTATTAAAAACATACGTTTATATTATGACAATGACAGTTTATTGAGACATACGTTTATTAACATAATTTATAAATTTAAACGTTAACAAAGAAGTGATTCTTATATTATCAACAAATCAATTTTTATTAATAATAAATAATTGCTATAAATAATTGTTACAAAATCAGGAACTAATTGTATTTATAGTGTAAAAGTACTTTCACTGAGCCTACATAAGATGTTATATGTTAACAGCTTGAAGTAATTGCCCACAAATTATATTACTGGCGATATTTAAGGAAGTAGTGAAGACGAAGTGACTATAAAACTCATCATCTCATTTGACGCATATTAATGACGTATAAATAAATAAAAATAACCTTTATATATGTTATAGTATAAACGTCTTATCATCACGAGTAATAATGTAAGCCAGGAAGAGGGTTTTTATAACTATGTTATCATTTTATGTCAATCAATCATTCATAGTTAATCAACTATCTATCTACTATACGAGGAAAGATATGAAATGTAGTCAAATGCACCCCACGCTTTTTACTCTGAATTAAATTAATCTGTTAATAACTTAAAATTCACTATAATTTTATTTTGAGGTGATTAACTATAAATGATTGTTTGACTCTCTACTACTGTAATATAATTTCTTTGTAATTGAAAATTTATTGTTTTTTAGTTCCGTTAGCTATAAAAGAGTGTTTTTTAAACTATTATTTAACTGCAGACATGCGCAGACCGCGCACTAGCTCTATCTCTCTCACTCCACTACAGAGGATCTATAAGAGAATTCATTAATCCTGGCGGTCCTAAATCCTAATAAGGATAATGGAAAACTGTAATCTAATTATTGCATTGTCATCGTTCTTTAATACGTATGCAAAGTTTGAAATTATCCAGACTTCGTGAAACCGGTGAAAATTAAGCTCAAAGATTCCGTTACATGCATACCTATATACATATATACAACCCAAGCTAATAAAAGCGTGTTAAAAAGTAGTTAAACATGTCAGCTTTTATCAATTTGTAAAGCACAGAAGCGGATTTGAAATTGAATGTTTGAATTATTTTAATTTTTGATTAAATATATGTAGACTTTTGTCATTGTAGACATTACATTTTATTATGTACGAAAATGTTTAAAACGCAAAGTTGAACACATTGAAGCTAGTGAAATTGATAAGGCGCTATTAATCGTAACAGGCATATGTTGAACTTGAACTCACCAATGCAAACGTAAAAGATTAAGGACACCTAGCGCTAGTGTGAATAGTTAAACTAAACAAAAACTTCTACAGTTTATAGATTAACATTTATGTTATTACGTAAATTATATAGCGTGGCAACTAGGGGTTCCAGAAAAACTACGAAACTTACATTTATGTATATTATAATAAAAATTACATATTTAAACCTAAGACTTCATGATTGCCCCGATGTTAGGATAGCAATCCCATTCCATAGCTTGTGAGGTATCAGGAATCTACTGGTTGACACGGCTTGGTGATATTTCCGCGGAGTCAGCAACGTCACTCGTTAATTGATATTTTATCCTTACAACAATGTTTCCCCGGCGATGTTCATTTATTTTTTAATATATTGCGCGTACGTAACACGTACAGAATTGTAACGTTACAAGTTTGTAATTAATAACTATTAGTATTGAAAACACTTTATTAGTAGAAATTTGTACAGTACAATAAATTTTGCCAATAATGTGAATATATTTTTCTTTCAGGACGCACATCCTCGGTATGCTTTTGAATACGGTGTAAACGATCCCCACACCGGAGACATCAAACAGCAAAAAGAAGAACGCGACGGAGATGTTGTTAAAGGTATCATATATAAAAAAAAAAAATTCAATAATTCAATATTAACAAGAACTTGTTATGTCACTTACTCAGCATGTGTCATTAAGTAAGCGTAAGAGAATTTAAGGGTAGCTTAAACAGATAATATCACGATCATTAATAATTATAAGACTCGGCCTTTCGCTTTTCGCTGTACTTACTATATGTGTATTTATTTAACCAGGTCAATACTCTTTGGTGGAACCGGACGGTTCGGTGCGAACTGTCAACTACGTCGCTGACTGGGAGACCGGTTTCCACGCTAACGTTCACAATAGCAAAGACAAGCAACACTAAAAGCTTAGCAATACCGTTCCATATATGATGTGTAACGCCGAAACTACTGTAGTCCAGTTTTTTACTAGACCTGCCAATTTTGACGTTTAATTTTTCCGTCAATTAATTATTACACAAGCGTTCGATTTGTTCAAGGAATTTCATTTTTTGCAGTACTGATTACATTTAATTAATCTAAGCGTAAATATTTTTTTTATTGCAAAATGTACGCATTTTTTTTTATTTTATCCGGGTTTTAGGATCTCTGTGTTGCTTAAAGTCAATTTGTCTACTTTGTTTCGCGCCTTAGTTTAGAAGAACATAACGCTTATTATTAGAATGTATTTTTAGCCTTAAAGTTATTAGGAATAAGAATCTATCATGAAACAATAATGTCGGTTTAAGAATATACTCTCTAGTAAAGTATTGATCTATTATCAAACACAAATGTACTGTGTACTACTTAAAAATTTTATTTTGTTTTTTGCTTAAAATGTATTATTATTTTCCATCAAAAAAAGTCTGAATTTTGTAAATATTGTTAAAAAAAAAACTTAAATATTTTAATAAAATAAAGCAAGAATAAAAATAAACTCTTATTCATTTTTTTAATATCACAACCCTTACACAATAAATAACTTTATATATTTAGATATAATTATTACATTGCCACGATGTATTTGGTAACTTCTTTTCCATTGTAATCACATTTTGGACATGTAAAATCTGGATCCGCAGTCTTATTAGCCTGAAACAAAGAGAAAAATATGTTTTTTTTTATTGATATTGTCTTAGAAAATTCTTATTTTTTATAACTTATAACTAAAATATAATTTTTCATTCATCATTCACACTAATAAATAAATACATGCTAGGATTTTGTACAGGTTTTTACTATGGTAGAATGGTTTATAAATATTTACTTCATTATAATGTAACTTGTCAATAGTTGCTTATATTATTGTCTGTGAAAACAAAAAAATCTAATAAAGATTATTTTCTTCAAGATAGTGTTAAATTAAATGATATACCTTACTAAAGATAAAATGTAATTTTATACAAAATATAATTTTCATTTCTGCTTTAATATATTTTAACACACATACTTACCGAGAGACAGTAATAGCAAAATATGTGTGAGCAGCCCATAATGTGTGGCAGAACAGGTTTTTCATTGCAAAATGCACATGTTGTGTTCAAAGTCATTGTTGCTTGACTCGCCGAGGCTTTGTATGATTTACGATTTTTCCACCACATATACTTCAATATTGTGGTCATTCTTTGTTTTAAACCAAACATATTTACTAATGATAGCACCGTTCCTATAAGTTCCTGTAATGTTTGTAATTTTTCTATATATACATAAACAATTATATGTTGACTATATATAGTAACAGGTTTGTATATTGTTGATTGATAACTCTAAAGTCTAAGTGCTTATGAAGAACTAGAAATACAGTTTTCTTTTTGCAAGTAGTATACACTTACAATAAGATTATGCCATAACAATTCCCGAGTCCAAGAGAAGTCAGTGAGGTCCTCCCTTGTCAATTTATCTGCTGTCAACTCTAATCCAAGAATAAAATCTATAAGAGCAGGGTGTTTCCCACTTTGTATGAAACGAAGAAAATTTAAAATGTCACCTACTAGCTGGAATGTTTCTATTTTAGATAGAAAGTTCTGCACTCGGGTGTTAGATGTAAAACTATATAAAGCTCTATCTCTTAGATACTTTAACCCAATAGCATACACAAAATACCAGTACAATTTGCTTCTAGCAAAATTATCTGGTTTATATTTTAAAGAAAGCATTTGCTGACCAAAAGTGCTTTTATTAGTTTTCACCGAATTTAAAAATAGCCATGTCCGAATTGACAAGTCGATTTCAGGAAGAATAGGCTGGAGAAGGCCGGGCTAAAAAGTAAGTAAAAGTGCTAAGTAACCTGAATTATGAAAAAATAGAAAAGGTAAATGAAATCACACCAAAATACCTCAAAATATTTCGTAGCTTGAAAAATTTTTTGCTTAAATAGTTCTTCCAATTCGGTATCTAATTGTAAAGAATCCAACTGAAATAGATGTTTAGAAATGTTTTATTTTATTTCTCTAGAACTACAAATAACATAACATTTAGCATACCTGGGTCACCCTTGGGATGTAAGTAATAGACATTTTAAATTATATTTATTTATTTTCAAAATTAGAAAAATATAAAATGTTTATATCCCTGTTTAATACAAAAAATATGATAAAAACATGAAAATGTCAACATTTCATTGACAAATGTCAACAATAAAAAAGTTACAAAACATCGACAGAATTAATAACATATTAACGAATTGTCATTAGACTTTGAAACATTACTTAAATAATCAAAATTAAAACAAATATATTTGAAGTCCTAAAAAGTGATATTAGTGTTAAATTTCTATTTAAACAACTAAATATGTATATTGCTTGTTTTTATAAGTATACATTGTGTAAATTATCCACTATTTAAAAACAATTTGATATTTAACTTTTGAACATAAAATTACTCATAAAAATTAAATTAAAAGATTTGATTATTAAACAGTGCATACATTTGTATGAAATGAAATTAAACAATGAAAAATATGTAAGACTGGTAAGTACTAAGTAGTAACGTCAATGTCAAGTTACAAATAAGGCATTAGGCAAAATGGAGATTTGATGAAAAGCAGCACAATAGTAATAGTTAGTGTTTCACGATTTTAGCTTATTACAGAACAATTTAGCCATATATCGTGATTATTAGTACATGTTTTAATAAGAAGCTAAACAAAGAAGGCTTCGAAATGGTTGTTTCACCGCAAAGTCCTGCCAGCGATACCCAAAGCGTTCAAGCTAAAAAAATCAATATGGCCTCGAAACAAACATCAGTTGCAGACACAAGAGCTGAACTGGCAGAATTGGTGAAACGAAAGGCGGAAGTTGCTGTTAGTAATCAAATTTGGGGTATAGAAGAATCTTAACAAAATGCAAACAGTGAAATTATTTACTTTCAATTTATCTTAGTTTTGTTGACATGTATTTATTAATTTTTTTTTTAACCAGGAAACGTTAGCTAACTTGGAAAGACAAATTTATGCATTTGAAGGTTCCTATTTGGAAGATACACAACTATATGGTAATATCATTAGAGGCTGGGATAGATATCTAGCCACAAATAAAAGTACAAACTCTAAGGCTGATAAAAGAAATAGAAAATTCAAAGAGGCTGAAAGATTATTCTCAAAGTCTTCCATTACTTCCATGGCGGTAATATCTATATTAATAATATCTGTTAAATTTATTTTTATATCTTTAAAATACTAAAAAAAGGTCTATTTTAGGCTGTAAGTGGACTTGTTGATCCTGCTGAAGCCAAAAGTGAGTATTTGAATAATTATTAATTTAAACAATTTATATTGATTTGTGACTGAAATATTGTGTTTTATTAAGGACTTTATTTCTTTGATTTTCTAAGATATGAATGCCAGAAACTTCATATTTTGTATTAATTTGTTGTTTATGAGTTGTTGTTTGTTATTATAAGCATGCAATTTTTTTTTTCTTGATTTACAGATGAAAGAAATAGTGAAACAGAATCTCAGACAAATGAAGATTCATCTGATACTCAATTAAGTGGAGTAAATATTGGTAACTTAAATCATACAACTATACATGGCTCCACTGAAAGTATTGCATCAAAACCTTCCGGTAAACAACACACTAATGGCGGAATTGAAAAGAGCCTAAATAGTTCAATCACAAAACAGAGCATTACTCAGAAAATTGCTTCATCGAGTAGCGTGTTACAAAAGGCTTTTGGAAGTGAAAGCAAGATGTTATCTGCTGTCGGCCTGGATAGTAGACCTGGGACACCTAAAGATAAAGATATTGGCTTAATGAACAAAGGTGACACAACACCAAACTCATTGAAACATAAATTGTCCAACAGCAGTAACAATAGCAACATTAAAAAAAATAACAACAAAAAGGCCAGGCACAGATAATAACAAGTCGACAATAATTTAAAACAATTTAAGTACTTAACATGCTGTGTACTTGGATACCAATTTTATGATTAAATAATTTATGTTCAGTAAAAATATAATTTTATTTATTATATAGAAGTTACATTCACAATATCTTTGGTAAAGTTTTTCAATCACTCCTGCTATCCATTGTCCGTAATATAGATTGTTTAAATCTAGATTCTGAAACAATAGTGTATTATTAGTGATATATCGATATTACATAAATAGCAAAAATATAACTACTTACGCTTCAAAACATTTGGTAAATCTCTAATAGGCCCACAAAAACGGACAGATAAATAGTATAGGATTGGTAAAAAGGATATAAATCCAGCACAGCATAGAAATGCTATTTCAGGAGTCCTTCGAAGATTGCAGCAATTTAGAGTCTTACTCCATATAGATCTGGTAGCATTCATCTATCAAAAAAAAAAAGATATGAATAATTTAATACAGCTGACACAAACAATATACAACATATATTATAAAATATGAGTTTATTCTTAAAAAAAATTGAATTTAAACTACTTTCCCAGTTCATAAATGTAATACAAAAAGTTTATTAATGGCAAACTCAGAAGTAAATTTAAATAATTTTTTTAAACTAAACTAAACTCAACACATTTTGTAAAAAACTTTTTAGTAGCTTATCATTAATGTAATGCCACATTATGATGAAATTAAAAAATTTTGTAATACAAAGGAAGGAAATGCTAATGAAAATTTATTTACCGAATCCACTATATCCATACAAACACTATCAACTCCAATGGAATCTGTACTTAAAGTCTTATAGAATCCATCCAATTGCAAATATGACTGCATGCATCTATTGCATACATCACTGTCCTCGGCAAGCATATTCTTTACGATACAGTTCATTGTCTCATTGTATATTTTGTGGAAGTGTTTAGTTTCATTTCTAAGAGATGGTTTGCCATCAATCCAATCAAAGCATCCTAAAAGTTTTTAGTATAGAAGAACATCAATATCTTAATATTTAGTTACACCAAATATTGTAGAAAAGTTTTAGTGATGAAAATAAAATTTCATGCTTTTAGATAAATAATTTTAATTTAATTCCTAAAAGAAATAAAGGTGACTCATATTGGAAAATAATTATTGCAAGAACTAAGATCAAAACCTGAGAAAAACTATATCCCAGTGTTATGTATTGTACTCTCTAATCCTTAAACAGAACTGCAGGTGACTCATCAATTAGATTTTTTTTTTAAATATTAATACATTATGATTTATAATTATTCATTGCCATTTAAAAATATTAGTGATTTTCTGTGCTTAAAACCGAACTTTTGTTTTTAAATGTAACAGAGTTATTTGGAGATTAAAAGATTTCAGACACTCCCATCAGTATTAAACATACTGCACAGTGCACATGACAGTAAATTTTAATTTCCAATGTTATTTAGTTTAGAAAATATTATATAGCAAACACATACCATTACAATTTCCTTTATCCCACATGGACAGAATATTGTCGTGATACTCCTGTATAACATTTAATCTATCATGTGAACCAAAAAATGCCATACAAGTGGTTCCATTTATGGGTGTATGTTGTAACTCGTGATATTTATCACGAAATTTCACATAATTCTCAACACATCTTTCACAGAGCGTTATTGGTCTTGCATTGAGGATTGAACAAAAAGTTAAATTGGATGCATGCTGAGCAAAGTCATACAACATATCATAACACTCATCAGGATATTCTGATAAATATCCTCGAACATCCTGTTGACTAAAAATAATAACATAAAATATTGAATCGAAATTAAGTAAACATAAAACAAAGAATAGGAAAATGTACTTACATTAAAAAGTTAGAACTTATTGGAGTTTTTATACTTAACTTTCCATCCAAGACAGAAATGTAATAAAAAAAAATTAGTAAAGATCTCAGCATTTTTGATTTAAAATCTAATAAGATTGCTGTATTACATATATATTCTAAAACAAAATATAATATTTTTCCACTATCATCAATATTTAAGATTGGTAAACTGACTGCTTAATTACGCATTCTATTACTGTCAAAAACAAAAATATACAACTGTGATTGCAGTAAGGACACTACTTAGTACACATTATTAAAATATTTAATATAAAATGAAAAATTATTATTAAACATAACAGTGTAAAAACTATAAGATTATTTTAGGTTCTTTCAAAAAAATATATAACAAGAATGGACAACATATTAAATTGTACTCCGTTGCATGGAATGGAATTGAGTAAGTTTTGAATAAATTTCGAATCAGCTTGGTTAATTTTCGTATCATAAAATTGTATAGACATTTTTATAAGATAAGTGATCAACAGGTTCAAAAAATCAATTTTTTTATTTCGTCAACTTATGTATTATGACAACCGGCTTTTACAATTTATAATAAATATTCTTATGTCAAACGTCAAAATATCGTTCGTACTTCGTAGTTTCATACATTTATTATTGTTTAGAGGAGCATTTTATTCGAAGTTGTGATGATAAAAAATTGTTTTGTAGCGCTCTTATAATTTGAAAAACAAAAATGGATGTAATGGAACCTACACCGGAGGCATTACAAAGAAAATTATATTTCCTTTTAGAACAATTACAGGAAATGGCGAGAGAATTGCCGCCGTAAATATAATTAATATAAATCATCATTCAATATAATATAAAAAAATAAATACCTAATATGTATATTTTACTCTTCCTTGTTGGTTGTCTGGAAGAGATCGCTTCATAGCGATAAGGCCACCAAGTTGTACATTTCTATCTAATGTAATCCTAATAATTGTTTATTTGAGGGTGTACAATAAAGAATATTATTATTATTATTTTATAATCAATAACTAAAACTGATTTATTTTATGTACTGATTTCTTTCAGCAAATACCAAATGAGGGTACCAATTGAACTCCTATCTGGGTTAGCAAACTGTCTTCTTAATGATACAGTTTTTGAAATAGTCAAAGGTTTAATGGAAATACAACATGTTACTGAAAAGCATCTGTTTCAACAACGACTACAAATAATAAACAAGCATACTTGTAAGTTTTATATAGGATGGAAATAAAACTATAATAATTGTCCTTTGCAAGTTATTAAACTAGCAACTTCTTATGATATTTCATACAAATGATTTTAAATTACCTTGAGTGTATTATTCCTTATATATTTACAATTAGTAAAAAAGATGTAAAAAATAAATACCTACTTTTTGCATTTGTCATTTTATTAAAAAGGATTGCTATAATTTCAGTAGAGATTCAAGAAATGATAAATACTACAACTCCAGAGCAACAGGAATCTAAACGGAATGTTTTATTACGTAGACATAAGGAAGAACTAAAACAAGCAGATATGAAATTAGTCATACAATTGGATCAAAAGGTGTTTTTTATTTAAATATATATTTATATGGAGTTTTGAATCAGTTTCATTAATGCTTTAATTATTTTAGGTCAGTGATCAACAAGATACTCTAGAAAAAGCCGGTGTTCCAGGATTCTTTGTTACGAGCAAACCTATAGAGATTAAAGTGCAAATGTATCTATTGGACTTTATTTTAAGACTGAGTAAAATGGATATACCGCATTAAGTTTTTGTTTCTAGGCTTTTTTAAATAATTATTCTAAGTTCAATCATATATTCAACACTTAAAATATTATTTTAAGTAAATGAATATTTGCGAAAATCTTAGATCTCATTATATTATTTTAAGTGTTGAATATACTTTAACTTATCACCAACAGATTACAATATGTACAGAATAGTCTTAGGAGTAAAAATATTGATTATAATAAATAAAACTGCAATAATTAAATGGGGTTTATTAAATTTTTTTATAACAGAAGTTAAAAAAATACTTGTACACAATATATATTACCAAACTATCAATGTACCTGAAATTTTATTCTAACAAAAATGTGCGTCACTTAAGCATATATAGGTAAAATACTAATGTCCGACCGGGCTCACACTACATATTTAAATAAATAACAAAAGTAAATGAACAGATGATAAGTACTATAATCAAGAGAACAATAGAAAATTACAAAATTAAAAACTAATATCTTTTAAATAAAACAACATTTTTAAATAAGAAAAAAATAATTAGGAAACCATTTTTTTTAAGGCTAGTATCACACACGGAAAACATTGCACACATTCTAATAAATACTGTGCTTAAATAAATTTTAATATCATTTTAAATACAGGATAATGAACTGTAAATATTTATACAAATATTAAAAAAAAATATATATTAGGTATTAAATATAGAGTATACAAAACTTTTATTAGTGTAACATTAAGAAAAAAATAAAAACCGTCACCTCTATAATCATTTAATCTATGTCAAATATAAAAATAATAACAAACGTACAGGTTCATCATATCAAGTAGGAGAAACAAATTTGTTCCTTATAGCCTTTCATATTTACATGAGTAAAAAAGTTTGCGCGCGTATTTGTACAAATTAAACTATAGTTCTGGAAATCTCATAAAATGTTTTGCGAATGTGAAAAATATAAATTTTATAGTATAACAATTATAATTTACCAAAAAAGCTGTATATTTCAAACATGGATGAGAAATAAAAAAAAAAAAAATATCAACAATTTAAGTGGTTCCAATTCATCATACTCTTGTCTAATGAGTTTTGTAAATAATGTTTATGATATTAAAAATATTAAAACTGAATGTTTCCATACTAGCATCGTGATATTTATGGATTACACAACTGTGATCAATTCATGGATGAAGTGATGATAAACACAAATTATGAAAATTCGGCAGAAAATAGTCAAAGCTTAAGAAAGTTCTTGATTTTAGTCTCTAACTAAATAGTTCCGAAAGAACTAAGATCAAGTGTTATATAAAATCCAAAAATCGACTAATTTTTTTATTTTTTTTTAATCCAACGTTGTTTTTTCGCTTTTATAATCATTGTAAATATTGCCCTTTTTTTTCTTGTCCGCTGTAGAAATATATTTTACAGTCTATTAAATTTTTATCTGTATCTAACTTTTTCTAGCTAAAATTTCCACCTATAATACTACAACGACCAAATGACATACAAAAGCTTATATTCAAAATATCTTTAGGTTCATCCTCGCACAAACAGAATCATATTTGGCATTATCCACCATTCATAAAAAAAAATATTTATAATTTTATTTAATATATTTTGGATACAATAAAAATAAATCACTTAGTTTTCTCCGTTCCATATGATGAACCTTGGCTGATTTTGGACATCCCTATGGACTTTTGAAGCAGAATGTAAACTGAAATAAGGATTTACCAATTAATAATGACATTTAAAGTCTTGCAAGATATTATTATACAGCAAAATTTCCATTAATAATTTTTTATTACTCACACGCTAGGAGAATGGCACCACCAATAGAGAAATACAAGAGCTTTCCGCTGAACAGCAAACCCAGGAGGTAATATAACATGGGAGTCAGGGTCACAACCGCCCAGCCCAGTGTGTTCAGTAATGAGTATATACGGTTAGGTCGCTGGAAAGACTCAACTCTCTCCACACCCGACTCTAAGAAGAAATCACCGGTGTTCAAGAATGAATCCTGCATTTTGTCCTGAAAATACATTTTAATGTATTTGGTAAATTTATTTTTATTGTATTTAAATCAGTTACAGAAATCACTTCACCTATTGCTGTAGTGTTCACATTTATAAGTCATGTAATAGTATATAATAAAAAAATTGACAGGCCTTTAATATTGCTATAAGATGGATAAGTTTTTAAGATATCTGTTATTGATATTATTGAAGTGAAATTTCTTACGCGACTTCTAACAAGGTTGCGTTAAAGGTTTAACGCTCCAGAGGAGTGGGAGAAGAATAAAAAGAGACAGAGAGGGAATGCGTGGCGCTCGTACGCATCCGGGCAATCAAAACTATGTAATTTTAATAAAGTTTATCTTAAAGAAACACTAAACTAACTTCTTAAAAATAAATTTCTAACCCCTTCCTGTTTTCATTCCAACATTACGAAGTCTCACTTCTTTCGCACGGAGGGTCTCCACGCACAATTATTTTTTTAAATTCTTTTGCACACAAGCTGATTTTTTTATAATCTATTGTTTTATACTTACTTTAATGACAAATATGTCGTGTAACCATTTCGCGGCTTCAGCCTCATCTTCCGGGATACTCTCCACCGGTATCCTTTCTATATACAAGTGTGCGTGGACGGGTTTACCATATAACATCGTGGTCAATGTCGGAGGTACCTATGAAAATTTGAAAATATTGAATAATAAATTTTACACATAATTATTACAGTAATAACACGTTTCTTGGTAAATAACTGCTTAAATCTAAAAAAAATACCGGTTTTTAATAATAATTAAAATCAACGAAAAAATGCCCTACTTAGTTTACCTTGCTATCCTTTTCGAAAGCCAACTGTATGTTGTATATGGCTGGTATCTTTCCTCTGAAGTATTGGAGGCTGGTAGTGAAGCCCCTGGTTCTTGGTGTCAAGTGATGCTTAAGTAGCGGCAGATTCTTCTCCTTAGCAAACTTTAATGACGCTTCGTGTTTAGTTTTCGTGAATCTCGTGCCTTCCGGTGTTAATAATAGCTGGAAAATAAAAATATATAGAATAAATTTTGAAAAAAGAACAACGTTTTTAAATGGGACCTGTTTAAATACTACGTTACTCTTATTAATAATGTTGTTCACATAAAAAATAACTGGCACTTAAAAAAATATAAATATTTAAAATTAAAAAAAAAATCTACTGATGCGTAGATAAGTCTGTAATGATTTAATAGATTATATAAATATAACACAAAATGAAAGCTGAAAAATGTTTGCCGACATCCAAATATCGTGATTTATACAAACAGAAATAGCGTATTAAATACTAGGGAGATGTATGTCATGATTAATGTCACTTGTTTTGCATTTCTTTAGCGAGCTTAAAAAAACTATTTCAAGTAACACTTATAATATTTGCATTTTATCGACATCATACTTTTCAATTGCTTTTCTATAAGAATCTGTTATAAATTTATCATTTTGTCAATTAAGTTAGAGTTGTCAACATAAAACTTATATTTATAGATGAGAAAAAAGAAGAAAATTTGATTAAAAAAATAGGGTGGAGCTAAACACTGTCGATCTGTAGAAAAAAATATATATTTTAAATAAATCTATTTTAATAATAACGAGTTAGTCATATAGAAAATAAATATTAGTTTAAAATCACCGATGTTAACACAATAACATTATTTACTAGTTTTTGTCCGCGACTTCGTCCGTATGAAAGTCAGATTTGTGCTTAAAGAGAAATGTGCAGTGTGTTAAAGCTATAGATTTGCTAATCAACTGTCTGAGCTGTCTGTCTGAGCCTGGGTCACGTGACGTCATACATGATACAACTGTTATGCCTTGGTCCGAGGGAAACTACACGTGTTACTCTGATATATAATTAATAAGTTTTATCAAAATGCATTGAGTAGTTTTTACGTGAAAGAGCAACAAACATACATAAACCATCACAAACTTTCGCATTTATGATATTAGATCTTACCCCTAATGTTCGTTGCCGATTTGGCAATTTATAAGATTGAAAAACCTTCATAATTTCTTTTACAAAATATATTTTTATGTTTACAGCCTATATAAAGACAATATATTTCTTTGTTTGGACCACACCATATTCATATGAGGATTTTTATGAACCAAATGTTGCAAATACTGACTTAGTCATGTAGCCTTCAGCCACGATCATAGCCTAATAAATTATGAATACCAAAATATTGTAAGTGAAATATGTTTGATTTAAAACATTGCCAAAATATTGCCAAAAACACAAATCCCGATAAAACAGTGTGATTGGAAACCGTTGCATGATCGGAACTTATACCGTCAACGTATCTAATTATAGGCATCAAAATGATTTTGTTTTGTCAAGTTAAAGTGCACACGGATATAGCCATTAGTTTTATTTGTGGGTAGTTTACTACTATTCGTTCACACAAGGACTGTTTTTATGCTAAAATTGTATTCATAATAAGGTTTACTTGTTTTTGAGCCTACATACATTTGGTACGTCATGGCCTTGTAGAGGCCAAATTTCTGAACTAATCGTAGTTACAACATAAAATATATATATAGATAGATAGATAGACATCGATCTATATATACTTTTTTGTTAGAAGCAGGACTCACTTGACCACAATTACGATTTAATATGTACTTAACAGGAAATAAAGTGTTAACTCTTACTATAATGAAGCATGTAATTATTAATTATCGGATTAATCCGGTTGCTAATGTGAAAATAAATAATTAACTGAACTTTAAGAAGATTCAATATAAAATGTAACGAGAATTTTATGTGAGAAATGAATTCGGAATACCCTCAAAAAAGATCAAACACGAATAATAAAAAACGTTTGAGGAGCTTTAAAAATTATGAAATTAAGGACTATGTATATCTAGTTATGACTATTGTGGAATAGGCCTTTAAGTTTAAGTAGCGGCAAGGACAGAGCAAAACTTATAATAATTGGTACTAGCGAATTCTCTTTTAGTACATTTTAAGATCAATTGTTCAAAAGATATGGTTGAAATTACAATTTTTCTTTCTCATTCTGATCTTTCGTCAAACCAAATAATGTATAAGTTTAAATTGAAACGATTATAGTTTTCGATAACACGTCTGTGAGTCATTGAATTTAGTAGTTTGTTTGAACAAACTATAACTTTTTTAATAGACAATCTTAACAAGGGACGCTACTTAAATGTGACGATGAGTATAAATTAATAATGATCACAAAGAAAATATGTATCACAAAAAAATAAATAAATATAAAGACGGTACTTGGTGAATATAAATACAAAGCGGCTTGAATACAAATAATACAGTCGGGGCCACTTAGATCGCAACGACTTCCGCGTGGTGTATACATCGTGTGTAAATTATGATTCTCACTACACGTCAAGATTATTCACAAACACTTAACATAACCTATTGACCATCATATCTTGATCCACTCACCCATACTGGATCTGGATAATCACAGATCTCTGATATCTGTTCCTTGATGATCTCTTTGTCCTTCTCGAATGATCTCTCTAGGAATACGAACTCGGAGAATTTCCATATCCAACCGATTGGTGGTAAATATTTGATTGATTTCTTAGCGTACGCTTTGCAGTTCTGTAAATAAAAAAAAAACATCTTAACACTTGACACCTTTATTACGAGCGTGTTATTTACTTAAATAATCAAATACAACGCAATCAAAAAGTTCTTTAAACTTTGCTTAGATTTTAAATTACACAGTGACACTATTACCGCTCAATGAACACAATAAATGTACTTATTGTCTTAAATTTAATAAGTACAATTTCAATCATCATTGTCAGAATTAATGTACATATAAAATTTAAAAATATCCTCTAAGAAATCTATATATGAACATTATTTCATTAATACATAAACGCAAATGCAATCTTTCTTAGCGACAGTCAAAAAGATATCAAAATTAAATCTAATCGTTTTAAATAAAAATAGCGTCCATCTTGATTAAGATTTGTCATTATTAAATTACGAGACAAATTTATACAACATTTTCAATGTGTTGTTTTATATATAGTCCTTACTACTTAGTATCAGAATGTTTTTCTATAAACTTAGCATTAATTTTCGCCTTAATTTTTATATATATATAAAACGACTGTACGTGTCTATATCACGGAACTCCTCCCATACGGCTGGACCGATTTGAATGATTATTATTTGCATGCATTTGACTAGCGCCCCTGATGATTTAGATTTACAAATAAGCCCGGGCAGATGGCAATACAGTCGGTAACTAGGACATTTCAAATGAAAAGGCTGCAACTTAGGTTAATATACGTATTGTTTTAAACCACTTTATACATTTCTCTCGCAGATCAACTCTGACGTTCACGCGGACGGGGTCGCAGGCAAAAAATATTATATATAAATGTTAAGCAACCGGTAGCGTCGTGTAGAATCTGTGCCACGGGGCTTTATAAATAATGCAACTGTTACGCCGCAATCCCAAGAGCACTAAATGGCTGTTCGAGATAATTTATGGCCTAAGTCACTTTATAATGATAGCTAAATTACATCACGGGAAAGTTTAATCAAAATCCGTTTAGTTTATTTTTGTATAAAATGATTAAAAAAAAAACATTGTCCTTATTTCCAATCACGCTTGACTTAGTATTATTAAAAATATAAAAATTTTTTCTTAATCTTTATTCCCTTAAAATTTAAATTCGATCCTATTTCTGTTATGTAGAATAATATATGCCGATTATTTTTGAGGAAATTGTTCGCGTACAACAGTACCCTTAGATAACCTTGAAAGAAGCATATCTTGAATCACCTGTTATAACTGTTACGACTATGTCATAATCCGATAAAAAATACCTATTTCATACAAATTATCTCATAGATGTTATCGCTTTAAATTATCAATAAAATAATTTTAACTCTATTTGGATGAGATAATATTTATTATTATTTATCAAGAACCGGTAAAACGTGATTTCATTTCATTTTAACCTATAGACAATGTTGCGGCAAAAACGAAAAATTATAAATTAGATAAAACTGCTGTGGTGTTAATATTATTGTATGCAATTGTAATCGATTTGTGTTAAACAATTGAGATAAGGCGAAATATTGAACAACCTAATTTAAACTCGTATTGATAACCGATTGCAACACATTAGAATATCGTAAAAAATTATCACATTATAGGCATTACGCTTATTTCAAGTTTACATAGCCATACATACATACAGAGCAATAAGTTTTCATTCAAAAATCTTCACACATCATAGTACTAACATAGGTTATTGAATGATAAACGAGAAACACTTGACAGAGTGACCATGCACAATTAGTATAAACATATTGAAGATAGTCAGACGTAGAAAAGCATCAATGATCATTAATTAAAATGAAACGACCAATTTCTTCGTCGAAATGTAAGCTAAACAAAAATTATAAATGTAACAGTAAACTACTCGCAGAAGTGAAAATATATATATAAGTATTAAATATATCTTCTACCATCTTTTCTAAAGGTTTTATTTATGTTTGAAATGACAGAAAGAATGGGTGTCGTCTGTTTTACGAAGCCTCGACTTACCAAGACTAGTTGTAAGATTTAGTTAAAATAAGAGACAATAATTTCTCTTTTTCGATTCTTCTCCCTTCACTAATTATTCTTATTAGATAACCTTCCGATATTATAACTTTCTAGAATACAAGTTTCATATAATGACGTCATAATGTTGACAGATGAAAAAAGTGTAATTATTTTGGCGCATCTCTTTACGACATTTGTAATTTTAATGTAAATGGAAAAAAAAAAACATTTAAAATTCAAAAACAACAGCCACAATGTTACATTCGTCATTCAGTGATTTAAAAAGCGTGTAAAAAAAATATTTGACAGCAAAATGATATATTTTTATAAAATTGATTTCAAAAAAAATTTTTACGATTATAAATATAGATTGCACAGTTAATTATTAGGCAATTATCTATTCTACTGTTATCGCAATCAATGCATCCTTCTGCACTAATAGGAAACGACCATTGGATGTGTTTCATCAATAATACACTACGAAATATTTGCAACGGATCTCCAAATTCTAAACTATAAAAAAACGATTGCTTACAGCCGTTTAATTTGAAAAATTGACAGATATGTATAAGTCAAACATGTAATTCTACTGATTGGAATGACGCTTCATTATAATATTAACAAATTATAACAAAAATATTTTTCATTTTACAATACAATAACCTACTATTTTATAATGTTACTAGCTGTTACCCGCGATTCCGTCTGCGTAAGAAAAATAATAAGAAACTATGACAAAACTTTAAAGCCCCGTATGCGCCCTGCCTCCAGCTCGCGCGTTATAATTTCGGGATGGTCATTCGGGATATTGAAAAAAGTACCCTAAGTTACTTTCTATTGCATCAGCTACCTGACAATAAGTCCGTTAAACGTGGTTCAGCCATTTTAGATATAAGCCGAAACAAACATACACTCGTATTGTGTTTACATATACATAAAAAAATAGGGGTTGGTGATTAAAAAAAAATTAGGGTTGTATGTATTTTGTGACATAATAAAAAAATAAAAACAAAAAATTTCGTTCAAAAATTAAAAAAATAGTTTACGGGTGAACGACCCTTATCACTAAGGGGTATGAAAAATAGATGTTGGCCGATTCTCAGACCTACTCAATATGCTCACAAAATTTCATGAGAACGGTCGAGCCGTTTCGGAGGAGTACGGGAACGAACATTTTATATATAAGAGAAATAAATTGGCAGCGGTGTCCAAGTTCAGTGACATGTTACAACTTGTACCACAACCTCGTAAGATCCCGCTATCAATCGGGATTTAGGTATAAATTTTACTTCTAGCGCGAGTAATACTTCTTATAGTGTGTCATCGATATATATAGTTTTGCATGAAATTATATCGGAGGTAAAAATATGACGAAATTTACTAAGATTTTATAACATAAATTGGACTTTGTTCTGTTATTACACGATGTCATATTCGATAACAATAGCTATCCATATCGTGTAGAAACATCTTAATATTATATAAGTAGTAATAAATGATATATCGATTAATTAATGTTGTTAGCATTTGATGTATGGGGAAGTAATTTTTTTTAATCAAGATAATATAGATACTTGTTTATTCCTATAAATTCAATTTAGTTGTTACTGCACATAGACATGCGTTTGATTATACGATGCACGTTTGCACGGATACCATAATTGATGAACAACTACCAATTCCCACCTCATCCAAGACCTCAATTCACTTCCTTCATCCGTCTTTGCTCAATAAATAACCAATTTCATATAGCAATCTGCTCATTTGTTACGTACTATTATTGTTAATGGAATATTTCAAAATATAACACTGTGATTTTTAACACAAACAATATAAAATACATTGAAATCTTGACCTCCAATAGGAGTTACTATGAAACAATGTTTAAGTGTTCTTTATTAGTATTGTTTACATTTACGACGAATATTTATAGCACGACAAATTGCATTACAAATACAAATTAACATGCAATTTAATTTGTTGCACAAGATGGATCACACTAATTTTATTTTTCAAAACATATTTATAGTATACAAATAGCTGCCAAAAATAGAGTTGGCGAAACATGAAAATGAAATCCAAGTAACGTACAATGAATGCGTATCGTGAACTCTATAGATAAATTAACAATAAATGTCTGTATAAACTGTTGTGCCAGACACATTAAGACATCAAACATCGGAGCATACTGCATAATAGCATTGTTAAGAGGTCAAATGTATATACAAATGAAAGCATTGTACATTTATGCCTAATATAAAACAAAATCTTGTTAGTTTTCTCAAAGGGAAAACACTCTCAGAAACCTTTGTATTGACAATATATTGGCACCTTACAAACAATGACAAATATGATGCAATGAAATGTTATATTATTCATTTTTTTTTTTTTATAAATATTCATCACTGAACAGACAAAAAAGGCACTGTTAGAACTCTATGGAATAATTATTTGGAAACCGGAAATCGAGCAAATCCAGCATCATTAAACATTCACCGAATCTTGTACCAGTATACAAGACTGACATTTGTTGGAAAAATAATAGAGCTGAGAGGACGAGTACCTACTTTGTATATGTTGGGCTTGGTATATGCATATAATTTATTTAATACCAGACAGTTTATTGAGAATTAAATAATAATAATCACCCTAATGTACATTTTATGCAGTAACCAATAGAAACTTCCATACTATTAATAAAAATATTAATAAGTTTATACTCACTCCAAGCACTTGAATTCCATCACAAAAGTGCCAGCCCATGAGCCAATCGACCTCATAACTGTGGTTCATAATCAAATATCCATGTTCCTTGCCGTAATACTTATCATATTCATCCTTTTTAACATAAATTGATAGTTTTGTGCCTGACCACCATTCTGACATAAACACTAATTCTGAAAAACACTATAATATTAGATATTAAATAATATATTCACTGTCTGTACTATCAGGAATATACAACATGATAACATCAACATATGTTCTTGAATGTAAAGAGTACATAATAAATCAATATGTATAAAATAGATTCATTTTACAATACAATAATTCAATAATATCAGATGATACTTACGACAGTAAAATGAGTATGATAGGTAATAATTAATTTTTCTAAACAACCTCTTGTTAAATGGTTTTAGTCCAAAGAACAAAACAGCCTGAATAAAACTCAACAATATCCCTGATGTGAAGTATGATATAGCAAAACATAGATGTACTATAGTTGACTGTTTCAATATGTTCAAGTAAAGCATTTTGCTTTAGTCACCTCAACAATTTTCTCATAAAAACTGGAAAAACAAAAAATTTTTACTTATCAAATATACAGATTTATTTTTACAATTTATTTATTTTGATATATAGAACTTTTATATTTTGACATTTAACATATGTTAACTATTTAATATAATTTACTGTTACTTATTAAAAAAAAAAAACAAAAGTGTTTATGAACTTTCTAAATGTAGAAAATTAAAAAAATTTATAATTTATTGTTTGATTAATTTGATTTTGTTTCACTAATAAGGCACCTCTAAGGAAACATAATGTAAGTTAAATAAAATAAAAAGAATTCTTGGTTTCTTTAAAAGCAACAGTTCCAGATTTTAGAGTTATTAAATAAATAATATATAAATTTAAACAGTAAGAATTTATATATATTTGTTGCGTGGCGTCTTACATTGAATTATTTACAATCATTATAAATTAAATAAACGATCGTAAAGTATTTTAATCAAAAATAGGCAGAACGAATTAAATAAAGTCTAGAGGTATTTTTACAGGTTATTTTGTTACTTACTGGACACTTTTAGATAGAGCGAATTCGAACCACAATAAAATTATTACACATAATTCACAATATATACTTATTATCTCAAAATATACACTGCGAAGGCAAAACAGTCGGAATAATGAATTTTGTGACGACCGGACTCGGTTTATCTAATTTACGACCGATAAAATTAATAATTATATTCTATACTCTATAGTCCAAAGTAGTGACGTGAACCCTTGTACCGTAAAGTTTCACGATTTTTAACTGTACTATTAAAAAAAATACTAGAGTGTTAATATAAGACAAAATAAACTTCATTGGACAAGACTAAATAAACTTTTAATTATATGTAAAAAATAAAACTAACCTTTATTCTCGTTTCATACACTTCATCTTGCTTTCATATCAACACGTTTCCTGATCTCACATAATTAACAATTTATTTACTTAAACTAGTAAGGAATTTGAAAATTTATACTTATAAATTGAGTTTAATTAAGTTTTATCTTTTTTGAGTAATATTCTAAAAATATCTATCGATTGTTATTGCTGGGACGAACTGACTTTGACAGACTACAATGACACATTTGGGCAGGTAATAGGTATTGTTATGCCTACTTTATGAGTGATATTTGATAACATAAAATTGACAGCCCGGTTTTTACTACGATCCCAATTTTTTGATATTTGAAATCAATACCTATCTACGAAACATTTTTTTTGTTTTTATGATAAGGTCGATATAAAACAAACTTCGTTAAAATATTTGGTACCTAAGTTGTTTTGAGATAATCGGAATGACCTAACCTTAAGAAGAAAAATGGCATCTGTAGGACAATTATAAAAAATTAAATCGTTACTCGTTATGTTATTAAACTAATTGATCTAATAATTTTAAAGTATAACAATGCAATTCTCAAAATATGTGCATAGAATTATAAGAGAGAACCTCAGGAACTGTTGGCGTAAGAATGATTACAGATATAAATCTTTTAGTACTTGGAGTCCCATTGTTTTGGGTATAGAAACTTCGTGTGATGACACAGGTTGTGCAATTTTGAATAGACGAGGGGATATTCTTGGAGAAACATTATTTTCCCAAACATTAGTGCATTTAAGGTATGGAGGTGTCAATCCATTAATAGCAAGAGACATGCATCGTGAAAATATTGAAAAAGCAGTATTTAAGTGTTTAGAAAATTCTTCTTTATCCATGGACAATATTGATGCTATCGCTGTTACTGTGAAACCTGGTTTATTAATTAGTTTAGAAATTGGTGTCAAGTATGCCAAGTATCTTTCAAAAATTTACAAAAAGCCCTTAATTCCTATACATCATATGGAGGCGCATGCCTTAGCTGCCAGAATGTTTCAAGATATACAACTACCATTCCTAACATTGCTAATTTCGGGTGGTAACTGTCTGTTAGCATTTGTGAAAGAAATAGATAATTTTCTCTTACTTGGTGACACTATGGATAATTCACCAGGAGAAGTTTTAGACAAAGCTGCTAGGAGAATGAAACTGAGAAATTTACCAGAATATTCAGGTATGGCTGGTGGTAAAGCTATTGAGATGGCAGCTAAAAATGCAGTTAATCCATTTCAATTTGATTTCCCATTACCACTTAATAGAAATAGAGATTGCAATTTCAGTTTCAGCGGTCTTCAGGATGCTTTTTTGAGACATTTGTTACATAAAGAAAAATATCATAATATCATGGGTGATGAAATTATTCCGGAGGTAAATGAACTGTGTGCTGCTTTTCAATTGGCAATGGCTGAACATATAGCACATAGAACAGAAAGGGCCATAAAGTATTGTGAAATGACTAATCTGTTCAGAGGGGATGTCAAAAATATTGTTGTTTCTGGGGGTGTTGCCTGCAATGATTTTATATTTAAAAGTATTGAGTGTATTGGTAATAAGTATGGATGCAAAGTCTTTAGACCTCCACCCAAATTATGTACTGACAATGGAGTTATGATAGCATGGAATGCCTTGGAGAAGTTAAAACATAAGTCAGATAGTGTAAACGAGCCCATAGAAATAAATCCTACCGCACCACTTGGTAAAAACATAATTGACAAAGTTAAAGAATCAGATATACAAGTGAGAGTTACGAGATTAAAAAAGTTTAATATTGTATAATAAAATGATCTATTATTATTTAATCCTTTGACTCTTGATTTGACAAAATTTTCTTAAACATGGAGATTATTTTGATTGAGAATCAATAAATATTATCCAAGATTAGCTGTTACCCCCGACTCCGTCTGCGTAAAAAAAAACGAAAACATTTGTAAGCACATTGTAGGCTCTGCCTCCCACTCATACATGCTGAAGCTTAATTTCGAGATCATGATTAAAAGTAGCCTAAGTTACTCCTTATTTCATCAGCTACCTATCAATAAATCCTATCAAAAATTTGTCCAACCAGTTTAGCGATAAGCCGGAACAAACAGACAGACCATAATTTCAAAAAATTATATTTTGGTGCATGTAATGTATGTATATTTTATACATGAACGAAAAACAGGTTATTTTAATATTACAAACAGACACTCCAATTTTAGTTATATGTACGATATGATATGATAGATACTTCATTGCTTTTTGTATAAATGTCTATTTTAATTCTGACCCCGGTTTTATACTTATGAATGTCATTCAAATAAAAAGCAACTTGCAATAGATATTTATTACAATATAACTAACATAAATTATTCATCACCATCTTGATTAAACCCATCTACTTGGCAGCATTCTGTTGTAGATCTGGAAGAATAATAATAATAATTAGTTTTCTTATAATATGCATTTCGGACATACAATACTATACTAAACATTTTTTTAAGATGGTTAATATTTAAACTCGGCACTCATGTTATAATTCACAACTATATTTCACGGTAGTTAGACAATTTTGGAGTATCTGGGATCATAGCAGGACAATAACAAAACAGTGAAGGCGGCTACATTCACAAATAAGTAGTTAATAATCTAATTTATGTTATTCAGTACATGCTTTTAAAATAAATTGCAACCTATCCTTTAACTCCTGACTTACTCATCTAATCCTTTTCATCTGAAAAATTAAAGGTATTTATGAAACATGATATAAATATAGGTGAAGAAAGGGAAGAGATGAAAAGAAATTTTGAAATAATATATTTTGTATGGATAAGAATAAAATTATTCAACCTTCGTAACATTTGAATGTTGATTCGGATTTCATAGTACGTTGATGTTTACTGAAAAGTATAAATAGGTTCACATAGAACGTGAATAAGTATAACTTACGAGCAGGCCTGCCGTTAGCCCAAGGTGTAATTCTGACATGGGACTCATCACGTCTCAGAGCTTCTGTACGAAGTTCTGGTTTTAATGACCGCCGCAAAATTTTTGCAGCAATGTTGGAGTAGTTTATGTAACTGGAAGTACATTTACAGATTTTTAATTACTAATAATACTCTGAAATATATTACGTTCGGTACACAAATAACTTACTTAAGACCCGCTTGTCTCCAGGCACTCATTTTAAGTTTTTTAAAGTTTATCCACGATCCAAGTGCACAGTAGAAAACTTAAAATGTGATCGGAAAATTAAATTCCGAATTCAGTGATGTAACAGTGGAACAGATAAGTAATAAACTGAAAGTTTGATGTTATATGTCAGATTCGGGATATGGGTAAATATAAAATATTCGGACTTGTGAGGTCATTATAATTTTTTAATAGTAAATTTTAGCTATTATTTAATTAGTAGTTATATTTATTAACAAATAGTTGAAGTGGAACATAGATTAATAGGTTTTATGACACATCTTGATGTTTTTGTTTTAGAGATCTATATTCTCTGTATATTTTGACAGATGTCGGTTTTGTCGACAAATCACATATGAATATTGCATTCTATAGTCTTGTAAAGTTTTTTATTTTTAATAAATACGTGACAAAATATAAGTTGAATATCTTAAGCGATCAGAGCACAATACCATATATTTTTATTGGGGTTCAATACGTGGTAAGTATATTATTATAAATGCCACTATAAGAAGTTATCAACATAAAAACCTAATAAAATATGCTTTCTCTATCCAGTAACCTTTAATTAAAACTTTATAAAACATATTTATTTATATAATTTTGTATTAATATTAAATAAATATACTTACGCCTCCATATGGCGTCATATAACGAAATGTCATACTCGTTTTATAGCTAGGCTGTAAGTAATATGGAATCTGAGATTGAAAGAGAACAGTTACTTGCCCATCAGACGAAACCAGCCGTTCCATGTGATATAGTGAATGAATGTCAAATGTTCTTAAAGGCGGAAGAGGGGGGTGGTGATGCTCATGTAAACATGAAAGAAAACGTAGAAGCAGGACAAAGTGGTAATATTATTGTATATACTTTTATTTCTCATCACACAATTTTCTTTTAATGCAACAATATGGAGCATGACTGTCAATCCATCTATATGTAGTTTAGAAATACATACTTTCAAATAGTAAACATTGAATTTTTTGGCTTTAAATTTTTGATTGTCTTTTATTTGTAATTTCGTTCATGTAGATATTGAAAGTGTTGGTGAAGCCTTGGTATTTTAGACATTATTAATACATATTATAAAACCTCGCTGCATCTGTCTGTCTGTTCACAATAAATGGAAAAACTAGTGCACCGATTATCAAACAAATATCACTATTCAATAATGTGATTCTCGAGGAAGGTTTAAGTATGTAATTTGTTAAGTTTTAGTAATTACTTGTGTGTACAATAACAATATTTGTTGAAGATGTCGGCAAAACATGAGCCATCTGAGAGCTTTTAACAAAAATTCTGCCTTAAATCTTTGAGATATAATAAAATAATATATGGTGGAATTGTTTATCTTATATAGGTCTACAAAAAAGTCAGCAGTGGCATATATCTATACCTGAAGGATAACATACTATATCCATTTTATAACTTTCAAAAATTGACAGTCCTAAAACGTTTATTGGAAAGCTATTTACATAACTACGGTATTAAGTCTTATCAAAATAAATTACTTCATTTTCAAGCCTACATCACTATCTGTAAATTACTTTTTAAATTATTTAAATTGGGTGTATCATTTGAATGTTATCATAATATAAGTTTAATAATTCTCAAAATTAAATAGACTATTTTATATTTTTGTAAAGAGCTTGTGCAAAGCCGGGGTTGGTACCTAGTTTTGGTATATGATACTATTTATCAGGATGTGTGGAACATTAGTACAATTGTGAAATTTTATGACAATTGACTTGATTTACAAAATATTTTCTATGTTAATTTTTTCATTGTTAATTAGAGTTGATGAAGATCGCATTAGCTATTTTGGGAAAGAACTTATTAATTGAAACCAGAAGATAACATAAAACCTTTTTAATCATATAAACAACTGTGTGAAGTTGATAGTAGTATAGATATTTATTACATTATTAAATTTTTTTATTCTGTTAACACTGATAGTCCTATATGAAACATTTCACAAAGATAATCATGTCACATTTGAAGAGTAACACTTGTTAGGTTTCTATGACATTGTATATGAGTTAGTTTACTCCTGTCGTCTGTCACGGCTAAATTATAATAACTTTAGAGTGATGACACGAAGGAAACATCCAAGACTTAAAAGTGATAGATCTGTGCTCTCATTTATTTATTTTTTTATGTGAATTTTTAATATAATATATGTAAATTTTTAGATAGATCCAACTTCTTCAATTCATCTCCATATCCGACTAAAGAGGTTTTATCTGATGATACAGTAAACATAGCTGATGGCAATGATTCACAAGGTAAGGCATTAAAAAAATATATAATACAATTCAGTTATCGAAATGTTGAATGACATTGAACTTAATTAAATTATCTTTAAAATAAAACCTGTCTACTTTTACTTTAAATTGTTATTCATTAATACAAATGTTTATGCCCTTAATAATTTTTAAAAGTATTATATTTTTTTAAATATTGTATGTTTCCACCAAAGACAGTGAAAAAAAGTCAGCAATTGATAGTACAACAGATGTTGAACCTGACAACGGACTGCCGAATACAGTGACTGTTTTGGATGCTCCTGATGGAGGGAAGATATATCTTGTTGGAACTGCTCATTTCAGTTTAGAATCTCAAGAAGATGTATCCAAGGTAATATATATATATAAATATAAGAATTAAGATACATCTAAATTAATATATATAAAAATAAATTTGTTGCAAAATCCTTTCCAAGCTATTCTCAAAGTAATATTAATACATTAATAGTTACTAATTTTTAAATTTGTTTTTATGTTTTTCTGTTAAATTTCTATTATAGATAATAAAGAAATATGTTAACATAATTGTTAATTGCACAATAGACAATAATTGCATTCCATAACCAATATGTTTTTTTTTTGTTGTAGGTTATACAAAAAGTATGTCCGCATATTGTAATGGTAGAGTTATGTGAACAGAGAACCAATATCTTACTGCTCGATGAAGAGGTTATATTGAGGGAAGCTAAGAATATCAATATAGCTAAAATAAGGTATTTATAGATCTTAAATATTATATAATTATGTCATTATCTTAAACAAAAATTATTATGTTAAATTATATAGTAGTATATCATAGTACATATTAGCATAAAAATATAAAAGTTATATTATTACAATCCAGGACAACAATGGCTGAAAATGGTGTATTTAATGGCCTTATGTACATATTATTGTTAAATATGTCAGCTCACATCACTCGTGAGCTCGGTATGGCCCCCGGAGGTGAATTCAGACGAGCTATGGCTGAGGTATAGTAATTTTTTTCTATCAAAATTCATAAAGTTTCTCCTATTCAAGCAGCCTCAGGTACCAAGTTAAATTACCATCAAAAGTTGACCATTTGTTTTAGATATCAGGAACAAATAGACGGACAGATCAATATTGTTCAACCAATGATGTACTTTGTAAACATTTAAATGTATTTAGTAAAAGGGGGTTGCATATCACATATTTGGGATCCAGCCAATGTATAATAAGTTCACTAGTTTTAGACATTTTGTCAAGTAGTAATGTAAATGTAAAAGTAATGAAAACATAGGTTAATTGAAATTATTGGAAAGAATAATAAAATATGTAACCTAGTAGCATAATTTTTAGTACAAAATATTTAAATTTTACACTTTATATATTTATATACTTTTTTTTTTTTGGATATTTTTCTAGAAATTTGTTCTGCACATTTATCTTTTGTATGAAAATATATATTGTATATAACATTTATACATTTTATCATGACGTGTTTTTCCCTCATGACGCTCTCGCCTTACTGTTACCTAATGCATACATAGCCTTGCGTTTGTTTGGCTTCAGCTATAAAAGTATACTCATTAAAAAAAAACTGGACAAATCTATAGGAATTATAATTGGATTATACAGAAAATTGTTATAATATGTTAGGAAACATATATATAGCTTTTAAAGGCAATAAAATTAATATTTATCGTATATTTTATATATTATTCTCTTAATAAAAATGAGCTCTTATAATTAATTATCATCTTTTCCACAGGCCAAAAAGATACCTAACTGTGTTATCCAACTCGGTGATAGAGCCATCGATATAA
This sequence comes from Danaus plexippus, assembly GCF_018135715.1. Lineage (NCBI taxonomy): Eukaryota > Metazoa > Arthropoda > Insecta > Lepidoptera > Nymphalidae > Danaus > Danaus plexippus. The sequence continues at coordinate 6,489,054 of NC_083544.1, read as the reverse complement.
CACTACACAGAGCTATATCCTCATTGACCTGGGGTCAGACAATACGGTTCATATGGCACTTACTCACATCCAACCAGACTATCAGGTAATAAATTATTATAGGAAACTCATTAAAATACTGATGGAATTATTACAATTGATCCTATTTATATTATTAATGCCGAAGTTAGTTAGAATATATATATATAAATATATATATATACATATTTATATTTATACTATATAGGTATGTAGCTCTTAGACATCAGAATGGTACATATGATATACCCCAGAACTCCCTGTAGTTCCTGTGGGATCAAGCCATTATATGTGTTGTATATGAAGTCCAGTCACAGACAAAAACTAGGTCCAAATAAACTAAAAACATAATCCATACATTTTTTTATTTCATAAAACATTCAAGTATTAATAAAAATATGTATTTGTATCCATTAAGAGCATAATGGTCGTTAGTAGTTATATCGACATGTATATTGTTTTAGTCTACATATATTTTAAAATATCGTTTCTTATTGTGATGTTATTAAAAATAAATATCGTGATAAATATATACATATATTTAGCACGATATTTACTAACTAGTGGACTATTTTATCGGAACGCTATAAACCGGAATTTGTAGGTTAAATGTAGGCTTGTATTCATAAATTTTTCATTCCAAATATTTTCTTTTTGCCTTTAAATTAATAAGTACCACTTTTTTTATCAGTTTAGAGGAAGTTGAGAGATGTAAACAGAAGAAGTTGCTAGAAGACATGTTGGAGGAAATGGCCGAAGAGTTCCCGCCATTGAAGCGTGTGTTTGTAGTTGAGAGAGACATGTATTTGAGTCATTCACTACAAGTTGCTGCTCTACAACCACGTGAGTTTGAGATTCAGAAAAAGATTTTATCAAAAAATTTACACAAGATGGCGCTGTTAACAAATAATTGTTGTCATTTCGTTTGATATCAATAATGTAGAAAAAAATTAGTTCGCCATCTTAACAGCTCCGCCATCTTGGGTTTAGAATGACGTCAAAACAACTGATCGTGTTGTTTTTATACTAAGATCCAGTTTAACCAAACAATGTTAAATGAATGATGTCTTGTTAAGGCGTGCGGTGGACTGTTAGATGTATAGAACGTCCCACCACGCACTAATGTTTATTTAAATGACTTCACAAGGCATTAATATTAATTCCTTCTCTAGACGTCCGTCAAATGGCTAACGGACTGTTAATCTATTGTAGTGTCAGAACTCAAATGACCAATCCCACCCCTGATATTTGGTAACCATAGTTACAGCATGTTTGTCATTTTCGACTATTCAATTGTATTTATGGATAAGGTGAATTAAGAATTCTTTTTCAATTGATGATAAAATTTTTGCCACCGTCTTTTCTATGAAATTGCAAATTAGATAGTCCTTTCATCACTTCTAACTTGATCACAATTTATATGCCAATAAATTGACAACACGATTTTGAGAGGTACAACCTAGTAAAGTGAAAAGAAGGCTTTTTTGTGCCAAATCTATGCAATTAAGGATATATACAATTTGTTCGCATTAGCTAACAAGTGACGTATCGAGGGATAAAGTGGTCCATTGTAGCAAACATGTCGTATTAAACGATATAACTTGAATTTGGTCGTCTTATAACAAGAACGAATAATTTTGTAGCCGGTCATTTAACCTGTCATTTAATAATCCGTTGTTAATAGACGGCTCGTTTAGATTTAACAAGCAGGACTTGGTGAAACTGGCTCTAAACTTTTTTTTCATTCTCAATCTCTCAAAGCCATGTACGAAGTTCAAAACGTAGTCGCAAGATCCGTTTTGAAGTACTTAAATTAAATTTTGAACAATAGTGTTACGAACCAGAGTAAAAACTCTGGTTTCATCAGTTACCTGAATAAAACAAAGTGGGTTTTTGACGGGATAAATTAAAATAAGCCTTATTTATGTTCACACTTATTACTTATATATAGGTTTCTATATAAATCATATTTTAAATATATTATAATATTCAATGTGTCTTTTTGATATTATATTTGATTTATCAGGTCGGGAGCCGTGTAGAATCGTCGGTGTTGTCGGGATAGGTCACGTGGCTGGTATTGTTGAACACTGGGGCAAAATCAGTCCACAAGATATAGCGCCGCTGTTGAAGTAATTATATATTTTTTTAATGTTTATAACTTATTTGTTGCAATGTATGATAAATTACATTTGTATATATCGCAATTGTCGATAGATCCAGTGTACAGGTCATTAGTTTCATTAACTTTTATACATAGCTTGTTTTTTTAATCATCTTTTTAAAGAAGATAGATAAAGAATATAATAATAATGAAAATTATACACATATAGGAAACAATGAAGGAGAATATACATTAAAAGTAAGAATATTTCTGTTTCAACTGTTTGATATAGTCATGTAAGATCATATCCGACAAACAGGTTACGGATGGAATAAAATCGACTACGGAAATGAGTGTTCCAAATTCAAAACTTAACAATATTTAAGTTATACTAATTGCACCTTAGACATCATTCATTCATTTCTACTCATGTGACGTCATCATTCTACGCCGTCCCGAACTGTTTTGTCGTAATCCTTCATTCATTCCATTCTATTCGTGTATGTCAATGTGACGTCATCGTTTCATTCAGGGTCCCTCCGCCGTCTGTGTCGACTCGCGTCCTTCGTGTGTGTGTCCGCGCCGCGTGTGCGGGCGCTCTAGTGTACGCCGTTTACAAGATGGTGCCTAGAAGATGGCTTCCATGACGGATATATACGTATGTATATAATACAATTACATGTATGAATTACACTATTAAATTATTTTTATTTATTATAAAATATCGAGTTGTATATTTTTTTATTACTTAATGTTCGCATATAATAGCATCAAACTGGAAATATGTAGTTTGTATATGCAAAGTTCTGGTAAGTGAATTTGTAACAAAAAATAATTAGCAAAAAAAGGAGTTGTTTCATTATCGTTATAAATATAAAAAAAATACCTTCCGGCCTTTTTAATTAATAACTTTATACCGCTATCGTGTATATTTTTTTGTATATTATGTGGCCTGTCCGAAAAAATAAAACTTCCGTCATTATTTTAGCTATCGACTTACAAGTAAAGAATTCAATTTAAGTATTTTATTTTAAGAAAAAAGACGATATTATTGTTATATATAAATAATAGAGTCCTTGAAACGATATTGTTTTTATATTTTCAGGATAATCGAGGTTGTCCTTATAGTCGCCGCTTTGATAAGGACTTTGCTCACAGATGATATAAAATGATTCTCATTTTTTTTTATCTTTTGAATTATTCTATCATCGATAACTGTTCTTGACAAAAAAAAAATTATGTCATACTTTAAGTTTCTTTACATTATAATGTTTGTTATAAAAATATTTTTCCTTAAGTTTTTACTATCTGTATTCAAAGGAGTTTGATTGATACATTTTTTTTTAAAGTCATCAAAATTTTTACATTTTAAGTAAATTTTATTTTAATTATTGTTTTATGTTTAAAGTATTGTTAGATGGTAAAGTGTTAAATCTGACAAAAATGTTATAGTTAATTAAAATAGTTGAGAATGTTTAATATAAGTTTAAAAATAACTGTTGTTTTATTTAAAAAAATTATTTCATATCATGAAATACAGAGGTAAGTATGAATATTTAGGTGTTACTTTTATAAATAATATTTAATGTTAACAAAATAAATGTAGTAATTACGATTTAAACAACAAAGCTGATAAAGTCCCAGTCAATAATCGATCTCCGTGAGACCGCTTTGCGATATTTTTGTATGATTCAGACAAAACTGCCCGATACAAAAACGTAAACTCTCAGAACTACAAAATTATATAGGACGGTATGGATTTCGGGACAAAGTTACAATAGAAGTTTTTAAAGACGAAACAAGACACATTCATAGCTCGTTTGTCGTTCTATAAGATAATTCCAACAATTCCCAAGCATCTATGGTCACACTACACACGAATCATTTCCCGTTTCTCATTCATTAACATACTTCAATACAATAATGTGATACGTATGAATAAAAAACAATTAACGCTCCGTTTATCATAACTATGCAAATTTAGACTGAGTATACAGTTTTTATATTGTGAAATTATTATAATTTTTCTTCAGCTATGGCTTCATCGCACTGGAATCGTGGAATTTTTTGCCAATGCCAACGTTTTTATTTATTGGACTAATTATAATCTTGAGTACTGTGTGGAGCAAACACGAGAGAGTAGGTATAAGTTATATTGTAACTTCTTCTTTGAGTGTACAGCATGTTAGTAGATAATCATACGTAAAAGATAATTTACTCAAGCTGGGATGTGTTTAAATCACGTCAGTTGTTTTATACATCACTACATGTAAAGGTGTACCTATTACGCCTGTAGGAACATAATATTATCCGACAAATAATATGTCTTACTTTACAAAAGAAAAAATAACGCAAGTTAAATGATTGTCAATGAGATCGAGAGACGTGTAATGATTGCCATCTAGTAGTTTCCACTACTTTCTCTGTGTAGTCTAGACATGTTACGTTTAATTGCATTCATTGAGGCAAAACCATGACTATTTACTTTCAATATTTTTTTGGCTTCTAATACTATTTCTATTTATATTTACTCAGCTACGATGCATTCTGTTTTTAATTTTATTGTCTAATTTAAATTATCATTGTAAATAAATTTGAAATTATTGCCTTCATATTTCTCAAATTCTATCCGCATTTGTAATGCTATATGAATTTTCAGAAAAGCATTTAGTAGAATAATTAAGGCTTGTTGTTTGTAGTTCGCATTCAAAATTGAAATAGGGTGTTCCTATCCTGTTCACAAATCCTCTTTAAAAGAATTCCGTCAAACGAGAAATAAAAAAAGTCTCCATTAGTATTTAATAGAATCTTTTTTATTCGAATAACATTTGTAGGGAGAATTAAAAGAAAATAACAGCAGTGTGTCATTGAGATGAAGATAAAATGACTTAGGATATGTGTTAAATAAAAATCAATATGTAACAATGATAACTTTGGGAACAAAATTTCAGTGTATAGATATTATTTATAAAAAATGAGATTCTCATCATGCTCTGCCCTTAGACAAATTGTATTTTCGAAATACAATAATTATGTGACGCTTACAAATACGGGACATAAGATTTTTGACAACTGTATGTATATCAAATACATTATATGTAGTTTCTTCGTTAGTATAAGTGATTTTAATGATTAAACTTTGTAGTTCCTCGACTCATTGCTGCAAGAAATACGAGCGACGCCGCCAGTCTACCATTACCACCTTCGGCTACATTTTTACAAAACGATGACAATGCTAAAGTTGTATTATTAGGTACCGTGCATTTTAGTAAAAAGTCTGTGGAGGACGTTTCTGAGGTTCGTCACGTAACGTCATCTAGTACCCTACTGTAATGGGTAGCTGTATCTTTATTATATTATTAAATGTTGTATTATTTAACTAAGATTGTATATAGGTGTTATTTCAATTTAAATATGTATGTATACAATTTTTTTTTATTAGATTGTGAAAGTTCTCAAACCAAATGCGATTCTAATAGAGCTATGTCGTCAAAGAGTATCCCTCTTAGAATTGGATGACCGAAAGTTTTTAGAAGATGCTAAAAATTTAAATGCACAGAAAATAAAGTAAGTTTAAACTACAATATGTTGTCAGACTTATTTTGTTACCTTATAAACATACTTTTGTTAGTTTCGTCCTCTATTGATAGCTCTAAATAAGAAACATTCAGTCACATGTACTTTATACAATAATTTTTAAATAAAACATTTTTAATTTAATATAAATTTATTTACTTGAAATGTCCCTTCTATTGTATTCATAGGTGATTCTTTAGAAGTATTTTAAGCAATCTAACAGTCTTTCACCTTATCCTAGAGACGCTGTTAAAGGGCAGAGCTTTATGTCTGGGATGCTTCACGCCATGTTATTAAAAACCTACGCTGATATCGCCAAAGAACTGGGGGTAGCTCCAGGAGGGGAATTCCGTAGAGCATATCATGAGGTGAACACTTGGAGATACTAATTAATATTTTATATACTTAATAACAATTTATACCGATTAAGTAATATCTTGACTTAAATAATTACAAAGGTAGCACCAGAATAATATTAGTAACAACGAATTATTGTGAACCATTTTTATCTGTTTGAAATGATTTTTATTTCAAGATGAAGAAAATCCCAGGATGCAAATTATTTCTTGGCGATCGGCCGATACGCATAACTATAGCTCGGGCGTTCCAATCCTTGACTGTCTTAGAGCTTGGACAAGTTCTCTACCACCTGACCACATCAAATCCAAAGCCTTTAGAGTACGATATATATCTTTCTTTCATATAAAACGGTTTTCCTTAAGACAAATTAACTTGTAATATGATACATATATGAAATACATCTTGAAGTAAAATTACATATATATATGTTTGTAGCAAAGACCAATTAGAGAGATATAAAGATAAAGACTACGTACATGCTCAGTTTGAGGAAATAACAAGGCAAGTGCCCGCGTTCAAAAAAGTGTTTCATGTTTTTGTCGACGAACGAGATAAATGCCTGGCATTTTCTTTGCAAGAATGTGTTCGTAGTGGTGAGAATTTCCGATATTTAATGTTTAAGAATTTATGTTAAGCCGTCTTACTACTCTAAATGCGGTTCTATTCTTTTCTAGGCTTATAATTCTTAAAACATAATATTTCATACTCAAATAGAATACACTTAGTTTTATATAATCAATGCTTATGTGACTCTATCGTTTATGGAAGTAACAAAATTATATAAAGCTTTCATAACTACTGGCTTGCGTAGTAATTATGTATCAGTGTTAAGCCCTAACCTATTGATATAAACGACTTTTAGTTGAAAAACCTCGAGTTTTGGGAGTTGTGGGTATGGGACATGTTGACGGTATAATGAAATACTACGGTCAGATGAAGCAAGAAGATATTGTACCCCTACTATTGTAAGGATTTATATTTTATTTTTGTAGATATTAGATGAGTTTCAAATAAAAAAGGTACCTTAACGTATTTAGGCCTTACTTTATTATTATTATTTTAATTTTATTAAGAAACCATTAGTAGTTTTAACCGAAGATTTAGTTGCACTATTTTTTTATTACAATTAATCTATTATATTTCTTTTGATCTAGTTTTTCATGGTTTTCAAGTAAGAATTTAATTTTTATTTTTTTATTCATTTTCAGCAACTAAATCTTCATGTGATGAGCTCAAGTTCTTATTTATTTTAATTAAGGTGAGATTGAGTGATAACTGTAAATAATTTTTATCTTCTTTTATTGTTTTTCTTACAAAATATATTACAAATTGTTGATCTTATTACAGGATCCCACGGCCACCGCTTTACAGGGTGTTGATAGGGATGGGTATAAAATATACATTTTATTTTTTAATATTTTCTTTCGTATACAGGCTTGTATTTGGTTAATATTTATTGTATTTTACAAAATATAATTTAAATAAAAGAGTTTTATTATACTACCCATTTATTATACTTTTTTCATGCTTTAGTAGCTCTATGAAAATTGAAAATTAATAATTTATGGATACAATCTGTTTTTAAAATATAAGTTAATATTTCTTCTGCCTGCACCTAAGACACAATAAGGTTTTTTTTATGTCAAAGGAGACAAACGAGCAAACGGCCTACCTAATGGAGGTAGTACCGTCACCCATGGACTTTCGCAAAAAAATTTGCGGATGCGTTGCCACCCCTATTTGGGGAACTGGGAGAGGAAAGGGTGGGAAAACGGAAAGGGCAAGCGGCTCTCTCACTCATCGAACGAAACGCAGCCGTATAAGACTACTTCACATCGATCTTCTGTGAGAGGGTGGTACTTCCCCGGTCGAGCCAGCCCATGTTTGAACTGCAGTAATTTGCCCACAGCTAGGCTCTATCACCATCAATTATGATCATTTAAGTAAAAAAGAAAAATATCGTGAAATAACATACATGATATATAATATAAGTATTGAATAAACATTATATCAGAAAATGTATTTATAATGAAAGACTAAACGACTACCCTAGATAAAAAGCGTTAGGAACACAATTAACTCTTGACATACTCATGTTTGTTTATCGAAAAATGTGATACAAAGGTAATAGAAAGCTTACATGTACTTTATACATTTTAATTATATTCGGAAGTCAAACACTTTGCACTAATTAGCACATTTTCAAAGCAATCTGAATTGGTATAAAATGGTAACATTACTTGGTGGAAAAATCCTTGAAACAGAACTTCCATCATCGAAGATGCTACGTTTGTGTTACATTCTTGAAACTGTACTGATGCCTTTCATATTGGTTAAAATTAGAGCAGTTGTCCAAAAGATGAGAAAATAGATAAGATTCTAAATTCCTTTGTTACATACTTATTATAAACTAGCACTTAATCATTTATGAAGGAAAATCTTAATTTTAGAGTCTTAATTTAGTCTAACATGACTTCGAGACCCTTTTACTTATAATCATAGGTAAAAGGGTCTCGAAGTCATCTGATTAGCAATCGCTAATCAGAGTAAACAGTACTATTTTACTTAGTATTTACAGTTATTTTCAAAATGCCAAATATGGAACTAATAAACATGGACAGTGATGACTATATTAATTCTATTAAATCTGATATTAAATAAAAAGTTTTTTGGATATTAATCTTTTTTACAGAAACCATAGTGAGAAGACCAGATAAAAATACTTTGTCAGAAACGCAGGATAGAATAAAGTGTACTTGGGAATATCAAAAAAATATACGTTTTGTTATTTTAACATCTGCTTTTGAAAATTTTGGTTATTATTATAACGAAACGAAAAGGTTTATTATTTCTATTATCATATGTGGGATGTTTTAAACGATTTATTAAGATTAATGTTTACGGCTAATGACCTAACCCACAAGTAATAAAACTATATTTTAAAAAGTTTTATTATACTTTTCCGGAAGTAAAATATTGACGACTATTCCTGTTCATATAGTATAATAATCATAAATAAATTGTAAAATATTATTATTATACAACATTAGTATACGCTTAAATTCTTATGTCATTTGTCAAACAGGTGTTTACGAATTGACAAGTGACATGTTTATTTTTCGTTTTTACTAGTTTAGCGGTTTTGTACTTCTATTAAATATTAATAATGTTTTACTTTTTTATTTTAATTATTTCTACGTTTTTTAAAGTTATACACAATTCGGAAATTGAGTGTGGCTGTAACGTCAATCGTAATTCACATGTAAATTTAAAAACGAACTTTTATAATGAATTATCTTCTAATCAATGTCCTATTGATATTAAACACGGGAATACATTGAATACCCATAGTGTTTCCTCCAAAATGATTCTTATACCTTCGGGTACCTACCAGGTTGGCACTGATGAAATACTCATTGATACTGATAATGAAGGTCCAAAAAAATTTGTGCAGTTAAAAAGTTTTTACTTAGACAAATACGAGGTTTCTAACAGAGATTTTACAATTTTTACCGAATCAACGGATTATAAGACTGAGGCCGAAACATTTGGTGATAGCTTTGTGTTCACACTTTTTTTGAATAACACGTTTAAGAAACAATTGCATGACTTTCGAGTTATGCAGGCACCATGGTGGTACAAAGTTTATGGTACCAATTGGAAACATCCTTTGGGTCCGGACTCTGATGTGGCAGGTTAATGATTTAATTCTTTTACATTATCACATAACTAACAACACTACTACATTAGGTAGCTTTTTAGAAAGAATATCTGTTCCTCAAACTGACGTATTGAAGTCTGATCCTAGAAAATAATAAGTTGTATCACTAACTCACCATTTCATTCACATTCAAAGTAAAGGAAATTCAAAAGACATATTTAAATAGATTTGATGGATCACCCTGTTACTCATGTGTCATGGAATGATGCAAAGGCATACTGTGCTTGGAGAGGTGCGAGATTGCCAACTGAAGCTGAATGGGAGGCCGGCTGCCGAGGGGATCATTATAATATAACATACCCATGGGGTGACAAACTGTTCCCGGATAGACAGCATATGTGAGTAAACAAAAGAAGTGTAAAGTTAATGACTATAGTATTATCGTTAGTCTATCATTCAGGTCATAATTAAAATTTATTTTAAGATTACCTTCTGCATCATTATCTGATCATCCAATCAAGTGTCTTATAAGATTTACCGTCTTATGACTGATGAATGTTATCTTTAAGATAACAACGTTTTTGTCGCATAATAACTTTAAAAATAGTATGAACTCAATTAAATTGTACAAATTTAAATTATGTGATATTTTATAATTTAAATAAAGAAAAATTGTAAGACTAAATGTAATTAACATATAAAACAATGTTTTGTGCTTTCATATAATTAAATGGAGCTGGGTGTGTCTTAAAATTACGAAGAACATTGACCTCTCATTATTACAGGAAAAAAATCTAATTTTTTAATTTAAAAAAAGATTGTAATGATATACTTCTTGTCAAAATTCATCATATTCATACGAACAAGATAAAATTTTTAAGAAAAAAAAAAAAAACAAAAACTTCTGGTTTCATTACAGTTTTAAGTAAATTGTAATATAAATTTATATGATAAAAATGATAATATAAATTTATATGATAAAAAAAACAAACAAATTTTTTTAAATTAATTCAAATTTATTATATACATATGCAAATTACACACTGGAGCTAATAGAAAGCATGTTATAATTTTTTATCATGCCAATTCTTTATAGCGAAGCAGATTTTAATGTAATAGTGAATTAACTACATACACAGCTACATATTAAGTATTGAATTTGTTATTTTGATAATTATGCTCATGCGTTTGGACCCACGGGTAGAAGCTCGTGGTATATACACGTGACTTAATAAATTATCTTTTTTTATTGTTAAACTAAAAAGAATACATTTGAATTGAATAGTTTTAATTAAATGTAACCTCTTTCCTTTTTTACACTTATATGAATAATAAATGATGTTTAAGGGCAAATATATGGCAAGGTACATTCCCGAACCACAATTCCGCGAAAGACGGTTACGTTGGCACAAATCCAGTACACCTGTTTGAACAGAACAAACTCGGCCTCCACAACATGGCTGGGAATGTATGGGAATGGACAGAGGACTCCTGGTCTGAAGACAATGTAAGTATAATCAAGTGTATTTAATGTTTAAATAAATTTAAGGTTAGGTATTTTATGTTTTATCGTCACCTGTCTTGATTTTCGAAGTATAAAAAACTTATTAGCCTCGTGACATTTAAACGAATGAAGCTAATTCAGTAATGTCTACAAAATTATATAACTACATAAAAAAATATACTTTGGGTATTGGAACGCATTTTATTTATATGAATTAATAAATCCTATCACACTACTAACTTCTAAGGATTATGTTGTTTTAGCCCAAAGAAAAAGTAAAGAAGGGAGGCTCGTATCTCTGCCATCGATCATACTGTTATCGATATCGATGTTCCTCGCGTTCGCACAACACTGACGACAGTTCCGCCGGCAATTTAGGATTCCGCTGTGCAAAATCAACGTAATACTACGTCCATGTATTGTTGTATTTATATTACGAATTTTTGTCTACTTTAGTACTTAATATAAGATTTTAAAGTTATTACCTCGCATATCGATAATTTAATTTTCATATGTAAGCATGATTGTAATGTTTTTTTTTTGTCTAGTCTTCCATATATAAATGTGTAACGTATTAAATGTGGTTAGGATATTTTATTTTATGAATTTAGGGATTAAATAAAAAAATAAAACATTTATTCTTATAGTTTATTTGCATTTTTGTATAAAAATTGCAATATTACATTAAATGATTTCAATATCACTAATAAAACAAAAATTATATTTACAAAATGGCGAGCTTTAGCCTATCCGCAGTCAACAACAACTGTTCGAAAAACTCAAAGCACCTAATATCTGGTAAGTACAAATCAAAACGGAAGACTGAATTTAAATATCAATGGTTATTGCTACAAACCCGTTGTTAAATTATGTCTTTTTGTTGAGAGGAAGAATGCCCAATGTTACACATATAAAGCATTCTCGCAACTCGCGTAACAATAAATATTACGTTAGAAAGCCCCCCATCCAGAATCACCGCAAACTATAATAATTCAAATTAATCTAACTAACGATAAACATGATTTTGACTAAATAATTTTTGTACCTATCTGGTAAACTAAAATAAGACACTAAGTTTGCAGCGACATCGGGATGTTACCTCGTTATATATTTGGTATATAAATAAAATTAAAATTAAACAAAATAAATAGCCAACACAACCGTCTAAGTGTTACAAAATAACAGCATTGCATTTTGTATAAAGAGAGTAGTGCGAGAGATGTTCTTATATTGGCAGCGCTGAGCAAAATCTGTACTGGGAACAAATTTAATACTACCCTACATGAATAACAGTAATTTTATATGTCCAGATAATTACAATGCAACAGTATTTATACTTTATGTACAATTTTTACAATAACAAACAATAACAATCCACGAATTACATGTATTAATAAATTTACATTGCATTAAAACAAACTATGTAGTGGTTTGTTCCCAAAGTGTCCGGCGTTTTGTTCAGTTCAAACAGTACATTACAATAAAAAAGTTACAAAAACATTATGTATAAATCAAACTAATTGCACTAAAAATTATAGAAAATACAATATAATACTCAAAATAATTGACAATTATATAGATTTGTTGCTATGTTATTTCAATTCAGCACCAAACATATTAAGTCCATTGCGGGAGGTTATGACAGGCGATATATTTATAGCAGTACAAAACGCTATGCGATCACATAATCTAGCTATATTGTATCAATAAAAAATAAAATTTACACCACTGATACCATTATATATACACTAGATAAATCACATTTAACTCTAATCAGTAGTATGTCCTGCACCATTGCCCTAAGGTCCATTTTCCACTGAGCTTAAGAACTCACATGATTATGAGGGTTAATGTGGGTTTGTGGGTTGTGTCAAGTAGACGCTATGAATCACAGAGTGAGGTATTTAGAGGTCAATTGCCAGCGGGCAGAACAGTTCTCGCTCGGACGAGACCATTTGTATGGCCTATAGCATAACCATTCTTTACACCGTTCTTATAAGTTATGTCCATAACGTCTTCAATTTTCGTTTGAACCGGCACAGGTGACTTGGCACGAGCCTGGAAGAAAATTTACATAGTTACTCATTATTGATGGTGTAACCTTAGTTTAGTATTAAATCTTATTTCTTTTTCGAAGTTAACATCAGTTAATTTCTTATATCAGCTGAAACGACATACCTTAGGTTTAGAATAAGATTGGTTGTAGAAGTCTTTGAAGAGGAAGAAGAACATGACCGCATGCATTCCTATCCACCATACGAATGCGCGAGGATAGTCACACTCAATAAACAACAGCTGGAACGCATGTACCATGATACCAACAAATTGGACCTGTAAATAAATATTAAATACATATAGCAACATTTGACAGCCCTGTGTTGCCACCTATACATAACATTCCTACTATATTTGCAAATTTCTTTAAACAGTTGTTTCAATTTTATATTCAACTATGTAAATAACTTTAATATAAAAATTTAACAATTCTTCAATTTGAATATCCATGCATAATATAAACAAATAATGTACACAAACTATCAAAACAACTTTTAATGTAATACTATATATATAAAAAAAAAACAATTCTTGTGAATTGTATTAAATAGAAAAACGTAGTTAGTCATTTCCTTTATTACACACACATATATATTATAATGGCTATAATATATTACATGCCACATGGCCTTGGGTCGAGTCCACGTAGTATGTGGCCATTGACCTTGACCCGTTGGATTGCCAAAACAATTTGATACTGAATAATATATCGTCCATTATATACTTTTTTACTACATACAACACCTTAAGATTTTTAATGTTATATTTTATTATAACACAACAAACATTAAACCATAAATTATTATAAAAAAGCACTTATCCGGGTTAATTATAAGAATAAATAGTCATTTTCACTATACAAATCTAACGACCTGATACTAGAGATATATTTGAAACAGGTTCTATATTTTATAGGTTTGTGGCAACATCACTATTACATAACGACTCTACTAGAATATGAATAAACTATATAATAAGTTTATATTATTATTATTATTCATAAAGTTCAATTCACATAAATCAATAGAAATCTATATAATATTAGCTAACGATGGTTCCTTTGAGGACTACTTTTATATAAGAAGACATAAGAAAAATATTATACTACTACATTTAAAGTAAACAAACGTTATAGAATTCAAATTAGGAACGACCGCGATGGTTCAAAAAGTATCATCGCTTATATACAAACTAGTGTTCATATTAATAATACTTCAGTTTAACTACATGAATATTAATTCAACTCACCATTTGTAAGGTGGTGAGGTATTTCTTCCACCAGAGGTATTTCCTCATGTGAGGTCCCATGGCAGCGAGCATATAGTAAGTATACATGATGATGTGAACAAAAGTATTCAAAAGTCCGAAGAACGTAGAATGGCCGCCAGGTGTGAACTTGACACCGAACCAGACCGACATCGGCATCACGCCGTGGTGTATTACATGGAGGGTTGACACGTGATCGAATTTCTTTCTTAGCACAAAGAAGATCTGTCGCAAACAAATACAGAAATGTTCCAATTTCAAATTTAATAAAAAAAATCAATTTTATATATGTTCTAAATTCAAAATATTTTTTCATTATATAAAAATGAGTTAAAGTCAAAACATTGAAAACGTATGTACGTGTTGTATTAAACGTTTCACTGATACGTGATAAAATTTGTTTGATAGAATTTATGGAAAAAAACTGAAATATATAATACGGTAAAAATTTGTAATGTATAAGAATAAATATGTTGAAAACGGAATAAAAACTTTTTTGTATAACATTTCAACATATCATTAGAATTTATACAAAGCAATTACAAACCAACTCACCGTATCGAAGAATTCAGTGAATTTTGAGAAGTAATACCACCAGCAAGCATGAACCATCTGGAATTATTTTAAACATTAATTAGCATTGTTTCACTCAATCATTTTTAAATATGCCTAACTTTGAAATAAAAGCTTTTAATACTTCATTTAATAAAAGGTTTCTCTACCAAGTACTTCAAATGTTACAACACTCTTCATATTAATAAAAAAAAAACTATGTTAATCAAGAGCTTGTAAAATAAACTATTATAAACTGGAACAAAACATCTAGAATGATTGTATAACTGTCTAAGATGTTCTAATCTACACATAATATAAATGATATGAAATAATTTGAATTAATTATATTGGATGTCGCCATTCAATATTTAGTCTTACATAAAAATTGGATCGTGGCATAGTTTCGTAAAATATTATGAAAAAAATTATAAATAAATCGTGGTATGTCATGATATCTACACTGTGAAATGTCTCGCTGAATGATTGTGATAACATTTAAATATCTATCATGGAAGCCGTTAAATTAAAATTAAAAACTGGCAAAGCCTAAATTACTAAAGCGTTTCAATATCTCATGCGAATGTATTGTGCAAAATGATTTAATATGAAAAAGATTTTACAAATGATAATCATGATGTATTGGTAAATATTTGTGAGATAAAATGGATTTTACAATCGCTTGATATGTTTTTAATAAACAATTAATTATGATAACACATCTATTTCGTTTAAAACAATCTGGATTCAGCCGCTGTAGGGATTATATTATGATACAACAATTTAAATACCCTCATAGTTTGTGGATGTTTGGAGTGGTCCACCGGCTGACATTGAAAGCTATACCTGCCTGTGAACCAACCGGCAGCACCAATCTGAAACAATTCCCACACCGGACCCATGTTAATTTTACACCACCTGCATATATATGTATCTAATGCCATACCAAATAGATCGCAGAACAATCTGGTATTAAACGCATTACGTGTTAGTATAAAGTACACATTATACTGTAGAGCTATATACATCATGATCATGTCTATGTACAGTGACGTTTGGTTCATCACTTACTCTAATAGCTATAGGATTGTTTGATCTGTCCACTGGTTGACATCGAAAACTGTAATGGCCCAGCCAGCCTCCCATCATGCTCTGGGTACATTGCAAATAACATAAATAACCAAAGCTAGAGAAACTTACTGCACCACGAGAAAACTATATTGCCTCAAAAAAAGAAGTTACCACAATACTTGCGGTAAAGTTAAAATAATACACTCTCAGCACTGGATCTTAACAGCAAACTGCTACATAGTAAGTTATTATGCTATAAATTTCTTTTTTATGTTATTTATTTCAGTAATGTTTATTAGTCTCCTATAAATACGCGAAAAATTATAGTTTTTTTTTTTTTTACATTCCGTTAAAGTACATATATTAATGTTGTTTATATATCTTCAATAAATCATTTACAACTTTTTTAATGGTCTATCAATCAGTTTTATGAAACAATTTGAAAACACATAAAAATATGAACTCAAACAGTTAAACTTGTTAGATTTAAAGATATTAAATTTGTTTAAACATATACTAATAAAAAATAAGAATTATATTTTATTTCATATTGACATTTAGGTGTTGCTAGTGTAAAAAATTATGACAGACAATACATTCAAGTTGTTGTAAACTCAATCAAAATACAACCTTCAAAACAACACAAGAACAATAGTGTGCATTAACAGAGTCATATAAGCAAAACATGCAGTTATCTCACCTCATAGAAAAGCCATGTGCTAAAAACAACTTGTAAAAAGTTATAAGCTATTAATAAGTTTTTTAATTCATAAGGTTTTCTATTTTCCATGAAACGTGGCCCAAGAACCTGAAACCAATACACATTGTCATATAAACAACAACTAAACATATCATATATTAATATAGAGTATGTTTACAATAAAAATATATTCACCTTGACTAGATAAACATAACTAAGACATATCAATAAAGTAGGAAATGGTGAGCTCATGAGTAACCATGGATTTGTCCTAGGATCTGGAATACAAAATTAATTTTATAAATCACTTCTATTATAGTGTGCCAACACAAATTATCTGACCCATCTTTTTATAAATGGCTATTATTCAATAAAACAAAATTAAATGATTCATTTGATGGTTTCCCTTCATTAAATCTATTGATTGTGACATTTGCAAATTAAAATAAAAACTAGTACAATTACAGATTATAATTAAAATGGTTACTTGGAAATTATATAAAAACACCTTGATGTTAAACAATACAACCTGTATATGAGGCAAAACATGAATTGTATAAATAATTCTTCAACAGGTTGAATTTCCTACCTATACTTCTCTAAGTACTTACTTCACTTTACACACCCCTTGATCTCTAACAAAAGTTGTGTAAAGTGCTTCATAAGGTTTCAAATTGAGCATTAAACACATAAAAAAAAATTAGGGATATTTATATATACTTTTTATTTTGCTGCACAGTAATGTTAAATGAGGTGTTTTGTTTGTATATTATATATATATAAAGATATATAACTATATGTATATCTTTATATTTAAGTGCATATATTGTAACAATCTATAAATATGCATTTTCATATGGTGACATCATTGACAAATTCTGTGCAATTTGCCAAGCTCATTAGTACATTAAAACATAAAATTTGTTTGAATATTTAATGTTCTGTAATTATATTGGACATTAAATAGAAATCAATATAAACTAAAAAGAAAATTTTATCAAATATATTAATGTTTAATTATATACATATTTCAAAATAATTTGGTACCAATTTTATAGTAATAAAATATAAAAAACTAGTAAAAAAACTGATTTACTTGGAATATATATTATTAGCTTATCAACCTTTTAAAACTAAGTTTATTTGGATACTATGTGTATATTAGTAATTTTTTTAGGACAGATGTTAATTATATCTTTTCCAGTAGTATATCATATAAAAATCTTATTGCTTACCTCCATACTTATCCATAAATATATGCATATCATTTATATACTGCAATATTAGAGCCATTTTAGTGTGATCTGAAAGAAAACGGTATTGGTTAGTCACGTAAAATTAACAGTGATTAAATGAGGTGATATGAACTATGAGATAACGAATTACCTCGAGACTTTGAGTTACACTGACACAAGAGGTAATATGAAACAGAAACACACCGTACTATCAGTTAATGATAGTAACATTTTCCATTTTACTTTACATATTTTTAGGAATTACCTAGCGGTTCGTTTGATGTTAATTGAAATTTGGTGGCTATAATTGATTCTAAGTATTATTTTATACTCATATCGAACCTTGCATATTACTTATTATTAGTCACTCTCTGAGAAGTGAGAACTGACTTTTGATGATGTTGCTTCGCTTTTTCGATAGATGGCGTAATTTCATATGACATACACATACATTCGCACAGATTAAAAAACCTTGACCTCATTCATCAAATGTCGTAAAAATATTAAAATATTTTAATTCACGTGTAATTACCTAATATACCTATATTTTCATAAAAATACGTAACTTTCTATGTTATCATAAAATTGATGCTAAAAATTTATATTCCTATTGTATAATTAAGATAAATATAATAATTTACCTAAAGTAGATTATTTAAAATCCTGATGTTTTACAATGTTATGTTTCGTGTATATTAATAAAACAAAAGATAATTTAAAAAATTTACTCTAGAAATCACTTATGTAAGAAATATATAGATTTTTTATTCTACAATAAATATTAGTTGAAAACTATTTTTATGTTTTCTTTTTAATTTTTATATCTTATGAATAAAGATTTGGGAGTTTACCTTAATTTTATATTGGCAAACAGCTTCCACTCGCGGGTCTAAGGATAGCGATCTAAGACAATAAAAATAATCATTGCATTATTTTATGTATTTTTTTAATTTAGAAACCGTAATGAGTTATATGATGCAGGTCAATTATACTTCTTTCAATTTTAAGCTGTCCTTATCTGACCGATTTCAGCGTATTGTACATACGACACTGGAATACAACTCAGTGTATTAAGATATTAGACTTAAATTGCCACCAATTTATGATAATGATTATGAATTAAGATAAATAATTGTAAAAAGTACATATATAGTACAAAAACAAGTTACTGCTTTCATACTTTATTTCTATGAAATGAAATATCTCTACAATATTAACGAAAACCTAATACTCTTCCATGTTGGTATAGGACTTGATTCTACATTTAAAATAAATATAGCAAATTAAACATTGCAAACAAATATGTATTAAGTAAAATAGTGAGGCAATATCTGTCATATATACATAAAATGGCTCCAATGTATATTCATAAGATAATTATTATAATGGCCCCTTTTATGTTCCACACTATAATAAAAACTACGAAGACTAGGTAAAATATAATGAAATTATTAATAATATACAAGATCGTACCGGTTTCCTGTACAAGCTCGAGAATTTTTACACAATTTTAAAATATAATCCTTTTTCTGTTATTATTCTAATGGTGATTGTAACCCTTCATGTTGTTTGTCATTGTTTCCTAAGATCTCGATGGTTGGTGTGGCAATTATTCCATTTGTTCTTCGATACTAATGTAAATAAATATATTCAACAAGACTTTGTAGAAGGAAAACGACTGTTTATTGGTTATTTATATTTAATATGTACTTATGATATAGTTCAAGCCTGTCTCTAATTTTTTAAATTATTACATTTATTGACATAAATGCGACTAATTGTCTTTTCACCACTAAAACAAAAGTGTGTCAATTATAAGAATAAAATATGTCAATCAGTGTTTGAAGTCGACTATTGGTAATTATAAAACCTATTTTCATTAATAAAGAGGATATGTGTCCAAATGTGCTTAATATAAAAAAAAACTCCGATATTAAATATTTTTTTTAAACTACCTTTATTAAATGACAAGTACTTTACTTATAAATAGTTTAATTCAATAATAAACATTATTGTAATTTTAATTAACATGACGTATTTGCACACGAGATTAAATGTTTTTACTCGTACATATTAAATTAGTTGATCCTGTACAGAAATTTTTATATTTAACGCAATAACCTTTCTAGTGTTGTCTGTCTGCTTTAGTTTGTTATCAGCCGTCTGCGTGACGATGAAAGTCATAAATATTCACTAAGATATAGTTATCAAATTATATATGAACACGCCTTAGTTTGTTAACCGATGTTATTAACTGTTACTATATGTAATTTAATAATTTAAATTGATAAGGGGTTTAAAATTTTAAAATTATCAATATTATTATCTCAAAGGTTTTTATTATCACGGTAGTTAAATGAAGTCGTTGCATACGTGCCGCAGACATAAGTCTGTGACAACGCACTTATACAATGCAGCGAAACATTTTTTCACGTCCTATATGTCAGCACAAAATGTTTTATAGTTACATACCTATTTATCAGCTTTCGATTAGATAGTAGATATGTAAGTGTATAAACAGACTACGATAATAACATCGAATTAATCACACGATTCGTTAGATTGCAGCACTTATATAGAAATGTGTGGTAATGCAAGTAATGCTTTGCTCATGTTATTGTTGACGAAATTTATAATAAAAGTGCTGTCCGATTTTGCTTCTTTAACATACCTTAAAAATATCTTCTTTGGCATTATCATATGACTATATCACAGATAATAAAGAGCCGTTGTTGCTCTGTAAGTGGGTTGTGTTGTAAGAATGTCATTATTACAACATAAAAAAAATTATCACAATCATATGAATTTGTAATTGGAACAAAATTTAATGCAGATAGATTCTAAGTAGGTGTGTGTGTGTTTTTTTTTATTTCATTAATATAGTTTTATTGTCGTTAGCTTAGTAATCTCCTAAGTGGGTCATTGGCTGCACGTTGCTTTACGTAATGTGGAACTGTCTGAGTCGCGGTTGCTTGCAGTGAGAACTCTTCGCTTGCAAGAAGACATTATCCGAACTATAAAATTGTACATAAACAAGTTTTACAAATAAGAATACTATTAGGGTCGGTTGGTATATTATATTTAGTTGCATTTGCACCTGTTGCGTCTGTGGCAACATAATATTTAATGCCACTGTCAGGTATTTTGGCAATACGTAATTATAAAGTAAATATTTTTTTCTAATTAGAATTTTCAATGCCATAACATATTTTAATGAGTCTTATTTAATTATTATTATTTTAAAACAAATATGAATTAACAAATGTTACAAAGTAATTATTTATTTCTGCTTACTCCACTAAAACAATATCAATTATGTATTTTAAGTGAGCTATTCAGTATTTTTATTAATAGAACTATCACAAGTTTGTATCGTCCAACTAAATACGGAGCGTGTTCAGTTTTTCATTCATAAATCTTCGTATAATATGATAGTATCAACTTAGATTATTTCTCCTTTCTTCTGTAACATTCTTTACATAAATTACGTTTTTGTGGTGTGCATTAAAGTATATTATTCTATTCATCTCTATATCCAAGCTTATCACCAGTTTGCGTCGTCACATTAAGAAGCGTTTCTAGTTTCTCATTCAAAAATCCTACGTTAATACTACAGCCGTTTACAGTTTTTTTCAATCTTCGGATATTATATTATTTAAAGGGCACATTCCACACGACTGTGACGATCCACACTTAGACTTAGCTAACAGCAACAGGTGTACCCTGTCAAACCGATCGACGACGACGTTACGTCAGAAGTCAAACATTACTAGTTTTAAAATATGGCAACCAAAGAATATAAGGTGTCCATTATATTAAAACTAAATAAGGGTTCGGACATAATATCGATTTCGTTGCTATGTTTACAAAACAGACTTACGCAATTCAAGTGTTAATATTTAATAAACGTATCGGTATTTGGTTGTAAAACTCTGATATAGAATAATTAAAATATATTCAGATTTCTTTTATAGTTGCTCTCAAAACTATAAAATTGAAGTCTCCCTTGTTAATTTTATATAATCCAAAGGAGTGTTTTATAAACAATTACCCATTACCAGATCGCTCGTCGTAAATGTCAAAAATAGCGATTCTCGGTAAATAGACAAAGGAATGATCTCATCCATAGACAATCAACAATATCATTGTAGGTTTAATCTTAATTTTCGTTACTGTAACGGTAATAAAATTTTTAAAATAAAAAAAATAGTTTAAATACTTACAAAATAATAATATTATATGTTTATTACAAAAATATAATATTAATTTGGTTGCCTATTACTTCATTGATATTATATCATATTTTATTTTGCAAGACAATAATAATGTTTTTTTTATGTCATATTTAAGCTACTAGGAAAATTAGTTATAACATTTAACAAGGTACCTACCTATTTATGTTTTGTTTACCGCGTAACTTATCACTATAGTACTAAGTGGATCAGCTGAGACAAAACAATATCGAATTAGTAAATAAAGTATGCATATTTAATAAAAAGAAAGCATAATTGTTAAATAGTAACAGATATATAGCAAAGAGGTTTTAAAGCTAAGATATAAGGTTATTACCTGCATGATGGCAATATTAGTCATAAATTTAAAAAATAAGATATAGTGGGGAAGCCCGAACCATATTGTCATTCTACTGCCGTATGGTGCGTACATGGTTCATTTAACATTAGTAAAAGACACAGGTAAAGTTTTGTATTTAATTCTATTCAGAATATTTACGCACCGTCGTCGATAGTTTTATTTTTACTTCGATACTGTTTCGACGTTTTCTTTAAAGAAAAAAATTCAAATATTGTCAGTGTTGTTTGATTCTAATACGTATTATAAGTTGTATATAAAGAGAGAACTATCTCCGCATTGCCAATACAAATTTGCATCTTCGTTTAAATGTTTTGTTTAATATAAGTATCTTGAAGTGATCACACTTGTAGATTTAGGATCGTATGAATGAAAAATATAATAGAATGATGTACGAAGGAGGATTCCTTTCTTAAATCATTACTAACTTTGAGTCCAAATAAAACACGGGCTCTATTGGTCTTTTCTCAACAACAATTATCAATTCTTACTTCGAAATCTTTTCGTTCATATTCTTTCGATTTGAGACCCCGCGCTGTCACAGCTTTTATTGTTACCGTAAAATATTTGACATCAACCTTTAAGTGTAAATGACAAATATTTGAAGGATAAATTATTTATTTTGTTTACGAGCAGCTGTTAAATTGTAAAATTAAATATGCTTAACGAATAATTTATAGTCTTATTAGGTATTGTATTTGTTTTTATTTAAACTATGATAAATTACTTGACACGTAATAAATTTGGAAATGTTATATGCATGGTGATTGTGGGTTTTACACACTTAATATATTTGTGTACAACAAAATTATAAAAAATGTTTTATTTAATATATTATAATAAAAACTATCTAAAGTTTCGTTAATTACGTTGAAGTTTTATAGTTTCATACCATTCGAAATATTATCAAATGTATTTAATTTAGATATGTATTTTGATACGAATTAAAACTTTAATATGTTATTGTAATAAAATTGGCCACTTTATTATTACACACTACTAAATATTAAAACTAAGACAATAACTAATAAACTTATAACAACAAAATGCAGTGAAAAAGGAAATTCTTTGTTTGAGTTAATATTTTAGGCTCAACTAAGTTAGATTCATGCAAATTTGAAGAACAAACATATAAAAAAAAACTTTTTTTTTGTAGCAGCTATGAGAATTACAGTAAAATAAACTGCAACGCGAATTTAAATTGAAAATACCTAAAAGGCACATGAAATGAAATGTAAAAAAAACAAATGAAATGTAAAAATATGGCAACAATTACTTATTGTAAATTAAATTAATGTCAAGTGTTTTGATAGTTTGAACTTCGTATGCGTGTAAGCGACATTGACAATGAAGCATGCCTGCACGCCAATAAAATGCCGTTTTGTAATTGTAAATAACTTTCAGTGAATTGTAACGAGTCGTACGTTGTGAAAGTATCTTAAGAGATGCTATTTGGCTAGGTATTTTAAGAGAATAATTTAATTACACTTTGTACGTTCATAAAGTAGTTTTCCGTTGAATAAAATATTGAAATTACTGTTATTTCAATTTTAATTTTTATGTTAGTTTGCACATTTAAAGTGTTTTTGTTTTAGACTTCAAACGAGTTTTATAAACTTTTTGAACAAATTGATAGAAAAAAATTTAAATACTGTATACTGACAAAGTATTTAAAAATTTAAAATTTTAATTATAAAAAAATTTGTTCGAGTTTAAAATCATTACATAAATTTACATTGTAAAGATATAATATTATTATGAAGTAATGACGTATTGATTTACACTTCTTCGTATTTATGCATAATTTTATAATAATTTTGTTTCATGTTATTAAAATTATCTTGTTGGGACACGTATCCAAATAAGCAAGGGCGAAACTGTTAAATTAAGCCATTGTTTTCTGATATTTTTTTTTACACGTTACAAACGAGCATTGTTTGGTCAAATTCATACGAATTGTGTGAAACAAAGGAGTGCTTATTAAATGATTACAAAATTTCTACTCTTGAATAACCATTTTATTAAAACATTAACCTTAATAGAAAACATAGTGAATTTATAAGAATTATGTCAAATATTCAGCAAGGACAAGAATTTGTATAACGAAATTATTTATATGAACTATTTGTGTATTGGTTTTTTACAATATTTCAAATTTTATGCTGTTGCATAGAGCGGGACGCCGAAATTGTGTTTAGAATGTTATCAATACTACAAAGTTAAAGATTTATGTAAGTAAAACCATTATGTTTCTGTTGTATATTATTTGTAAATGTGGAAGTCTATACAAGTTGTCGAGTAATCTTTTACGTAATATTTACGTTGAAAGTAGAGCGTAACTAAATGATACACAGGGGATTGCTACTAAAGAAAATGTCATTTTTATAAAGCCTTTATTTATAACTCACTACTACTTGCCCACTACTTGCTTTATTAATATTCATTTGTAACTTTTACTCATAACTTGGCTGCTGCCATCTTTCTAACCGACTTCATTTATTCATTGAATATTAATCGAAAGTTGTTTCCCATAATCGAGTTTACAGCGTTATTTTTTTTAAGCCTATCTTGTCTTGTAATCGGCAACTTATTTTAAGTTATTCAGGTCACGTTTACGAAAACTATAGTTAAAACGGTTCTATTTTAACTGTCTCGATCCGAGATGGAAGTTAACAGCGGCGGCGTAGACAGTCGTTTATTGTCGGACGGGTGAGTGCAGACTTGCGCAACACCCGGAGGCAACACGCTCGACCCTGAACTCAATTCGGGCGCGATCATTTTGCAACTAATCAGTGGTCGTTGCGCCTCTGGTACTCGGACCGCCACCGGCTCAAATGTAAACATTTACAGGCGTCGTCGGTCCAACTTACGAGGCCGTAACGGACGTGATGCACACACACCATCGTATAGCAATCTGACATGTCCACATCATCACTTAACAGAATTCTGCTTATCATATGACAAGCGATGATCAGAAACACAGCGAGGCTAAAAATATCGTAAGCAAGGAACACTTCCTATTGGATAATGGTCATTCAAGGATTACCGTCCTAGGACTATATTTACCTTAGTAATATTTTGAATTCATCGCTATATTTGATGTTTCTACGTAACCGTAATAATAAGGATGTAAGTATCAAATAAGTCAGCTGGTGTGTGGTGTTAATGTGTTTATATACAAGTGTCTCTGTAAATATCTAACTAATGATCGCTGTCACTATTTCATGGAATCATTGTTGTATAAATGTCAATACATAGCGATCGTGTTTGATAATAATTTGTTACTTCATCTTAGCATCAAACCAGTTAGTGAGGAACATTAATGGTAACCGGTATTAAACTTATATTTATATCTACATATCATCATCTTTCCGGTATCAAAAGAGCAAAATACAAATAATATAAGATGTTTTACAATTCGGCATAATAGAGCAACTTTACATCCTACAATTTGATTTTGTATACGAACGAAGAATTTGGTTAATTTTGGTTTCTTAAGGTCTTTTGGACTCTGATTCATAATAGGATATCCTGTATCTCTAATGGATGTTATAATGTTAAACATAGTTTAAGAGAATCGGCCTCAAAAAAATGTAAATAACATTTCAAATATGCTCAAACTGAGAATATATAAAAGGCTTGATCAGTATTGTTTTTGCAGAAGGTTAATCGATAAAATTTACATATAATTTTCAATATAGATATAGAAAAAAAAGTGCCAATTACATGATGAAAATGCAATAAGATTTACAATAGTGGCCTTAAAACAATTTGTATAACAATTAATTTTCTTCATGATAGTGATTGCTTCACGATTTTCCGATAAAATTTCCTTATTCGTGTACCTTATACAGAGGCTTTAATGGTAGAGTATCGGAATTGTTTACTCAAACAATCAGTTTGTGGAACCATCGACAAGTCCAAATTAACCTTGCTACGGATAATTATGTTAATTAAATCTCACCATGAAATTAGTTTTATCTTTTCTATCAGTAAATTTCTCAGTACTAATTGAACCTTGTTACATTTTTTTTTATCCAAATAGTTTTAGCTAGCTTCATTGTATAATTGCTTATAGTATTCATCTTTCTAGTTTCAACGGTTCTTGGATATTGATGATAGGAAAATTAAGATCGAACAAATATATTCTATCAGAAATTTACAAATTCTTACGAAAATAAATAATCATAATATTTGTTAAGCGCTGTCATGTTTATTATGAAATAATAAATTTCCGATTTCATTTATCTTTATAGCGGTTTTAAGTGAATGTGAAAATTTTGTTCGTTCTGTATTATTATTAACTGTCAATGCCATCTTCGCTTAATTTAGGTTATGTTTAGATGGTTTTTATCTAAAGAAGGTTATGTTATCTATAAGGCATGTGCTTCGTTCATGTTAAACTGGGTGTTGCCATTTTCTAAGCTTCATCATTATATATATTTTGTTTTAAGCCACACGAAGAGGCCAAGGTATTTATTGTTCTTCCAGGTAATCATTGTAAGTTGATGAAGCGTTCAATGATGATCTCTTTTGACCGACTTATATGAGGAAAATGGAAGATGGTTCAAGTAAGATCTTTTGTTGGTATAAAACTATTCAAAAGGCAAATATTTTATAAGTAATACATTGTAATAATCGGCCATTATAAAATCTTAAGCTATACTATTTATATTTGAGAATCTTTACACAAGTCATTTGTAAATTGACGCAACTACTTATGCTAGGGATGTTAACATCGTGATTTAAAAAAATTAGACAAGTGCTATGTTTCCCGAGTGACATCATATCAATATGTTTCATTATCTGTGCTAACTTGATATAAGCGTGAAAATTTAGTATTTAAAAATAGAGTTGAAGAAATTTTATTTATATCTCTTGATTTTGATAGTATTTAATAATAATAACAATAATAAATGTGCATGTCAACAATTAAAGAAACCTATTCTCATCTATTTTTCTTTATTATTCATATAAAAGATTATTGGTTTTTTAGAACTGACCGCACGAGTGAGAAAAGAAAATAGTTATTTTAACCTTATCAATTCTTAAATGATTTCAAATTGATTGATTTCTATGTTATCGTAATACATGTATTACGAACGCCTAACAATTATATTTCAAATGCCTAACTGTAGTATATTCCTATAATGGTATATCAAACCCCTAACAGTTAATCTGAAATCTCATGTCATGTGAAGTAGTCGTCGCGACCTTACGATACACGTCCACCGCCTCGCGCCTCACGCACTGGGAATACTAACGTCTACGAAACGCCTTGGTGGATCCTTGGCTTCAAAACCAATCTCCTTTCTTAGACTATTGCGTTTAATGAACGTTTTTCATTACGGCTACGAATCATATTATAATTTACTGGCATACCCCGACACCATACATCATAAAGGCTCTTTATTTGTTTTATGGAATATAGAAATAAGATATAACAGGTTACGTTGATTATTATACGGTCAAAGATTAGCTTTAAACTGTCTTTATCGTATAATTAACTCTCGAACAGTAATTATTTTTATAACACTGTTTCAAAACGTATAATTTAAATCTACCCATACATGTGATACTTCGCTGAATTTAATCACATATATCGCAATTCTCTATATTATATTTTATGTGCATTGTATTATATATTTATTTACATAGTAATTAATATATATATTTTATAGTTATATTTAATTGCATCTTAACTATGTGGCCATGAATATAATTCCTTTTAAAGCGAGAAATTTCCAATATGAATGTTAACGTATAAAAATTAACCTTTGAGTTTTACAATTAAGAATTTCGTCACAAGGTCAGTTTGAATGCTTTCTAGTGTTTAAAGTAAAAAAGATTATAACATATAAATTAAATTGATTAAGGGATTTATTATATTTTAATAGAATGCTGTAATCAGTCACATGATACTGAACGATGGTTTCATAATAGCTTGTATCATCATAATCTCACCTAAGAGTGTTTGTTGATGGGCTCCAAGCCTTTCCAGTGAGATCACAACACTATACGAATGGACGGCGGTGTCCGATACTATTGGTGGGGGCGCTGCTTAATCGAAATTCGTAAATGAACGCGCGAGTGCCGTGCGCCCGCGCAGTATGCAGGTATACTTGAGACTGGCACGCCACAACTACAACACGCCCTTTTATCACATCGCATTCACGCGCCTTCAACTTGACTCCTCGTGCGGACCATCTAACACCGTAAAGCAGGATGTATTATATTTAGGCAGAGCGTTTAATAAACAAACAACTTTTAAACTTCGCTAATAGCAGGTGTCTGGAGTTCAGAGCGCATAATAGGTTTCAAAGATCGACCTTACAAAGAGTATTATGAAAAAAATGTGGTCTTATGTATAAATTTCTGGTACTTTGTTGAGCTTTTGAAGAATTGATTGTAAGATAATATGTGGAAGGTTTTAGTGATAAAAAACTTTGGTGTTTAGCATTTACACTTTTTTATAAATTATAATACAATGTCCAACAATGGTCTATAATGTTATTCACTTAAAAATAGTGCAAACATCCTAATGAGGTGAGTGAGGTCAGTGTTCTTTGTTACAGGAAAATTTAAAGAAAGCCAGAGACGATATTTTTGTTTTTTATTTATATTTTTGTTCATAATTCAATTTATAACGCAAAAAACATACCTCGGACTTAATTTCAGGATTAACGAACGAAATTTAATTTTAAAATAGACATAATATGTTATTTTGTATATTTATAAATAATAAATTAAAAAATGCTTATAATTTGTTCAAAATAATATATATATACATGTATAGCTATGAAAGTACACTATTAATATTGGTCGCAAAAAAACAGAGGTTTAGTAAAAAATAAATAAAAAATCTTTATATCTAATATATTTTTAATTACAGTCGTATCTTGCAGAAACGCAATATTTCGTAAAATCAATTAATGGAATCTAAGAATCGAGTTTCAAAGACCAACTACAATACAATTTCTTATAAATGAAAAACATTGACAAAAAAACTTGAAACAAAATAACACAAAAGATAGTATAAGTAGGAAATTCCTAATTAAATTATTTTCTTAGAAGAACAAGTAACCTCACTATGTCGTAAATCCAGGTAATTCACTCGGCCACAGACTTTGAACTATAACATTAAATTATTGAAGACAATTATCATATAAGAACAGTTTGAACGCGGATGGATAGATGTTTTCTGCCATTGTAAATATCACCTTTTTATGTCGATACTGAAGTATTCTTACATCATTTGTTTAAATAAAGTAAAATACGCCGAAATACAGATATTAATTGAATCAGCTAAGCGGAAAACAGTCGATACAACGACTTTAGGTTCCGTCGTATATATATATATATACATGACATTATTATAAGTATCTTATGTAACTGAATTATGATTAACCATAATAAAAATAATTTTAGCTTAATTTAAACGAAAATATAAAGAGTTAAAAAAATATATGATTATTGTTACATAAAATTAATTAAAATCTTTATATTCCGATCCCTAACAGGATGTTCGATTTTTATATATAAGTAACTTGTATTTGTTTAATTTTTACGATTGAGTTGTAGTTTATTATGTATATGTTAAATATTAACGTTTGCTTAGTATGTGTTTTAAAAATATATATAGATACATACGTCTAATATAAAACACAAATATATAACATTGTGTTATAAAATTTTTGTATTAATAATACTCAGCTGTTAATATTATCTTGATTCATGATATATTTTGTTGGATTTACTCCTATAAGAAAGAATTTAGGTATTACCGCAAATTACTAACGTAATATCTGAGGGTGATTATGACAATAAACTTAAAAAAGACTTCGTAATGTCACACCAGTGAGTGTTATACGAATAAGTCTTACAAGAAAATGTCCAGTCATCCAATAATACCAACATCTAAAAATTTTGAAAGAATTTTTGAAATGGAGATAAATTTTAAACCAAATTAAACGAATCAATTTTGTGTTATGAAAATTTTGATGACATTTAATTTCATCTGATCTAACTTTTTCATTATATTAAGAAAATTATTTATAAAAAAAAATGCTATTATCAGAAACAATTCATGTATGAATGAATTATTAAAAAATGTACGTGTTCATTGATTGATAACCATTATCTGTTAAGATAAACCATATTTAAAGTTGTTTGAATTGAAATATTAAATAAAATATTATTGTTCTTGAATGTTAAAAAAAATAATGTGTTAGTATTTAAAATATCTACTTTCTAAACGATGTCAATGATAGTACACCTAGTGACATTCATTATTATGAGTGATATTGCGACGTAAAACTTCGACCTTGACTCGTCCATTATTAGTTTAAATAAATTCAGACGAAAAAAAAGTATTGATTCTATAATTTCGAGAAAATTACACGACAAAAAAAAAAACATTCAATGTTTGTAAATATTTTCCACTTTCTACTTTTTCATTGGCTTTAAGAACAATTACATCGAATCTGTTCCGATTATAATCGCTTACATGCATTTCTTTTTGGAAGTTGCTCAAAATTAATTGTATTTTGTAATGTAAGGTTTAAATTAATAGGAATGTTTGACTTTTTCACCGTTCTTTTTTTTACTTAGCAATACTTAATTTTATGGTTAACATTTAAAACACCTTAGTGTTTCTGTATTGCTTTATAAGAGACATTTAAATAGGTTTTACATAAAAAACTAATTAATAACTAATCAATAGCTCTAGATGTCGCGATCATATGCTTTCGTATATAACTAAAAGTAAACTATTGTCGCTAATTAATCAATTGTCCTAGAATAAAGCCATTATTTTTGAAAGTGTAGTAGGTTTAGAGGTAAATTATCAAGTTTCCTCCATGATATATACATAAAAGTGTAATAATAGTACATAGATACTAATTTAAGAGATAAGTGAAATACTTAAATTAGAATTTATTAACGTTCCAAATTCAAACGACATGTTTTTCTCATCACTGTTTTTTTAAAGCGAAATAAAACGTCAGCGAAGATCATGAAAATGAAAGCTTCAGTTCAGGTTGACAGTTGCCATAAGAAAAAGGTTGTATCAAACTTAATTTAGTTTCAAATGTATGTTTTTTAAATCTATGCTTAATTTACTTTTAGTCTCAGTCGAAACTTAAAACGGTATACCCCGGTTATCTAAACTAGATTTTACAGTTATCTGCTTCGTCTTTCGTTTTTTTTAACATGAAGTTTTTATATCACCGATAGAGTCCATATTGCTTACCTCATCGTGAAGAAAATAAGTACGCACTTTAATATAATGCAAATATAACATTGTTGACATTGACAGTGATTGATTTTTATATAATATTTTTAAAGAAAACACTATTTACTTATATTGAAGTTACAACTGTTTACGAGTGTTTCATACAAACATTTAGTCAACTTTGATTCGAATAAACGTTATTCAATAGTTTTAATCATTGTTTTGTATCACGATATAATTAAATCATTTTTGATTTTAATTATTGGTGTATGTAACTCAATGAACCCGTTGTGTTCTTTACCTTGAACTAGAGCAGAGGTAACAATTTGTTTGTCATTTAGATTTTATTTACAATAACAATAAAATATAATTTATTATTTCAAGGAATTACATTATTCTACTATTAAATACCTAATGGACGGTTATATAAAAACGACTATAAATCATATCAGATCTATCGTAATAAGTTGCATTCATTCCTTTTAAGTTAATTGTTATATTTTGAGAGTCGCTAGGTAAGTTTGAGGTAAATCAATATTTGTCATATATTTCTGTTCTATAAGTTCTGTATGTTACAAGTAAATTAAATGACAAAAAAAGTACAATATTTACGTACAACATAAAACGTGAATCGTGTTCTCTAGAAAATTTGGATCCAAAAGTATAAATACTTTAAAGTATTTTGTATATATTCATATAAAGTTAGAAGTGAAAATTAAGTTAGGAAGGTGCTAATTTTTAGTTTTGTCATTTATCGCATTTTGGTGGGATTTTCCTTAAAATATATTTTGTTTCTGAATAATGTATTATATAAGGACAAATGTAACAAATCTAAGATATACAACTGCTAGCGTTCAATTTCAACATCGAACCTTTGATGGTACCTTGAATTAAGAATTGTATTCTGACATTCAAATAGATCACATGCAGGATAAATTGACAAAGAAATACAAACTCATTACAGGGAGAAATCCGTCGTGTTGAAGAAATACGTGGATAAAGTTACGTTCGTAATCTATAGCACCTATTTTATTAACACTTATCTGTATTGAATTGATGTACTCGTATATTATTAAACAGACGGTCTTTTAGAAGACCGACCGAAAAAATCTTCGAAAACACTAAAAAGAAATACACATTCAACACTAAGCACTTGTATGTTTATTAGATAAATCCTAATATACTTTTACACCGAGGCTTTTAATTATGATCTTATGGTGAACCTAGCTAACAGCAACATCGGCGTCCTATCCTGAAAATTAATCGACACTCCCCTGTGGAAACGGTCTCATAAATTCTCATAACTGATAAATTCTTATAGAAATCTGTATCAGAAAATTTTTTCAATCTTATAAATATTTTTTTAACTGATAAATTCTGATACCCAGTTAGCTGTTTTGTATCAGAATTTATAAGACTTTTTCCACAGGGTCCTTATGGAAGATAGACCTTTGCAGGTGCGTTTCGTAACAAAATACTAGAGGATGTAAAATATAAAGAGTATAAAAGGAAACTATTAAAGCTTGGCAAATTAAATCAATAAATTTAATTGATTATAATGCGGTAATCTGCGTATTATTATACCAAGACGTGGAAAATTTATTTTGAAGGCATTTTAAAGACAAAACTACGTTAAGATAACCTTGGATTACAATAAATAATAATTTTTACTAGTCTCAGGACTTTGTCGGTGACACCAATATGTCTTT
The DNA here is from genome assembly GCF_018135715.1 of Danaus plexippus. NCBI lineage: Eukaryota > Metazoa > Arthropoda > Insecta > Lepidoptera > Nymphalidae > Danaus > Danaus plexippus. Next base: position 6,455,421 of record NC_083544.1, on the reverse strand, counting down.
CAGAAGATTCTGACTTATCTACAAAGAAAAAAACTGTCAAAGTCACATCTCAGGACCACGCTAAATGATAACGTACATCCTAGCAATAGGTATGAATTATCCTCCACAATTTTACACACATACCTAGATATGTTAAAGTTTTGTGAGGTTAAAACATATATGTATTTTTTTTAATACGTTTAATTATACAATAAAATAAGTTTTTCTCCTACTCAAGGAATTTTCAGGAAACATAAGTATTTGAGGAGGCATCGCATATTTTTTTTTATATAAACTTGTATGTATATGAAATATAAATTGTGTATAAAAGGAAGAAAATAATCGCAATTATAATCAAAAGTAATTATATTTAGTGACAAATGGCGATCTTATCGCTAAACAAAGATCTCTTGCAGTTAGCCGACAGTTATTCAACGATTACAACATTATTATATAGTTATAATTTTAAATACAAAAATATTTATTTTTTTTTACGACCATATTATTTATTCTGTATTGTATTTGACCTATTAAGGGTTGACTTGCAGAAATATTATAGTATAAAATCCGTTTTTTTTCGATATGTAAAGAATAAATTTAAATTCAATTTAAACAGTCTTAACTTTAAATAAGGATTTCGAGATATCGTTATGAAATAAAACGGATACAAAAATAATGTTCTTAATTGTAAGTAAATATAAAACAAAAACTTTGTTATGACTGATGATTTTTTTTTCATACGTCTATAAACCAAACGTCATACGCTGGCCAATGACCCGAAGAATATTCTGGTAAGTAACATGTGAGTGCTGCAAATAAGTTTTTTTTGTTATCGAGACTTTTTACTGCTTTCATTTCAAACGTCTTGGACGTGTTAATGTTTTCTTTTTTTTTAACTAAAGTTAAAAAGAAATTTTTTTTTTTTTTGATGTTATTACGGTTATTTAGTAATATTCTTGATTGGAGCAGGTATTTAATTTTTATATTATAGGTTAGGTGTGACGTACGTTTTTAATATCGACGATGATTTAAATGCCATGAATTATTTTATAGAAACGCTGTTTATGGAAAAGAACTGGTTGTTTAGGTAATATATATATAGAACAACCAACTCTCAGCTGTATGATAATTATTTAAGCCTATTAAAATATTTTATAGTCAATGATTTGTAGGAATATCTAATATTTAAGTATAAGAATGCTACATAGCATTTTCCAAGTTCTTATATAGCGTGCCAGTATTAAAACATTAATTTATAAAAAAAAAAAATCGTTTTCTAATTTATAGTTCCCTTTTTTTACTTTAACATATTTTTATATTACATCAAATACTTGATTATGATTATTAATAAACATGTTCCTAAAATAATTTAAATGTGGGTAGCTATATTTTGGTGCAATTGTTTTTATTTTGTTTTTTTTTGTGATGTAATTTTAAATAGAAAATTTTTAAATTTAGAATCTGGCAATCTATTATTTAAGTGAATGTATGACATCAATTAAAATCATCACTGTTAGTTGGTCATTATTAGTTGAGACATTAAAATTCCATGTTAAGGGATTTCGTTGTGTGAATTTAATTGAATAAATTCTTTTATCCAGAGACAGACAAATAAAAATCTTTGACAAATTGACCAACTAAAAGGTGAGTAAAAATTTAAAACCAAACACAGTTTTAAAGGTAACAGGTGTTTAAGGAGCATTGGAGGACTTTAGTACTTTTAAATCATACACAATTCAAGAGACTTTGTCTTAAAGATATATATAAAATTTATTCAAATATACCAAATTTAAAAAATATAATAACATTAAGTTACTCAACAAGATCTGATATAAACCTTTTTAAGAGAAAGCCATTGTTCTGGCTGCTCCTATGTATTTTCATTGGAACTTTGAGTTTAACTTTATATTCACGTAAATCTTCTCATAATATTTCCATATAATGGAATGTTCTCGGTATATTTTAGTAAACAAGTCTCATATCGTTATAAATTTCAACAACTCTTCAGCGACTTAATAGTTCAAAAGTTTCCGTGCTCATAAGGATCATAACTGAATATAATTCGAATGATCTGGTTGCGTAGTTGCGTTTTTTTATACAGAATTTTTTCCACTCAACTAAATAAGATAAATGTTAGTTTAGTTGTTCATGTTATAACGGATAATATATCTGAGAGTACTTCAATATAAATACACACACAAACACACACACACACATATATATATATATGTATATATAATGTCAGTTTTTCTTTGTACTGTTGTCAGAGTTGTCTATATGTTTTATATATGTTTTATAATGGAAAATACTATACCATCTTAATATACCTCTTCTAAGAAAATATATTTCTCAATACTAAGAAATTTTTATAAAATACTTATTGAATAACATTGCTTAATATTAAATAATCTAGTTGAAAGGGTCATTATACTTTTTTATTTAAATAAAAAAAATATTCAATAATTAATAAACATAAGCAGAAATGGAACTTTCGACCTTCGGGATAACGCGTCCCAGTCGTTTTACCTTTTAAGCTATCGTGTCCTTACTCGAGTAGTAGTATTAAATGTTCGAATAGTGGAATTAAGTATTAAAATATGTTAACCATGTCACATTACTTAATAAGTTAGTTTGATTACGTAATATATTCTTGTCCCTTTTCCGTATTTTTTTATATTATAAATCCAGCAAGTCTGGTCGGATATTTCTTTATAACAGGTGACTAACAACTCACATACATAATATATGCAATATTGTATACTACCTTCCTTGATGGAAGCTTCCAAATGGACAAGTTTGTATTAAAATCACAATCACGTCTTAAACTCGTTCCAAACTTTATAATATATATAATTTTTGAACATTTGTTTTCGTTTCATTTGGTTTTCCGGTATCATAAAAAGAACAATACTAAAGTTTTTAGGTTTTATTTTAAGTTAATTAATATTTAATAATATACATATATACGATTCGAACGTTGTAATTAGGGCGTATATTATTTTAAGCACAACTGAAGTACAACTAAAATTTGTGTATAAATTTTATATTAATTGTTTATTCCTAAAAATATTACTTAATTTACGAGTTATTTTTTTTTAAAACATATCAAGATATGGAAAATAATGAAGTTAATTTCTTCTAGACTCTTTTCTAATGTTTATAACCGTAATAAATGAAGAAAAATATATATGCTTAGAAGGAGAATAAATGTATTTATTAATTAATAGACGTTATTACTTTATTATAATGTGTGACGCACAAAGACTTTTATATAAGCAGTCAATCTAGATTCCGTATAAAGTAGTTGTAGCGCCTTCACAGTCAATATGTGATCTTGACCATCTTAAAACGAACGAAACTTATAATAGCTATTCATATTTTTGAATGCAAAAATATTATTAAAGCGATATATTTAGTATTAAATTAATTCATTCTAAGCTTTGAAGTTATGGGAGGATTTTAACATAAGATACACATGCTTTGTAAAGATCTGTACACATGTAACAAAAACAAATTTCATTTTAATATTGGTGTATAAACAATTTATTGATATGTTACGTCACTGGCTGTTTCTGATAAAGCAAAAAGGGTCGAACACGAATTAATTACTTTTGACGAGATTTCATACCAAGCTATGAAAAGCAACTATTAGTTCGGTGTAAGGCAATGGTTTTAAATATTCTTTTATTATATGAAAACATACAAGTTATATTTGAACGACATATGTACCAAAAATATTAAGATTTAAAAATCATTGCCACAAGTACAAACTGTAATACACATTTAGAAAGCTTTATATCGTACGAAATAAACAAGATGATTGCTATATAGATTTATTTCCAATATTTCATAATATATAAGTAAACTTCTATATGAGAACATGTGTACATATGTAAAAAACAAAGAAAATTGTTGTTATTATGATTAACCTATTATGACGTTATAAAAATAGTTATGGTTCCAGTTGTGTACGACCTGTCGGTAGATGTCATTACGAAGTGTTTCTAAATAACGTAAATGTATGTAATTATATTGTTTCAACATATTATTATATGTAGAATTAAGTACTCAGGCCAATACATTGTATCTTTGAATAATTTAATGTTTTTAAGATATAACAGCAATTGAAATTATTCAGATATGGAGAAAATTATTTTGTCCCTTTGTAGTTGTTAAGATAAGATTTCTTCATAGTTTAACATATACGAAAATAATATATATATTGTTTTTAATTTATTTTACAATATGAAAAAACCAATACTACTTCTCGTAAAAATTAATAAAACTCATAAATAATAAATACCCTGCTGATTTATTTTTGACATCAAGGCAGTCGATAAATCGCCCCAGTCTTCTAACAGTGGCCTCGTCATTATAAAGAGTCAGTGCTTTTTATATATATTAATGATTAAATTTTAATAATTCGATTAATTGGCAACTGCTAACTCGATGACAACATATTCTTTATCATATATTCTGACTTGACACTGTCATGTCATGACAGAAAAGATATATAAGGCCTAATGATAAATAATTTATTGACGATATATTAACTTATTCAATGTGTAATTAAATTATATATTTGTTTAGTTTTGATGAAATAGTGACAGTTATTCTTTGGTCTAATTTAACTTGGGATACATCAAGGTAACGTAATGGTTACAAAATATGTAAGTGTCGGCAACGCGTAAGTGATCCACCTAGTATTGCAGGCGTCATAACTTGCGGGGACATCTTAACAATGTATACTTAGTCCAATTTCCCATTGATACCTACGTACGGAGAATTAACAGTTCTTAATTCATAAATATTAGTATAAACATTATATTAGTATAAACGTAGGTATTTAAGGAGTAACGGGCAGTGCCTTGCATTTAGTGGGACAATGCAAAACTTGGATTGCACCCTATACACTGGTTTGATTAACGTGGTATAAGAAGTAAGGCTTTATTATAATATGTTGTTAAAAACTTAAAAAAAAAAACACCGGTTTTCGGGTTGCAAATTATAGTCTCTATGAAAATATTGCTCGATTAATATGCATTGTTTTGTTTCACGGTGTAGACAAAAATATTGATACTACGCACATTCATTTTAATCCGAAAAGAAAGTTCTAGAAAAACATCTTGAATATGTATAAGACTATATTTCTTAGATGTCTTACATCTAGCAATTACCACGTGTTAACGTTTCTAGTAATTTGCAGTAATTGTTTTCGTGGGATCAGTTAATTTCAAGACCGGAAAAGTCGCAAACCTTTTAATATGTGTTATTTAAATTTTTTTTAAGTCTATTTTATAGTGTAAACACTGCTTAAAATTTTATTGCTATGGTTTTTTTTGTGATTATGAGACGGAATAAATTTCGTATGACGTCAATTTTTTTCTGATTCCCTCGGTCTGTTTCCGTTACTTGAAAACAAAACCATCTAGTTGCATATATGTGGATCTCTTGTGGTCGTAATGGGTTTTACCCAATGCGTGTGGAAAATATTCCCTTATTAATATTAAATCATTATATCACAACAATCTGATTTCTGTACTTTTAGAGCGGAATATTTACATGATTGCGGTTTTAATACTTGCTATTCAAGAAATAAAGTAAAAAAATAAGTGGTTTTATAACCTGCATAGTTTATTTTAAGATTTATTACACTTCATAGTTTTATTGTTTGTTAATATATTTGTAAACTTTCTTTGTTTAAAATCTTATATATGTGATAATATTGCAATCGAATAATCGAGTCTTCTTATAATAATTTGTCAGTATTTGATTTTTGTTTTTTTGCAAACAAAAATAAAAAAATATATTTTTCATGAAACAGGTAGTTACTATTTGTGGTATTCCTGTCTTATCTTGTGTAGTTGTTTCCGGGATGGTTAGGCTGTTTTTATGTACATCTATTTGAACTGTTCTATTCGTAATTGGTATTTATACCGTGTATATACGATACGATGTATATGTTTATAAATAACAAAACGTTGTTAACATACAACGTTTAGTTATTTTAAGATATAAAAAAAAATCGTGAATCGCGACGACGACCCATTGAAATAAAAAGTCGGTTTGCATCGGTGTAAGGTTCATTCACTCCGTCATAAATATTTAATCATTTGTAATGAACACAGAGATCTATTATATTTATAATGGAAAAAACTTTTAATAGCAACTCCATGTATATTTAATCACTGCTCAAGATAATGTACAAATAAGACGTTGAGGTTGCAATTCATGTAGCGCAATTATAATGAACTCTGTGACGGACAGATGCTTGCTTTATACTATAATAAATAATAATAATAATTAATATATTACATTGAACATAAAGAGAAGCGGAATAACAATGTTGCATGAAAATTACTTTAAAGCAACCGAAATTCGAGTTCTAGTACATTTGTTTATATAATTTTTTATTATACGTATTAATTTTCTAATATACATATATAATTATATATTAAATTAAAACAATATATAATTTCTTGTATATTTTAATTAAGTGGTTCTTTATGATCCTTTTTTTTTTGCGAGCTTCACCCAAAATGTCTGACGCACATAAAAGAAACAGTAACAGAGGTTAGTGGTCAAACTTTGACGTCAGCGACCGTCTGATACCTCATCCTATTTAAATGTTATTATGATAAATTGTAATTAAAATACAACCATTACGTATTCATTACAAACAAAGCGGACGGGATTCCATTCCGATCGTTGACAGATATCCACGTGTTTATGACAAACACTCTAACGTATTATTGTAATTAATATACATTATATAGGTTTTGCATTATCTGTATTTTTTTTAAATTATCGATAAGTTTTATATTATCTGTGTTTTACTTTTTATATGTTAACATTATAGTTTACAAATGTCATCCGTCCAAATGTTTGAGTGCCAACAATATTTAGGCTACGCAGCAAAGACACGACGAACGTAATACGATTACTAATAAACAAATAAAAATTGTTTTCTTTTTTTCCAATTTGATGACTTATATATATTATTACCTCCAGCTTACTGCTTAGTATTTAATGAGTGAAAAAACAACGAACAATGTCCTTCGATCGTTGGCGTGATTAATCTTATTTGATGATTTGTTTCATCTGGTGAATGAGGTGTTTTGTAAGACAGTTGAGTTTTATTAATAAGAATATATTATATTTTATAAATATTGTTAATTGTAACGAGGTATTGAAATGTATTTCCTTTAGCAGAATTTTATACATTTATCTGGCATATTCGCTGCGGGGACTTCCCTCTAGTTTAAAATAAACATAAGTATATCTTTGTTTTTTTTTTTAATTTTATACAAAAAGAAAAAAATGTTTATACAGTTCGTATACTATTTTGATCTGACAATAATTTTATATTTATATATTTAGTAAATGAATGAGGATGTTGGGCTTTATTTAACTATGAGTCAATAAAAAAGGGTAATTCAGTCGTCATCAAGGAAGAGAAAGATTCCCATCGTCTGGGTGTGAGGCGCATAAATATTTACACGTCGACTTTGTCGCTGTGTTTTTTAATAAATTTAATTCAAACAAACAATTCAAACTATACTATATTACTGTTTTGACGAATGTTTCAAACTCTATCTGATGAAATAGATTTTTAACATTGTTTATTTCTTCAGAACGTCATTCAATATGGTATTTGAATTTTTTATTATTTTGACGTCTGTGGAAATTACCCTCGTCATGCTGTTCTCTAAACATCATTAGGTTTCATGTATTAATACGATATTTGAACTATCGTGTGATGTGGGATCCGTTATAATTAAACTTGTTTAAAAATAAAAATCGTTTTTTTATAGATAAAAATATTGCCAATCGATATTTCTTTTCTTCTTTAGTTTCATATCTATAGATATGTTTAATCAGAATTTATTCAAGCAAATTAAATTCTCATTATTTTGTATAATCTTTATGGATGCGATAAATAACAATCATTGAATTATACTCACAAACTCAATCGTCGAATGTTATTCCGTGTTTCGATTCTCGTTTTTTTTGACACGTTTTTTTTTGCCTTCGCTTCATAACTGGAGACTAATCTTAATTTAATAATCCAGTCAGAGTATAATTTATTTATTTTTTTATCAAAAAAAAAGATTTTTTTTACGTAAATTTGCTACATTGTGTTAGCTATGATATTGTTGTTATGATTTTATACACTCTGAATAAATTAAATATAAAAACTCTTTACTGAATTATATAATAATTCTTAATTTACATCAGTTCCCTTATAATTATCCTAAATGTCATAACGTATAATGAAGGATAAATGATAAATTTTATTTAAAATATGACAGCTGTCAACAAGTTCAATGCATTGAACTTTAGACCATTACTATACAGATATGATTTTACTTAAACTACATTTACTATATCCCTAAAATCGGGAATATTTATAGCTATTTCGAGTTACGAAGATTTGAGGTCATTGCCTTAAGGTCGTATCCCACCAAGGTTATAAGCTGCTGCAAATAAATATTATATGTATACATTATTATAATAAAAAATATGTTAGCATATATTTATATTGGACAATAATATTTTATATTCAATAACGGAGAAAATTTTTCGTCAGGACTTTGTATCTTTACTTCCTTAATGTTAGATTATCACAAGATTTTCATCGTAATTTTTCAACGGAAAACTGTTTGAGATAACAATTATAAAAATATAATTCTAGTAAGTTAACTACAAATAAAGTTATACAATACAAGAAAACCTTTACGACTATATTGTGTGGTTTAAAATATATAGGTACTTGTGAGTATCATAATAACATCTCTTAAGAAAGACATTCTCACAATTATCCTGGAATTAAAAATTCGTAGACGTCTACGACGTAGCACAATTTATATGTACAACTTCATAAATTTAATGATTGTATGTTAAATAAAACATCTTATATTTATTAATACGTGTACATTAAAATGTAAGTCGAAGTATATAATTATATATTGTAATTTATTAAAATTGTTTTTGTTTGAAATCGTACTCAAAAAAAAAAAACTCTAAAGAAACATACAGGAATAAAATCGCTTTAATTTATAATCAATAATAATAAAGTTTCTTTGTTACCAACAAATGTGTTTTAAAAATCTTCGATATACGAGTATTTAATATAAAAAATAGATAATATTTTAAAGAATAATTAATATAGAATCCGATAGTGAGGTGAAATACCGATACCATTTCAAAAAATGTGACGTGCAAAATATATTGTGAAAATGGGAATAATGCTGATTTAAAATATTCATTAATGAATGTTGAATATGTTGTATGCATAGTGGTTCAGTGCTTATGACATCACGTGTCGCCTCCTGTACGATCAAAAACGTGATTCAAAACTAGATATCACCGATAAATTGATTATGGGACACCGTTTATTCAACGTGGTTCTTGAGAAATAGATTTTTACATTATTAATTATTCATAATACGATAACCGAACAAATCTGAACTATTCGACAAATTTCAACTATTCGTCTTTAGAAGGCGTCGTTTATAAAAATTCTTATGTAGGTGAAAAGTGTTAAATATATTTCATGCTATAAATAAAGTCTTTTGATATGATTTATAATTTAAAGTGTAATAATTGATTGTGAGCAAGTTCTTACAGTATAGAGCTTTATTTATTTCTATTATAGCCGTTTAAACTATAGACTATTACAGTTATTTAACGTTCCCAAAAAAAAAAAAAAAACACAAATCTTCCACCCACATGCAATTTGAGAATAGAATAATTACAATAACTTTAAAAACTGCATTGCTGTTTGCTAGAGAAGATTTTTTTAACTAGTATCTTAATAAGTTTAAAATATTGTATAATATTTATTTATTTATTTTTTTTAAACAACGAACCGTTGCCCCTATATGTTTTAGATTAAAAAACCTTCGAATATCTGTCAACTCCTTAAAGTTTATGTAGAATACCTTTAAAACATGTTTGATCTCAATTAAAATGTCAAAGGGACCTTGCTTCGCGTGAAATGTATAAAATAAAATAAATGACATTACTGTAACAAAAGAAAATACAAATAAGACATTAAATAGGAAAAGTTATGGGACATTAGTTTTACACACTATGAGTCCTTTAACGGGGAAATGATTTATTAAGTTACTTATTAATTTAGACCTTGGAGCGCAGGTATTTCTCATGAATGACTTAAACCGTTCAAAGCCATAGATAGTATATGGGAAAACCGCCGAAGCTTGTCGCATTGTTCTAATTAAACATTTGGAAACAAAAGTTGAGTCCTCTATGTGAATGTTTATTTTTGTTTTAAAACCGGTTCCGATATGACATATATTTTAACAGCTTTAATATCGTTTATTCTCAATGTCTTCGATTTAATATTCTAGGTTATGAGAGTGAATATATATATTACTGAACACCTTCATTTGAAACAATTCTTTTTTCGATTGTGATACAATAACAAATAAATTTATATTATTTATATTTTAATTACAGATACCTTCAAAATAAATGAAAGTTTAAGGTCTTACTTGTTATAGCACTTATGTTTTTAATCTATTTTATAATAAAAAGGAGTATTAATTCGAAACATAAAATCATTTTGTGTAAACAAACTTATAGTTCTAAAATGCTAAACAAAAGTTTCAGCGCACTCTTACTAAGCGTTTCCCGGTTCGCATACAAAAAAAAGTTTATATGAAAGAATGCTATACCGAAAGGAAATTAAAAATTAGAAATGTTTTGATTTTTAAAAAACAATATGAACATTTAATTTACTGACTGGAGCCATCCCATATGCCATAAAGATGTGAAATTTCTTTTTTTATAGGAATTCGAGACGAATTGAACCTTTTCTAAACAGAATATAAGTTGACAAGGTCTGCTATAATTTTATATTCATATAAAAAAATGTAATAGGTGTAGGTTTAACGGGCCCCTATCTAACACGTTTCACATAGTAATAAATGTTATACATTTTGTTTTATATGGAATTGAATATGATCAGGAATTCGACTGCACGACATATTTTTTTGAATATTGATATCAAAAAAAAAAAAATTAATATCTCAAAAAGTAAATTAGCCTAAGATACTCCTTGTAACATCGACTATCTGCTAGTTAATGTTCTGTCTGGATCGCTACGGTCCTATCAAAGATTAAACGAAACAAAAGTTAAAAAACAGCTTTTACTTTGGTACATGTACCATCACTTCAATAAAAAGACCTGAGTTTAAAATACAATCAAACTGTTTAATTTTATTTATTTTGCATACATAGAACAAAAGCCTCAGTAAAATAAAGAATAGATAGTAATTAAAAATGGCGTTAGAATGAGTTATAAAAGTCACTGATTTCTTAATTATGCGAGCATAAAAAAAATTCAATACACAATTTGAAAACATACAAATCCGTTGAACAAACCAAATTATTTTTTTTATTGTTAATGATGTAATAAATCATCTTACGTACATTGTTAACGTTACCAGATTTTGAGTGTTTATATTGTATTAAAAAATCTGTAATGATTAAATACATTTTCAATAGATTTTTTTTTGTTTTCATGTAACTAAAGTTTCAACTATTCAAACAAATTAAAAATATATATCTACAAAGAGGTTGTTTTTGTCAGACGATCACATGTCAAACAGCCATATTCACACCAATCTAAAATAATGATCGCATTTGTTATTTAGGCATGCATTTTTATGGATTTTAACTTGTAAAGTTACTGCCGGCTTAATTAACCGTTGACATTGAATTGAAGATTAATTACACGTTACGCTGCCTCGCAACATAACAAAGCTTATAAAATGCACTTAGCAATATATAATTTGTTGCTATGTAGCGTTATAATGCAAAACGTATTCTATAAACACGATATAGTGCCCTTGTGACCACGCTCAATATGTAAATGGGTTGCGCAATATTTGATGAAATTGTTTAATTGATTTGAACAAAACGGATATATTTCCGCATTGGTCCAGAGACTGCTGGACCACCTTGGACAGCAAGGTGACAGCCGGCTGACCTTCCACAATTCGCCAATTAAACATGAGAAAATGCTATGCTGTGTCAACGCCCGAACCTGGTAATTATATTGGACCACGTGTTTGACATTAAAATAGCGCGGACTCCGTGAAATTTGTAAAGTTTATTTGAAAAAAATTAAATCATAAACATTAATTGTAACTTTCACTATTTACAAAATTAAATAATGAGACTATAACAATTTAGACATCTGCTAAGTCTATTACATGGCTGCTCTAAAAATATACGTGTCGTATATATTATAGAAAATATTATATGTCATACATATATTTCTATGACATATAATATTACATTTTATATATATATATATCTCTTACAGTACATTAAGTGACAGTTGCACTTATATTACAATATAAAAGATAAAAAACTAATTTCCTTAGAAGTAACTAAGTCATACCACTTTTTTAGTTCAACAAGTTTTCTTCATTGTAATTTAAATTAAACTAAAAATATATTATTTATGAAAACAGATAAAAAAATCACAAAAAGTCATTAGAATGTTAGCATGTTACATGAATATTCATCATAAGTAAACAGTGACAATGAAATATATTAGGTATGTCGTTTTGCATATTTTTATAGCCTATTAAAATAATTCGAAATTTCGCAAGCCTCGTCCGACAGGAAGAAACATTCCGCCTTGATAAATCTGTGATTCGCGGATAAGTCGTGCTAAAAAATGTATAGCGAAATAAGACGACCTTCAAATATTATGAAAGGTTCATTGAGAGAGAGTATGATTGTATTGGAACGATGTATAACACGTCTAACTAATAGCTGTCATATGAAACAGTTAGTACGTCAGGCGGAGTTACGTCAACTTATAACTGAGATAATAATATTAATTTATTTGACAATTATATTCATTTTAATACCGAATGATATAAGACAAACCCATGAAATCAAAAGCGAGCACATACTTATACAAAAAATTAAGTAATATTTTTGTGTAAGGCAATAGCCTAGCGTAGCATAGCCTATATCCTAGCCTGGCCTGTAGGTTGTGAAATTTAATAATGTATTTTTTAAATCTTCTGATTGGAGTGTGTATGAATATATGTGGTTTTTTTTTATATGTATAACAATATATTGTACAGGATAAATGAATTCAACATTACTTACTTAAAATATCGTTGATATAAATAATTCCTTCATTTTATTTTATTCATTTTACATGTTCGTAAATAATACAAGGTTATTAATTATGCAAGGTCAGTAACTATGCGTTTTAATAAAGATATATGTAAGTCTTTTTAATAATTTGTTTCCCTATGAAATTCATTTATTTTGTCATGACTCATCCGAAAAAGTATCTGGATTTTAAAGAGTTTTATCAGAGTAATAAGTAGAGGTCTTATGTCAAAGTGACCGATTTAGTAAATTTACGGAAGTTACCAGTGTTACCAGAATCATAAAAGTGATATTACGTAATTTTATTTGATTACACTCGACATTTTTTTTTTTATATCAGCTTAATCGATGGCATATAAATGATTTAACCTTTGTTTGAAATATTAAATTCATTATTCCGATGTCGATTTTTATATATATATTTTATTTAAGGCCGCCTTAAATTAATATATATTTTAGGGAGCGGTTTCTATCTAAATCGCAGATTTATTTGGTAATAAATAAGTATGTTTGCATACTGAGATAAGACAAATGTTGCTTTAAAGATTAAATTTCATACGAGGTGTTTTTTTTAGCTATCTTTTACTTTCAACAAATAAGAATTTGTGCTAATATTTAAAAGAATGTGTTTTAATATTATAATAGTTAAAAACAAATTGGTATTCAACACTATATGATTGGTATTGTTATGATGACTGCAAACAAACAGTTAATAAATACCACTGGTCATTAAAGATCCTTAGTTAATTAAAAAAAATATATATAGAAAATGGATAAAAGAAGAAATGAAAATTTAAATTGGGTACACATGGATATAATGTAAAATGATCCAAGTTACAGAGACGAAACTTCTCAGCATTCCATGGATTTACCGGTCAGGCGCCGGGTCCCATTGTGTTGAAGAGAAGTTGATATTTTTATATTATAAAAAGGATTACATTTCTACACGCGTATATCAGCAAAATTATATTATATGATATTTTCAAAGATTAATTCAATATGAATTAATGATTATAATATTAATAATACTATTACTTATGCCATCATACTTACCCGTGTATGCGCTGACTTTCAGCTTTTACGAAATAACCAAAGTCTGGTGTTTACAGGCTCTTGCTCTATTATTAATTTGAGTTTTAGCAGTTCGCTGTCTTCTTTCAATGATACTGACGAGTTATATAACAATGTTTAAAGTACAGGCATCAATTTCTAAAAAAAAAAATCAGAACGTTTAAATTATTATAAGTTGGAAGAATATTTTATAATTTTAGGTAATTATTAATGATTAAATGCATGATCGCGTCGAACAATACCTTATGGAATTATCGTGTAATGTACAGATTACATAAATATTTATATTTAGTCTAGTATTTAATGTGTGAAAATAAACTGAAAATACGGATACGAAAAATTTATTATCAATCACGTTATAAGTAGGCACTAAATGAATTTACATTTGTTGACGACAATTTGTGTATTTTATACGAGCAAAGGTCACTTCCATCGCATGAGTGTTTGTTTTGTGGTCTGAGTTTAGTTCCTTGGACAAATGTTATATAAAATATTGAAGATACGACATATCCCTTGTAATTATTAATACGATGTAATAATAATATCCATAAAGAGACAAAATTTATTTTTTTCTGACTGCCAGCTTTTTTAATATACTGACATATCTAATCTATTTTCATAAATCTGTTCCTAAAATAAGGTCGTATATATTTTAAATGTGTTTTTCGCAAATTTTCAGCAAAACGGTAAGTTTTATCATGAAAATACCTCAGACAAAAATTGTAGGTCATAAAATTATCTACATAAAATTTATTAATACTTTTTTTTCTATTAGCCACCGGTTTTGAGATATAACGATTCAAAAAGTTGTAAAAGTTGTAATCGTCATAATATGCATGAGTACCCTACGTATATATACATCTCTACAGTTTAAATATATATATATTCTTAATATTACCTAATAAAAAATGAAAAATTATACCTTATATTGTTACGCTTATAATAACAATTTAACGAAGCGAAGTAAAATCGTAAAATATCACGTTATTGTCTCCGTCATCCACATATAAGAATCTTTAAACACGACAGCTCTAGAGTCATTGTATTCTTTGTTTGTTTAAGACATTTGTTTAAAACACTCTAATATTAAAGTAAACAAAATGTAAGAACCGATGAAAAAACGGAATAGGCAAAAATTATTATACGAAATAAATCATTTTACAATAAAATTGGCATGAAAAATGGCAATAACATTTATAGGTTTTCAAGAATATAAAAAAAGAGAAAATTATATGTAAGTTCTAATGGTATTTGGATAATAACTTAATGATATTAATTTTGAGTTATCAATGTGTTCGCGATATTATTTACTAACTCAAAATGTTCCTTATAAGTTAGTTGTTAGTATATAAAATCATATTTTTATATGTTAAATCTCAAGGTGAAGGGTATGTACGGCGTAGAATATAATGTGCAAATAGTTGTCAATATTTACTCCGGCTGTATCCAATGATGACAAGATTGTAGTGTACTGTAAACGCTTCCTATCCGACTTTTTTATATTACTGTTTTAACTTATGTATACAAAACACTGACTACGCCATCATTGATTCATACCACCTGAACAGCCAATAGAACTACTGTCAATACTCATGGATGCCCTTCATTACATTCAGTTTCCGCATAATATTGCAATATTTGATTTCAATAGTACGTATTTGAGATGATAAATTCAACATTTGTTTGATATTTTTACGAATGCTTCATAACTATAAGCTCACATCGGTTAAAAACTGCGTTTAAGAGAAGCACTGTTTTATATTTAAACATCTATATACTATATGTAGGCGTACATTTTAAAACGTTTATTTCATATTTTCGTACATGTAATACATTTTTCTTTTGTATAATTATATAAAAACAGATGACGTATTACCTACCATGTTTTGTTTAGGAAACAGACATTTTGGAAGTTTATCAAACCGAAGATATAAAATAATTTAATTTCACAGTTTCTAACTTGAAATGTATGTGTATCATGTCGTACGTGTCTTGTAGGAAATGGGACCGACATAATATGGATATGTCGGCATATGGATTGGCAGTAAACTATATCAATTTTCGTCCAGTTACCGTATTTAAAGATTATTTAAAATAACCAGGGACAGATCTAAGAAATTTGTCGATTTTTTATAACCTTAAAAACTGTGGTTGATTAATATACAGATTGTATTAATATTTTTTTAATGTTCATAGAATCGAATACCAGTATCAAATATCTTTTAGCTTTATGTAAATCATAAAATCATTTTAAATGTTAACCACTAGTTAGCAGTAAAACATTAAAAAAGCCAGACAAAGTGACCCAAAGTAAAATTAATAATTTAAATAAATCAGACATCAGACAGAAGGTGTCAAACGATGTTTAATGTTTCGTGCAAACATTTAGATTTCTGTGACATAAACATAAAGCAACTGTTTTGACGTATTAAAATGGCGTCAACCTCATCAATAACTTGACGTCAGTTTAAAATTAACTGCTTTTATCATGACAGAGCGTTTAGTTGACGTTTTTATAAAATTATAAATATATTTTATAGTAATTTTTTCATAATATAATTATTTCGTTAGGAGTTACAAACTATGTACGAGTTTGTGGATCTTACTATGTTGAGGAGTAGCGCCATCTACCGCAAAATAGCTACTCCTTTTTATGACTAGATATGGAAGATATGCTAGCCCTTTCCCACCGTTTCCTCTCTCCTCCATCGTCAAGGTCGGCAACGCATTCGCAACATCCCTTATCCTCCAGTTGTCCAAGGGCGACGGTGACTACCTTCCATCAAGTACGTCGTTTGCTTTAATATACATAAAAAAATATGGACGACTACGAATGTGCTTTGATAAAAAATCAAAGATATGCACATCCTAAATGAAAAATTTCGTTAGAAAACCAACAAAATTTCATATCCAAGCTAGGTTATACATTTAGGCAACGTAAATGTTTAGATTGAGTAGCGGGTGTTGCTGTAGTGCCATTCACCATAAAAAGCGTTCTAGTGCTCTTGTTTGTCATTGGAAATTATAGTTGTTGGGAGCTGATCTGGAAAGTACTATATGATGAAAGAACTTCTTCCATATTCTGTCTTGCCTATAAGAAGTGAAGTAACATCTGAGACTTATCAATCTTATTTGTTGTGGTCATCACGAGATGACAAGCGAGATACTCAAAGCTTCTCCAGACTTTTGGTTTGGCTGATGTGGAACGTGAGTGTTTTACGTGGTTCAGTAACGATAGGTTTTTTAAATATTTTTTTTTAAACACGGTAGGTTGGTAATAGTTTGTAAAAATTGTACTTTTACACAATCACTAAAACCAATTTCTTCAACGAGCCCTTCAATCTCAAATCAAATATTTCACCGTTAAAGTTTAGTGATGTAAGTGAGGCAATGAGACATTTCTTTCAGCATTTTATAAGACCAGTCGGCAAAATGTTTGTTTGTCAAACCAATGTTTCCTACGGATCGTTTTATCATATCATAGTTCTACACGAACACGACCTCTCGTGTTCCTGTAGAACTATGGTATCTAACAGCTAATTAAATAAATTGTGAATTATTGTTACCGCTCAAGAGTGTACTGGCAGTTAAACATCCATTGATGATCAGTCTGACTGATAATATGTTCCACATATTATAAAGAATAGTTTTTGATTTATTTTTACGCATCCTTTACTTAGACTTTTTAGTTTTTAGTTAACGCTCCACCAATAGTCATGAACTTATGCATATATGTATTTTGTTACAAATATACATTGCTTATAGATAAATCATGCTCTACCAAATTACGTTACCTAGGGGTCCTTCAGGCCCCTTCGTAAAAGCGTTATCCAAGCCGAAGGCTAAGAGCAATACAGGTTAAAAAAAATGCTCTGCTAATTTTATTAATTCATTACTTTTATGATATTTCCGGAGTAAAAAATAGCCCAAAAGTTGTTATTATTGCGATGTAATATGTTAGTTAGTTCAAAAATATAGCTAGTACTCTTATAGTAATTTTCGAACACCGTACCCGTTAACCCGAGTATCTTTGTAAATTGCAAATTAATGTCAAAATATTTTCGTTATAAACTAAGAAAAAATATAAAAATAAAAACAATTTTCCTTATAAAGATGACTTTTTGTTGTTGACTAATGCAATGTAATGTATTTAAAAAAATATTTTGACAATTCCATTATGACTATAAAAAATTCAATAAACAGAATATGAAATTAAATAACAATGTTTTATGTTACTTTGACATTAAGATAAAAATTATCAACTGTCCATTAACTAGTAATCGATTTTAAAAACAATTTATATTCATATTTTTATCGTTTGGAACTTAATAAACTAGTTATAAAAATGCGATAAAGACTGCATACATTGTTTCTAATATCCGAATACAAGAAAGATGTTACAACGGTTACTTGATGTAATATGTTACAACTAGATTTATTAATTTTCTAAAGTTTTTTAAAAACATATAAAGAATTATAGTTAACTATAAAGAGAATCCGATGTTTTACTTGTTAGTTACTAACTATTATTAAATGTTTTTACAATAGCATATATTATTTTATAAATACATTTTCCGCATAACGCTCATATGAAGTACTTTTTTATTCTATGGCTTCATTAACATTGACATGAAGTACTAATGATTGACAGGCGAATAACTTTTTTTTGACGTTTATAATATCAGTTTACTTAGATATAATTTAACTAATATTTCAATTTAAAAATTCTACATAAAAATGTCTGTTTATAAATATTCTTATCTCCGAGTTCTATGACATGGATAAGTTTAAGCCACGTATTAAGTCAGTACAAATATAGGTTAGGTATAGATATAAAATATTGAGACGTAACTCGGTTTGATAGCTATTGTCTATTGAGTATCGAACTAGATTTCTTCTTTAGAAAGCATTTTGGAAAGAAACCAATGCAATACCTTGACAAGTTAGGTGTTTGTATCGAGTAGTTTAAGTATATTATAAGCAGGTATTATGATACCACGGATGAACGTAATGTGAGATGATAAAAACACCTTTTTGCAACAAAATCCTATGTGAACAAGTTTAGCAAATATACTTTATTAATGTAAATACAGTGTTAATATATTTATATATCATGCTTTACAAATATATGTAGTTATTATTGTAGATACTTACAAACTAGATTTTAAAAAGAAAATACTAGCTTAGACCATCAAATTTAGATATTTCTGACAACTATTAATGAAAATATATTGCTATTCCAGATATTAAATACAAGTAACAAACACTTTTAGTTAATGAAATATGAGAATTCGGATTTTACAGTGAGGAAAGTTAGTGTATTGAATAAAAATGTTCACACGTCGCATGTGTTATTATTTGATGTAATCCATTTTACCTATGTATAGTATGAGTTTATAAAAATATGTACGTTTGTGGAATAATACTACATATATATAATGAAACGAACAGGATGCGGGCCACTATTTTGCATGAGCACACAACATACGAAACGTAATTCATTTCTCATACATTAATCTACGTTACTGCTGTAATCTTTAAGATTTATAAATTTAAACTTGCAAACGCTCCGTATGTAGTGTGGACGCAAACTTGTGATTATTCGGGATTCGAAACTGCGACTTCGGGCTATCGAGTATATTTTGTCCATGCAAAAAAATAATAACAATATAAATAGATTTAAGAACTATTTTTTTTAAAGAATTAAGCGTATATCTTTAATAAAAGCACCCTTACTTGTTTCAATAACTAAGGATGGTGTTATTTGAGACAGTGGTTTAAAATTTTATAACTTTTCACAAAACTGAGCCAGTACTGAAAAGCCAGTTTGAAGTCACAGGTTTAAGTGGTGTTCATGTTGATAATCATTTCTATAGGTTTATAGATATTAGATATGGATTCTTTTTTCATCTCGATAACTATCTTAACATTACTTACCCAAACCGCTGATATGATAAGAATCTTTACAAACCGGCTCACAATATTCGATGACTCAACGTGAAGGAGTTTCTAGTGAAACCATTTTTACTAGAAAATATATCTTGTTAGATTACAAAGTATATTTGAATATTCAAAGTCCTTGGCCTTAGAGAATTTCTCTTAGAATATTCACACAGTAAGGCCTCATTTTTAAGGTTGGGTGCCTTAATGACGACGTTTAAAGGATTTCGTTGTACGCACGAGGTTGTATGACACAACTAACAGCGTTCATCTCAAGGACCGGCTGGGAGTGTTGCTTAATACAAGAACGATTTGCAATAAGTATTACGGGTGACTTGTTTAACGTTGTGTCACACCGATACAGCGGTAGTATTAACGGACATGTTTTGAGTATTCTTTATGTGGCGTACTGTATAAATTCAACATAAAAAATCTTGAATATAGTTTAACAAGTAATTGTCGCTATTTAATATTCTAATGTTAAAAATTAGACTCAGACATGTCTATAAAACCTTTTTTTAAATAAATGCGTGCAAGTGCAAAAAAACGTGATTCCGTATTTTTTGGTTAACATAACTCATGGAACATTATTATGCGTACTTTAAACTGTGAACATGACAACAAACGTTAATTGCGGAAGAAGTTTGACGGTCAAATGTTATCACAACACAGCAGCACTGACCGAGGTATGAATAATTTAAACAAACACTCTGTAAAATACTTTATTAAAATAATAAATAATGGTTGCAAAATAGGGAACTCGCAGCTAATATTTGAGCAAGTGAAGACTGTCCTTCAGCCCATAGCGACCGCGGATTTAAAGCACAACAGAACCTGACAAATAAAGACACGGCAATGCTTATCTTACCCTTGATGCCGTTAAGAGTGCATCCCCAAATGACATTTGCAATTTATTCAATATGAACGTTAATATATCCACCAATAGGAGATGGATATACGTGCAGCGAAACTCGAGTAAATAAAATCAACCAATAGGATTATTCCATTTTTAAAATCTTCATAACGATTTTCAAAACGGAGCCATCCCATTGGTTTATATATTTCCATGCAACACGTCATTGGTGGAAATGCACAGCAACGAGTCGAGCCGACGTTGTGCAAAACGGATTGTTATAATAAAAACTTTTACAACATCTAAACATCTATTATCCCTTTTATCTACATATTATTCGTCCCTAATAAGCCGCTGTCAACTCAACCCGTTCTATCGCACGATTAAAACGCGTGCTAAACTTACAAATACATCTCATTAATATAAATATGTTAGTGATCCATTTCACGTGTGAAGTATAATTAAAAAGCGTTAATATTTATAGAAAAATTACAGGGTTCCATACAAACGTGTGATACAATAAATGCTCTAAAATATAAATAATATGTTCGCATACTATAAATGACACTGGTTCTGTAATGGTAACATTGAGAGATTAAATAATAATAAAAAAATATTTACATTACAATAAAGTAGAAGAAAAAAACCCATCGAATTTCTGTACATAAAAGGCGATTAATATTAAAAAAAAAACACAATTCAATCATCTTATTTACACAAAGCCCCGCCACAGCGAAGCGAACGAAACTCACCGATGACATTGCCATCACTGAAATAATACACAAACAGAAGTAACATAGAGGAGAAGAAAAACTAAGAATACTTATATCCGAAACCGATTAATAAATTTACAAGATCATTAATTATTATATTAATTCAATAGCTCTAGTAAATAGGTTTTTGTACTTAAAATAATTTAAGGCATTCGATGTTACAGTTCTCAGTGTCTTGACGGACGCCGTGCGCTGTGGGTATACAAGAAAATAACTGAACTGCTAACATTTACGCATAAAAACTAGAGGATACTGGAAGCGCGGCGCCGGAGAGTCGGATCGGTGACGTCATCTATGACGTCAGTTTCGAGCAGCCTGATGACGTCGGATATGTTTTTGAGTGTTCGGAATGAGAAACAGAAATGTAACAAGTACGAGTTGCTCCGTCAACCTTAACACCGACCGTGTGATGGTTTAGCGCGTCACCCTTCAATACGAGTGAAATAAAAATAAGATGAACGGTATTCAGGTCAAAGGTACGGATTCTCAACGGGCGTACTATACGCCTTCTATGAGACTGGTCTTCGTCTTACGAAGGCGTCTGCTGCTGATGAAGCGTAGGAATTAGGTACGGAACCCTCCTCGTGTTTGTAACCGTTCTTGCTTATACAACTGTCCTCCATAACCGTCTGGAATAAAAAAAATATTTATATTAATATATACCTACAAGAGATGTTCACAGTTGAACTCTTGTAAAAAAGTAATAAAAATTAGTTATTAATAAAAATATATCATTAATTTCCGTTATATTAGATATAACTAGTTTAATCCTTCATACAACTATGTCTTATAATTATAAAGTTTAAATTTTCATACACAGGGTGTTACGATAGCGTCTCATTGCATAAGACGTTATATTATTGTCTTTACATAATTAGTGTTGCAAAACAAAAAAGAAAATCTATTCATTTTGTTAATTGTCGATAACGAATATTAAAAGGAGAAACAAAGGCCGAGCCTGTTTTATTTTTAAATTATGTTATAAAAATTAATGGGTGTCCCTCAAGGTTTGTCATTGGAGGCTCTACATTAAAGGATATATTTGTTTGTTCCGGGTCATTCTGATAAAATATATACGTTCACGTTCACGTTGCGTTTATAAAAATATTTAAGTACTGTTTATGTTTTATAACCAACTAATACGAATGAAATTCGTTTTCGGAGATGAAAAAAAAAAAAAAAACATTATACATGTAAATAAAAAAAAACGAAACCAAATACAATATAATTAAGATATCAACAAAGTCCATTCAGCACGATCCGTATACAAATAACATCGTATATTATAATGAATAAGAGAACGACCTCCGCATATCATCACAATATATGAGGGTTTTTTATTTGATTATTTTTTTTAATAATTTTATTGTATCTCTGTTTATTTATTTAAATAATACGCACTTGGCCTTTGATTCGCTAATATCTACAAGGTTGGATGATTTTTCAAATTAATTTGTTTCAAACATATTTCCTATTTATTAGATTAAATAAACAGAATATTTTGTAAAGCGAAACAAAAATTCTCTTTTTTATAAAAATAAATAAATAAAGATAACTGTAAAGGCAAGGTTAATATAATTGTAAGATAAATAAAAAAATACATTTGTAAAAAAATCTATCTCGATGTTTTTTACAAGCCATACAAAGATATAGAATCAAATATTAAAATAATTATATGGTCGATTAATGAAAAACTTTGAAACGGGATTTTTTTCGAGAATATTATAAGTCATTAATATATCATGTTATAACTCACCATACAGAGACCGTTGGTGGTCTTTTTCTTTCCGCTCCTGTTGTACCTCGCCTTGTAGAAGTCGCTGAAGAGGAACAGGAACAGGAAGCCGTGCATCGCTATCCAGTAGACGAAGACGCGCGGGTACTGACACGACGGACGGAACAACACCTGCAGCTGGTGACTGAAGATCAGCACGAACTGCACCTGCGGGGGGAAACACGAGAATATATATATATTCTTAATTTGAATTGGGAATCCAGCCCTTTCATTATTTTTTTTATATGATTTTTATTTGGTTTTATTTCGTACACATATATACGGCCATAAACTTTTTATTGATGCAACAATTTATTTTGTGATTTAATTTAAATATTTTGTATACAGCCGGTTCTTCCTATGAATGACGCCTCTTCTTTTTTGTGATTTAGTTCAAAGTTTTATACACAGCCCTTTATTTTTTTAATCACGGAACTCTTGTTCTTTTTGATTATAACATTTTGTATACAACCGGTTCTTGTTTTGATTTACGCATCTATTTATTTTAAACTTAACTTTTATTATATGCAGCCAGTTTCTTTTGTAATGACCCATTTTATTTTTTCTATTATTTTATGTAGACTTTTATATAGCTTTTTTTTTTTAAATTTCGAATTTTAGTTTTTTTTTTAAATATATATTCAGACATTTTTAATGATATTTTTATAAAAGGTTTTACTATGTGATAAAGTATCGAAATATTGTCAGCGACCAATATAACATATTTTGTTTAATAAATTGCAACTGTCAATCTTTATGACTAATAAACGTCCGATATAAAACTACTCTCATGTCACTATCAGTATATTATACTAAAAAATAAAAAGTACCATCTGCAAATGATGTATAATTATAGATTTTTACTAACATGTTTTTCCTATAAGTTGCATGACTTCATCCGATACAATTGTTATTGAAACTCAATGGCTGCTCTGTATATTTTTTCTCGAGTCCTTAATTACATATAAGACTGTTAAAAAAATAAACCAGAATAAATTAATCCGGTTTTATTAATTCATTCTGGTGTAGAAAAAAAAAACTATCATAAAGCTTTTGCAACGGCACGAAACTGAAATTTTACTGGCCATTGTTTACGAAACTCACACTTCAGATCACAATGTAAAGAATTATGCTAGCGAGGAACAAAAAACCATTGGGATATGAAAATAACAAATGAGAACGTATTGTGACGGCGCTGAAAGAATTTTTTTTTTTAGGTCGGGCTTGAATTATACTGTTGGCGGTGAAATTAACGTCTGTGGTTCACGTTGGAACTGTATAGGGGATTCCCGGTATTTTTTTTTTATTTGCACGCGTTTCCTACTCAATCATGCAAAATGGTGACTTGAACTATATCAGTGGCTATTTATTAACATTTGAAAAAATATGATCTTATTTTATCTCACATTTCTTACAAAAATAAACTTAATAGTATATTGCAAACGTGTAAAGTTACAGGATGCGACATTTATTATTTCTGAGCAAAATAATCGTTATTTATTATATATTTAAGGCTCATTTTTAATGTCATACCATTTGGAAGGCGGTGAGGTACTTCTTCCACCATATGTACTTCTGATACTTAGGTCCCATAGCTGACACCATGTAGTAGAAGTACATGACGATATGTACAAAAGTGTTCAGCAGAGCGAAGAAAGTACTGTGACCACCTGTGCAAACAAAAAAAAAACAATTTATATACAAACTCATTTTATATATAAACAGAGGTTATCAGGCAGAGAGATGAATAATGAAGGCTTAATTTAAAAAAAGAACATTCGAATTTTTCAAAACGGCTTTTGGTATAATGCTGTCATTAGTATTTAGTAAAATACATTTGTTTAGTAAATAGTTCCTGATACGTTTGCGATTACTCTGTGTTGATATTAAAAGAACATTCTAGACTCATAAAACAATTTTTAATATTATACATGTCGGCTTAAATAGCAGTAAATATGTTTTATAACGAGATATTATAGGTTAATTTAAAATGCAGAGTAAACAAGTTAGAAGGGGTTCAGACGAGGACCTAACCTGTTCTAACACACGTCAATTATACGCTTATTATGTATAAGTGTCTGTGTTAGAAGTTATCTATGTATTTTTCTAAGCATAAAAATAATTTTTAGTTGATTTTTCGTATTATGTTTTATAATAGACTATATATATATATATTATCTTATTTAGTTTGAATTATGCTGTGGTGTAATTTTTTTTTGGCATTTTTTTCTCATATGTTAATGAAACTAGTCCTTAAAAAAAAATACAAAATTAAATATCCACAAGACCGGTATCACGTTAAAGTTAATTATAATGTTAATAAAGTTATTTATTAATTCATTCAAGATTAGAGGTTAAGCGAACATTCTTATAATACATTACCTTCAGACCTTGTTTACAAACCTACAAACTCTTTATTATATATAAACAAATTTTGTTATAATCTGTGGTTATACATTCTTTTTGCTCCTTAATTATCTTTGAAATGTCGGATACTTTGTAACACGTCAAAGCAAATTACGAAAAATTAATAAAAAATCACATCGGAATATTGAATAACAAAAAAACTATGAAAACATCCTCCATTATGTACACAAATGTTATTCTTCTCAAGACGGCTTCAAATAAGTCTTCAGAAAAATTAAAACTTTTTGCTTCAAAGTAATGCTAACATGACTTGTCGATAGAATAACGTGTGCTAAGATATACATTTTTTTCTCAAAAGGATTTTAATATGCAAACTCTTTGACATAAAGTTATGTCAATATGACTGGCTGATAAATAACATATGTACAAAAGATATATATTCAGTTCAAAAAAATTTTGAATAGAACTCGAGAATGAACATAAAATTCAAACTTTTTGCAGCTACAGTGGTTTAAATACGACTGGCTGATGGACAAATAAAAAATCAGATATAAGTCTCGGGACGCACCTGGAGCGAACTTAAGCCCGAACCACACGGACATCGGCATGATGCCGTGGTGGATGACGTGAAGCGTCGACACGTGCTCGTTCTTCTTCCTTAAAACAAAGAACAGCGTGTCGAAGAACTCCGTGAACTTGCTGAAGTAGTACCACCAGCATGTGTTCGCCATCTGTTAAAGCATTGATAATGCGTTTAGAACATCCTGTGTATCAAAAAATAATAATATATATATATATACTTATATTATATTGACGTCGAATTAATTAAATCCATATAAATATATTAATGAACATGTAACAAAGTCAGTCCCTATATAATACTAAACATTTCTCGGTAGTTACATAAACTATGGGAATAAATCAAAATTAACATAACAATAAATTCTCAATTTTAACCTGTATATTACGTTGTTAAATTTCGATTCTAACCGGAGAACGGTTTAAGCAATTCATCCAAATTGGTACATCGTTTGAGACGTGGCGCTTATGCCACTTACTACAATAAAAAAATTTAATGTCGCTTGTTGGTAGTATTTGGAAATATATTTCTCATTCAAACTAACCATTTAAGACTGGCATAAAAATATATAAAGCTGACTTAAAATTAAAAAAAAAAATTAAAACCATTTAATAGAAAGTCCTTTAAAGCGTATTTAAAAAGGCTTGTTATAAAAAATATCCCAAGTATTAATATATGTGTCCTATTTGATATTCAAACAGAATTTACGTCATAAGATCTATGTAAATATTCTTGGGTAATCAATTGACGAATTTTATTAATTATATAATATCCGGTTCCAGTATGTAAACGATGGTTTTGGAGACCTCGACCGATGACGATAATATTAAACGAGAAATTAATTCTATTCTGGTTACTGTTTAATTATTATAAAATATTTATTTTTAAACTAATAATATTCGTTATCTTTTTTTAATTTTATACGATACTTTAAACTTATTTAGCTGCTGTACTATATATTTTAAGTGCTTTAAAATAACAGGGCTTATAATAAAAATAAAAAAAAATAATTAATTATTATTAATTCATACAAGTTGAGTTTCGTTCACACTCACCCTCATAGCCTTAGGGCTCCTTGAATAGTCGACCAGCTGACATCTAAAATCGTAATGGCCCCACCATCCGCTCGCTAAGTACTGCACACATAACATATATTATAAAGCTGGTGATACACATGCATGCATTAATTACGGAGCGTGTACATCAGACTCATTTTGTGCATACAAACGTAGTTCCATATGTAATAAAAAAAATCGCACCTCCATTATAAGAACAAATACATTATAAGCACACTTCAATTGACAATTACATAATTAATTCTAAACAAATATAAATGACGTAAATGCCTCTTCATTAACACATATTTAATTTTCTTAAATTATTTACGGGTCATTTTCTTGTCATTCGTGACTATTATTACTTATTTCGCAGTATTGTTATTATAAAAACATAATAAATTTATTCGTTGATACAATATGTATGGAAATTTATTTGTACGTAACTTTTGCTAGATGGATGTGAAATAATTGTGTTAAAATTTTTTTCAGTATCTTTACCATGAGTAGACTATACTAGAAACGGAAAGTATTTAGTATATCATTTGTAAATCTTAACATAATATTAAGAATATCAAAGTAATCGTCAATATTAAATTTGACGAAACTCGTGATAGTAATACAGTTAGTTATGTTTCGTTGATTTCTAAGAGAATATTATCTTTATAATTAATCATATAAAATTTTCAATGACAATTAATATGCATTTCACATATACATAAAAATAATAAACAAGGTGACATATCAAATGATAATTATCATTAAAAACAGGAACTGTATAGTTTAACATAAAGCAGTTGGTTTTTGTCTAATTGCCGCGTTGTAGATATGTCCTCGTGACATAATATATATATTTAAATACTTTATTGATTGTATAATGAGGCTGTTGAAATACATATTTGTTACGTACGAGTCCAAGGTAACCCCGAGACGAAGATATGGTCAGAACATTTGAACACTTTGAAGTTTAAAGGTAGAGTATAATCAATTTAATGGCGAATGGATTCTTAATATGGTAAAAACTAATAAAATTCATATAGAAGCAAAACATTTACGGAAACATTTTAATTAATATGCAAAACTTTTTTATCTTTTTTAGAGTTATATACAAAACTTCACCTTGATTTGTTATACATGTTAACAAGTTAAAATGTTCCGAAGATAGATCTTATGATAGCGTTGGAATAATACATACCTCATAGAATATCCAGGCACTGAATATCGTCTGCGCCAGGTTGTAAACCACGAGAACATTCCTCAGCTCGAAGGGTTTCCTGTTGGCCATGAAACTGGGGCCAATCTTTTTAGCGCAGATCGCGTAGCACAAGCATGCGGCCAGCGTCGGCCACGGGGATGACATCATGGGCCAATCTTTAACGCGAGGATCTGGGAATAATGCGTAAGTTATTTAACTGATGTTGCAAGAAGTTAAAAAGAATCAAAGTACAAATTAATCTTCGTGTGCACCAATAGTGGTCTATTTTAGAGTCATTAACTAGCTTAGCGTATAATTTCGCTATTAGAGTCTAGTTTCTTGCTATTTCTGAGAAGAATCAACATTCCGATGTATAGAGCTGTTCCTGTTATCTTGCAAGCTATATATATTTTTTATTATACTTAATGGACCTGGGTGTATATATGTGGCATATACAACTATTTATATAGTAAAACTCGTGTATATTACGTTTTATGTACACATGTAATCTCTATAACATAATATGTTATCTTTATCTAAACAAACTCATAGAAGAGCTATGTTCTTGTTAGATGAACAAAGAGTTTTTCACCTACTAGTGATCGTCCAACTCAAAACCTACAGTTTAATCGTTAATGAAAAACCAAACAACTCTCTGTATGAAACTAAAGTTTTTCTGTTGGAATAAGACGAATAATATGACAAATCATATTTAATTAAAAGTAATGAAACTAGGCCTTTTTTTTGATATATCGCTAGTAAATCCGAATTAATTTCAACTTATATGTAACATAAAAATCATAAATGTATAAAAACACATGAAAAATATAACAAATTTAAAGAGGAAAATTATGTTTAATATTTCTTCGTAGTATATTAGTGAGTGCAGATTAAGTTTGGACTCTAAATGTTGTATAATTATGAAAACTATCAAGAACTTATATTATAATGATAGAGGTCGTGATAGATTTGTGTCCAAGGTGACCTTCTGTCGGTACTCTTGAGCACCTTGGCTCCATTCAGTTCTATATACTTGAGTGTCAGATGCTGTTATATGACCGCAGCACCGTCTGAGAGGATTTATATAATAAAAAAAAAAAATTTAGTCTCTCAAGTAACTGACGAATGAAGGCTTAACAAATAGTCCCTACACATATTATGGGGAATAAAAAAAAGTAATCGTTGACTTTAGAAAATGCGAACCAGACTGCATAGTTTGAATGATAGTACATTTTTAATATGTGGATTAAAAATAGGTATTTAATAATAAAAAAGGTAAATAATATTATCAATTACACTTTCGTGAGGAGTTCTATATAATCCAAGTATACAGGTAAAAACTCCGTTCTAACATCCTTAAGGTATAAACGTATTATGTGTTCAATTGAAAATTAGAAAATATAAAAATAATATTACAAATGAGAGAATTTATAAGGTACGGATGTAGGAATTTTTTGTTAATCTTCACGCTGAAACCACTTCACGGATTCAGCTTAGGCATCAAAGTAAGAATTTTTTTTTTGTTTCTTTCTTTTACAAGAGACTATTGTCTCATGGCACGTTTAATACTTGTTCTTCCTATCAATCTTAATCTCTTTGTTGTTTATATTTTGTCTTAATATAATTTTGACACACACTCCATGCTAAATATAATAGCGGTAAGTGATTTGTCAAATTGTTAAAATCTTATGAGACCACACATTGTGATATAAAAAATGATAAAATATAGAGTTAAGTTTAACCCGGAATTCCGTGCGGGATCGCGGTAAAGCTTTTGTATTTAGCATGAAGTCACGTGACTATAGATGTCGCTGCCGAAAAGTTATGATATATATTGCCTTAATATAATTTATACATTTCTCTTTGAACACAATACTCAAGTATGTACAAGCGGCCGAAGTCGCGAGCTGAGACTAGTGAATTTATTAAATATAAGATATTATCTGAATTAAGAGGACATTAAATATAATATTGATAGGTCAAAACATGAAGGCTAGATGTACGAGGTCGACAACAGAGGTGACACATTATTTTCGGGTTTACTATAATTTGCGAACATTAAAACCATAAGCGGTTCAATGTCAGTTTGTTCGACAGTCTTGAATCTATATGATACGTAGCATTAAACACTTACAAAGAAATCTAGTTCTATTGAAATGTTACATATATATATATATATATTTAAAACATTTTGAAACGGCGAGATAGTTGTATGTTGAGCACAATTGAGCGGAACAAGGGTATGCTATAATTATAAAATAATATTTGGTAAATAGTTTTAACTTCAGTGTTGAAAGCACTTTAGTCAATTCAAACAACCACTTTATTTACAGCATCCGTAAAGAATCTGAAGTATCTAAATGCGTCATAATACATGTTTATTTACTACATAGACATATATCGAGGATGTCATCACGATGCCAGTCGGTCCCTCGTATATATAAACTTCATGTAAAAACGCCTATATTTTTTACAAAATATACATAAACTAACGTGAAAGGCGGAGAAAAGCTAATATTTAGTATATATTATAATACATTGAGAATGACATAAAAGATATATATAAAAAGTCAATTCCTGTACCTATTTCTGTGACAGACACGTATCAACATGTCAATATGAAATTTTTTACAAGTCTAGAGCCTTATTTAAAGTCAAACATAATTATAATACATTTTTATCGTTTGTTGATTTGTTATATAGCCTTGATTTACCATATGAGGTAATAAAAAATATCAAAAAGATTTAGTAAAGTCAATTGAAAAGTTAATAATACGAGTACATCTATTGTTATTTCTATTTGCTTTCAAAATTAAAAATGCTGAATGGTGTATTATAAAATCTCGACCGTCTCGCGATCGCATACAATAGTAATGAGATATCGATCTAACCGTAACAGCGCAGGTACATATTCTCAAAGCGTTCGACAACAATAACGCGAGCTGAAATCAGGTGGCTATAATAACAATAGAGAAAGTATTTAAAAAAAAAACGTTTTCAGGGCCAAGGTGAAAATTTACGAAGGCTATCAAGTGATGACATAATAGACGACTGTTGCGGCAGCGACGCTCCAGTAGATCACTCTGTAATACTTTACGTAACACAGCCGAGTTGAGCAAATCTCTAATGGGGACTGTACTACCGATAGTTTCAAGTTCCAACCACTTCTAACATTTAACAGCTATACAATTTTTTTTAATACAGTTAAAAAAAATCAGTACAAAGCATAATTTACATTTGATAACAATGTTCATATAAAAAATATGTAGGTTGGGTTCAAAGACCCATTAACTGATTCGCGTTTTAATGATTGGGGGTGAATGCTTAGTTTTTCTTTATGCTACTAAAATAACACCCTACAAACACAATCTATGGGGGTCATCGCCCGTTGGTTTGACGTGAAATCGGTTTAAATCACGGAAAGATGAAAAATCTACAGGTTTGCAGTATAAAATAAATATGATAATTTTTTTGTTATTAAATACATAATAGATTCCTTAAAAAAATACATTCGATGGAAATATTGCGGTGTCCGAATATTATACATGTGTTTTTTATAAATTATGTATTTTTAATAAAAAGTTAAAATAAAATATAAATATAGCGTTAAAACGGAAAATATCTTAATAAAAAAATTACTTATTTTTATTACAATATTTTCCTTAAGTTTCAACAAATTCAAACAAGATACGTAATAATTTTGTTTGTATCGGAGTAAAAAGGGATGCATTTAGTGTCCAGGGTATTTTAGGTTCGATTCTAGCTCATACCAATGTTGTAAATATTAACCTTAACTTCTATGTTGGATAATTTTATATGTAATTACTCACCGGCCCTGTTGTCCAACAGGTCTCTGTACCAAGAGTTAATGCTCTCCATCTTTGGATTGATTTTCCCTTACGACTAATGTATCTGAAAAAGTAAAACCTTATTAAATACAAGTTATAAAGTAAATGTTACATTTTATTTATATATTTCTCTATTTATTAGATCACACATAGGTGTGGTCGTTCGTGACATAAAAGTTTCTGCTGTTGGCATGTTTGATATGTATTATTATATTATATATTAAAATTATCATAGCGTGTTTCAATAACATTCTGTTTGTAAAATGTCCCAATGAAGTATCGCTAATTAGAAATATCACGTCATAATGAGATCGTTCAAAAATATATAGGGAGACTTATATGTGTACGTAAAGAGCTGTTTTATTACCAAATTCATTACATTACGTATGGCCTTGTTCAAATTTTTATTATTTTTGTCTTATAAAAAAAATTATGAACAACATAATCATGTTAATTGTTAAATTAATTAACTTTTTGTTGTATTTCTTTTGTCCATATCTTTAGTTGTATGCGTATATTTAAATGAAACTAGTATTTTTGGGTTAAAGTACTAACTCGTAGTTTATCCGAAAATGAATGAAACTCGTGGAAATGTTAGATCTCATTATACGCGTATATTCTTATGTGATATTGTGATATAAAAAAGCAGACAATTGTGCTTTTCTGTTTGTTATTTAAGTATGAGATAAACAGGAATAATGTATCGTTACGATTACATTTAAAAAATCTTATTCCATAGTCACTTATTAAGTAATTATAACCGATGCAATACTTATAAAATATTATTGCATTTAAACAAGGAATAGGACAGAACTTACAATCGAAAATAAAGAAAAAAATGTTTTAAATAGATATAATATATTAGTTTCTGCCTGCGATTTCGTCCGCTTGCGTTTAGGAATTAGGCATAGAGTGAAATTTATCAAGTCTGTGTCATCTATACGTGTATGTGGTTTGTGTTACGTGACTTTACACATAATGTAACCATTAAGCCGTAATCCTGCGGTAATTGTACGGAATTTCGGGATTAATTATAGCCCATGTCTCACTCTGTTATCAAAACTACATATTTGCAAAAGTTACATCAAAATTCATTTAGTAGTTTTACCGTTAAAGTGCAACAAACATCCTCACAAACTTTACCATTTATAATACTTGGTTTCAGTGCATTCTTAGGAGACGTACGTATGTTATGTCATTAATATATTATAATAAAAAATGGTATCAACCCACTTTCTGCGACTTGTACATTCTCACGCAAGATATGTCACAACAGAAACACACCAAGTTATCATACGAACGAGAGAC
The DNA here is from genome assembly GCF_018135715.1 of Danaus plexippus. Lineage (NCBI taxonomy): Eukaryota > Metazoa > Arthropoda > Insecta > Lepidoptera > Nymphalidae > Danaus > Danaus plexippus. The sequence continues at coordinate 6,421,511 of NC_083544.1, read as the reverse complement.
GTATGTATGTAGTCTGTACATAATAAATACAGTATTTAATCCCATATATATATATATAATTCGTGAACTTACGTCAGACAATAATAAATATTATTAAATAAGTAACGTCAGCATCACAATATTACAATCAAGTCGAAGCTAATGCGATGTCTTTAAGCACGTCCACTGAATAATGCTTGTTTGTTTGTTACAATATCACGTTCAGCGAAATACTATTATATTATCATACATGTATTAAATAATTAAATACATACAAATGAAATAAATACTTTTACTGATACATACAGAAGATGGATAACTCAAAGAATTGTTAAATTTGTCTTTCGTTCAATACCACTTGTATATCATAATTCAATTTACAAATACACATTACCCTCGTCTTTAAAAGTCGGTTGATGCGATTCTAATGTAGCTGTTAAATAATACATCCACTAGACAATAAACTTTTACAACGATATCGTCATGGAATTTACAAAATACGTCAACAGTTACGCCATTAAAAAAATGTAGGACTTATAAACTTTAAGAGAACATAAAAAAATATAAGAGATGTATGGAAACATATAAAACTTTCGGTAATGTTTCATTATTTAACGCTAATTGTTATCAAATATAACGCCTTCATTTGATTACGCAACGAGGTCAGCGGATAACGTCGTTTTGAGAATAAAAATTACCAAGTTAAAGAACAGGTGACAGTATTTTTTTAGTCGCGCCATTATCGCTGACAACTTTCACCTCTGGCGAGCGTGGTGCGCGGGCGCTGCTCTTTACGTAAGGACGTTGCAAAAGAGAATCACCCGCCCTGCGGAACCACTGACCTACTGGCACAGCCACCCCCCTACCACGCATCCCATAGAACGTTCTCAAACATTGCGTTACACACGTTACGTGCTCTATACCGATGTATATAATATATTCAAATATAATTTCACACGATCGCTGAAGGTGAATAACAACCAGGGCAGCACAATTAAAAAATTACAACAGCGAAAGCCTGAAAACTGTTTCATCGAAATAAAATTTTTCCAGAAGCGTGTATTAGAACGGTTGGGCAAAACTGTTAATGTTTCTCAAGACTTGTAGCTGCAATATCGGTATGTCGTAAAGGGAAAAAAAATATGCTTCAAACATAACTTAGTATTATTTTTTATAATACATACGTTATTTAATCTAACGATATAATGATTCAGAATAAATAATTATATGCAAACTAATAGTTTAAACAGGTTGAGCATAAAACATATATCCTTTAAGGTAACGAGAAAATATGTAAGAATAGTTGCTGGGAGTGATCTGAGATGAAGTAAATAGAAAAGATTTTATAATACTTCAATTACTAAATAAAATTTCCTACGTCTTTACATAACTGCTATAATATTTGGAGCGTATAAAATTTTAATAGATGTGGGTGAATTTTATTGACCTACTTTATATTTTCTATACTACTATCGCTTAGACTTTACAAAATGTATGTCAAATATTTGATGACTGGAATTTCTTAAGACGGGACGAGGTATACTAAAAGTTTGAACAGTTGATATACATTCGAAGAGATTGAATATAACATAAAAGTTGCTTTCAACGTGTTCTTGACAAATTCTCTCGTGAACAAAATGTACAATTAATCATATCTTTACTTCATATAATATACATAATAAAATAAATCGAATACACTATTGAATATTGTGTTAATGCTATGCGGAATGAGGAAAAAATATTTATATATCTTTAATGAATTATAACGAGAATTTGTATGGTTACATATATACACAAAGATCGTCTATGAGCGGTCTATCGTTATTGGATATCTCAGGGCTCATTGTGTTACATAACAGTGTTCTCGGAAGATGTATGTCAATCGCTTTCTTTACAAATTATCAGCAAAAATTAACAAGACTTACACTTGACGTATCCCATATAAAGCGTGTTCTTTTTTAGTCAATTTACATACAATTCTGAATACATTGTCTTATAAACCTCACAATTAATGTTAACATTATTTATATTAATTATTAATTGGAGCTTAATTATTCAACATTAACACTTAATAATGACCGCTGTTTGTTGGGTTCAATTAATATATTATAATGTTAGGTTAACATTTTCACTCTTGTATGTATGTATGTTGGTTTGTTTTTCCTTGAGACGCTTGAAGCTACACCTCTGTGTTGTTGTAAAACAGCAAACAGCGACAAAAGGTAACCTTCAATTCGTCTTAGAAAAACAATCATGGTTAAAATAAAAAAAAAGAAAACACTGTTAAAAATCTTAATGAATGAATAAGGTAAGGCATACAAAATCATGAAGATTTTATATTGATCCAAATAGCGGAGATTATTTTTATTAAAACAACGTATTGATTGAGCTGTGAAACCTGATTCGCGAATTATATATAAACGAAATACAACGTGATCTGTACACTATTTGTTCTTAAAGGTTTCCTCAATCCGATGGTATTGAGTCCCAAAATATTTTTATAAAAAAAAAAAAACAAAGAATACGCATGTACCAAACTTATTGTTGCTCTATTACTGTCTATTTGTTTACTTTGTGGTAAATTATACGATGTAATTAAATCGTCCGACAATAATAATATAAATGTCCGTGAATAAATTTAATAAAAGATTCAAAACCTAAATTTAATTATCACATTCTAATAAATTTTTAAATAGATTTTTTTGAACTGTGAAACATAAATACATACAAGCAAATCTAGAGGGAATAAATGAGGCCGTGTCTCAGTCATTACCTTATTATATTACAGAATTAAAATAATTATCTGACCTTACTAAATGCTGCAAGTCCATAGGGAGACAGGAAAAGTGTGCGAAATGTCACATACAATTTCATATTAATACTTGAAGCTATATGATAATAAGAAAAAATATATATATACGTACAACAAGATTAAAAAACCTGATAAATTAAAAATATATAATATTTAGAACGTATAAATAAAAAAATCTTTTTTATTACCTTCAAAACCTGTCTGTGCAGATATGTTGTTTATTTAATAGCATCCATATATATATATACATATGTGTACATAATAAAGGCATACATTTCAATATAGAATAAATGTATCCATTTGCTACATTATATAAAGTTATCCTTATATTAAAATTAATCCAGTCTTAAAATTGCCGTAATTACTAATATTGTGCGTATAAATAATAAAAAAAATACGAACATATAATTAATACCACATTTTCGCAAGAAAAAACCGATGATAAACTAAAATTGTTTAACTAAAATACAAAAAATATAATTCATCAAAAAATAAATAATTAAATTTAAAAAAGATATCCTCGTTATGATATAAACTTCATAATACTTACATGTAAAGAGGTTATCCGAAACAGGTGCTAAAGGATATGGGCTGTCCTTTCTAAAACCTACGCGTGATACACGGAATACGAATTATAAAAAAAAAAGTATAATACGCGTCTCGACTTTCGCGCGCCGTTTCAACGCATACCACAGTCGGCGGTTAACCGGCGGGGACTGAACGTCGAGCGCGAGCGCCGAGTTTCGTTTAGCGACTCCGATGGCGTCTTGCGTCATTGATACGTCACGGATGCAATACTATCAAAACGGAAATATCAAATGGTGTATCGACCCGCGTCCTTACCAGCTACCCGAATAAGGAAAAAATAACAATGGAGATTTCAAACCGATATGAATAATGTCAAAGCTCTTTATGAACCGTGAAAAATGTATTTATATCACTTTCATAGCCTTTTCGTGACGACATTACACCGTTAGTTTTCCTCCAAGGGATATTATGGCTAAATATTTCTACATTCCATTTTAAGTGCTGGTTAGTGGCTGTATTTTATTAATAACATTCACGGATACTTTTATCATGAATATAATTGCCATAGCATATAAAAAAAAATGTAATTGACAGTTGTTTTATATAATACCGAAAAGTTAGCAATATTCATAAACAATTGTTATAACACTTACCAAGTGATTTGGTATCACAGAAGCAACTTGTTAACTTAAAACAATCTTGAGTATCTGTAAAGAAAAATAATGATTACAATACTTATGTGATTTTTATGTATAATAATTAAGAGTGTCATATTAAATATAAAATAAAATATTAGAATATGATACAGTTCTATAAAAATATGGCTTATATGATGTAATACAAGAATGTGTCTCAAACTGCCTTGTAATGATTGCTTTCATGATAGCTATCATAACTAAATGCAAACAGTAAAGAAATAAATACATAAATAAATATAAATATATATATACATATATATCTCAACATGTGAACAATGAGGGTCTTTGACCATTTGTAATGTAGGAACCGTGAGAAAAGGATCTGATTAAAATAAGTGACAACAGTAACTAAACATTCCTTTGATCCTGATTACAACTTCATGTTTTGCACGCAAATAACTTTAAAACAAAATAAATAAAATATCTTTTTTTTATAATATATTATTTAGTTGATATGATAGTTACATTTATTAGTAATTATGAATAGTCATTTAAAGTTTTATACATAAAAATTTTATGATACCATAGACTAAAAAAAATACTCATGAACTATTAAATTATGTACCTACACGAAAAAATAATGGAAATATAAAATCAAGCGTGTACAAAGTTCCAATACAATGCATTGAATTTGAATTGAGTGAATTTGAATGCTATCTGAGCAAATATATTTGCTAACAATGATGGATGATCCTTTTTTAAATCATTACAACCTTTTTTGTACAGAAAAATATTCAAAAAAGATGTATGAGTAAAATCCATATAATTTAGATATCATAGTAATAAGTAAAATGACTAATTTGGTGAGCGATCATGAAGCTGTGTAAGGTCACCATATACTTGACAACTATTATTGAATTATTAATTAATAATCATTGATTATTGAATATTAAATCAGTTTATTTTTTTTTTATCACACATTTAATATTCTAATCACAATTTGAGTAAGGTTTGCCATATTGTAGTAAAAATATTATTTACAATATAAATACATAAAAAAAATTGTTCCAACACAAAAGTTTGTAAATATATTAAAGGTTATTATGTGCATTTACATTACATTTACACACACATAATATATGACATAATATTAGTAATTTGTAAGTATTTTATTTATAACATTTATTTAATTGATTTGAAGAAAATGTATGAACATTTTATTGCTATTTATAAACATTAGTTTGTTAAAGCTATTTATGGTAATTTAAGGCGGACTGCATTTGTTGTCTAAAAGACCATTTTACTAGGAAAAGTTATGTAAACGATGCAATTGGGGCCTACAGGAATTGTTGTCGAGTAAGAATTTGCTAGAATTTCATACAATAGGCGCATATTACTTTGTTGATATCTAAACATACATGTATTTTATATATATATATAAAAAAAAAGAAACTATTCATGATATGTTGGTTAGAAAATTTAACAAAATAAGAAGTTATGGAAAGGTTTTATACTTTAAAATAAAGAGTATTTAAGAATTGTGTTCAAAACCTAAATAAAGCAATATTGATTATATGAATAATGGAACTTTCATGTAATATTAGAAAACATTTTATTACTATTCACACAATAGGTAGTAAAGAAATCTTGGTCTTAAATATAAATTAGCAATGAATTGTAATTCACAGGTACAAGATAACATTCATAAAAATAATAACATGACAAAACTGCACTAAAGGAAATGTTATAACAAAAATAATATTCTCTTAAAGCAATTCAGATATATACTATGTATTTATGAAAAGGTTGGTAACTTGACCTAATAATTTAAATTTACAAATAAAATAATATAAATAAATAGTTAAAAATTATTAACTTATAATTAAATCGAAAAGTATATATGTAGTAATTTCTTAATAATATAAATATTTTTTTTTAACACCAAATTACTTGATTTACATAATAGTGAAAGTAGGTGCTGCAATTTATTTTATATGTATAAAATCACTTATATTCTATTATTAATTAAATAAATAATTATTTATTATATTATTATTTGTACGTCACAATTTTGAAATAGAAAAAAATATTAGTTTTGTGGGCGTGTACAAATTCCTCAAATAAAAATCTTTAGCGCAACCAGAATTATATTGATTTCACTTACCAAAGAAACGCTGATATAACCACCACGGTTCATCACAGTTTTAATATTAAGGTACTCAATAGTAGCATTATATTAAATTTACACTAAAACAACTTCAGGCGTTTGTCACCTCTTCATTTAACTAACTGGATGACTAATTTAGGTTATAAAAATAGCTGTCAACGATTCATTACTCATAAAATATAGGTTACTATTATATAGGTCATGAATAACATTATTATATACAACAATTCATTTCTAACGAAATGTTTTTAAGAGATTAATTATATTTTAGAATATTTAGCATTTCTCAACACCACTCACTACCGCTTCCACTCCCACTCAGTGTTACCCGTAGACAGTGTTTTCATCGGAAGTACAGATATTCAGATGGTTCGTGACATAATCTTGATATCAGAATTCTTAAACATTGTTATCGCAAGAACATTATTTAGTTACAATTTGATTTATTTGTGTTAAAATATTTTAAATTCAATCTGTTAATCATGATTCGTTTTAATTAGAAATAATTACTTTTATACTAAATATAGTTTTCATTTCCTATTTATCTTATTTTCATAGCTCTCACTTTATAATAACAAAAAAATACTTTTTATATAATTTAATTTCTTATAAAAGAGATTTTAACGTGTTTTATTAAAATATATTTCAGAAATTTATTTATTATCGCATGTGATGCACTATGTTAATGGATATGTTATTTTAGTTTTATTGAAATATTATAAAAGGAAAACAATTTGTTATAAAATCGATCAATGTACATATATTAAGTTTCCAAAGATATTGAAAATCACGTGAGGTAGCTTTAACACGTCGTTACGATGAATTTATTGTAATATAATTTAAAGATGTTGCTTATATTTAAAAATAAATATTCTTCAGAAAGGCGCTAAAACTTTATTTATAAATTATTTCAAGGAATTTTAAATTATTTCGCGAAAATATTAAAAGCTACATTATTTTTATTACGACGATTATGGTATTGCCATCACTAATGTGACTCGTTGATAAGGGTAGTAAATAAAATAATGGAAAAGTATTATTTTATACTTATCTTATTAATTAAAAGGAAATAAACTGAATGATTTTAAATCAGTCTCATTATGCAATGTAGAGTTTTTTTGCAATTTTATAAACTGGACAAGAAAACTATAATCAAAGATTGGATTAAAAGGATATTAATGATATACAAAATGAAAATGTAACAAATTTTCATGTAATTACTTATTGTTTACATATATATATATAAAAATATGTCATAAGTTTTTTTTAAAATTGAATATTCTGTATGATATCTATTGACAAAAGTGACATCTATTGACAAATTTGAAAATAACTTGGTCAGCGTACCTTAAGAATTAAAATGTCAAATCATTGCTTGTGCGCTCTTTTTATTAAAAAATCAGTCTCAAGCGACAGCTTATACTGTATAGTTTTAATATTGCTATTGCCTGATAGAGGTCAGAAATGTAAATATAAAATTATGTTTTTTGCAATTAAATATAATTTTTACAGTTTCAAAATGGCTAACAATTATGAACATTTTTGTAAGTAAAATTTGTAGCTTAAGCGAAAGTAACATTTTATTGAGAAATGGAAATTTAGAACTATGTTCCGGTTACAGATGTTACAAAGCTCAACGTCTGGTCTAATAAAATATTTTCTTTTCTTTTACATATGACATTTTCATAGACAAATATATATATTTTTATTTCAACTATCACAAAATAGAGATTTTTTAAACTTGTATAATTTATGAACACAACAACATTGTATTTTCTGACCTCATATGTCCTCTGTGCTGTTATATCTTACCAGCACTTATTTCTTATCAAAGAATAACTTACATTCTAATATTTGTATTATGAAATTTAATCTAAATTCGTTAAGCCTTCAATTATTTTAGATCTTGATCTCCTTAAATTTTGACAACAGATTAAATCTGTACGGACTCATTAAATTAAAGAACTCTACTTTGTGTATATAAAAAAATTACAAAAATTTAAAGGAAGATCGATTTTTATAATTATAACATAAGAAAATATAACAATAAAATCGATTATACTGTGACAAACTTAGGAATAAAACCAATTCTACATAGCTTCAATAGTTATAGCAGATCGTCAAATAATCCATCTATCTCCATAGTTTATCACTATCACTTTGTCAGCAACCTGTAAACCTTTTTACTTTGAGAGATATCAGATCGAAGGTGAAAAATTCTAAAAAGAAATACCTGAGCTTGATCCCGAGAAACAAAGATTCAGTACGAAATTAAATGATCTTTTTTAGTCCAAAAAATCTAAGGGTACAGTTTACGGTGTAAAGTTAAAAGGATTTGAATTGAAATAAATTAAATGCAAAAATGACGTCGGTTGGTACCGGTTCGATGCTTCGTGCGTCCATAAAACGAAAAAAAAATATACTTAGAGATTTTTGTAAACAAATTTTTTAAGAAAAAGCATGTTATTTGCAGTTGAGAATCTGGTTTTTAACATCGTAATTATTGTTGGCTTATATTTATACTCAGAGACATCAGTTTAACACAAAATTTATAACCAATTTAACAAAGTAGTAATCTCAATTATAGTGACAGTTACTCTAACATATTATTTAATAAGATCGAGATATTTTTCAGATAAAGTGTTCATCTGTCTGAATAGCAATAACATTATATATTAATAAATAATTATCGTATTTTTTATTTTTCTCATTAGATAAAATTTTTATCGTAGCTAATAATTAATTATTCAAAAGTCATTCCAATACTGGTAACATTATCAATTAGTTTGATATGTTTAGAAGCATTCGAATTTTTTTTTATTGGTTTTAATTTCCAACTTTTTTTAAAGTTAATTATATTTGTTATTAATTATGTTGAACACACACTGACTATAATGAAATGATTCTAAGAAAGACTTAGAATCTAATAGGTTATGATTTAAAATATTTTTTTCAAATACCGAGAAAATTTCTTATATACATTATATGAATTAGTATATAATATCAACTTTTCGACTGTTAATTATTTTTTTCTATGTAACTATTATTTCTTTGTTTATTACCTATCTATCAATCTTGTTTACTTTTCAAATGTATATTTTTGTATTTAATTTTGTTTTTTAATGAGTATCAATAAATGAAGAAAGAACAAATTCTTATTAAAAAGAAAATTTTCGTTCTTTGGTGTTTATTAAAATTAAAAATATAAAAAAATTTACAAGGATTATTAGAAAGAAGACATACGTTCATAGTTCTTATATTAGAAGTTCTTAAATATTTAATTGTTTTGGACTTAAAATATGATGTGACGTCAAAAAAAAAAAAAACATAAAAAAAGGTTTTATATTTAATCAATGACTGATGATTGATATCTCTAACTGATAAGGCACGTAAAAATTAACGCGAAACGAAGGTTTCAATTGTGTCAACGTTATCTCCACGTTTCGATCTTCGATATATGTAAATGTGATAGTATATGATGTTAATTATAACAGTAAATTAGTCCACATCCCAGACTCGGTTCATGTCTTCATTCTATATCACCGGTTTTCTGTGGACTTTGTTTACTCTTAATGGATTCCTGATCATTTTTTTTTTCGGTAGCGTAATCGTTTTATAGCCAGTTAATGTCAACAGGCATGCTAATATAAGCATTTCAAAGTTCAAATTTATTTTTTATTATCAGGATATGAAAATAATTCACTGAATCATATTATTATAAGTATATATAATATCTGAGGTAAGTTGTAAAATCACCAAAGCATTGTCTTTTTTTAGGCTGGACCTTAAATTATAATTTATCTTTTAAATGTCCCAGTTAAATGACCTTACAAACATTAGGTATGTATTAAAAATCAAAAGTGATATATCAAAAGAAAAAAATCAAAGACGTGTTGAATTCGATAAAATAAATTATAATAATACAAATATACATATTTATATATAAATATATATTTTTTGTATAAAATACAAAGTATTCTGAAAATGTCTTAGTAAATGGTTTATATACATATATTTAACAATAACTGTTAGCAAAAAATTAAAACTTAACAATAAAAAATACATTTTATATAATAAAAATTGAAATAATCAGTAATGAAAATTTAATGAAATAGTATTATTTTAAGTTAAATATTATTTTAGTGGTTTTGAATAAAAAAATATAATTGTTTCTATGCAACATGTTATTATAGGTGAGAGGAGATGATGATAAGGATGTAAATAAATTACCATAGACTATTTCCATTTCGATAAATACATTTCATAATGTTATCAAACATTTATTATATTTAATAATGGAAGTGGAAAACAGTAAAGATTATTACAAACTCATATGTTTATATACAACAAAAATGATCGTATAATTTTTTTTTTTAATTTTAAGAATATTTTGAAAGAGTTTATGAAGTGAATTCTAAGGCTTTCGCGAGTTTTATTCATTTAAATGAAACTAATATTTTTCAGATAAACTACGCGTGAATTATTTTTGTAAAAAACTACATACTCCCGACGTTTCGGTTACTTTTCAGCAACCGTGATCACCGGCAGACGAGTTTTCTGTCTGTCTGAATAGTTTATCCGAAAACTATTAGTTTCATGTAGAGTTTATGAACATTTTAATTGATTCTTATCAATATTATTAGAAATTGTTTCCATATACATATATACATATATGGAAACATACACATTTATATATATATGTGCGTATTGTATGATCTCATATAAAAACTATCGAATTGTTTTGAATGACTTTTCGTTTTGTACGTACCTATTACATAGGAAAACCAGTCAGATAGCTCTCCGTCTTAAAATTTCCGGAACAAGAGCGGAGCTCCAGGATAAAGTTATAGTATTAAAACATAAATATCCGATTCATTATGTTAACTAGTATGTCAAAATAGTTGAAGCAATTTAAATATATATGTTATAACATATACTTTGATCTGTTCTACAAATTAATTATTGTATTTTTTTTTTTGAATTTCCGGATAATATGTTTTCCGTATGTCGTGTTTTGTTTTGATATCGAATATGGTAATTAGGCAGCGGTCGAAACAAACTCTATATTTCTATTATCTATGATTCAAGCAATATTATTATTTTTTATTGATAATATATTATAATTAATTATATTTTTACATACATTATATAATTGACATTAAACATTATAATTTTCTAAACGGAACACATATTTTTATACATCAAAATGTTCATGTTATACACTGAATGAAAATAACGAGTCCAGTATTAGGCACGTGTTTCACCACGCGGTATAATCGGATAAATTAATTTATGTTATACCAGAATTCCATCAGTTATGTTAATGTATGAGAATATAGCTCTTAAATAAAGTATATTTAAGATTTAAATGACAATTTTTTTTAGGATTTTACGGTGATTTTTTTATGATTTTATAAACAGTTCCCTAACAGGAACCAAAACGTGATGATCATCTAAATATTAAAAAAAAAAAACAGAAAACGAGTAATATCCAAAAAAAACTTAGTTTCATTGAAATATGTACACGCGAAGATCTAAGATATTATACATTTTAAGGTGCTGTTTAAACAAGCAGGTTTTATATGATTGGTATACAAATAATTGTCATTATACATATACATGTATAAAAACAGGACACGCGAACATATAGACAATATTGATTAGCGAGTGGTATAAGATTTGCACTATACATTAACGTATTGTTTTTTTTATCGATGTCTATATAAAAATTTAAATATAAATTTTATAACCGTTCAGATAATTCATACGTTCGAGACCAACAAAAAAGAAATGTTGCTTTGATGTACATTAATTTCAAGTGTATCTTTAAATAATAATCACGAATGAGGCACACTCGAAACAAAAAAGGAAGATGAGTTCAGTGGCATAAATTATACATTGGAATTATTTTTACTGAAAGGAAATAACTTGAAATGCGTCACATGCTCTCCTAAAGTATGTCTTTTTTTTAAATTTTCGATTTATTTTTATGATTAAATTGAATCAAATAAAACTTATATTTATCCTTTTTTTCTATTACGCTTGAACGCACCCAAAATCCATAGACATATTGTTGATGACAAATGACATAAAAACAAATTCAATTTACATTTCTGATGTTTACAAAAACGAATGATAAATCATATAAATGATGAAGTTAATAAATAAAACGATGAAATCATAAATAAAGATCACATCCAAAAGTCTTAATAAGTTAGTTTCGGTGTTAAAAAATTATAAATCTTTTTATTTTTTATGAAATAAACCGTATATAGATAAAATTAATCTCTGATATGGTTCTGTGGGAGATATGGCACGTTGGTAGTAGTTTTGTAGAGTGACGTCACATCGTCTGTAATATATATCTGCTGAATGGCGGCGCGCGCGCACATTGCAAGTTGACGCGAGTGATCCCGTACTGTAATCGAAGTATACGTTTCAAACTATTTATTTGTATAGTGTTTAGTGTTGCCACGAGTGTTTGCATTACAGGTAAGCATGAATTTTAAATACTATAATTAATTTGAAACATTTTCCCAGATTATATACTCAAATTTTTCAATCATTTTGATGAATTTAAGTAAATATCACATTTTTATTTATTATTTTTTTATATTAAATAATATAAATAAAAATTTCATTTATATTAATAAAATATTATTTTATTCATTGTAACTTCATAAATAAATTTTAAACTAATATTTTCCAAGTTAATTTTAATGGAGGTAAAATATAATGGAAGAAATTCCATTGAAATAATTAGAGTCGCATTTTAATGATGTCATTTATAGATCTGGTTTTATATTAGCACTGTTGTAAATGGTTATAAATTTATTTTTCATTAACATTCCCATAAAACAACATTGTAATAAAATCAGCTAACACATTACTGATAAATGAATACTTGGACAGATTGTTATTTAAATTTAAATTTAAAAAAATATCATACGAAATTATTTTAAATATAGAAAATAAATTAAGTATATGTTAAAAAAAATATATTTTAATAAAAACTATATTATACTATATATATATATATATATATTTCTAACATAAAGTCTTTCCGTACCGAAGTTAAAATTGCAAACAAAACACCATAAATATTCTACAAGTGGTTGTACATATTATCTTGTATCGTAGACAAAGGGATATAAAGACTGTTTGCTTCTTAAATATAATTAGCCGGCCCCCGTAGCCACGCTCGCTATATAACAGGAAAATATTTAGTTACAAACAAAACTATCATTATTTTCCGGAACTTTAGAATACTTTTGCAGTGACCCTGACCATGAGCAGGCGAGATGAGAGTGTCACTTTAAACTTACATTAAATAAATCGCGAAAGCCATTAAGTTTTGTAAAGTTCCATTACGAAACTATTCAGTAGCGTTTAAGTAAAATCGTCTTTAATAATCGAAATTTAGTCCATCTCTATATTTATATATTTTCTTCAATATCTAATTGATCAACAAATCTCCATACAATTTGTTGACTTACGCATCAGTGAAGGAAATCGTAACAAATTTCAAACGAGTCAAGTCCGTGAAAGTCAAGTGTCATCGGGTCACTGTTTACAATTTTCTCGGTCTGAATGGATGGATGGTTCTTCATACAAAATAACATAACGACATGTCAAATTACCGTCAGCTTTTCAGTTGATGCGATAGCTTTTTTTTTTATTTCTCTTGCTTGTTTTTTTTTTGGTCATCTCTTTATTTATCTATCTGAATTATTTTGCATAACAAAAATCAAACATTATTATATAATAAGGATGTTTAACTTATTTTTTTTTTTAATATGACTCGATTAACCATTATAGTTTCTTCATTTTGTCTAATAGCTCATTATTTAATAATATATTGACAGTACAGTAGTGTGTGTTGCCCAATTTATATTATTTTATACCATTTTATGGTATGTCTAGTAATAAATATTTTAATACTGTATTCAGTATAGTGTATGATATATTTAATAGATGTCTCTGCGCCAAACTTCATACCACGTGAATATATTATGGACAACATTGTTTTCGTAATAGATGAAGGTTTTAATGCTCTGATACTTTTACAAAAGTCATTGACCAAATTGCATATGTAAAATAATACATAATTCTCACACGTCTTAATAAGTACAAGGTTATTTTTGGGGTCTACGGACAGGTCGTGGACATGGAATATCTGGTTTTACGTCTACGGATCTTAAACACCTGTTGTATTATATATATCGTAACATATTGAATTCCGAGCTAAACGCATATTAAAATACTTTTTCTTATAATATTTATGTATATTTAAAATCAGGTTTTTCTCATTTAATGACCTTCTCAAAACATTCTTTTAAATTTATGTGTATAATTAAGAGTACGTATCATTTCAAACAAGAAAAAATATATTGATTATTGAATTTATTCGTTTTATTTATGTATATAAAATTGACAATACAAATATATCTTAAAAAGACTTCAATATTGTGTATTGTATAATGTATTTTTTTTCATAGTTATGTTTCACCAAACTCTCCTATAAACTAATAAATGAAAGAATGTCCGGTATTCGTTAAACGATAAACCTGTTTTGATTTAGTCGCCATATGGTCATTATTAATAAGTAAGGATGTAAGAAACCTTGAAATTTCGTTGACATTAAGTAATCATTCGTGAATTTATAGTTAAAATCTGAACAGAACGATTCATAAAATGTTTGTGACCTTTTTTTAGGGTTTAGATTACATCAATAACTATTTTAATATATTTCAGTTAAGTCTAATCTGAGTTATAAATATAATACAAAATGATTATTTCTGTTTTCTTAACATAATGTGACCTTTTGGTGTGTTTAAGATGTTCGTAATAACAGGTTTGTACAAAGATTTCGGGTCTAACATCCTCTACATATTTATACCGTTAATATGTGCCCAGGAAAATGATTGTAGGGAAAACATAAGAATGTCTAGTGTAGTTTAAAGAAGTCACAAGTAGATTAGTCTAAGTACAATATTGGAAACATATATGACCTGGTATAACTATACTAAACGAAAACTATATGAACATAATACGAAAGCAACAGAAAATTAAAGCGACAGAATCCTCGTACATCAAACGTATTTGTTTGGTGGTATCAAATATTTAATAATATTAAAATAGGTTTATTGCGCGTAGAATTAATTGCATTTTGATTGCAGTAAAATATTTTTTAAGATGTCGGTAGTAAACGTTATTGCAAGGATAAAATTTTAGTATGCGATTAACACATTAGTTAACATAATGATGGAAAACGTGTTGTACATTCAAAGAACATTGACTCTAAACCACTTTTATCATAAATTATTTTCTTAAGCTCTCATATAAATTATATTTGCATGTCATACAGACAACCAAATTTTTGAAATTTTTGAACGAAACTGTTCATTATTTTAGAATCTTTTTTGAGAGGATTAGATTCGGTAAAATGGAATATTGGCTAATAAAAAAAATATATAAACGTTAAATTAAATAAAATACTAGTGTATAGAGTATTTTTATGTGTATATCTTCAATCCTTTAAGAATTAATGAGTCAAACATTGAACATAGCGCCCTCTGGAGTTGCATTTCGTGAACCATTTCGCAATCACATGTAGCAATCCCAGTTTGATGAAATAAATTATAAAGATATGAGAGTATTTTATATTTTCGATTGAATCTAGTTAAATACCCTTAAAAATTTCACAAGTGTATATGATACGCGCTCGTACTAACATACGAGATGGGCCATTGAGATAAGTGACATTTATACATAGTACATTATTTAGGGGAAGAACAAACTATTGAGTCACAAATAAATACAATATCCGCAGCAGAAATCGTATTCTACTCAAAGGTATATTTAAAGAATTTGAATGTTTGTAAAAGCAATGAGGTTTTATATGTATTTAATTAATATTAAATTATAAAAATTTAATTAAAATTTTACATGTCTCTTTCGATTAGCTATGGAAAAGTTTGGTAATATACAATTTTACTAGTACAATCGAGATAATTGCTTGAGAAATACCATGCAATTTAAATGTATTGTTACTTGCGAGATGCGACTTGTATTCAGTTCAAACGACCACATTCAATCTATGTGACCACATAAAGTTGTTTTATTTTCAATTTATGTTATATCACTGATATTATTATGTTATATCACTGATATTATTATATTTATATCACTGATATTTATTTATTTAAAGGAATTTATAGTTGTCTATGATATATATATTCCGAGTATTCATAAGCAAATGGAACATAATATCCTAACGGCCATGGCATGTCCTCGCAAAGTATGTAATTAAATTATTATCCCTTGAACATGTAAATAACGTCACAAATACTAGGATCAATAAGGCTTTTCCGCACTGATTCTTGACACCAATTATGGCCTTTCCGCTTTTTATTCTTCGTTGCAACCTTTATATTGCGTAGGGTTTTCTCACATTAATGGTACTACACTGACGTCAAAACTTATTCCCCTCTTTTAAAAACATTAATTCGCTTTTATTAAATGTATTTTTTATTTTAAGTTTAAAAAAAACATTAAACAAAAATGAACTCTCTCGTTATGGATATAGAGATTTTTTTTATAAAATATCCTATTTCTAACGCGTCATGGTTTAAATTCTAGATATATTTTAATCGCAGATAGGATATACAAATTGACATGTATGTATACAACTTTTAGGTCATAAAATATGAAATAGGTAGTTATACATAACAAAATAAACACAAACGAAATATGTAACTCACGTATTTCTGTAACCCAAAATCCATACTCGACTATCTTTACACGGTAAAAATGTTTAAAGGTTACTTGTGGGATTTTATCGCGTATGAATTTTTATTGTAACGAAAAGGGATTTCCCTGCTATACGATAAAATTTTTTTTTTACATACTCGTGGAGCCAGTGAATAACGTGTTTAGCCGGTTATTAGGATCGGATGAAACGGATGTACCGGTTTTGTTAATATGAAAAATTAATGAATACCAATGCTTACCAACATCTTAGACTAAACAATGGTATAGAATTAATGTTTTATTATATAAATTTTAATAGTTTTCCATTTATTTTTGACCCACACTGATCTATCTTTTTATTTTTCTATACTACTAATTAAAGACATATGTACCTATATTTAAAAAAAAATCTCTTTAGGTCTATTTAGATGGAATAAAGAAAATTTGAAATCTATTAATACATATTACATAATAATTTTCCTTATATTTTAGCATACTTTTTAAAATTCGCATTCACTAGACGTCGCGGTTAATATCATATTTTATTTCTATCTGGTCATACTGAAAAGAATTTTATATTCATTATCTTCAAATAGCAGCCGTAGCCTGTCGATTATTGGAAGTAAGCTTCTCCCATATCGTTTTACAAACATATAAAGAAATTAATTATATTTAACAAGCAGCCAAAGTCGCAGGTACATAATAGTATAATTAGCATTACCGTGTTAGGAATATGATATATTGACCCACATGCAACGACATTTAACACTAGTGTTCTTTTACATCTAATTCGTTTGCACCACTATAATTTATTATATTGTAATGTAACGGAAAAATAAAATTATATAAAATTTGCTAAATGAGAATCGATTTTTTTCAGTGCGAATTATACAGAAAGCATTATATTATACGTCAACCAGACCGACTCTTTTGTCTATGAACAAAGTAAAGCTAGATTGAAAAAAAATAATGATAAAAAAAATATGTGAATGATGATCAAAGATATATCTGTAAACATTTACTATTTTACTATTGTTTACGATTGTCCTTCGTCTCTTGTAATCAATGTTTTAATGCGTTCGCATGCGTGCTTATACAAAAATAAATAAATACATAACAAATTATAGGTCTTCTGTATTCATTGCAAGCACCGTCTCATATTGAGATTCAATAGGTTTGTGACACGCACATTTTTCATCTATTCATCACTCGCTTCACTATAACACTTCAACGTGTGTTCTTTTTTCAAATAAACTATTCTATTTTCTAGATTTAAATTAACGTCTTTTTAGTTCCCTTCTATTATACAATAATTATTTTTGCCCTTGTCATTGTTATTCTAGGTTAGTTTTCAAAGTGGGACAGTAAAAGGAAAATAGAAATTGTTATTAAATATTAATAAGTTCTCATAATAATAAAGTACATAAAAATTATGTTGCAACCAATGTCATAAAAATTTCGACCTTGTACAGTATATAATAAATAAAAAAAAGTTAGATTGGATGAATCGTTGTTTTGCATTAATGGAGAACGCAACGTTTAATATTAATTCCGTAATATTAATATTATTTATATTGTGATTTGAAAGCTGGGAGTGGATCAGAACAAATGATAAACATGAAATATTATAGAAATACAGAATATTGACATGACGTATTGATTTCAATAGTATCTTAATACATCAAAACGTAAATCAGATCAATGGTACTTGAGCAATCGATCGCAGATAAAATGTTTTAAGCACTATTGCAATTTGTAGCTCATAAACTGGACCTCATATATATATATATATTATATTATTAAAAGTTTTTTTTTGTAATATTCGGCCAACGTGCTTCCTTAATACATACATATATCATTTCCTGCGTTTGTTGACGGAAATATGAAGTTAATTTTTTAGTATTAGTTGTTAGTTCATAATTATTTTAAACATATACTAACATATAAAACAGCATTTATTAATAAACTCTAGAATCAATATGAAAACATGGTAACAAGTTTTCAATATATTTTTATACATAAAAATAAATTTGAACTTGCATATACCAAATGTCATAATACTGAAATGCGTGTTGATAATTGGAGAAATAATAGTTTGAGGCTGTATTTTGTAAATTATATAAATAAAACATCTTTGTTTGTGTATCTCTTTGTTAGTGTACGGCTAATACAATAATGGCGGGGTAACATAGGGATCTTCAGGTCTCAGGGCCACTGTTTAAACTAATCTCGGACCATGTGTATGCTGCTCTCGCCAACTGAATGCGCAATAAAACTTGATTGTTAGCGATTATTACGATACGCGACATATGATTTTAATAAAATTTAAATATTTCATAAAAACATATATAACACAACGCTCGGTATAAATTCTCGTTCTTCCGCGTATGACAACAATCTAGAAATGCCAGAATTGGATTAAAATATTATAATAAGTCCATCTGTTATTTATAGTGACATGTTAAAAATTGTCATTGTCGTTTCGAAACATTTTAAGCGAACGTTTTTTATAAAATATTTTTAACAAAAAAATATAATTGTCTACCTGTTAAAAAGGTGGTTACGCGGATCTTTAGATCTGTTTTGGTTTAAGGTGCGGGCTTTTAGATAAATCTCAAGTAATTAATTATGAACACGGTAGAGTAGGTAGAGTTGGTAGAGTTGGTTTTGTTTAATATTATACTTCACGGTCATCGCTATACGCTTAAAATCCGCAAATAACATCTGTGTACCGGAATATTTTTGACCTTATGTGGGCTTTGTTTACGTCATTGTAAAAGATATAAAAAAAAATACTATTTCTAGTCAAATATATATAACTTTAAATCTCTTATAATATGTAAAAAATCATAAAATATTTGTAATTAAAATAATACGGACTAATAATCTAAATGTATTACCTGTTTTGCGTCCGATCGTGTTAGGAAATTTCTCGGACCATGGCACCATTTCTGAAGTTCATTGGTGATAGTTGTACAAAGACAAGATGCATGGCAGCCTTCGTATATAATAACATTTGATTACCATTTATTACCTACAGTTTATTGATATACATATGATGAAAGCACACCAGTAATCTTTTTTAATATATTACACATAGTTAAAATCCGATTCTGCATCGTTAAAACAGTTTTCACAGATTTATGCAGTTATATATGTAATGGGTTACAACAAATTGTTATAAAAATTTAGTCTGTATTAGAATCAATAGTTTGATAGTCAAGTAATATATGAAGGTTCAGTGTAATGTTTGTAATACAAATTTAAAATTAAATAAACCGAATCGATTGCTTACTTTTTTTGAGATCAACTAATGCATGCCAATTTTTACCGTATTTTTTTTTACACCATTATGAAGAAAAGATTTTTATTATTAATAAACTTCCCAACTTTTAGCTTAGAGGTTTAATTGGGTGGTACAGATTGTTTCGTTACTAAAATTGTATGAACATTTCATTTTAAAAATTATAATTATTCTCTCTTATATTAAGTATGGTTTAAACGATAGGTATGAGGTCGATAGACTTCATTAGCACCAATGTGTTAGACGTTTGTGTTAAGTTTAAATTGGGTTCTAAAATATTGTTTTATTTGGTTCATTTTCACTGTCGTCACAGTCGGCTATGATACAAATGTAATGCTCGGTATGTTGTTACTATTTAGGAAGCAAATAGTATGCTATATATAGCAAGGAATAAATATAAAAACGAACATAAAGACGGAGAAAAAATTTAAAACATATAAATAACAAATAAATTTAATCCTATAATGTTCATTAAACTTTGATTGTTGTCATAAATAAAAGCATTATTTTATTATTAATCGATTGTTTCACAATAAATTACCAATAAAAAAGATTGATAAATAAAATAAAGTCTATTTTTTATGTAGTTCTGAATTCTGAGATGTCGTGTTATTTGTTAATGTCTTTTTCAATATCTCGTCAATAAACTTAAGCCGATTTATAAGTAAAAGCTTTCGTTTATATCAAGGTCGCCATAACAATATTGCACAATTAACTATTGTATATAATTTATATTACTAGGCATATTACCATTAATTCTTTATACAGTTAATAATATAAGTCCGCATGATTTATTTGATTTCTTTATAAACTATATATAGTTGACAGTTTATTTTTAATCTGTGGTCATATTATACAGTTATTTGTGCATAAAATATTCTGCCAACGTCAAATAGAAACGAAAATTTTTGTTTTCATGACAATTTACATTAATGACATCTGTCAAATATCAACCCCAAGATTAAACTATGTCAGTTCCCTTTATCTTCTGTCCCCATTCTCACAGACACAGATGACACTGAATGTTACATAATTAATCGTAGAAAACCGTTAAACTCTCACTAAATATACACGTGTTGTATTAAAGAAGATTATCAGATAACGGTATTTAGTTTTATAATATTAAACGTTTTTAAAAAGGTCATCGATCCGTTGTATAGTGACGAAGATTTGTTAAAATTCCTTAAAATTAAATCAGAATTCTAATTTTGATACTGAATTGTTTTCTTTATATACTCGTATGTAGAGAAAAATCTTATCAAAAATGTCTAATTTCTAATGTAACTCTAGTTAACATACGTCGATATTTGCTATCCTATAAACAAAACCTTACAAATAGTTACCATAATGAGATCTAAGATTTTCGCGAGTTTTATTAATTTAAATGAATCTAGTATTATTCGGATATACTACGCGGATTTTATTATTTAAAAACTACATAATCCCGACGTTTCGGTTACTTTGCAGCAACCGTGATCACGGGCAGACGAGATGTGAATGTCCATTATGTAGTTTTTAAATAATAAAATCCGCGTAGTATATCTGAATAATACGAGTTTCATTTAAATAGTTACCATTCATAAATTAATTTTTCCGATAGTATGTAAATCACTTGAGAGACGCTTAAGAGTATACCATGCGACTGAACGAATGGGGTGAAAAAAATATTGAATGATACATTCGTTGGACCTGTAGAGGGGCCGGTCCACCCTGACATTCGGTTTGCTTGACGCCCAGGTTGGGAAATTGACGAAATTGCAGTTCATTTCACGTTCGCTGTTCTTAACACTCATACGCGCTATATGTATGTCGCTCGTGCTCTACTGGTCACGTTGTCTTCCGATTTTTATAATATTCGTTTTATTTTACAGTGAACAATGGAAACTATAAACCGAATAGTTGAGGGGTACCATGACCTCATGGACAACCAGAGTGATCAGAGGGTGAAGGACTGGTTCCTTATGTCATCTCCTTTCCCAACACTAGCCATCTGCCTCACATATGTCTTTGTTGTTAAAGTAAGTTTAATTAAATGTATAATTCAATAAATACTTAAAAAGTTTAACCTCATAGAACAATTAGTTTTTTATCCATTTATACAAATATTTTTTCTATGGAATATTTTTTATGTGCACTTGTGTTTTATTGACTTATGACAACAATATTTTATAATAATAAAGCCAGTTACCTTGAAGTCTGTGATGTTTTGTGTTTTTTTTTAAAGTCTTTTTATAAATTAAAATACTTTTTTTTACAAAAAAAAAATTAATTTAACAGTACAAACTATATTTCTGTTTGTGTCTTTCACTAGCAAGGAAACATAGATATTATATTTTTTTTGCTTTACAATTAAATTTTAAATTTTTTTTTTTTTCGGAATGTCATGGTGTATGAATTTTCATCTATACAATAAACAAAATTATATTATTTTAAGTGAACGAAAAAAACTTCGCATTTTATGCATCGAGTTACTAATTAATGATTATTTTACAGGTTTTGGGGCCAAAACTGATGGAGAACAGAAAACCATTCGAACTCAAACAGATCCTCATATGGTACAACCTGTTTCAAGTTATTTTTAGCTGTTGGCTCTTCTATGAGGTAATATTAAATAATTATTATTATTTGGAATAATACATATTTTTTCCTATTACTATATTAATACTAGAAAAAAGAATGCAAATCTTTATAAAATATCTTATAATTTTTTTTTTTAATTGTGTGATATGATTATAAAATCTTACATTTATTATCCTATTCTGTATTATTATCATATCTAAGACATGTTACATAGTTTTAAAACGTTATCGTCTATATAATATTATTTAGGTACTTTAATATTTTTATAGATTGTAAGTTTATGTTATTTTATTGTTTATAAATTTAAAAAAAATGCTTCACGAGATTAGATCTAGAGATGTATCTGTCGTGCTGACCTTTAAGATTTGAACTTTCGAACAGTGACAATGAACTCTACCAAATGTTGGGTAAATCTTCGGTTTAAAGTAATTGATACTTTAGCAACAACAGACTCATCTCACCGTTGATTGATTTATTAATAACTTAATTGAACAGCCAACATTACGATACCACCTCTTAACTATAGATACTCCTTTTATAACTTGAGGTGTCCAATTTAGAAATTAATTCGTATATTGTATGATATCAATTTTTAAATTAGACTTCATTCATTTATTTAATAACTTAAATAATACAAAGTTACAACACTGACGGTTTTATAATTATCAGCAATTAATATAGAAACAGGATTTTGTCATAGGAAATGAGACAAATTCATGTAATCTTGGAGTGTAGGGATGTATCAGGGAAAGGCCTTATTTTTAACTCACCCCTGTATATTATAAAGTCTTCATTTTTTGATACTATTTGTACTTATTCTTGTAACCTATATGAAAATATTAGTTTTAGTAATTTTTTTTAAATGAATAAAACATGTGATACTTTTTAATTTCTTCACCTGTGATGTGTATTTAGTTACGTATATTTTTAATGTCTATATATGTATATTAATTAATTAAGTTTGTGTGTACCGGTGTCTCTGTTTTGCAAGAGCAGTAAGGTCATCAGTTCGTATTATTTTAATGTTAAGTTTGCTTAATAATATTTATTAAGTTATTCTGTCATGAATTTTATAACTTTTTTTTTATTACAGAGCATTGCGAGCGGTTGGTTCACAACATACAGCTTCAGATGTCAGCCAGTAGATTATTCGAGGACACCTCACGCCATGAGGGTAGGATATTTTTTTATTTTGTCCAAATTGTAATATTTAAAGTAAAATTTATAAGTTATTTCTCACAGCCGGTTGTGAAATTTTAGAAGGTTACATGATACACGATTCACTTTAATGAAATGATATCAAATCCAGTGAGTTGTTTACCTTCGAATATTTCGCTCATAATTCGGTTTTGTCATCGCATACATATTTTTTACCAATAGTGTGTTATGACCCCGGAATCAATTATATAATTAATAGTCATTAAAAGCTATAACATTAAAGTTTTTTTTTTTTTTTGTATAATCTATAAATCGTTTGTTCGTACAAATCCGATGTTTCCGAGTTATTAGTGTCAAACAGGTTCTGTGTAGCAATTTTGTGACCGATAGAATTCCGATCAAGGTTTAAACCCTAAAGCGAATTAGCATATATATAATAATTTAGTAAGTCTGCGCTATAATGAGAGAGTTTTCAAGGTTGAATGACTAATAAAAATATATATATGAAGAATTAATGGCCAAGTTGTGAAATTTATGATTTATTCTTAAATAATGAATAACTTAGAAGTCTTTTAGAGAAAGAAAAAAGTTGCAATAATGTATTTTTTTTTAAGGATTGCTGTTCGTTATTATTTTTCAAAGAAAACGCTTATTAGATTATGAAAGCGGCTAACAGTTAAACTTAACGTGAAGCGCTTAAAGCCGCTTAAGGCTGCTGAAGGTTATACTACTTAATGATAGTTTGAAGATATTAATGTTATATTTTTTTGCAGATAGTACGCGGATGCTGGTGGTATTACTTCTCTAAGTTCACGGAGTTCTTTGACACCGTAAGTATAAATAAATATAAACCGAATACTATATATACAATAGATTATTTATAATGAACACATCTTTATAATTTTTACGACATGAATAATATAAACATTATATATACGATATTTGGGCAAATATATATTTATTTATTTTTCATATAATTTAACATAACACGATATAATGTATGATACAAATGTTTTTGCGTCAGTAAATAAATTTATAATTCGAGTTTCCTACTTCCATATATGTAGACGAATTTATTAGCATATAATCTGTTTATATTAATTTTCCTAATATTATATATCAATCATCTCAACGCGGAACACTTGAATGTATTGTTTACGTTTTACGATATTTATCATAATGATTTTATAATCGATATTTAAATTTTTGTTTCAATAACAGAAAAAAAATATAGATCTAAGCATAAATTAATGTACGTAGGTTCGCGTACTTTTAATGTGTAGATTTTTTTCATTGGATCGCATAAAAAAGTTTGAGATTCATTTTGATCATATAAAAGGTTATGTTTTAATGTATTTATGTCTGCAGCAAAAGGTTAATTGAATCATTTATAACCTTTATTGATTTTTTGTGGATTAAAAAGATTTATTAAATGAAAAGATTTGATAAAAATATTTCAGCCCGGATAGAGTATTGAAGTGTTTTGCTTTTAGGAGTTCCTGTGAACTCAATTCATATAACCAGTAGGTACTGAATATTTCAAAAATTTCTTCAAGAAGTTTCATAAAATTTCGCTTTAATGAAATAGATAGTATAAACAGTTGTATACTTTAACATTTTAGAAGAGTGAGTAGGGACTGACTATAACTACAAGGGACTATCGAGGACTCTCTCTTTCTCTTTCTCTCTTTCTCTCTCTTTTATATATATATATTTATAGAGCATTATACATCGTAACATATGCTTAATAATTTCATGTAAAATATAACAACATATTGTATTACTTTCAGATATTCTTCGTGATGCGTAAAAAGTTCAACCACGTGTCCAAGCTGCACGTCATCCATCACGGCATCATGCCGATGTCGGTTTGGTTTGGAGTCAAGTTCACACCGGGTAAGAATGATGTTTGATTTGCAAATAATCATCGATAGTATTGAACTTGCTCTATAAGAACTTGTTTTTCCACGAGCGTTTGCCGTAAACGATTACTTATTAACATACTGTCAGAGCAGTTGTTCGTGATTAAATTTATCTGTTGTTTACTCAATTTTACTCAACGGGATATTATTTCAAAGTTCCTACATGTATGACGGGTATCTTCATAAGACTACGCTACGGCTTTGTTGTTGAATATTCAAGACATTTAAAAATATTTCCTTTACCCTGAATAATAGTTGAGGTCGTTTAAAAAATACTGAAACGAAGGTTCCAAGAAGGAAAATTGCAGTAATATTGAATTAAATAACTTGAAATGGTCCCATAAAATACAGTCATTTTACATTATTTTGTTGTTTTGTTGACAGCTACTAATATAAATTGTAATAAGTAAAAACAAAGAGTGATAATAGTATTTTCCGTCGCACTTTTATGTAAAGAGGAACTATGTATTTGCACAATAATACAGAGGCTCTTCTTGTTAAAAACGTTTTAAAACGTTCGTCATAATAAAACATTTGACTTCGAATGTTTATTTAGATTTACGTAATTTAGACACATCGGATAACTCGAAATTGTTTATTCTTTTTTATTATGTATTTCGGTATTTACGTACAACCGCATAACTTTTACTAATATAGGACTTTACGTCATTTCTGTTTTGAATTGTTAAGAGTGTCAGTTTTTATTTATCTGCTAAATATTCTAAGTGATCTAATCATTTAGGCCTAAAGGAGGTATGTTTATTTTGTATCAGTCATGTTTTGTTATATATTATTATACAATTATTGGTAATAATGTATTTATATTTGGTAATTTTGGTATATTTAAGAACAGTCAATGGCTGTATTTTTTCTTATTCTTATTACCATTCATATAATACTTTTAATCTGAGAGGCGGAATATCAAGTCGATTAATGGATCTTAAATTACGTTTATTTTAATGATAAAGTTGAAAAAGATAGAATAGAATAAAGCCAACAGATATCATGGAATATTTGGCGGAAATTATTCCACTAGCGAGGTTTTGTTACACAAATGTAATGTTCTGTGCATTAAAAATTATATTGTCATAAATTTCATTGTGCGTTTGAACTTACTCAACATAATATTTCACACAAACAAGATAATAAAAACAATAACGTAGAAGTGCCGTTTCGTATATGTAGATAATACTTTCAAGGTAGACTTCGTTATGATGTAATGAGACGCAGACAGCCATTGATGGGGACGTCAAAAAATTTTTATCTGTATACATTTAATTGGCATCATTATTGTTTCCGTGTTTGATTGCTCTATCCGTAATACATTGAATATCAACCAAAACTTTTTTAATTTGAAACGATTGGAAGAATTTGCAAACAGGTTTTATATCTTTCTGGGCGTGTCGTAATAAACTTGCAAATAAAAGTAATTGCCTCTAAGCTACTTATTAACTGAATGTATGGAAACTAAGAAGTGTCGCATATTAATGGAATTCCATTATAATTGTTTACAGATATTTCCGACACTTATGATGTGATTCAAAGTAACGAGATATTTAATTTGATTATGTTCGTCCTTTTTTTTATCACTAAGTTTTTTCATGTTGTTCAAACATTCAATAATCCGCCTGAATGTATGTTTGTATTGCGCGACGTAATTGAACAAACACGATTCTAGAATATTCTCAGTTCCTACAATTTTTATTGTACGTGAACAGCATTTTTAAATTACTTTATGAATTATTATTTCATTATTTAAGTTATGCGGCTTGTTGAAAGGAGCAAGGAGGTTTTATGTTGGCATTACCTTGTGTTTTTTTTTTTGTTACAGTCATAATCACTTTGTGTAGGTTCCTTAAGTCATAACATAAAAGCCTGAGTTAAAATTATTTATTATTTTCTCCGCCTAATTATAGTAATTCCACAACGAAATTGTTTTTGTCCGGAGTCAGCTTTAGGGCAAAAAAAGTTAGCAAAACATGTTGAATTCCGGTTTTCACGTGGTTTATGCATTATTCGCTGTAAAAAAAAGATATCTTTGAATCGAGTGAATGACTTTTTCTTTGTTATAACTTATGTCTGATATTATATATAAAAATATAAGCACATATTGACAAACAAATTTTCGTATTTGCATTTAATGTTTTGAGTGTGTAAAACTGTTTATTTAATTAATGAACATATTTATAATTTAATATATTTTTATCAATAGAATTACTATTAATAATTTATTGAGTGTAAAAAAATAAAATTATAAGTAAACGTTTCTGTTTCAAGGATATAAAACCACAAATTGCAAAAATTAATTTAAACTGTTATTAAGAGGATATGTGATTACAATATACAAAGATCTCATGAATTTATAAAGTTATTATTACGGTTTTACGGTTATCTAATCACTAGTCAGATATATAACATATACGTTATGTCTGTCTGTTCACATAAAAACCTTTGTACTAATATACATCTGATTGATGTTATTAATGTATGACAGTGTAATGAGCCGAAATATTTCCATTCAAACAACCGCAGCGAGATATTTCATTGTTTTAGTTCAAGAAGTTATAAGATTGAATGATATATGTATCTAGTCATGAATGGAATAGTACACATTGTATCAATAAACGTAGACGCATGTTTATAACGAACATTAGTATGAAAATTTCTATTAAATATAAGCGACTTTAGTCGTTTCCTTGAATTCTTAGTTGAATTCGTACAAAAGATCTAAATCTTTTTGGGAATTATTGAGTTCAATGTATCTTAACTTTGAGGTTATTCTTTTCTATATCATTAAAACATTTTTAAATCAATTATTCTAAATTAATTATATAGAAATAATCGAAATCTCAAAAAAAATATAACCGTTTTTTTAAAATTCGAATTTAAAAAAGTCTAACGTGTATAACATGATGTTTTTCCATGATGACGTAATGAAGCAGTCCGTAAATGAGACTGGTTCTAAGTTGAACCAAAACAAAAACACATTAGCTACAATCTTCCTAGGTTTTAATTATATTATTATGACAGTCCGTATTATTCCGCTTTCGAACGGAAAAATACAGCGTTTCGGTGCGGGAACAACAAATAGTATAATATATTAGATAATTTGGGATGCTATATTGTAATTTAATTCAGTCTGTACATAGTCTACATAATAAGTGAGCGGTGATAACCTTAAAAGATTTATTTTATTTGGTAGCTTTTTTATCCTTTGTAACTTGAATAGCGAAATGCAATAGACAACCATAGTGTGACAAAAAGCAATGAATATCCTTGTAAAAATTATTGAAAAAACCCTTTTTATATAAAATTTCACTCAAAAAATGATTTTTATTCATTAAAGGCATAATTAAATATAGTTTTAAATTCTAATGGTCTATTTACATTTAAGATAAACAACGAGATATGTAGACTTTATTCGTTCAAGTGTCAAAATTCTGACAGTTCAGTTCTGAAATTGTTAGAATTATATGGTGTATGACGTGTGTTTTAGTTGTTGAACGTTAAGTGTCGTGAAATTCTAAATCTCAGTATAACCCGCAGGTGGTCACTCAACATTCTTTGGTATGCTGAACACGTTCGTTCACATCGTTATGTACTCCTACTATCTACTCGCTGCTCTCGGTCCTCAAGTTCAAAAGTACCTGTGGTGGAAGAAGTACCTCACAGCTCTCCAAATGGTATGACATAAACACACTCACACAGACGCAAATCCTTTACATAAACCATTAAACCTTGCACGTAAAACATCTCTCTATATAGGAAATTATTCAAGTTCATCTCTAACCAATGATAATGTATACCCTATATTAAATGTCCTAGTGAGGTTGACATAACATTGCTGGTGCAAGCGATATTATATCATAGACTGTTGTAATTAAGTTTATATTAGCAAGGCTAATTGGATGTTTGCATCGTGTGCTGAGTAAAAGGGACGTTTCCCGCCTAAGGTCAAAGCCGTAGCGCAAACACTTTAATGATATAGAGGAAGCTGCGGTTCGGCTGAGTCATTCTTGTTTGTAAGGAATATTCGAGATGTAAACATTTTTTTTTATTAAAATTATATTTTTTGTTCAATACAACCTGTTATTAAAACGTCTGCCCGAATTGATATATTATTGGTGGTGATTTGATGATAGCTATTTGGTTCGTGTATGTTACAGGTCCAATTCGTGCTGGTATTTTTCCACGCCTTCCAGTTGCTTTTCATCGATTGTGACTATCCACGAGCCTTCGTCTGGTGGATTGGAATGCACGCCGTTCTGTTCTACTATCTCTTCTCCGATTTCTACAAACAGGCTTACCTCAAGAAGGTTAAGGTGAAATAGCTCTTTCATTTGTTATGTAATACATGTTTGAATCTCAATCTCATTGATTCATTGATTTATTTTAATTAATATTAGTAAGTATA
Source organism: Danaus plexippus (assembly GCF_018135715.1). Taxonomy (NCBI): domain Eukaryota; kingdom Metazoa; phylum Arthropoda; class Insecta; order Lepidoptera; family Nymphalidae; genus Danaus; species Danaus plexippus. The sequence goes on along the minus strand of NC_083544.1, from coordinate 6,391,257 downwards.
TATCACTAGTATGTGTAGGAGTGTTATATTTTAATAGTAATAAATGTTCACAGCGATCAAAATCTAAAGAGATAGAAGTAGAATCGAAGTTTGAATCAAAGGATAGGATGTATCTGTTAAACGGATTCAGCAACGGCTCAGCTCTCGGGGACGTGCGGCAACGAATGGCTGGTGCGGTCGCCTCACAGTGATAGTGATGTGACACAGACTAGAGATGTCCCTGTACGTCGATAGACGGACTAAGTACAAAGTGAATCTCAGTTATAAAATTAAGCTCAATTAGTTAGTGCTAGTTTATATAGCGCGATGGTGTATATGGGTCTTGTGTCGTACGAAATTGTCTTCGTTTAATGATGGGATGTCCCGCGGCCTGTATACATGTACCAACATTTTATATTAGAAAAATTTATTGTACACAAACATACAATAGACTGCCCTCATGTATTAAACTAACCTCATTTATAAGATGAAAAGAATGGTGCAATGTAAAAACTGTTACGACAAACCACGTTCAGGATGATATTGAATTTATGTGTGATATATTACATTGGTAAAAGGAGTTGTATACAGATAATTAGTTTTATAATCTATATCTTTTTGTTTTCCCGCCAATACTTGCAATCTTCTATATATAAAGTCCGGTAATGATGTGAACATCACAAGGTTTGCACGAGCCCAGTATCTGATTGTACTTCATAATATTGAGATATCGACTTAGTTTCACAATGTCCTGGCACAAAATACAATGCATGTAAAAATATTTCAAGAGAAAAAAAAGCAATCAAACCATACATATTATTTATTAATATTGTTGTCATTACGTATATCATGCTATAAAATTATAATGAGTCGATTTAAAAATATGTTTGGCAACTAAAAAGCAAATGTTTGTAATAAAATTTGTGATAACTATTGAAATAAAATATTATCTTAAACTTTATTATTAATCGTTTCATTTCGTCCGTTTATTATAGAGAAGCTTATAACCTTGTTAATAATGAAATTTTTCATTTTGTACCGTTCTTACGAAAATACTCATCGTATATGGCAATCATGACGTGTGAAAGAATTCGCGAATCGTATAATAATTTCATATTAAAGGATATTTGCAAAGATGTAATGTTCTAGAGAATTCAAAATGATAAAGTCGTTATATTGTTTAAATGTAAACACTCATGACATAACAAGATACATACTGCGCGTAGATTAAAAAAGAAAAAAATTATACGAACAAATAATGTTAACGGTTTACTAATATTGAACTTCTATACAACCTTCAAGTTTAAGTTTAACTTCAACCTTTTAAAAATTATTATACTCAGGATAAATAAAGTTTATATATTATATAATAAAGTTTATATATTTATACTCAGGATAAATAAAGTTTTCAGTATGTTGACTGTTATATATTTAGTTCAGTCACATTATACCACTCGATCTGATTATCGTAATGTTTATAGTAAACAAAATTCCTGTTAGCGTTTTTTCTTGTGTTTTACACAAATCTAAATGGCCGTAACACACAAGCCAAACGCGAATCCGTGATTACGCTTACAAGTTTTTCGAAGATAGATATAAGTCAATTATTGCAACAATTTTAATAAATTCCTATCGTAGCTTTCTAGGTTTATGTTTAGGAGTCACATTTTTGCCACTCCTTTTTTCCGTTTTTCGATAGACATGGCTGTTTTTAATTTGCTGAAACTATTAAAACGCTAAATAGTCTGAAAAACTATAATTTTTACGGACAAGACTATCATAAAGGTAGGTATAGTTTTAACTTCACATTAAATTACTAATAGCTATTCTTAAAATTGTTTTTATTAGTTTTTATTTAGATATGCATTTGAGAATGATGTTCGGATCGTTTATTTTTTGAGATTCCATTGACGCAGACATTGCAAAAAAAATCTGATCAAGTCTGATTTAGAAACAAAGTATTCCGTACCGAAAATTATATAAATATTAAGGATTTACAGTTAAACTAAGTTGAATATTTCAGAATAATAATTAAAAAAAAATACATTTAAGTGTTAAAAGAAAAGAAATATTAGAATAATCTTTTTTCTTATTTTAATTACTTTCAGACACGATTTTTTTAATATGTATATACAATATATATATATATATATATATATATATATATATATATATATATATATGTGTATTTAAATCTCACAAGCTTTCTTCTCAGCATACCTTTAATAAAATCCCTTTCTCACATTTTAATATTTAATAAACATTTATGTGAAGCTACAAACAACTCGGCTGTTGTCTTTTTTCAGATACACAAAATATAATGACCGTATGTTTAAAATTGACGTAATATAAAACAATTAAAATTTCCCATCTACGTCAATTCGACTGTTAAAATTATATGCTGTGTTTATTTTTTTTTTGCAACTCGACTAAGAGAGCCGGCACCAACGCATCATCACCAAGTACCTGACCAAAAGATCCTCTGACTGTGTTTGTAGGTATTACGTTCTGGGCAGCGTATTTACCGCTGGTTTTTATTGAACTATAAGGAATTCTTTTATTGGTACAAACAAAGTTTGAACTTTATTTCAATAACAGGTATAATAAAACGCTTTAACATAATTGATTGGTTCTAACGTGTATTTTAGTTTTATAACGACGTTCTTTGTGATAAATGTTAACAAGATTTAAATAAATATAACTTCCACTTCACTCTTGTACTTTGTACAAGGAAATAGAAGTCACCTTGTAAGATTAATACTATGAAATATAAATTTTTTAATTCTTTAATATATAATATTTTGTGTTTTATATAATTTTTTTCTAGAATTTTAATGATCATTTCCGTAATAAAAATATGTAACGTATATTTATTAATCTAATTTAATACTTTTTTTAAATAATTTATACATGTTTAATAGTAAAAAAATTAACAATAAATAACTAGAATTCATCGTAATGAAAAGGAATAAATATAATTAATTTGTTTTCATGACATCTAGTGTGAAAATGTTAAACCTTTACAATAAAATGGTTTCATCTCCTAATTTGCCTACTAGATACAAGATGGCGCTCATGTGTTTGGAAAAGATTACTAAATAGGTATAAGAAACTATATAAAAAATATCAATATTTATGCATTCAATTAATCTAACTAGAATAATATAGTCTGATTTATGTTACAGCAATTAATTATTTTCGATATAAGATGGGTATTTTTTATGATTTTGTAATCGGAATTAAATCAGCTAATTATCGTCACAACTTCTAAAAGATTCAATTTGTGGACTGACACAATGAAGCTTGAATGTATTAAAAGCATAATAAAAATAAAAATACACTACAAAGTTACTAAAAGTTTACTCTAATTTTACGTTATTAAGTATGATTTTTAATTTCTGTATCAACCTACTCTGAATTCTCAGTCCTAATTATAATGAAGGGAGAATAAATGTAACGTTTCTACGATTGAGTCATACATTTGAGTATTTCAGTTACTTATTTGAGTATATTTTTCTATTTAGTTCTATGCTGCTTACAAAATTTCGGAAAGTAACATATAGGTGGACTGTTGATTCCACTTAAATTGTTCTCTATTATTTTATATGGAAATAAAACATTTAAGACAAATTATGAATTAATAAATTAAAATTATTTAGGTATCCCAAAGTTTTGAATAAAAATGCCATTATCGTGTTCTATTAGAAATGTATATTCATAATTTTATTTACAATAAAAGTTTAAGTTAAAATTGTACTTGTATATATAAAAAAATCCATTATACTATAACTTTATTTTGCACTTTTCAAAAAGTTATAGATTCTTTTAAAATATCTAAATACGTTTATGAAATCAAGTCTGCATTTATTTATATATAAAATATATTTATAATGGAAACGTATTTTTATATCATCTATTAATTATTTATTACAATCTAATGTTATACAAAAATCCACAATAATATCACAAATTATAATTTAGGGTAACGTAGTATTGGAAACGCTCTCGATGATAAAGATTTTCCTTTCAAACAATAAATACCACTTCAAAACTTAGATCACATATTAAGATTTAATATTCGAGACTTATAGTAATTTACGACACTATTTCTCAATATCAATTTCATTGTATGTGATTTATCAAAATTTAATTTAATCAATTTATTTTTTTCAATTATATCTATGAAAATACAGTAATTTTAATTTAGGAGGCGACTAATTTAATGGCAGTAAAAGTAATGTATGTATCTTAAAGTCTAGACTTAGTTCTACCAAACTCCTCTATTTGGTCGTATTCCGAGAAGCCGGGATCAGAATCGTAATAGGCATAGTCATAACTATTGTCCTCTCTGTGGTTTGCGGCTTTTGAATAGTGGGGAGGTCGAGTGGATTTTTTAGAGTATGGTAAGGAAGATGTTGTTGGCGGAACTGTTTCTCTAGACTGTGAGCGTTCAGTTGTTCTGGGAGCCAATGTCGTGGTTACTTTAACTGGTGGGTTGGAGGGAGCGAAGGTGTATGCGACCGCTGAAGGTGCCTCGTAAGGTCTGGAAGTGGTTGTGTATGGTTGATAATAATCAAACGTCCTATGAGTTGATGATTCAGATTGCGGCCTGTATGTAGTAGTGTACTCAGAGGGCGGGAGAGTTGAGGTCTGGGAGGGTCTAAATGGCCTCGGTGGTGATGTTTTTCCTACTGCTTTTGAAGTTTTTCTGGCTTTTTGGTCCTCCGGAAGCCTGTTACCACTTGCTGCGATGTTTAACGAGTGTGCACCAGACAGCAGCTCCGATTCTCTCTCGTATAGCTCTGGTCTATACTGACCATCGTCTTCACCTTGTGGTGGTCGATATTGTCCATCGTCTTCACCGCTATCCGCGTAGTTCGAGGATTGCGTATTGAATCCTATGTTTGTATTGTAAGCTACGGTGTTTATGTTGGGTGGAAGATCAGCGCGGGTAGTCGTATAAATAGTGGTAGTAGAAGGGGTGGTGGTGGGATTATTATAAAAGGTCTGCTTAGCGCCAAGAAATGGAGCGAAATTTTTCTTTTCCGTTTCATAAGAAAGGCTGTTGACATTTTTATAAACTGGTGTACTGGTGCTACGAGCTGAATTATAATCTACTGTTGAAGTAGCGGGAGCTCTGTTGCCATTATTGTTACCGTTGTAGTTTCTTATACGGACGAAGTCCTGTTCATTCGATACATCATTTTGTACATTAAAATTATTTCTTACTTTGAATGGACGATTCTCGTTGTAATTAGCCGGAGTAGACTGTGTATCATAATTAAAGGAATCACCAAATCCATCTTTTTTAGTATTCTGTGGGGCAAGCGTTGTTTCAGCGAAAGGAGTTGGAGTAGGGTTATTAGGGAAAAATCTATTATTATATTGTTTTGGAACTACTTTGCTAACTTCAACGTATTCTTCCTTATACTGTGGAGGGATATTGACTGTTGTTGGGAATATTTTGTTCTGTTGTGGAACTTTACGATTAAAATTTTGTTGAGGTTCGGTGTAAGTTTGTGGAGAGTAAGTGTTTTGTACGGTTGTTGGTACAGTTGTTGAGGTATAAACAGGACGCTTCCTTAAAAATTTACGTTTGGATATTTCGTATTGGGGTTGAGACGACGGTTGGGGAGGCAAGGTTGTAGGAGACGGTGACGTTTGGTAGAAAAGAGTGCTTGTATAAGGAGGGCGGGTTGTTGTGATCCTTCTAAATGACTGTCGAGTGACTGCAATAGATGTCGGTGCCTTTGTCTGAGCAACCACTTCGTCACGGCCGCGGTCGCGTTGTCCAGTGAAGAAATCAGAGGAATGCGCTGCTCTGAGGTCAGATCCACCACTAGGAGCATTTTGAGATAGACGGCGATCTCCGGTTTCAGATCTCTGTAGGCCGAATTCGGCTTCATCTTCACGATTTCCAGAAGACGAGATCTTTTTCGTATCGAATCCTGAACAATAAAAATATAAGTTAATAAAACGAAAGAAATATTTTTTTTATAATACCTAAGCGTTAATTGAAATCTAAGATATTAAATTCTTTCAATATTGTATTATACTCATCAGCTTCAAGCAATACTATGTAAGCATACGTCCTAAGCCTTTCGTTTGTTATGCAGCGTAAAGTTACTATTCAATAAATAATATAAGTATTTGAATGCGTCAATTTTGAGAACCACATTGAAGCCTGTAAATCTGTAAGCATAAACTTAAGAGGCTAATATCTCTTTACAGCATAACTACTTGGCTATAATGATTAAAAGACAAAAAATTACGCCATACGATACAACCGATTGCTTTTGAAGGACCTGGAATCTAAACAGCAGATGTAATAATATATAATTAAGCTATTTGTAAGTTTGTTAGTTGCAAAGCAGCTCACCAGATCCTATCTTGTACAGGTCAAACGAACCATCGTAGATGTCTGCGGGACAAGCTAGAGGGTCGTCATCACCCCAGTCGGTACATGTTTGGGCCTCCTGGTGGAACAGTGTACCAGGGGGGCAGAAGAATCTAAAGTCTCTGATACCCCCGCCCGCAACCCTCACACAAACATGAAACGCTTTGCATCCTGATTTAGCATCTGCATAGTACGCTCCGAGAATTCTTCCACGACAATTGAACCTTTGAGCTCCACCTGTGACACAAAACTCATTAATATCAATTTCCTCATAGCATGCAACTTACATTTTCTTATCCAATAAAATACGTTAAAATATCATTATCATAGAGAACATCATTAAAGTCTGTAATCCTTCGATGTAATTTCTAGTAAAAACTCATTTTATATTAGACGTTACCGGCAGTATTGAGGGTGATTACGTGAATCAAATGACCTGTTTAGCCAATCGTGGGAAGGAAATGAAACAGTGATCGGATTATTATTATGTCTTTTCAGAATAATAATAACCCTTAAATAATTAAATTATTTTGTCTTTATTCGACTTTTTATTCTGATTCTCTCAAAAATTGGAAATCATTGTAAAAAGGTTCATGTGATTTTGTTGAAATATAACTTAAGATACTGACGGTAAATATTTTTTAATATCCGATCGCGGTTAAGAATTTCAAATTAAGGCACTACAGACTAAATCAGAGACGTACTTAAGTCTTAATGACGTTCTCCTTAAACAGATCTTGCGTTAATTTTATTACTCAACAACCAGTCTATAATTATTTAATTATATTATATATTAATCTACACTATATTAATGTAATTGATATCTTTAGAACAGACCGCAGTAATATTTACCTAATTCAGTTGCTAAATCGTTACCACAGTGGCACATTCACACGCCTCCATATTTAGATTTTTTACTATGATCATTACCAGAGGAATTTATGAACTTTGTTAATACGTTATGACACGCGTGTTATTATCGCGATGTGAAATAAATCTACTTTCGTCAATTCAAATATTTATAAAACAATTTTTTTGTACTAATATTTATATTATTATGGTACATTTTTGTTAAATTTGAAGTATTTGTAGTTTGAATTAAAACAAGCCCCAACAACTTTTTAATTAATAAATACACAAAGTTAATATCATTGAAAGTGCATATTAGTATAAAGGAACCAAATTTTTCACGTGTATTAAATATTCAGACACGCATCACGAAAATTGCATTTAATTTTGTTGTTTCTAGTATTTTTTTCTTAAACTGTGATAATAGTGGTTGCATCACTCAAATGTTTCGCATGGCAATTCGTTAAGGCTAAGCGTTCCCATGCACAGATTACGCAAGCGACCTGTGCCCCATCCTATTTGAAAGGTCGCCGGCGGACGTTTATTCTTCAACTTTTATATATAATGTATTTCTATGTTATAAGTTATACTATTTTTATTTCATCTAATATTATCCCTATTTTATTGGCTTAAACACGATTATAATAACTTATTTGTAGAAAGGGTAAGTGCATGTGCAAGTTAATATTTATTTCGGATTTAATCGCCGCTTTCAAAGATAATCAACAAATTATACAATATAATTGAAAACTAACGAGAAACTGTTTGGAATTAACAATTATTAATTGTAGTAATTATAGGATACCGTTTAAATGTATTATTACACAAACAGAAAAGTTATTTTCTGCTGACCGGGCGTGAATTAATTAAAAAAAATATAGTTAGCATGTTGAAGCGCTGGAACAGGTAGTAAATGTTTTCCGTCTTCAAACAATACAGTGATCGGAAGGAAACTCGACGTAACCGTGAAAAAAAAACCACTTGCTAATTGTTGATATTAAGTCTATTCTTGTTATGCAATAACATAATATTTAATTGTCGGTGTTATATCCGAATATAGTTTACTAGTTTTTGTTCTCGGATCTGCTCGTGTAATGCTATAATTCCAAAGATAAGTTTACCTAAACCATTTCTTTACTGATTTGAGAGGTTCAGCCGGCGAAGTTAACGGATAAATTAACTTTTACATTTTTAATATTACAAGTAGATTATTCTTATTATTTTTGCAGTTTTATTATATTTTTTAATTCTTAATTAAATTCATAGAGTTTTTAATTATTATTCAACGCTAAAATAATTGAATTCAATTTATTGAAAGGTGAAACTATATCCGCTGTTTTCTTTGAAACAATTGACAAATATTAATGACGTGCCGTCGATACTACAGTCTTCATTGCTGAGTAACGATTTCTTAAAGTATTTTCTCTCACGACTTGATTACTGTGATTATATTTTTGACATATTTTTATGTACTACTTTGTTTTAAAGTGGACTGTAACTTTTGTATTACGCGACGGACCGAGATCGAACGAACAATGTCGTTTCTATTTGAGAATACTTAAGTCAGCTTAATTTCATTACACCAAAGTAATATGTGAACCTACGACCGTTTTATTTAATCTCCAAAGCTTAACATATTCATTATAATATTTTATATTATAAATAATATCATATTGTCTATATATGACCTAAGTAGGTAGTGTCAACTGTCAAATGCTAGTAGTTTCAGCATACTACAGCTTTAGAATCAGCCCTGCTTATAGTACTACTGTAAAAGCGATACTCCAAGGTTAGTCTTAGAAACGTTTTGTATATCCAGGATTCCGCTCTACTTTTAAAGGTCACGAGATTCACTTATGCAAATGGGTATAGATTAACATGGATGCGATGGTCTGTGCCTGGCGGCCTACGAATGGAAAGCGCATTAGAGTTGCGCAACGATCTTGCAATCCCTCTTACAGATGCAGATGCACCGTCTCAGATACACGTAACACTCCCTTATTACCATCACCTTAAGGGATATAATCGTTTATACGTAAAGATTGTTTAAATATTACTTTACCATAACCATCGTTGGATGAGCTCTCCTATATTCGTTGCTCGAGGTCATACAACAAATGTAATTGATGCGTTACTTATAATTAAAATTGTTATAACATTTATACATGTGAAGAAAGGTGAGAAAGAAATATATTATTTTAAGTAAGAAAAAAATATAAAAACATATATATGAACTGTATTATATAATATTATAATTTATATATATACATAAAAACCGTACCTTTTTGTAAACTTATTCGTATGGATGGCAAAGCTAATATTAAAAAATATCAAATTAATTATTGAAATCTTTTTTTTTAATACAATTTTACATATTTCTTCTGTAGGAGAAAATTTATATTTTTTTTTTTACAGCGGGTTAATTACGTGGCCAATTTTAATGCCAAACTTATAATTTTGTTTGTAAAAAGGCACCGTTTTTTTAAAGAAAAGCTGAAAAATTTGTTTAAATAAAATTTCTTTGTAATTTTTCAATACAGATAGTAATAAATATATAAAATATTATCAAAGCGAGATTTAATTAAAATAATATATGAAATGTACCTTTATAGATATATATTGCCTTTAACGGCGACTTAGAAGAAAAAATAGGTTTCGAGTAAAAACTGTGTTTGATATTTTCATGTGTTCGTCTTACATACGTACTTAAATTAAAATAATACTATTTATATTTTAAAAAGCTCTTTCACATCTCTCTTGATTTAATTTTTTTAATTTCGTTATTATTTTTATTTTAGTTCGAAATGATTCTATATATGAGCGGCGAAACAAAAAAAAAGAGATTACATATGCTAATATTTTAAAATAACTCCCACACACGACAAATATGAAACAAAATTAATATCCCACGAGCCCGGACATCCTGTATATATGTCAGTATTAGACACATAACACTAAAGCACGTGAAGCACATCCGTGGCACATCACTAGCACTTACCGATGATAGGGAGTAATGCGAGCACGAGCCACACGGGAGACATGTTGCCGCGAGGAGCGTCGCGTACTGACTGGCGACTGGCGGCTCGGTCACTGGCGGACTCTTGACTGGCCCGCCCGCCTCAGAGACTAAACAAAGGTTAGATAGAATACTGTTTCACGTGGTGCTACTTGGTTTTTTTTTATTAAAATTCACTATGAGAATGTATTTTAAAATATAAAGACCTTTTTTTAATTATAATATAAAATTTTGAAGTATTAAAATAAATATATAATAATATTTTTTTAAATATTGAAGATAATGGAATTACAACCATATAAAAAGATTTATTATTAACAATATAAATATATATATTGAAAAATAAGAGAATATTTTTAATATTTTCTTCAAGATCCTCATTGTTTTAGTTTTTATTGATGTATATTTCGTTAACATCTCGTTAGTTATACAAAATCGTCACGAGTCACGAACCGAGTAAACAGAATGTAAGCGTGCAACTCCCAACTCATACATCTCCTTGTTACAGACATCCTGACACACATTCACGTACCTTAGAACTTTACAACATTTATTATTCGTGACTCTGAAATTAACAACAAAATTTAAAATTTCTTCATTAGTTTTCATTTAATTTAAATTCAGAAAAAATACAACTGTTACAGTAACGATTAAATTACTTAACTTTTTACTTACTTACTTTAAAGTTTTCACTTACTGTTTCATCCCACACAGAATTATTCAAAATTTATAATTAATTTGTTTCAATTGTCAGTCAGTTTAAAAGTTATCTATTGATCCGCACCGCCCACTGGAAGTCGCTTTCAGTCAGATACAATTGTTTAACACCTTAACTACAGCCTTAACCTGAATGATTCCTTAACTATTAATCATACTTAACTTAGATATTTAATAAAATATTTTAAAATATTAATAAGGAGATGGAATAAGAAATAAGAAAACAGACATGTAGTTTTATATGTATGTAAAAATCATTATTTTTTACTATTTTTCTTAACTACAAATTAAAACAAACATCGCTATCATGTTTGTTGACATTCCATGAGTAGTTTCATAATATCAACATTTAGCTTTGCCCTTTTCAAGCTCATTAAATGGTTGTAGCTAGATTAACTTAATAATTTATCATTATATATATGTATAATTAATTATGTAAAAAAATGAATATTCAACGTTTCTCAAATAATCTATGCTAACATGTTACGTGGAATCATTAAAAAAAAATTACTAGAAATATATTAGTATTAAGCGTAACAAAAGCTTGAAAGCAATACAAAAGTTTAGTATGTTCGTTAATGTATGAAGAATATTTTAGAGTTGTTGAAAGCGCAGTAACACGACTGTTCATAACTGAATAGAATACATGCGAGAGGCTTTGTGTCCGCGTTTGTGACATACATTATGTTTTAAGGACTGTTGTTCATACTTAAAATATCTTTATATTATTATATCATATATATTTTTTAAATTAAATTAATAACAATAATAACGTTCTGTTTGAATGAGCACAATGCCATTGCGGTTATAAGCGGACTGGACCCTGGAATAGGCTCTAGTAAACCAATACTCGACCTCTCTTCTAAAACTATCATATTGTTCATATCATTAGAAAAATTCGTTTGGAAATCAAATGATATTCTCGTAGTACACGTTTTTGAAAGAAAATTTATATAGAACGTGGAAAAATAAGTTATAACCGAAATATTTTTTCAACCCATTACACGTAAGGACATTTCGTAAATAACGAATGTCTTAAAAATTTTAATGACGTGTATTTAAATCTTTAATATATGTCAGATGTTGTTATATAATGTAGATGCTTAGTTTTCGAAGGCTTCAAGTTGGTTGGTATATATTATTTAAAGAAAAAAATCAAAAATTTGTTTTTTTAAATAACACACACATATTATTTCTATATATGTATTGTTAGTATGCTCTTAAGTCTATTCATAATATACTTGTGTCAATATAAAATGAACACTCCTGTAATAATCAAAAAATCGTAGGGCTCTATTAAAAGTTACAATTACAAAAGTACGTGTAAATATTAACAACCTGTTCCATAATTAAATTTGGTTTTATGAACTTATTCTTTGTCTAATTATTGTATAGTTCATAGAAAAGTTTAAATTAAATTCTATCCGTATGAAATACATATATCTTAACAAAGGCATTTATATGCATAAATGATGAAATAAAATAATATTCGTTGTTTGAAAATTTTTAAGTATGTAGAGTTGGTGATGTGCGTTGATGTCTTTTGTATGGAGAAATTTCGTTATCGCTTTATTGGTAATATACCAAAATTAATTATTTCATATTATGTATTTTATAATTAAAATATACTGTTAATATAATGTTAAATATTATACATTAACAAATAATTTCATTGTCATACTAAAGTCTGTATAAATTCGACGTATTGTTTTATGTACAATGACATATACGAAGCCTTCAGTGACGCAACTTACGACAGTACCATAAATGTTTTGAACGTTACCTAATTGCCTTTAAAGCCTATACAAATGTAAAAGTAACGGCCCAGAGGTCGCAGCCTCTTCTTTTTAAGGGTCACATTTAACCGCTTCGTTATTATAGTTTTGCGGTCAGATATCATCATTTTAAGTTTGTTATTAAACGTTTAGTTAAACTAAAAGTAGTTTTAAATTATTCTTTTGAACAAAACGATCGAAAATATACTCAAAATTTTATATGCTTAGGTTGAATCTCTCTTATTTAATATGTTATTATCGAAAAAATAATAATAATAATAATACACAGAGCTTGTTATAATTTTTATCACATCACATATCAAGTCCACAGAATGTCCGCAGCTTCTTGTTTAATGACGGAGACTCCGTTATCCTCCATCAAACTTTTTCTAATCCAAGTCCGCATTATTACGTAATTTTTTCGTTTGCGAATTTTCTAAATAATTCTACTAAGATAATGTCGCATAGTATTTGATATGCTTAACTCTTTTTGTATTTATGTTTAGTGAAATACGAAATTTATTGCTTCAATACGCTTCTACATAGTCCACATCTATAGCAAGATACATATGAAAAAAATTATTATATATACGCATATATAATAAAATTAAACAAAAGTTATTATAAATCAATGATTTTCCCTAAATATAGAATTTAAGTTTCTTGTTAAAAAAATCTTAAAATCAAAGATAACAAAACAAGAAAAAGTAACATAATACAACATAAAGAAATAATACGTGAGTTAATAGAAAGCTGAGCGGTAGTTGTAGGCTTTTACGTAACAGCTTGACTCTTGAGTTAGACGTCACTTAGATGATATGTTGATGTCGAACGCAAGAAAATTAACAAAAATCACTTATTATTTGACAGTGCTCCACCATTTATATATATTAAATTGTTATGAGCTTATTTTTTATACTAATGTGCGTGCGTATAAAAGCTATTATTTCGCGTATTTCTTGACAATATTTCGACTTCATTGATACTGTTATAAAATCTGCAGCGAAAATATGTAAAATGAAAAAGGAAACATTAATTAAAAACTAAAGCCTTATAAAACAAATATATTTATAATTATAATAACAGAATTTATATTTTGGATCGAAGCAAAGCTATTATTTAGTTAATACCTGACTGATAATATCCAGCGACACAATACAGCCTGCTACATAATGTAACATCACATTGTACTGTAACAGATGACCTCGCTGTAACCTTTAAAAGATGCGCACATTCCAAACTAAAGTTTCCCAAACCAAATAAATGAAAAAATATTCTCTACTTTTAATATATTGTATAAAACATAACAAAAACGATATATATATTGAGTTTACTACATTTATACTGAACACATATATAAGTAAACATATAGTTCTCATACTATACTCTTCATTTTTAATTCTTTAATTCTCTTATAATTAGATATAATACAAAGCGGTCTTGTCGGAACAAAACTAATTCTAAAGTTTAAAATTTAAACAAACTATAAGAGTTGTCAGTGTGAAAGGTAAAGGTCATCTAATACGAGATGTTTATCTCTGTTTATTTCCCACAGTTATTTAAATAATTGAGCAAAACTTTTTGATCATATTTATAACAGAGTAATTGTAACATCCGACGCGGCTCATTCAATCCACGCAAGGTTCTACGTTCTCTGCCACAAGATCATCAATGAAATCATTATTTTATAGATGCGTATGTATATTTATGTGTTCAGCGAAGGCTTGAATAATTTTTTCATGTTGAAATAGAATAGAAGCATTCTACAAGCGTTTCAAATAAAGACGTAGAAATTAATTGATTTTCAATACTTAGGTACATCATTATCTGTATTTAAATTATTTTAATCGTCTTTTTATTAACTAATTTAGTACTAGTAGTCTTTTCCATAACTAATATATATATAAATTTATTACTATCCCGTGATTAAGTCCACATAAAAGGCATTGTTACTTACAATATAACAGAAACCAACTAATTTCATTATCATTCTATTCTTTTTACAACAATGTGTTTTGTTAATATTCATTTAAGGATCTGAGACTTGATTCATTTGGTTATAACACGGTCTTAAGTTATTCAGTTTGTGTTTCGTAGCAGAATAATAATAAATATTAAACATATACAACCTCCTTTTATCAATAATTCATTCGTAATTATTAAAGTTCATAAAAATCATAGTAAACAAAGTATTTAAATAGCTAGACACAAATTGATTCTGCCTAATCGTATGCAAATATAAATCGTGCTATCGAAATCGTGATTTGATCCTATTCACGAGATTTTATTTGTTTAATCGATAATAGAATTCGTTGCAGTCATTGTATTTTTATTGTTATTGGATTAGCATTATTTACACTTTTTATATGTATAAAGCGTGCTTGTAATATACATTAATATAGAGGTGAAACCTCATATTGGTTGAAACTCAAATGGATCGTCTTAAATAATACTTAGTGTCTATTAACCTGCATTAAATAGAATAAGAAGAATTCTTTATAAATAAATTTATTATTCTTTAATCCTAATGTTGTTATAAATGGGAAGCTTTGTGACAATATTTGCGTTTATCTACGTTTGTCTCTCTTACAAGAACTACTGAACAAATTTCGATGGAGCTTTGCAATTATGTAGTTTAAAAATCAGAATAACATATGGGTTATACTTTATCTATTCATTTTGTGTAATTTTCACTAGAAAACATCTTAACATTCGTACGACTCGGACGAAGAATATACTGACCGTTGGTTGATGTGATTACGTATTAGGTACATAAAGTGCGTATTATTGATTTCTCTATAAACACAATACAGAACAAATAACGCAGAAGATTATATAGATTATAATTTAAATAAATTAATAAAGTTTATTTCATCATCAAACATTTAAACATAACAGAATTGTTTGTCTCTGGATAACATTTTGTGTTGATGTCTTGCAAATAACTCGCACAACATACGACTTGAGACTCGTCCGCTTTGTTACACAACATGGAGCATGTAAGCGTTGGTTATTAATAAGGAAAATGACCACAAAAGTTGAGTACGATGTTATGACACCGGACGCAATTAAACAAGTATTAGATAAGGTGCAATTAATTAGACCAGTGCTCTTTTGACGTTCGTGACTCCATAAAGAGAAATGTGCTCTGATTTTTATTATTAATATGAAATATAACATTATATTCACTTTTATTCAATACTTCAAACATTAGTATCTGTTACTTAATAAATTATAGGTGTATGTGACAGGCAAAATATACAATAAATGAAAAAATTATAATGTTTCTAGTAATTAATTAAAAAAAAAAAAATTAACCGTTTAAACTAATACTCAATAAATTATTAGTTATTAAGGTTGCAGTATTTTGTTTTTTACAATCATATATATTGAAAAACATGAAATCGTAATACAAATGTAATTTATACTAAAACCGTGTTTGAGACATCTTTAAAGTAGAAGACTGTCGTAGTTTTCGTTGAATTTTAAATGTTAAAAGTTAAATAAATATATTATATTCAATTTAAGACGTCAATGTTAGTCAAATTGAGAATTTATGATCAAAACGTTCACTTTAAACACATCGGTGTAAGTTTCACGTCTCATTGTCGTATATTTTCACCTCATTTTGTCACATATATAATACAAACGCTTTACTTTCGGTGACTTTCTATTGGTAAACAAAGATATTTATTCTAGCGTTGAAGAACATCAACAAAAGATACAATATTATCTAATGTGCATAATGACTTCATAGGAATGGATATCCTTATAGTATTCACGGTGGCGTCAGTACAATAGTTAAATGTCAAGCTATAATTAGAATTACGTTATAATCAACTACGGTTAAGTATTAGTCATAGCCGTCATAGTGATATGAGATTAAAATATTTCATGTCTACCATGTGGTACTGTTCGATTCCATGAACTAATTACGGCCAAGGCTGGCCGATCGTCTTCATACATGCAATCCAAATATTCCATGTCTTAGCCATTTTGATTAATGATTGGTGTTTACCGAATCCTCTCTACAAATAAATGTCTAAATGACAGCCATAATTGGATATTTGGGGTAAGATATAAGGTGCTATTACAGAATGTAGATTGCCATACCAAAAAAACAGTTTAATTAAATCTAATATACGTCGAGATTTATTCATATGAATTTTATTTACAACTTTGAGAGGTAAACATTGTATTAGTTTAAAATTTAAAGTACAATTTGATAAATAAACTCACTTATTTTCACAGATAAATTTAAATTTAGAATTTAAGATATTTCGTTTCGGTATCACAAAAGTTAAAAAGTTTTATGAGTTTGAACTTTTTTAAGGTTTATATACTTTAATAAATAGGCTCTACTGAGATGAACTTAGCAATAGTAATATATGATTGTCCGTGAACCAAATGTTCTTCACGGTGGCTGCCCCACACCGGACGAAGACTGCAATGTGTTCCTCAATACCTGATGATCTATTGTTATTTTTTCATTAGCGAAGAAATATCGTTCATATTATGAAATGCTCTTACATTATTAGTAAACAGAAACAATATATCTCACTTTATACATGTTCTTTTGTGAATCATATAACATGGTCATCTTAACAATACAGTGATTAATGCATAAGTCCGTATAAAATATGCTCTTGTACTCAATGATTAGACTAACATTTAAAGATAAAATCCGCCTTGAGCGCGTGAGATTTCCCAATTATTTAGATTAAAACTGAACAACTATTGTGTTCACTAAAAATTTCCCATAAGACGCATTGTTTTAAAAATGTGCACCGCTGGGTAAAAAGTGCCATTTTGCAATCTGTCACTGGAGTATTACAGACGGGATTGTTGACGGCAATGTAACCGAAAATACCTGAGATGTTTTGTAAATTGTCAGCAAAAATGCGGACATTATATCAGGCTATGTTCAGGAGAGAGGGGAGAACGCTTAAATCAGATGTTGCCACTATCATAATAAAACAAATAATTTAACATTTTTTTTAACAAGAAAGGTGACAAACGAGCAGACGGCCTACGTGATGGACTGTAGTTACCGTCACCCATGGACATCCGCAACATCTGCAACAGAGATGCGTTGCCAACCTTGGTTGTTGAGGAAGGAGGTTGTTGGGTGGGAATAAGGAAATAGGGCAACCGGCTCTCTCGCTCATCGGACGACAAGCAGCCATTAAAGACTACTTTCGAGTCGAGCCAGGCCATGTTCAAGCTGCAGAAACTTGACCACAGCTAGGCTCTACAACCTTGTAAAATAATACATAATCTTCAATTGACATAATAATTAATATTTATTTAGACCAAAATAGTGTTTTTTTTTTAAACTGCTGAAAATAAATAAAATGTATTTCAACCCACAATTCAAAATTGGAACTGTCAATGTCAATGTCATAAACGTCATTTAAAAAGTTCAAATTAATAACTTAACAGCACAGAATCGGAATCAATGCGACCTCATGTATTTGTTCTGATATTTGGTTTAAGGCCTATTTACGAATTTATGTTTAGTAGATGTCACATTGCAGCACCTTAAAGACTATATGTTGTAAAAAAGCAATTTATTTATAATAGAAGACGGTGATCTTGAAGGCGTTCCTCTCTGCGGGATGCGATATCTAAAGATCAGACACGCCGCAGCCACCGATGAACTCGTGAGAAATAATCAATTCAAAAGTTCGTCATACTTATTTTACTATCGAGCTATCAAGTGTTACGTATTAATTTAAGATACATTGCCATGTCTTTTGAATAATGGCAATATGAGGAACTCTCTCTCTCTCTCTCTCTCTCCATATACATATGTGTGTGCGCTATTATATGAAAAATGTCGGTTTATATTTAATAATCGTATAACACATTGTTGATCGCCCATTAAAGGGAGTTTAAAAAAATTAATAACAAATAACAAAGTGGACATAACAAAGGTTGTTATAAAACATAATTCACATAACGTGTTGACCTTTATATAGCCTTAGAGCGCATCCTTATAACACGGATGTGATGACTATCAACAGGATCCACAGTACATATGGAATCTTAAATCGACCATACAAATTTATATATCTACAAAAGAGAAACCTAATCCAACACAAATAAGATATACTTTTAATTTTCTTTATACATGAAGGTTTGTTTAAATGTGTTATAATTAATTTGTACCTTTTAATATCTTTCAATTAAAGTTCATATATTTATTAATAAATGAATGACGATGAGATTACCGAATACATTGATAAAAAATGTCTTCGTAGTCAAAGAAAAACTTATAAACTTATCTCGTGATCAGTCAACTGACTCCAACGCGAGACATGAATCTTACTTTCGTTCCGGACTTCCAATCTTAAAGCTTTCACACAATTATCGTGCTTTGATTGTACGAGATAACTGCCATGAACTCTGGTTATAGTTGCCTTTATATTATTATATCATACTGTAGTGATTGATTGATATCCAAAAACCGTAAGATAAATGACTTAGAATACTGGATTTATCTGATTATGATGAAAAAATTTAATGGGTATACAGGAACACTCGAAATGTTCTTTATTGAAAAAATAAACTTTTTTTTTTTGCTGAAACTTTACTAAAATGAGTTTTTTTTAAATATATAAATCACAAACAAAAATTTACGCAGTCGGAACCACGGACAGTAGTTAGTTTTAAATAAAACATTGAATGTAAACTTATAATGATTGTATTAAAATTAATTAATTTCCGGTCATTATATCGGAGGTCATCCTAAATAATTCTTATAAATTCTATTTGCCAGACCATCAACAACAAAGTCAGTTGAAACTAAATTTTCATTATACTACAATATATTATATCTTCTATATTTTATATATTTAAAACCATAATAAAACATGTATAATAAAGTGTAAAGCACGCGATCGTATACCTAATCATTGTTTTTGGTTGCAACATGTGCATAACCGATTATTTAAAGAGACAATGTTGTCTTTACGTTCGCACGAGTACGGATGATTCTCACGGGTGTCGAAGGTCGTGGATTTTGTTCTTACAACACGCTTCAAATAATTTGATTTCGTAATACCCTAAAGCAAGACTCGGAGACCGTTTAGTGAAACGCAAATATTATTAAGGGTGATATAATTTGTTTTGTGAGGAGTCGTTATCAAGGATCTTTATGTCTGGTCACGATCTGATTGATATTTTATCGCGATAAATGACTTTCAGCTGCAAATTATGATATATGATTATTTAAATATTTACCTCTACATTCTTATAGATATGTTTTTGTATATATGAAAGGTTAAATTCTGTATAAAACCGTTTTAGTTAAAAACAAGTAAATTATTTTTTCAGTTTTAAAATAGAACAGATATAAATATCATAACAGAAGATTCGAGATTTCTGTTTCAAATAAATATATTTCAATAGTCATCAATAACAATAAATATATAAGATAGAATTATTAATTGTAGGCGCGAAGAACAGGTCCGGTCTCTACCAACCCATGAAGTATCGAACAATAAAGAATAATTTATATGACAAGTTGACAGATTGGCGTTGAACAATTGGCATTTGCATTTTCCCACCTCCGGGCAGGGCTTAGATAACCCGCTTTCACTCCTGTTAAATCACGAGCGCTCCCAAAAGGTAAGGTTATAACGTAAAAGGTCAAATATTTCACAAAAAAATAATTTAAAACAAGTATTAAAAAAAACTATTAATTAAAACTATCAGATTAAAGAAATCGTGTAATTTATTAATCTTTATTTTTTGCTTGCTAATGATTATTATTAGTGCTGCTAGTATTTTGATTATGACTATGGAATAGACACAGAACTACAAAAGAACAGCAAAATTTTTTTTTGGTAGATTAAATTATTGTATATGGTAACCCTATATTTGCGGAATGCTTCCTCAATCTGGTGCTTCATAACCTCTAACCCACGTATCAACTCAACAGTGAACAAATATCACGACTATGACATAATATGCAATCAATAAAAAAATCTATCATCGAACAAAGTATGAGTAAAACGTGTTGAGATGACCAAATACGGAGTATAGAGTAATGCAAAAATGTTAATTTCTTTTATTTTAACGAACTACCCACATCCTTTGTTACCAACGGTTTAAACTATGTCCCTTTAAAACTTTAAGTATAAGTATTTTAAAGCAATTCATAATGCTCCGTTTACGTAATTTGAAAATAATACCAAAGTTATATCTAATAATTCATTTACTATAACAAATTGTATTTGGTTTATTAGAATTTATATGAACAGTCCGACTATTTCAATGAAAACACCAGGACGTACGTCCGTTGAAACATTTTGGCGGGATTAACTTTTAATAATCGTATGAATAGCACACAATATCTTCTTTATAATAACAGAGATTAGTTGACCATTGAAATAACTAATCAATGATCCACTCACAGACACTGAATACCTTTTGAAATTGATTTTTTATGAATTTTGAACGCAATTATTTTAATCCCTATTAATATCAAAGATTTTCGCCTGCACTCATATGAATAACACCAAGATCTTTTATTATTTTATAACTCCATAACCCGACGTTTCGGCTTGAAAACCTTCCTCATCTCGTCTGCCCGTAATAAGGAATCGAAATGTCTCAACGTTTATCACGTATGACGTAGGACGTTTAATACGTAGTTATAAAAAAAAAATTTCGTTGTATCTTAAAAAAAACCTGGTTTCAACTATTTACTTTTGTTCTAACTATAAAGCTAATACATTACAATGTAAATTGCAACACTTCGGTAAATATAATAAAATGCCAAAGTTATCAATGAAAACTATAATGAAGCTGGTTTTAAAACAACAAAATTAAATAGGTCATTAAGGTGTAAAACTAAGAGCTGTCATTGATCATTTTATCAGATATATATATATATATATATATGTTAGAGATAGTAACTGATATCAACCTTTAAAGTAATTCGTTTAACTAATTCGCAACTTGTAAAACCTCTTTGGATGCTTTAATGTTCATTTGTTAAGTTAGCTATCGACGTCACTATAACTGTCAGTATTGCATTATATACACATACACATACATATATTTGTTTAGTTGCACGAAACTAAAAAAATATATAATGTAATTTGAGATTAGGATCGATTTAAAGGGACAGGCGACCCAGTGAGTCAGCAAGGATATACCAACATTTAGGAGATATTACGAAGAGACAGAGAACTGCTAATGCTTCGTACTTAAACCCTCTCAGAACAAAAGAATAGTGAATAAAGTGAACACAGTCCAAAGCATTAAAACACAATTTTAAATCTAATTACTTGAGACGAAACCTCTCAGCATTCCATGGAATATAGCATATATTATAAACAAAAATAGGAAAATTTAAGTGGTTTCTCAAAAGAAGTTTCATACTTCGCATTCTGAAAACCTTAACGTTGCAAAATGCAGAAACACATTAACCTATTGAAAAACACAATGTACTTCGAAACAAAACACTAGAATAATAATGTGTAATATGTATATATCGGCGCAAGCAGCTTCAACGACGGATGCAACATGAAAATAACTGGCACCAATTATTATAACACCTTATTGGTCGTCGTTACTATTGTTAAGAGTAAAACGAAATCAAAGAGAATAGAACTATGTTTGAATTCTGGTTTAAATATGACGTCTGGACGCACGGCAGCGGACGGCAGAGTTCAGCGAGTGCGGAGCATAAAGAACCTTCGAGAAATACAAGAACATTTAGAAGAATTGAAGTTTCATTTTAAAATATCTGGATCTTACTGAAACAAGTGACATTAGAGACGTCAGCGAGGCTGGCGTCCTGTCTTTAAAAT
The DNA here is from genome assembly GCF_018135715.1 of Danaus plexippus. Classification (NCBI taxonomy): domain Eukaryota; kingdom Metazoa; phylum Arthropoda; class Insecta; order Lepidoptera; family Nymphalidae; genus Danaus; species Danaus plexippus. The sequence goes on along the minus strand of NC_083544.1, from coordinate 6,368,700 downwards.
AATGAATTTATAATAAAATCCGATATATATATTAAGCAGTAAAATAGTCTGAAATAAAGATACAGTAAATGAAAAAGTATTGTTATTATAAATGTCTGGCATATCAGTATCGACACTGGTAACCTATTGAAAATCAACGTAATGAACGTAAACAGATTTAAATCTGTTTAATTAGTTTAAATGTATATTAAATTATGAAGATTGAGAATAACAAGCTAGTAAACATAACCATATCACAGAGTATTTAAAATTATGAACAAATAATAAATGAGAATTTCTACGTAACAATTAAATGAAAGTGATAATTTTCGGATTACTACGCGTATTTTATCATTTTAAAAACTACATACTCCCGACGTTTCGGTTACTTTGCAGCAACCGTGATCACGGGCAGACGAGATGTGCACATGTGAAAAATATTAGTTTCATTTAAATGAATACTCGCGAAAGTCTTAGATATCATTCTACGTAACAACATATTTCTGCAATCTCGTTTTATGTCAATACACACGATTACTCTTTTATGTAAGAAAACTAAATACTTTTGGTTAACATATTATGAACTTCCCTTTAATCTACAATGAGTATAAAAATAACCTTAATAGTAGTATTAAAATACACACCGCAATGCATATTATATTTTACTGTCATTGAAAAAACCCTCGTCACAGTCATAATCTTGACCGTACTCGAAAGTTGAAGATTATTGGGTTTGTTAGTAATATCCACCTGAACCTATTTTTATTCATTTTCCCCAGGAATATAGTGACAACCACCATAAAATTATGTTCTCTAGATAAGTTCGATTATAGCTATATATAAAATTTCTTTAATAAGAAAACTGACACGAGAAAACAAAAATTATAAATAATTGAAGTATACGTATATATTTACATGATATTCAAATTAATTATGTTACAACTTATTTTTAAATGATTGTGTTACTACTTAATTTTCCATATCAAATCTCAGTTAATACCAATGATCAGCGACCTCCTTTAGGAAAACTAATTTGTATTTTCTATTTAGTCTCTGCTCACTTCGACCCAATACCATCTTCATAGAAGAAATGTAGTCAACCTATTGCAACACTTTTGAGATCTAAGAAACAGTTGCTGACATTTAAGTTAGCTAGACATCAGCTAACACAACCATACCATGGATACTGTTACTCGATACATTGAAAGACGTGATAAGTTAAGTTTGTCATAAATAAAGGGTCAGACCATGAGGCAATCAATAACATAAAACCATCGGAACAAACTGAGCGTTTGGGTGAGGTTTACTTCTATCTTATAATCTAGGGTGATAATATGAATGTACAAAAAATTATTGAATTAATTTCTTAAATGTAAAAAGAACAAAAATGTAAGTATCTTCAAGTAAGCTTAAAGGTACCTGGAGTTCAACGAGGAAGAGCAAACCTATGGGGCGTTGACTATTTTTTTTAAGTTACTATTCTTAGTCTATTACTAGCGTCCTAGAGAAGAATTAAAATATATGGAGAATTAAGCGTTTTATAGCCCTATCCCTACAGCACAGAAAATTATAATAGGATGAAAGATTATGTAAAAAGTTTTTATGAAGCAAATACTAAGAAGTTTCAGAATTTCTAGTGAAACATTTGCCACCTGCAAGAAATCTACTACGATCTATGAGGCTGCTAGCCGAAAACAAATAAAGAGAGACCAAAGGCCAGATAAAGAGAGACTTGTTTTGCTGTACGACTGGATATTAAACCTGTCACTGTGTAAAGAGTTGGAGCTATTACAAAAAAAGCCGGAGTTAGGTAAACTACATATACTCGTAGTAAGCGATTGTTATGGTCAATGCAAATTTTGGGCGAAAATAAAAACAAAAAAATCTTACTTCTCTTCTTCCGTATAGGGCAGTGTCTCATAGGTTCAGCCAGAGGAGGTAGTGAGGACCAAAAGAAGTGTATCTCAACCGCTCGGAATTGTATAATATAATTCCTTCATCCCCTTTTTACCTACGGTCAATAGATATCTTTATCTTATATTTTATCTTACTTATCTCTTAGTTAGCGTCTGTATTCCCTCCCACTTAACATTTGGAGGACTTCAAGGAAAAATGAATGCTTTTGTACTCTTATCATCTACGGCTACATTTTATCATCTGTGCAATCTTAAATAATAATGATTTTGATGTCTAAATTTTGACAGTTCCTATCTCTAATTAAATCTTTATCTTACTATAAAAAAATATCATAGATTTACATGAGATTGTAAAAGGATAGTGTCAACAACTTTCTCCTTTTTGAAGTTGAAAAGTAGCCTAAATTACTCTTTATGACCTTCTTATCTGCTAGTAAAATTCTCATCAAAACTCGATCCAGCCGTTCTAGCCGGAACACAAACAAATAAACAAAGAAACCGACAGTGAAAAAACGTTTATTTAAAATTACGAACAGACAATACAATTATATTTATTAATATGGATATATTATGTTACTTCATCATTAGGTTTTTATATACGCTATCGATTATATTGTTATATTTCAGCATTCGTTTAACATAACATTTGAAGTTAATTAATTGCAGGTAAACGAAACATTTTTATTATTTTATCCAATACAGCAGAACGTACTTCCTGCGGAACATCTTGGCGTGGTTACTTTTACATTCATATGAACAACACGCTATTTCCTTCAGACAACTAGTTAACCATTCAAGTAGTTAAAACGTTGACCCACTGACTTTTATTGAATACTATACGAATTCTATTCTATTTAGACTTTAGGACATAATAATTTTTTTAACCAAGTTGTACATCACATTGTTACACATCGATAAAAATATCGATGTAATAAAATTTAAAAAAAATCACCTGTCAGCAACCTGCTAGTTACAGTCGCGATATAAAAAGAGTTATTAAAAAACGATAACATATTTGAATAAGCCAATATAAATGTACATATTTTAATTGCCATAGGCGAAAGGTTACGTCAACTTGTGCAACACAGTCAAGATTTATTCATATGATAAACAATGTATGAAGTGGAAAAGATAGTTTTTAATCTTTGAATAACAGGAAAATATGAAAAAAAATCATAGATTTTATTACAGATTTAGACTCTATATTCTGACTGGATTTTTCACATCTATATTTGTATTAAATATAAACGTATGTTAAAAATAATTGGACTAAACATAGGTTTAAAACGCGTGAAAAGTATTATCTTGATTCAATATTTTGGGCTATGTGTAAGAACATTTCAATGATATTTAAATCTCGCTGTAATATATAGATATATATATATTATATTACATATTTGCTGTTACGATATCTAACCATCAAATATGTTGATAGATATTTCGGTAGGCAATACAATCAAGCAGATCGTTACGATCGATAAGCGTTACGAGAACGACGTAAAACAATTGATTGAAAAGAAAAAGCGTCTGCAGCGAACTCGTACGAGCCGACACCTAGATCCAACTATAAAATGCCAATCATACGAATTTCCATTGAACAATAGTGTACGGAGGCAGGTGAGTATTATGATATAACAATGGCTCACAAATGACTTTCACTCTATTGAATTTTATCTAAGATACTTTAATCCTTCCTAATAATGTGATGAAATATCCCATTTGAATGATCAGCTTTAAATGTGGGTTCATTATGTCATATTAATATAAAAAGTCGGGATTTTTTTTTTTTTGAACTTACGAGATGTTTTTTGATAACATTTATCTGACATGTATCAGCGTTTTTTTTTTTGTTTACAAGAAAAAATGTATTCTGCAAAAGTTTTCATGCTAATTAATTTTTTATGCTTTAAAACTATTGTAATTTAAAACTTCACGAAGGCTTACCTCTTTTGAGTTTATTTTTTCCCCAAAAAATTGAGTATTTTAAAACATTTTTTGAAAAACCACCATAATTCATAGACGCATACTTCCAAATTCTTTTTTGAATTTTCTAATATAATTAACTAGTGTATATTTTTATTCTACTCGATAAATCTTTACACGCAACAGAGAGAGGTCTGAAACTATTAAAGAGAGTCTAATCTTATATGTCCTAATGAAAATTAGCTCTTTAGCTTTAGTTGGAGGATATTGTCTAGTCTAAATTTTTAACTTTACACATTTATTATATATACGTATAAGTGTACAAAACTTGAAACTAATTAAAAAAACGCTATCAACTTCATGAGTGCGACCGAAGAGACACGTATAATAATTACATTTATCCTTATAAAAATCTAAATTTTAAATTAACAAATCTTCAAAAAATTTGAAAGGATATTTTGTTTAGTAGCAAAAACTAACGATCAACCTAAATCCAAGAATATAAGGACCAAGGCGGCAATTATTTTAATGCAATTTTATAGCCTGTTTGACAACTGAATGCTTATAATAAATTTTACGACTTTTACTATTAATATTTTATATACATTATCGCTGCTAAATGGACGTACTTAGATAATTTGCAAGCATATTAACTATGTAAATTTCATTATATTTATTTATTTATTATATATAATTTTTTTTTTTAATTTATTTTCATATTAACGTAATCACTTTTGCTTTAATCCTTAGTTCAACATTGCATAGATTTTTTTGTTAAAAATAATACATGTAAAAAAAATAACACAAAATAAGGAATACTCATTGTGTGAAAAGTAGTGATTAATAATTGTATTTATGGATACAGTCGATGGTTTTAATTTATCTATGAAGATACAACAAAATTAAGATGTAATAAAACGGAATAAATTCACATAAAACTCACTCTAACATTGAGATTAAAGTAGGGTACTTACCTAAGTTTTACTTAAAAGACATTTTGATGATCATATATGAAAGCAATAAAAACCTTTCAAAAAAAGGTTTTATTTAAAGAATGAAACGGTTATTCTAATGTTTATAATAACGTTTAACGAACGTTTGTCTGGTCAAGGACTAAAGAGACTAGACGGCGTCCTCGGCACATCCTTTCACGACAGCTCTTTACAAATACCGAATGCCAACTCGCGAACACACTCAGTAAATAGAATAAACAAACGCTAGATACTAAACCTTTGACTTACATTAAAACCTCATACGGATGTACCGTGAATAATTTAACAAAAGAAATGGGATATGTGTGACGTCACAATGAACACAAGTAAAGGAATTATAAAGAAGAAACAAGATTTACAAGATATTTACTATATAATATTTTACAAAAACCTTCGCTCACTCATCATTCCAACTTGGTCAGGTTGTCTCTCGACACAGGCCTTTAAAGCCTGATAAAACATTTAATAGCTATGTGAATTCGGAAAATTAATAGTTAAACTATCATTTGCCTAAAAATTATCAACAAATAATTTCCACAGATTGTAAATTATTACATAAATATATGCGTATAGCGTACGTCATGAAATAAGTGAATCGAACATTTGACACACTGAAACAGAAAGACATTCCAGAAAGAGAAGAAATATGAATAAGACATTTTATTATCTCCAAAATAGCTAAAGAACTTGAAAAAAACGGATAATTCGTCCGTGGTGACGCTGTCGTGTTAATTGGACTAACAGCAACAGTCAAATCGAAAAATATATATATAATTATTTAGAATTCACAAATCTATTACATATAATAAAATCGTTCACGGGGTCAATTCTATACATTGAAAATAAATGAGAATAAATCCCTATAGGGTGTTCCTAGAAGAAAATGATGATAAAATATTATTTTTGAAAATTTTGTCTGTCTGTCTGTCTGTTGTACACTTATTACTTAAAAACTACTGGACGGATTTGAATATAATTTTATATGGGGGTTGCTGATCACCTGATGCAACATTTAGGGTACCTTTTACCACGGAAAAATGTCTCATTTTCATGGGAATTTTTTTAAACTACTTTGAACCAAACTTATGTAAAGTTACTTGCATTGAACACTTAATGGTTTTAATAATGACATGTTGTATTTAATTAATGTACTAATTTCCGAGGGACAAACCATGAGTTTTGTCGGTGTAGATCTGCATATGCCCTGTCTTTGTCATGGACAGAGCCTGTTTATACTCACTGAAACTGCTAATACTACTTCCAACATTGTTTATGAAAAAAATTTGTAGTAAGTTACTTTTTCTACGCGAATAAAATCGCGGGCACAGCTAGTAGACAATAGAAATGTTCTTATATGTAAGTATATCCATGTAAGTATTTATATGTGACGATTCTTGCTTCTTCGGCGGTATAAAATGGTCTCGGTTTATAATTGAGTAAATAAATTAAAATAATATTTCAGTCAGCGTAAACTTCACGTTTGTTGTCAACGTAAGTTAGAACTAAGAAGGTGTAACCTTACCAGAAACTGTTAGGCATATTGTATAGTGTTGTCGTTGTTAGTAACAAAATATTACGCATTTATTTAAAAAAATAATCTGTTATTATTAATTATTGCATTCGGTAGATACTAGTTCTATTCAAGGCTTTGTTTGCAACTGTACTTTACCTAAATTAAAAAATTACCTTTGGTCTCATAACAAATTTTTTTATGCTAAAGGGGGCAACCGAGCATACCGCCTACCTGATGGAGGTATTACCGTCGCGCGGAAAGGACCCCCGCCGGGTGCCACCCTTCTCATAGGAGGAGGGAGGGTCAGGGTGAGCCCGACCATGAAATATCTGGGGCTCACCCTTGACGGAGGGTGGACCTTCGTGCCCCATTTCAGGGAGTTGGGGCCGAAGGTCATGAGGACGGCAGGTGCGCTGGGGAAATTCCTCCCGAACCTCGGAGGACCCAGCGCAGCTTGCAGGCGGCTATACTCTGGGGTCTGTCAGAGTATAGCCACGTACGGTGCTCCCGTTTGGGCTGATCGACCGATGAGCCGCGGGGTCAAGGCCCTACTGCGCTCGGCGCAAAGGGCACCAGCGGTGAGGGTGATTAGGGGGTACTGTACGGTCTCTTGGGCCGTAGCGACGGCTCTTGCTGGCGATCCGCCCTGGGATCTGGTGGCGTCGGTTCTCACCGAGGTGTTCTCTTACGTCTCGGGTAGGAGGGCTCTCGGAGAGAACCCTTCGTCAGAGGAGATCCGGGCGGTTCGCCGGCAGGGGGAGTCGCGCCTTATGCGGGAGTGGGGGGAGGACCTGGCGGGCCACCCGTACGGTAAACGTACAACGGCTGCGCTCCGTCCGGTCCTAGAGCGCTGGATGAGGCGGAAACGCAAACCCCTTACTTTCCGTCTGACGCAGGTTTTCACCGGGCACGGCTGCTTCGGTGACTACTTGTGTCGGGTGGCCAGGAGAGAGCCGGGAGGAGGCTGCCATGAGTGCGGCGCTGCGGTGGACTCAGCCCAGCACACCCTCGAGGTGTGCCCGAGATGGGCTGCGCAGCGCCAAGACCTTGTGGCGGCGCTCGGCGGAGTGGGCTTGTCGCTTTCGAGTGTCGCGGAGAAGATGCTTGAGAGTGACAGGTCCTGGATGGCGGTGTCCTCCTTCTGTGAGACGGTCATGTCCACGAAGGAGGCATCTGAGCGGGAACGGGAGGTTGCGGCTGATGCACCCTCCCTCCGCAGACGACGGACGGGGGCGCGCCGGGGGCGATATCAACGCCTCCTCCAATAGCGCCCCTGCGCCCCGGGCTGGGGTCGGGCTGGTAACCCGGCTCCTGTGAAAGCCCGGCGTCGTCGGGGCGATCCTAATTGCCGGGATCGCCCCCTTTCTCCGAGGCAGTAAGTCCGGTCTTTGCCAGGACCGGCCAGTCGCTGGTGTGCCCTGTCGCTGACAGATCCGGGGTGCACCAACATAGCGGCCGATGGCTTTCGCAGTGGTTTTAGTGAGTAGGGACCTGCCCAGGTCGAGTCTCACACATCCTCTCCGGCCCCACCAAGGCCGGTGAGACGGCTCGTAAAAAGAGTTTCCCTGCGTCATCAAAAAAAAAAAAAAAAAAAGGTATTACCGTCGCCCATGGACATCCACAACATAGTTTTGCGGATCTGTTGCCACCCTTGATTAGGTAAGAGGAGGAGCAAAACGTGGGAAAGGGAAGGAAAAGAGAAGGGGTAGGAAAAGTAAGGAAAAGGTAAACGGCAACCGGCTCTCTCACTCATCGGACGAAAGGCAGCCATTAAAACTATTTCACACCGATCTTCTGTGAGAGGGTGGTACTTCGCCGGTCGAGCCAGCCCATGCTCAAGCTGCAGAAACTTGACCACAGCTAGGCTCTACAACCTACAATTAGACTTAACAACAAGAGTATAACTACACACTCAAAACTTGAATTTACAGTATTAGTGAGTTTTGTCCTAGAACCTTCTAAAATACATACCTAAAGTAAGGACGAAGGATCCGATATCAGTTTCCGAGGAATAGTTTTTGTATTAGCATCCGTTAATTTATTACCAGAACTTTAACCTTAATTCTCAAGATAAGGATGAAATTTTTAACAATATATTTTTTTAATTCTAAAAAACGGTCGCTAACGTTCTTAATTAAAAAAAAATATATTCTGAGCAACGGCTACATTTTTAATTATTAGTTATAATAATACTGTTTTTTTATATATAGTACAAGTGAAACATAATTTAAGGGTAATAGAGACGTTATTAAATCGAATTTAAATTAAATATAGTAGGGTCGTGGAGAATAACGCGTAGTTAGAAATGGTGATGTGAAGTCATGCTCAGTTTATTTGAATGGACCCTATTTTAAATTTAAGCTCTGGCTTCATTCATACTGAATTATTTGGAATGTTTTACTAATGTACTTTTTTATGAATGAAACCATTAAATGCGAAAGAATTATATAAATAAAATATATTCTGTCACAGAGTGTCCAAGTGGTGTCACGTATTGTTGCTATAACACATGTATGGCTTCCAATTGACCACAATAGGAATCACATATGTGCTTTCTATAGTAAAAAGTTTTTAGGATTTAAAAGACAACTTTTAACTAAATGTATTTTACTGTGCTCCTATCAATTTTCGGGGATATAATGTAAATAATTTTAACGTGATGTTTATATATACATTTAATAATATTCCATATAAGACCACAAATAATTTTGTAATTTATGTCGATATTATATTGAACACCTACCCTTTATGGACCAGCTAGGCTGGTAATAGGTATGTATTATTGAATAATTATTTCCGTTACATAAAAAATTTAATTTGCTGTTAAAAATCGATTAGCACTAATACAAGTATAATAGCAAATACCACAAATATTTCGTACCCACAGGATGCGCCAGGGCCTTTTTAGTCATATAGAACATAATTTTCAAAGAGCTCGCTAAATGCCTTTCCAAAACTAAATTGTGATGAATTCTTGTCATAGTGTGACGAATACCTATACTTTTAAACTTAAAAATTTCTCATTTTGAAGTGACATACATCTTATAGGTAAGAGCTGATATGGCGGAAGAGTTTGTGGCAACGCACCAGCGCCACTTCCGCGCATTGTGGTTGGGAACTATGTCGAGAGACACTTGCGACATTGTCTCTTATTACTCGGACCTAAAAAAGGTAAACTTAAATGACAACTTAATTCCGTCTTAAGTTATTCAAGGTACACGAATATATGCAATCACTTATACAGTATTAACCTTTGAGCGTTTGATCCAAACTGTAAACAAAATTCTAGTGTTACGGGTTTTCCGAACGTCCTAAGATTTAATTTAAATAAAACGGGCATAGACCTAAAGAAACAGGTTTAACAACTGTTATGTAGTGATAGAAACGTATTACAAATTATTAACCTCATATTGCATCTGGAGTAATCCCAAGTTTTTTTTAAATTACCTCATTTTATTACCTACGCAGGAAAATTTCGCAAAATCATCTTAATATTGCGGACGCCTCAACTTCTTATGCACGCTTTTGTAACTGATTCGTTTACGACGTACGTTTTCGATTAGAATTGCTAATACATGTTATAATAATGTTATAATAAAAATATTACTTTTTATAATGTTTTAAAATAAAACAGAAATAAGAATCAGTAAACAAAGAGCTGATTTCTAAATAGCAATCTCGGAAAAACAACCCAAATTTTACAGTACCGAATTTCATACATTTCAATTTAATTTCCATTAAATTAAAACATTTTATTGGCGATTAAGTCTTTAATTAATGTATACGCAGAACATCACGGACTTTGTCGCACAAATGTATCTATAGCATTGAATATAAGTATAATATTGTACCTACTTCAATTGCAGATGTCTAATTTTGTAAACGATAATGCATTACTCACTGTCAACATTCCGTATGCTTAGCAAAAGTTTGCATCGCAGAACTGGATACGTAACGTCTCCCGTCGCTCATTCATTAATTCACGTAGGCACTAGGTTGAGTTAATAGTATAATGTGAAAACGTTTTCGACCATATGAAAATTTCATTATATATTTCTATCTTGTTATTTTAAGCAGAATGCATACGAATTAAGTTCCCAGCAGTATTATTATTATTACTGTCTCATTAATAGAGCAATATGAAAAGATTTCTAAGGTACAAAAGATAATTAAGTAAATCCTTTTTGAGTAGAAAACACATTCCACTATAATTCTGGCATTTATATAAGTGCTCCGGAATTAAACAAATGCATAAAAATATCTCATTATAGATATGCCATCTTTGTTTACACGAGTTTTCGAACATGGCAATCCTATATACCAATGGCATTAAAGGGCAACACAGGTTCAGTCAAACGTCACCAAAATAAAAATCAACATTATATTCTTTTCCATTTTATTTACAATATATTAATATTCTCTGTATCTGTTATAGTTTGCTTGTATCATTTCAGGCACTGCATGTACATATTAAGCGTCACACACAACTTATACCGTGACCCCACTTTTTCAACAAAATTCAAAACAGCTTCGCCTGTTACTTCATTAATCTCTTAAGCCCGGATATAGGAAATTTCAACAAAAAACAATCATCGCTTAATAATAAACAGTCTAACGCACAAACGAACGGGAATACTGCTTAAAGCGCTGTTTTATTTAGAAAGAATGTCAATTTTTCTATAATCAATGGCTTGTAATATACGAGATTTGATCAATCGTACTATCTAAAAGTTATATAAACTTCATACGTTTATTGCCATAGAGACGAAAACAATTAACTACGATAGCAATTAATGATAACAAGAATCGACAAAAAAACAACTTACTCACGATGTATGACAGCTTTAAAGGAAATTTGGTGTGAATATCTTTGTTAATGTCTATTCAATGAAATTTCGACATTATTACAAGTGGGAATTTATACTTTTTAACTACCGAAACACCTACTGAATATCTAAAAGCTATACAACAATTGTCTTCCAAAATAATTACAATAAATTTCCCTTACCACCTTCATAAGACAAAACAACAAATAATACACCCGCTGTATATATATACAGGGGTTTACTGTTTGCTTTACTTTTACTATATATACATATATATGGTAAATATATTTATATATATAGTAAAAGTTTAAACGCCAATAGCTCATTTAGGAGAGCTGTTTGATCAACTAACCTAGAAAAATATCTTTTACAAAAGTCAAATTTCAAATTAACCGTAAACATAATTTTAATGCAAATATCCGTAGCCTACAACGAAATGTCCAGGCAAGTTAAAAAAACATATATGTTCAGTCTACGAATTATGTTAGTGAAAAAGTGAGGTCGCTAAAAATGTTCCGTCAAGGATTAGTGAGAAATATCTTATAAGACATCAACGTTCTATTTAATTAAACGATTGAACACAGTGAGTTATATTATATCACGACAGATTTAAAAAGGTCCAATAAAAAAAAAATGTTGCATGGTACCACCAAAAAGGTTTATCATATTTAAAAACAAATTATGAAGAATCTCTGGAACCGATCTGATATAATACAATTGATGTAAAAAGAAAAATAATTTTCCTTTCTTTCGTCTTAAAATTAAGCGAAAAAATATTTTTCTTTTCCTCAATATCGGTAGTTATTATAGTTTTATACAAAATTGACTATTTTAAAATATAATTTATATATTCAGTTCGGTCCAAGGAGACTTCATGTTTCTTCTAATGGTAACACTGAATTGTACAACAAAATCTCTACACGTAAAGCAATTAATTATTCTAACATGCATTAAAGAAATAAAGTTAATAGAATATCACTACAAAGCCAAAAAAAAAAAAACAAATTTAATAAACGAATTTTATATTTAAGTACTGAAAACTACGTTTTAAACGAAATTAATACAGGGACGCAGATTTGAATTATACTAAGTAGAAGGCTTTGAGCAATATTCCAAATTAAAAAATATATATTTTTTAAACAAATTAAGATTCATGACGTCATAGTCTCTGTTCTGTCAAGTATATATTTTTTGTCTGTTTCAGTTTGAGATCCTGTGACAGCACTCAGGAACTAGAAGTCGCATTTCACTACATAGTAATATTGCACGTGATGCTTTATTATTACTTACAATATTATTGTCTCCAACATTTTTCGACTTTCATCGAAACAATTTCAAATATAGATCATAAAATATAATATTTCAAATATATCTTTTATTTTATTACGCACGATAATTTCACTTTCAAATTTCGAATATCCTTGGACCGTTCAATTCATTGTCTCGCTATTTTTTTTTTCTTACTCAGGTGCAAAGGAACAGTTTCTGAGATCCAATATTCTAAAACACTTAATATATACCGCGTTACTTCGTAAACTTAGTTGTTTTTTTTAAATTCAATAAGTCGTTGATTACTTCTGTGAGCATTAATGCTATTTTTCAATAGTAATCCTTATTTTATTATGCTTTCACATAGAAGCGAGTTCGTATCATAGATGTTGAACACGAGCATTTTTTTATTGCTCATATTAATATAAGGACGGAAAAGAAATAAGTTTTCATATATTTACTATATCCTGTCGGTGGGAATTATTTGGCATTGCATAAATGCGAGTAGCGAAATGCAACTTCAGTTAATGCCAGCTCTCCATTTAATTTACTCAAAGTATGATATATATGTATTATGTATTTTCATATGATTATTTATATAATCCCCCGTAACATAGAGCTAGCATTAAATTGAACGATTCAAATCATACTGTCAACGAAACAGCACAATAAATTCCGGCTAATAAACAGAAATACACACAGCTTAGAAAGATATATTTTTCATTGACGTTCCTTTAAAAAATTATTAACAAAAAATTTTATCATCTATATCACTTTGTAGGACGCGATATTGGCTTGGCATTACGAAAGCCACTTAAACAGCACCGTTGTAAAAAATAAAAAAGTTCAAATAAGGAACGTCAATAAAACACGTCGCAAGTGACACATCGAGCGGGGGAACGTCAATGAAAAACAAATCTTATGTAGTATAAATAAGGTCGTTGTTTCAAGTTAGTCGGCACGGCAGACGTCCACACGACGAGTGCCAGCGTCGCTTGCATTGCGTCGATTCGTCTGACAGTTCCGCGGTCGACATAGTACGGGAACCGTCACCCAATTCTGAAATAAAATTACGTCATAATTATTTATATGAAATATTCATATCCATATAAGTCTCTCTGTGAAAATCTTAAATATCCAACAATACGATATTTCAAAGCAGTATGAGAAAAGTTTTTTAACATTTTCTCGATAGTTGATTACTAATGCATTATAATTTTTGAGAATTCATATTAAATTAATCCGCTGACATTTCAGAATGAACATATAAAAAAACATAACAGTCATTAATTTCATAGCAGTCGGATAAAACCGACAGAGTAAAACCAATGTCGTTAAGAGTCGCTATAATCGTTATGAAGCCGCATGATTAAAGTAGGTGGGCGTGTTTAGTTGTATTAAAGCGTTAGTCAACAACTAATAACACTTAGTCTTATGATTCCAGATGATTTGCGTCACTCTTCAATAATTACTTCTGTATACTTACAACAAACTCGCACTATCACACTACATACGTTAACGTTAACAATTTTTCATACGTTGATCTTCGCGCATTATTGACTGGAAAACGGGAAACGCTTCGTATGCAGTTTGACGATGCGAACTTGTTCTAAGTACTACTCTGATATAAGCAGATTATTATGTGCATATTGTGATTATTTTTTAATAAAAACTTAAAGGAATAAATTTACAAATCATAATTTTGTTTACGATATACAGATTTTTTTTATAACAAATCCTATAATCATATAAAAATCTCAGTATATATTTTTTTTAATTTACAAGTATATTATACTTTTGTATTAGTTATTTTTGAACACAATGCTACGAACCGAGTTAATGAACAAACGCGCTCCCGAACGTGACCCAGATCTGTAAATACGTCAGAATCTGCAATACAATTTGAATTATACCCACAAATCTAAACAATTTTATATAATTATTTTGTCTAATTGTAAGGTTGCACCAAACGCTTTTCACTTAATTGAATATATGTTGTATGGTGGTTTGTTTGTTCCGGATAATCCTTAGAACGGACTTTGACCTGAATTTAGCTGACAATGGATTAGGTGATGTAATATGAAGTTAGGCGATTTTAATCATATAAATATTGAAAAATAACTATTACACGTAGACGAAGTCTCGGTCACAGCTAGTTTTGTAACAGCATCACTACTGGACGAGAACAATTAAATTTTATAGATTTTAAATGTTACTCGATTGTATACCATCTATATAATATAAGAGATATCTTCATACAAAATACAAATAAAGGAAAATCAACAGGAAAATTACTGAACATTAACAACAATAGACAATTAATGATAGTAATGTTGTTTGTTACTTAAGATTACTGAGATGATTGATTAAAAACAAGGTCACGGAAACACGCCGATTAAAAAAGTAAGGTTGAAGAAAGATTTCTTTGGTATTCTCTATACATATATTAGGATTGCATTATTAAAAAAAAACAACCACAGATAATGTAATAAATAATAAAAAGTATATCTACTAATATTCCCCATTTATTAAAAGTACCAAGACGGTATTGGGTTGTTCCATTATATCGTCAATGTACAAAGCAGTAAGATCTTAATCAGAAGTATTTTCGTTTTCTCATATTTTAAAAATTGCAGCCAGATAAAAAATCGATTCGGTAGTTTTTGGGTGACAACTGTCAAAAGTTGGTCCACGATGGCCCATCGCGTTCGTGGACCAAGTTTCATAGTGGTGATACACTGACCATGTCTCAGCTCCCGCTCCGTGTAGTAGTCGTGTCCACCGTAATGTCTCTCTACCAAGTATGGTATCACGGTGGACGAGTGGAGTTCGTCCGAGCGGCGGGAGCGAGGACCAACAGCTGCCTCACCAGCACGCCAGGGGGGGATAGAACGTACCCAGCTGAGAAGAACATTATTGTGATGTAGTAGTAGTAGTAGTATATTAGTATATTCTGGTGATAGAGGTTGAACTTGGTAATTATTCTAGAACCCGCGTGGAGACAATATTGATAGCTTGCCACATGATTTAATAACCCATTTGATTAAGTCAGACATTGTATTGCATGAATTATTACAATGCTTTCCTCAATGATCAACTATGTGCTAACAATACAATAAATACACTCACTCATTACACACTCACACACACACATACATATATATATGTACATGTGTCTATACTCACTCATGTCGCCTAATCTCCTGTACAGAGGGCCTCTTCTCGGGATCCCTGCTCAGCATGTGCTGTAACAGTCGGTGCAGCTCTGGCCCTACAGCGGGCGGCGGAGGAGCCGGCTCGCCTCGACCGATCGCCTCCAACAACCGGTACACGTTGTCACCCTCGAACGGATACTTCCCTGTCGTCATATTGTATCTGTTGAATATAATATTTGTTCTCTATCTCGGTACTGGACCCCATTCAAAGTTAAACTCTGAGATGATGGATATTGTGATCAATGATTGGTGACTCTGAAACGACTTCAATTAACGAGCTTCTAATTATAATGTGCATGTTTGTTTGTATGTTACATATAGGTTAGTAACTTCAGCATTATCAATACAAGTCTATTCAATGTTAGTAAGAGAGTTTGTTCTTTTTTGAGGATTCATAGAAGGACACAGTCTAAATAAATTGTTAAACAGTCTAGTCTAAAAACAGTCTAAATGTATTGTACCTCAATGACTTTACAGTATAATATCAAAGTTCAAGAAAATATAAAGCCGAATTTCTATGCTATGCCTTGACGTTTTATGATATAAAATAATTAAAATAGAAAAATTTTATTCAGCACCAGCGAATATCATTATTTTTCATCTACTCGACTACAAAAAAACAAATTAAATATTTATATTTCAATGTCTACTTTAATAACACAAGTCTCAACAAAAAAGGTTCTTAAAACTATTTACATAACAAAAACGAGACAACTCCGCTAATATTTAACATTAAGGTCAAAAATATAGAGTAGAATGTTCCAGAGAATAGTCGGAGATGACAACAGAAGCATTGTAATTCAAAATATTTCCATTGTATTAAATGTATGTAGGTCACTTTACTTTATGTACTGATTGTTGACAGCCACATTATTTAAATCAACTGTATGTGAGTCATTGCCAACAATATCTTTTAAGTGTAGCACAATTTTAATCACAGTATTACACTAGAAATGTAATGAAAATATATTTAATATTTTTTTTAATATGAGTTATGACTGACATAATTAGTAACATATACACACATCTGAACACAGCGCTATATAAGGCTTAGTTGACACTTCATGATGCAATAAATATAATTCCTTAAATACCATATACATGTCTCAAACAAGCAGGAAATTGTAAAACATGGAATCCCTAGGGAAATTTAAAGTTAATTTCTATCAATAATTATATTTACTCTATTATTCTGACATAAATAGTATCCACAAATACTTACAAAGTAACTCCGCTACTCCATATATCAACTTTGGTTCCAGAGAATTGTTCTGCACCATTAGCAATCTCAGGAGGCTGGAAGGCGGGAGACCCTTGACCAGTGTAACATGTATCCTTTGGAGAAAACATATCCAATGCCTGAAATGAAAACATGATAAAATACTTTGTACATTTTTAAAGTTATTTATAACTTTGAACTCACTTCAATGTTTGTTTTATATGTCTGTGTAAATAAAGCTTTATATTCTTACTCATACAAGATAAGATGATTTTTTTATGAACAAGTAAAATTGTTAGAATGTTGCATACAAACCTCAGCGACACCAAAATCGGTTATTTTTAATGTTTGGTCCAATGTAAGGAGTAAGTTTCCGGGTTTAATATCTTTGTGAACTACGCCCTGACCATGCAAATATTCTAAGCCATCCAGCAGCTGGGTAAAGTAATCATGTGCTTGACGTTGAGGAAACTTCTTACTGGGATTTGATTCTAACATATCCTGAAAATACAGTAATATAAATGTTATTCTATTCTCTATAAGTAATGAGTAAATATTAAATGGATACAAGTCACCTGTAGCACACCGACACAGAATTCCATAACTAAATACATTTTTTGCTTCTCATCATTATACATAACATCGACTAGTTCTATCACATTTTTGTGTCTAAGTATTCTCAATAATTGGATCTCCCTTTGCACATTTTGTTCTCCATTAGGTATTCTTCTTAGTTTTCGTTTTTTTAATATTTTAACAGCTCTCCTACAAAGCGTCACCGAGTCCAACATCTCTTTTACTTTACCATAAGATCCCTCTCCCAATACGTCACCCATCACGTACTTCCCTACCATTTTACATTTTTTCTTTTTAGTTCTGTATATTATATCTGCACTATCGACTCTATGAAAAAATAGGTTAGTTTGGTCTAAATTGAGATCTAAGTCATCAATTTGATCGTCGTCCAGCCAAGTTACTGACTGCTGTTCCGGACTGCCCTCCAATAAGAAATTCTCCTCACTCTCCTGCGGTGCAATGATGTTAGATATTTCAAATTCCGCATTTTCAGCGTCTGGAAGACTTTCACTACTACTGATTTTCCTGCACATTCTCGGATCCATTATCTTTCAAAACAACACATTTGGAAAACTGTCCGTAAATCTATATTAACTACAAGGCCGTTTGCCTTGACATATAACGTTATTTATAAAATTAATTTACACATCTCTCAAAATATATGCTATGCGAACATGATGGACAAAAGATTTTTATAAAAATTAGTTGTTATTTGCGATGACTGAACGTAAATAAAATAAGAATCCATGAAAATTGAAACATCGCAACAAACCACAGACAATTAAAATTCAAAACTTGGCAAATCAACGTTTTCCTGACGAAGACAGATTAAAAAAGTAACCATAAGTTTTGGTTTCATTCATTAAGTTTCAATAAAATTGTGTTATTATTTATTTATCCTTCACATTCAAAGAATAATTTTACTTAAACGCAAAATGTTTATTTGATTTAAATCTAGATCTATATAACACTAACAAATGACAGCAAGAATGTGATAAGGAAAACAAGATAATTAAAAATAATAGTTGTAAAATTGATTACATTATCTACAAAAAAATCTTTGCAAATTACGTTAGCTTAAGAATTGAACGGACAATTCATGTTTTCTATGTGATTGATTGAAAGGTATTGTAATATAACTATAATATAAAATAACACCAGTTAGCTTTATTAGTTAAATCTTTAGATTTCACTAGTTAGTTGACTAGATAGTTGATTTCGTTAAATTGTAATAAATTATAGTTTCTAGTTATTTCTATATATTTATATCTAATATTAAAAACCTCTTTTTGTAAGTGTGCTTTTTGGATAAATCCCTAAATTTACAATTATGGTTACAATAATGTTTAATTTTAGGAAAATAGAGTCAAGTAAAAATAATTAAGTTAGATTGTTGAATTGTTGATTGTTGTTAGTTTGATTGCAGCTCAGTAATTAATTTACATAAGCTTTATATATAACGGCAAACAAAAAAAAATTAATGTAGCGCTGTTCTTGAAGTCATAATTTGCTTGTTTGCCCTAACATTGATAGCTTTTTTCTATTTGAACATAATTGAAATTTAATTTGGTATCAATAAGAAGGATGGGAAGTTTAGGAAATAAAAAAATCAAAAAGCGAAGTATAGAAAATATTTTACAGTCAATGTGTCAGGTTATTGAATAAAATGTTTTCTAATAATCACTTTTATAAATTGTCTCCCAGTCATTCCTTCATGCAACGAAAGGGAGACCTGAATTATTTTTAATTCTTAACAGGTATAATGCAAACTTAAAAGAAATTATTTTTGATCAACGAGAAGGAAAAAAACAACAGCAGACGTTGATAACTAAAATATATTTACTTAAAGAATTAAAGTTACCTTAGCAATGAAACAAAATTATTTTAACAAAATAAAGGCTTTATTTCCATGTGGGCAATCAATTGTATAATGAGATTAATTACATATAGAATTACTTTTTATATTTTGCGTTCATTTCTTTCTTGAGCAATGATAGACGTGTGAGGCAAGCGTCCCTCCAGGCTCGTCTCTCGGGAAGCCTCTCGATAGGAACCATGTCGTTTAGTTGCGCGCATATCGTTTCCGCACTCTTTGATGTGGGCATGTGAGGGATCTCACCAAAAGTCTTACTTACGCTATTGATTGTCTCACCGTACCTGAAATTGATATTAAATTACATTATTAGTACTTAGCAGTTAGTACTAGATTTTGAATTTGTTCGACTAAAATAAACTTAGTCATGTTTTAATTTTCTGGTGAGGACATATAATTTTATAAAAACCTTTCGATATAACTCTTCATTCCTTCAGCATTCAAATGGGCGGTTTCCAAAGAACCGAGGAAAGCATATCGCATTCCCAAACCTTCGGAAATAACTTTGTCGATGTCCTTTACGTCGACGACTTTGTCGTCCACCAGGCGCCAAACCTCGTTCAAAATGGCGTACCTATAATAAGATTTTATGAAAAACAGAGTAGAGTAAGCTTTAAATGAAACTAATATTTTCGGATTATTACGCGTAATTTATTTTATTTTATTTTACGGCAGACGAGATCTCGTAGCCCGTGGTCACAGTTACTGCAAAGTAACCGAAACGTCGGGAGTATGTAGTTTTTAAAAATAATAAAATACGCGTAGTAATCCGAAAATATTAGTTTCATTTAAATGAATACTCGCGAAAGTCTTAAATCTCATTAGATTAAGCTTTAATGATGCAATTAATGAATATCATTACTGTATGCGGTTGAGCACAAATCCGTCAATTTCTCTCGTAAGTGACACCGGCTCTTGTCCTATTTCGATCATAATTTCTCTTGTTTTCTTGGCAACTTCAGGCTTCGTCCATGGCGCTGGGACTATTTCCACCAAAGGCACATAGTATGGTGGGTTCACTGGATGCGATACTATTACCTGAAACATTATTATTTATGATTAGTTTGTCAAACTGAATGTATTAATAATTTCGAAAATAATTTGGTATAAATCAAAGTTGTTAATGGATTTTCAGTTTTCTGTTATAACAGAAAGATTATATAACGGTTCAGAAATATACTATAAATATTGATAGTATATACCTAAATTAAAAACATAAATTTATAGTAATGAAAAATCACCTATGTCTAAGAACTACATACCTGCGACTTATGCTTCAACCCTTCTGAGAATAAAGATGGTAATGTCGTACTGGTTGAGCTAGATAAAATAGTTTTATCATCTACAACCTTGTCTAAGTTTTGGAAAACTTTCTTCTTTAAGTCTAAACTTTCTGGCACACATTCTTGAACGAAAATAGCGTCTTTCACAGCGACAGCTAGATCAGTGGATCCTGAAAGTAATAAGTCACAAAAAGTTAATCCCTTCGTTATATTAAATTGAACAAAAAAAAATTATGATTAAATCGAAGGCGCTTAGAATATTCTTGTTTCTTGTCCAAACTAAATCTATTTTTGCGCTTTTACTTTCTTCAATAGGGATTTCTTACTCGTATATTTAATTTAGAGTATAAGTTCACTGGATAAAATTAATAACTACCTTTAATGCAACTGTACTGTTCATCAGCGTTAAGAGATCCACGCAGTAGTCCATCTTTCTGCAAAGTCTTCAGCTGTATTTTAATATCCTCCAGCGCATCAGTAACTTGCTTTGGAATGATATCAAATATCGTAACCTGATAACCCACAGAAGCGAAAAGCATGGCCCATGATCTCCCAATTAGACCACTGTAATAAAAAAATATATGATGTGGTAGTAAAAAATATATAATTTATTATATTTCAAGCGACTTATAAAGCTGTACATCAATTTTAGATTTTTTTAGAAATACCGACTAAAGTTTATCATAGTAGGTAGACAATTATTAAACTCTTTCGTCAATGAAAAAAAACACTTTATACGCTGAATAAATAAAAAGATAATTTTGTTATGGATAAATGACGACCTGGGTTTTAAATACCATTTACGTACTTCATAAAAATTTAAAGTGAATGGAATTTTAAAAAGATTAATACTCAATACTCAAAACTCAAAAGCTTAACACTCAAAACTAATGTTATGCAATACGCTCAGTTTATATACATAATAAATAAAAATAATTTACTAGTTTTATAAACAAAGTGTTATCGATAACAAAGTTCTTATGTAAATAACCTATAGTGTGATAATATATTTATCTCTGTTTACTTGTTATACAAGTAAGTACTTTTTCGTATCACAGAGGACACATTACTCTTAAGAATTAATATGTATTATTAATAAAAAAAAAGTCAGTAGAAGCATTAATAACTTCTTTTATTTTTTTTGCTATCGTTAATTTTCTAAATACTATGACAATAAAATGAAATTTAATTAATTTTTTCTTACGTAGTGATAAAAATACATTTAGACATCACGACGCTAGGATAATAAATGTCAAATATTACTCGACCCACAGTGCTATTATTGAGGAATTTGTGTGTCAAGGTTCAACTCACAATACTCGATACAGACTTGTTTCGGAACTCAGCAATAAAATTAACATAAGAAATTTTAATGAAATCCACGTATTTTTAACGGAATAAATAAACTTTAATGAGTGAAAGTATTGTTAAAAACATATATTTTATGTCTCACAGATTTCGTTTCACTCTCACTTATTATGTTTTAATCATCGTATTCGTCATTATTTCAACTAAATCACGAATCCCTCCTAAAAAATGTCCCATGATTTTAGATATAATTTTGCCATATATTTATTTTAAATAAATTATGTCATAAATTGAACACAATATCTGCTACGAGTGATGACTTTGTTTTTTAAAAATCGGCAGTAGGTAATAGGCATATACCTACATATTAATTTCGTAAATTCCGACAAAGACATTCAGTACTTCAAGTTTATAAATGTTGTTAGTCGACCGGTGAGTGAGTTTTGACTTTTGATTTTTGATTATTCTAAGCGAATAATAATAAAAACTTCTAACTCAATACTATTATGTATGTAGATATATTAATTACCTACTATAACATACCTCCCAACAATTCCAACTTTCTCAGTTTTATATTTACTCGCCATTTTCTTTCCACAACACAATATGCTTCGATCAAGTCACAAGACTGAATGGCGAGCCGATGCCTCCACATTCCACTTACTAATCAACTTATTCCTTATCAACACCACTTATTATTTGTAACAAGTTTAATAAACGTAGCAAATACTTAACTTTTGTACAAACCGAAAAAAGATAACAAAATTGAATTAAATCTCAGGAAAAATTTAAAGAAAATGCGATAGCTTGCCTTTTTCTCATATTACGTATTATATCTAACCTAAAAATAATTAAATAATTAAAGTTAGTATTATATATATATCACTTTAAAATAAAAAATATTTAAAAAACATCTGCAATAGATTTCTCAATTTCAAAATCTCTGTAGATTACATCTATTTTTTATAATACCTAAAAACTGTAGTTCCGGTGAATTAACATAGAAAATTATTTTTATAAACAATGTATTTATAATAAATGTCAATTATTACTATTTTAGCTACTTAAATTTAAAGCATGAGAAGAAGTAAAGATGAGAGAATAAAAACAAATGAGTTGAATTCGTAAACACGTCTCATCAATATGTATAATGCATGTTTGCAGCGTTAGACTAGATACGAAGCTTTTCCCGTGTCTCAGTGAGTAACCCACTTTAATACAGTATGTGCGAAGAATTATGCAATAAAACGGTTAACGCTCCGTATGTAGTGTGTGAGCCAAAGATAAAAGATTACAGCTATGAAATATTTAAATGAAACTAGTTTCATTTAAATGAATACTCGCGAAAATCTTAGATCTCATTAGCTTTGAAATATTTTTACGATTAGGCCATTTATGTATATTTTCCTCACCGGTTAGGAACACGAACATTAGAATATATCTTTTAGAAAAAATAAAGTAAATATATGTAAAACGTGAAAATCAATCATTTTGTTAAAGTGATTTTCAAGTCGTTGCTGATATAGTTTCTTTGTTTCGCAATTTAACGTTCTTAACGACTTTCATTAATACATAATTGTTAACTAACTAACAGAACGTAATTTATAATCAAATTATGAAAGTGCAAAATGGAACAGGTACCTACATATCTCATTAGTTTTATTTGTCAAATCATAATTATAATTTAAATAATTCTGTATAAATGTTAGAAACAATATATCCGTCAGTTCTGTTATATTTTATCGTAATTATTGTAATAACAACAAAAATTTACGACCAAATCTGTACAAACATACTTTAAGGTTATCCGATACGTGAACTATGGAAAATTTGTCACGTAAAATATATGAAATAATTTGTTGTTATACATCAAACAAATTTAACAACAAAAATAATCACTTTATTCTCTGTTCGTCTCTAAACGATATGTTCCGACAACCGTTTAAAACTTTAAAACAATATCAGTTTAAGATCACTACCTATCACTACGCTGACGTCTATGTAAATATTGTCTTAAATTATATATTTTTTATACGAAATTGTACATATAAAATTACCTCGTACTTTAAATAAACATCTCATGTATGGGTTAGTAGTAAATTTTAACTTGATAATTGTTTACCTTCCTGATATTAACAGAAAAACAGTTCCCTTACCACTAGTGTGTCACGTCCAACTAAATACGTCACTACTTACTTTCATAAAACTATGTTGAAATTGTCATGTACGCAGATTTATAAAAAAAAGTGAACGTTTCGTTCATATTGTGACGCTGAACAGCATTTGTAAGGCTTTAAGGAAACTGATTAAAAAGTGATCGTTTAAGATTTACCATAATAAGGAAAGTAAAACACGATGTATTTATATGTATAAAAAAATAAATGTTTTATTTCTTATAATAAATTATCACAATAATATTAGAGAAGCTTATAAAATTACAAGATATTTAATAACACTCAGACAAAGGAAACAATTAAAATAATACATTGAAATAGACAATTAAAAAATACCACAAAATATAATATACTTATTTAATCTGTATAATTATTACGGGCAAATAATATCTTGCTTATGAAATCAATTATAATACCTCAATGTTTATTAATTATCTCTGGTTAAAGTGTAGTTTTATCTATAGTCATTGTAAATATTTAAATGATTTTATGTCATATATAACTATTCACAGACGGTCCCAGCGATGGCGTCCGTTGCTTTTATGCTCATTATCCTATAATTGATCTCGTTGGGGTCAAGCGATTGGTACATGAAACGAGGAAGCTTGTCGCTCAACAGCCAGAGAATGCCGTCACTGTCAACCTAAAATGAAATGATAGTTAAAATTTTATACTAATTTTGCTTATCAACACTTAGTCATTTCAGATCACGTCAGGTACACTAATATTATAAAGCTAAAGAGAGTTTAAATGCTTTGATCCTAAACACTACATTAAAAAAGGAACAGCTGTAGGAACATGCGTTAACGAAAAAAAATGGAATAAATTTGAAAATGATTATGACATATGAGTTATACATTAAAAATACATTACAGATCTGAAATATATAAAAAAAACTGTTACAGAAAGAAAGGGACAAAGTTTAGTGAATAAAATATATTTAAAATTCCTTTTACACAGGATTTGAACTTCCAAATTCAAATCCAATGAAATTGAACGGAGGATGTATATAGATTTATTTTTTTCTATATTTAGGTAACTAAGACGTGTCTATTCAAGGTTTTTCTATAACACTGTTAGTTACCACAGCTCAATAAATCTAAATTCATGTTAATCTCATATTATAGTACGTATAATCTAAGTCTGTTTGTACTGTATATACGATTTAGTCTGTTTGTTGAGTCTATCTATTTATGAAGTGGAATTTTAAGTTTGTACATGCATGTTATATTTTATATTAAATATAATACAAAACATTTATCAAATTTAATACCTTGGTTTATTATATTTACCTTTAGATCGTTAAGAAACTCAAAGTTTATGGGATCACTGAATAGCAGCGGGTTATTTTCGGGGGTGTATGGCTTGTTAGAGTTCCAACAACCCACGCCGTCCCTGTTTACCTGCGACATGTTTTATAAGTTTAAATCATCATTTTAAACCTTCCTAAAAGTATATGTTTAGGTAAAGAAGGTGCATCAAATTAACTTGTTTATATTATTAAGATAACATAAATCTAAAAGTGTAGGTAGATATGATAGAAGTGTTTTAAATTCATGCGTTCTATTTGTTTGGCAACAAAAATCAATGCTTGTACACAGCCATTGCTTTAATATTGATTTCAAAGGTATTTAAAATTATGGATATAGTAACATTATAATATCTTAACATGTTATAACGTTTTCTTTTTATTTTATTGCGTATAAATAACATCATTATTGTCAGTAAGAAGCTGTGAAGCAGAAATTTAGACGCCATTTTGTTTAGCGGTAAAAGTTTAAGAAGTACATTACGTAGTTTTACGATACATTGTTTTACTATAAATTGCATGGTCAACTTAAACTGGTAGTGTTAGAGGTAATCCGGTATGAAATATTATTTATTTCTTTATAATTATACGAGCAAGAAAAGGCATTATTTATGAATGTATTTATATCATTGACGTCACGAGCTAATATAAAAATATATACGACACGACAAACATTGTTTATTATTACTGCCTGTTATATTCAAATCAATTAATTCGGAATCTTAAAAACATTTAGAAAAATGCTACGGAGATGATATCATTGTTACATAGAAATACATCCGCCAAATGATCGTTGAAATTTTATACAAAACATTTAAAAAAAAGCATACTTGGATATATAAATGATTCTGAACATTATATTAAAATTACTTGATATCATCGTTTTTCCTTGTAACAGTCAATCGTAGGTATAAAATTAATAATAATCTTTGTATTTCTAGTGTTAGATCAAACTATACTTGCACATACGTATAAAAGCGCTATACCTCTGCCAAGTGACAACTAAATGATTTTTTTTCCGTCGGATTAATTATTCTAATTAAATGATTTGACAAGTATAGTTGGGACTCTTTGTCTGCTAAATGAAATAAACAAATACGGGCAAAAATCGTGTTTATGTTCAATATAATGAAATTGTCTATGACAACAAGAGTTTCTAAACAACGTGCGTAACGTGAATTTGCGTTGTAACACAAGGTTTTTATAGTCATTCCATATCATTGCCAAAATACAATACAAAGCTCACTTCATGGTTAGTTAACAATAAGGTCCGAAATAAAGTGTATTTTGTTATTTACCTGTGTATAGAACAGAACGCTAGTGTTTGTATCGTAGTAGCTAGCTGAAGATTGTGTGTTTTCGCCTCTGTCACCTAGAAGCTATAAAAAAAAAACTATTTAATGTTTCCGATAAATTTTTGCAGGATTATTATAAAACCATCTAAGTCTTCTCATAACCCGTTAGTCACACTTTTAATAATACGAAAAAATCTGTCAAAAGCATCTGGATAAAAATGATGCCAACTTGCCTTTTTTCTGTAACTTCAATAAATATTTTTTGGCCATTTAATCTGATTATGAAATTGTCATCACAGCATAAATGATTGACTTCCAAAAACATTCTTAGAATATAGGTAGAGCTTTATTAAGATCTTTATTGAATTTATTCTAACGCAATGATAATTCTAACAGTTGCAAAAGAAACCTAGATCAGCTGTCGATTGGTATTCAAGTAGTGTAAACAACTGCAGTTGTAACACTTATGCAAATATCTGAACGGTTTTTTCGGACCTTGAAATCGTTGAATGCTTCGTTCCTGTTTATCTGTCTGTAGTTTCTGAGCAACTCCGTCGACACACAGAACTCCTTTGTGCTTGAGAATGCGTGGAAGAACATTGTACGGAAACTGTAAGAAAGACGAACTACTGTTTAACATTCTCGGTTTTATATCTATGGTTTTATTAATATTAATATAGCTTTTAGAATATTTATCAAGTATAATATAAATTATCTCGAAACTAATAAATCGGAATTAGAAGATCAAAGTAACAAATACTATCATTAAGAAAACAGAGCGTAACAATTTTTAACATTCATTATACACAAATACGTGTTTTAAATGAAGGTCTTTAACAATACGCTCAAGTGCAGCACATTCTCTGTGAGCCCCGACAACGTTCTAATAAATCTTACGCTAGCTTCAACCTTACTCTTAAAAAATCACAAAAACATAATTATAATTGAAAATTATAAATTTTGTGCCCTCTGACAACAAGTTAATAAACATATCTATTGACGTTATTGGTATAACGGGCTGGCCCAGAACAGCTTCATCTGTGACAAATACAGGATTTACCGTATCTTTTGATAAATTTTGGCATTGTATTTACGCGGAGGTTAAGGAAGTCACATTATGGAATCGTCAGAAATTTCTACCAATTTCTACACATGTTTTTGGAGTATTAAGGCAAATACTATTAAAATAATTGGATTTAATTTTAAAAGAGAGTTATGTTTTTATTTCAATTAGAGTCTTATAGTATCAATCAAAAGAAAATTTATGAAATACAATTATGAAGTGGAGTGGTCGTACACAGAACGAATTTTGTTCCACGAAATGCGTACTTGAACGAAAATCGTAGTGAGATTACATTACAGCTGAGGTAATTTACCCATTTTCTCTTGGCTCTGACAGTGAAAGGGCGAAGACTCCATCAGTCCAGTGGAACACGACACCGCTGACGTTGTAGGAACCAGCGAGCGGATCAAAGTAGAAGTAGTGATGTGCCACGCGCCAGGAGTCGTCTTGCTTCAGACTGTAGACTACAACACCGAACGCTCCCAAGTCTGGGACGTAAGCGTACGCGTCGTCGCAAGTATTGCTGTCTACATCCACAACCTGGATATTCGTATTGATTGTAGTGCCTCAAACCATTAACAAACATAGGCGTTGCCGGTTTATGTGCGATTTTTTGTTGCTTCATCACGCCTAACGTCTGCATCAAAAGAAGTTTGCATCGACGCACTACACACGCGATCACGTTAGTCAATCAATACGTATACAATAATTTGAGAAGATTTATGAATCAGAAACTGTTACACTCCGTAGCGTGACGATGCAAAACTTGTTCTAATCATAGTATAATTCGAAAAAATTTGCGGCGTGTAACAAAATAAACATAGTTTCCATTCTTTTGTCTGTATAGCCACGTACGTATTCTGTGTGATTAATGCAAGAATAACAGGACACTGTCTCTATTTACTTTGACAATGAAAACTCCTTGCAAAAGTATTGAATCTGTTGTTTCGATCATCTCCAAGCCTTTGACGTCTCATAAAATGCAATAGATTTAAAGGTATCTATGTATAATGTGGTATTAAATTTAATTAGAGATATGAACAATAATGCAGAATAATAACTCAATCAATTAAACAATCAAATCAGTACCTAATATAAAGTTTAAAAATAGAATAACAGAATATAATTTAATGACTTAGATATACTTACAATGTTAGCGAAGAAAGAGTCTTCCTTTATATCCTTAACTTTGAAGAAGTAGCGGTGGATGAGTTGATCGGTTTTTAGATCAAAGATAACAATAGATGGACCGACAATTTGGTTTCCCGAACCTTAAATAGATATAAAATAAATTAACAATATTATCACAAGTAACATATAGGATTTCACAAACTTTCACTGCACCGACATGGACATGTCACGCTATACTTTCAAAGACACCGAGTTTCCAGTGATATTATCGTTATATTTTAATGTAAATGACTCACCTAATATATCCGCCAACCCTGAGTCAATAACCCAAAGCCTATCGCAGGGATCAACGAATAATCTGAACACAGATACGATAGAGCTGTTTGTTGGTAGTTCTGTAGCTAAATCAGGTACAAGATTATCTTTCATGGAAGGGTAAGGTTTCAAAATCTGATCCTGTGGACCATCTACGTCTACATAATTTAAGGAAGACGCCACACCGTTTTTCCAACGCGGGACGGTCACAAATAATTTGTTCTTCCATTTCGCCAAACCCAGTGGAATGTTGTTTTCTTGTACAAACACACCGTCTTTCACTGCGGTCTCTCTTTGTGATGGGTTATCCCAAGCATAATCTACCTGTTTCCACGCAAAACGTAAGTCAGGTTTGACTGCCATACAACTTACGAGCGCTGAGAGCGCTACGATACAATAAATTGAATTCATTTTTGTCTGAAACAATAAATATTTTTTAAGAAATAATATCACGTCAAGGATTGCGTTTTCGCTATTTTCGCATGCTCAAATCTTTCTCACGTGTCTTTAGAAAGTTTTAAATAAATTAAATTTTATAAGACAATAGACTCGTTATAAAATATATGTAAAATATTTGAAGAAAATGTTTTATTTGACGTTCCTTTTATGTTGCCACACAGTTTGTATGAATGGGCCAATACAAAAATTTGTTTACTGTTTATTTTGTAACATCGAAATTGCGAGTTGGATTTGTATTCACTATAATAACTGAGGCTCACGTTTTTGCGGATGTTCTTATATTGGGAAAGGTTCGTCAACAAGAAGTCTTATATCTATAAATCTCTTTTGTTACGTTCAGATATCATGAGAAACGAGACAGTTGCACAACTCTATTGAATAAACAGGCACATTCAGCTGATTAATAAACATCTCTGCATTGTTATGATATTAATGATCTTGGCTGAATACAATGTCTAGTCATATATTTATGTTGTCTTAAATTAGATCTCAACTTAATTAAACAAGCAAATGAAAAAATGTTATTTAATATGTCTATCGCTGTGAGTAAATTGTATTTTAAATATACATTCTCATCTCGTCTGCCCTTGATCACTGTTGCTGCAAAGTAGCCAAAACGTCGGGAGTACTTAGTTTTTAAAATAATAAAATAAAGCGTAGTAATCCGAAAAGATTACTTTTTTTAATCTTCTATATAACAAAAGAAATAAACATCAAATAGAATATTGTATACAACCTAAACATTACCATGTTCTTTATCAAGCAGCTAATTTAAAGGGAAGGGTGTTAAGCATTACTTTTTGCCTCGACCCGTTCAAGGCTCTAAGTAACCTGTCGCCTAATATATCGATTTAAAAGTAAGTCTAATGACTTTACAACTCCATTTAAAGAATGTAGGTCGAGTGTATTAAATTACTAGGTTTTGTGTCATCTTGTCTGATTGCCAGTTATCTGTTTACTTTTGATGATGTAATTTTACATTGTTATCTAAGCAAATTTTCAAAACAGACTGACTTTGTAAAAAAAATAACTCTTAATTTTTTAATGGATTATTAACACAATCCTACAATTCTGTGACTGCAGGAGAGTTAAAATAATTTTAACCTTCTATTTTCTCATTTTTTAGCAACAAGCCTATTTAAACATCTAAAAGTTGCTAACTCATTATAGGGAACGACAATCGACATGGAACCAAAATTTATTTATACGTATCTGTTTGACCTTGAAATGACGTCATAACAATACAGTTATTTACCAGATGAAAAAACCAATAGCTACCAAACTTTTAAATATTGCAGAAATTTTTGTTCATATTTATCAAGAACTAATTCTATTCAAAAAAATCTTTATTTAAACTTATATGACTGAAATTTTTAACTCAATCAAATTTTCACTGTAATTATCAATATCAGAACAAATTTAAAATTGGTAAATTATGAGTTAGCAATAATAAAAAAAAATTTTATCTACCTGCGTTGTCCTAACCACGATTATATATATTTTTTTTTGTACAACTATTCAAACTGTAATTCGCCCACATGTTGAAGGAAAACCCAGCGTCATTCGAGGAATTTTTACTTTATTTTTAATGGTGACACTAAACAAGCGACAAACATATTAAATAAAACCAAAAGTTGATTCTCAAATATAGGAAAAACTGCAGTGTTTAAGTGTACACTATTGATTAACATTAAGATAGATATTTAATCGTCTAACAGTACATTAAAGAGATGATTGTTTACTATCGTGTCACAAATACAAATAAATATCCGATTATTTAAGATCTAAGAACCTCTGACGTGTAATAGCGATTCAAGAAAGTATTGAACCATTTAAATAAATACTGAATAAACGTAAAAAATGTAAGCCGAGGCGACGGAAGCAAATACTACTCAATAAGTTTCGATATATTATCCACTTTCAATGCAATGTCAAATAACTGACATATCTCATTCAATACAAACCCTGTTATAGAAATGATTCAGTATTCTCTTAATAGTAGAATAAATTTATTTGTATTTACAAAAACAATTATCTATAAAGGTCCGATTATGAACTATTACAGTCGAGCTTATTGTTATAGGATTAAAAACATTAACGAAAAAAGCAAAACTCCTAAATAAAATCATTATTTTTTCTTTATTTAGTACATTTAAAAATAGATTTATTAAAAAAATAAATTAGATAAAAAGAAATGTAAAATCCATTTAAGAATAAGTAAGTTTTAAAACTTACCTGTACTATAAGTAACCGTGAATACGCGCGACCGGTTCGGAGAGGTCGCGTTCACAGACTAAACAACTGAACAACACCACGTTTATTAATATATATACAATTTAAACTGACCTGAGTAATTATAAAATAAATTTATATAATTATTACCACCAAATAAAGTAAACAAAGTGAGTTTAAAAATAAAGGATTTTAAAATGCAAAACCATCACGAAGATTCAAGATAGTTACTTAAAATAGTGTAGTGAATTTCAGAGAAATTATTTTCTTTATAATTTTGTTCCTTATGTTTAAGTATAAATAATAAAAAGAGTACACAAGAGGCGTTCATAGTTTTTAGCGGTTATTAGGCGAGGTATCGCCCGAAGGCAGTATTATAATTTATCATACCAATATAAATCACGTGTTATGTGTAGTGGAAGTTTTTTAACCCCTATCCATTTACATTTCACGTTATAAAATTTTTGTAAAAAAAAAAAATAAGACAAATAATTACGTTGTATTAGGTAATCGATTAGATAATCGATTAAGCGTTATTTATTTTTATTGAATTAATGATTTTACATTGCATGTCACTTTCAATTAGGACACTGTATTTATTAATTATTTATAGTTATTTTGTAAATTAACAAATATGTTTCTAGTTTCAATTCAAGGATGTGCTGTCTGTAATTCTCATTCACATTCTATTTTTAGTATGTTTATATAAATAAAAAAAAACGTTAACATCCCTGACATAAAAAAAATATTTTTAATGGTATTTACTTTATATTTAGTTTTAATTGATTCTAAAATATTTTATATTTAAAACATTTGTTTGCGTACCCAAAAAAAAAATATATAGAATTTGTCTTTACTTTTTAAGAACTTTGCAAATTGAGACAAAGATTTAACTCATAGATTAATTTGATGTTTTTATTTAATACAATTCGACCTATTTTAATTTTATTATCTTACGAGATCCGTGTTTACTGTACTTTATAGTTGATAATAGAATTTTAACTTATAGATATTAACATAAAATATAAATACTAAATAAAATAACAACATATACATATATACTCATATAGAATGACTTCATAACTTTCACTAATTTTGTAAACAACCAAGTAAAAGTTGTCAAAGATTTTTAGATACATCTGTGTCTCATACGTGATGATACTGGGAACTGTTTCTTATTTTTAATGAGATAATTTACTTAATATTTGTATTTATTTATTATTTAACTTATATTTATATTAAATACTTATTGACAATATGAAAATTAGGTGACGTAACATTCGTTTCTGTGGCTATTACACATAGTTACTTGGAGTTTCAATATGTATACCCTTAATATGTGTTTACATCTACGAATTAACAGCATAGATTTAACGTTTTAATTCTTCGTCGAACGGAACACATGCCATCGACTTTGAATCGCAATCTTTGAACTTAGTCGGCGTGTTCATCTTCCACCTAAACACACAAAAACACCAATTTTATTTTATTTTATCATTTACAGTCCCATGTAGATAAGATTATATACTGATATTTATACATTTAATACCAACAAACTGTTATTCTGACGTTTCAAACCGATACTAATCATACAGGTGTTTATTGTTACAATGTACTTACACTCAATTTAGTGTGTCAAGTTGATTGCGCGATGAGTGTTGTGAATTCGATCCATGATCACGTTATTCAAGGCCCGTCCCTCCATCCGCTGTCCATTCATGACTGCAATTTTATAAGTAACTAGGCTTTGCCTGTTACTTCTTCCGCGTGAACTTAGGAATAAAGCTCTAACAGATATGTGTAGCGTGTTAAGACAATAGATATGGTATCTAAACAGCAACGACATCTTTAATGTATCACGAGACTTCCTACAAAATTCAACTGTTATGACTCGACCCGGCGGTAACTATGCGGAATTTCATCATAAATTGTAACCTATGTCCTTTTCTGATATCCAAGCTTCATTACCGTACAGTTTTATCAAAATCTCTTTAGTAATTTTCATAGTAATTTACTCATGAATAAGGAACAAACGTTCAGAAACTTCTTAATCACTACATACATACTTTCTCACAAACTTTCGTATTTTTAGTATTAGTGGGACTTGTGTTAACGCGTGAGCATCGAAATTCAGCCCGTCATTTGTTAGACCGGTAATTATTTAAATTGAACAGAAATCGTTATAAAACTCGGCCAAGCGTACTACATTATTAACAATGAATACTTATTTATGGAAAATTATCCCAAAATATTAAAGTTTGCTTGATAATATGGTTAAGACATTCAACTCCAATGATGCCTCATGAATGCCTCATCATAGACGTCTGTGTGTATAATTTAAGATGACTTTTACTTAAAATAATAATTTTGATTTTAAAGAGGAAAAAATGTATTATGTTATGTTTTTATTTTAAGTCTTAATTCTTTTATTTTTTTTTTTTTTGTTTTTCTTTTGGTGACTATTAATCTTATAACAATTTATACTGATACATAAAATTTAAGTGTATGTTTTTTAATTTAAAACTAACAGCTTTCAACGGAAATTATATGAGAGTACATACAGTACCTACGTGTAAACTGCAATTAAAAAAAAATCTGTCTGTCTTATTTTTAGTCAACCAATGGACTGATTTCCACGAAAATTATCCTCGCGGGTTGGTCACGTAATAAGGAGTAATTAAAGCTACTTTATAACAGATTTCACAAAAGATGAATATTTCAATTCAGTTATATGTTTGTTAGGCTATAACTTCTTCAAATAAACGCCAACTTTCAAATCTATATTTTGAATTGGAAGTGTATTGTCCTGAGGTATTTCTATAATCAACAAATTAGGATATGACTAGCGGATCTTCGAGAAGTGTAGTGATACAAATTAAAAAAAACAATAGTGATAACGATTGTCTCAAAGTTGTTTTAATATGATGCCAAATTTGCAGGCAAAAGCTAGTTAGAAATTAAATAAAATATTTATTTCTACTAAATAAGATTACACTAGCTTTACACTATATTAAAATTTAGTATATTGTTTTATTCCACTGTAGGTAATTAAGATATTTACAAACAATGAATTAAAAAAAAACCGGTAAGTATTAATCGTAAATAATTTTACATTTTATAAAGATTTACACGGCGGTTCTCAGGCATTGTTGTCAGGGGCTGTGGATTTTAGCACAACGTAACAAGTTCATCTCGTGTTTGCTCCACGGAGGTTGTTTCAAGAAATTTAAATACTGCTACTTTATGTGGAAGGATAAATTTGACATACAAGTAGACAGATCAGCAGTTTGTTTCACCGGTATATCCTAAAAGTATGGTTGCATTTTAAATCTTGAAAAAGATTTTCTTTTAAACCACATATAAGCTACATAAAAAAGAATAACCAATTCCTGAGAACAATTGAGAGAGATTTCTTTACAATGAGCTGGTGTATACTGTATACAAACTTGATAGTGGCTGTGGCTCGTCACACGTAAAACAAAAAAGAGGAGTGAGAAAAGCGTGCGTCGAAGTCAGCAGTATATGAACGTATGATGCACAAGCGGAACCTAAACACACAGGTTCATGAGCCATCTGAAGCCATCCAGAGCAATAGCCCAGAAAATTAAGGAATCAATGGCGGTAGATAACAAATGAAAAAACTTAATTACAAACACATTCAAGTCTTTCAGTTCGTCTGTGAACACAATTGCTGTAAAGTTACCTAAAGGTTTGGTAAAATGCAAATTAGGTACGTGACATATCCGAAACACAGATTCATTTAAATGTGTAGGTACTCTCGAAAATAGTAAATATCATTATACGAACGATAACGCTATTAAAAAGTTAAACGAAAAATTCAATCTATAATTGCAAAATATTTTTCCGTGATAAATAATTCATATTGTTGGTAATAACTGCAACTTTTTTTTTTGTTGAAATCCGTAGATTATAAGACGTGTTTATCCAAACGAGGAAAACGAATATATATTTTCACTTTAGTTGGTAACGACTGAAATAATAATAGTCATTAGTAACAATGTTGGGATGGTATAAAGTGTTTATTGTGTATTTATTGTGTTTATAAATAAAATAAATTTTGTAAGCTAAATAAAACATGATTTTTCTACGTAGTCCATCTAGCCGATAGGAGCGTAAGTAGTCATTTCTCTGAGTATATAATAATTCAGCCCGATTTCAACAATCCCATTTTTATTCGAACTTCAATTTAATGTATTTATCTTGTTACCAATTGTGTAATATAATTTATTACCTTTGAATGTTCCAAAAAAATTTGAATTGCAAAATAATTGCATTGGCTCCTAGTAACTACTCACATATATATTAAATTAAATACACCCATACCTCGCTATGCGTCGGGGTTACGTTCCCAAAACACAAGACGCAAATTGAAACGACGCAAAATGAAAATAGATTTTCTATAGCAAACCATGTAATTATCGAAGATAGGAACCAGGCTTACAAAAATACTACCTTTTAAAAATAAAATTTTTGTTGAACAGCTTTTTTTTTCAACGTAAGATAAATTTCCTTGTAGCAATTGATATTCGTAGCTACCGGCTGGGACACTTTTCAACTCTTTCCGCTGCAGGACCGTTTTGTAAAAAAATCTCCATAGCTTCGTCCACCAAACACATCGTTTTAGAAATTTGTTTGGAGGTTAAATTTTGTTCTTTTGGAGATTTCTATTAACGGTCACTGTCATCTTCTTCATTAGCAAAATGCAATTACAGTTGCAATAGTTCTTCATTAGAGAAACTTTGGTTGTGCGACGGTAGCAATTCATTTTTGTCGGTCTCCTCCATACCTTTAAAATTAGACTCTCTAGCTAAATTGGAAATTTCATGACGAACAGCTGGAGTACCATAGACTTCCGCAGCGCTTCGGTGAACACATTTAGGCCATATTTTGCGCAAAATACCATTCATGCAAGATGGTTTAACCTCTTCCTACGAATCAAAAATAATTTTTATGGCTTTCATAATGCTGAACTTTTTCCAAAACAGGACAGGAAGCAGATTCTTTGAACAACCTTTGATAGCTCTTGGATTTTCTGATTTATAAATGAGAAATGGTTTAAATTTGAAATCACCATTTGCATTACAACCAAGAAGAAGAGTCAGTCTATCCTTGCTAGCTTTAAATCCTGGCGCAGACTTTTCTGTTTTAGATATGACCGTTCTGTCAGGTAGACGTTCCAAAATAACCCAGTCTCGTCAACATTAACGACTTCTTTCGAATCATAGCCCCCTCATGAATTAACGTTTTTAACTCTGTCGGAAAACGTTCTGCAGCAGTTATATCAGCGCTAGCTGCTTCATCTTTACGAGCAATGCTGTGCAGATTTGCTCGAACCTTAAATCTCTAAAACAAGCCCTGATTAGCTTCAAATGTTTAATTCTTACTACCATTGGCATTATCGTCGGATACTATTTTATAGGTATATGTAAATTTATTATTCTCTTTTTAAAACAGCAGAACACACTACATTACCTCACACTACGTAATTAAGCTGAACTCTAAAATAAGCAAAAGAAAGTGAAAATAAAATGGTATGGTAAATTTGCGTTAATTTTTAGTTAGAAAGGGATCACCCAAACCAAATTTTGATGGCATGGCGCATTTAAAAACAAAGTTGTTGCCATTTTTTGTGAAAAAAATTCAAAAACAAATTAAAAACTCGAATCCAAAACAACGTAACTTCGAAAATCTAACGACGCACAGTGAAAATCAGTAAAAATTAAGCAGCGACGAAACTTTGAAAACAAAAGGCAAAACGAAACGACGCAAAGCGAGGTATTGGTGTATAATGATATATTTAATAGTGAAAAAGATCTACAGTAAAATAAAACGTGGTATAGATTGGCCAAGCATCTGATCGTCAGATTGTATAAAGGAGCTGCAGGAATTAAATCATACAAGTCTTTGCACACATCCAAACTGTACTCAAAAATGACTAAATCGCTTTTAAATATACGTGGTGACAATAAGCACTTTTTTACGTCTCTCAAGGAGTCCACAGTATGATGGCGTTTGGAAGCAAATCTCCTTAATGTGATACCAATGTTCCACACACAAAAGGAAAGGATGTGCGATTATGATATTAATACGCTCGACTATGGGGTCACTCTCCAAACTTCGAATAAGTTTAATGCCCTGCCATCGCGCTACTGAGTAGCCATGACGACTTCCCTTATCAGGTACAGGTACTACATTAGCGAGCTTTCAGAGTTTTTGCATGGTATCCATTCAAGAGAGACGTTACAATCTTATCAGTACAGTAGACAGCTCGGGCGCAGTGCTTTAACACTTTGCCTAGAATACTATCCATTGCAGTAGTCTAGTTCATGACAAAACTTTTCTTAGTACTCGTTACCTGCTGTTTAGAATTATGTACCTCTGTCAAAGAGGAACCGTGTACAAGGGAAGCCATATGGAAGAAAAGTGAAGAAAAAACAGTGTTACTTTAAATTTTTTCGTATGAGTGATATCGTAATTTTTTACTAAAAGAAATAGTGCGGACTAACAGAAGTCGTTTTCAACCGATTTAACTATAAACAGATACTTGGATTTTTTGCCAGAAGAAAGTTCATTCGTTTTGATATATAGTCCCTCAGTTTACTTTAGATCTCGAACCCCTTGACTTTAGATCTCGAACAATAATTTTTTGTTGAATTTTCCTCACAAAAGAAATCATTATATAGTAATTTATATTTAAATTAATTAGACGTAATAAAAATTAAATTACTTTGTCTATTATTAGAGCTGCATTTTGCTATCAAGGAACCAGTCACGGCGCGTTTGTTTGTTTAATTCACAATATAATTGAATAATACTATTTCAATAGACGAGGTTTCTATGAAATAGATATATCTTTTACGTCTTATTCCTCAGTAACACATAATTATTATTTATTCATAGAGTGAATGTATAAAACAAAAAAAATATAGGTATATGTATTTTAACGTAACGAGGTTAAGAACTTCAATGAAACTAAATTCATAAGTCATACAAAACAAGAGAATAACAAAGAAATATTATTGTGCAGTTATACGTATATTAACAGATTCTCATACAGAAATAGATGAAAATTAAAAATGCTTGACTGTATTCCCTAACTGGAAGGAGGTCGATAGCTCGCGACTATACTCTTACTTACATGATCTTACTCATTATTTAATAATATCAAAGCTAAGTTTCATTCGTTGATCGTAAAAGTGAAAACCTTACTTTCCTCTCGAATTTCTTTAATACCATTTTCTTAATTATGTTCCCTAAAATCTTTTGTTTCGATAAAAAACAAAACAAAAGCACAGTATAAAGCAAACTCATTATAAATCCACTGTCATTTCGAATTGAATAATTTCAATGGTTAAACAAAATGAATAAATTGTCTTAATACAATAGTTCAGTTTAACTTTTGACTAACATGTATTTTTGACTACATTCAATTAATTTAACCTTTTGTTTTTATCGTACAAATATGAGATCCAGTGCAGGTCTCGCAATATGACCTTAATCTGGTAAATAAAAAAAGCAGAGAATTGTATGAAGAAATCACGACAGACAACCGCTAACCGCGACGTAAGCACTAAATGTTATAATTAGAACAGAACAAATGAGTTTAATTAATAATCGCAGCTCGCGCCTTGATTGAATAACTGCAATATACAAAAGAGTGTAAATGCTATATTATTTTCTCAGGAACCAGATTAAATGAAATTTTTTATTACGTTTTTTTATTCGAAATATATACTTAAAATTCATCTAATTCAATTTAATTGTTTTATTTAATCTATAAAAACTATGAGATATAGAATATTAGACGATATTTCACTTAAACTTTGCAGAAGCATTTTTCTTGTACTTCTGCTTGCAAATTTAAAATGTAAGTTCCATTTTCCATCGTTATGCTAAAAAACATAACACTCATATTTAAAAGTCGTATTAAGTATAGTTGATCATGTGAATTAATAAAAATTTAATAAATATAAGGTGTAGTAACCGCAATACGAGTTGTGGAAGAAATCATTTATTACTCTCATGTACTGGAAATTACACATTTGTTTTACATATCAAATATACAATGACGTTATATGAATTGTGTTAAGAAAAAAGTGTTTGACGCCTATTTATTTAATTTAAACGTAATATTTTACTTAAATCTAGTAAATGTCCTATCAATTAACATATTAATAAATTATGTTTGATTTTCATTTTCTTAAAACTGAACAATATTTTCTATTTTACTGTTAATTAATAATTGCGAAGTTGTAGATATTACGTTGTACTTAACTATTGCTGTATTCTCTACTTTAAAAATAAGCGAAAATGTATATGCATGGATGGTCATATTGGGTCTATATTTGTTATTCTTTCAAGGAAAAAATTTAAAAGGGATTTTTCATAAATCATGATATCAATGCACATTTTATAATTTACATTAAGTCATAAAACTTTAACAATAGATGGCACCAATGGTCAACAAATGTTTTTTGGCAGTGTCTAGGGGATACAATTGGACAGTAAAAACATAAAGGTAAAAAATCATACATTAAATAATCTTTGACGTAATTTTTGTAGGATGATTGCAAAAAGGGTACGAATCTATACTCTACCCAAGACGCATAAGGCTGTAAATATACCCTCATATTAACACTTATAATGTATGTGGCTAGAGAGACACTTATCTCTCTTATTCAGACTGTAAATCTCTAACCATTAATAACTATCAATGAGGGGCGTAAGTTGGCGCGATTGAGTACAGAATGGTTGAGATGAGTTTATCGGAGCGTTAGTAAAAGCGGTCGTCCGAGCGAAACGGTGCGTTGATCCCGTGCGTGTCTGATCTTCAATAATAAATATTGTTTCAACATATTTATGTTTATAAGGCATAATAAGTACATATAATAAAAATGATCTTTTAATAATTCCGTCTCTTTGATAAGAGTATTAAGAAACGGTCGAAAAGGTGCCAAAACTTTAACGGTACAATGATCCAAAGTACGGCCTGAGCGATTTATTTTCGGTCAACTCCTTAAATATTAATTATCTGTCAGATATAAAGTAAACAATATAAACAAACAAAATGTGTTTATTTTAAAAAATAATAATAAATAAGCTTACACAATAATCTTAACTATATAGTCTAAAATAATTTAAGGAAATGCATTACGTGATGATCCATAGAGTTTTGATGTTATAGAAGTCTTTACATCTCAACATTTACCGGTTCTTTGGCAATAACGTTCAAACTCACTATCACTGTGTTCAAAGTCCTCGTACCTGGAGTGTTCTGTTTGATAGTTTGTAGGTCTTCTCAGATGTTTTCTGCCTCCCTGAATCCCTGGCTTTCTGACTGGACGTCGTCTTTGGTTGTCACGATAGGCCGTACGTGTTGGCCGTCTTGTTGTCGGACGAGCGCGCCCATGTGTACTGTAATATTTTCAACCCTAGTTATTTTTTAACAATAATTTTGAAATGAATGACTTTATTGTAACATATAAAAGCTAATAAACTGATCTGTTAAGTTTTATAATGAATGCGTAATTATATTGTTAGCGTTGACAGTCGTTCTGTCAATTGGCTGAATTCATAATCCATTTGTATCACACACATGAAGAGTTTCCCATGTGTCAATCAATAATTTATTTTAATACTACAATGTCAGATGACTTATGAAAAAAAAAACTGTTAACTCGCCGTACATAATGATTCAAATCCAATGATTCCAAAACGTTATGAGATTTAAATTATTTTTTTTATAAAGCTATGGCTCAATTTATTTTTGAATTGAGGAATATTTGAACTGTGTCAACGGATTCATGTTTTTGTCATCCAAAGTGACATTACCCAAATAGTACCTTGATGTCAAAATGACAATTAGAAAAGAAATAAAATTCCCACATCCATACTAATATTCTAAATGCGAAAGTAACTCTGTCTGTCTGTTACTCAATCACGCCTTAACTACTGAAACAATTTGCACGAAATTTGGTATGGAGATATTTTGATACCCGAGAAATGACATAGGTTACTTTTTACCTCGGGATAATGACGCATCCCCATGGGAAAATTCAGGCGGGCCGATCGCTTTTACTCCTAAACTACTGAACAGATTTAAATGAAATTTGGTAAGAAGATAGTTTGAGACTTAAGAAAGGACATGAGTTACTTTTGACCGCGGGAAAACAACGCATTCCCAAGGGAAAATTTACTTTTCTGGCCAAGGAAGGAAAAACAAAAAACATCGTATATAAAAATGTATTGCAGTAACCTATCTTCTTCTTAAAATGTCCCATCTCGGCACAATTCAAACATACGTACAAAAAGGTACACGTCAAAAGTATAAGTCACGGGTAAAAGCTATATATTACTAATTCTGAAATTTACGCGGACGAAGTCGCAGGCAAAAACTTATATATATCATATTCTGAAAAGTGAAAAGTATGCATTCGTCAAACAAATAAATAACGTTGACGATGACAAAATATTCCCCTATTCCAGTGCGAATGAAGCCATAGCATAAAAAAAAATCAATTTGAATTGAAAGAAATGTGTTATAGGTATAGGAATATAAAAAAATAATAATCACGGATGAAGGCCATATTTAAAACAACCAAGCAAAATTAAAATAATCAGGAGAGTTAAATCAAATTAAAAAATATAATGACAACGATATAAAAAAACGAAGCGCTCGATAAGGCTTACGACAGACTAATAAAGATTCGTTGTAAACTATGAATTTTAATGCCACTTTCACTTTCCTTTTAATAATTGTCTTATTCCTGGAAAAGCGTCGTAAGCAATCGCATAATACGAAGGTTTAGCTGATATGGATATATTGTGCACACGCAAGTGAAATTATATTTAACTGAGACGCAAATATATTGTTAACGTTTTACCCATTGATGAACAAAAAAATATAACTTAAATACAAGCATTAGGAAAATAGAAAATCGTTATAATGGTTGTGATTGAAAGTTATATAAAAAATATTGTTAATTTTAATATTTAAGCATTAAATTTTTGAGAAACTCACAATTTATTTTATAAAAAAGAATGCAGGAATTTATGTCCTATATAAGTTCTGGAGTTATATTAATAGATTTTGATGAAACTTTGATGTTGTTGGTTAAAAATTATATTATCTGTTACACGGTTTAATAGTTATAATGGCATTTATGTTTCGGTAATTGTCATTTCTGTTTATATGATAATTGATTTAAAATTAAAACAATATCTAGAATGAGAAATTTACCGACCCAAACGGGAATCAAACTTGCAACCTACTTACTGCTGACACGATAGCTCAAATTGTAAAACGACTGAAACGCGACAACCATCTGGTTGCAAGTTCAACCCGTGTACATAATTTGTTCATTGTTTTTTTACTCACAGCAGATTTGAAATAAAACTTATATTTTTCTGATTTACAACGCGTTTATAATTATTTTAAACTACAAACTACCGACGTTTCGGTCTTTTGCAACAACCGTGATCACGGACAGAGATGAGAATTCATTCATTATAAACGCGTGGTAAATCCGAAGAATGTTAGTTTTATTTCACTGTATACTCGAGAAAGTCTTAGATCTAGTAGATTTACACGTACAAGGAGTTATTCAATTAACAAAAAATATAATTACTTCTTGTGTCGTTTGTAGACAGGTCGCCTGGTGTCCGGGCGGGCTTCATATTCGTCATCGTCTTCGTACTGTGAGTGATGAAACACTGGCCTCACTTGAGGGACGTGCACCGGGTAAGGTTTCACTACCGGGACACGCACCTAAGAAGAATTTAGAACATCCTTCTAGAATATTAACTTCTAGAATACTAAATATATCTTTCCGCTATTTTTATTTATGTTGTGCGCTTTTAAAGTAATATAGAAGGATATTTACAAATCAGTATATTTACAATAAACATGAATAAACAGTTCAGTCGTTATTATATATACATAGTAGAACCAATATTTAACAATACATCTATTATACGTCATTATTAGATATTTATAGTTAAGGTCTAAATTCTAGGTATAATTAAACCGATACACCACAATTCATACAGAAGTGGATTCAAAATTTTTCAACTCTTTAATATGAGATTGTTTTATGAAAACTATTAGAAGAACTTTCTTCAATTAAGTCATTATTCCTCTTTAACCTCTCAAATCAATTTACTTTTCTTTCCTTCCCATACGTCAATCTCCTTGGAGGCAAAAAAAGGTAACGATAACCAATTTTTAAGAAACAACCATGTGGATTGACTCTTAATTTTTCGACGTAAACGGTATATTATCTGATTTATACACATTTTAAATATGTCTATTTTTTTTGTCACTAATTTCGTGTACGTAATATATTTAACAAATCGAAATAATT
Organism: Danaus plexippus; assembly: GCF_018135715.1. Lineage (NCBI taxonomy): Eukaryota > Metazoa > Arthropoda > Insecta > Lepidoptera > Nymphalidae > Danaus > Danaus plexippus. The sequence goes on along the minus strand of NC_083544.1, from coordinate 6,324,447 downwards.
GAAAAGAAGAGAACAAAAGAATTTCTCTTAAATGGACGTGTTTTAGACATACGTAACCAATAAACTTAAAATAAATCCTGAGATGAAGAAATGTTGCGTTATTTACAATATTATTATATTTATAGATCTTAATTCTAGCAAGCAAAGTTCAAAACTAGTTGTATTTTATAGACAAAGTAAAAAAAATGGAAACGTTAGCTTCGGAGGAAATATAGATTTTTATTACACCATCCTATAAATTATAATCCCATCAATATTCATAGAAAACCGCACCTTTCTTCTAATTGTCAGTAATATAATTTCTAACAAATGTAATAAAACGAAACATTGTGGTTATGATTTAAAACGAACCTGTTTTTCAACAGGTACGGGAACGGGCCTCTCTACGATATAAGGAACCTTTTTGATGACCGGATACGGCATCGGCTTCTCAACCGGTACGGTAAGCTCCTGTATAACCGGTACGGCTACCGGTTTTGGTATCGGAACCCTAACGGGATACGGCTGCGGCACCGGCACTATCACCGGGTGAGGTATCTCAATCTGTAAATCCATTTGTACAACTAAGTGCAAACCATAACCAGACGTGTACATGTAAACGTGTAAAAAAATATGTACACTACACGTTTGTGTCATGCAAAACATACTGAACAATCGTCTGAACCAATGGTGTATTGGCTTTTCGTTTCTTCATATTAACGCAGCTTGAATTCCTCATGCGTTATTTGAAAAAATAACTCTCGATTTAATTAAATAGAATAAAATAATATTTTCTATAGACATTTAAGTAATGTTGATACAATTAAATTTAGCTTTCACATTTTATTAGATACTAAAGCAAATGTACCGTAACTAAAACTAAGTTATCGTTAGCTGACTGCTAATTTAAAAAGCACATTACACTTTTAATCATTTTTAATAAAAAAATAATAATAAGTAAATAAATAGACAGTTTAGTATTACGAGTTATTTTACCACTACGAAGTGTTTCATTACGTGGTTTCACCGGCTAAACTTATACAGGGCGCATCGTCTTACGAGCTATGAAGAAAATAGTGCGCGACGTGCAGACCACTCACAAGATCCGCATTCCATATTCTTTTGATTAATTACATAAAAAAACACCGACAATATTTCCTGGATTCCAGCCCAGTGCACACAATAGATCATACATGCTAATATAAGAATGTTTTACTTACGGCGTAGGGTTTAGGACGAGATATGTGAATCGGTTTAGTATCTGATGCGTAACTTTCGTAGTCACGGTTAGGTTCTTTAGCCTTTGATTTTAAAAAATTTTGTCTCCACCTCTCTGATAAATTTTCGAAATCAAATTCTTTCGTCAGGTCGTTATACTTGAATGAACTCGGATGAGACGGAGAAAAGTCATCGTGGTTTCGTAATCCTAACAGATCTTCTTCTGTTTTGAATTTATTTCTAATATAATCTTTAGCCCATTCTGGTTGTTTTGTTACGCTAGGACTATGGGATGTGTACTCGTTTGCATACGGCCATTCGTTTATTGCACTGTCAGAATACATTCCATATTTACTACTGTGTGGCCTTTTCGGTATGTGAACGATTTCTTCATTGTCATCATCGAATAAATATGTTTTTTTCGGTTGTTTTTTATGAGATGACAATTCAATTGGCTTATAAAAGCTACTCCATTGAGAAGCAGTAGAAGGTACATCGGAGTAATAATTTTTAAACGCATTTAAATATTCCTCTGATGGTTTGTAAATATCAGGATCTGGTAACGAGAATGGCAAAGTTCTTAAACTGGAAAATTCTTTATTTGGATATCGGTGACCCACAATATTTATATTGCTGCTCTCAGGTGAAACTTCATCTATACTGCTATTAAACTGTCTCTTAGGTTTGTCATAGTCGTAATGAAAACTGGCGGTGCTGTAGTTAGTTGAATACTCATAACCTTTTTTTAGGTCTCGCAATTTGTTAAATTCGTCGTTGTTATTGTTGGAGTACTTTGTTTTTAATTTCTGTTTGTAATCTAGTTTATATTTGTTGTTCTTCAAATTGTTTTTAACGTTAGAATAAGAAGGTAAATGGTCTTGATTCGAAAAGCTCACTGGGGACGTCTCTTTGTCTGTAAAGTCATCGCTGTCTTTTCCGTTAATATTATATGAAGACACTTGATTGGTGCTTCCCTGATCATTATGAACCTCATCTTTATTATTAAATTCGTCTGTTTGGAAGGCGTTTACATAAATAGGTTTAAGGTTTGTATATTTACTTTCGACGCTACTTGGATAATATTTCTTAGCATCGGTGAAATCAATTACCTTTGGAAATGAGCCTGGAGAATTTATGGATGGGTAGTTAACATTGTATTGATTTTTCATAGATTTCGATTGATGTCTAGATTCTAGATTAGTATTATAATCGTCATTATTATTTTCAATTACCGTGGATACACTGTCCAAAATATTATATTCAGTGGTATTCAAGTCTTTGGCTGGTTTATTTCTGGATTTAGAATTAATTTTTGTCCCGTATATTGGATGATTTGAGCTATCGTCTCTCGTATCAAATGTATTTTCTGTCTCCGTATTCTTTTTCTCGTTGAAGGATTCATGATTGGGTGTAAAGAAATTTATAGGAACCGGTTGGAATATGTTAACGTTTGTTTGGTCCTCGTTATCAGCACCGAGTGGTGTTTGGTCAGGATCGTAATAGCCGTCTGAACCGGTGGCCTCTATAGCCGATGGAAAAGCTGGTGCGTAAAGCCTCACTCGGGAATCCTGCTGTCTGTTAGGATAGGTGGCGTAATCCGGTGAACTTTGTACAAATCCATCGTGAGGACCGACATCATTGAAACCGAATGTCGAATATAAAAGGATATTCGGTTGTGGTGTCGATTCTACAGAATCACTGTCATTGCTTCTCGATTTCTTACCGTCGGCGGGCATTAACGCGATAATCGCTAACCAAATTAACTTATTGTACATGTTTATTGATTGTTATAACGGCTCCACATCGTCCGAAAGCGTGTATGGTAGCGTGTGTTCGATCAGCGACTGAGGTTTACCTAAGAGGCTAGACTCAACGGCCTGTTCTGTTCTGACGTGACTTCGGTCCTTTGAAAACGAAAGCGTTCACGGTCCAAGACACAGACAATTCCAGTACGATCGTTATCGTTATTTACAAATGCATTGTTTTTTTTAAATCATAGCGATGTTCTGCTATAAATTTAGTTCGTGACTTCCTATATTTTATATAGATTCGTAACTCGTTAGTGACATCTTTGCTAATATACAAAGTGACGAGTAAATTAACCGTGCTAGTAATTATTATGTTCTTGCATTGAAAAGAAAATATGCAATAAATCAAATACTAACTAATTGCGGAATAATATGAAGTTTCTTTATTATTATTTTTTTTTTTGATTTTAGCAAAACACGATTCTTTAAAAACAACTGGCAGCTAATAAATTATCCATTTAGAAACAATTTCATTCCATTTCCTTAATTTCATAAATATTATTTATTGTCAGGTTTATTAATACACATAACATATTTATTACGTATTTTTAAGTAAAACATCATTTAAAAAAAAACGTTAAGGGTAAATAAAAACAACATAGTACCTGGTCTATGTATTATCAAACTTTGATACATTTCATTGTAAAATTTATGAAGAATTAAATCGCTTATACTATTTAGTGACAAAATATCAAAATTATAATGGCCACGACACACAGCATACAAGCCGAAGCTACGTCTCACTGAGACATTTTGTACTAAGTCATCTATATCGAAGAGAAAAAAAAAACATGATTCAGAAAGGACTTCCATGTGAAACCATAACGAGTGGAATTCATTTCATTTTTTTTATGTAAAATCATATAATATCTAAATTTCTAACTAATACTCTGAAAATAATCAACAATATTTATAATTAGGCACAATGGAGAAAATATTTGAAATTTTTTTTAATCTTTCACATTTGAATAAGTGAAATTATCTGTGACATTCCTTTATGAAGACTAGAAAGATCAAAAGTTTTATTTTTGTATTATTTTTTTTTTTTGAATATTTATTTTGCTTAGAGATTCTATTAATTGGAAACACGTTATTATATGCTGCGGATAAATCGTAATATTACATAGACAATGCATGTATAATTTTCCTTTGGCATGTTTTTCTAGTACATATACTACATACATACATATGTTATTAATTATAATATAGTCATAATAATTACTATGAATAAAAATTCATTCTTCAACATACATTAAAAATAAACATACACAGAAAAACTCTTTGATCTTCGACACCAGTTAAAAATTTTTTTTCCTCAAAAAAGAAATTTCAACCAAGCAATGAGCTTTCTAACCAGCCAGTGTTTACATACAAAAGATATATTTGTTCAATGTTATAGATATAATAGAAACGATTCAACCACAGCATTATATAAACATAGAATACTTAAATATTTATTGCTTTCAAAGGGCACTACATACTACAAACTTGTACAGAAATAGGCTCTATAGGTATTGAATAAAAATACAAAAATATCTTTCATATCTATCACGTACATGAACACTTTGTTATCAAACTATTGGACAACTATTTAGGGGGTAATATCAAAAATTGTAAGGGAATAATTCTTTATGTAGATGATAATTTCATTCATCACTAATATTCATAAGAATCTAATATACTTAATAAATATGAAATATAACATCTAGAACTAGACCGTACTTTCAAATGTCTAACTACTAAAAAGTTTTATTTCCATATAGTTACATATAAGATACTATGAATGTTTAGACGAACCTACAGGATGACGGTGACAACAGGAAAAAACACTTACAAATGGCTACATGAAATGTTTGGTGTTAATTTAAAATGTTTAGAAAAATATTTTCTTCTCTTCTGAAGACGTTTACCCTTATTGTTACAGCTCTCGCAGTCGATACCTCAGTCAACATTTACTGGTTAGGTTTCATAAATTAAACAACGGTAACATAACACTTACGAATATAACTTCCTAACGTAAAACCTAATACAGCTACCGAAATATACCAATAACTGTTAAAAATAATATATATTTTGTGACACTTTCAGTGACTAAGTTACGACAAAACAATATAGAACCACATCACCTATCTACAAAGTAAACAGAATATAAGCTTCGCAGTCAAAGCATCACTTACATATCGCCCATATGCTTTTCACAGTTACAGAGTCAAATCCATCGATTTCAAGCATTTCATACATTTTTTGGATTTCATAGAAAGCGACAAATAAATTTAAAAAAAAAAATAATGCCGTTTACAACATACAATCATTTCCTCTCATTCCATCTTCCAAATTTGATTTAAAGAAGTTTGAATTATTGAATTTTCGATTTCGAATGTATTAGTTCTTTAATGCAGCGTCAGATAGCGCCTTAATTAAAAGGATATCTAAGGATCTAGATGGCGTTGATACAAAACGCCAAAAGTTATTCAATGCTTAAAAACGCCGCTAGATGGCATTATTACGAAAGATGATGTTTAGTAGGCAGAAACAAAGCTAGACAGCTCTGTCACTAATGTTATTTAATGCGCAGACGCGGCGGGAGAGGGCGTTGGCGCGGCATGTCTCAGTCTCGCGCGGACTTGCTGCAGTGTGGGATTTGTACCGGCTTCAAACTCTTCTGTGCTTTGTTCAGCTTGTTCAAGACGTCTGGCTCGCTCGGCGATCGCTCTTTCCAACTCTGAAATATATATAAATGTACTTCTTAAACGAAAAGATCGTGTTTTAAAATTGAATAATTATATGGATATTGTATAACGATGTTATGTTATATACGGCAATTAAAATAACAAGGTTTCGTTGCAAATTATTGCAAATGGTTGCAATTTTACCTTCACAACCATTAATAAAGATTACATATATTTTGCAAAGTGTTACGTAATAACAAGTTTATATATCTATGCCAATAACTATTTTACTGATTTTCTTTGAATCTTAAGGATTTATTTACAATTGGAATATACATAGTTTAAATTTGCGTTTCACTTTTATACACGGTTACTATTTAAAATGTGTTTAATGTTCGTTAATGGCGATATTACGTAAATCAAATTCCTTTTTTTTTATTTTCACTAAAGAGATCCTACATTGTTATTCGTTTAGTAAATATTTTTTTCAAACAACACTTAAAAGCCAATAAATCTCATTTCATATTATAAGATATCGGTTATAAGATGTAATAAAATTCGGTTTTCGATAAGAATAGAATACTGACATATGCTTATGCAATAATGGCCTGTTATCTAACAGCGATCAAAACAAAGATGATACATAAAAATATGAAAATATTATAACGGGCTCATTTCATATGTCACACTTTGTTATACTGTCGATTACTTGCCACTAATTTGTATCTACTGTACTATAATAAAAAAAAAGGTTTTCAATTCATATATAATGTTTACTATCTTGTATAAATTGACGACTGTCATTGTTTAATCCTACTATATAGACTAATGGCAAGTATAAAGTACTTATTAGTTTTATTTTAATATATTTTTAAATACGATCAATACAAATTGTTTACGAGCTAATTTCTCCTATCTTCCATACGGAAATGATCGTCATTACAATTTCACTTTCATCGAACCTTGGTCATTGACGCGGGCCGGGTTCGTTAAGGAAATTACCTAAGGGCATCCTACATGAATATTTCCTCGCATAATACATCTTATTTACTATGATTAGTTTTTGCTTGTCGTCAATATTTATGGTTGGAGCTGAGAATAATTGATTAGTGGTATTATTTTATTCAAGGTCTTGTAACGAATGTATTGTTTATGAAATTAATTACAGTTATATAAAATACAATGCAAAAATAGTGTAATGTAATTTTAATATACTGAAATAAAAAAAAATATCTAACATTCCTTAGATAAAGACAATAATATCAATGGAAATATATTTTCTAATAGATTAAATTGTCATCTATAGAGTCCAGGTTTAATCTATGAATTAATAATTACAAGTTTTCAACAAATAATCTATAAGAATGTCATGTGTATGCAATAAAGTTTAATACTCTGTTGAAAATTTTATCATTAGCTTCCATAGTACAAATAATCGTCGGGGTAAATGACCGATGCACCTGCATTAACGTCCGGATACCAAATACAGCGCAAAATAATACTTAGATTTGATAAATTATTAAGATGGCTGACAATCATTAGCAGAGTTGAACTGAAGGAGTAATTTAGAGAAGATATTCTTTACCTAGTTCGAAATTCAAATTTAGAAAAAATATACGGAGTGCTTAATTTATTTTTATGATCTGTAAGTTGAAAAAAAGAGGTGATATTCCAAAAAACTATTCTTTGCTACAGTTCGAAATTCAAATTTAGACAAAAAAATGTACCAACTAGATGCTTCAATTATATTAATCCATGATCTTTAGGTTAGAAAAAAGATATCATTCTAAGAGAACATTCATTGCTAGAGTTCGAAATTCAAATTTAGAGAAAAATAAAAAGTTTTTATTTAAATGTCACAATTTTTAATCGGACCTTGATATTTAATATTGAATTAAAAAAAATAATATGTAAGTACATACTTATATAATAAACATGGCAACGTAATTACATCCTCGGATATAGAACGCAAATGTGCCGCAGAGCTTGCTAAGTCGGTCGAGTAAAATAACCCATATCGAAATAATTATCCGGTGAATTGATACCAACGCTGAAGCAAAGTACAAGTTACAAACTTCAAACCACTTTACGTTTTTATTCAAACTCTCATACTAATCGTCTCTATAAAGATTTACGTAAAACCCGTAATCTGGGTTGAGTTTGACGAAAACTATTAAACACAGTATTTTAGAACCAAATGGTAATATTTCCGGATAGAAGATTTAATACATCTGGTAATTACACAGCTATTGCCAAATTTTTCGTTCAAACAACATAACTGACGCTTACGACACGTTATGTCAAAGGTAAATCTTACGTGAGCTATGTTGTTACATAGTAATTTGGTATATTATAAACGTCACACTTTTTACGACCAGTATAATTTGAACCTTGTTATTATTTTTTGTTTCATATAAAAATATGTTACCTGGCGTTTCTCTGTGCTGTTGTATTTGATTCATGAGCTGCTTCTCTTTGTGTTTCGATAGCGCCTTTTGGAGTTCGCTCTTCTGATTGAGAACATTTTTGCCTCTGAAACAGATGAGCATTTATTTTAATAAAATTTCATATAAATGTTAGAGAGATCTATTTACTTGTGTACAGACTTAAAATATTATGAAAAGTCTTTATTCCGTAAACATATCATATTACAATCGGATCGTAAACAATTCATAAGCATTTTAACTAACTGGTGCATAACAAAGACTAGCTTATTCAGGTTCGTATTGCAACAATATTTTTATCTCTTTCTGGGAACTGTGCTTGAATAAAACATTGTTTTAATGATTTTTTTTTTATGAATAAACAAAAGAAAAATTGTATAACGAACAAATTATAATGTCGTAGCTGAAAAAATTACGCATTATCTTATCAAATTCATTTTCGCTTCCATATAAGGCAATGTCGTTTTTATTGATACAACGTTACGTTGTCCCGAGACTGATAATACATTACAGATTGTAACTACGCGTGAATTGTAACAGACAAAAAATTACTCATTCTGTGCGTATAAGCAATTATAATTACTCATCCAGAGCATTTTAGGATAAATAACTCATCTTGAGCGTTTAAACTTTAAATATAGCACAAAAAAATATTACTAATTTTACTAATTTCACGTAGTAGATTCGTAAAGCGTTCTTATTACTATAATTACAGTGCAATTAAAACATGTAATGTTTCCCACGAGCTACCTGCATATGTTGAGTATAGTGACGTAATTGATGCACATCTGCAGAGGATCTGTTTGCCTAGAGTGTATAGTAATGGGTGTAATGTTTATATTAACTTTAGAACATGTCAACTCGACTGATGGAGAGAGTAATTATAAACTATATGAGAATTAATATGAAATTGACGAATCTAAATTAACGTAAGGGTATCATTGTTTTAATTTATATGAAGCATTATCTGTGTCATATAAAACTTGTCCCTACAAGTGTTGTGTAAAGTGCTTTATAATTCTTAGCAACGATAGTACATACTGTAAAGTATTCGTTTATCAACTAAATCTATATTTTACAGCGGATATAACAAAATTGTGATACGATGAACATTTTGGTATTATAATTATAGAATTTGATGAAAGCCCAAATGAGTCAATCGACATAGGTGAACGGCCATACTATTTCAAATTACTCACAGTTTCCGTTATAGTAAACTTGTGTGAAATAACCTACCATGAGAGTGGTAGTTTAGAAATATATACAGTACTAAGTAATTTTTATACCAGCTAAATGTTGTTATCGTGTTATGCCTTAGTTATAATTTCGCATTACTCGAAGCGTTTAGCTTGAAATGAAATTTCCAAGTCATTAGCGTCTCCATCGTCGAGATGAAATCCAAACTGATTGCTAACTTTACGACGCTCCTAGAGCATCTCAAATACATCTTTGTAAACTAAATATAGGCCGACTGCATATCGAGATCTAAATCTAAAACCCAATCAACGTATTCTACGAAGCAAGAAAATTAAATTGAAATCGTAAATATGTCTGGATATCTTGTTCACATACAGATATAAGGAAATTGCGTCCGTTCAACGACTAGTCGACTACACATTCGTTTGACAGTTTAGATATTGCCATGACATTTCTGAGATTTGGTAATGTTGAAATTTTTCGCGGCTTCACTATGCTACGTGACATTGGCAGAATATTGTGAGCACATTCATGATGATGGCCATAAATAAAATAAAAAATTGAATTACGACGTCGCCTGCAATGTCAGTAATACGTTTTGATGCGGGAGTTTGAAATGTCATTCCCGTTAGTAGTCTGGAATTGCTTCCTTCCGCAGCGACTGGCTGTGAACGCGGAAATCGGTGACGGCTCCTACAATCGAAATCACTTGGAAATAGACTGTATCAACAGGTCGAAATTATGCTATACTGGGACTGGGAGAACCACCTAAACTAAATATAGTCCATAGAATGTCTTAACAGTGTATGAACAACCAGTAATACCAACGTTAAACATTCCATGGAATTTAACTCACAATTCGTATAAAACGTCGATGGCAACATTTGCCAGGTAGATATTTCTATGTATTTATTCCATATGGCGAAGATTTTTTTTTTTGTTTGCTTTGTAACTACGGACTTCAATACGTTTTAAGACAGATGTTCGATACTGTTTGCGACAGGATGCTGCGCACCTGTGAGAGGAATTCGAATAATGAGTGACAAAAACATGTTTCGAGAAATGCCTGCTTATATTTGTCGTTCAAATTGAAAACAGTATTAATTTTTTAAAAGTGTATAAACAACGTGATCTTATACATTGTTTTGGTATATGAGAAAATAGTTAAGACGCCACAGAGTATAATCATTTGTTTTTACGACTGCTTAAGGATTATACGGATAATTTTTTAAAGCCCTCTGACAATGCTATATCATTGTGAATATTTTATTTCAAATTATCTATCATAATACGTCAGCAGTTTGACATTGACGAACTATTAACATAAAAGAGATTAGCGCTCATTTAATTATAGGCTTAATATGTTAATTAGATACATTCCACGTGAATAAACCTGTCCTTATGAATAAGAAATGTTGTATTATAAGATAAGTACGTAATATTTATATTATGTAGAACTAATTCAGTATCGATCGAATAGAAATGAGGTACGTATTGTTTGTGGATCCGTATCATAAAATAAGTTAATATTATAAGAGTAATTTTATTGGAAGAGAATTTATTTTCTTTATTGATTGTTGAGTACAAATAAATTCAATTCTACGCACTGTCGTGATCGATAAGACGAGCGATATTAATCATGAGAGAAGTATTGATAGGCTTATTGTAAATAACTTTATTACTTATAACATGTTATTAATGTAATTTTGATTATTAACTATAAAATGAATAATTCACATACATAGTTAAATAAAATGAAGTTGAAATATATTCTGTGGGAAAAAGTTTGACGTCATCTGTGTCACCTTACCATCTTTGAAGAGCCTTTTGAGGGTGACAGAGTTCTTTGAGAAGCTCTTCACAATGGACAAGAGATGCCAGCGTCACATTCAAGACATACTTAAATAATACATAGTAATGGATCTACGTATTTATATGAGTAAAATCTATATAAGGACCTTAAGAAAAATCTGCTACGTTATTTTATTAGTATATGAAGTCTTTTACAATAAAAGAATAACATAAAAATATTTAAATTTTAAATATGAAAATATAAATTAAATAAAAAATCTTCTAGATTTATATCATTAAAATAAAGTTTATAAAAAAAATCTATGTTTCTTAATAAAAATTTTTTTCAAAGTTGAAGTTTAAAAAAGCACAACATTTTAACAAGCAGTTAGTTATTAAATAAATCAATGTGAATACGGGGTGGGGTATTAGCAAAAAAATTGTTTCAATCATTGAAGAAAAAAAGTTAATACAATTGTATTGATGGCTCCTTATATAATTTCGCTTGTTAATAAAATGTCTTAATTTATATTCATATAGTCAGCTGTTTTAATAAGCATTTTTGGTCCAAACAAGTTCATGAATCAAGATACTTATCTTCCACAAAGATACCGAAATATGCGGAAAATATTGTACGTGGCCTCACTTTGAATAATATGCGACTATATATCAGACCCGACTTCGTTCGCGTTTGAAGTTTACCGTTGAGGTCGTCCATTTTAAAGATTTATGTTACACAAAGCAACATGGGCTGTTATATGTACACACTCCTTGCGACGTGTTTAGACGCGTGTATAGATGTTATTCCAGTACATAATAAAAGCAGTTTAGTAATTTCTGCACGATTTAGAACAATATCACATATAAATTGACTAAATAGTAAAAAGCATATCTTTGTAGAAGAATGTTCACACAGACAGTGTTTAAGTTTTTCATTAATCAAGCTTTGGCTATAACATATGATAAACATTACTACCATCAGTATTTAAGTTAACTATCAATCTCGTACTAAGGGCAGTTTTACGGAGAATTAGCACCTTCCAAAGAAATCAAATCATATGTAAGCACCTCCTATTGAAACGTAACGCACTTTCACACTGATTAATTATAGTATGGAATTCTATTGCGTCGTTAGCGCCGCTACAAATACAGTAAACGAGAGTCTGAAAGTCATATAATGTATGGAGTGCTGAGCAATCATAGAAGCGGTATGGACGCTATGAAGGGCAGGTATTCCTTATATAGCGTCATGGCGTGTGGGCCGGTAGGAAATATTACAATTATATTTCTGTATGCCGCAGTAACATTGTTAACGCACATGACATCATGACATACTATTGTGGCATACACATAATATTATGTTATACCATATAACTATTTCACGATCAATTAAAAACTTTATTGAGCAGCCCATCAATACCTCTTTTGGGTCCTTTATCGTACACATAACGTCGTAAAAATAGAAACATTTTTATGATTTAAGTTCGTTATATGGCAGAATATAAAACTATTATATTTATCTTTGCTAGCAAAGCAAAAACTAATGTATTAGAATTTATATGTACCTACATATTTTCTGGCATTTAACGCGTCATGAATAAGAATAACGATGATTCTAGAACTGAAAAAAATACTTACATTTTCTGATTGAACATAAGTTCTCTATGCAGGTCCATTCGCAAAGGATTTTCAACGCACGGGTTTGGCAACCGGCGCGGGGCTATCAGCCCGTCTCCGGCACCTTCACCCTCTTGCACCATCTCGATTGGGCCCAGCACTGGGTCGCACAGCGTGGGACTACCCACGCCACTCAACTCCACTTGGGATACTGTGGAAAAACAACAATGATTAAAAAATATTATCGACTTGTACGAAAAAGTTTTATTTTGTTAAATTCTTATAAATATAGTATTCAAAATCATGATATTGTTTAAGTTATTATGATATTATATATTCCTGAATACCACACTCCTTCACTAAATAGCTACAAAATTTATATGTATATTTTGCATTGTCTCTAATAAATAGAATAAAATAAAAATTTAATCTGGGTATATTTTTATATAGTTAACTAAGAGCATCGAACAGTATGATCCTTCAAACGACATTGTAAATTCACAATATTTATCCGATCACCTTAAGTGTAAAACAAACGTGTTTAGTCGTAAAATAATGAATCAGTAATGATGTCATCGGTAAGGTTACACACATATAAAAAAATTGCTCAAACGTAATACATACTGACATCGCGTTTTACAATATCTATAACTAGAACAAAATCCGTTTTAGGCAACATCAGACTATAATATATTTCATAAATAATGTCGAAACATTGTTACGAATTAATTAATCCATGAAATTTCAAGATATTTAGCAACGTTATTATTATATAAATGTTTACGTTTTAAAGGATAATACGACATATAACTTATCAGAATATATTACTTGTCTTCCGCGTCTTTATTAAAAATTTTGTTAGTGATGTTGTTATGTGGGTTATCGACAGGCATATCCAATAAGTCATTAATATTGTTTAGTAATGGTTTTCGATACTTATTATTAAATATTATTTGGAAAAATTATTTGTATGTGATATTTTTTTGAATATAATACATAATACGTGGAGTAACCGCGACTTGGCACCGTATCAAAACGATAGTGCATATTAGTTTTTGATGTCTTGTTATAAATATCCGTCATATTTTTTCTTATTTAATTCTAGATATATACCTAGTATATTTGACGCGAACGAACTGTTATAACTAAAATAATTTCAACCATTGCCCGCTCGTTATCGCACGCCATGACCCTGTTTCCTGTACTTGGCTAAATTGAAACGCTAAAGTTATAAAATCTTTAATTCGTTCGCAAACCAGGACGAAAGTTTGCGTTTGATTTAAAATAAAATACGAAATAATACAATTAAATTTTGTTTCAATCGGTTTTGAAATACTATTGTATTATTAACACAATTTCTTTAGTTGCATGAAGTGGTCCAATTAATAAATTGTGAAAGAAGTTGTTTTTAATTTTTTATAGAACATACATATATGAAGTTATTAGTTCAAAGTAGGCGACGATAAAGGAATAGTATATTGCGAAAATCATTTCAAAGCTTTATCAAGCTATTTACACTGATATGGGCACAGATAACAACGTTTAAGAAATCCCATTAAATATTACATCAAGTCTAGCCTTTGTTTGAATACAATGCAATTGTTAAATTCAAAAAATAAATACACCAATAAATAATCAGAAAAGCGCGTCAAAGTCATTTACTTTCACTACACTAATGAACGATTCATTAAAGTGTGAAATTGTACGATGTTATACAATTAGCACCGACAATTGTAAGTCAATCGCAATAGAGGGAAACAAATAACTACCGGTACTCGATCCACGAACGGAACTTGTGACACATAATAGAAGCGATAATATTATTGTAGACTTGATAATTAGTGTGTTAATAGGTAGGTACGTTATAGTATGAACAATAGTAGGGACGAAATACAGAATTCATGCACTATAGACTCCTTTGAACCTTACTCCACACCCTTGACTTTCTATATTATTATTCAAATTTCAAAGCGAGTTATAACATAAAGGATATAAAATATTAATTGAACATTCGACCGGACACGTTAAAGTAATACAAACAAACAGGCTATATTTGTCTTCGATATCTCCATAAAGCCTTTGAAACACCGGCGTAGTAAAATATTGTTATAGTTTTATGATAGCATTATGTGTACAGTGACGCCCTTGAAAGGATCAAAACTCGAAGAACCAGACGGTGAAGGTCAACCCGCAGGTGCCAAAGAATACTTGCAAGTATATTCCGTATCGTGTCAAACTCAAATTTTTAATCTACCGGATTTTATTCAGGTCAAACACGAAGTACATTTTTAATGCGAAATAAAACATTTTAAACATAAATATTTATGAATTCCATGACATAATTCGCTACAAACGTAACATATTCGTAAGTTCGACCTTTGGCTTCTAGTTACAAGATATATGAAAAGGCATTGTTTTTTTAAGAGCTAAGATAAACGATGACGTAATACATGTAGACTGTAGACATTAAACATTAATGATATCAAATATTATTCCAATGGTTTGTGTGTCCTAAAGACATTTAATATGGACTCAGTACTGCGTTCAATTGACGTAACTTGGAAACGAGAATATAAAGTTTTTATAATTAGTTAAATTTACCAACGAATAATCGGTTTTGTTTTTTGCTATCGAGTAATTTGTAAGTGCTAGCTGATTATTCATTTTCCTTAATTACAATAAAGGTAATCAATTCTATAAAAGATAGACTTAAAAAAATATTCGTTAAGGGAACAAA
The DNA here is from genome assembly GCF_018135715.1 of Danaus plexippus. Lineage (NCBI taxonomy): Eukaryota > Metazoa > Arthropoda > Insecta > Lepidoptera > Nymphalidae > Danaus > Danaus plexippus. The sequence goes on along the minus strand of NC_083544.1, from coordinate 6,308,987 downwards.
TGTAACATCTCATATCTATTCTTATTGTAGTATTTTAGAGATTTAATAATAAATTTAGTTCAAAGATTAACTTTAAACAAAGTTAACTTAAGGATTTTATACTGTTTTTGATGTCTGTTTTTGCCTCATCTAGGGTAAAATCTAAACAAACATACATTGAGTTGTCCTTCTTGTGTTTATGTTAAAGGAATCCTGACATTATTCTTATTGAATTACAAATTTCGTACCAAAAAATCCAACGTAAATTCGGAAACACAAAAATGTTTTAACTGTTGTAATTGTATCAAATTAAACTAAGTTATACCATAATGAGATCTAAGATTTTCGCGAGTATTCATTTAAATGAAACTAGTATTTTTCGGATTTACTACGCGGATTTTATTATTTAAAAACTACATAATCCCGACGTTTCGGTTACTTTGCAGCAACCGTGATCACGGGCACACCTCGTCTGCCCGTGATCACGGTTGCTGCAAAGTAACCGAAACGTCGGGATTATGTAGTTTTTAAATAATAAAATCCGCGTAGTAAATCCGAAAAATACTAGTTTCATTTAAGTTATACCATATTTTCTATTGGTGGAAATATTTAATAGCACTTTTAAATACTTCTTTTATTTCTTCTGTTTCTCAGAGACCGTACATCGGTGGTTAAAGCTTTGAGTTTTCATTTGTGGACCGATCCCACCCTGACCTCTGACCTACGACTATTTATAGATCCCCATCGTATGGCTCCCACAAGGTTGTTTCAGCGCTCATTTGCTGAAACAATTGACGTCACAGAACGTCTAAAGGCCACGCCGTCAATCTTGTTAACGGCATGGCATGGAATGGTTTCACTGATTGTCTATGAAATATTACTTTAACATCTAAATGTATCGGACATTTATTTTTTCATATATATATTTTTTTCTTTAATCCATTATATGTAGTTATTTTATAAAGATATATGTATTTGTATATGTTTAAGTTGCAGATAATCATTCAAGCTACTTATTCGTTTAAGAAAATTTCTTTAGCTTCTTTCTTCCATATTTACAAAGTCGAATTTAAAAATTCTAACTAAAGAACCAGATTAAGAAAGTACCTATTATTGAATATTTTAACACAATAGTACCATAAAAGCATGAGTTGTATAAACTAATAATAAAATTAAGATTAAACCACAACAATTTTGTTTTTCTTTTCTGCTTTTGGAATAGGTAATTGTATTATACCTGTATGTTATTAATTTTGAATTTATATCAGAATTTTTGTATAACTACAATACATTAATGTGTAATACATAAAGGTTTTAAAGACACAAATAAAAAGCCTGTTATAAATCTATCAAAAGCTATTCGAAAATATGTATTCTATAGTAACTTTTAAGGAGTCACTATATGAAAATTGAAACACTTTTTTTTAACTATTTCATGCAACAGATAGATAGAGGTAAGCCGAATACAAGACGAAAGGGACAATAACTATTTTAATAGGTGTAATATCTTGTAGACGTTTTCAATACATCGATATTATTGCTGAAGCGATTAATGTTTCTTGATTAACTCTCACTAATTAACTTACAGATTAACTAACAGTTAAAATGTTGCAAACTGATCATGGTATCACCGTCATATCGCTCATTATATTGAATAAAGTGATTCGATCACGAACTATATATAAATCGACAATGTTAGTTATTATTTTAACCACATATATATAAGATAAAAATAATCGTATTTAAATGTTATAAATTATCAGAATTTTGTTATTATAAGTAGGACATTGATTGAAAAAATATAAATTTGTAATGCTCAGAGCATTGAGAATAATTTAAGATACATAAATGAAAAAAAAATCTTATACATTACATATTTTTTATCACATAAAAATTAAAAATATACTTATATTACATCTCGATAATAAAGCTTTAAATAACTTTCAAATAAGATCATACCTTTGAAACTATTTACTATTAACTTATATCTTTGTAATTCATTATTGTACTAATCTTGAGAACTTCTTGATCTATAATATTCTTGTAACAACGAAAATACTCTGTAATTTGATGCTTATATCATAGTTAACAAAAAATATCTAGGCTACCATCTTGTACGCCGTATCTAATTCTGAGTAGTCATTTATTTTTTTGTACAATCATTGCCCTGATTTAAACTCGTAATTAAAAATTTTAGATTTTAGATTTAAATATATGAATAATTACTATATTGCCTCGTATAAAAATATTATCATATAATAGATAATATACATCTTGGAACATTGGAAATACACAATTTGGTGTTATTAGATTTTTCGTACTCAATGTTCTTAGCCAAATTTAATTTCCCGTAGAGTGCACAAAAATAACATGTTCGGAAAATAAGGTTATCATCTGACGTTATATATTCAAAACCATCCCTTAACATTGTTATATAAGGTTTATTAAAAATTGTCATGTTAGTTGATTGGGAAAATTGTTTTGAAATTAAGTTGCACGGTTTGATGCGAACAAACGTGTGAACATTTGAAATTTAAATAAAGATAGTAAGAAAAAAAAAAAATATATATATATATAATAAGATTTTTTTTTAGAATTCTTAATACAAAAAACGTATTTAACAATATATACATAAAATAAAATTTTAATCTCATTTCAAGTTTACTTATTACTAACATATTAAAAAATTGACATGTTCTTGTTTCAACTTTAAATGTTTCTCCAAGTTACATGTTCTACATAACAAGCGACTCGAGTAATTTTATGCATTGCTGACGTTGCTGATATAAAATACATCGCAAATTCAATTTGTTCGTCTATTAACATCCAATTGAAGTAAGTGATCAATTATATATCTGAATAGCATCGGTCGTTGTTAATTTAATACGTGTATATAAAGTCTAAGGACATAGAACTTTACAGACATTGTCATCTTCATACAGTCAAATAGTATTAGACATTTTGGTGTATATTACGAATGGATGTACCTCGCTGGTTCATTGCAATTAAATGAAAGTAGAGTAAAGAAAGCCATTGTTATATGTTTCTGCTTTTAAAATTGCTTTTGAATTCATCCCCTGAGCTCATTTTTGTTCTCTTTCAAGTATAATACTATGTATAAAATGTTTATTCACTAGAACTGAAATGTATTTATATCTGTTTCAAACAAATAGTAAACATTGTAAGTAGACCAAGGCTGATGGATGTTAGCATAGATATTTTGATAATATAAAATACATATATTAATTCATATAAGAACATGAAACGTACAACGTAATTATAGTTTTTAAACAGTTTATGATGAAGGTTACATATAAAAATTGTTTATCAATACATACCAGATATGTATATGTAAATATGCTAAATAGATAAATTATTCAAAAAAAAAAAACTGAAATAAAAGGGACAATAGTAAATCTCATTGACAAAAGAGATAAGTCCATCTGAACGAATGAGATTAAAAACTCACCCCTTTCATTTGACCGTCACATACAACATCAATGAAATCAAGGGACATTAATGCTCTCATTACACAAGTCCCATTAATGTATAAGATAAATATAATCATTATATAATGGAAAATAAATACGTAAATAATGTTTTCATTACCGCAGAGTAGATTGATCTAATAAGAGCGATCATCAGCGCAGCGAGAGTGAACGTTATTTGCTAATACAGTAACAAATTGAGTGGCCTTAATCAATTTTATACGCCACCCATCCATTCTACCCACAATCACTTTCAAATATTTTTATATTTCTAATTAGCATTTCTAAAATACTCCACCTATTATAACTCTCCATTGATAATAACTATAACATATTTTATATAAAAAATATTATTTTCGGGCTTGCAGGTAATTGGATGAAGAAGGCAAGTGAAACCGTAGAACGCAGCTAAACATTTTTTTGAGTTTCATGCTCTATGACTACATTGTTCATTTAAAAACAAAAGAAAAACTAACAAGCTTCAGCAAATTACTATCCTGGTTGTTTAAATAATATTTAGCACTTAATAATATAGAACAAAGTTTGATTTGGTCGGTTTTCGTAATGTGTATATTGAAATATCTGATACTAAAAATATTTTATAGAAACATCAAAGATTATACAAGCGATGTGTGCAATAATATATTCACTTCAGGAACCTGAAGAGATATCTCGTAATGATGTATGCAATCACGAACTGTGAGAATCGGAACAGAGTCGATTTGGGCCAAACGTCTTATAAACTTCAATCGCTCTATATTTTGTGTTGCGTCACTGTAATGGGAATTCCTCAATCCAGTTTATCGTTCGGGTAATAATTACGAAACTGCCAACAAAAAAAGGTTCGAACCGCCCAATGGAATGCCACAAAAACAGTTCAAAACACACGCACGGTAGTGCGTCGTGAGTTAACAGCTCATAAAATTTTAAGATATGGAGAGCTCTTTCGACCACTACTTAAGATGTTGTTCACAATCCGACATAACTAAAATAATTATTAAGTTATACTCTATGCCGGTGACATATGGTATACAATTGTGTATAAGAAACCACTTCATTCCAATCAATCATCGCCACCTTAATACTATGACATTTATACACAGAACATATCTAAAGGTGACGACGGCATCCAATCAGAGATTAAACCCCCCTAGATGACGTCAGTTCTATCAATAACCCACTTCCTGATGCGGGCGGGTTATTATATTGACGACAGTCGAAGCATTATGCCCCATCATCAAAATCTTCCCGCGGGTCTTAAGCCAGAGGTCAAACAGTCAACAGACAAGACGTATGCACTCTTTGTTAGCTTAATGAAACGAATGAATCTAATAGAACATCGTATTCAATGGTACCTATTAACTTTTAGGTCATTCTAATTTAAATTAAATGCACATGCAGTAAACACATTATTTATTTATTTAATCGTGTAAACTATAAAGAAACATCCCATGGTAGAGGGACCATAAGAGTTTCGCTTACAAATTAAAATATGCAACAATAAATAGCACACATGTTAAACACGTGAAAATTTTTAACAGAACCCCAGGCGTATTCAAAGCGTTTCCATCAAAGGGTTGCAACTGTAATATGCATGAACGTAGTTTTCTTTAGGGTGTCAGTAGTGACCGTTCGAATACAAAAAGGGTGTGTACAGAGAAGGGTTGAAAACTATTCAGGGGTCGTCACGAGATCAGATAACGTTAATATTACCTACAATTTATTATGAATGTCACCGCAAAGCTGCTTTATTTTTTATCTCAATTTTACATCACGTTCCTCTTAATTTCTGGTACATAACGAGTTTAAAATAATTATTATTCAACACTGAATAATATATTCATTTATATGTATGTATTTATAAACATACATTTATATTCATGAAGCATTTCAACCTTGGTACTAAGACATCGATTAACATTTGAAAGATAATAAACTAACAAAAACATGACAGGTGATCTAGACGATAAACGCTAACGTCATTATAGCCAGGTCTTTTTTTAAAATGTTACTTTTTATTGCTTTAGAAAGTACTATTCCATTATAAATATTTTAAAATTCTGATTTAAAATGTTTTACTTGAGAAACAAAGAGATTTTATTCTCAATTTTTTCTTTTAAATTCTTAAACTTAAATAATATAACTTTGTTGTTTTTTTAACAATTACATAATAGTTTCAATCAAGGAGTTATTTTGATTAGGATACATAGAGTATGAGCGTCGTTTACATAATAATTTCCAATTACAATGTTTCACATCACTCAGAAGCTCAACATACACAATTATCGTAGGAGCTGTTTATTCAAATTATCTTCTACAGCAAATCCCTAGACTCCATTAATAATTCCCAGTAGCACTTAACTCTTTAGATATAACTACACTTGAGAGATATTAAACTGATCGTTTTATGACCCCAAGTAACTACGTATTTGATAGAATATATTGTACATAGTTATATTATTATATATATTCCGTTAAATAATAACAAGAGCTCTAATCGGTTTAAGAATGTTGCTGGTCGCAAGGGCTTCTTAAACCGATTTGGAATACCTCTGGTACTTACTTGATCCATGTCACCAACTTCTTATAGTAATCATATCAAAGATATCACACCAGTGTTATTGGTTTTCGACTTAATCTTTCTTTTTAAAGCAAAAAGAAAAGAATACAAAAAAAACATGCTAAAGATAACTTAAGCATATATCTATTGCGAGCGACTTGAATTAATGTTTTAAGTGATTTTATTGGATTTCTGCTTAAAAAACTTTAATTTAAAAAAATCCTAACAAGATTTCACTTAAATTAGGTCTCTTTATAAATAACTTAAATATACAAAAAGATAGAAAAACTTCTAAAAATCTTTTTTATCTTCATATTTTAACGTAGTTTTTATCGAACGCTCCTGTCACGTCTGCGGTTCCTAGGGGAAAACCGTAACGCTTGTATCAAGGCCGGGATATCTCCCGGACGGCAAACAGATCTGTTACACGTGTGGAATATTGGCGACCTTGAATCCGAACATTGCACGTCAAAACAAACGATCTGGATACTTATATAAAAGAAATAATTTACAATATAAATAGTCTAAAATACATCTTCTGTGATAAGTATAATTTGCCTCGGGGCTCAGATAGACATTCATTTGTCCAATCCTTCGATATTCAATACCTATTAGACCGAAGCTATCTAACGCGACCTCATAAATCATTCTGGCAAACACGCTATTCATTTCAATAATGCGTCTTTATTTGTAAACGACCTGTCACTTACATTTTACACAGCGGTCGGTAATCCATCAGCTAGAATATAAATAGGTATATTAATTAATTTTTTAATATTATTAGATATTATGGAATATTCGTTGATGTTATAAATACAGAAATTAATAACTCGTAAGACTTATCACATATATGGCTATACTGTTTTCAGTCATCACATGTTTATTTCATATCATTTACAATAAGTAATATGTATTTATTGCAAAAGATTTCTAAAGTACGTTTGAAACTCAGTCAGCATAATATCGATACAGAAACCCAATTCATGCGCCTTCTTGCGTTTTACAATGTTTCAACAGATAAGTTTAGTTTGTTGGGTGTAAATTACTAGTAATCATCTGAGACCACCATAAACAGAGATCGCTTATCCCGTAACCCCAATGCATGTTTAAAGCCTTAATCGCCGTACAATGACGTGAAATATTTATGTATAATTTATGCGAAAATTGCAATACACCTGCATAATTTATAACTAAGGATAAGATTATTCAAACACTTTAATTGGTACGAAGTTAAAATCATTTTAACCTATAGTTTATTTGTGCTCTGAGTAATGTTGCATGAAAATATATGGGTCAGCTTACACTGGACACTGTAATAGAGTATAATAGTAGTTAATTCATCAAATCACATCACACCATAAACCGCTGCCAACTAATTAGCATCATTCGCGTGTTTCGTGTGAATTAACAAAATTATAAGAAATGTTACTGAACTGTTAGTCATAGAATATTTATATTATTGTTTTTAAAATGTTAATACAATAATATTTATTATAGTTGTGACTAATAAAAACATTATGATAAGAATTGTAAATAATTAATTTATTACATCACTTTTTACCACAGACCACATTTAGCGCGTGATCCCGCTCGTCATTACATATATTGAATTTACACACTGGTACTAGAAGAATACTATTATATGTAGGATTTCAATTCCACTGTACACTTATTAAGTTACTTACTTAGTTTGTATTGTCAAACTACAAACGGTTAGTTTTCAGTTGTTCATTAATTAATCTTCGTACAGACGAAAACTAGTCAGCATTCTGTGGATTCACCGTGCGGGTGCCGGGTCTATCACGTTGCTGGGAGAGGAGCTTCAACAGTGCCTGGGGCTTGCGACCCAGGTTTAGCTTTAATGGGTCCCTATTATACAATATTAACGCAAGTTTATGAATGTAAAACTGCAGTTGTTAAACTCGTCGTATGTATTTTGACGATACAAAATCTGTTGTTTAGATACGGATCCTTATTCGTTACATTAAATAACATAGTATATTGATTATTGGTTATTGATCTTTATGTAGATGGTTTTAGATATCGTTAAATATATTTAATATGTATTAAATATCTTACCATATATATATATATATATCTAGCCCCATAAGAGCCCCGTCATTTAAAATCTAGATTTTAAATTCTAGTATCTCATAGATCTATCGAATTCCTTTGAGTTTACTCGATAATTGCTACGTAATATAAAAAAAAATGTATTGTTTAAATCTTGACATCATTTTAAAAACTAATAAATTTTATGCTATCGAGAAAACAAAGTTATTTCAAGTTACCAAAGAGGGAAATTAATTTTATTTATACGTACATTAGGATTATTTTCAGAAGTTGTAATATGAATTTTATAGAATATTCTGAAGAGTGTGTCTTTTATAATTATAAAAAAGTGGTTTCATAGAGCCTTAATTGAACGGTGAACTCGGAAAATCTTACGTTGACTCTTAGACTGACCTTCCTTTCAAGAAAATCTTAAGTGAAGGGCCTTTAAGGCTCTACTACTAAATTAAACTTGATTTTACCCGACTTTATATTAATAAAACATTTAACTTTAATCATTACAGTTAATTCAGCAAAATAACGTTTATATTACGATATTAATATTTAAGCAAAATTCGAATTGATTTATAAGCGGAATATATATTTATCGATATGTTACCCTGATATGCAATAGGGTATCATTAGGGTTACCAATTAACACAATCCGCGGAATACCACCCCTATCTATCGCATACGGTATCGATAACATTCGCTAACATCCCTAACCACGTTCACGGACAGGGCTGCGGGGCGTTGACCCCACACCGCGCCCTACATGACACCGCCTATAAAACTACAGCCTTTTCAATTTATGATAATGTCAGACGAACGTTAAACACAAGTCAAATATTAAAGTTGATTTCTATTTAAATAGAAAGCTCCTTATTAAATATATAGCTTATTAGTTATTCATATCTTTAGCTGTTAACGATTTTGTAAGGACGTTTCACGAAGAATATTGAGGAATTACAAGCAGATTCAGATGCCAAAAAATTCGTGCTCAAGGACTCGGTTGTTGCGGATGCTCTCAAACAAAGTGATGCTCGTTGGGAGTGTCTATTCATTAAATTTTACACATTATTAGGCTCACAAGTTTCACCTCCTCGAGATGCAACTAAAAGATTTTAAAGTCCCTCAAACTCATGAGGGCCATTGTAATGTATTCCGCTTCTGAAAAGATTGATCGATAAGAATATATTTAAAAGAGGGATGTATCTTCAGATTTCAATGATAAATATTCTTGAAGGTAAATGGATCTCGTAACATTTTATTTCGCACATATAAATTCCAACGGTTCACCGTTTCAACCATTAGTGTTTCGTTAAATGTGAACCATTTAATTTCACGTATCATCTGTGAATTTTCGAGCAACGGGACTTTTATCTACTTTTCTTTTATTTATTATGAATTTAGAATATAGTCTCTGTCTCTATAGAATTTTTATGTCTATATGATTTAAATTTCACTTTCAATAATTTATTATATATAAAATAGGCTTTTATTCAACATGAAAGACACAAACTTGGTTGAATACCTAATAAAAAAGTATAAATTATAATAAGAGTACGAAAAGTTGAAAACTAACAAATTTTATATGAAGCATTTTTTCGAAATAATTGACAGTCTTTATCCTTCGTGTAAACTCATTCAAAAATTCTTTGGGTCAAATTTAACAATAGTTAAACCTAATAACTTTAAACAAGAAAATTGATTAACATAAAACAACTAGACAGTCGTACTGAACACCTTTCAAAGTGGATTTTAAATATATATTTTGTACGAATCGTATAGAATTTTTTACATACAAACAAGACTTTCAAACAATAAAGACGTTATTCCAAATAAATATTATAAATGCGAAAGTTACTTTATTTATTTTACTGACGTGTTTACTGTCTTTGAATAAACTTGGGTGATGGTAGATTTGACCTTGGAGAAGCCACAGCCAAAACTTTGATCAACAACAAAAAATATCCATAATGACTTTAATATAAAACTATTTTCAATTAGAGAAATTTCCAGAATATAGTTGGTGACGCGTTCAAAGTAAAGTCAAATAAATTATCAAGCGGCAGTAAAATTTAACAGACGAATTAAACACAAGTTTTACAGTAGTAATGATCTCGAACAGGTCCGCTGTGGAATTACGACAAATGCGTAATGGCTGTCTCATGACGTAACTGCTATAATCCACCACTTTCTTGAGATGCCTTGCGGATATTGTCTCAGACTTTCAAATGGTCACACGTGACAAATCAGAAGAAAGATCAAGTCGTAAAGCGAGGAAAATAACATGAAAAGTATCCCAAAAAAATTACATCTTAAAAGTCATTTTATCGCCGAGTGTTTAATGTGTTAGGTCATTTTCTATAGCAATGTTTTGCAATAAACATAAAATTATCTAAAATATCTTCCACTTCTGATTACTTTTATTACTCTAAAAATAAGTAAAAAGTATATGAAAGTGTTACGATTACGATTTATTGATGAACATTATGTAAACTACACTTACCCCACATATATATATATATATATATATATATATATGTGGGAATATTAAATAGAATAACATATATGCAAACAATCATGTATTTAAATCAGATCAGAACATGAGCAAAAGGATTAAGCGTCATGTAACATTCAAAGAAATTTATCTGATACATATATTTGGTTACTTTAACCACCCATGTCGTCTTATCCAACTATCCCTTTACGCAATGCACATGCAACGCATACGTAATTAATGCATGCATGTTTAACATGCAGTGCACAAAACTATGTAACTGTACATGCAATATATGACAAATATTGCCTCAAGTGATTTTATGTATTGAGGTGACGCTAAATTTTACGCCTGCCCTTTTGTAAATCATGCGTTAGCTCTTGCAGTTTGCAAATAGGCAATGAAAATCAGTGTCGTAAGTTCTTGTTATCTAATTTTTACTTATTTTAAAGGAAAAAAATATATTTTTCCTTATATGTAATCTAAAATCAAATAATGTGAGATATATTACGTACTTTAAATAATATAATATGTGTATAACAACGAAAATTAAAATCGTTAATTGCATTTAATTTTTTCCACAGGACCTACAAAAGAAATCAGAACTTATTTTAAATTCAGATGGTAGCTAGTGATGAATTTTCGTGCCTTACAAAAGTGAAAAGTCTCTTTATGAATACAAATTAATGAAAAAGAGACCTTCAAATTTATTCTACTTAAATCAAAAACAGTAGACAACAGTCATATCTCATATCAGTCAACTTTTAACTTATCATAGGAGCGCTTAAGATTTTATTAAGATAAAACTCGGTTAACATGATAAATAAAATATGTATGCTTTTTACTACGACGAGAAACGAGACTAATCGGTGGAAGGTACGTGACCAGAGAACGTGTCACTGTACACTGTACAGGATAGAAATAATGAGGGAAGACGCCGACAAACACACACCTGATGTAAGGATTACTATTGTGGGTCAAGTTCCGACATCAACAAACATAACTTGTGGTATCTTGTTGAGTCAAGATGACTCAAGACGTCAGATGCTGTTAACTGTTTTCTGACTATGTTGTAACTCAGGGTCTATCGTTACTTACAATTTAAAAAGTTTATGATTTATAAGAAAAAAATATAAATTACGACATCTATGTATAACATTTCTAACACAAACATTCACTTAACACTGATCTCATGCTTTTATAAGCCCCCATATACTAAATTATATGTTCATTACATATAGGTAATAGGGGAAGTTAGTGCGAAGTTCCTGAACGAATGGTTCCAACGAGATATTAAATTTCAGCACGCTCGTGCACTGTGTCACGAGGATCGGGTGTCAGGCTGGATGCGTGAAAACACCTGAATACTCTTTTGTTTCACTCGCGTACAGCACGTGATCTAAATGACGAGCATAGAGAAACCTGTGTATATTCAACGCCATAATTACGTACAGACACTTTCGATCGTAAAACCGCTTCCAAACGTGGTATACGCTAAAATAGATTGATATTTGTTTTGTTCGTCGTCCGTTACCGTTCTCGTAGATCGCCAGCTTTTCTTGTATGGCTGGTGATGTTTTACGAGTCCTAGAGTCGACCATAGCTGGTATGAATGCGCGACGATACTGAATTGAACCTTAAACAGAAACCGGGCAACGTGTCACGGTCACCTAACAGGATTACCTGTTCCACTGCGCAGGTAAATTGTACTATACAGACCAGAAATGCCTTAACCGGCTTAAAATATTGCTCGGATTATGAGTGGACACAAGCTTTATCCCACTCGACCTTTAAAGGTGCTTAGTCTCCAATTACAATCACGATTTCCATTGAACTAATTAAATATATGATTAAGCGACAGTAACAGTGTAAGAATCGAAACGGAATCGTTTATAATACAATTTCGATATTGTTTCAAATACAGTCACTACCCAAATATTCCACTCAATAACAACTATAGAATATTAAATTATATTTTGCTCGCGATTGTACCCACGTTGATATAACATATTGATTCATATAAACTTGTTATTTAAATCAGTTTCTTATTACAATGGCGTGTTTACTAAGTATTTGTGACACACGCCGGCACACATTTGTTTGTTTGATTGATGTTTCGTGTTACAAATGCTTGAATTTAATACACAAATAAACAAAAAAAAAATAATCCCTGACTATTTTTACAACCGCATTTTTTTTTCATGAGAATTAAAATACAAAAAAATTGTCTTCCTTTTGTTAATAACACCAATATGCATATTATTTTCTTGCTTCTAGTACAACTGATTACTTCTATAAGTAAGTATATTTATCGACTCAGATAAAGCAAAATTCATTCATTTTCTTTCATATCTCCTCGTTTACTACTACAATAAAGATGGTGAAAACTGAAAACAAATTAAAACTAGCATATTTTAAAATATTGGAAGGTGTATCGTATTTAAGGTTTTTTTTTTATATATTTATCTAGATCATAATTATTAAATTAATTAGTCGTGTCTGATTTAGATTTATTTCTGATAAAATTTAAAAACGCTCTCCACGTGAAAATTATCATAATTTTTTTATTTATACAAGTATTGATAAAACTTGTCATTTGAGATATTAAAGTGATAAGTAAATATAATATCTCGTTAAGAACATAAAAATAGAGAACAATAAAAAAGTATTACAATATAAGCTTATAGTATAGAAAAAATCTTTAATTTAAGTAATTCACCTGCTGCAATGTTTACTTTGTTGCTTGTACTCTTTTTTGTTAAACAACTTGCGAAATATACATACTTTTAATGATACACTGATTTATTAATTTGCAAGAATTTAATTCACATCACGATAAGGGTTAATATAAAATACGTTACAATGCGCACTTAAGTATAACCGTTTTTTGTATAGTGAAGTATTAATTGCGTTTTAAAGTAATGTTAATTAAAATAATATAATTTGCAGATTAAATTAAAAATTACAATTTCCATTTAATAAATAGACATGTATTATATGTTTATATTAAATGGACATGTCAAAATAAATCAGAGAATAATAAAAACACACTCACCAAAAGATGAATTCCTAAAAGAATATAGTACTCTGCAATAGCTGTATTAAATTTCACAAATATTTTAACAATAACTTCGTTAAGTAATTGATAAAATCAAAATGTTAAGATATCGATTTACGTAGTATACACGTATTTATTCGATGCTGGCTAAATACAAACACTACCAAGACCACGATATTTCATACTGCTTCGCTTGATTGATAAACAAAACTTCCGTTAATAGCAGCGCGCGCATTTACGTGTTACCACAAGTAAAAATATAAAACTTTAGGTTAACTTCATATTAGAGACATATTATAATAACTGTAATTAAATAATTGTAATAATCATTAATGTTACCAATAGTGAGATCATTATTATCTTTTATGATATATCTAAGTTAGAATGCTTGTAATAATGTATTGTTGTTTTTGGTTTGGTAAAATAATTATAAGTATAATTTATGTCATACCCTCAAAAAGAAGTGTTTTTTCCACATTGTAAACAATAAAAGCAACTTTAAAAATATATTTGAAATGTTATAATATATATAGGTAGATATTTTAAAAATCTCAATGTTAGAGATGACAATTAATTGTCAAGTAACCCCACTGTCAGGGTATCGCCACATTTGTAGGGTTTTGTAAATATAAATCGCCCTATAAATCTATCAAAATATGGGATACAAATTTTTGAGGCTAGCTTCAACTTCATTCAGGGTAAGTTCTTATTTTTTTTTAAAAAACTTCTATGGTAATATCCATAAATTGACATTTGCTTGTTATGCAATCCGACAATGCCCATTACTTATTTCCTATTTAAATATGTTTTCTGAAAATATAAGCATATTACTAATATAAAAACCGGCCATTCTTAGTTTATTTTTTATATCAATTATTGGTACTTAAAATACTGCAGTGTCTTTGACCTTCACACATGTGACCGTATGTCAAAGTAAACTAGAACCAATTTTAAACTGATGAACTGTATTATTATTGTTACTACCAATAGTAACGAAAAAATATTAAAAAAAATACTTCTATTGTTGTCAATTGGTAAAAATTAAAAATAGTATAATTTTTCAATTATTTAATTTTTATATCCATTTCAATCACAGAATGGAAATGTACCAATTGGTATAAGACATTACTCTTCCGCCCATGACGCCGACCTAGTGGTGATCGGGTCTGGCCCTGGTGGATATGTAGCAGCTATCAAAGCTGCACAAATGGGTTTGAAGGTATGGAACAAATACATAAAGCAAGATGATGTAACTTACAAGTATAATAAATAAATAAATTGACATACTATAAAATAAAATTGTGTAATATATTTTTGAATAGCAAAAAGAAATCTTATGTAAGTATTTTTTGTTTCCATAGACTATCTCTGTTGAAAAAGATCCTACCCTGGGCGGTACTTGTTTGAATGTTGGCTGTATTCCCTCAAAGGCCCTACTTCACAATTCCCACTTATATCATATGGCGAAACATGATTTTAAACACAGAGGTATTGAAGTTGGCAATATTTCTTTCAACTTTGAGGCTATGATGAAGTACAAAGAAAATGCTGTTAAAGCCTTGACTGGTGGTATCGGCATGTTGTTCAATAAGAACAAGGTATAATTCTCAATATATTGATTAATACTGTTACATATTGAACTGGAAATTAAACATGTATTGCGGTTAATTAAAGGTTAAACTAGTTCGAGGGCATGGTTCCATTGTCGCTCCAAACAAAGTTGAAGTCAAAGGAGAGAAAGGCGTTGAAACTATTAACACAAAAAACATTATTATTGCAACTGGCTCTGTAGTTACACCCTTCCCAGGCGTCACAGTGAGTAAATATGACTTAACTGACAAATACAATGCATTCAATGTACTTTAGTTAATAAAGATATTAAGCAAATAACTGTTTTAGATTAAACTACAAATGTTTATCTCATTATGTGTTTATGGATTCTTAAGTAAGCACTAAAATTTAATACATTAATAGGAGAATTCATGTCAAGAAACATTTTAAAATTGAATGTATTGTATGGTTTTTAGAAGCATTATTAATATAAAATATAAATTTTGTTTTCAGTTTGATGAAAAACAAATAGTCTCGTCAACGGGAGCCCTATCTTTACCTAAAATGCCGAAAAAGATGTTGGTTATTGGCGCAGGAGTTATTGGTCTTGAGCTGGGTTCAGTTTACCAAAGACTGGGTGCCGATGTAACAGCCATTGAGTTCCTAGAGAATATTGGAGGTCGGTTTATTATTAATTAATATATTTAACTAAATAATTATTTAAAAAAATATGTGGTAACAGGTAAAATTATGTACATTGTTAACATGACATTTTTATTCAAAAATTAATTATCCAAACAGTTACAAAATTTTTGGAGTTATATAATTGTATACAATACTTAATTTTTCATTCTAAAAATACTAAATGTATTTTGACAAAACTTTAATATAATGTAGCTTAGTAACGGAACTGATATTTATTATCATATGCAAAGGGTGCAAATTTTGCTTTCACATTCCATATTACAAATTGAAAAATATCACACACAGTTGTATGTAGTGATGTGATACAGCCGCTAGATGTCACTAGTGCCAACCTGATCTATTATACTAAGTATATACAAATAATTCATTATCTTAGGAATCCCTCTGAAGATATTCTGAACACAATGCCTACAAAGTCAGACAAAAACTAGTGTTAATATTTAGCATTAATGTATGTAATTAAAGTATATTTTTAAGGGGTCGGTATCGATGGTGAGGTTTCCAAAACCCTGCATAAGATCATGTCGAAGCAAGGTATGAAATTTAAACTTGGCACCAAGGTGATGGGGATAAAGAAAGATGGGAGTACTGTGAAGGTGGACGTTGAAGCTGCTAAAGGTGGAAATAAAGAAACTGTGAGTAATTATATTTAAACAATGTGTTTTGACTTGAACTATTAATCCAAGTAAATTCAGTGAGTACACTATTTTGATGAACCTGTCATATTTTAATTATTAAGTAGATGTGATTTATATTATTTTCGAGCTAAAGTAATTCAAGTAAACAATATTAATATAAATCTCTGAAGTGTCTCTTAGAATTATTTTTATCTACAACTGATAACATATCTAAAAAACTACTGACTGTAAAATTCTATATATGCTTTAATAGATATAATAATATAATAATATTTTTTTTATTTTACTAAGATACATTCTTTATTTTATACGACATATAAATAACTGGAAAAATTCCTCTTAAAAGTACTTAAAAATATTTTTAATGAATTTGTATCTGAGTGCTATGATAGGGATTGATTTAATTTATTTTCACACAGATATGAACAGAAGTTAAAGGTCTTATATAAATCAATACGATATTATGATATTATACTATACTTTTATTTATAATATATCCTTCACAAAATGTAACCTAGAAGTTGAACCTTATTACCATGTATATAAGGTCGTCTATCGCGTTTCTATATAATTATGTATTTATATTAATTTTGGAAGTACAATAAATAATATTCTATTGTTTTTATGCTGTTCTATTCTATTTTAAATTCTAAATCTAATTACAGTTGGATTGCGACGTGGTATTGATATCTATAGGGCGGCGCCCCTTCGTGGAGGGTCTGGGTCTAGATAAGGTCGGCATCGCACTGGACGACAGGGGCCGTGTACCGGTCAACAACAAATTCCAAACTACCGTGCCCGGGTAATTATAGCTATTATACCACGATTATACATCTGGCCGGTTTAGCTATTGTTAAAATATTTTTGACCAAAAAAAGCAATTCTAAATATCTCCGCAAAATTAATTTTCTTCTTTATTCTTTATTTTTATCATTAGTGTATTATAATAATATGAGTACCAAGGATATTCGTCACGTTTACACTGAACCAACTTCAAGCCGTCACTCTTATATGTCCCTGATGTATATATTCCTTGAAAGGTATTATTTCTTATTATATTGTCTACAAATGTGTTTAAATCGATGTTATTTTTCTGTTATATTATTAAAATAACATACAGCTTCTCGTCTTTTGATTGTTTTTAAATTATTATAAGAAAAACTATGATTTGCAGAATTTACGCGATCGGTGACGTCATCCATGGTCCCATGTTGGCTCACAAGGCTGAGGACGAGGGCATCGTTTGCGTGGAGGGGATCAAAGTTCGTATATTATAAGTAATATTAGATTAAATCACTGATCTAAATTTAATCCAAGCTTCACTCCAGGGTATGCCGGTACACTTCAACTACGATGCGATCCCGTCGGTTATTTACACCAGCCCTGAAGTGGGTTGGGTCGGGAAAACGGAGGAGGATCTCAAGAAAGAGGTTTGTTGTAGTGAAAAATGTAGCCTTTTTAAATAATCCCACTTACCGGCGAAGTCGGTATGTTTTTTGTTGTCCAATTATAATAACCCTATTGAATTATAAGTTTCTTCATATGCGTATCGCTGACTGAATACATCCTAAGTTTGCAGAGCTACAAATAAACCGGAAGTCGCTGTATTTACCTACTGAATTTTTACAGCTATAGACAAGTTTATTGTTGTATTTTTAATCATGACGTCATACGTATCTTTACTAATAATATTTCTTAACAGTTAGATGCAATTTGAATCTCCTAATAAAAAGCGCATTTACTCTGCCATTTGTTTTTTTTTATTTGAATATTGCGGTATTTTCTTTAAAAAAAAGTTTAGCTATGCAACTAACTTGTTAGCAAAATGTTATACTATATTGAGTAATGATCGAATAATAATTATTTCCAGGGAAAAGCATACAAAGTGGGCAAATTTCCGTTCCTAGCCAATTCTCGCGCTAAAACAAACGGCGAACCAGACGGCTTCGTGAAGGTCTTGGCTGACAAGGCGACCGACGTCATACTAGGAACACATATCATTGGACCGGTTAGTATATATATCTCATGTGTAGTAAATTTTACTTTATATTTGTTACGTTCATTTAAAAGTACAATAAATCGAAGCGATCTTTCAATAATTAAAAAAATTGCCTTCACATATAAAAATCTATTGAATATAAATATAAAAAACAAGTATAGGTCATGTTCACACTACAAGTGTCATTATTGACGTCTAACCATAGTAAATTTATTAGTAACATAGTGAATTTTCTTTGTAGTTTCATGTACGTATTAAAGTAACCGTCGGATCGTATTGTGTTGTGTTCTAGGGAGGCGGCGAGTTGATCAACGAGGCTGTCTTGGCGCAGGAGTATGGAGCGGCCGCAGAGGACGTCGCCAGGGTCTGCCACGCGCATCCTGTACGTACACACACATACATACGTGACAACAAATAACATACTGATACTAGTTACTGGAGAAATATATACACACACGCACTCATTTTCAAACATACACAATATGCATATGGACATGTATGTGTATACACACGCACGCACACACACACACAAACACTTTATTCATATATAAATATTTGACACAAATGTCATACAAACAAATCATTCTAAATTTTCATTCTAGTTATATTTTCTGAACTTTTGTTTTCTTCCTTTCAGACGTGCGCCGAGGCCTTACGAGAAGCCAACATGGCTGCGTACATTGGAAAACCAATCAATTTTTAAAATACACACGTTTTTCTATTGTACAATTACTCTATAGCTCCTAAACCCAATCGGTAGTCGAGTCACCCTGAGGATCTTGTATGAATCTAATGTGCATTCTGGGTGTTAATGTCATTAAAGTGTACGATCTATATTAAATACGATTTATTATTACTAATTAAATTGACATAAAAACGATGAGTAAATTTCGCCTCCTTTATCAATTTTTCATTCCGTCTGCACGAAACTAAATTGTTCTGAAGCATTTACCTAAAGTGAATGTTGTTTATATCGTGTATCTATCTTTTGTAAATAGGTTTAAAATATATTTATCTGTTATTTTATTTTATTTTTTTTAATTTTTATTTCTCCAACAATGCGTTTAAGTTAATTGGAATACGAAATGCTCTTATTGTTGTTTAAAACATGCAACCATTAAAGGCCGTGCTATGTTTATCAGTTTTATTTAAAAACCAAAAACACTTCCTGACGATGATTGTTTTTGAGGATAAATAAATAGAAAGAAAGAAAAATTTTAAGTAAAATTCATTTTTCAATGCCATTCAGAAAAATAGTAAAACGTTTTAGACTGTTCCGTAACAATAATTCAAGGTGATGCGAAGGTCTATTATTGAGAAATACATTATTCTATAGCTATTATAACAATGTCCTCAAAATCCTTGCTTAGATGAAAATCACAAATATTAAAATGCATGAATTTCATATTCCACCTTAAAACCAGGAAACCCAGGAAATGTCAGCTACCTATCTTTATCAACCATAAACACCCAAATATTTACGGTTAATTTTTGAAAGTTAACTCAACGGGGACGGATATCTCAACAAACTTATAAAGAACACTAAATCACGTTTTTCCCACGACACAAAAGTTATCCAAAAAAATTGGTTCTGAAACAAAAAATCTTTTTGTGGTTGTAAGAAATGGTCATACATAATTAATAGCAATAGACTTGCTACAGTGCCAAATACATTTAAAAACATATTAACATTTTAAATAACAATACATATATCTACGTCGATTATTAAAACTAGTCGGCCATAAGTACTTTTTTAAAGAAAAGTACCTAAAACACAAAGAGAAATATTCCACTAACTTGATTTTTACCCTCTCTACCTACCCAACATGGACCGAGTTCGAGCGCCAGTAGCTCAAACTTATCTTCGTGCTAATTGTATGATATTGTTCTTAGCGACCTCTGTTGACGAAATGAAAGAAACCTTACTTTGTGTTTTCTACTTGACATATCGCAAGAATGTATTGTGTTTGATTTGAATAGTTCAGGTATGTTATGTTATAATGCATTTCAAGTGTGTTAAATAATTTCATAATATTGGTAAAATTTTTAGACGGTATGTAAGCAAAATATTGTTTTATTTGCCAATTTTCTTGTTCAAACATACGGCTGTACATGTAAGGCAAGCTTCCCACACATATTTTAAGCTTGGATGGCCGCGGGTATCCGCTTAAAGGTTTTTTGAAGATTTCAGGTTATTCAAAAAATTTTTTTTTCCTCAAAATATGTTAGTCTATTTTTTTTCTTTAGGTGCCTTTAATGTAAATAAGTGATCGCAATAATCAATATGTTAATAGTGCAGAGATTCTGGCTAGAAGACTTTAATTGACGATGATTGTTGGATCAAAAACTATGGGACTAAATTAGAAGTACCAGTTTTGTTAGTAAAGCTAGTATTGCTCGGTACAATAGCAGTGTCGTGGCGGCGTAGAAATCGGCTTAGCGCATACGTTCTGTATATAATGTTCTGGACATTGAGCGGCAGCGCCATCTCATGACGAATGAAAGAAACTATTAGCTACACCTACATACTTTTACTAGAACATTCTGTTATTAATGTATGTATGTATACAAATAAAATATAAACGAGAATGTTTTTGAATGTTCTAGTAATCAGATTGTTGAGTATAAAAAGGCCGCTAGGTCAATTAAGTACCACTTTTACATTGCTAATCTAACTCTAGTTCGTAATAATAACTTACACAGACTACACATTCCTAATCTTGTCTGGTTTTTCATCATCATCAGAGAAGAGACTTCTTAGCATTCAATGGATTCACCGTGCGGGTGTCGGGTCCATCGCGTTGTAGGAAGAAGAGCACCAACAGTGCCTGGGTCTTGTGACCCAGGTTTAGGTTTAAGAAGCCCCTATCTAACGCGCGTTAAACGCTCACCTCCACCGTCCAAGCTCCTCTTTCTACCTAACCAAATTTGAAAAGAGCCTAAACAGGCTGCCTTCGATGTACGTTCTAAGATTAAATCGATGTTTGTTCTGGACAGGCCCAAGTCTTAGCTGTAATACCTCTCGTTCCCACTTCTACCGCGTACAAATCCACGACGAACCTATTCCTAGTGAGTTACTTATTGACCTTGATGGCATGATCTCTGAGGATGTTGGTTTCCCAAGGAACCGAAAGCTCCATTGCCACAACGCGCTTTAAAATTGACAATGTGACAATTAAGACAATATGATTTATATGTGAGAATAAAACATTTTAAAACTATTTGAAAACCAAGAAGTGTCAGAGAATTATATACATAAATACCATACCACATAAGCCTATAAAAAAGAACTATGACATAGAGCGCTATTAGTATTTAGTTTGCGGACAAAGAAATGTTGCTAGCTTTTTGCTTTTTAATTTTTTTTTATTTGTTCGGATAGAGTCTTTAAAGTTTCAAATAAATAAAACGGGTAAAGAAATTGTAACATTTATTTGAATGGCATCGGACGGTCAAATGATACATGTATAATGAGCGAAAATTATCACTACTGACTAGAACAAATGTAAAAATATATAAGAAAATATATAACAATAACAGACTAATGTAGAAAAATAATGGCGATATTGAGTAACGTACATAACAATAACACTATGGAAAGGCCATGTGGGGAAATAATTTTTGAAATGATATAATTTTATATGGCAAGCATGTCAATTGCAAAAATATAACTCCGATCTACTTATATTCATGGAAAAAGCAAGCGTAACTTTCATTTAGTAAGAAATAATTTATAAAAGAGCAAGCTTTCATTCAGTAAGATATATGACGAAGAAGAAATTAAAAATATATCAGGTATATAATGTAGTGTCCCGTAATTATTTCATATTATATGTGATTCTAAGCTAACTTCAATTCCAAATCAAGGTATCAATTTCCAAGGTATTATTAGATTAAAGATTGCTCAACCCCATGTGTCTAGTATGTCACTGCACATATTCAAGTAGAATTTTGGGGATAATATTTCGCTGTACTGAGCGCAGTCGTCAGAATACATTATGGCCGCCGCCATAGTGGTCGCGTTGGTTTCCATGTATTTACGTAAAACCGTCTCCAGTTCGGCAACGATCAGATCATTTTGGACATAAAAGTCTTTGGCTAGACGGAAACATTGTTCCCAAAGCGCACTGTCCACTGGGAAAATGCTGATACATTTGTCTATAACGTCTGCCGCCTGTTTGGACAGGTCTACAGCGTGGGTCGTCACTTCAGATTTGTCCTTTCTCGTGTATTTCATCTCATCACAACAGCAGGGCAGCGTGCGGTACACACTCGGCTCTACCACCGGATAGGGCTCGTCGTTCAGGATCGCCAAGGATACGTCCTTGATGCGCTGCGATATAATGTTGGTGATAATAATTTTCACCTCGTCTTTCTTTACAGATCCATTTTTCTCTTCCGAATCCTGATGTGTCAGATACAATCTGTCGCTTTGCACTTCATTCTTTAGGTTCTCGAGCATATATCTCAAACAGTCCGAGTGTCTGTCGCTGTGATATGCCAACTTAGCGGCCATATTTTTATTTGTAGATAGTATATCCTCGTTGATCCACGGTTTAAGAAGCAGTGTCATGTCGTCAGCCCAGGATTTGTTCTGGAAATCTGATATTTTACCTAAAGGATTCTTTCGCGGTTCAATGTCTTTTCTTGTGATGTCATCAATGTCGAACGGGAACATGATATCTATAGAGTCTATTGCCTGGAATACGAACTTCTTATTATTTCTCGCCGCCGGTATTTTGATGACCCTCTTCGTAGTTTTCATCATTATGATCCTATTGTTAAGTTTCTCCAATTCATTGTTACCCTTAAATGTTAATGTATGCTATAGTTTACAAAGAATTGACTTAAAATATAGTCAATCTAACTGTGTATTACCTGTAGGTGCATGTTCCCGGTGGAATAAATCTTTCCATTGTCGTCTATGAATATGGTGAAGTCTCCGCCGCAAGCGACCAGACATTTAATATTTTCTTTAGGATCGATTTTATCCGGTGATCTCGGCTCCGTTTGGCTTTCGTTGGGAATCTTAACCTCAACAGGTATTTTCACCTGCTTACGATCTCCGGTCCCTGTTACAGACGAATGAAGTTATATGACATAATTAAGTTGTTACCAAGTTTGTATAAATATAATACCTAATTGTCCATCGAAGTTGAGGCCCCAAGTGTACAGCGTACCCGTGTTGTCGATGATACAGGAATGGTGCCAACCGGCTGCTATCTACACCACACGAAAACGATACAATTATACCTGCTATACAAACACACAACATACGCAGTTCAAGCCTCTTAAGAATTTTGATCTGATTTTTTTCAATTTATGTTCTCAGTAAAAATTCCTTCTATCACTGCATACGTTAATATTCTTAAACAATATTAATCTCATCGTTACGATCTAAAGTCTCTATGTCCCTAAGTTACAATATCTCTCTCTCTCTCTGTCTCTCGTCACGTGACTCACTCTAACTATTCTCCCTCTCACGTGACTGGTGTCGACGAGTCTCGGCGCCAGATGTCTGTCTCCGTCGTCGTTGTCTTCTTCGTTCCGTTTGGCGCTCGCCGCTCGTAGCTGTTGCGGACTCGAACCCCAACACCACAACTGGTTCTTGTTAGTCAACGCCAGCTACAGAATAAGGAAGGAGATACTTAATTCATTAACAAATAATATGGATGACCGTATATAATTAATTAGTTTTAAACGACTCAATTCCCGAATTAGCTAAACACTCAAAAGGTTTTCCAACGAAAAGTTTTCATTAAAATTTTGGTACATTCACGGCATCCATACATCCACAAAACAATTATCCCTGTATCCAACAGTAAATCCCTAAATAAATCTTAGTATTAAAAAAGCCATACAGGAAAATAAAATATTATCAAGAACCACTCACATCGCAAAATCCGCATCAGATAACTTATATACCCTATTGTAGGTGCAACTCGAACATGGGCTAATTCAACCGGGGATGTACCACCCTCTCACAGAATCGGCGTGAACTAGTCTTTAATAGCTGCGTTTTGTCCGATGAGTGAGAGAGACGGTTGCCCTTTCCCTTTTCCCACCCTTTCTTTTTCTTTCCTTTTTCGGCAGTCAAGGGTGGCAACACATCCTCCAAACTATGTTGCGAATCTCCATGGGTGAAAGTAACTACCTCCATTAGGGAGGTCGTCTGCTCGTTTGCCCTCTTTGTCATAAGAAAAACATCCTCCAGGAAAACAAAAAAATATCTTAAACACTCACATTATGGAAGTAGCCAACAGCTATATCATCCACAGCATCCTGTATCAGAACCCTCAGTGGTAAAGAACTCTTTTCCCTGCACCCGGCGGCCAATTGTCCGAACACGCCGGCACCACACGACCAAACCTCTCCGTTCTTCATCAGAACCACCGTGTGACATGAACCGCAGCCCACGTTCAGCACCTGGGGGTTTATAGCTGTCTTTACCGATCAATGACGTCATGAAATGATGACGACGTCACACATTGCTGACGTAAGAAATTAGTCACATTCCCAATTCACCAAACAGTTTCTAATATTAGTATATGTCGACACAAAATGTTTTCTCACCCAGATAACACTAAGCAGGAGCTAACGTTTAAACCAGGGGGATAACAGTTAAGATTGTATTAGCTAAGACTAGCTACGATGTTATTAATTTTAAATTATATTAAATTTTAATTAGATTAAATTAAGATAGCTCAGGTTTTATGGCTATATTACTAGACAATACGTTTCAAGCATGGGATTGATTCAAATACTTATTTATAACGTCCTAAAATACTTCCAAGACCTTTAAATATTACTAATGATCAATATCATATCTTATATATTGAGCGACGATTAAAAAAAGCTAGATTGAATTCCGTTAACATTACTATAAAAGATCGTTAGGATTTACCTTTCTTCCTTGCAACTTCGTAACCAACCGTGGACTGTATTGATCGTCTACGCTGCCCAGACACAGTTGTCCATGGACGCCCCAACTATATAATCGAACATCGGTTAGGTATAAGGACTGTTCTGTAAAAAACCGCTACTTATATAAAAAACTGCTACTAAGTATTGTATGGGCATTTGATTATTTTATTTTTACCACCAAAAAGTGCATTCTGCATTCCAACACTCACATCAATCTCAACTTGTCGTTTATGTGACTTTCAGTTTATTGTGACATCAATAAGGCATATGAAGGAGTAGTTTAAAGATTTATTCTGGGTAGTATAGTTCTATTCACCCCCACGTGTAGAGCCTTCCGCCGACATCTACCGCCGCTGAATGGTAGTGCCCAGCTGATACTACGACGAGGGGTGCCGTCCAATGATAGGACACGTGTAGGAGCTCCCCAGAAGCGATGGCCGCGTCCCCGACCGCTCCCCCCCACCTGCAGCCAACGCCTAGCTGACCGTAGCTATTATCACCGGCAGCGTATATCTGTGTATAACGTTAAAAATCTTTGTAATTAATCATTGCGAGGTACCTTGGTGAGAATATATTGCATTTAAAATGTCTTTGTTTGGTTATATATATAGATTTTAATATTGATATCGCTAAACTTTAAGATTTCATTTATTACCCTAAAAAAAATGCAATAAAAAACATTAAAGTCATGCAAAATTTCCTATTTCTTTCTGTTTTTGGATTCGATTCGAAATTTTATCTTAATGATGATATATAGAGGTTTCAATATAATAAAAAATACCCCATTCTCGGTCAACAGTAACGTGTGATGTCTTCCGCAGGCTATATCCACTACTTTCCCTATGAGCTCCGTGTTAACTGGCGTGTTCGCGGCCATTATCTTGGCGTTTCCGTCATCAGTCAACCCCCAATGTCCAAGCCCACAGCTCAGAGACCGTCTCGGTGTGAACGAACTAACCCATGTGCCAGGTTGAAGGGTCAAATTCGTTTGTATGTCCAAACGAGGGTCACGTGACTCTAACACACACGCTATATGCATAAACGTCGTTATCAACTGAAGCATCCGAGTCGTCTGTGAATGATAGCAAGAAAAACTTTAATTGATAACCATCGAGTTAAAGTAGGTCGAATTTTTTTTGCATATTTTTTATATTCATATCTTATTAACAAAAAAAAACTACTTAAATAATCATAGGAACCTTACATATATTGATGTTATTCCTTGTTTGAGATCTCTCATGACCGGTCTCAGCTGATCCTGCAGAGGATTTAACCATAGACACAAACGCTGAAACAAACGATAGATGCTATTAATAGACCACACGAGAATGAGTCAACATAAAATATAGTGAATTTACCTTTAATATAATTGTATCAAACTTGTTGCATTTCTCAGCAATAAAATCAAAAAACCACTGTCCATTTTCCTCAAGTAACACCGGCACGAGGCACTTTTGATTCAAAAGGGCAACGATGGCGCCCCGACATATAACGCTTTTAGATTTGATGGCGTTCAATAGTAAAATAGGGTTGCCTCTGTGAATACTGAATATAGGAACAAACTCCCACAGTCCTATACACGCAGCGACACATGACAGCTCTTGAAATTCCACCGGGCTTAAGTTTGTGAACTTTACATCCCTGAAATAAATCAAATAATCTGTTATAACTTCTATCCAATAATATTATTATTTTTGCAATACATCGAAAATTTATTATTTAACCTTCTCTTAGTATATTTATTTAAATTTCAATGTCAATAAAAAGTTATGAAAGGTTTATTTACTTACATATCAAAATTATCTTCACAATTGGTGCCAATCTTAAGGAGCAACGCCAGTAATTTTGCTGTGATTGCCGCATTGCCCAGATTGCCGACGTTGGCCGCTTGTTTGTACATCGACAACTCGTGCAGACGACCGAACACACCCAGACGAGCCACCCAGCCGTCCGCCGGACTCTGAACAAGATATACACAAGATATAGTATATGTGATACACCCACTAACGCCAAAGAAAACTGTTTAGGCAATAGTAAAACAAGAACATTTGCCAAGCAAATAAATGATTCCAAGTCTGCTTTTGAAGGCAGCGAAAAAACTGCTGCTATAGGCACAAAACTGCCCCACAATTATGACAATGTGCTCTGAAGACATTTACAGAAGAATAACACAAAAGAATACTTTGTAGATCTGAACGACCGATAACAACTCACACGAGATAACGTGTAGAGATAGTGTGCTGGAGCTATCTTTCCGCGAGCCAGCAGCAGGTCAGCGGCAGCTCGCAGCAGCGGCGGCACGACTGTACCCAGAGCAGCACACGACTGTTCAGCACACGACCCGCCACGAACTATCAGCCCAACTAGCCACTCGCATGGAGAACTCCTGGTTATATAAAAACGTTAGGATATTTTAATTAAATATAACCATACAATTATATACAATCAAATAATAGAGCAAATTATAATTCAGTATTAACCTGTTACTCTAAGTATTCTCAAAAAATATCCTCGGCTTATTCCTAAATTGCAATTAGTTCTAGTTTAGGATATTTATGAAGTTAATTTTTTTTGTAATTTAAAGAGAATAGTTGGTTAAAAATAGACTTACACTGTGTTTAAAACAAAGGCACCATTTGTAGTAATAATCAGACAGGGTTCCAGTATGAATCTTGGCAGTTGCAAGTCCGACATGAACGTTGGTACTCTCCATCCACCAGGTAATGAACCTGGTTCCTTAGCAGACATTAGGTATGCCCGTTTAACTTCCCCCATCATATCTGCCGACCAAAGCATTGTACTATCTTTCTTCACTCCTAACAATACTTCACCCTGTGAAACAAAATTACCACTAGTTACATATACTATATACGACTTATGTGATGTTAAATCATAATTAATCCCTCATATACAGTAAAAGCTCCCTATTCAGGCTTCCGTAATTCACGTTTTCACTATTCGGCGAATTAAAAAATGCAACCCAATTTCTATATTCGTCGCAAAAAAATTTTTTATTCACGAATCTAAAATTTCATACAAAATTCCATTAGGTGTCCAAAGCTATTGCTTTATTTCTTTTGTACCGCCGAGCAGTTTGACCTAAGACGCCTTTATCGCCAACACCGCGGTCGGTGTTTTTTTGAATATAAACAAACAGAAAGAAACCTGCTGATATGCTGAAAGAAATTTGACAGCAAAATACATCGTAAACAAAAAAGAATCATTGGAAGAACAAACCACACACATTGAAGTCATGCTGAAAGAAATTGTGGCCTGCTCTGACTGCGGAAAATGACGAAGAAGCCGTGCAAGGTCAAACTTTGACTGCAAACATAGCCGAAATTGCAAATTGAATAAGATGAGATGGGTTCGATAGTATAAAGTCAAGAGATTTTAGACAGAATAAATCAGATAGAATCAAGTGACATTCAGGAATCGCTTGAATCGCAAGACGAAGATTTGGCTGAAACCGACGTGGAGGAAATGTTAAATTCCCGGCCCGTTGAAGAAAAGACTTCAACAAGCACTGGAAATGTGACATTTACTTTGAAACATCATAGTGAAGGTTTAAGAATGGCAAACGAGCAATACGATTTCTTTATGAACATTGATCCAGCTATGGAACAAGGTCTTAATTTTAAGGGGCAAATTGCTAATGCGACTGCTGAATTGAAGGAGCTATTAAAAACTGCCAAGCAAGAGAAAATGACAAAATTCTTCAAACCACTGCCTTCAAAAACCTTCAAAACTTCAATAAAATTGATTTTCTCATAAATTTGTAATTTTCATTTTGGCACTTAGGAAAGTATCCCCCATAAACCCATATAAATTACCATTCCGTATGCGCGGCATATTTACGTAACATACCCCGGGATTAAAGAGATATTAATGTATACATCAAAAAAACTTTTATTTGTTCCAATACTAGTTTATGCTAAATGACCTCAAATTTATTTTATTATCCTACCTGGGTCTGTGAGAATTGAGTACTGTGTATCTCCAAGTGATTTTTTTTCAACAAATATATAATTTTCTGCGACCACAACCCTTGTATGTATGTGCCATCGTTTTTTATATTAGGTCTTAAAGTTCTCGATGGTGTATCTTCCGCTGGGCTTTCAAGCTAGAGTGCATATTAAAGACATTTGTATATTTCGACATCATTGATAAAAAAAAAAAAATGTATTATATATGATTATTCATTACAATAATAATGCCTTCGTTTAATTCAAAGGCTGTTAAAAAATGTCTTCCATTCACATACTGTGCTGTCAATGCCCAACTGTTTGAGTTCTTACGAAATGTAGGTAAGTATTCTGTTGGCTTCAATAAATACTCCACCGTCTGGATTTTACTGTCACCTGTTATTGAAAATTTCAATGATTAAATCAATATGCTGCTCCCAATAATTGTTTATTAAAAATCAATACATCAATGATGCTGTAATTATACATTAGCAATTTTAACATTGCGGTGAAAATAAATCAAATTTTATAAGCATCAATAGCATGTATGTAATGGGTAAGGGAAAACATTCCATTACCTTTAGATCCACCTTGTGTAAAGAATGTTATTTTGTCTTTGGACAACTGTTTGATATAAGACATGAAACCATCCTTTCTATCGCTCTGAGCTCTAATTTGTTGAAGCCAGTTATACCCAAGGGATCTATGTTCTAATACCAATTTCCATTGCTGTGTTGGTCCTTTGGAGATCTTAAATTTTTAAAAATAATTTAGATGTTTTGTTTATGAAGTTAAAATTTTTTAATGGTAGGTTTATAACATGAAACATAATATTTAATAGCAAAAAATACATACGAGAAGAGCCAGCAAGTCAAGGGAATCGTCAAAACAAATTTGTAAATCTACAACCTCCCCCGACACTCTTGTTTCGCCAACAACACTTTGTGACTCCAAGGAATAAAAAGTTATGATTCCACTCTAAAATTGGAAAATATATATAAAGTAACATTTATTGCTTTAGTTCTACACACATTTAAGTATTTATAATACAAAATGTACCTTAGACGATATGATAATAATATTTTCGGATTCCTTTGTAAGCCACCAAACAACAGATGTCGGTTGTGGTATATCGAGAAGGGGCAGAACTGTGACACTTGAAAGGGACCACTTACAGTCATATGTGTACTGTGGGATGAACAAAGGTAGAAATGGCACTAGCAATACTTTTTCATCACTGACAATCAAAACCCAAGTTCCGCTGGGTTCAAAACACATGCAATAAACTGGATTATCAAGAAAATCCCAGTCATATATGCTGTCGAATCTTTCGGACTGAGCATTTATGTACAAAAATATCAATTCTTTGTTATTAGAAACTGCCAGGTATTTTTTTAATCCAACTTCGTAAAAAGTGTGGTTTGCTATATCTTGTTGTAAAAGAACATCTAATTTAAATAAACCAGAGAAATCCATATTTTCACTTTGTTGAGACATGACAATGAAAATAAAAAATTTAATATTACAATTATTTCATTTGTTCAAAATCTTTGCTTTTGTCCCAGTATAGTAATGATTTTACTCTGATGCCGTTTTCATGTAATGAAATGTTTATTTAGGATATTGATACTTTTCAAGATAAAACCTGGTGTCAAAATCATCTGTTATTTGTTAATTTTCAATTTTGACTTATGACTTCTGTAAATGTTTTTACGGCTCTGGATACGAGTCCTTTTGAGCCTTTATGACTTCTGACTTTGGTATTATTGCAAGCAACTAAATACACTGCCACTGATAAGCTAGGATACACATAACTATGACGCACTTTTTAGTATTTTTTTAAGACACTCCGTTATTACAATGTCATCTTTTTTTAATTACAAAAAAAAAACTAAAAATAATATCTATTGATTTGAATAGTTTTATGACATTTGTCTTCAATATATTAGTCAACTTTTTAATTATATTTAAAGTGCATATATTCACTTAAGAGTATACTAAATACATGAACTAATTATTAGTAATAGGATACCACAGTAAAATGAATACTAATTTTTTTCTAAAATAAAATAGATTAAGATATACGATACGCAGTTTCTAACATTGCATTATAAAATTCGTTTTTTTATTATATTTAACTTATAGAATAAAAAACAAGTTAAAATTACTATGTTTTTATTACTTAAACATGTCTGAGATAATGATATAGCAACTCCGTATGTCTATAACTTCAATGTCAGGGAAAAGTTTCAGTAAAAATCGTAAATGTATGATGTAGGAACATAAATAAAACAAAAAATGTGCGCAAAATAAGCGCAATATTCAGACATCTTCTAGTAACTTTGATGTTGTTGTTGACAAAGTAAGAGTAAATTTAATATTAATTTTATTTAATTATTTGCATTTTTAATTGTATATATATTTTTGAATAAATTAGAAGACAATTATATAACATTTTAACGTATTTTTTCCTTAAATAAATTACATATGTGTCAGTTATAGAATGAATTACTAAATAAATTATTTCTTTAGGATAACATGTTAAGAATATAACGCGAAATATAAAAATGGAATGATTGTAATAAAAATCGAAAAGTAACTCATCAAAATGAAGTCATATTTTTCCAGAGGTGTGCGGATTCTTTTTAAGAAATATTTACTATTAACTAATAGTATCACCTCTGGTTTATTTATGACTATTGGTGATGTTGTGCAACAAGAATTTGAGTATCAAACCAATGTAATACATACCAGATATGATTGGGACAGGGCAGGTATTTTTTTTTTAAGTTATATGTACATGCTATATGTTTATTTTTTTTTTAATTTGTGTGTTAATTTCAGCAAGAATGTTTGTAGTGGGTACGGCTATGGGTCCAGTACATCACTACTATTATCACTATTTAGACAAATTACTACCTGAGATAAGCTTAAAAACTGTTGGGAAAAAGATATTGAGTGATCAGTTGCTAGCGTCGCCTTCAACAATTCTATGCTTTTATTATGGTATGGGTTTTTTAGAAAGGAAAACTTTCAAGGAATCCACTGAAGAAATCAAACAAAAAATTAAATTAACTTATATGGTAAGTTTTTAAAACTATAATCATTCGCTACAGCTTAACTTATAAATATTAATTGACCTTAAGGTTTTGTAACCTTCAGAAAACATCTTTTTTTTAATTGTTTTTACCTATTGTATTTCTTTTAACCTTGTAAGATAATCTCCTGTGTAATTATAATGAAGGTAAAGCTAATTTGCTTTACAAAGAAACTAAATTTGATAAACTTATAAGTAAATTGGCCTTAGGTTCTGCTTTATTGTCTTCCAATACTGTTACTGATCACGAACATATTAAATGAATGTTAAAACTTATAATATGTGTATTAAAATTAATTTGATAATATAATATTATTATGTTTCTTTCTAGGGGGATTGTTTGTTCTGGCCTCCTGTACAGTTTTTGAATTTTTACTACTTACCATCACACTACAGGGTATTTTATATAAACTTTGCAACAATGATATATAATGTGTTTTTGTCGTATATGAAACATTATGATCAGCACAAATAAGTACAAAGAGTTAAGTTTTCATGTGATTCATCAGTAATAAAATAATATATTACGTACTGTGTATTTTTATTTACTCACTATTTTAATAAAAAATCGATATTTACTAGTACTGTTATATTATTTAATACCAAAATATAAGATATTTATTTTTAGTAATAAATAGTTATATAAAATTAACCTGTGTGCTTTAGACCACATGACTGAAGTATACATATTACATATAGATGGAGCGAAAGAAGTTTTTTTTAAATAGATATTTTTTTTTACTTATTATTTTCATTATATTCATTATCGGATATATCAGTAATTACTGTGGTTGATTGTAAGACGGAAACAATATGTATATGTTATATTAAAATAGGCATATGATATGAGAAATAAGAAACATATGTTTTCGAATGAAGGTTAGAAACATATCTAGAGAAACCTGCATCAATTGCTGTTCCATATGTTGTGATAGACTAATTTTGGTTATTATTCATTCAAATTAAATTAGGGATGGTAAAGTCGATTCTGATTCTACCCGAGAATCGTTTCTGTGGTCAAAAAACTCGATTCCCAGTTATCAGAATTGACCCAGAATCGATTCTATAATTTGCATTTTATTGTATCTTTTACCTCATTAAATTAGTTGTATTTCTAAAAATAAAAAAAAATCTTATTCAGAATCGATTCTTGAAATTGATCAATCGATTCTGAGACTCAAAATTTCTGAAAAAAGAATCAGAATCGAGAATCGATTCTTCAGCTTATGTTTCCGTCCCTAAATTAAATTTGTGTTCCCTAAATATATATATATATTTCACGCACTGGCTATGAAAGGAAGCGAGAAAGAAAATGTGCGCGCGCATTGCCTTCTCCCTTGCCCCTACAGTAATATACGAACCGTAATACTCTATCTATTCTCACTTACTTATATCTCCCTCTCACTTTCATTCGCCTCGCTCGATCACACTTTTCGTACCTCAAGCGTGCGTAAAGAAGTTTTACTTCAAAAACGATGTAACTTTAAAATAAGTAATAATAATGATTAGTAATATTTATTTAAAAAACAGTCAACCCCAACACATTGTCCAATCATCTTTTCTTGTTTGTAATTTAACTATGATTCTATACAACGCTAATGCCGGACCTAAAGGCAGGCCCAAACCCCTAACAATATCCGCTCGTCTCGCCATACTCAATGCTTGTCCATCAAATTCCTATAGAAGATAAAACTTATATTATTACTACTATAATATATCTCGGTAATATTGCTATAAGGGGAGGTCTATCAATTATGAGATCTGTTTTTCTTTTAATTTAAACACTTTCCCCTTGCTGAGCCATTTTTATATTCAAAAAGATTATTATTAAATACAATGCTAAATTGTAAGAGCAATAAAAATTTATTAAATATTTTCTTTTTTTATATACATATCCATTTTTTTTTTAAAGTTGTGGTTCAATTTTTGATAAGGGCCCTTATCAGTAGTGAAATGAGATTTTACATTAATTACATTTTGCATTCATTTAATTATTTTATGTCATGTTAAAATGAACTACTTTCTAAAAACATATTACATATTATATTACCTGATCCTTTAAAATGGGAGCAGCTTCAGGGAAATGCTGTTTAAAATACTCATAAACATCGTCCACATTCCAATTACTTATATCTGGTATTTTTGGATCTATTGGGACTTCATTGTTTAGTTTAGTAGGTGCCCTATCTAATTCATGTGGCTTCAGAAATGGGTCCATTGAACTTGAGTCTTTTCCAGTAAATTCTATGTTATTTGGGATTCCTGGAGATGCGGCGGCTGACGGACGAGATTCTAAACAGTTATTGCATTCCCATTGATCCCAAGCCTTGAGCCGTTCAGGTATTCTTGGCGTGTGACACAATGCATGATAAGAATCTGAGCATATACTACACACAGTCAATATACCCTGAAATAAAATTATGATTGTATTTATATTTTTAGATATTAACATAAAATACTCATAAAAATGTATGGAAATAATATAAGAAATAAATAGTTATAGCAGATATGTGTGAATATACACTTACAGCATCATTTGTTTCACAGCAAACCACACAAGTCTTACAGTGTGGACATTGCCAGGTGTTATCCGGTCTGGGTTTAAGGATCCCGGATCCAGATTGTAAGCAACTTAAATGTGCTTTATTATTACAATCCCTACACTCAACCAATCTATCATTGGAACCGCGCGTCTTCTGTATCAAGCACACAGTACAAACCCCTGATGTTTCATGTGACAGTGGTTCATCATTATTCATCTCATCCCCACTCCCGTCCAATGACTGTTGACTTTCCGACAGTGGAGTGTCTTCTTTGTCTTTGCCAGCGATCATTAACCTTTTTTTTATTGTACTTTTATTTAACGATCCCACTGGACGTCCTCTCTTACGTTTGCTGGGTACATTGTTATCAGATGGGTCAAATACTTTTTTTGCCATTTTACGTCTTTCACCTACTCTAACTCCTGAATTATGATTGTTACTGTGTGTACTGTTACTTGAAGCTCCACCTCCCCTTTTCTTTGGTCGTCCTCTCATTCTTTGCGGGGAAGATCGGCAAGATGAATTGGCTGATGATGTCATCTGGAATATGGTATAAAAATGCTTAATTATCTAACATTTGGTAATAAATTTGAATACTTGTTTCTTCTTAATTACATTTACATTACATTACATTTTTTTTTACTTGGAATGTCTTCATAACAATATGTTTTGTTTTTATAAAACTATGGAATTTGAATATTTAAATAAGAAAAGGCTGAAATATATGTAAAGCAAGAGCTTCTTTTGCTAACATCACTAATAAAAGGTATTTTATATTAGCTACACTCGTTACAAGACTAATTCAGGATTGCATGGTAAGGTAATGTCATACATTTTTATTATAAAATAAATTACCTTAGTGTTTGCATCATTATATTCAAATTTAAAACTATCTGAACTGTCTCCGTCATGATCTGCAGGTCCAAGAGCTAAAGTACCATTAGGTAACTTAACCAGACTGCCTGATATAAGCTCTTTGTTTATTATTGTTATCAGCTGCTTCTTAGTATACTTTGATTCTTGATTTGAAGCTACTCTTACAAGATCAGCAAATGCAATACCATTCTCCAAATAACTTTGATCTTGATATATTAATGTTGCTATCGCTGATGTTATTATTCTTCTTTCACTTTTTGCAATGGAACTCATTTCTGTGGATCAATAGATAATATTGACCAAATTATTTGTTAATATATTTTGTATAACCAAATAGGATTTATTTTTAAAATTATTTTATAATTTAACACGTAGCACGAAATAAAAAAAAAATAGGAAATCCAATTAAATACCATAAGGCCACATGCAAGGGCTTACATGCACTTGAATGCTCTATGAATTTGGAAAAAAATCAAGAAATAAAGAGCTCACTCTTGTTTTGGGAAGGTTTTTTTCGCCACTTAGCTGCGTTTCTATAGCTTACATTATCTTTATAATCGACTTTATATATGCTTTTCTCTTTGAGACAACGTTTTAAATCCGCTTTTGTATCCTTTGGTGCTACTTTATAGCACTTTAACATAAATTTGCAAATTCTATTTATGTCAGGACGTGATTTTCGTGATCGTAAATGGTCTATCGCTGCCAGAATTTGATTTTTATACTTAATCTCTGACATTTCTGAAAATATAGTGAAAATTATTTTTATGTATCGCATAATCTATGACAATTATACTTTATTAAAATAAACATCATCGCTTACCTGAACCAATGCATGCCGATAATTTTAAATTTCTTTTTAGATTGTGTTTTTATAAGACAACAATAAAATAAATTATAATAAAAACAAAAAAATCCTAAAATAAAACTTAGTTTTGTTACCATCAAACGAGTGTTTAAAATTCGAACAAACGAATACCTAGTCACAGTCCGGACGGACTACTGAGGTACGTACTCGCCGACTCGGTACCTGATAGTAAAGTTAAGCAACTAGGGAGGCCGTTTTTTAATTGTCCTTAGTACTGCAAGGCAGTAGGTACACAATCCAAGTAAGACCGAGTCTACATTATAGTATTTTCGATAGTACGAAATCAACAAAAGGGTATTTTTTAAATAAATAATACACTTAATTTTTTTTTAAGTAATCATTTTAATATTAATATTTTGTTTTCGTTTCCCATTTTGGGTTTAGACTATAAAACCGTAACAAATTTTTTACAATATTAGTACCAAATTTAGATGTCATCTTGAAGACTTATGTCAAATTGGAATGATACAAATAATAACAATCAAGTGTACTAAAGAATTGCTTTAGAAATTATTTATGTAGATCAAATAAAGAAATAAATTACCACAATAAAGTGTCTTATGATATTTATAAAAAAATGTTCACACTTGTTTTGATACCATTGCGTTTTAAAAATCGGAGCCCTAACCTATTAAGAGCCCTTTATTCTTCACAACCACAACAGGAATCGAAGAAAGATATAGGCAAAGTAGTTAATGTGGCTATCGTAGGGGCTCCCAATGCTGGAAAGAGTACACTCATAAATAGAATTGTGGACAGAAAGGTTATACATTAATTAAAATATTAATTAATTTCAATCTTATAAATATAATGATGTATAGTATGTTTCTATGTATACTCAGTAACATCAGATAGTTATTTTTTAGATTTGTGCTGCTTCAAACAAAGTTCATACAACTACTAAAATGGTTAGAGCTATGTGTTATGATAAGGATACTCAAATTGTATTTTTAGACACACCGGGTGTTGTAAATACCAAGGAGCAAAAGAAGTGAGTAAAGATATGCCATATATAGGTCCCTAAATAATTAAAGTGTTGGGAATGGTTACATATCAGATAACATTACATATTGCCTCTAAAAATATATTGTATGTATTCTGTCAATGCCATCATTGCTATTATATATATGATATTTGATTTTCTTATTAATTAAAAACATACACTATAGACCGGCAAGTATATCATAATCTTATAATTCATATATGTAAAATAAAACCAAATAAGTTTGTCAATACTATGAATTGCTTGATTTTTTAAAATACTAGTTAAATTTTTTCAGGTACAAACTGCCGGAATCCATGCTTCAAGCTTGTCAGAAAAGTCTCAGATGTGCTGATGTAATAGGTGTGGTCCATGATGTATCAAACCGGTGGACAAAGAATTATTTAAATACAGATGTGGTTAAAATAGTTGAAATGGTGAAAGAAATTCCTAGCTTCTTAATTCTTAACAAGGTTTGTACACTTTTCTTTTGATAATTCCTCATAGTAATTGTGTAAGTAAATCTGATATTTTATGTACAATAAGTTTGTTTGAAAATGAGAAAATTGTAATTATATTTTAAATTCCGCAACTAATATTTAAGTGTTTTAAAATAATAATTAATATATGTTTTTTTCTCTTTACAGGTTGATGTTTTAAAGTCTAAAGCACAGTTATTAACAATCATTAGAAATCTTACTAATGGTATAATTGCTGGTAACCCTATACCAAATACAGATAAAAAAAGTAAAATAGAAAAAGGTTATAGTTATTTTTCTGATGTTTTCTTGGTTTCTGCCATGAATGGTGATGGTGTTGGGGATATTAAGGTGCAATTTAATCATAATTTTTTTTATACAATACAAACTATAACTTTGTTTATTATGTGAAAGAGGGGAATATTATTTGGTCTAATTTAATTGGTTAATTGTTAGGTAGAAGAACAACAATTTTTTCTAAATATAAAGTAAAATCTGCTAATTTAATTAAATTTGGAGCTTATAATCATAAAATATTCATTTGTAGTATTTAATACTGTTACTGAGACAGTGGATTTGCCACTGACCAATTCATCTCCTCCTTCCCACATGTGGAATGACAGTCAAGCACTATCCAGTTGAAATTTAAAAATATTGAGAGTCCAGAATTTATATCTTAATGTTAGGGAAAGTGAAATTGCAAATGTTTAAAAGATTTATTACTTATATAATTGGATGTAGTTTAAGTGGTGTTACAAATGATTAATTTAAATGTAATAACAATTATAACTAATTGAGAAATATTTTTTAGCAATACTTGATCAACAATGCAAAAGTCCGGACATTACAATATTCTCCAACTGAATGGTCTGATCAGACTCCTGAGAGGTTAATAGAGGAAGCGGTTAGAGCGAAATTTCTAGATTTTCTAGCAAATGAAATACCATACAATTTGAAGATCCGTTTGGAGTATTACGATGAGATAGAGGAGGAAGACAGGATTGTATGTTCAGTATCTGTGGAATGCCCTTCGGAGAGATTGGCTAGATTGATAAGCGGTGCGGGCGGAGGGAGGCTCCAACAGATCAAGTCGCACGTCAGAAATGATCTCATGGAAATGTTTAAAAAAACTGTCCTCATAGATCTTAAGCTGCACGTTAAAAGTAAACCGGAACTTGAGAATGTTGTATAGGCACTGTTGATAGTTTTTTAATAAATTTAGTTACGATTTGTCGTTTTAATTTTCATTGATAGTTTTAACGTAGCTATCAATTGTTTCCTATCGATATATGTACGTTCACTTATTTGCGAAAATTAATTATATTTTATAAATAAAATTATTAGAAACGTCTTCAGATAGATCTGTGTCTTGTACACAGATCTTTCTGATTTTTAGTTCAAACCTCTAATGTTGACAATACTATAATGTCATATTCAGCATTATTTTAAATTCAAGATGGTGGCTTCTATAAAATGAAAAACTAAATGTTTTCTCATGAACCAACTCATGATATTGTTAAAAAAATTACTGTAAAATGTAGTACACTATAAAATAATAGATCTAATATGCCCACTCACAAATAATAAAAACTTAAAAATGAAATTAGTAGGTAAATATTTTTTTACATTAAAATTATAATGAAATACATTACCACTAGATTTGACACGAAACCAAATCTTTAATAAATTAACTATTTGAAAATTGCTTAATATCTCAATAAAGGTACGACTTCTGCTCGTGTCAGTCATCATTGAATTTTTCATTTTGCATTATTTGACTTTTAATTCAAGCATTAGCTCAACATAGCTTTCATGTTAATAACATAAACATACGATCTTTCTAAGTTATTTTACTTTATTATTATTGAATTTAGGGCCAGGAAAAAACAAACATTCCTTAAAAGAGACAGCCACCTAGTTGATTCATATTACACATGTTTATGTTATATGAGCAATTAAACAAATCCTATATATTTTTATGGTACTAACTTTTTAAA
Source organism: Danaus plexippus (assembly GCF_018135715.1). Lineage (NCBI taxonomy): Eukaryota > Metazoa > Arthropoda > Insecta > Lepidoptera > Nymphalidae > Danaus > Danaus plexippus. The sequence goes on along the minus strand of NC_083544.1, from coordinate 6,268,723 downwards.
ACACTGGCAACACATTTCAACCGCTACAATTCGTAGATGTAGTTATAATCACATTTTGACGTTAATCTTGAAGTAACTTTAGTATTAAAGGGAAACATTAAATACCATAAGCATGACCCAAACATTGATAGGGATAAGAGAAAGGCACTTAAGAAACGACTGTAGGGTATCAATATACTGGCCCGCGTTTATCGAGAATCCTTAAAACAATACTCGGTTCAAACAAAGAGCTTTGTAACGTAGATGTAAACAGGTCGAAGAAAGGCAATATCTACTGGCTTCAATTTTTTTTTCTAACATTATATACTTTTGAAGACTTTGGGTATATTATTTCAAGTACCTAATTTACTTGTTATGGGCATTGAGACGATTATAAACTCGCCTTATTCAATCAAATTTGTACCTACATGTTCACATTATTGCATAATAAGATGCATCTGTTTATTGTCAAGATAAAGTATTTGAGGATAACAATAACAGTAAGAGAAAATTTAATATCGCATCTAAAGGTTGATATTATTCAAATTCGAGTAGATTTTACATAAAGTGAGACCTAGCTCAAGTTTAGTTTCGGCAATTCAATACTATGAAGTTCATCTTATTATACTTAATAAGTAAATGCGTTGAATCGTAGCGGTTCAAACCGGATCTACAGAAGCTTTTAAACACTTCAACCAATCCTGGCGTACCCACTTCAAAGTATTACTAACATTCGTGAATGAGGTTTCAGCAAATTCGAGTATTAAAAGTTCATACGTTAGTAGGTAGTTCATATAATTTAATACCCATGAATGAAACGAACATATGTATAAAGATATTTCAAAAACTAATGTTTAATCCTGAAATTTGAATAGGTAGGTAAACATTATATACCTTTTATATACAACAGAATCGGCACTTTCAAAAGCGAAGCCAATTTGTACTCATATGCAGCCAGTAAGCCGTGCCAACTTTCTGTGCATTTAGCAAGCCGTTAAAACCCTCCTTCATAACACTGATAAGCACCAACCAAAGGATAAACCATCTGTTTATGCAGATTGCTAACTTCTTTTAGTACCTAATTTTATGCTTAAAATTTTGAAAATATAATAATATTTAGAAAAAAAATATACCCTTAGGAGAAATTAATATTAAATAATGAATAGCCAGCTACTCATTGTAGTAATAAAAATATATAAAGATTTTATTAAAATGTGTTTGAAACATAGTAGTAGGTATATGGAATTGTTTATTGATCTAATTCAGGAAATATCACAACAAGCAAAAATTAAACACAGCAAGGACAGTTTAACAGGCACAAATATTGAACTCTAGATGTACGTTAAATAATCGTACCTATAACTATTTTGTTAGATATTTTAATAACATTTTTCGACGTATTAAACTCTTTTGAAATTGGCAAAAAGCGAAAACGGCAACAAGTAATAGTTGTATTTCAACGTCTAATTACAGTTTGTCCCTCAGTACTCATGTTAGGGATTTGATCTTACAACTTATTGATATAATTATTGTTTTCAAACTGCCACAACACGATTTTTCGTTTAGGGAATTTCCCTTTTGATTACTCAGTTACTTAAAATTATCCAATTTACTGATAAAAATGATATCACTTACAATGTATTAAACTTACTACTTCATAAGTTTATAAAATCCTCGTAATAAAACAATAAAAGAATCGTTTTCTTATTTTTCTATTAGATTTGATATATTATGTATTTATAGTAAGAAAAAATAAATTTATGCCAATTACAACATGATATTAAAAATAATTATAATAATAGAAATAAAACTATCTAATGTTTTTCGGATTCTCATCTCGTCGCTGCAAATTAACTGAAATGTAGAAGTATGTAGTTAAAAATAATAATAAACGCGTAGTAAATCCGAAAAATATTAGTTTTATAATAACAATAATAATAAATTTCTGTACGAAAATGTGAAGATAATCTTGTTCTGAATTCCGAATTTCTAAGTGTCTGAAGTCAACGAATGATGAGTTAATGTATGGAATGTCAAAAACATTAAACTAACACAGCGACGTCTTCCAATGTACCATCTATTTTCTTCTTTCTTTTTAAAAACTTGGTTACAGTTAAACGTATTTCTTCTAAAATTAATATAAATTATTATTATATAAACAATAGGTATTGAGTTTGGCTATACTTCAACGGGTCTGTATACCTATTAAGTCAAAATCCTTATTCCAGAGACAGAATAAGACATTGTCCAGTGATCTGTCAGATCGCAGACGGCTGCAATCTATCAAGTTACCGAAATCAATTAACCGAAATCCGCACAGTTTACTATAATAAATGACTTTATAGTTCTTTGTTCTAAAACTATTCATCTGATTTTCTTACGTTCGTTATACATATATTGCTTTTAACGAAATTTGTCTACACAAACTGTATTTCGTATTATTTTGAATCTTTGAAATTAAATACAGCCACATGCTTGTATTTGATGTTAATTTTAGTTTTTTGACCCAATTATTAGTTTTCAAATCGCCTTATTAGAAATCCCAGTCAGGTGTTAGTTATTAATTTCCTAGGTTACATTCTATCGTATGGTTTTTTTAACCATCTAACAACCTGAGAAGTGATTGTCCCGTGAAATATTTTTTTTTAGTAAAATATTTCAATAATAAACTACTTTGTGAATTTTTACACAAGAAGTAAGCTTTCTTGTTTTATAGTTTATGCAAATTAAATTCGTAATTAAGTTATGATAGCTCTCTATTATTATATTTAAAAGGTTTATTTCTATGAGACTCAAGTCAAGACTCACAGGGAAACCTGCTTAATTAAAATATTTGACTTAGCAATTTCATAGAAGTAATAATATTTACTGATATTGAAATGTTCTATGTTTAGATAAAGTTTAATCTCATATTTTTTTTCTAGATAATATATTATACGCAAAATATATGTATAATATAATGTAAATAGTACCAATTTTTAAGAAACATCTTTTATACGAAGAACGTAATTTTAAGATGTCATTTATCTAAAGTTCAATAATCTAAAGCTGAAATACCGAGGAGTATGTACATATGGTCGGTATAGAAGCATAAAACATGAGGCATTTTTAAGGCATATGCGCCTAAAGAACCTGTTAATAATAACCGTTTTCACCTTTACCAAAATCTATAAAAGTTAACTGGGTAAAAAAATTTAAGTCTGAATAAATGCTTAAGAACAATCTAAGCGTGTGTCCACGGTTAGTGAGCATAAGTACTTGTTTTTAGTGTCAAGGCTTTAGTTGCTTAGTTCTTGTTCATTATGATAGCGCAATTAACAACAGTAGTTTCATTTTCTCTTATTTTTCTTAGTTTCTACAGTTAACGTTTACTTTACATTTCTTTAACTCGTTTCAAAATTTTTAAATTTTATAAAATATATTACTTTTTCATTATTATTGACAAGTGACCTGGACGTACGAATTTCGTTTTTCTTTATGAAATTCGCTAAGGAATTCTTAAATAATATTCTCAGTATAATTTAGTTACTCCATACTATTTTAAACTTTACTATATAAAAAAGAGAATGTGAGTCACTTTAAAAAGAAATATTATTATGAGAAACGTTTATTGCTTACTACTGCATCAAACGAATAAGACGATAAAGCTATACCCTACTGATAAATAGTTTCACTGCATTCAATGGGAATATTTTTTTTTGTATATTAAAATCTAATTCGGATCTGGTCTTGACGAGCTAGCAAAATTTTAAGATTTTAATAATTGACAAATTAATAAAAAAAAAGCGTTTGAAGTCAAAGGACTTTACAAAAGTATTTTTAGTTATTGAATATAAATTACACTAGTATGTTCGGATTACTACGCGTTATTTAAACTATGTAGTTTAAAAATAATTAACTCCCGACGTTTCGGTTACTTTGCAGCAACCGTGAACACGGGCAGACGAGATGAGAATGTCTCATATCGTCTGCTCTTTGTATGCAGTTTAAAAAATAATAAAATAGTAATTAGTAATCCGAAAATATTAGTTTAATTTAAATCAATACTCGCTAAAGACTTAGATCAAATTTTTTGTTATATCTTTTTAAAATTTGAATGAACCCCTTTTTATTTTCCAAATTATGTTATGTACCGAACGTAAAAGATGGAGGCAGCTGCCATCTATCAGGACCCGAGATCAATTTACTGAAATCCGAGCGGGTTACTGTAATTAATGAACTTCACATTCTCTTAAATTTGGTTCGCTTCATTCTAAAACATTTGATTGATGTCTTTTGAACAAATTCTAAAAGTCGCAATAAATATTATAACATTCAAGTTATTTCAAATTATAATTCGTATGATATTCTAATCTGATATTGAAAACTGTTTTCGTCCGTTTCATATCCTAAATATGTATTAAGGATAATCAATGATATTAATTTTTTTTTAAACGTTTTGGTTAAAGTGATATAAACTCTCAAAATATAGTCGTAGAAATGTCTGCATTAGGATTTATTAAAATAAATGGCTGCGTCATAAAAGAGCTCGAGATATATTATCGTCTTGTTTGTGATGGTGTCCTTTGGATATAATTTAAGTGTAAGTTATGCGTTGTGGTCTGAGTCTTATGATGCAAAAACACCTCTGAAACAGAACTTTGATTTCAAATTCTAATTTTACGACTCCCGTTTGCATATCGTAACTGCTGTGTAATAGAAAGGCACTTGAATGTCGCTGTATCTGCCTCCACCACGAGTGGAGTGATAATTTAAATGAAAAATGGCAAATTTAACTGTTTTGTAAACATTATCGTAAATAATGTTATTTTGAATGAATTCTGTGTGATCTTTGCATAAAGATATTAATGTCTATGTGTATATTTTTTCATCTCGTGCAAAACTCCTTATTCCGACGTCGCTTATCATTGAATTAAATGAATGTTATGAAATAATATTTTGTGAAACCAAATGTTTTTAACTTTAACATACATTGAATCTCAACTATGGGATTAATTCAACAGATCAGATATAAATAGATGCAGTGTTTGTGTTTGTATATGGGCTTGCTTTACCAGGAATAGACCAATATCACAGATATCAAAGACAGACACAATACCAGAGATGATGTTTAATTGTATCATAGTTTATAGTAGGACAATAATTTTATTTTATAATTTAAATAAAATAACTACATTTCTAAACAAAAGAAAATAAAATCTGAATCGAATAAAATTAAATGTAAATATATTTTAATATTTAAAACCATTTTTGAATCGCTATTGATATAACTCGTTAGGATGTAAAACTTCTGAGAAAGCTACCACTCAGTCCCAGGTCTGAAGTCAGTTTTATTATGGTCTTCGTACTAATATTAGTCAACTCCAGAGATGTGAAAACATCATGACGTGTGAGATAAACACGTATAAATCTATTTTAGTCTTCCAAACATAATATAAAAGTTAGAAATTTAAAATTATATTTATACTTTTATCTACTAGAAACCCTTGAATTATTTAGAAAATAGTTCTTTTTTAATTCTTATAATGATAAAGATTTTATGTATGGATATTTTTATCTGTGTCCATAAACTTATTATGCACTTTAGGAAAACTGCTGTTGACAACCTTTTATAACTTTTTTTTATTAAGTGTTTATAATTGTGTATGATATTGCAGTAATAAAAAAGGCGTTTGAATTAAAATTAATTATATAAATAGAATAATTATATGTACTTAAATTGAGTATAAATGTCTTTTATAAGATTTGATAAGTAATATAGTTGTTAATAGAAGTTTTCATGACGTGTCTTCTATTTCCGGGCCGACTTTAGGCGGATGGATCGTAAAAAGTCTTTGTGATGTATATAGAATGAAAAAGAAATCATCATAGCGTGAAGGAATAAAAAAAGATAAAGCATAGATGATGTGAAAACTTACGAAATAACCATACAATCATACTGTATGGCCTTGAATAGAAAACTTTGGCAACAGAGCACCCTGTATGTAAAAAATATTTTTTTTTCCCCTACTACACTTATTTAATTATTTGTTAATATTAACGATGTATATATTAATTTTTTAAACTTTGAAATAAGGACATATAATCTATTCAGTGCCAATATTTAAAAAAGATATATTTATACTAAGTATAAAAGAACAGGTACAATTGTATTCAGTAAATAAAAAGAGCGATTGCAGTTGTGTGGTCCAGTGTTTTCGTCAAAAAGTGCTAAGATGATGTTCGAAGATCTTCATATCTGGCGTTGATTAGAGAAACAACGAAGAGGGTAGCAGTCACCGTCACCCGTCGCCGTTGTTCTGCCACCAGTTATAGACAGTCGATAGGGAGAATAGGTACACCCCTGTTACCTAAGAGCAGGGACTTAGATTTAGTGCTCTCTCACATTATAACACACCTCCCTCTCCCTCTCAAGGCAGGGAGGAGACCCCCCGGCCCGTCGTCCATAATGGGCAAAAGTATCGCCACTCGATTCGAGGAGCTCTTAGATTTCCTCGCAGAAAAGCCCCAAGCCTATATAAAGCTTATACCGATCCATGTAAGCCATTAAGAACGGCTACATTTGATACGGATAGCCCGGCTTCACCGAGCTGCACACTGCCCCGCATTCCCTCCGATATGGAATGCTCCGAATATGAATCGTCGTGGGAGACTTACTTAATATTATTAACTTACTTGATATTTCTAGTTTACTAAATAATAAAAACATCAATTACTTGTTAGTCAGTCACGGCGGTAGGAATCAAGGTCTTTACGGTCACTCCAGCCGACCACCTAGACCCGTCCGCGACTTTACTTTAAAATAACATAGAATACCACACCTACGCCGTTGCGGAGGAGAGGAGGCTGACTGTAGTCATCAAGGTCCTCTCCACGGAGATACCTGTTGGAATTATTTAGGAGGATCTTCAGTCCCAAATTCTACCGGTGTTGGAAGTACACGGTGCAAGTGCATGCACAGACCAATAAGCAAGAAAATATTCGACATGATTCTAGTGCACCTGTCCCTTACCCTGGAAGGTAAGAAAGTTTTTAACTTAGCATCCGTTTGCCGTCTATCAGGTTTAGAAATAGAGGCTCTGAGAAGCCGCGCCACCCCAAGGCAATGCCACCGATGCTAACTATACGGCCACTCGCAACGGTTCTGTTACGCAAGACGCTCGCCCCAGTTCTGTTACGTGCCTAGATGACCATGCAACGTCAGACTGTTGGAGGGTCTTGCCTACGGAGGAGCCACCCAGCTACCTTTTGTGCGGCCAGTAGGATCATCCCGTGAATTTTCTCTAAGTGTCACTCTGGGCGAAAGTTGGGTGACATCCCAATACCTAAAGCCCGGGAGCCAGCTCCCGTCCCTGCTACTCCCTGTAACTAACGCCTGGCAAAGACCTAGCATTAAAAAGGAACCGATAGCCCCTCACGCCCCCCAGGCTCCTAAGGCACCAGAGGCCTCTAAAGCACCTCAGGCCCCTAAGGCCATTCAGGACCCTCAAGCATAAGCGCAACCACCGGCAATTGGCCTAGCAGCTGACTCGCTGCTACTCTGCCACTTCACGTGTCTCATACACCAAATATACACACACACCGCCTTCGCGCGCGAAGGCGAGGTCCATACACGTTGCTTAGGCTTTCTGCCGTCGGGGAACGTCATGCAATCCCATCACCGGATGCCATCTTCCCTTTTAACGACGGTCAACGTCCTGAGCTGAAGATCAGTCTCTTAGAGGCAACCTTGGGACGGGCGGATCCCCCGCGGGCCCTTCGGGCCCGATTTAAGCAGGTAGACCAAATCAGGCCACCCACCCCTCCTGGTGACGCTGTAAAAGCCAATACGGCTAACAGCTACAGTGAAGTCGAAACTAAAAAAAAAGTATTCAGTAAAAGTGTCACAAACATAATTTATTGGAGACTTATTTGTTTTGGCAGACATAAAATAGGGACAGGGAAATTAATTTCAGACTATATATGTATATAGAACCATATGATTGTTCCATTTGGTATTTTCTTATATTATATATAATATGTTAGATACATAGAAACGAGAAGCAACTTTGGCAGTTTTAAGTTTATAGGAATAGGCTATAGAATTATAACACTAATCAATATTTTACCTTTATTGTTTAGTAAATGTATAAATATACATACATACATACATAACATAATATAATAAGTAAAACATATATATATATATATATATGTTTTACTTCTATCAAAATTATTCACACATATTTTTACAATAAGCGAGTGCGGTTTCATGTTCCCAAGTCAAAATGGTTCCGCAATACTGTCTTCATACACGCCGCGCTAGCAAGTGACAGGTATTGTAAGCATGACGGAAAATGATACATACAAACGAAAAGTTGTCAATTCGTTGTAAAATTACCTCTAAAACGTCCAAAGCTTTAATAGACATATATTATAGATAGTACTAGTTTTTGTCCACGACTTCGTCTGCGTTAGTTTTAGAATTACAAATATATAGCTGACAGGATGAACTCTGTTCCTCCTTAAAAGCAGTAAATAAGAAGATTTAGAATTTTGTCAACTGTTTTTCTTTTTCAATCGGATGAAAAGTATCCTGTCATTTTCTTGGTTCTAATTTCCCCATGATATTTCAGCCAAATCCGTACACCAGTTCTTAAGTTATAAATAGTGTAACTAATACTACTTCCTTTTATATATAAAGATATAGTTGATGTTTTTAAGGATAATAGTGTGTATTTAAAATGTAAAAGGTAGTAAATATTCATTAATTGCTATGTTAAACTTAGGGCATAAACAATTTAGGTACGTATAAGGCGATTATGTTATTTAAATGAATTCAACTTTAAACGAAATTACTCTGCAGAGAGTTTAGAGCGGTATACATAAACTATGCATTATTGAAATAAGTAAATATATTACAGCAGCAATCCGAATATGCTAAAGCTTTCAACCACTCTTACAAAAATTGCTTCGGTACTTCAAAAATTCTCGCTATTTCCATGGGTACGGTTTAAACGAGTAAATATATCAATCGTACAACCAAATATGATGATGGTTTGCTACAAAATGTTTTAAATTTACATCATTTAATTAATATTTTTAATAGCTGAAATTCGTTATTTAATAGTTATGTTATATGAAAGTTTTTATGTTATTTTTAAAATTAAACTAAACTAATTTTAAACTGTAGTTTTTCTTTTCCTTTCACATAAATATTCATACATGCAATATGTATTCTCAGTGACGACCGCTTTAATTAATTCTGTCCCGTAGTTCTAATAAACAAGGCAACGTACACTACGTACATTAGAATGGATTAATTAGGATAATTATTTTCTTACAGTCACCAACAGAAACATATATTTTTATAAGATAATTTCAATACAAAATAATGATAATGAAAATTAAAGAGAAGTTTTTCGTTAAGATTTTAAATATTCACCACTTGTCCGCTTTACAGTGCAATAAAGAATACGTACAAATTAGAACCATTCGCTGAATATTTTAGGATATTGAATAATTACCGTTAGAATTTATTTCGCGTTCTGTAATGTACAGTCATCAATCACCGACGCCGTCATTGAGAATTCCTTTACTTAAGTTGTACGTAATCTGTATCTACTTTTAAATATAAATAATGACAACTAATAGTCCATCGAAAAGAGTATTGTACATAAGAGTATGAATAGAATGTTAAAATTAGGATCGGATAAAGTATTTCTATTTCAGAAATATTATTATTTTTTGATTTTCTAAATAAGAGTTTTTTTTAATCTGTTAAATTTAAAAAAATATCTGTTTAAATTATTACATATACAAATGGTTTGTATTTTATATAAATTAAATTATAATTATATTATATATATTTAATATATATAAAATACAAGCCATTTGTATTTATAATAATTTAAACAGTCTAAGAAATAATTTAACAAATGCTACGAACTCTATTATAATCTTTATATGATAAGGAAAATAAAGGATTTAAATATATTCAAATTTACTGAGACATTATTTTTAAAATAATTTTTTTCCAGATATTTCAGTGAAATTTTCTTTTTGATGTTATTAATCAGTCTCCGCTATAGAAATCAGTGTTTAATATACCATAAAAGATATACGATTGTTGCCATTCGTTTATGAGTCGTTCATTAATGAGCCCGTATACAGACGAAAGCCGTATTCCAGAGATGAAACAGGACATTGTCCGATTATCTGTGAGAGTAGTTGCAGTCTGTTAAACATGAAAATCAATTGGATAACTCAAGATTGAAGAATACTCGAATACATCATGGTATAGTTCTCTAAGCTGGTATTTTTAAATCCTTTTTCTGGGTGACTGGTTTAATGACATCTATATATATTTACTTAGATACCTTTAATTTTGAATCATTATAAGTTGTAAGACCTTATTTTCTTATCACATTTTTTTTATCAAGAACTTTTTCTGTTGAAATCAAATGCTTTATGTAAATCAAATTTATAAGTTTATTTTTAAAATTTAACTCAGCAAAATAGGTATTTTAATTATATTTCAACCAAACACAACTAACTCTTAAAAAACTTTAAATTATTGTTTCACTGAATATTATAGTAAAATTGAAAATAAATACATGAACTAAGCATTATGATATTTGTTTTTAAGACGCTTGTTCTCCGTAATGTTTATAAAAAGTGGTTTAATCAAGTCTGTAATAGTTGTTAAAGTAGGGAAGTTACTATAAAACTAGGATATAAAGCCACAGTCTCACTAATAAGGGTCTCTCAGGATATCTTTGTAATAGATATTCAAGATCCTTTTACCCTACATAAAGCTCGCATAGACTTGAGGGTTTAACGTATACGGACAACCAAAATAAATTGTACAGTACGGAAACTAGTTACTAAGCACCTATGTATAAGGATTATATTGTCAGTTATAATATGATTATGTTATCATGGCTGGCTTAAAGTAACAAAATATTTTTATAGGACTCTTAGGAATACAATGTATGTGTGATAAATTCATTTCGGGTTGTTTTTAGGATGTAGGTTTAAATCTACCAGAATTATTTTGAATGTTTTTATAAAGGCCATGACACTATTTTAAATGATTTGCTATTTTATTGTCGTGTATAACGAAATGTTTTTGTTAACAATATAATTAGAAGTATATATATTATTTCTACAACGAAATATATAAAAATATAAAAAAATAAATTAGTTTATCATCACTTATCAAACTCTACAAATGGTTATCAGTTTAATGTACATCGTAATGTATGGATCTAAGGTCATATCAAAAATATCTTTAATATCTAGAGAAAATATTGAATCGATTTATAAGAAACATTTTGGGTAAATTTCTGTATCGAATATGCATTTTCTTTAATTAAATATACATATGATATGTATATTTAAAGTCATAGCAATTATTTTAAAATTCACTTTGATTTTTTCGTATTAAGCGTTGAAGAAAGTGGCATCTGCAATCCATCACAGCCTTGGATCAATTCAAATCCGAGCGAGTTCCCGTTATTAATGAGAGCTAACTTCCCTTAAATTTGATTCGGGTTCATTCAACTGTATGATTTATGTTTTTTTTATAGAAATGTTGATTAATTAAAATTTTAGAATGATTTACATATTAAGAGCATGCTGGGTGTTTGTGTGTAATAAATTACTTGAAAAATATATTTATTTATTTCGTATTTTCTTAGTAGTTGTTAACTTTCTTTGCTTAAGTGAGTTAGAGCAAATAACTAGACGCTAAGTGATAATAAAAATCGTTACTTAAAAATGAACCTACATTTAATTAATGTATCAGAATATTTTTATTAGACGAGAGTCAAGAATTTAAAAAATTAATTTTAGAGTACTTACTAAAATCCGAAGCCGCTTTAAGGATAGAGAAAGGCTCGACGTTTGATTTTGTAGTCCTAGTGCCTTCTCACATAAAACCCATTGATCGTTCGTTTGTGGTTAATTCCCTTTGCGCTCTGGCTATTGAAAGACTAAACGCTTTACGTATGATTTCCAGAACCCTATCGTGACGAAACGAGTATTAACCCCTATCCAGGAGAAACTTACATTCCACCAGCAAATGCTTAGCAGTTCCAACTGCCTTTCCACAGATATAGCAAGTTTTTTCGGTACCTTTACCTCTTCTTACTAAATAACTCTGATCTGAAGAGTCATTTGGAACGCACAGAGATAAAATTAGCAATGCTGGCGACCAATCATGAATTAAGGTGCGCCATTTTAGTGCTAATGGAATGCAAAATAATTTAACGGTAAAAATCGCGTAATAATATACGAAATATCGTTTCATTTTAAATTTGTACTCGAAAACTTTTAGATATCATCATTAACAATGCATTAAAAAGTATGTTTCTATATTTTAATGGATAAAAAGAAATTAATAACTTTAAATACATTTTAAACGGAAGAATTTTAAATTTTAAAAAGAATGACCAGTTTTATAATTTATATGCATGTTCAATAAAAAAAGATGTTGTTCCTAAGTAATGGCACAATTATTAGAGTCAGTGGTTATTTATACAATTAAGATAATAAGCATAATGTTATCGGACGCAATTTTAACGATTACTCTGTCACAGGAGCTGACATTACAATGCTTGAAACAATTTCTTTTTTATGCTATGGCTTAATTCGCACTGGAATCGTGGATTATTTTGTCAATGTCAAAATCAAACATTGTCAGCAAAGGCTGGAGACACTAATTGTCTCAATCTAATTGTCAATATTATAATATTTGCCATTTTTAATCCTAACAAATACGAGTAAAAGTTAGTTTTTCTGGTTAGCATTTCTTAAGTTTATTTATTATATTTTTATTTATTTTAATAGTAGTTTCTAAATTGTCTGATGAGAAGAAGTCTTTTCTCTATAAAACAATAATAGCAATTGACCCTGTGGTTATAAAAATATGTTGACGAATAAGTATTAATGACATATCTTTTTTCCCCTCAATTTTATCACTTCAAAATAACGAGATCACATAATTTGAAAGAAAGCTATTTTTTTTAATTTTCATTAATAAATTTTAGCGATAAAATATTTATGTTACATTTAAGGCCTAATAAAACAGTTTTATCAAACTGTAATTAAAAAGACAAGTTTTTTTATCTTTGTACAATTTTCTTATAATGTATCTGTATTTTTATTGTATATTTGTAAGAATTTGTACAATTTTCTGATCAAAATCCATAGAGAATGTTGAAAATTTTTTACACTTAAAAAGGTTCATGAAGTTGATTAAGATAAAATGAAACAAGAAATTCATCATTACTTTTATAATCATTTAGTACATTAAGATACAGATTTTTTTAGAATATATTAAAGGGAATTTGTTTGAGGTGGTAGAGCCTAAGTGTTGTTAAATAACTATAGCTTAAACATGGGCTGATCAGAACGGGGAAGTACCAACATTTCACAGAAGGTCGGCGTGAAGAAGCCTTTAATGGCTGTTATTGGTCTTATGAGTGAGAGGACCGGTTGCCCTTTCCTATTCCCCACCCTTTCCTCTCTCTTTCCCACCATTAATGTCGGCAACGCATCCGCAACATCCCTTATGTTGCAGATGTCCATGGGCATTGTTTGCCACCTTTGATATAAAAATAATAATAATTTAAAGTATATATCTATTTTGTTTTTTTGCATAATAACTTTATTTTTTGTTTTCATTATTGCTTTACATTCATAATCACTACAATCATAATCACTAAATTTAATATAGGGATGTTTATTAACAGATAGTTTTACATTATTAAATGTCTAATTAGTCATTATATGCTACTAACATTACGGTGCCCCTAGAACCCTGAGTACATATTTACACTTACTACTTAAACACTGATAAATTTTAAGGTATTTCCTTCAAATGAATGTCTTACGTCGAAACTTTAAAATGCATACTCATACTAAACAGCACTATGCGGGTAATGTGAATAATATTTATATATTTATGAACTAAAGCAGTAAATATTCAACATAATAAAATGAAATAACACTATGTATATAATTAGTTTGGCGTTTATTCGAAATCTTGAATAAAAAATAAATTATTACAAGCCTACCAGTGTTACACATATATCAGTATCTTAATTACCAGCTATTAAAAAGTGAAAAATAGGCAATACCACAATTTTGGATAACAATTTAGTATAAAAAAGACTACAAACAGAATGAACTAAACAGAGGCACAGAGGCAATCTTCACAATGGTTTCAAAGGTATGATAATTATTTATTAATTTTGTGTAATACCTATTCTATATAGTTTTAAAATATGAATTATATATTTGTTTCAGACAAGCGTCGTGAGCGTATTATTAGTTATTTGTCTTATTGGTTCAGTCCAAATGTTGCCAACTGCTTCTGAATGTCGCAATAGAAGCTCGCAACCAATGAAAACGAACAATGCTAATAGTTTGTTGTCCGACGTTAATGTTGAAGTCATAAGCCTTCAAGACATTTTAAATTGTCCAGATATACTTACTTCTTAATAATTTCAACTTTGATTAAAAAGTAAGACGAAGTGCTATTGAAATGGTGTGCAAAGGTTTCTTGAATAAATAAATTATTGTATGTTAATACATTTTTATTATTCTCCAACATTATAAAACAAACTTCGAGTATAAACATTCCTCGTAAATTTACCCAAAGATACATTTTATGCTTATTTTTTTAAGAAATTAATTTCATATAAAACAGCATTTTCGGATGAGTGCTTTTAGTCTTCTCTAGATTATTTGGTACATTAAAATATTTATAAATACTAGATATTATAGTAAAGCTGCATAAAACATGACATCTTCAGTCTAGCCTTTGCAATTTCCTCACTAAGCAGAATATGAAACGGAGATAGTGTACGAAAGCTGTAACGTCTCCCAAATTAAAGATTAATACAGTTCACGAGAGGAAGTAAAATGAAACAAGTATAATAAAACATGTAAAAAGTTTTATTTGTTTAAAATAATATATAATGCATATAAAGCTGCTTTAGGATATATTAATTTAAGCTATTTTTTTTTAAACACAAGAAACTTGATTTTCAGCAGAGTATTTATCTTTTAGAATTGATTCACATTAAATGAATTCACTTACATTTAATACGTTTACATAACATTTTCGTAAATGTTATGTTTTATAAACACAAGAACAAATTAATAATATTTTTATTAATGGACATTGCGTTTATTATTCAGTTTGAACTCAATTAAAAAGCATTAAGTATTATAATACAAAAAGCGCTTTGTGGTCTTTCAGGATAAGTTAGGATGTTACAATGACAAATGTGCTGTTGAGCGGAAGAGTTGTCCCTATGCATTTGACAAAGTTTTAATATCTTCAACAATTATCTTCTACAAACTTTTATTGCTGTCTATTATTTTTGACCTTAACGTTGATTAGGGTTTTGTAATGAAGAATTGATGTGTGGAGGCGTTTGTCTTGAAATGTGTTGTTGAAAAAACTACTACTTTGTAGGGCAATTCAAACTAACATCATAACAAGATACTGGTATGCCACTAATTGTAGCAAAAAAAAATAACTGGTCCCATAAGGTATATAAAAAAATTGTGAATTAAATTAATTTTATTTTATTTAAAATTATTTATTCGAAGAAAGATGTAAAAGAAAAATGATTGTGTATTATTTAAGTTATGCAAAAAAATAAAAAGATGTGTGATGTGTGTGTGGCATCATTTCTATGCAAATGTATAAATTAAAATGTATAAATGTAAATATTTTTTTCTTACATTCGTTTGCAGATTATTATTTCAGTACTGTCCTCAATATGGTAAGTAATCGAGTAAGGGTAATGCAATTTACGCTACTGCTCATTGTAAATTACACTACGTAACACTCATTTACTCTCTTACGCCAAAGGTATTGAAAATTAAAGGGACATCAGCAGGACAACACCGTTGTATTGATATAATATCATATAACGAGTTATGTTGCTGACTCTGCAAAGGGAACACCTGGTCGTGGTAGCCAGCAGATTCCTTATGCCACACTAGAAATAGAATCCTATCCTAATATCGGGGAAACCATGTAGTCTTGTACATGTACCCATAAATAAGTTTCTCATAGTTTTCCTGGAACATCTGGCTAGCAGCGAAACACACCTTATATATCTCTCTAGTGATATATGTTTATTTATTTAATTAATATTTAGAATGCAATATATAGAAACCGATTTAATATCCGATATTTCAATTAATATACTACGAATTAACTTCGAATATACTTAAGTAGCTTACGACATTGCATTATTATAGTATATATTATTCTAATAATTGCCTTTTAATAAAACTCATACAACTGATATCGTTTCAGCAAAGCTATAAAATTATGTATTATATTAAAACAAAAGACGTATAAGGCGATTTGAGAAGAAGAAACGTTGATGAAATAAGGGTGAAAATAAGTGCTACAAGTCTAAGAACGAGGAATTTGTTAACTAATAATATGTTAAGAGGGTAAACAATTTTAAATGGCTAGCAAAATTTGTCACAAATATTGTGATTGTATCGGTTTAACAAATTATATGACCAACGAAATTATTAGAAGGTAATAAATTCATTTATGACAAGGGTTAGTCCTGGATCCTATGTAATTAAATTAGTGACAGAATTTCATTGCCAATGAGGCCGTCTATTTAAATCATTGCGATTATAGGTAAAGTAATTACATTTCAGAATATTTTTTCCATGGTTTTGAAGTGACGCTACCTTTTTTTACGATTGTAGAACCGTTTCTAATAAAGATTTATTTCTATTTTATCTTTAAAAAATATCTCATACTCTAGTTTAATTCGTTAGCTATATTCTTGGATTATGTCTCATATCTTTCAGTCCCATAAAATTATATCAGAATTGATTTAAGCAAACTAGAACCTCATCTCAAATGTTTGAAAAAATTGTGAACTATAACTAAAAACATAGCTTTATAGTTTCTAAATTTACATATATATGTAAATTAGATAATATTGTTATCCAGAGCTCGGGATTATTACAAATCGATCAAGTTATTCACGCTAATAATTATGTACATAGTTTATGTTATTCCATGTGTACAATATTGTGTATTAATATCGAATTTGGTGGTTAGTTTACGGGGCTATTAACACACACTAAAGGCATGCAATATGTAGATTACTATAAAAGAAATTTGTCGCAATAAATTATGCATAGACATCTTTATACACTTATAACATATTTTTTTTATATTTTAACAGTAACAAATATTCTATACGGCTGAAGCACTTAAGTTATAATAGGTCTTAGTGTCATATGTGGATGCGTTTTACGGAAAACCAAATTGTAATTAAATTTTTTAATGTCATAACCTACGCTTAACACTACATGATTGCCTTAATGTTAAGAATTACATCTCATTTTTTGTGAGGTATTAAAAATCTTCCGGCTTACACGACCAGGTTGGTTTCCCGGTGTCAGCAGTCTCACCTGTTATATGATATTTCAAATACACTACATTGTTGACCCAAAGACGTTATTTTTGTTTTCAATGTATGTATATTTCTCGTATCATGCAACTAATTACTTGAAAAGTGGGACATTTCGTTGTTGTTGTATTTTATGTTATACGTCATGTAGGTACATAACATTTTATCACGAATGATAATACTTTTAATTAACATCGAGTAAAAGGTTATACCTACTTATTGTTTTATTATCTAATACTGTTGGTAAACGTATAACTTGTAAATTTGCATACATAATTTAATTTGCCTGTATTACGGGTTTTATCTTTAAAATATACAAAAACAGTAATGTATTACAATATAATACCATGTTATAGCTACCTTTTGACTCACTAGATATTTTTTATCATTATTAGTCAAGAATTTGTTCATAAGTTTCATATTAATACAGGTCTTCTTTTTGTGGGTAGCTAGACTACTAGTCTGGCCCTATGTTGACTGTGGGAGGGGAGGTGGAGGGTAACAAATCAATTTTTTTCGGATTGGTGCAGATCTATCATCCACGTAGCTTCATCATGCACCATATTGGAATCTAACCTGTAAACAGAAAAAATCCGTAAATATTTATTTGATAATAGTTTTAACCTAAATTAAGTCTCTATTTATAATGTAAATAAGATGAAAGGGACATAATAATTAAGAATGTTTAACAATTTTATATGTTGAGTAATGAGAAATATTGAAATAGACATACATCTATCTGTTAAATATTTTTCAATGGCATGGACAAAAATAATACAAAAAACTTTTGTTATTATGTAACCAAAATAAAACCAATTTTCTTATATTGCCTACCTGTAAAAACTTATTTGTGGCAGTCGTAAAAATATGTTCGGCTAGTTTAGTTTGAACAACATTCGTTGGTAAGCTTTAAAATATTACTTTTATAGCAAAAGAATGAAGTCTCTTAAAATGTTATTATTCGGTTTTACTTTACTGTTGATAGAAATATAAAAATACTAATAAAAGTTTTTAATTTTCATCTAATATTGTGAAATTAAAAGAGAGATATAAGTATTAATGTAAATAAAAGTTTAATGAACTAACATGAATTAAATAAGACTTTAACAGGATCAGAAATATAATCAACACCGTAACTAGGCTACATGTAGTTTGTTCCCTATATTTACGATAACAAAATCCAAAAGATATAGCTTTCCACCGAAAGGATGATGGATTGGTTATGTGAGGATCTTAATCTACTAAAAACGACTAAACCACTAAATGATGCTACTTCTCAACTTCTAACAAGAGAGTGACGGGAATATCTGCCCACACTAACGCAACTCTATCAGAGCTACCTTATGTGTATCTATGGAATTCACACTAAATAAATGTTGTACTAAACATATGTACAACTACTTTCTTCCGCGATATCTTCATATCATAGTATATATATATCATATATAGTATATCAGATAAGGGATAAATAGATTGTAACATGTTTGAAATAAAAAGGTAAAAAATTGCATATTATATGCATTTCACTGTCTGTAATGGCCGCTAACTTTGAAAAATATCCAGCGATCGTAACAGTTCCTGTTGAAATAAAACCTTCATTATTACGATTGTTAGTAGGGAATCTTTAGATTTACTAAATTGAATATAAGGTTGACATTCATGCGCTGCATTCCTCAGCTGTATACATTTATGTATATTCACAATTTTTTAAGCTATGTAGGATAAACGAACGAACTATTTGTATAACTAGGGTATCTTTGGACATGCAGCTTCAAATCTAATGCAGAGGAACTTGGCGTCGCATATAGGAATAATTCTTTTATCATTCTGCAATAGAGTGAAATTGAGTGAGTGAAAGAAAAGAGTGAAATTTATATGAAAATAACGACGACAAACCGTCATATATTTTCCAATGATTATCCAGCCTCGCAGATGAATTATTTATTATACCACAGCTCTTAAGGACCTTCTTTCGCAAATTAATTTATCCGTATAAAAAGTTTTTATCAAAAACATTCAAGAGACTTTAAAAGGGCTAATATTATATTACTTATTAAATTAAGGAAGAGTAACGCTTAAATAACATTCCCTATATCACAAGGACTTTTTATTAAGTCCCATTTAATTCTATTAAAGGGCCTCAGGTTGGTAGACTTAAAAGGGTATTTCAATATCTATTACCGTGACCTTTATACTATACGCTTCATTTCGGATTCATAAAGACTCAAGTTAATACGAAAAATATACTTTCTTTGGTTTTGATCTGAGTTTCGAGGAATTATTATATTATTTTTGTTATTTAATATAACTTCGTTAATAATAATTTAACTAAATAAAATATTCAGATACAAGAAATTAAAGTGTTTATATTTTATTTAAAAAATGTTATGGCTCGTGTCTGATGTATGTCATTCTAGTGATTACTTAAAGAAGTTACGTGACTAATGAAGTAACTTGTGACACGGGTCGGGTCCTGGGATCGACGTAATCAAATTAACTAGGAAAGTTCAGTTCAATTTGGAATTTGTTAAGCAAATCTTTATGTTATTTGGCAGCGGTCAAATAGCCACTAAAACATCAGTTAAAGTAAAAACTGTTAAATTTAAACTAAAATCCTACAAAGTGTAAATTCCAGAGAAAGACTATTTATAATGGTATAAATACCATTATAAACTTCGACGCTGTGGATTTAAAATTCCACAGCGTCGAAGTTTACAATTACGAGTGGGTATTGAAGTAAACTTTACCATTTTACTACTATAAACAAACAAAAAAACAATTATTACGTACAGTAATTTATCAGACTGACATAAAGTTATGTACAAATTGTAGTAAGCATCGAAATTCGGTTTTTATAATATGAAACGAAACTTCTTAGCATTCCTTGAATTGACCGTGCGAGTGCCAGGTCCATCGCGTTGCATAGAGAGGAGCTCTAAGAGTGCCTGGGATTTATGATCCGGGTGTAGATGTAAGGGGTCCCTATCTAACGCGCGTTAAACGCTCACATAGACCTTTCAGCTCCTCAGTCTACCTACAAGGGTTGCCTTCGATTATGTTCTAAGAATAAATTGATGTTTGTTCTAGACAGGCCCAAGCCTTAGTCTATTCTCAGTGAATTCGTTAGTGAGATCATAATACTTATTGACCTTGATATAAACAAAGTCAAGGTTAGTCTCGAAACGAAGATATAATATATAAAATTTACCAACAAACATATATTTTCAATACCGTTTGTGTCTTTGATTCTCAGTAGTAGGGTTTTAACTTATTTTACTTTTTCTTTGATATTACTCGTAGGACCAAATGTATATTTTTTAGACATATGATATATGCATAAATCGGGAAAATTCTAAGTATCTGTTGAAATTATGAACAGCTTTTGGTATATTTATTTTATGTTTTAAAATTAATTTAGACAAATAAACATTTAAATACCTATAATGTTTTTATTCCATCGTTTATGTAAACGAAATCGCAATTAGCTTAAGTCAATAAAGAAAGTGATTACTGTTGTAAATAATGTTGTTTATTTAGGATTTTTTGTCGTGTAATAAATAAGTTTGAAATTTCAGTTTAATATCGCGAATAAATATTATTCATAAGTTATGAGATATGTTCGCAGTACTGATATGTAAAAATGGCCTGAAATAAAGCTTGGTTTTGAGTTTCTTTTTTTTTTGTAACTCCTGTTGGCTGTATCATTATCACGCAGATTCCAAAGCTTTCTTCTTATCAATCACTTCGTTTTTTATCACAAGTGAAATTCACTTTACCATTGTATTTTACTTACTTCACTCAATATAAAAAGGTACACCAATACTCTTCTTCAGAACAACCAATCTGATTTACTATTGAATCTTCAGTTACTTTGACTGATCTTTTACCGTCTTAAATTCCCAGCTGACAATGAACTCACTCGAGGGTTGTTTAAGTTATAAGGCGATTGCTAAAAAACATTACCTTCTGAATATATATATAAGAATTTTTAAATATGATTGTTTCATTAATGTAACACTCAATAATTTAAAAGCCACATGTTTGGCAGAAGGTACTGTGGTTTAACCAAATATATGCATAGTTGTAATGCATATATGAGTTAGGAGGTAGTTAAAAATATCAATGTAGTGGTAGGCGTTATTCTATTAGAATTTGAATTATTAAATATATTTATACAAAAATTGTGAACATAGTGATATTAAAATACTATGCATTTGTTGCAAAATAACGCTATACCTACAGGTGTTATCCTTGTAAAGTTTATTACGTGAATGCTTCACAGATTAAGACTTATAAAGTATGAAGAATACTAGGAGTAAAACACAGATCACTTGGTTAGAACTAATTAAACCATTCAGTTTTTCAACGCTCGGAAATTGTTACACTACGAGTATTTTAGAACATACAAATTTAAGTTGGGGTTCACAGTGGTAGCAGTAGTTATAGTTAATCTTTTTTATTATTATACAACATCCACCAGAACATTTCCTCTATTATTTGCGTGACTAATGAAGTAACTTCTGATGTGGGTTCAAGTAGAGAAATTAATAAGAAACTTTACATTACTCGAGAGTTCCCAAACCAAGCCCTGTGATTTGGTAGAATTAACGGTCAATTTAATTAATTTAAATCTAACTTATTATCTTCGCAACTATTTGTTACCCATTAATTTTTACACTTTTTTTTAAGTACATAAACACAGAAGATTGCAGAACGTTGACATTAATTGTAACATATTTTTAGTTTTGAATCATAAACAGAAAGAAAATTAAAATAAATTCTCATCTTAAAAGCAATAGTTAAAACCTCATTCAATATGACAAATAAATAAAATGGGTTATCTTAGAATGAATGACAATTATTGCCTGGTATTTAATTTTAATATTTACACGCTGGTTTTAAAGTTACATACATTTGCAATGTACTTAAAATAGAATAGCGTTTCTCACTAGTTGTTCGTGTTTTAACTCGATTGTTTAAATTTGGTCTATTGCTTGGATATATATTGATATAATAGTTGTAATGAATTTCAGATGGATATAGTAACTTTTAGTATGCAAGTGTAAGTTGTTTTGGTAAAAATACTTCACATTGATTATCATTTCTGATTAAACTTCTCTGACATGTTTCCATTCCATTTCCAGAGTGAAGGGCTTTAACAGGATCGAAGATCGCTTTAGATTTCGGGTTCGCTTTTAATTTGTCTTACCCTTCAAATGTGTATTTGCTCAATGTTGCTTATCCAAATATTTACATACTAAACCATAGCTTAGGAAACTTATTTAAATTATCATTCAACGAATTGTCTGTAAAATTATAGCATTATTTTTTTGTAATAAATAAATGAGAATTATAAGAAAGTCTCAAAGCTAATGGTTAAATTTTTTAATTAAAATTTTTTTTTTTTTGGTTGTTTATTATGAGAATTTCTGACCTGTTTATTGAACTTTTTATGTAAGATAATAAATCGTACTATATAAAATTTTTTATACTCCAACTTCAATAAATATGCTTATAATATGAAAAATTTTATAAAAAGTCAAAAGTTGAATAAAAATTTCTGCTAGTCTTTAGAGCAATGAAAATTAACTAAACGGCTTTTTGATGATTATTAATATCTTTATGAGTAATAGTTATGTAATACAGTCAGGTTTAGATAATGAGATTATGTTTTTTTTATCTGTAACTTTATATATTATGATATAATAGTAATATATACTTAAAAAGTTAATTGTTTACGACTAGAGAATTTTAAAAGTTGAGACTTATATTCAAAAAATTTGGATAATCAATTATAGTATGATCTCGAAGGCATCTTGTTTATCTCATTGGAAGATACTAGTAAAAGATCATCCCGGTAAAGCTTCAACTTCAGGATAAACTATTTATCGAATTCAATGAAGAGGCTTAGCCTAAGCTGAGTTTTTTATAACTTTTACTGAAAGTTATTTTTACCATATCTTTTTTTTCTTCAAGTCCAACTGTTCAAGGTATAGATTTAATTGGAGTAATGTATCTAAGATTTTTGCATGTACACGTTTCAATTAAACTGAGTTTTTCGGATATTATGAAGTCAGCAGTGTGTAAACACAAAATGGATAAATCAAGCCATTACATTCAGTTTGACAAACCACAGATCTCTGACACTCACACTCACTTGTGCAAGTTACATACCGAGATAAATTCGCACGGCTATTAAAATTAAGGCACATCCTAATAACAATCGAAAGATTGGCATGGGCAATTATCATACATATGGGATTCTCTCATCAAAAATATAAAATCGAGACACAGCGCATTCTACATACATTCAGAGCAGTACGCTAGAAAATAAAAAAGTCATTGGCGGTGGATGATTAATAACGAGACTAACTGACTTAAACATTTACCTCGTCTGAACATGATCGCGGTTGCTGAAAAGTAATCGAAACGTTGGGAACATATAGAAAGAAAATGATAAGAAACGCGTAGTATCCGGAAAAAAATGTTTTATTTAACTGGACGTTTTAAAAAAAACATGGTAAACACAAAAATTCATGGTTAGAAGTTACAAAAAAAGCAAGCAAAAACGTCAATAAATTAACACAAAACACTTAACACCAGGATTTTTTCAGCCAATATTGAGGGTGGCCAGCACAGGCGATTTATCATAATATATGGAACGACTGACTAATCCAAGAAAGTTCGTTAGTCTTAAAAATACCGAAACTAATTTAAGTATAGGAAATATAAAATATATTATTTCGAAAAAAAAAGGTTCTAACCTTATTATTTCTAATTTGATCTTTTTTAACAAGATTATTAGTAAGTTCAAATATAATAATTGAATAGATTGATTCAATTTAAACAAATTTAAACTATTATTTCTTATTCATAATATCCTAAAATGTACTTGGTCATTTATAGGAATCAATGCAAGCTTTGTTGAAATTTTCTTATGTAACACAATACAGTTTCCGTTTTTGTGTTTGCTTGTACGATAACTATGTCTCCTTGTAACTATAGTTTCATTGTTAATGTCCAATGCTTTTCAAATTTGACACTAGAAGATACAAATACTGACAATATAAAAACTGGTATTATAAGCGTTAGTCATTATTATTATGTTATAATATACAAATTTTATCTATTCAATCTTATCTAAGGCCAAAAAACAGGTAGGTCAAACAAATTGTTGTAATACGGATATTGCCAATGTTTAAAGTTGAGGAGGGATTCAGAAATAACGTTTCAGATGCATTCATATTTTATTTCTTAAATATAAGTATCAAAAAAACTTAAGTCCTCAAACGTTCCAATTACTTTTAGATTCCTTTGTAACCAAAAATTAACATTATTTGTCAAATATTATAATACTATGTAAACAGACGTTAGCTGCGACGTATTTCTTTTTTTTTTCGTCCGGGATTTTCTTTTTCCTTTCGTAAGGAATAAAAAGCTTTTTCTTACGACATTAAACTATATAACAAATGGAATTAGGTATTTCAGTCATGTTTGTCGAGAATAAGAGCGTAAGTATTTTATGGTAGCGTATTTTACATGCTACGCAAAGGTTGTTATCTCCCTGTTTAATAATATATCATTCTAAAATTTTTACATTCACAATTTTTTTTTCAGACTTTTAGTAATGTTGTTTATTTTTTTAACATATATTTTTTAATGCTGCAAAATTTTAGATTTTTTTAAAATAAATGTGAATTTGTAATTGATACATATCACATATATATTTCTATTTTAAGATCTAAAGTCCACTGTCATGTTATAAGACAAACTTTTAAATTTTTATAATTATTCTAGGTACATTTCCTTCTCGTGATTCAAATCAATGGTAAGACAGTCTGTAAATAACACTACATCAACATGGAGTATAAACAAATGTTATTAAAAAATTAAGAAACTTGAAATTTATTTTTAATAAAATATATTTTCTTATATCAGAAAATGTTTAAAAATTATCATAATAGTTATTGTATTGTATGTTTGAAAATATGATTACTATTGGACCTTTCTTCAATATAAGATACATATCTAGGTACATATACTGGTATATATACGTAGGGTATTTATAACTAAACAAGCCACGCAGTTGTTTGTGTCCTATTAAGTGTTTAAAGTTTTGGGAATATTTTTAACTTCAGATTTGAAGTTTAATATTGCTGATGTCCAAAATACTGTGAATCTTTTAAGTAAAACCTACAAGAGATGTGTGCCATACAGATCTTTTATCTTTTGATTAAAATGCCCGATACTATTCTTCATTCAGACGAAACTCTAAAAGATGTTTCTGAAGTTAAGGATTAAAAAATTCTGTCATTCATTCAAAGCTTCACAACGAAATCTAGTTACTAGATGATCTTTCCATATCTGCCTCGCTTACTATCGCTTTAAAAAGTTTGAAAACGGGTTATTTATTTTAAATCTGAAAGGAGAATCTGTCAATCAAATAAATCAATCGAAAATTAATGAAGAATAGAAAAAATGGAAATCTAACGGAATACGAAAGGATACGCTTGTAAATTATTTTACCTAATAAGTATTAAAATAAACATGTTTTTATAAAAATATTATTGATAAAATCTAAAAATGTGATGTTGTTAAATGTTCGGTCTAATTATATAATACTAGGTGCCCGACCCGGCTTTGCACGGGCTCTTTAAAAATATATAAAATACCCTTTTTTATGTAAAGTTAGTTGACTACTTATTTTTTAAGTAAACTCAAGACAAACAAATTTTTCATCATCTTTCTTGTTTAACATATTTTAAGTTTAAACGAAACAATATTATATTTTGATGTTAATAATAGTTTGTTAATATAAAAAAATACAATATTTCTTTGTATACAACATTAATGACGTGATCATGTGAAGAAATGAACAAATTTTGTTAAGAAGTAGCGTGTGATATGGCAACATTTAACAACAGGAAAAGGTTTTTTATAAATTGATGATTTTGAATCTTGTGCCGTTGCACAGTTTTGGCGGCCAAAAAATTCTTAATAATATGATAGGGGCACCTACTTTTAATGTTAACTTATGTGGCGGGATTCCTGGAGGTGTTACAGATTGAAACTGTTACACATCATTAGTCGATTGTAAGCTAAACCTAACCTGATCACTACCTCTACTTATTTATTTTGTAATATATTTGAACGATTTTTCAGAACTGCACAATTCTACGTTCACATGTACATAGCAGATCTTTCATAAAATTCAGTATGTTTCGGGTGACTTCCTTCAAGGAGTGACTTTATGGGCTGTGGTGGCCAAACTATCTTGTCTACCTTCATCTTGCCATTAGCAAAGCAATATTGGTCAAATCGACGGAGCGCCTTTCGAATTATTTTGAAAAATTGTAATGCATCGCAGATTATTCTTCAATGGACCATGAATTAGTTTTTTGCGTTAGACTGCAATTATTTTGTGAAGCATTTCTTAATTGTCTATGCCGTATATGGTCGTTACCCATGCGGACCTGTTTATCTTCGGGCGTTTCTGTTTGTTTTTAAACATGATGCCTATCACGATCCAACAATAATCGAAGAGTACGATCTAGCGAAGTGTCTCGTGCTTCAACAAATATCGTTAATGCACACACAAATAGATACAAAAACTTAACAAATTATATACTAAAACCTTCCTCGAGAATCACGCTATCGATTGGTGAAAACTGTAAAATAATTGATGCAGTATTTTTTCAGTTTATCGCGAACAGACAGACAGACAGCGCGGGGGACTTTATTTTATAGTACATATATATTTCTTTTTTGTTATTATACCACGTTTTATAGTGACTGACGTTTCATGTCAAGTCACACGGGAATGCTGTCGAACGGAATAAAAAGTATCCTATGTCCTTTTCCTGGCTCTAAACTACGTCCCTGTCAATTTTCAGCTAAATCGGTTTAGCCGTTCTTGAGTTATAAGTGGAGTAACTAACACGACTTTCTTTTATATATATAGATTTACAGTAAATGTACCTCATTTTTACCTAATAATAAAGGAAAGATCATAGAAAAGAAAATAAGTCAGCATAAACGAGATTCTTTCAAACGCATTATATAAAACTATATAATATTATATACATATTTATAAAAACGAAATGTTGTCGTCGATTATATTAAAAAAAGTTATTGGGAAAATAAAGAAACACATATTTGTGGTAGTTGTTTTTCAATTGTTTGTTGACTTTTCAAATTTGGATGTGTTATGAATGCTTATCTTTAAGAACACGATGTGTTATGTATATATACTGCAATGTTTCATAAGGTGTTGACTGAGGAATATGGATATAAGTAACATAGGAAATGTATATCAAATACACAAAAATATTCTTTTATTACTTAATTATACTCATAGGAAACAATATTCAATGTCTTATAGATATGATAACTTAAAGTTGGGTACTTGACTGACAGTATTTTATTATGCCAATGCCAAGTCATTCAAATTCAGAGTATAGATTTAGTCATGATCCTATTGAAAGGTTTTATAAAATAAATATGATGACAGTAATGGATACGAGAAATTCAGTAAGAAATATTTTGTTTTGTATTGTAAATAAGAATTTAAATAAAATATTATTATATGCCAATTAAACTACAAGTTTTCAATATAACGGGTTTTCATTTCTCACCCAATCGAACTAAAAATCTCCTAGTCGTTATGTTGGTGTGTGTTGCTCTAATAATTTAAATAGGATCACCAGCTAAAGTCCCGTATTCGCTTCATTTTAGGCCCTAGCAAATACGAGTAAATAAACCAATATCGTCCTCAACTTAAAAAACTGTCTATGTGTGAAAGAAGATCTTCTTGATATGTGTGTGTAATTATTCTTTATCATAAACGATAGCTGTTGTCATTGGTAATTGAAAACAAATATTTTAATTGCTGGGGAACTCTCACGATTTACACCTTTGTACTTAAGTAAGACTCGCACTTTCCACTCCTTCGTTTTACAGTAGTTACTGCTCAAACTCTTTAATAGTTCACGCAATTTAATGGAATGGCTTTCCAGAACACATTAGATGTTCTCCCAACAGATTGATCTCAAAAGAGATCTGTATTTATTTATTTAAACTAAGAGAAACTTCTAAAGGATGTTTTTTACCTTGTTTATTATAGTATATTAGTTATGTTTTTTATACATATCACAAATGTTAGTTGTATTTTGATTGATTAATAATTTAATTATTGACGTTCTATTATTTTCTTCTCTTATACCGCCTAGTGGTGATGTACGATTGTGTTTTTCCTTTAAGACTGACTGGTAGAGAAGTCCGCCTTTTGTACATTTTGGGAAATAAAGCATAAAAATTCTAAGAGTCCTAAAATTTACACAATATCAGATTTTGCAGCCACTTGAACAGATTCTAATACTAATGCTAAAAAAAATTAGACAGTTTATAATAATGTAAAGTCAATATGTCAGCTTATAATAACGTAAAGTTAATTATTTAAGAGAATAAACTTTTGTCAGCCGCAGTTTCCGGGGGTTTGAACAGTTTGTCTACTTTTATGTTTCTTTCCGCTTTCAACTCGCTTGTTTATGACACAAGTGATGACACTATTATTGGGAGAGCGCGTTTACCACCTTCATCTTCATTTTCACCTATAATCGGGAGAAATTATAGTTAATCGCAGTTTAGTTTATATTTAAAAAAGGACACATTTCTAATTTTATATCCATTCCTCTCTCTAGTTTTACTGTTCAGAATTGTCTCTATATGTTGTGACATAGATTTATTGTTATGGTATTATTTGAATTCAAAAGTCGTTAGTAACGAGCCCACAAACACCGATGCTTTGAAGGAGAAAAGACAATTCTGCACCAACCAAATTTAGTCATATTCATAAAAAAATGTGATGGAAAACTTTAAATGATGTGTAAATATCAGATAAGCAATAGAGATCAAATTCCGAGTTCTAGAAAAGTTTGTGTAACTTTAAAGCTATTTTGATTTATTACACAGCCTTATATTGTAATCCTTATTTTGTAATCTAGACAATGTCCGTGAGAAAACCTTGTTGTATGAACTTTTCGCTTCGATACTTGAATTTGGCGCAATGCCGAGTGTGCGACAGTAATTAGCCAAAATTATGTTTGAAATCAGGTCGGCAGTAATTTGTAGATGTAGAGAACATCAAGTGCCCATGAACGAACCTCGAATTATCTAAATTAAATTAGTGTAGGGAAATAATTGGAATTATCAAACTTTTAAGCTAAATAATCTTAGCAATGTGATCTTTTCCGAATCACATGTACTTTCTAAGAGTATTTAGACACCACTGACGGACGGTGAAGGAAAACATCGTGAGGAAACCTGGTCTTATAATTTCAAATTATAAGATTGAAATCGCCAACCCGTCTTGAGCAAGCGTGGTGATTAATGCTCTAACCTTCTCCATGTGAGAAGTCTTTGCTCAGCAGTGGGCTCCTATAGGCTGATGATGATGATGATGATGAAGCTAAATAAATATTCGATTAAGTACCATTTTGATGGAAATAAATACTTTACTTTATATTAATAATATATATGTAAATTTTTGTTTCTCTGTAAAATTTAATGAAGTTATTAATCAAAAAACAAGTATAAGACCTATCTAGGACTTGATGGCTTTTTTTTTTAAATTATTATATCTAGAACATTTTTATTTTTCTACCAGAAGGGTTTTGAAAACGACAAGGTTATTAGATTTTTAAAACAGCACGTTTTAAATACTCGATGTTTATCAGATCACCTAAAGTTCAATGTAAATAATATAGGGGTGTATTTTTTTTATTTATTACAGGAAGTTTAAAAGTAGGTCATTAAATACTCGATCATAGTAACGAATTAAATGCACAGTACTTAGAATTCAATAATGTAATTGGTCAAGTAATTATTTAAAATTTTCGTAATGTTGTTAAAATAGGTCTTAGCAATTCGTTTTTAAACAGTCGTGTCCGCAAAATTAAAGAAATATGAATGGCGTAAACGTGACGGTATTACCAGTCGTGTCACGTCTCTGGAATTCTACCGCTGAAATCACTTCGCTGTCCCCTACCACCAGCCCCTGACAGTGACGTATTGTTACTCTTCCTTCACATTAAGTTAATGCTAGGACCAACAAAATGGATCATGTTTCATGCTGTAAAAGATTTTGACATTTTTCAATGCGATATTATTAAAATATGTAAGACAGTATAAGAAGTTAATCAAGTATGATATCAGAACAAGAAAGAAGGTAAGATGCTGACTTTTTTATTGGTTTTATATTTATTTTTTGTTTGTTTTATTCTTGACAACTATTTTGTAATTTTTCTGGCTTTGTTTTGACCCGGTTGGGTTTGAGGTGTATTTATTAGCATTAAATATTATTGAATTACGTAGTAAGTACCTTAAAAGTCCATTATATTATTTGAGCATCGTAAAAATGTTGGTCATATAAACCGTTTTTTTCTCCTTACTAGTTACATGACTCGTTAAGTAAACATTAGTATAATGGTGTAAACTGAGTTAGTTCGTACATTCGGAACACGTACATTTCCTTCATTCACGAGACTTTGCTGTCACAGATAATAAAAACTTACGGCTTTCTTTATACTGCCCGACGCTATAATCGAGTAGTTTTAAAAGAGCAAAAAGCCTTTTTAGAATTTAGAACAGCATTAGTGGGTTTGTTTTATTAAGAAAGTCAAATGCTATTTTGACATATTTTTATAAACTGCTATTATTATCTGCTATATTTTAATAGTATACTTATAATTAGTTGCTTTAAGAAACTAGTTTGTAATAAAAAGCTACTTGTCAAAATAAAAAGCTACTAGAATAGTATTCATGAATAATAAAAAGTCAATAAATAAAATACCAAATATTTTTTCAGAAATATCAGACACCAAATGTATTTTCAGAATCAATTTTTTGAAAGAAAGTAGTCTACTACTAATAAATAGTTCACTGATATGGTCTTCGTTTTAATATAAACAACCTTTGCAGTCCCAACATATTGACGAAATAGGCATTGTCAAATTCATAAAAATATAAGAATATATTTTTATGAATTTAACTCAATGTTAACAACTGCTAATTAGCAAATTAATTAATTTCATTAATATTATTTCAGTACAGCGTATGGAAACACAAATATAATGCACGTTTTATTTCTAGTTTTATGAATAGTAAAAGTTGAACAGCAAAATTACACGTGTGCTAGAATCTGTTGTTTGTTTTTCATAATGTTACTTGATTTTGGCAATTTACAAACTACTTAACTGCGATTAGCTAACATTAAGCTACATACGTGTACAATCTGGAAGTAATTAGTAAATGAGAACCGTCTGAGTCAAATAATTTAAGTATATATTATATTTCAATGAAAATGTCCATAGACATTGTCACAGAACTAACAGTATGCTCAGGGGTTCGTAACAGTAATTTATTTAAGGAATAAAAATGTATCTTTACCTATCAATACCATTTTACATAAATTTGTCTCGAATGTGGGTTTGTCCACAAATTAAAAATATATTGAGAAGGCAAGAATAAGTTCAAAATTTGTTTGCTTTGCAGTACTTTATAGCTTCAAACGTGTAGGATTCGTTATTTGCAATTATTTATTTCAAATATTTCAATAAATATCAGTAGACGTAAAAAATACGTAGTGCGCTATTTGAAATTAAATTTTAAATCAAATTATAATTTAATTGCAAGTTTAAATAGTAATACCTATTAATTTAGACGGAATTATAAAATATTCAGCGATTTAAGGCCAAACCAATGAAATTATGAAAAAAACATGATGTATGCATATCACACAGAACTGAATGACACAACCTGAATTTATTCCCAACATAAAAACTAAATTGAAAATATATGAACATCTGATATTGGTATAACATTTATTACTAAAATGTAATTGAATAATACAAAAATGTAGCTATTCTTTGGCGACCAGCATCGGTAACTGAGATTTTTATATATATATATTTTATCTTTATATGAAATCATTAAACCGAAGAATAATATATAACATGTTCGAAGTTGAGTCTAGTTCAGTTAAACGTGAATGGTCTAAGTGCCCATGTAATTGAAAACATGCAAGTTATGTGAATCTGCATAGTTGTCGGGTCGTTGAACAAATATATTATACTCTAGTTATAACTTTACAAAACAGATTGAACGAATTTTGTAAAAACCACTCAGTATAATGAAAAGATTATTATTATTTGTTATTGCTTAAAGACAAAGACAAACACAACAGTATTGGGTGCTACTTACAATTCACTAAAATTGTCGATCTATTTTTTTTTAATTTTTTTTAAGACCTTTAAATTCAGCAGGACAAAAAGTCATACTGGTATTTAATGAATTCCTAAAAAATTTAAAATAATAAAAACAGATGTCTAAAATTATTGTTTTTGTGTACAACTGCTTATAAAATAAATGGCCTAATAAGAAAGGCATTAAAAAGTTCTATCTGATTACTTTAACAGAATCACATTAACTTCTTATAGAATCACAACTTTTTGGAAGCCAAGGACTTAACAAAACATTTTTTATTAAAGTTAAAAAAAATCATATACGTTATCAAATATTTTTATAGGTAAAACCAAGCATTAGGCATACAACAAAACTAACTATATATCTCTTTAAAATGTTATTTGATTTTTAAACATCCTAAGTAAATATTTTCTTACTATTTAGAAGTGGATGCAGTATGAATAATTAAAAAGCAATTCAGTTTTAATGGGTATGAAAATGCTTATATAGAAAGGCACTAATTTCTTTCATTTAAAATGTTACAAGTAAAAATTTCATAGTAATTTATCATACTAAGTGTAGGACGTTAAATACGTTGATAAACAAAATACAAGGAAGATTGTTGTAACCATTATGTACTTAAATGAGGACTTAAATTATCAAAAAAATATTTTTTTATATTAGGTTTTAGAGCCTAATTGTAGACAAGTACCTAAAGTAACAGCTCGAAGGTGGGCTGGCTCGACCTGGGAAGTACTACTCTCTCACAGAAGATCGGCGTGAAGTAGTCTTTAATGGCTGCGTTTCGTCCGATGAATTAGAGCCGGTTGCTCTTTCCCTTTTCCCACTCTTTCCTTCCCTCTCCCTTTTCCTACTCTTTTCTCTCCCTACCCTCCACCAAAATCAGCAACGCAGCTGCAACATATTTTGCAGATGTCTATGGGCGACGGTGATTACCTTCTATCAGATAGGCCGTCTACTCGTTTGCAGCCTTTTAAATAAATAAAATAATAATATTTTCTTTCCATGAATTTATATGCCACGATAAGGTACCTCAGTCTACTATTTAAACGATAATAGCAGACCTGAATAAAAAAAATTCAAACGTAAAAAAATACCCTAAGGTTTTCTGAAAAAGATAATTAAATAGGACAAACTTTGTGTGCAGATTTATTTTTATTTATATAAAATAATAAAATCTATTTTACTTAAACCAACAAAATTTATCAATTTTGGCCACACAGTTCTTTATTTAATATGTTTTATAAATTCTTCTTGTAAATATTATTTTTTCTATGTCGTTCAATGTTAAATAAATGAAAAATTCTGGATTTTGGAAGTCTCCGATTTGTTTACTGTTACTGTCTAATTGCGAAATATTGAAGATCATAAGATTCATCAGCATCATGAGGGAAAAGGATTATACCTTTCAAATTTATAAATACCATTACTTGCTCTAATTAAATCAGGCAATTTGATTACGAAAACTAAATTCAGTTTAGAGGTGAAATTCCACGTAATAGAAATAAATGATAAAAATTAACAGTGAATATTATCAAGTTTCTCGAAAAGTAGGAAAATCACGTCGTTTTTATTTGCGTGTCCATAACAGCTTTAATATTTTTAGTATTTTTACAGGAAAATTTTTATTATTAAAATATGAAGTTTTTTTGACCGACTATACCTTCTTATATATAAAAATTAGGGTTTCATTTCACATTATTTACAAGCAAAATTAAAATAGAAAACGGTTTCTCTAATACCATATGAAATCAATATTATCCTTTAACTTAGATTAGCATTAGGTAAAATAAATTTATTTCCCATTAAATGATATTAGAGTACCCTGATAGAGGCGATTAAAGTATAAAAGAGTAATGGGAACAGTTACAGATGTTCATCGAGTGGAGTCCAACAAGCGGAGGGCAGCCATTTGATTACGTTGCTAATTAGAAACATTCTAAACACATTTTATTTTTATAAATTGTAAACCATTTTTTTTGTTAAATTAATAATTCAATACAATTAATTATAATTAATATTAAAAAAAATTTGGAAGTGAGAAAAGGACGCAATTGGCAAGACGCAGATGAGATATTTGACAACTTAAAACTCTATCTGTCTCAATTAATGTAATGGATAAATTATAATATTATATTTGAGGTATAATTTTGAGTGTCTCAAGTGACACCAAGTTTTCAGGGTTATATGATTAACTACCACATTTAACTACCAACACTACATTATGTTGAATATTTATAACGTTGTTAAATAGAGTCAAATTCGTTTGCTAGTATGTAATATTTTATTTTGAAATAAGGTCAAACATTTTATTTTATTGATAAAGACCTTCGTAATCTGGTCCGCCGAAAATTCTTTTATTCTTGGATCCAAGATCAGGAGTTTTTCTTAAGAGGTCAACTCTTGTCAAAGCCACAACAAATCTATGATCGACACTATTGACTCTTTGCAGAAAGCAAACAATCAGGGTTTAGGTTTCAAAAATATAAGTTATTGCTTTTATTTTTTGAAACCAAATCACCATCCTTAAATTGTTATCATATAAATTAGGATGCTTATTCAAAAAAGCAGCTTTTTAACAACTGTACTTGGAAACATAATTATTTATAGGAATATAGGTACATGTACGTCGACGAAAAATGGATGTGGGAAATTAATTGCGTCCTGGAGTTTAGGTTGGATAATAACTGTAGAAGTTCAGAAAACCAGATAGCTTATTAGAAGCATTTTCTGTCAAAGAATAGTTTAAGTAGATAAATTGTAATCATTCTCAAGTTCTAGAGGTAACATGTATTATGCACCCAAAGGGTTATAATTAAACTATAACTGGACTCTCTTCATTACGCTTAAAAATAAATTAATCAGTAAACTGGCGGTCTAGGCCTCCCAGAATAATTTGAAACCAGTAAATTTTTCTTTTGTAATTAACAAAGATTAAACCTCAACAACAAAATTGTGTTATTAAAGGTATTTTGAATGGTGGTAGTACCTAGCTGCGATTAAGTAAGTAGCTCGAAACAATGACTGACACGACCGAGGAAGTACCACATTATTACAGAAGATCGGCGTGAAGTAGTCTTTAATGGCTACGTTTCGTCCGTTAAGTGAGAGAGCTGGTTGTTATTTCCTTTTCCCCATATTTCCTCCATCCTCAATAACCAAGGCTGACAACGCATCCGCAACATTTTTTACTTTGCAGATGTCCATGGGCGACGGTCTTTACTTCCCATAAAGTGGGCCGTCTGTTCGTTTGTCACCTTTCACATAAAAAAGTATAATAAAAACAAGTTATTCAATAATTTATATATTTTTCTTTAAAAAATCGTCAAAAAATTTACCTTTCACGTTTTAAATATAATCTCATATGGTGACATTGTCTAGTAAATAGTTGAATTCTGATTCTATGATTTTCCATCCACGGCCGGCACGTGCACGTTGTTCAATTAAAAAGCAAACCTTCAGTATTCGCTGTGAATATCAAATGTTTGTTGGGGGCAAATTTGTTATCTTAATATAATATATGTTTGCAGCAAATGTGTTATATTTATTTAGGCAAGTTACATTCTCTCTTTAGAGAATTTACTTTTTCAACATCCGATATATTTTTGATTTGTGATGCATAAAATATAACACTGTGTAATTGTGTGACATCCCTAAGGAAATGTTAATGTAATTTTAAATAATTTTTTGATTAAATTTAATTTTAGATATCGTTTTCGTGTAACATCATTTTTAAATGTGTAATGGTTTTTATACTTCTGTAATAACTTTCTCTTACTGTATATCTTTTCTGTGTATTTTCAAATGTATTTGATTCTGTTGAATGACTAATGAGCTTTTAAAATAAGAGTCAATATTTTTGTGAAACTTAAACATAACGCTATTGAGATTTCAGTGCTGAATCGTTGCTAAGTTTTTTTAAATTTTCAATCCTTTAAATTGTTTTTTTCAAGTAATATTAGATTTTTAGGGATTCTTGAACCTAGCAAATTTTATATAAATTAATAACATGAATGTTATGAATGGATAGTTCAAGAATACCTAGGCATCAGCTATGATATAACATTTTCGTAAAAGGGGATACGTTTACAAAATTTTAATAACAGCATTGGAAACATTAAAGAATTAAATTCTTTGTAAAATAAAACAAAAAACTTATATTCGAAATATTTTATTTATTTTAAGTAAAGCCTAGCTGTGGTCAACTAACTATAGCTCTATGACGGGGTGGCTCTACCTGGAAAGTAATACATTCTACAACATACTACTACATAGTACTCTTTGTCAGGATGGTTATTGGACCATGAGTATCCTTTCATCGTTCCCTTCACCTCAAGCGCGGCTAGCATCCGCAATTACTTCCCATCAGGGAGGCCGTCAGTTCGTTTGCCCTCTTTATCATAAAAAAAGTAAAATAGAAGCCAATATGCTCGAAAAACTAACTCAAAATCTATCAAATCTCAATGGTCTACCAAAATCCAGGCTAACGTAATAACTTTTTAGTATTTAGTATTTTAATTTCATTTTAAAAGTTGTATCAGCTTGGATATTCTACGCACGTCACTTTAACTCCATCTAGGCGATTGTAACGAAGCAGATAATAAAGAGTTACGGCTTTCATTTTATTGTGCCTAAAGCTATAATTCAGTAGCTTTAAACCTATACAATACGAATCATGCTACGTGCTGAATGAGATTCCGTATTTTTTATCACAATACTTAAATAAAGGTTTTGTTTGATGCTATGAATACAGTTTTACATTATAAATGCATTTTTACAAATAACAAGCTTTTTGCTTTAGAAACATGTGTTTTCATTGCCAACCGACGTGACAGTCATAAAAACTAGGTTTATATATTTTCAATCCTAAAGAACTTTATAAGAGGTTATCAGTTGTTTATGGTATTTTAACTTTAGTTAACTACATCTTTATAATAATAATAATCGATGTAAATTTATTTAAAAACATACATTTACACAAAACCTTGTATACGTCACTCCATATCGTAGGATTTAGATACGAAAATTCAGTGGTTGATTTTCCTGTGTATCGTATACTTGTTTCATGTTGTTAGAAATTGAAACTTCTCCTCACATCTGGTTAGTAGCACAAAATTAAATGTCACTAAGCTGGAGTGTAATTTATTCTCTGTCTGTACAACAGCATCTGTTTTGCAAACTTTCTGGAAAGTATATGATTTTAAGTAATATAATAGTTTTCTTCTATTAAAAAATTCTCTTCCAAAAAAATGGAAACTATTAAAATTGTCATTAATACAGAGCAAGGGATCTTTAGCACTTAAAGTCATTTATTATACTGATTTTAAATGGTAATAAAACTAAAATCTTACAAAATATTACTTTGGTTTATATTTCATAGAATAAAATCGCGCCATTTTAAAAATTGTTCAACTAGTGGAAAGTCGCTAAGATTCATGAACTTCATTGACCTGGAATAAAGTACACTTTATTAAAAATAATTGTAAATTTAATTGAGTTTTATAATTTTAGAAGAACTAACAACTTGTGACGTTATGTACCCAAATTTATATCTTTAAATTTTACAGTGTTGTTCAGCGCTTTAAACTATTACATTAGTAGTAGGAATCAAGAAAGGTTTGATGAAATATTTACATTAAAGATCCATACACGTTAAACACCTTCAAATAAGAACCACATGTAAAAATAGTTTTTCTTTTTGAGATAAATTCAAACATGTGTCTGAAATAACATTGAAAGCAATATACACACACTTGAGATAATCATCTATCGAATAAATAACTTGAACGTATCGCTTTTCATTTTATCCTTGAAGTTGTTTGTTCTTGAGATTAATATAACATGACACAAATTTATGTTTCTTCTTAAGTTTCAAACATTGAAAAAAATATTTATGTTCTTGGTATCAAACAATATATCATCGGTTTTTATCAAAAGGCTTTAATATTGTTTACAGTTTTTTTCTAAGAGCTTCCTATATTTTAGTTTAAACAAAACAAAGTGTGAGAGACGTAATGAAGTTTATTTTTAAAGTAGGCTCAATTTCACGGACCTAGTGCCCTTTGAGGACAAATATGTTTAATGGTCAATTCAGGGTTTAAAAAACACAAAACGAAAAGTAAGGTACTATAGTGTTCACAACATCTCGTGTTTTATTGAAATACAGGAATTTTTTTATGGCTAAGGGAACTCAACTTAATTCACCAGAAAGGGACGGTCTTCACAATATGGCAATGACAATATGGCAATCAAACAGACAAAGATCGCTAAACTTTACCCAAATATCGATTTATTAAATTATATTTTTTTTGCTTTATTTTTCCCCATTTTGATTTCTGTATCTGACTATAGTGATTTGAAAAACAGACTATATATATGACAACCAATTAGTTTGATTGATAAAGCTTCCACAAAATGGGCGTTATCTGTTATATTTAAGAAGTGCCAAATTGAAGATTAAAATTTTTTTAAGAAAAAATAATTTTTTTATTACATTGTATTAAAAAAAATATTAAAATCATAGCAGTTATGTGATAGACGAATTCAAATTAACAGAAAACCTCTCTTCAATGTCAAGTTTTCAGAAACGTAACCTAATTATAAAGCAGTCAACTAGTTCAATTGCTAGTTCTCTGAACTGGAATTTTTATTGCTTTGCTTGAGTGGAGCAAAAAAGGTTTCTCTACTTAAAAGTGATTACAAAAAAAATATATACATTCAGTAATTAAATATAAAGTAATTGAGAAGTCATAGTATAATTTATATAAATATAATAAAATGACTAAAAACATATTTGAAATGAGACGATTTACATGTTGATAGATTAGAATGGCAGAAACGCAAGAAGTAATTAATGAAATGATGATATTTATAAGATGGTCATTAAGGTCAACAGGATACGGATGTTCGATTTTGTAATGTTCTCAATAGGAACGCTTAATCATCTAACACCAGGAAATTGATAATAAAAGAGATTGCTCACATCTAAAATTTTAAGTAAATAATTTAAAATAACCGTTATTTAATTTAAATTTCTGTTTAGATCATGAAGTCAAACAACAATATATCAACCGTGCTCCAAGTTGAGTCCAGTTCAGTAGAGACTGAATGGTCTAAGTGCCCGTGTAATGGAAAACATGCAAGTTATGTGAACCTGTATAGTTGTCGGATCGTTGAACATATTTATTATTTTCTAAGTCCTAACTTTACAATTTGGTTTTACTTAAATCGATAAAAACTTCGCGAAAGCTTATATTTTATAATATTACGAAGTCTTTTAACCGTTTCTTTTTTATTATAAGCACTGTTGGAAGATTATTTTTAATGGGGAATAAACAAAAAATATTATTAACTTAATCAATCGATATTTCTTTCTTATTTTTAGAATTCCGTACTGGTATTTTTTTAGATCTTTGTTAACCGACATAAAAAAAATTATAAAATAAAATGAAATTTAGAATTAAGTTCTATTATTTTACTGCTTATTTAAAGTATAAATATTTTGCTATACTTTGTACGGAATAAAATAACTTGATGAGAAAGATATTTATAAAAAAGTTTTATATAATTTGTGAACTAAATCTCTCTTACTTTAAATAAATCAGTCATTATAAGAACTGGTTTAAAAGGACTTTGGAATATATTTCTGCTTAGAGTTTGGAAATAAAGTAATATATCATGTTCATTGAAATGTTTTTATACGTCGAATACAAAAATACATTAATGAGTTCTAAGCCGAGTAATATCACTTTGTCACCACAAAATTTTAAATAATTTTTGAACTTCGACACTTTATTATAGATCAGATATAAATGTTTTTATAGTTTTAATACTTTTGTGTGAGACTTAAAAAAAATTACTTGGATTCAGGTAAGCTAATGTAGTGTTTGTAAATATCATTGAAAATAGGAATATAAATAGCAGAAACCATAACACAGTATATACTGACAGGTAGACATGTTTAAATTAAATATAAATTTAATTAATTTATTTTTTATAAAAAAAATATTTATTTTTAGTAATTTATTTATTTTTAAATTTAAATGTCTTGATAATTTTTTTTTTATAATGTAATAAGTACATATCAATATTCTTGTCATTTTCAATCATTCCGTGCTTTATGCAAGTACAGTTTATGTTAATAGCAAGTCAAAGCCAAAATAGAGCTACTTGAAACATTTGTTATTTTACTAGTCTGAGTTCTGAATCCCTATTCGTATAATTATGACACTATCGTTACTATCATTTAAATCACCTCCTTATAATAATCACTCCTTCTCATGGTGATATATTATGAACTAAGCAATCAAAGTATCTACTATCATTTTCCTTCTCATTTTCTATCATATTTTGGTTCTGAAAACCTGTCCTCTTTCCTATAAATTCGTTTTACTCTAACCATCACTCCAAGATTTACTTGTAGAGTGCATTAACTTATCAACTTTACCATTTATCGCAGAAAAATGTTGAACGATTCATTTTCTTCGCTTTATTCATGTGTAAAAGAGGATTTGAGTAAGTAACTTGGTTAGTTTACTTACTAGTGTCTTATATTATATATTTAGTTCTTATACTAATAATACGCCCCTATAAATAGTGCTAAGATAATCATGAGCCATCTTCAGAAAATAGCCAGCCTCGTAATAGAATTTATTTTGAAATACTTTTCTTCTGTTGCCATTG
Source organism: Danaus plexippus (assembly GCF_018135715.1). NCBI lineage: Eukaryota > Metazoa > Arthropoda > Insecta > Lepidoptera > Nymphalidae > Danaus > Danaus plexippus. The sequence continues at coordinate 6,227,348 of NC_083544.1, read as the reverse complement.
ATGGTATTCTTCTAAACTCTAGTTACGTGAGTTATAGTAACCAATTTTCTCAACTGAGTTATCGGAGTTGCCCGGGAACGCAGTTTATATTTCTGTATTACACACGGTCAAGCTGTATTTTAAGGTTAAGTCATATATTTTCGTAGTAAAAATGGTGAAAGTCTAAAATAATTCTTAATTCTTTCTTTTAAGGCATGAAATGTATTTCAGTGGTGACCAAATTATCCATCTGACCTTGTTAATAATGAAATGCTATAAAACTGATAACATATTTATTATGCGATTTTTTAACAGTTTTTCATATTATATTTCTACCTCTGCTAGGAATTTGAGATTTTATGGGAAAGAGCTAAATATTTGTCGTTGTCAATATATAAAAAAAAATAACTAAAGTTTCCTCTTTTATTGTTCGTTATTACTTGTTATTAACTTTATAATTAGTAAAAATTAAAAAAATGAAGGTAAACTGATGAAAGTTTCATTTACTCCGTGGGCTTATGTATCGACAGCTCACTTTTAGTTGCAATTTAAAAATTAAACACGTAATACCTTTTCCTCACAATTTTTAACATGAATATTAATTAACGCCCAATAATTTTAGTTAGAATCATAAAAGAAACTTTGAAATTGTAATAGCTCTGGGACACGTAATATAATTAATAGGAAAGTCCACTTAAATTTCAAGTTTACTAATTTAGTAGCGGTCAAGTGTGAGGCACTTGTTTCGTCTCTGACCTCGTTTTTGTTATTTCATTTCTGTCGAGTCGAGCAAAAATATCAAGAGATATTTTCTTTAAATATTTAAAGTCCTGAAATATATAAAAAAGTTACAAACTATGTCCAATTATTAAAATTATAATGAAATAACAGCATCTTTCTTGAAATGTCGTGTGAGTTTACAGTTTAGCAACTGAATAGGCACAGCTTTTATGCCGAATAGTAATAGGAAATATACATGAATTTTGAATTCTTTCTAGGAGGAATTATATAACCGAAAAACTATAAAATACTTGGACAAACATATTAAATAAGCTAAAAAAAATAATTTCAACAACTATAATTTTCAGTCGATTTAATCGCCGTCATTTTTTCGTTCTTATTTTGTAACATCATCGTACTATCTGTTTCCGAATATATTGATTATAACATAAATATTTTAATAAAATAACCTAACAACATTGTTCTTGAATAAGAGACGAAACCTCTTAGCATTCAATGGATTCACCGTGCGGGTGCCGGGTCCATTGCGTTGCAGGGAGTGGAGCTTCAACAGTGCCTGGGACTTGCGACCCAGGTGTAGGTTTAAGGGGCCCCTAACTAACGTGCGTTAAACGCTCACCTCCACTGTCCAAGCTCCTCTCCCTAGGTAGGGACCTAACCATATTTGAAAAGAACCTACTAGGGCTGCCTTCGAAGTACATTCCAAGAACGAATTGATGTGAGTTCTGGACAGGCCCAAGTCTTTTAGTAGGTTGTAGAGAGATTTAGCCGTTATACCTCTCGCTCCCACTTCTACCGCGTATAAATCCACGACGAACCTATTTCAAGTGAGTTCGTTTGTGAGCTCGTAATATTTGTTGATCTTGATGGTATGGTCTTTGGGGATGTTGGTTTCCCAAGGAACCGTAAGCTCTATCATCACAACTCGCTTTAAGATTCGCGAATACATAAATATGTCTGGTCTGGAGGCCGACGCACAAATATCCTCGGGGATTTTGTATTGTTTTTCATACGTATCCATCATTATAGTCCAATCCGTAGCCGCTTTAAGGATGGAGTAAGGCTTGACATTTGTTTTTATAGCCCTAGTGCCCTCTCTCACAAAACCTACTGATCGCTCGTTTGTGGTTATTTCCTTTTGCGCTCTGGCTACCGAAAGACTAACCGCTTCACGTATGATTTCCAGAACCCTATCGTGACGACGCGAGTATTGACCGCTATCGAGGAGTACCCTACATCCCACTAACAAGTGCCTAGCAGTTCCAACTGCCTTCCCACAGATATAGCAAGTCTTTTCGGTACCTTTACCCCATCTTACTAAATTACTTTGATCTGGGAGAGTCATCTGGAACGCATTGAGATAGAATTTTAGCAATGCTGGCGACCAATCATGGATTAAGGTGCGCCATTTTAGTGCTAATGGGATGCAAAAATCTCCTATGTCTAACCACTCGTTCTGCATTTCTAAACTTATTGCATGGATCTTATATTTATCATTCTCGTCTTGCCGAATAAAAGACTTCAATATATCCGTATCTTGGACCTTTCTACTTGATCCTAACCCTACTCTGTTACTTTGCGCTCCTATCATAAGCTGCTTGTGGAATTGAAGCCTTGACTCTAGCTCTGGGGCATCTTTGTCTTTTGGGAGCGATGTAACGACGTCATCCTGGGATTTCCCCAGGATGTATCTCTTGGAAACTCTCAGGTGTTTGTAGAGCTCCGATGGCCTTTTTAGACTCATCCCAAAACTATTGCGATCCCTAAATAATGTTTTTAGAATTTTCAGTAATTTACAACAATTCAGAACAAAGCTTTAGTTCACTGTAAAATTCATTTTGAAGTTGAGTTGTGCTTTGTATTTAATAAAATATATTGTTTTCTTCATTAATATATCGTTCTTTATTTACTGCTTTCTCAAATTAAGGATATTTCAAATGTCATTGGCAGCGTCGATGACATCACATTTTGATCTTCCAAAAGCATAGAGTTTTGGAAACTTGCGACGGAATGTGAAATTTACCATAACTAAATAATAAAAATATGATAATTTATAATAGTCGTTATCTGAGCATATTTCTCTAGCGATTAAGATTAGGTATAAAGTTTTTGGTTAGTTTTTAGATCAAATGCAAATTCCCTACTGCTGATATATATCTTTAGATATCTATCGATTATAATAACTTTATTTCGAATAGCGGAATCACATTGCTTACTAGAATTTTAAAAAATCTTAATTTAAAATACAGCTGAATACAAATATTCGAATACATTTTTTTTTAAATATAATAATATAAAAAGTAACATTGAATGGCATAGCAACTCTATCGCACCATATACTTTTAGCTTATCACATATCAATATACTGTCATTATTGTAATTACAAGTTTTATGTGACGCTATTAAATTTTGTAACGACCGTTAATATTACAAAATAACCGCATACTGTATTATAAGTTTATTTAAATAAATAATGTATTTGCGTTAAAAAATTTTCTTCACTATCGGATTATCTAACTATCATTAATATATTTGACTTAGTTAACTTTTTAATAAAGAAACCGCTTTAGCTTATAGCCCTTGTTTTAGTATGGTTTTAGAATAGTTGGTTAAGTATTAAACTTAAAGATAGGATTGTTATGTTATAGGGTACGGAACCGCTGATAGTGGGTGTTAAAATATTTGGTACTCTCTATTAAATAATATACCTATATCTAAGTTAGAATTATGAGACGTATAAATTATAAATAAATCATAAGAAAACATAGTATTTTCCTTGTAACATTTGACGTGGTGACTCTCTAGAGACATGTTGGGTTTAAAATTATGTTCAGTATTAACCAGACGCACAAATAATGCCTAATTATAAAGAGATATGTTTAGCTGCAAAATTTTTTCTCATTATATTTATATATATTTATTAAATGTATTTTTTAAATTAATTATAAATGAATATTTAAAATTAATTTCTTAAAGTTAGATAATTAAAATGTTCGATAACTTTTATTTAGAAAAAAAAAGGAAAATATATTTTTCTGACAAAATAAAATAAATTTCTATAATATTTCCCCGGGAACTACAATCTTATCTGGTTTAAGAGTGATAATAGGGGTCATTCATTACATTATATTATATATTATGTTGCAAGTTACGTCGAAAAAAATATGAGATAATTTATGACAATAATTTAGAGTGCTTAACTCGTTTTTAATATGAATAATTAAAATGACAGTGGCTTGTATTAATGGTGATTCGTAAAATTGTGAGAGAATGATATCAAGTAGTTAAAATTAGATTACAAGAATTGTATTATTATTGTAGTAGGATTTAAAAGCAGATAAATAAGAGGAGTAAATAGTATTATTTTCGGTTGGTAGTGAAATTAGATTAACTTTAGTTTGAAATTTAAGCCGTCGTCACTCTCCAGGCGCTATTTTAAAAAAAGGTGTGTAAAGTTTTTTATGCTGTACCTCCTACCCTAGCCACTCTACAGAAAGTTTTATATAATAAAATGTGTTTTGAATGATTTTTCTACAAATTTAATTTTTCGTATAGTAAAAAGAAAAAAAAACTTTGGGCGTTATAAGTTGTTTTAGTCATTTTGTAATATAAAACCATCAATGCTATCTTTTATAGAAGGTTTTTTCCAGAAATAGTATTCACTACCTGCACTTCTTGGGTTTCTTTACTTTATCTGGGTATGACAGTGATCTGAAACTGTCCGGATTCTTGAATACGGCTAATTATGTTGTCCTTTAGGGTTTATACATATACTGCAGAGAATTTGCTTTTCCCAGCGAGGTCGATGATCTATTCTGAAAATGAGGGAAAACCGTCTATAACACAGGTTTAATTCATAAAAATTTTACATATTTGTCTAACGGAAGAGTGGGTAAGTCAGTAAAGCGTAGAACTTGTACAGTTAAGTCTTGTAGTTTCAGAAGTTTTTCTCTCTAAGAAATTTTATAATTTTTTGCCTCTTCGTAATTTGTGGTCTTCTTTTGACTGTATTATACGTATTAATAGTTTTGATGTAATTTAATCAAATGTTTTTAATTATAATTATAAATAACAGACGGTTGGAAAAAAAATAATAAAAAGAAATAAGTTCGTGGAGAAAATAACAGTTTCAAAAATGTGAGAAAGTAAGATAATTTTAAACATAATAATTATTAAAATAAAAACGTCCTAAAAGTTAAGAGGAAGACAGGAAAATAATACAAAATTTTATTATTGAGTGCACGGGACCCCAAAATACAGAATCAGTATAAAGTTAATACAAAAAAAAAAAAAATCACAGAGTTAAATCTTTGTAAATGTAATGATAGAAAATGAATAATTGAATGAGTTAGAGTACACCAAATATAACATACAAAGTACACATATACAAATAATACTGAGATTTATATTATTACTAAATAGAATAAAATTTGTGGTTATTATTTAGTGACTACATTTTGTTAATAAAATTTTCTATTGTTACATTCTCTTTCAAATAGTTTTAAGCAATATCAAAGACAAAATTGAAACACCGTTATCTTGCGTATAGATTAAAATGAGTTAAGGTAATTTATTGAACGAATAACGTTCAAAGCTATTACTGACAGAGGTTATTTAGGTTTGATAGAGGCAGGTATGGGAATGGTTACAGATGTTTCTCGAGTGGAATTGAATACCGAGATGGCTATTAATTGATTACTTTGATTGTTGTAAATATATAAAACAAATGTTTTATAATTAATGAAGGAAGATTGAACTAAAAGTTGACAAACGAATACAATGAATATTAGAACTATATAATAAATTAAATAACGAATATTAAATGCTTAACTTAGAGTAAGTTTGTTTTAACGTTTATTCAAATAAATAAATATTGTTTAATATATTTAATATCTAGTTAAATTAAATTAAATTAAATTTACGGTTATTATCAAAGATATGATTGTAACAGTTACAGACGTTTGTAAAGTTCTGGTATTATGCGATTAATTATCATATACTACTTTATTTTGTTTATTTACTGTGATAACTAGCTTTACAACTCTTGTCTTTAACAATAATGCCATGTAAATTGTATAAGAAAGATCAATTTCAATTTGAATAACATAATATTTTAGGTCAAAGAGTAGACTAACATATACCATTTTTATTTTTGTGAGATTATTTGAAATCAGAGCTTTTGAGATCTTTTTATGTTTAGTTTCCCAATCAATAATTTTTGTAATAAATCTTTGACTTCTTTTGGCAAACTCTAGTCGCCCTTTACTTAGTTTAGATAATAGTGTCTGAGCCGAAGCTAATCGGTCTGAGTTCTGTGCCATGCAATATAGGGTAATAAGATTGTCTATTTTTTTTATACCAAATCCACTAATTATATAGGGTGGCAACCGGAGGTTCCAGGAAAACTACGAAACTTACTTATGTGGTTATTATAATAAAAATGACATATTAAAACTTATACCCGATACCTAAGACTACATGATTGCCCCAATGTTAGGATAGCGATCCCATTCCGTTGCCTGTGTTGTATCAGGAATCTTCTGGTTCACACGGCTTGGTGTTCATTCCGCGGAGTCAGTAACGTCACTCGTTATATGATATTATATCCATACAACGATGGTTCCTCGGCGATGTTCATTTATTTTTTAATATGTTGCGCGTACGTAACACCTTTAATTTGTTTATTGTTATGAACTTTTTAAATTATTAATTATATATTATAATAAATATATTTGATCTTTCCCAGTGAAAATTTTAATCATGTCTATTTCATAAATATGTCTTCCTTCTGCGATACTTCAGTAATCACCCTTTCGAAGTCTACCTAACACTCTTTTTTTAGTCGTCCTGCTAGATTGATCATGATCCAGTGGCTTTAGCAGAATTATTATATCATTCATTCTTTGGAATCCATCTCGGTGTCTTTCCGATTCGTATTGCTAAACAGCACTTCCGAGCCATGACTTACTCACTCAGCTTTGTACTTTTTAGTACTACATTATAGTAGGGTAGAGCCCTACCTACCCTTATTATTCGTGGTACATATATTACGAAGGTTTACACTTTCCCCTCCTCATTCATGTCAAAAGATAGAATTTCAGTTACTGATTTGACACACTTATTTTTATTATATTATATTTATTTATTATTTTGACCTTATTCCATATGCCAAGATTTTCGGCATTTCGAAATCACGATAAAGCTTTGAGGGTCAAAGTATTTTGGGATGCGGTGAAGATGATTGATTAAATTACAATTATAGATATTATTAATCTGGAATTACTGGAGTGATTTTTAGCCATTTCCCAAATTTTTTGACAATTTAATTAAATAACCACAACCCCTGAGAGATATTTATAAACAATTATGTAGAAACAGAGGAAAAATGTTTTATTCTGAGAACTGTTTTTCAAACTACAGCACGGAATTTAATAAGAGCGAACTGTATCTTTATTCAGGTTCTTAAGGAATTTATATGTTTTAAATATTTTCAACTTATATGCGAGGAAGTTCCAGGGATGCTGATTACTATATACTTTCCTTACGCACCGTTATTGCGACCAAATCTGTAAGATATAAAAAGTTCTTTTGAATATTTGCGTTATGCTAACTATATGAAATTGTAATAAATTGTAAGAGTGAATAGAGTTACAGCGTACATTTTGTTGTGTCCAAAGCTATATCAGCTTAATATTAGCTGTGACTCTGAATTGACTAAGTTTTTATAGGCCTTTAAATATTCGATAATCCTGTAAAAGTATACATCGAAAATATGAATATGATTCCGTATATTTTTTCTCGCAATATTTTTAAAAGTATGCATTTACTTAGGAAGCTTTTCAGTAAAATTGTTTTCACATTATCTGTTATCTATAGTTCTAGCTATGAAATATTTACTATGAAACCGATACCTCGCGATACACCGTGGACGTCATCGCTGGGATTTAGTGTGTATTCTGGCCACTCAGACTGGTGAATCCCACATAAGCACCAGCGTCTTCTCTTGTTACAATACAATTTTAGTACTCAATTCGAAAATGAAGACAAAAATAACTCTTCTTTATACATATGAGTACAATTTAGATTTTAATTACTTCTTAAAACACGGAGTTAAAGATTTTAAAGAGACACAAATCGACACAGTCATTGTTCTATAACATTTTATTTTATAAACAGACATGTACTTTTACAATAATATTAATCTTTTATAGTCTTGAGTTAGGTAAGAAAATTTAATTTTTACATAAGATTTTATGTGTTTAGACTTTAGACATTAAAACCTCTCCAGAAAGGGTTTACCTAAACAGCATTTTCGTCTGTAATTCCGTTTTTAAAAAAATAATCATAAAGCTATTACTGTACTATCCATTTCAGTCTTACTATAAAAATCAAATAATTTAAATGTGCCGATGACAAAAAAATAAGAAACTTGTAATGTTTCTGTGACAATTTTAAACAATTAATAGGAAACTTCATTTCAATTTAAAATTTAATATTTTAATCCATAAGTGGATAAATTGTTTGCAGTGTTTTTTTATTTGAACGAGATCTTTGGTTTTTTCGTTGTAAACAAGCTAAGCAAAAATGTTAAGAGAAATTGTCTCCAAAATATCAAGGCCAATTAGTAACAAATTACGTAAACATAATAGAAACCAATTTATTTCAAGTAAATATTTAAATTATGTTATATTCTAATGCTCTACAAATTTGTTTATCGCGTCTTTTTATGCCTTGTTAAAGTTGTAGATGAGTTTAAAACCTAATTAAATAATATTTATAATTGAAACTGATTTAAATCATAAGTTTAATAACTCGCCATATATTCACCAATACTGTTGTTTATGTTCAAAGGTATGTTACGTACTCGCTAAATATTATAAAAATAAATGAACAACACCGGGGCAACATCGTTGTATGGGTAAAATATCATATAACAAGTGACGCCGCTGACACCGCGGAACGAACACCAAGCCGTGTGAACCAGAAGATTCCTGATACCAAACACGGTATGGAATGGCATTGCTATTCTAACAACGGGGCAATCATGTAGTCTTAGGTATAGTTTATAAACTAATAAGTTTTAATATGTAATTTTCATTATAATAACCACATAAATAAGTTTCGTAGTTTTCCTAGAACCTCCGGTTGCCACCTTATATAATTGATAAGTAAATAATGTATTGTTAGTCTATAAGCGCCAATAAGACGATGTTAGTTTCTACTTAGATCTTTCATTCGGTGTTTTCTATCGATTTAGTGAGGAAGCTACGATGAAATGATTCACAAGATCAAGAAAACAATTACTCGTTAGATCAGTGTGCGTATTGGTTTTATTTATAAATGATCTTTTCAAAATAAGCGTATTCAGCTTAGGTCGGCATCTTTGATAATTACCATGTGTAACTGAAAAAAAAATTTACACTGTAATTAAAATCATTGAATGATACCAAAGAACGATTTGTATAAAAGATTCCAAAATGAATTTAGTTCAGTTGAGCTTAAATGGGTTAAGAATCTGTGTAATGGAAAACATGCAAGTTGGGTGAACCTGTACAGATAACGTTTCGTTGAACAAACACATATATTATTTTCTAGTTATAAATTTACCCGAGAGCTGTAATGTAAGTTGTGACAAAAAACTCGTCTTAATATTTCATTATTGCTTAAAGTACAAGAAGATTTGAAAATTAAAATTAAATTAATATAAATTACAGTCTGTTTTAAGTGTAAAAAGATGACAGTTGTAAGATATAATTAAGATTTTAAAATATTATACAAATAAAATGGAAGCTTTATGAAAAAAAACAGAATTTTGAAAATTTTCCTTTTCCTCTGTTTTCGCGTTATGCCGCGTTGCCTCTGCTACCAAAAATATATCTATAATTACTTGTAGTCCCGCAAACTTTTTTTAAATTCACATTACACTAATTATCACCTTCACCCTCCGAATTACCGGTGTATAACTTGTTCTAGCCACTTTAGACCTGCCAGCGTTACTATTCGCAGTAGGTATATTAAGAAATGTTAGATTTCCCCTCGATATTCGTACAAATTAATTCTATTCTTTATATATTTAGTTTTTCCCGAATTTACAATAAAGCCATTAAACATCAAACGATTTTGATTTGTAAAATAGGTCATAATTTAACTTCTCATATTAATATTATCATTGAGATAATTACAAAATACAATGTTATTGTCAAACTCTTTATCGAGCACTGCAAATCTATTCCGAATCTTCGGCAGTTTAGTTGCAATTGGATTCATTTTACTACCTTACTATAGTACACGCTACTGCTAGTTAATTTCCAAGGTGATTGAGCGGACAGACAGAGCAGGGCTCGATTGACAAGATATACACGATTGTTCCAGGACACATCAATCTCTGTATAAGTTAGAATCTGTCTTGATTAATAACTCTGTTATTTATTGTATATTTTTTTATCTATTTCTCTTTTATATATATATATATATATATATATATATATATATATATATATATAAATGTTCCTTGCGTATGTTATAGGAAAACTTGTCACCTTATTATTTAAAAAAAAAGATGAATATTTTGTAAACATATTTTATATGTCATGTTATTGTAGGACCCTTCAGGATATTTATATCTTTAAATTAATCATGTAACCGTCGCAGCGGTCGACAGCAAAACTGAGTTAGATTGATATTATATAGTTTGGTTCATCTGTCCTTTTGTTAACGTACTTCAGAAGGTGAGAAGTGAACCTCACAATACAAAATATTTATTTATACTTTGTTAACCATTGACATTACAGTGTGTGTGTTTGAATGACTTATTGTTATGGAGCATCTTCATTGATATCTCAAGGTTTCCCCAGTATATTGTTTTTATATTGTATTTATATGATGCTTTATATTGTATTCTCAAGGAGTGTATGCCTTTTCAAAGTAAAAAAAATGAGAGTTTGTAATATTTTTGGGTATTATAAGTCGTGAAACATATTTATTAACATGTTTGTCCCAAACAACTCTTTGTTACTCAGATAAAGAAAATAAAAACCCCAAAGTGATGGCAGAAATATTCGTCTGACCTTGCTAGTAATTTAATGCTAGATAACTGACAAGTCATTTATTATGTGATTTATGAATCGTCATTCGAGAGGGGAGTAAATTGTAGTACAACCGTTATTCATAAAATATTTATGCCTCTTCTAAGGTCTGAGATATGATGAGAAAAGAGCTGGATATTCATAGATGTTATGTTTAATATTTTCATTAGGAGCTGTCAAACAAATCTTATAATTATCAGTACATAATATTCAAATAAGACTATGTTTTATTATTTATTTATCGTATTTTAAAATTTTACTCCGCGTTTCAAATATTTTGTACTTTGTTAATAAAATGAGCTTACTGTGACTCATCTGTTGAAATTTATTTATTTTTAATCTGCATAATCTCGCTGATTAAGCCGAGTATATTTATATTGTCTTCCAGATAGATTTGAAGATCTGTGGTTTTTCAAAATTTATGTAATGGCTAAGTTTTGGCTACAGTAGACACTGTTCACATACCGGTGACTACCGATAATCCTCTACCTTGATCTAATATATGATAAAAAAGTTGAATAATATAATATTCGAAGTAAATCAGAAAAACATAATTTTATATCATAGTGGAATCGTGACCGTCTGGGATATCATTTTATTACATCGTCTTATTTTTTTTCACTTATTACATGTCGCATTACTGCCGGCCATGGAGTGGAGACAAAGTGAGAGCTGCAAAATATGAGGCGGGGCGAATAGCTTGTTTTATTAGACTTAGTATTTTTGTCTTTTTATTAATGATTGATTATTTTTTTAGTTATTTGTAAATGAAATTTATTAAATTTATGGAATCAAATAATTATCCGAATATTTTCAGTCACATACCATTAATTATAAAAAAAGCTTCATTTGTTTATTTCCTTTTCGCCTAAATCCATCATAGAGGATATTATTTTCAGGAATATCACTGATAATTTTATTACGTAAAAATTTACAAAATAATAATAATACGCGGACTAGGGATTGCAAATTAACTCGATACTGTCATCATTGTGATTAGTTGCAGAACAAACATGTACAATTATATACAACAGTTTTGTATATTAGTAACCAGAATTCAAAAACATTTATATTATGCGAGTAAGAGGAGCTACTTTTTGACAGGATTACATGTTACTTATTTGACATTGATTAGGTAAATTATTTATAGGAATGAGAATATCAATTGCTGTGTATAATTTGTATTCGCTTAAATATTCTAATATAAGAATATATACATACGTAAGCATTAAGATTATCATTTTAAAGTCTCTGCAGCTTTAAATCTAAATTTCATAGTTTTACGTTGGAGGAGTTTTGATTTGAAATTATGGATACATTACTTTCTTCTTAATTTGTGAAAGAATTTTCTTTATGTATACAGGATCACAGAAAATATTAATAATTTATTGTGAATATTATTTTGCTGTATATTTCATAATTGTATAATGTTGGTATAAATTGTAACATCTCCAAATATAATGTTGGAAACACAAAATGTGTGTCACTAAGCTGGAGTGTAATTAATTCGTTGTGTGTGTTTCAGAGAGTTTATGCAAATTTTATACTTTGCTTGTTTTTTACAAAATAAAGTTTGCTTTCATGAGAAATGTAGTTGAGCATTTCTATTAAAAACCATGTCCTTTTTAACTAACTGATTAGAGTGAGTTTAGACCAAATGTCTACTAATGAGATCTAAGATTTTCGCGAGTTTTATTCATTTAAATGAACACCTCGTCTGCCCGTGATCACGGTTGCTGCAAAGTAACCGAAACGTCGGGATTATGTAGTTTTTAAATAATAAAATCCGCGTATATCCGAATAATACTAGTTTCATTTAAATCTCTACTAATATTAAAAATGAGAAAGTAACTCTGTCTGTCCGTTTGCTACAGTTTCACCCCTAGATTGCTGAACCAATTTGGATGAGTTTTGGTGTAAAGATAGATGGAACGCTGTAGATGGACATAGGTTATACTTTTCATCCCGATACCGAAATTGGGCGGCGGGAGGCAAACGGGCCATATTGGCGCGCCTCAAGCGGTTCGCGGGTAGTAGGGAATGTGAGATAACACAACTATGCTTACCTGAACGGGCAGACGGACCTATACGATCTTTAAGATATTTCACTGCGACGAATTTGGTTTGCTTACTCTTTATAATATTGTTTTTATCTTTTGGATTATTTTAGTTTACAGTAATCTACGCCGTGTTTAGGTTGTTTTTTTTTGTTAGTTGTTGTTTGTCTGTAGACAAATAGGTTTACTTATAGTTTTGTTTAACTTTGTAATAGGTACAAATGAGTAGGTATATCGAATTATGCATCATAAAAACCTTATTACTATGTAGTGTGCATTAGTTTTATTTGATTCGGTTATATTATAACTAATTCATATATTTTTTACTAGTTTCATATTTATATAAATTTAGTTTTGTTCGGTTGTTTTTCGTTTTTTTACGCAGACTAAGTCGCGGGTAATAGCTTGTGGTTTATTAAATAAAAAACATGTAAGTATAGAAACTTTTATTAAAAATCCAGTACTTATATACATATATGTATGTATGTATAAGTAAACAACTAAATTAAATTTCTACAGTTAAATATTAAGTTAATGGTTTATAAAATGAAAATAAAGTGACCCATATAAAAATAACTTCCCACTAATAGATAGTCACAGTCGGCTGGTGAAGTTCTTTGATATGAAATTAATTACTCGTTATGTAAAGAGATATAACTTAAATTGATTTTCTATAAGAAAAGATGTTAATGCCTTTAATAAGAATTTCCAATAAGTGTCAGAGCTTTTTCTTATTGATATCTATAATACATTTTTAAATGGATATATGCTAGGGATAGTCATCAAGCAAAAATACTTCTCTTTTAAAAGAACGTAAAATTCTTATTCATTTGAAATTTAATGAAATCTGTTTTAATTTGGATGTCATATGTTATACTTAATACATAGCAAAACGTTTTACTTGTTGCAATCTTTTTTGTTTGCTGAAATACACGATATATTCTAAATTAATTTTATTCTTTCGATATAATTAAATAAATTACGATCATTATTAGTATTACTTCAAATACGACTAAGTATTCAAACTAAAAAAATTTTGCTGTGTTATAAAATGTTTACCGACATCGCCTGACAAAATATTGAACCACATTATCTGATCGCTACATATAATAACATTAATGTTTTTACGACGGGTCTTTTATATTATATTTTAATAATAGGTATAGCTGTAGTTATTATAGTAATTTAAACTATTGTAATTATACCTTAACAGATAAAGGGATTACCTATATAATGAATTAAAAACGTACTAAATGTAGATATATGTACATAGAGAAATATATGTTGTAAGTTCATTTCGATGAATAAAATTTCCACATTTTTAAAACACCTTTGCTCTCTTCAATTTTAAGCTTTTAAATTCCTAGTTTCCCGAAATCCTCCCTTCGAATTACATTTTCGCAATAATTCCGTTTTATTCCTGTTATTTACTTGCAATCAAGTTATGAAAGAAATTCATCAAGAATGTTTAAAATGTAAATTGCAACTTAATTCAGATAAATATGAATTAATTTTACTTCATAATGAAAGCTACAACTTGAAGAACTAAGAGTCTATGTTTTATATTACAGAACTTTCGGAAGTTGTTAATACACGAGTTTTTTAACGGCTTGAGCCCTTTTTCTTTACAAAATAATTTTACAAAATTTTGAGAGATACTAAACATAAAGGAACACAAAAAACATATTTTCCCTGCACTATTAAACGTGGTAGTTCTCTTGAGAAATGTTTGTTTCAGAATTTCCTATTAAACAGAATCGTGCTCTACGTCGACAAGACGTAGATATAATGCCTAATTATGTAATACAAATTCTCTAAGCGTTCTCAACATGATGATAGTACGTTGATCTAGAGGTAATTAGGGCTTAGAAGCATGATGTCATGTCATGTCATGTCATGTGATGTCAAAGCAATAGGATTTTATTTCAAAACTAAATTCCTGTTTATAATTTACTATTTTTTTTTAACAAACAAGGACAGTACATTATTATTAAACGAAGTCGGTGTTTAAAAAATATACAAGATTGTTTTTTTACTGTAATTATAAAAGGAACACCGGCACATCCAATATAGTATCCGAAATAATATACTATTGGAATTAAATAAGCCAAGTCTAGTCATATAGCAATTCGTGGTGTTGTTTGGATATGTCCTTGTCGCTTTACCAGTTGTTAATGTACTCACTTTATTATAAGGTTAATCGAAATGGAATTACACACTGTGGCTATGCATTATGAGACATAATATATACATGTATATATTTCAAATGAGAATTGCAGGTTGTAATGCTAATGAAGAGAGGTCTAAACATTAATGTATGTGTAAAATAAATATGACTGTTGCCTAATAAATTCATTCCAAAAAGTTAGCAAAGCCTTGTTGTGTATAAAGAATATTGAAAATATGTTTTGTAAGTTTCTGTAACAAATATGAAACTTTTAATTTTAATGAACACAAAAAAGACTTATCGAGAGTTACATAATGTTTAATAATAAAAATAATATAGTTTAAGAAAAGGTTTAAGATGGACAATGAGTTAATCGAATATAGGGCTGATGTCAAAATTAATATTTATACACAATACAATAAAAATTCATACATCCTGCAACAAATGACAAGGTTTGTTAATATTTATTTAAGTCACATAATAACAAAGCAAAAGTGACCCAATGAGTAATTATTAAGGTTTACGCATATGTTTAATATTGTCATTGTGGGTCAATAAAAGGCGTGTGAATTCTTGAGGATTTATTGCGACACTGATTCGTATAACCGACGTATTATTTAAATACACATCAAGCTAAAAAGTAATTTTTCTTTACTTTTATCATAATGAAATAATTCTGTTTTAGCATGAACTAATTAATAATAATAAATATTGTAGCAAATGAAGTAGCACATAGTAAACATATTCAACTTCATGAATTCAATTGTTTTGTGATATTATATAACATCAATTGTCCCTGAGATTTATTATTACAAGGAAATAAGTTAACAATAGAATGTGGGGTTAAGTCAGCTCGCTTTACGGAATCTTTGTTTGCGACATAAGATTTACTATAGTTTCTTACCATTACATTACTTTTGCCTAGTCAGTTACTGTACTTTTAGTTGATTTATCTTTTAAAGTTTTCGAATACGCTTTTGGTAACTAAGAATTTAATGTATATAACAAGGTAATAAAGATATAAAATATAGCTAGCGAGTTTTAGCAACCAAATTAGAAATAACAATGTAATTGTAATACTAATTGCATATTTAAATGTTTAGTGATTTTCATGGTTTTGTATGATACAATTAAAATAATTCATTTTATATTTAATACATCAATAGCAAATAAATTTTAAGTTACGGAAAAATAGACGTTTACAAAATTTTTAGGTACTAAATCAGAAATCTATATAAAGTCAGTAATGTAAACTAGTTTCTAGGAAAGTTAGTAAATTAAATAATAATTTTTCAAGAGTAAAATATGATTTTAGAGCAATAAAGCAAGAGGGAAAATATACGGAAAGGCTTTGAATTTTATATACGTTTCCTTCATTTACATCAAATCAGAATGTGTACAGGCTGAGGTGTCAATTAGGATGTGACTCGACATCCATCATCTTGACACCAATTAGGCCGATTCTACTATTACAATTTACTTCAATTAATTCTAAAAAAATGACCGCGAAAAAATCCCTCGTTAATATTTTTTACCTCTTCCAATGTCTGCAAACATTTTGACCATTGTTTATTTTTCTACTATTTATGTAATTATAATAGTTAAACAACTTAAATATACTAAAATAAAATTATTATGTACACTTCTATGTTTTGTGTTTTATCCTTGTTTGATAATATTTTTTTTAGAAAACATATCATTCCGCCAAAACTGAGTTTTGTTAACGCTATAATTACCATTCAGAATGTTATTGGATTTTTTAAATTTCTTTATCATAGCGTTTTATGTTCATTGACCAATTAGGCATATGTACAATAAAACATGGGAAAACAAATAGAAAAAAAATGTTAGAAAGAAACGTGAAAACCATTTAAAGATATGAAGCGTATTTTACTACGAAATATTGGGAGGTATGTACCTAGTAAGTAACGACATACAATATATAACGTATTAGTGAAACCACATATATCTTACTTGATTGAAGTCTGGGGTAGTTCGGCTAAAAGCAATATAAATCAACTTCAGGTCTTACAAAATAAATTAATCAAATCACTTTTTAAATATCATCTAACAAATACTAAAAAAATATACGATGAAACAAAAATAATGGACATAAAAAACCTTTATGTGTACAACATTTGCAATTTTATTCGAAAAAAATTAAATAGGAGTATCCATTCTAATATAACGTTCAACAAACAAGTTTCAAGCGGCAATCGTAATACACGTTGAGCTAGTTTTCTCGTTCTACCCAAGATTCGTACAAATTACGGTAAAACAATGATCACTTTTGAAGTTGCAAAACTGTATAATGAACTACCCACAAATGTAAACTCATTTAACGTATTTAAAAAAGAAGTTGCAAAGTATATTTTAGATAATAAATAATAAAAAATAAGACAATAGATTAAATTAGTAATTGATATAGAAAAATGTCTCTTAGTTAAGCCTTATATTTGAAACAACTATTCATTTTCATTACATTTTTGTTACAAGTGCTATGTCGAAGTGTATATTCATAAATGTTTTGTTGTAAGTGTAATTCTCATATAAGTGGTAATAGTGTCTTAATGGGAATAAATGTCTTTAAACCTAAACCTAAGCGTATGAATATATGGTACGAATCAAAAACCTAGTTAAATTAACCAATACTTTAGCAGACAATATATTTTTAAATAGACGAACATTTGCAAATTATTAAGTTTTTATAGAACAAATAAACTGACTCACATAGAGACAGATGGAACGTCGTATTTTGTGAATCTTTTAGGTTGCTAATTATGTAAATTGCACATTTGTTTTCTTTCTGAAAACTTATTTAGTGAAACTCTTAACAAGTTAAAGAAATATATTGTTTAAGACTTATTACGAAGGTGCAAGCAAATAAGATTTGTCTTAATGTCTGCAGAAATTTCATCCAGATTGCAAGTTTCAGCTAATGAGAAAATATTATTCGTTTTATTATCATACAAGATTCTTTATTATTCGTCTATTTTAATTCTTTTAGGTAATTTATCTTTTTGTCTTTTATATCTTATTATGAAGTTTGTTTCATAATATAGTTTATTAGTTATTTGTTTAATTTTTTGGATCATTTGAGGTTTTTAAATTAAAAATATCTTAATATTTAGCTTTAGATTTCCATAGGTTAAAATTCACCTTTCATGTTGTGTTTTGATTAATCTTAGCAGCATGAAACACAGACATTGATCATACTTTTTTGAGTGTGTTGATTAGAGTGAATTCGTTTTCATGCATGGTGAACTCGTTGAACAGAACAAGTGGTTAGACATAGGAGATTTTTGCATCCCATTAGCACTAAAATAGCGCACAATAATCCATGATTGATCGCCAACATTGCTAAAATTTTATCTCAATGCATTCCAAATGACTCTCCCACAAACGAGCGATTAGTAGGTTTGTGAGAGAAGGCACTAGGGATACAAAATCAAACATCGAGCCTTACCTTATCCTTAAAGCGACTTCGGATTGGACTATATTGATGGATACGTATGAGAAACAATACAAAATCCCAGAGGATATTTATGCGTCGGTCTCTAGACCAGATATATTTATGTACTCGCGAATTTTAAAGGGCGTTGTGATAATAGAGCATACGATTCCTAGGGAAACCAAGATCCCCAAAGATCATGCATCAAGATCAATAAATATAACGAGTTCACAAACGAACTCACTCGAAATAGGTTCGTCGTGGATTTGTACGCGGTAGAAGTGGGAGCAACAGGTATAACGGCTAAATCATTCTATAACCTACTAAAAGACTTGGGCCTGTCCAGAACTAATATCAATTCATCCTTGGAACGCACTTCAAAGGCAGTCCTAGTAGGTCATTTTTAAATTCGGTTAGGTAGAGAGATAGAGGAGCTTGGACGACGGAGGTGAGCGTTTAACGCACGTTAGATAAGGGCCCCTTAAACTTACACTTGGGTCGTAAGTCCTTACTATTACTTACTTACTTCTGTTGAAGCTCCTCTATCTGCAACGCGATGGACTCGGCACCCACACGGTGAATCCATTAAATGCTAAGAGGTCTCGTCTCAAACATATAGGTAAAACCTAAATCATCTGTTGCACGTCTGCATGTCTTCTGAACACGTCCTGGATACGTTGAATGGAATCTTTATGTTTATAGACTTATGATGTCACTGTATAATTAGAGGTAAATAATTATTTAGCTTTTCCTAGTAAACTTGTCATTATGAAGCCTGATTAGACTCTCAGATATATTGTTTATAGAATATCCACAAATACAGAAAGGTATCTTAATTTGAAATCATACCACCACCCTACCCAGTTAGCTATCATTGGTAAATCTTTATTACAGAGGGCCCAATACCTTCGCGATTTTTAACATGTCGAGGCCAAGCTGCAGCTGCTTTTGCTATAAATAACTTGCCCATGTCTTTCCTATATAGCAAGAAATGGAGGTAGATGACAAATAACAAGACTAATGAGAGCAACTTTATTGTGAAAATAAAAAAAAGAAATATATTTTTTTCAGGAAAGTTTTAATAAAAAATCAGCCCTAAGATATAATAAACTCCACACAGGTATAAATTTGCTATAAAATTAATAACTTCTGTAGACCTAATCCATTCTAAGCTCATGTATCTAATAGGATCATTACGTACAGCGCTGTCTGAAGCGTGTACCCCAGATTATTATGTATTATTAACTAATAAAGGATCATCTCTTGTACTCAATTGCGAATCGAAAGCAAGTGCACTACAGACCAGTCCGAAAATCTTACCCTATCCAAAATAAACTATTCAACACGTTGAAAGCGAATAAGTTTGAAGATGACATACTCGTATTAAAAGACGTTGTTGATTATTTAGCAGTCATTAAATCTCTACTTCGATACTGACATGAAAATCCTCATGAACAATTCAAATATAACTTACATTAAAATTCATCATACACACATTTGTTATGATTATATATAAAATAAATTTAAAATAAAAAAAATATATTTTTTTTTCATAGGTATTTTAAACTCTTTTTTGTTTCATAGGTCTTGAAATTTATTATTCATTACAATCTTATGTTACAAAAAATACAGTTGGAGCATTACTTCTTAAAAAACTTTGATACTCGAAAAGCTTTTGAGACTCTTGTAATAAAATTAATAACAAACTTGACTTCAATTTCTAGTTTCCTAAAACTTAATTTAGTAGCGGTCAAGTTGCTGAATTGCTTGTTCTTAGAACTCGTATTTTGTTCACTTTAAAACGAGTCGAGCAAAAAGTTCAAACAAAGGTTTATAAATTCAAAAAACATTAAGAATATAAAAAAACTTTCAAAGTGTTTTGGAGTATATACATACATATATGTGTAGGTGTGTGTGTGAGTGTATTTATTCAAAAAGCTTGAAATTAATAGTTTAAGAATTTTAATTCTTTGAAATCTGATGTAACTAATAAACGTCATTAGTTTTTTACTGTTGTTTCCGTGCTATCAAGTGCGTTGTAAATTTCATTAGCACACAGCCTGCGAGTTTCAAAAGGGATTTATTAGGAATGTTAACGATTGTTTAGGGAGTTGGCATCCATGGCATGATGAATGAATTTTATCCTAATTCAAACCTCTCTCGGCAAATAGAAAGGCATGAAACGATGTGGAGTATGAATTAGGAAGAATGATGTATTACCATGTCCCAATTTTTATTGCCTTTGATTGTTACTTGCGTTTATTTAATTTTAACATCGTTAAAACTTATTATAGTATAATTACATAACCCGACATTCATATGCATAAGTACGATTTTAAAATATTATATGCATTATTTATTTTAAATAAAATAATTATTTCTTTTGATATACAGCGTATAGCACTTTATGTAGTTCCAATAAACATATTTAAAGTAACAACTTCACATATAATTAAAAGGGATTATCACTTGTAATGAGAATCATACTCTAACCATCCAATTACGCTAATTTTATCCAAACTTAACTAGATAGTTAGATAGAAAATAAATCAGATGAAAATATGTTTTCCTTGTACTAGAAGACGTTGTAATGTCTATGACATATTTTGTAAACACTGAGTATCAGTATTGTATTCTACATGAATGGGATATTTTAATATTACATTAATATTTAAAACATATTCTATTTGCGTTCACAACATTATATTAATACGAAATCACAGAGGTAATTGATGCTTAGTCGCATGACATGACAAATTAGTAACTTGAAAATGTCAACTTATCCCTATTTTACATTATTTTAAAGTAGTTAATACAGTCGCTTTGGTATTTGAATTGTCGTAGTTGAAATGAAATGCAAATATCTAAGAAAATACTATTAATATGCATAAATTTATTATTATTTATAATAATTTCTGTTGAAATTTAATTATTAATTTTATTTTAGAATACTTATAACTTACCACCGGTTATGTTGAACTAAATTAAACAATAAACAGAAACTTTTACATTAATTTATATTACAACCTTCATCTCTTTTTCAATTTCCTTGTAACACAAAAGTTATTTCATTTTGGTTAATTCCGGGGAACATGGCTATATAATTTCTGAACTGTTGAATAGATGTTACTCACTAGTAATAGTTTAGTTTACTCCGTGACATGACTAACAGCAAAAGTACTTAAAAAATTTTAGCCGAAGAGAATCAAAAATATATATATATCGGCGCAAGCAGCTTCAATGATGGATGCAACATGAAAATAACTGTCATCAATTATTATAACAACTTATTGGTCGTCGTTACTATTGTTAAAAGTAAAACGAAATCAAAGAGAATAGAACTATGTTTGAATTCTGGTATAAATATGACGTCTGGACGCACGACAGCGGACTGCAGAGCTCAGCGAGTGCGGAGCATAAAGAAGGTGATTATGAAGAACCTTCGAGAAATACAAGAACATTTAGAAGAATTGAAGTTTCATTTTAAAATATCTGGAACATACTGAGACAAGTGACATTAGTGACGTCAGCGGGGCTGGCATCCTGTCTTTAAAAGAATGAATTTATAATAAATCCGATATATACATATATTATTTGTTTTGTGTAGTAGAAATATTTTTAGACGGTTTTTGTTTAATTTATCGTGATATTAGTTTCCTAAAATAGTGGTGATATTTTTGTTTGGTTGCAATGCTAACTTTGCAACGAGGCAGGCTAGGAAAAATAACGTCGAAATTACACGCATCGCGTTGCGAATTGTTCATGTTTTATGTGTGGTCACCTCACCCGGTCGAAAAGGAGAAATAGCCAGTGTGGTGTATGATGGCCATATGGCCTTTTTATGCTGGAATATAAACTCTATCTTATTTTATAATAAAACGATTTTCCCGTTTGTTTTAGATGCCTAATAAGTACAAGCAAACGTAGGTAGCTGCGATAAGAGGCAATAGGAAATTGCTTACGATGTTGTTGAACAGTTACAATTATACCATCGATTCGACTAAGAAACTACGATAGCAGGATACAAGTGGTTTACATTACAACTTGGTAAAATTTTCATAAATTTAAAGTATATTAGTAATAATAGTAATTCAACAATGTAAAGTAGAGGCAAAAAAGGCTTTCGAAGATTATCTAACAGCAGTGACGAAGTGTCATTAATAAGAAATTATAGCAAATAAAAATAATAAGAGAAAGAAAGAGATAATTGTCTCGGATGCACGGTGAGTCAGGGTAGGGTTCACGAAAATTGTATTCATTTTGAAGAAATGTGTTCTGAATGGGATAAAAAATAGAATAAGGGATATTGCCATCTTACCTCGTATTGGCCATCTTTTTAACTGATTTCATTAGATATTCATTTAAATGAAACTAATATTTTTTAGATATACGACATCTCGTCTGCTCGTGATCGCGGTTGCTGAAAAGTAACCGAAACGTCGGGAGTATGTAGTTTTTTTTACAAAAATAAAGCACGCGTAGTATATCCGAAAAATATTAGTTTCATTTAAATTAATAAAACTCGCGAAAGTCTTAGATCTCATTCATCAGATATTGTTATTTTTGTGATTATTATTTCTCCGTCGATTGTTTAAATTTGAATTACAGATTTCTATAAGTTGAATTAAAAAAACCTTACATGTTTATGTAAGGTTTTTTTTAAGATCATCTGAGAAAGACTATGACCAACTACCCCGGACTTACATTATATTAAAAGAAATGGTTATATCGTTTTTTATGAAATACGCTAAAATTTTTTGGAGGTGAAATGGGAAAAGGTTGTTTTATATTGCCATAATGTTAGTCTTTCACTAGGATTTACCAAAGGTATCCTGACATGTTTTGATTCATAAGTAATCAGTTTCATCATAAAGTAAGATTATTATTCCGGCAGATTAATTTGAGCTTACCGCTATAAGTATTTTACATATTGGTGAAAATACAGCAACTTTTTCAGTATATCATAAGTAAAGAATTTAAAGATATTTTTGCTTTAAATAGCTTCAAAAGCTGGGTAGCAATTTTTTATTGTCACGTGGCCGTCTATCGGTCTCCACTGACCGTTGACACTTGGAAACTTGTTCTTTTGTTATTAAATGTTGCGGCTCGATATTGGTTTACCAGTTTTAAAATGTTACATTGCAAAAAAAATATAATAACGAAATCTAGAAATACACTTTTTAATCCACTATTTCTTAAAATATTTCTCATTTTATATACCTCTAACTTGCAATAATAAGATTTTTATTATGAAAACAATACTATCCTAAACATTTGATTAAAAATTTAATATTATTGAATCACAAACCCATCGACTCCAGCAGGATTTGGATGTGTCTTCGGAAATAGCACCTTTTTGACACTTTCCAATAAAGCTACGGAGTCGTGAATTGAGTTCGTGCATCAAACATTGTATATACATATTAAATTTTCTTATCGGGGCGGTATAAAGGGGGCATCTGTAAGTTTTTTTCGTTAAGAGGAAACAGTATCAATGAAGGTGAAATGCATGTCTTTGGGTCAATTCAACCTTCAACAATTTCGGTCAATTGAACGGGACGTGTTGAATTCACCGGAAAATTTTGATTGCTGATGAGGTTGAACTTAGCGGAACAGCAACCAGAACGGGAACACAATTTTTGTTGTTGCATTGCGTTTTCTGGTACATCGTTTATTTAATTTAGTTATTTTTATGAATTTCAGCTATTTCTTAAGTAATCTTTAGTTCTTTGGATGTTTGAGCTGTTTCAAAACTACTTTATTAAATTTACCCTTTTGTAACAATAAAGGCTAGTGAGATCTAAGACTTTCGCGAGTTTTATTCATTTAAATGAAACTAATATTATTCGGATATATAACCGTGATTATGGTGCTGAAAAGTAACCGAAACGTCGGGAGTATGTAGTTTTTTACAAAAATAAAGTACACGAAGTATATCCGAATAATATTAGTTTCATTTAAATCAAGAACGGCTAGGTTTAATAATATGTATCAACAAGATTAAAAAAAAGTATATGTTAAGCGATGAAACTCATTCTCCCTAAGTTATAGTAATACTCTCATTACCTTCCCGTGACGTCACATAAGCCACGTCCCTAATGTTGACTGTTAAGTACTCTCACTGAACAATACATATATGTCTTTGAATTTCATTTATTTCGTCTGTCAAAATAACGTTTTAATTAAAATAATACAATGAGCCACCCCAGGTTCTGCTTAGTAACAGTCAACGCGAAACTTTTTTTTGCAGTAACCACAAACACATGAATATAATATGAAAAATAACATCAGATAGAATTGATATTTGTCATCCCTTGCGAAAGTTTTTTAATCTATCTTGCTCCGTATGAACTTAGGATACGCCAATTGTCTCACGGAATGTGGTCACGGATACAGGATTTAATATTTTTCTCAAGAGAATGCCAAGTGTTACATTTTTGAAAGAATTTTCTCTATTGAAAATAGTTATAAAATTTTTAATTAACTGTCTTCTTATAAAAATAAATATATCCTTTGAACTTATAGTAAAATACAACTCAAGAAAACATAGCAATAACATACCTACACAACCACTTGAGATTTGTTACACGGAAATCGAAACACTATATGATGTTGGATGTACATAGTTAGGCCACTTTACGGAATCTTCGTTCGTGACATAAGACTTACAATAGGTTATTAACATGCCATTACAGTTACCCGATTTAAAATTTAAAGTTAGCTGGGGTACTTTAGTTTATTTATCTCTTTATTTTTCGATTACCGTTTTTGTAGCGGCATTTATTATTTAACAGGATATTTAAAATATTACGGTATTTATTCTTAACCAGTAACGTATTTCTGGTAAGATGGTGTGTAATAAAAAATTTTTGAAACGGAGAGATGTCTTTTAACGACCTCATGGTTTTTAAGTATCTTCGAAGATAACTTTGACATTAAGGAACCGATTTTAAAGATTATTATTATAGTACTAGAAGTCGTAAGATGTGATAGTAGGACGAGAACAGAGACTAAGGAGGAAAAGAAAGTCATCTAAATTATAGTAAAAAACTACCAAACCGATGTTTGTTCATAGTTATATACAAATATTTTTGTCAGTTGTTGGAAAAAAATAAAATATCATTACTTATCTGTTTTACTACTTACCGCCTTCGGAATTATAAGAAAAACTATTAATATTTTTAATGACTATGAACAAACTACCTATCACTTTTAAAAGTAACAATAATTTTTAATTTTTGGGTTTTTTGATTACAACATGTAGTTTTTTTTAATAAGAATTGTATTTTTTATAGTGTGAAACATGTAAGGATATCCAAAGATATATTTATTAAATACTTATAACATTCAGATCATATTTATTAATTATGATTCCAATAACATAAACTATATTATTCATTCTAAAATAATAAATAAAGTAACAAGAACATCTAATGATTGTTCTAATACGTGTTTAATTTTCTTATACGTGTTTAAATGTAAAAGATGTTTTAGACACAGACAAAGTATATATAAATCCTATTTACTCATATTTATTTATTAAAAATTTTGGAATATGAGATATGAATTATTCAAAATTGTTCAATTGGTAAGAGTAGCTTTTTTGGATTTTGTAAATATTAATACCAATTATATGTATCTAAGGATGTACATACATTATATGTTTATGTGACTGAGTCTATAAAATTGATTTTTTTCAAAACCTCGTATTTATTTGTAATTTATGTTGTTGGGCCCTAATGCCAATATAATACTCACATAAATTTGTGCTATAATTTTAATAAACGTAACCAAGATTAGGCATGTTTTAAAGAACAGATTTGCATCAGTTAAACTTTACAGATTATGAATCCATTTTTTGTCTTTTAACATTTGGCTTCGTTGTATTTTTATGCAATTACCAGCTGTCAGATATCATCAAGTGTGTCAACATCTTGAATATAATAAGTTGGCTACACATATGTCGCGTCAGTTTCGGCTTGTTAAACTCAAACAAAACATGCTTCAACAAAGAGATGCCATATTTATATACATAATGCTTTACAAGTAAGAGAAAAATATGAACAATTTCTTAGAAAAGTTTCCCAATGCTATTACTAAATTCTCTATAGAGAGGGCTTTGAAAATCTATCCAACTAACGGTCAAGTTGCTAACGTAAATGAAAAAGTTTTTCAGTATTAGCAGATAAAAGAACAGTTATTAAATTAATAATGGCACAAAATGAATCGATTTATGGTACACGTAATTTTGTAAATAAGAACCCCACGTGTATAAGTCTATGTCTGGTGATCTCAAATAAACAGGAGACATATTTGAAGTATTAAAAATATTTGTGAAGACTGGTTACCACCAGTAGATAATCTCTACTTCATTTCAGAAGATACATTATCTATCAACAAATACTTAGATTAATGGACATGATGTATCAGAATAAAAAACTTATTCGTTCTTTATATATTTTTTGTGCGAAAACTTAGGCTTAGACCAAAAAGTAAGATTCAGTTAATAATGCTTAAAACAGTTCTTTCATTCAAAGATATATAAATCATTTATTAGATTCAATGTTTTGATAATGTCCAAAGAAATCCAGATTTAAATATCTCTGTTTAAAATAATTTTGAAATAAGGTTCTCTTATGAGCTATCATCGTTTAAAAGATTCTCTATCGATAAAAGATGAAGTATATGCAATCGTTCGAAGAAAATTCCTATAGGTCGTTAATGAAAACTTCGGAACGGTATTTAACACATATTCATGTTATTGAACCACCAATAACCAGAGCAAGTTTCGGTTACTTTGCAACCGTGATCACGGGCAGACGGGACAAATCTCGTCTGACGTCGGGAGAAAGCAGTTTTTTAAAATAATAAAATACCGTAGTATAATCCGAAAAAATATTAGTCTCATTTAAATGAATACTCGCGAAAGTCTTAGATCTCATTAAACTTTTCATTTATTAACATTTTAATTCCCAAAAATTATGACGGAATTTCTTCTGTTGCATTTTCTCTCGAAAATTCCCGGTTGTGCTATATGTACAAGACATTTTACAGTATATGAATTGAGTCCGTGAGGATTACTTCAGAATTTTTGCATTACAATAGCTCTACTATTTTTAATAATATTTAAACATGAGACATAAAATAAGGAAAAAACTTAGCTAAATGTCTCTATAACTACATTATTTAAAAACGGTTGGATCCATTCATTTCATTGATATAGTTTAAATTATGACATAAATTTTAATTATTGTCCTAAAATATTGAAATTAATTAAAGTATTTTCTTCAAACCCCATGGGGTTTCATGAATTGTATCAAGATAGTTTAACGCAAGTTACTTCATAGTACGATCAATTGTTTGTTGATCCAAAACAATTAAAAGTTTTGTTTTGTTAATGTTATTACATATTATTGGTTAAGGTTTCTTTACAAAATCATTAATTATGCAATTAAATGAACTATAAATAAAATGAACCTCATAATTTAAATTCAAAGATTTATTATAACGAAAAAGCTGTATTTTTCCTTTTCTTCTTTTTTAAAAAATCAATCCATCAAAAAATCAGTTCATTAGATAAAATATAGGGACACCTAGTCAATTATTAAGAGGCGAATAATTATAATAAAAATAAGATAAAAAGTTTTAGTTATAAAATTAATAGTATACCTTATTTTGTATTAACACAGTGGTGTTAACATTAATGAAATTTTCAATAAAATTCAAGAATTATTATTATTTCAGTTGCTATAGAGTATAGAGCTATTGCTCTATACTCTATGTCAAACTTGTTAAAAAATCGGTTTAGCAAGTACTTAAAGTTTTAATTATTTCATTAATCAAACAAAACTTGCTCATCTGAAAAAAGGTATTTAATGGTGATGTCTAATTAAATTAACATTATATTCTGATCTTTAAATCTTCCAATGAAAATGGTCTTTTAACTAAATACAACTGTACAATATTCATAGTATATTTAAAGATATGAATTGTGACATAAAATAAATCTTTTACGTGACTAATTAATTACTTAACTAATTCACAAGGATGTCAGCAATTAAAAGTACGACATAAATTAAACTATAAATTACCTAAAGTAATCTGATTATACAAAATACTTGCATACATTCTGTGCAATTAATTAGATTGTTGAGAGATATTTGCCTTTACTAATTTGTACCGATTCCTAAATTAAACAAATGTATTAAAAAAGCTGAAACATTTATAAAAACAAATTTCAAAATATATTTTTTTAAAACGTTATTGATAAATGGGAATATATAAAAAAGCACAAATTTCATAAGACACTTAAATATTAAAAATATTATGGCAACAGTTAAAGTCCGATGTATTTGTCAAGATAGAAACGTTATCATAAGAAATTTCAGAAAATACTGGTTGCAAAACTTTGTGCACAGTCTAAAGAGTGTGGTCGTTTACTCTTTTGAAACTACTAAGGCAAATTCTCGCTCAAGATGCAGCAAAGGAATATGTGCTGTAAGCATCAGTTATCTGAATCGTTAGGGCCGAGTGAATAAAATCGTGCATATAATATGAATTTTTAATGTTAATGAATTCATAAGTGTGTGTCCGTACAGTAGACTTATATAATGTTACACGCATTTTTATGGGTATCGCGATCAACTAAATTTATGATTTTTTAAATTATTGAATAAATAGTTGTTGCTTTATTGAAAGAAAAGAAGATACCTATTTTTAAGTCAGCCTAAATTTATTATTAGTATTCGAGATTCGAGACAAGATTCAAACAAGAACTAGAGGGATTCGATTCGAACAAACACACAAACAAAGAATCAAAGATTCTAACTACATTTTTAAGAGTATTATATCATGGAAAATGTCCTTCCTTTAATGAATACAATGAAATATAGTTTGTTGCATGATTTGCGATTGCAACGATTGCACAAGCGATCTAATAAAATATCAAGTGTGAAATTTTGTCTCATAAATTTTTTGAAAGAAACTAAAAAGTTTGAAACTTCGTAATAATTGATTTCAGAAACCAGTTTACACAGAACCATCATGGAATGGAAATCACATAAACCCTAAATTTATTCGAAATGAAACAGACAACGACAAGAAAAAGTATTGGAAAAAACTTTTTAAACGCTAGTAAAATATTGTAAAAAACAACAGATTTTAAACAGAAAACTAGGCAAGAAAGAATGGATTTTCAGTGGGATACTGCGTTTACCGCCTTCGGCTTCAATTCCACCATCAGGTCGACTAGTGGTCAGGTACTATCGAGCCTGTATTTAAAAAAAGAGCTTAAAAAAAATCACTAGCCACAACTTTAAATAATCAGAAATTAATAATGATTATTTCATAATTTTGAAGTTATAATAATATTATGAGATACTTAATTATTCAAAATGTTCACGAAACTTGTTAATAATCTTGTTCAATTGTCATTCTATATATTTTTGTTCAGTATTACATGGTTTAAAAATTTTTCTTCTTCTAACGCAACTACTATACAAAACCTGAAGTTCTATAATAATCCCTACAATATTGATCAGGGTCTTGAAAATTAGTATTGTAGTATGGATATATAACTTTTATAATTCCTTCGCTACTACCCGGCGATTGAAAAGCTTCGGGTTTCTTTGTTTTAGAACTTAAGCAACCAATCAGCTATTTATCCTTTAAGCTGTAAGCTGGCTAACTAATATATGCAACTTGGTATGAAAATTTCGCTTGTGGTGATTTTAATGTAATAATATAGCGAAAAAAGCACTAAATTGTGACAATTTAATGCCGTTCTATGGTAATTGTATCGTATCAATTAATTGTGCCTTAAAACATGTCTTGAAATTCGATCTTGATGGATGAGGTCCACAAATTGAGGCACTTTCGACACCAAAGGTTCATAAGAACATGACAGTTTCATGTTCGTATAATGTGCCAATTTAAAACAGTAAAATTCTCTATTTAATCATGTGTAACAATCACCTTCTTGTTTTTAGTTGCATTCGAAAAGATGTTTTCTAATGAACCCTTAACGTTATATATATATATATCTTAGATTAGGCTATTGATTTTTTTCGTCTTAGCAATTGGCTGAAGAGAGAAGGAAATAATATTGGGTAATAAATACCATAGAAAAGTAATAAAGAAAAAGTAAAATTCATGTTTTTTTATACGTATGTTTAATTGTGCATTGCAAAAAAAATGTAATATATTTTACTCTATCAATTAATGCTTTGAAAATAGATTAACATTGGTTCTCAGAATTAATGATTATACATATAAATTTTCACAAAAATAGATCAAGCTGTTTCAGAGGACTATGGAAAGTAATAACATTACATATAAATCCAAAAAATACTATCGGAATGTAGAAGTTTTTCTTTGCTTTTATTTAAATAGGTAAGTCCTTTATACATATATATCTATCTATAACCGTTTATAATAACTTTTAAGAGATATCCCACATGCAGTCAAAATTTAAATGCTACCCATTTTAATTTTGCAATGAAAGTGTTTATTTAATAATCTGCAAAAAAAATCCATAGCATAGCAAATTTTTCCTCAGCCATTATAAAGCATTATTGCCTGTAAATAAAGTATACTATTGTATGTAACTGTTTTGTTTATTTCTTTTTGAAAAAGTTTTCCCCAATATCAAAGTGCCTTACTTTCTCTATCTTTATGTATGCAGTACTGCATAAAAAAACGACATGTTATTTATTAAACTATACAGAACAAAAAGCATAAAATTCAATTTTAGCTAGAAAAATGGGAAAATGGGAATATACTTATACAACGGAAGTGGTTACTGATAGAGATCGCTTAAGCTTAATGTAGACTGGAATTGGATCGTTTACAGCTGAACTGTTTATCATTCGGAATTGGATGCCGAGGAGACAGGTAATTGATAATATAGTTGTGTTGATCACTGTTATCACAGAGTTCATTTGTATTATGATAAATTTTTGCCTGCCATTTCTTAAACGAAGACTATGGAATTTGGTTTCGAGTGATACGAATAATATGTATTTAAAAATAATATATGATAAATACTCGCCAAACCATTTATCACTTATGACACGTAGTTTGATACAAGACATGATTGATATGTCGTGATCCTGTTTGAGCTTAAGTATAGGTAAAATCTATTCAGTAGGTTTTGCTTGAAAGTATAACAAATATCCACAGATACATCTATAAATTTATAGTAATAATAGCTTCCGGTACGGGAAGTAAATAAGTCATAGACTGCCGTGACTGCTTTACATTAGGCGGGCTGTACGCTTCCTTACCACCGTGGTAGAAACAATAATAATAAATAAACTATCACAAGAACCATTCGAAACTTGCCATATTTGAAGAAATTACAGATAGAATAGGTAACATCTTGAAAAAAGTTTCCATCAAGACAATATACAAACAAAACGAAAAATTAAGCCAATTCTTGAGTCTAACTAAGAGTTCCTTGCAACACCTGTATATACATATAATCTTGATTGTTACTGTGGCTTGTCATACATTGGACAGACAAAGAGGAGCATCGGTACAAGGTTTAAGGAACTTATCTTGAATTTTAAAGACAAACATGTGGCAAGGCTAGCAGTGTGTGACCACAAAATGGACAAACCAAGCCACTACATCTGGTTTTACAAACCACAGATCCTCGCTCGTGAAGACAGGTAAATACCGAGATTAATCCTGGAGGATATTGAAATACTAAAAAACCAGCTAATTTCAATAGAGAATATGGTTGGCAATTATCAAACCCCATCAAAAATATTAAATACCATGTCCGTCACCACACCGCAAGATATCGACAGAGTAAACGCCTTCTGCTTGCATCCAGAGCAGTACGCTAATAAATTGAAAAATCGTTGGCAGTAGATGACAAATAACAGGAATTACTGACAGACACTTTCATCTCGTCTGCCCGTGATCACGTTAGCTGAAAAGAAATCCAAAGGTCGGGAACATGTAGAAATAAATAATAAGAAACTCGTAGTATCCGAAGAACAATTGGTTTCATTTAAATGTGTACACTCGACAATCTTAGATATATATATATATATATGTGTGTGTTTGTATAATGTGTGTGTATAATGTGTATGTATAATGTGTATGTGCAGAAGGGTTGATAAGGTAAATATTTTTATGTAACGAAACTTATATGACACTAGGCGTATATCTCTTCGATATTAACATTAGTATGTATGTCTGTTTGAAATAAGTCTTTGTGACTAATCAAAGTCTATGTGAGGCATCAGCAAAAGGTTTTGTAACGACGGATGCTGACCGCCCCAGGATACAAATACAGGATGGCCGAGAGGCTCAGCTACATCCTCTTTTGTATACATCAACTTAACTACAAACTGGAATATTTTTGACGATATCACCATTCACGAAAATATTTGTTTTATCTTTACAAAACAACAATTAAATTCTTTTAGGGAATATTTTGTCACAAAAAAGTTAAAACAGTGATAAAATCGGAATTTCAGGGTAATGGAAAGATATCGATTGGTTTTTAAAGCTTCTGAAATAATATACCAAAGTTCT
The DNA here is from genome assembly GCF_018135715.1 of Danaus plexippus. Lineage (NCBI taxonomy): Eukaryota > Metazoa > Arthropoda > Insecta > Lepidoptera > Nymphalidae > Danaus > Danaus plexippus. Next base: position 6,194,321 of record NC_083544.1, on the reverse strand, counting down.
AGTTTATAATAAATTGTGAGCAACCTGTTTGTCTGAAGTTCCGGTTAAGCCCATTCTAACAGTCATCTTAAAATATCGTAGGTAAGGTCATTATTTGAGGATGGAATATGCATCTTTTTGTGATGGTAAAATTTTTGAAATATTTGTTTTTAATAAAATTGTCTATATTTGCTAAAACATAGTTACGTCCCTATTATTTTACTTATGGTTAACAATGAAAATTATTAACTGAAACTATTTATATTGTTACTACTGAATTTAATATTAGTATATTTTTTCAAATCAGACTTCCAATAAACAAATATTAAGCATAACTTTTTCCATTCAGTTAAAACTAAAAACTTGATGTAAAAATCTTGGTCTTGCTTGCCAAACTATTTCTTATATTAAAATATCAAACCGAAGAATTCTTTTGTTTATTTTAATATAAAAATTTCATACATAAATGTATTTAAGTAGATGAATTAGTGTCTAAGACTCTCGCGAGTATTCATTTAAATTAAACTAATATTTTTCTGATTACTACTGAATGATAGCATCTCGTCTGCCCATGATCACGGTTGCTGCAAATAACGGGTATGTAGTTTTTAAAATAATATTATACGCGTAGTAATCTGAAAAATATTTGTTTCATCTATAAGAAATATGTTTCCCAAAAGACGATGTCTGGGGTTATAGGTCTGTTATTTTATTTTAATAAAATTCTATAGATAGAATAAAATTGAATCTGAATATTATTAGAAACTCCAGCGTTGAAGATTTATGAAAAAAATATAAAAAAGATATTGTCAGTAATTGTAACGTAGAAACTGCTGGGATAAATTCATAACACACACTTCTCTTCTAGGCAACACATTTATATGGGGGTGATTTGCTTGTTGGCTACGACCATTCGTAATATATTACAAAAATATCCTCCATCAAAACAGGAAAAAGTATACTTTTCTATATATAAAGTATTATAATAGCGCATACGACTTCTTAATTATTATTCAAGTAATACTTTAGAAAAAGACAACCTTTTCTTTTTAATTTGTTCTCACAACCATTGCAGCCGTAGTGCTGTTGATTTTAAATTCAACTTAATATATCCTGGCTATGTGCGTTGTCTACTAAATCTATTTATCTTTCTACATTTTATCTATAAGATTTTAGGATCCTTATATAACTGAATTACTTAAAAAAGAGTATAATAGCAATTTACTAAAGCGGGAAAGCTGGAATACATTTTTATGTAGTATTTTATAAGTATTGAATTGTATTAAAAATAAAATTGACTCCAAATACAGACACATACATATCGTTTGTTCAAAAAATGTGCTCGAAGTGACAGAGGAGATTTAGTTCATTAATATTTCTATTTAGAATATTTATCTTGCGCGTATATTGAATTGTGAAATTTATTTTGGCTTTGGGTATCATGAAAATAAAAAAGTAACGATTTAATGGATACAGTAGTTCAAAGCACGTTAAAGTCATATTTAAACTATCGTCAGGCTATAGACCTGTATGAAAAGCCTTTGTCTAAATGAAAACAAAAGCCTTATGTCTACCTATTATTAAAAAGCTGTTTCATGTTTTCATATCGTATATTTGAAAGGATTAAGATTATTTATGACTTATTTGTTTAATAAGGAAATTCATACCTTTATAAATAATAATTATCTATATAATGAAAACTTTTTCTAACAGTTATTTTACATTTTTTGATTAAGGTTCAATAATTTAGATGACATTATGATGGGGGTGTTTAGGAACATCACTTTGACTACCTTTTCTTTATAAAATTAAAGTGAATTTTGTTCTAATATTTGAGATTTCTTTGATGGAAGATGGAATCGGAATATCTATGTACTATCTTCTCGATAACCAATTTTTACTTTTTTTGTGAGATTGTATTCATAAACGAGATTATGGAAGTAACAATAGTCGTAGGAGTTTCTTAATTGGATATAATTCTACTACTAATGTTTTTGATGTTATGTGGGTTTCAAGGAAAAAAAAAATTTGTCGATTATAAAAGACGTTGCATGTAGATCTGTAATTTGTCATGTTGTTTTATTTACTACACAGAAATAATAATACAAATACATATATTGAAAGGGATTCACAAACAGCCGCTCAGAAAAGGAATGGTTCAAACTTTGAGCGGATATTTAGTATACACGCAAACCCTTTAAAGCTATCGGCTTACGAAGAAACCTCTCACGCAACCACTTCAAATTATTCGGGAAAGTCGTCAAAACTAAAATTGCGCTCTTACGTATACATATTTTCTACAATTAAATAAAACAGTTGATTAACATGCTGAGAATATTTATAGTAAATATTGAATTAAGATAAAGAGATATATAAAAAATATATTTTTAATCCAATATATATGTTTATCGAATAATAAGCCATGAGATCTATTTTTAATTTCCTATGAAAATATATTTCAATAAAAATAACATACGTTTAACTATATATTATCTTTCAGCAGTAATATTTGGTATTTTAATTGAAAATTGAATCGCTTAGCGGGTAAATTGCGTTTAACTCCAAATTTAAAGTTTTTGAGTGGTTACTACAATCATATGTTTATGTCAATCCCATCACTTGACCATAATTTAACAAATATGCAACTGGCAGGGAAGTATGCACTATGCTGAAGTGGGTAATAGTAGAAATGATTGGAAAAAAAAATTATAAAATAATGTAGGTAACTGGCAAAGTTATAAAATTTTTACTTCTAGATGGATTTTTTCTAAAGATAATAATTAAAAATGTTGATAAAAACTTTCATTATTTTTATTGGGTCATATCTCTGTTTCTAAAACCATAGTAGCACGTTAAAACATATTTCTTTTATCAACGCGAATCATTGTAAAAGAAAAGGAACATCGGAACGTGCAGTCTGTGCCTAGTACAAATACTATGTCACATGATTTTATTATTCAGTACTGTAATAGATACTCAATTAAACAGACTCTTGGTATTATAGTCTTGCTATTTCACGTCTACTAAATAAGGTGCGATACCGTAAGCACAATGGTGACCCGTTATCAGCGTGAATCTATCTATCTGTGAATCTTACTTTTAATCTCAACCTATCTGTGAATCTTACTTTTAAAGTTAAAAAATGACGTCTCTACAAATAGCAGGAGCCAACATAAGTGATCCACAAGTATTGGCATTTGTTACCGTGTCATCCAGAATACAAGAATTTTGGTGCGACCAACCGCGACTTTGGTTTGTTCAATGCGAAGCCATCCTTGTACCTCAAAAGTTATCGGATGAAACGCAATTTAACTTAGTTGTCTCCAAATTAGATAAAAATGTCATACAGCAGGTCAGTGACATATTGCATAAGCTGCCAGAAGTCAATAAATTATATTTATTAGTCTGAAAGGTCTACGAAGAATTTGAAGTTAGACAGTTCCAAAAACTACTAAGTGAAATGAATATTGGAGATCAGAAACAATCTCAGTTTCTACGGGGAATGAGAGAACTGGTACGTGAAAAAATTTCGGACGAGATATTACGTATAATGTGGCAAGGGCATCTGCCTCCATCAGTTCGAGGTGTTTTAGTAGTCAGTGAGGTGAAGGTTCTTGAAAATTTAGCAGCCATTGCCGACAAGGTTATGGAAAAAACACGACCTTTGCAAGTAGCTGAAGTTCAAGGTATGTAGAGTTCTAGCGCCAGCACCAGTACCAGCAGTGACACCGCTTTTATTATTGTCGAGTTATCTAAATTAAATGTAAAAATTGTTAATATCAAAAAACAAAGGAATAGACGTGAAAATACAGAGGTCATCGTTCGCGAACTCGCTCGGCGTCTCGTGTTTGTAATACGATGCAAAATAACCCGGAATGGTTATGTTTTTATCATTTTACATTTCATCACAGAGCAAAGAAATCTATAGAGCCGTGTACTTTTCAGAAAAATTTACAAAATCAGGAAAACTAAATGAGTTGCAATCGCAAGCAGAGATTTGCACCATAACTTCAGTACACCGCCTATGTATTAGAGATAGTAATAGAGTTTTAAAATTTTTAGTCTACACAGCTGCAAATATTTCGGTTTTACCATTGAATAGTCGAAGATTATATAATAGTTATAATAGTCGTAGATTCTTCTCCTTCTTCCTGGCAATTTATCCCAGCATTAGCCAGGGTCTGCCTTCCTGCTCAAACTCCTCCACTTTGCACGGTCTTTAGCATCCTCGGTGGTAAGTCAATCAAAATAGATATCATGTTGTAAATACCTATATTGAGAGAGAAAAATATGAAGATACTTTTTGTGATTGAAAAAATAAATGTTACAGTTTCAAGCTTAGCAAAAAATCATACTTTATAATAATTTTCAATACAGTATATAAGTTATATTAAACAAGATCAATTAAAATAGTATGGATATAGGTATTAATCTCATTGTTTTTGTAAAAAACATTAGGCTTCTTTGGATAAAAAAAAATATTTTATATCAAAGGTCTTTTATTTTCCATGTTTAATAAATAATGCTTTTAGTACATGTAGTCTAGATATAAAATAATCCTCTGGTACGAGTAAACGCAACATTATTCTCATCGGCTTCAAAGGAATCCCTTTGTTACGGCCTGCCTTAGCAATATAAGTAGAACTACTTGGGATATTTGGCTCAAAATATATAAAAAATTGAAGAAATTTGATTAATACTATACAGATTCATAAGTAATATCAAATTTTTCTTTTAAACGTCAAAGGTGTATTGAAATGTTAAGTTAAAATGTAAAAAACAGTACTCTGTAAAATGTTTTATAATATTTCGTTTAAAGGCAAAAAAATAAACGCTATGAATTTCACTATACTTTACTTTTAGTTACACAAATAAAAGTAGGCAGGAACAGTATATAATATTTATATGTCACATTCTGTATTTTTCATCAATACTTTTGCTGGACAAACGCACGCAATATCTGTTTTATATATAAAATTTTTATCGCAGCTGCATCTGTTGCAGTTTAAATTTTCATGTCAATGTTTGATGATTGTTATTTACAAATAATTAGCACTTACAGTGGGGTTCGTTAATTTGTTAATAAATAGTCACGTGCCCTAATTCATTGAAATATGAATGCCCGTGGACGTGTCAGCATTGAGGGTCGGGACACGTCTCGGATTTTCGTCTCTGGAATCACTTGGCGTTCCCACTTTTCACTACCAAAAGTAATTTAATTAAATCCTTTATAAAATCTAAATAGTAATAATAAATTTTATGTTCAATTTTTTCTATTCATTTTATAGTTTTTTTTACAGATGATACGTCGATGACATTATACTAAAAGCTTCACCAGATTTTGTAGATTTATATTTTATTCTGCAATACTGAATAGCCTTTACGGTGAATTATGGAGTTTTTCAAACATAACATCAATGCATAATACAAAATACGATGATTTGTTAGATTAAAATGTATTACAGTTCAAACAAAAAAAATACATTTACTCTTACTTGAATAACTGGTATGGTATAAAATTAAATATACGTATAATTTATATAAACGAAATGAGAAGTAAATCCGTTGTAACTCGTTGTAGACGAAGCAGCCGCTGAGAGCTAAAGATCCATCACGCGTCGCGCAAACTTAATCCCTTATCAAATCCAGATTAATTAAACCGGAGCCAACCGCCATCCCAACGAAACCACACGTACCTATATGTATATCTACACAATCGTGAATCAACACTTAGCATCTTGTACGGTGTCATCACATGACATTATGACTGTTTGCTAGGAATGTTTGAAATTACAATAACAATTTACTAATCAGATATGGAACTAAGTTTCTACTAAAACCTTTTTTTTTTATATTTTATCGAAGAAAAAAACAAACAGACATGAAGACTTTATCGTGAATAATAATTAGTTAATGGTAGGTAATTATTTTTTTTTACTAATATTTTAAATATCATTTGAGTACATGTAAAAAATTCTTTGCCTTTTTTTGGGAAAAGAAATAATAAATTATCAGTTTAATTACAAATCATTGTCAATAACCACAAAGTTAAAATTGTTTTAAGAAAAACACAAAGTTTTGGGTATTATTAAAACCAACACAAAGCTCAATAGAACGCAGAGATTATCAAGCACTTTAGTCAGAGTTTACGTTACAATCAAAACTTTTGATGAATTTCCCTAAATTTGTCTTGGTTTTCCCTTTCGGGCTTGCCTTAATATTATCTGTACTTGACTTGTACGTCATGAGAATATGAAATTATTTAGTAAAAATATGTTGGGTTTAAAATATATTTTAATTAAAACAAAATGCAGTTCTTCAATTTATCGCCTTCTTTGAAAATGAAAAGTTTTTGACAAATTATTTTGACAACTTTTTAAATCCTTACGTATTTATTTTCATCAAATTTGTATGTTTGAAACTTCCACACTGGTTTACATATGTACGTCGAATATATTTACGTCGAATCCAAACATTGTGTAACATTTTTAAGGTGGTATAGCCAAGTTTTGGAAAAGTAACTACAGCTCGCTTGTCAGGGCAAGTATCACCCTCTCACAGAAGATCGGCGTGAGTAGTCTTTAAAGACCGCGTTTCTTCCGATAAGTGAGAGAGCCGATTGCCCTTTTCATATTCTCACCATTTCCTGCCATCTGCTTATTCCCACCTCTCCCTCTTTCTCAACAACCAATGTTGGCAACGCATCTGCAACATATCTTATGTTGCGAATGTCCATGGGTGATGGTGACTACTGTCCATCAAGTAGCCGTCTACTTGTTTGCCACCTTTCATATAAAAAAAAAAACATCACAACTATGTGTAATACTTTCAATAAAAAATGTATCAAATGTAAGGTTGAAAATAAAGTTACTTGAATGTCGAAAACTCTATCGGTCTTGTTTTTTTTTTCGCACATTAGGTATATTATTTCCTCTTAAAGAAATATTTCTGTATTTTTATATTAAATTAGAAAAAAGGTATATTTAATAAAAAAGGAAATTCTCTACATTGTTTATACTAGTATGTTAAATTGTATAACTGTCAAATATTTGTGTAAATCTATTTTGTTAAATGTAATAAAAGACTTTATCTTAAAACTTAAGATTAATTTGAATTAGTTATAAGTAATAATATGTCTATGTTAACATGATTCCAATTCAGTTTTCTGAGGTGTTCTGCAAAATAATCAAATCTTACTAAGACGTTGCACTCTAAAAAAGTTCAAATATCCTTCGTGTTAATAAAATTCTCTTTATATTTGTATATATTTTGAATATTTAAAATTCTGCAATTATAAAAACACACTACCTTTTTTGAACTTTGGTTACGAATTTTAACTTCACTTGGGATGAAACTAATTTTATCAGATTACTACGCGTATTTTATTATTTCTAAAAACTACACACTCCGATTTTGAAAAATAATAAATTACGAGTAGTAATCCGAAAAAAAGTAGTTTCATTTAAATGAATTCTCGCGAAAGTCTTAGATCTCATTGACTTGTGGTGTAAGAAACTTGAAAACTGAATATATAATATCAGTTTTCAAATATCTTAATAAACATTCCGTTGTTCATTTCGTCATACTCTGATACTACTCTAAGATATTTTAAATATTTTTCTAATATTCATTGTGTTACCCGTTGAAGTATCTATTAAATTTTGTCAAAAGTTTTAATAGTCTTTTATAAAAATTTGCATATGTATTATGAATGGAGAAAAAATAAAAATTATTTGAAACAGATGTCACTCTTTTCCTAGACGACATTAATTAGATTATTTCAGTTGGTTTTCATTTAAATATACCTTGGAAACATACTTACAGGACCTAGTTACGTGGAATTTATAATTGTTAATAGTAAGAACTGTAAAATACACGTGAAAATGAATCAAAAACTTATGACAAAATGCCTGTCTGTTAATTTCTTTGTTTTTTTTTGTATTTGGAAACTTATTTATTCTTAGTTCAATTGAATATAGGTATATATTGCTATATATGAATAAGATTTAATCTGGTATCAATCAACGCAGATTTTGTTCAGATTGAGCTGTCAATTAATCAACGCCCTTCGTCCGTCATCTAGACACCAATTAAGCCGAAATTGCTACTATGACAAGTTGTTGAAATCCCCCTAAAAATAAACAAGACAGACAAATTTATTTAGTACGAAAATAAAACAGTATTCATTTATTACAATTTCGAACAAGTTGGTACTTGTAATGTAATAAATAATGAGTACGTTGAAATATGACAACTCAAATGTACAAGCATAATATTTAATTGAAAAACACTCGTGGGGAACACAAACTGCGTATGATGTTAAAATGAGTTCCACTTAATTTATAACATAAATAACGAAACGACTAACATTGTAACAATTATTCTAGTAAATTACGTTCGCCTTACGTTAAGCTAACATTGTTATTACAGCAATATTAAAGTCGTTAAATCATAAAATATTTTTTATTTATGTGTTATAATGTTTATAACTTGAGCTTAAGTAACTAAAACAGTTTTAATAAAATACCCTTTTATTATACTAGGACCGAGTTTCTAGTTGTATTTTATGTTTAAATTTTCGTAATTATAAGAATTCAACTCAATAAATTTAATGTTGATATTTATAAGAGACTTCAGAAATTAACAATGTCCCTAATATTAAACTGTCATCCACCGTTATTATTAACATATAATACATTTAATTAATAGCAGCGTCAAACAGGCTCATTTCTTCGTCTGATTCAGTATCTATCTTTCCAACGAGAAGATCATACTTAAAACAATTTAAATCAATATGTTATCATAAATAACCAATTTACATTTTTTTTAGATAATGTTCCGAGTTCAAAAATTGTAATAATTTTCAGCTTCCAACCATCATTAAAAAAAAATCTAAAATAATCACGCTAAGATTCTGATTAAACAGACATATACGAGTATATAACACAATCAAATAAAACTTGTAATTATAACTATCGTCAGTATTATTGCATACAAATCTTTTGATTTGAAACTAAATCAGACCAATCAGACCCTTTTTTTTTGATGACGCAGGGAAACTCTTTTTGCGAGCCGTCTAACCGGCCTTGGTGGGGCCGGAGAGGATGTGTGAGACTCGGCCTGGGCAGGCCCCTACTCACTAAAACCACTGCGAAAGCCATCGGCCGCTATGTTGGTGCACCCCGGATCTGTCAGCGACAGGGCACACCAGCGACTGGCCGGTCCTGGCTAAGACCGGACTTACTCCCGCGGAGAAAAGGGGGCAATCCCGGCAATCAGACCCTTTTTTATTGTCTGTAAATTACTTAAATCATAATGTATTCAATATTTGTATTAATGTGTCTGTATTAGAATGGCTATAGTTCATTATAATCAACCATCACTTGAATCTACCATGTGTTGTGTTAGGACAAGTCTTGGAAGTTAAATATTGAGATATCGAGGAGCTCCGTATAACAACAAAGTGATGGAAAATGTGTAAAAGAATTTAAGACAAGAATTATATTTCCGAATTTGGATTCTGGTACTTTCCAATAACAAACTGGAATTAAATCAATCCTTCCTTTTATTTAAATCAATCTTTTTCCATAACAAAAGAGTGATTTATTATACATCTAAAATTATATTTGTAACGAAGAAATCATTTATGGTACAAATAATGGATTTAAAAATATTTTTTGTATGAATGGCAGTAGAGCCTAAGAAAAGGAGATTATATCATCAGAAACAAATATTAAGTGATTAAATTTATCGATTGAAAGCGTGTTTCAGATGTATGCATTAAAGGTATTATTCGTCGTTAAGTAAATCAGCAAACATACCGTTATTGTTTCATAATTAATTAAAAACGAATTTAAGTATAATATTTAGGTCAAACTTTCAAAATATTTAGCCCACAGGCTCAACACTTTTAATAGTTATGATAAAAATTTATTTATAGTTAGATTATTTCACTTATTTTATCGTGACCACTTACATTTTAAACAGTTAAACTAAACTATACACAAGTGGTTGTAGTTCATATATGAATAAAATAGTATTTTAAAATAAATGCAGCTTTAAATTCGCATTTTCGTTTGATAGTTATACAGTTTCAGTTATAACGTGAGTAATGAAAACACAAAGTAAGTATACATTGCTATCAAATTACTCGCATGTAAGTAATTGACGGTATTTTTGAAACGCTATAAATAAATTTGCCGCGACATACAATATCATACCTGTAGGAATAGTGAATAGAAAGTTATGCAACAGTTTTTAATCCTATACACGTATTTAAATGGTAAAAAATTAATATTATAAATAAATATATACTATTTATATAAAAAAACTTTATTTATGTATAATCAACTTGAAACTTTTGAGTAAAAAATGTATGTTACAATCATAAATTATGAGGTCTCAATACAGTACATAGAAAAGTTTGAAAAGAAAAAAGTTAAAGTATTTTCAGTATATTTTTTAAATTGTTATTCACATAATCATTTTGAATATGAGGTTTGAAATTATATACGATAAAAAAACTTAAGTTATTCATGTTTTGATTGAATCAGTCAATATATTATTATAATGTAATTAAAATTACTTTTTATTTAATTTACCTGTCTATTCACACACTTTTATTGTTAAGTCAGTTTCTTATAACTTATTATGATAAATACTGATAATGATATTTTTTATTTGATACCCCCAGAAACAACATATAAATTACTAACAAGCCCCTTGATCATTCATAACCATTTGAATTTTTTATTATTACAAAAAGTACTTTCTATTATGGATGTATTTTCTAATGTTATATCAGAGATCCGGGAAGATTTCTCATAAAATTTTATGACAGACGTTACAGCTTCAATTTATGACAAGAATTAGATATTATTATTTATAAAACGTATTATACTGATTAATGTGTTATATTAGCGCTATGTCATTTATTACGCTTTGGATTCAAGCATGTAAAATAGCCGTTTTAGGAGATATTTTTATTCAGTCCGTGTATAATATGTCACCCGTAATCTCATTCACATAATAGCGAATGTTGTTATTTTAGATATTTATCTTTTAAACAACATAAATGGACTTTTTTTTTTACCCATCTACGACATTTTTAAGCTTTTCGTACTATGTTAATAGACGGAAAACTTTTGTGATAAAGACGTTAACATAGTGGAACTAACTAATTCATACCCTCAGCAAGTTAAGATACATTTAATAAACCAACCAATAATATTGAATCTTATATCCACGTGGAAATCAAGAGAAATGAGTTAATTTTGTATGCCATTCACGTCCGTTGTCATTCACACGCATCCAAAGACAAAGATAACAGAGATTTAGGACGCCCTTTCTAAATTATGCGTGAAATAAGGTTGAACGACCACATCCAAATCTTCAATACAAAAAGTATTTTCAAGGTAAAGATCCTTTTCATCAACGAACTGCCAGAATTATGTTTCTCTTTGTAAGTTATATATTATAATGCGTATAATCTCATTTTATGTGTACGTTTAGTGCTTATTATTAAATAATTTTTCATGTACTCATATGTTTGTTACGACTATAATTTATGACGTATGAAATAAATTTTTTCATTCTAAAAGTTCTTCGGTACAACAACTGATGTGGAATTGCAAATTGTTTTTTTTTATTAATGAAGATAATTTTATTTAGTAGCCTATATAATAAGTAATATAAAGAATTCACTTGTGTTGCACAATAATTTTTAATATTCACCCTTTAGTTTCCAAGAAGTAAAATCTAATAATATATCAGTATAATTTTCGTAGCGTCTTCTTTTCTTTTATTATCCGTGTGAATGAGGATTTCTATATTGATAAATATAATAAAAACTATATTTATAGCACACTACCTATTTACTAAATTACTTTCGGTACACAAACTTCCCATAAAGTGATGATCTTCAAAGGAGGCTTATAAAAAAATGACTTGTGTTTATGAAGACAACGACTGCAAAAAAATTGGCATAAAATCTCGGCGCCGAATATTTTACGAGCAGCCGTCATAAAACCTGAAGAGAAACGTAAAATTCATCGATGATGTTCTACTGTTTAGTTCCAAATATTATATTTTCCTTTATAGGGTTTCGTTTTTCTTTTAGTTTATAAAGAAATTTTTATATTTAGAAAATGTTATCGTTTAGTTTTGACTCACGTAATCATCATTATGCTAATTATAAAAATGTATAATAGTTGATAGGAATATTTACTTAAATCAAGGTGTACAAAAAATATTAATAAACATAGATAGATTATCTATATTTCTTTGTAATCTTTACTAGAATTAATCTGTTTCTAGTTGTCGCAAACTTTTTTTTACACGTATTTTATAAGGATACTATTTTAATATTAAACATTATCTTATTTTTTAAAGTGTTTTTATTTACTAAATCGGTTAATTTATTTAAAACTTCATAATTCACATTTTTTACTATTGAAACGTTAAAGTGTATTAAAATACCTTTATTTGAAAAGGAACAACATTAACAAAAAACCAACAAAACAAAAAAATTACAAATCTCCTAAAACAAACACAAAACAACAAGTAAAACGATTCAATTATTTTGCAGTTTAGAGAAACAAATTACTGAGTATATCCTTATACATACACCGGCTACCCTATTGAGCTTCCTCCCAAGCGTATACAGAGCTGTACCTGAAATACTCCAACCACATTTCTTGTTATAAGGGCACCAATTTATCACACAAAGACCTTAATTTATTCTTGAACTGGATTTATTTTGTGTGGAGAGTTGATGACAGAGGACCCTTAGGGTTAATGTAGGTCTTGTCATTGGAAATTAGGATGGTCGCATCCGTGATATTTGTCAGAATTGGATATTGAAGGTAAGCGGCATTGTGATTTGTGATTTTTTATCTACATTGTATAAACGGAAATTTAAAACTAAAGTTATATTTGTAATCGGATGATATTTGTATAAGAAATATAAAATTATATATAAAATTCATTAATTTCTTACTATTATTCTAGAAGCTTCATTACTACTATAAGAAAGTTTAAGACTTTGCTGAGTGTACTCAAGTAAGCTTGTCGGAATCGATTGCTAGGAAAACTTTGTGAACTGAAGTACGTCTAATGTTTTACGATCTAAATGAGAAACGTTAGGATTCTTGAAAAATTAAAATAGCAAATATAAATATAATATTTTTTTAAATGTTATACATACATATGTACGTTTATTACAGACACAGATAAAATAATCACTTCTCTATTCAAAATATGTCTTGAGACGAAAGTCTTCGAAGTGCGTGTATCGAAAAAAATATTGATTATTAATAAAAGGTGTTTCAAAATAGTATTTGTCTTTTTAGGTTATTAAAGTTAGAAATGCCTTGTTGACTGAGATAGTTCAAATATTTATTTGAATTTTTTAATAAAAATTGGACATTACATATTAAGGATTTCACCAAAAAAAAACTGTATTTATGCGTTTATTTTCAATTACTTTGAAGCAAACTTGTTCATGGTGAGACGAGTTGAGTGTTTTGCAGTTAGACTGGTTATTTATCCTCTAACCAGTGATTTTTTAATTGGTTGAGCTATAGCTCTGTAAGCGCGCAGAGTGCCCTCGATGTAACTTGAAGTATTGTAATTTGGTCACAGTAATAGGTTTCGCTTATTTTTGTGAAATCGTGTTCTGGGGTTATAAGGAAGTTTTTCACTCCTTTAGCTTTAGGAGTTAATTTTCATTTATGGCTTGTTTTCACGAACATGTATTCGTTCTAAGCTTTGTTTTCATAGTATTAGTCTACTAAATTTAATATTTTTTTTAATTAGTTCCTTATATTAATAATATATTAGAAAAAAATTAATACTTCCTGTTCTATTCCAATAAAAATAATATTTAATATGTCAATAGGTTATTTAAGTATATTAACTATTACTTATTATAATGTAAGCTTTTGATATATACGTATGTTGTCTAGTAATCTGTTCATAATCCGAATAAAAACCGTATAATGTACAATTAATAATATAACTTCGTGTCATTTTAGCAAACTAAAATATATTTATGGATACTTGTATTCTTATTTAATGCGGTAGTTTCATTAAAACTACAACATAAAAATCCGAATTGACACCTGTCAGTTCTTGATATTTTTTAGGATATTAATTTTTACAATTATGAAGTTCTGATTAGTGTTTACATACATGTTATATGAAACAAACGCTATGTTTACTAACTTAATAGCTTAGAAGTCATCGTAGAGGTTAACACTCTGAAATAAATTAACATTATAGACATTTGTAACAGAAATCGTGGAATTTTTGAAATTTTAGGAAACCAAAATAAATAATTATTTCCACAGAAAACAAATTAACCAATAATTTTCCCATTCTTTTTTTTAGCACACGTTTTACTGATGGGAAGTAGTTACCATAGCCCATGGTCATCTGCAATTAGGTGTTGCGGATACATTGCCAGCCTTGTGGTGAAGGGAAGGATGGAAGCATTCTGTCGGTCTAAAAACCATCCTGTCGAGAGCATTTGCCTTGGTTTTAACTTAAACTTGGGTCGAGTTTTGCGTGTCACTGGCGATTCAACTCGCAGTTACAAGGTCTCCCTAGATCCCAAGCCAAAGAAACACGCTCAATATCTTAAAACAGACTTAGACTGATGCACGACAGAAGGTCTATGTACACATCAATCTTCCAGGAGAAGGTGGAAAAAGGGAAAGGGCAACCGGATCTCTCACTCATCGGATGAAACGCTATAAAAGACTACTTCTCACCGATCTTCCGTGAGCCAGCTCATGTTGGAGCTGAAGTCATTTGACCACAACTTGGCTCTACCATCATTCTTTCGTATATACGCGGAAATAGCACACTGAATTATATTGCATTGTTTAATAGAAACTAATCGCAATTATCCAGCATTAGGCGTAGAAGTTTATGTATTAGGAACGACATGTCTGCAATCGTATGATAATGGAAAATCCATTTATACTAGTTACAAACCACGCTTCATGTTCGATTCAAAGCGTAAATTAATTCAATTACCTTGCTACTATTGTAGGAGAAATATGAAATCAATGGAATTTATTAGTGCATGTAATAGAACAATTGTAAATTATGAGTTGTAGTGTCTGAAATTAACGAAGTAAAATAATGAAGTGCTATCATACAAGATAATGCATTTCGATGTTCAAAAATTTGGAGTTTTAAATGGTTTTTAGATATTAGAAAGAGATATATATCAGGTTTTTATTTATGTTTATGTTTCAGTAACAGTATTACAGCCGTCAAATAGTCCACGAAAATTAAGGAATTAAAACTTAAATGAAATTTAAATTCTAGGGGCATTTTTAATAATGTTTCTTAATAGCAGGTGACTGAATATTATAGTACTTGTTACTCAATAGTAGGAATTTTTTATTTTTTACTTTCTTGGAGATCTCTTGCTTAATGCAAAGAACTAGATTATATATATATATATATATATATATATATATATATATATATATATATATATATATATATATATTTCTAGATATTAAATTTTTTGTATGATCAAAGAACATCGAGGAAAGCATTGCAAAGAGCTTGAAAGTTGAAACTCACTCTCTAATCGCATATGTACAAATGAGTATGAGTTTAGGCAAGCGATAGCGGCTTTTACTTAGCATAGCTGAATCTTAAAACAAAAAAATCTGTCAAGCAAGTGAAACCAAAAATATATAATATCAACCTAAAATACATAAAAATCACATAAATATGAGAGTTTATATTGTCTCTGTAATTAATTACACCTTTGTAATTAAAAGGCAACTGAACATCACAAAGATACCAAGTGTTTGACAATTAATCATATAATTCTTGTTAAGGAGAAAGTATTACAGTTATTTACTACTGTTATTGTAAACTGCTAAGCACTAAAATCTATACTGAATAGTTATCGTATTTGAATAGTGTTAGGAATATGGGCTGAGTAAATTAAAATTTGACGAATAATAGTATGAGGCTCTCGGCTTATATACTGTTACTGGACATATTTATTTAATATGTTGTCACTCAGTCTATAGAAACATTTTCACTGGTCCGAGTATACTCATGTCATTTATATTACCTATAGTTTATATAGTTTATATATTTATATATATACATATATAAATATAGTTATATATAGTTTATATATATATATATATATGTGTATATATATATATATATATACACATACGTGTGTTATGTTAAGTAATCGAATAAGGGTTCAATTTACTTTTAAATGTTTTATGAACTCTCACAGATGAATTTCGTTTTAAGAGCTTAGGACCTTAAGTTAAATTAATAAACGTGGCTACAATACATAAAATTATATTAATTGTGTCAATTATACAATAAAATGTTTAATGGGTTTAAAAGCTTTTAATTTCGTATTAAATAACTTATCATTTTTTACCTTTCAAAGTTAAAGTTTTATTACTTTGCAACTATTTCTTAACAAACATTACTTTTAATATTCATTTTAATATTCAATAAATTAAATTATTAATATGTCCTTCAATTCTTAGATCCGATTGCACTTGTAATTAAAATACATATACGGAGTTTTCCTATAAATATATTTAGTCTTAGCATGAGAGTATAACGAGGTTCTTGTTACAAATGCAGGGTAAGTGACACCGACAAGAGCCATAACGTACGTACGTTAAGCTCGTAAAATGTTACGGGCCGCTTACACGATGTAGACCGTAGACACAGAGTTCGAGGGTATCCTTCAGATGTACTTATGTGACCCTCATTAATTTTATCATCAAATCCTTACAATAAAAATAAAAATAAGTATGTAATAGGTGAAATCGGGTGTTTTCTTACAAATGAATGATTTTATACAATTGAAAGTTGTTTAACTTTCTCTTTAACTATTAAAATATTGTATCAAATTTTTTTGTGAAAAGAGGTTGTAAGTGCTCGGAAATCGAATATAACGTAGTGAGTATTATTTAATATGTAAACCCGAATATTCATTCAAAATTGCATATTAATTTTAGAAATAATAAATTCTTATGTTTAAAATAATTGTGTTAATTTATCCTTACTTTTTGTTTAATATATGTAGGTGTTAATATATTTAATTAGATTTTGATTTTGAGATCTAATGAGATCTTAGACTTTCGCGAGTTTTATTCATTTTAATTATGATAAATAACAAGGACCGATTGACAGACATTCACATCTCGTCTGCCCGTGATCACGGTTGCTGAAAAGTGACCGACACGTCGGGATTATGTAGTTTTAAAATAATAAAATCCGCGTAGTATGTCCGAAAATATATTAGTTTCATTTAAATGATTTTCATTTTTTATATTAATAAAAAAAATAGATTTGAAAAAATATCTTCTTTAGTTTTTTAATGACAAATGATTTTTCGATATTTTTGATATTACTATCAGTTACAGCTTAATTTTAATTAAACTTTCAAATTTGTTTTAATTTAATTTCCTTAATGCTTTTCAGATTACGATAACTGTGTTGGTAACTTACAAGAGAATTTTGTTAATATCGATAGTATGATAATCGTTTATGTACATAACACCTTTTCAAAACTGAGTTACGAAAACAAAAAGTTGCAAATAAAGCTTTACCGAACAAATACATAGCCTTATTAACGAAAATAAATAGATTAATAATTATCTAGAAATATTCACATCATTAAGTAGTTGTTGCTAAAATAAAATAAATTTTTTAAATGTTGAAAAGATATTATATATGACATGAGACGCTCCAGGCGTTGGGGATCGCGAGACGATCACCAGCTTCTGTAAGCGCGGGTCTGCGGATGGCGAGCAAGGGTAGCTTGTCACCCGATCAGAACCAGACCTAAGCGTACCGTGCGTAGCATACCGCGCTCGCCTCAAAGAGCCATCAGACCATCACAGATGGGGCCCTACAGCCTTTGCCCATCCGGGCTGCGAGTGCAAGCGCAAAAATAAAAAAAAGAGACATAGCTGTGAATCATTGAAATTAAGATAGGTTTGATGATCAGAAGTAGTAGAACAAAGCTTGTGTGTAAGTTCCTACTATACTTGTTTGTAAGAGTGAATTGATTTTTGGTGCTTAAATAGTTTTATTGAAAATTAATATTTTTCCTTGTATTCCTTGACCTGAAAATTAAATTAGTGGCAATGTTTAAATGTAATACCCGTTGTGTAAATGAAGATGAATTGTAGCAGATGAAAAACAGGACTAAAAAACACAGCCTCATTTTACCGATTTTTCTAGTCGTATTTTTTAGCTGTGCCGCATTAATCATGCCGCCACTTGCCGCCGAATACTGAGCCCTTAAATAACAACTTCTAATATTTGCATAAGGCAAGGTTTTTATAATTAATATAAATCAAGTTTCTTAATAAAATTTATATTGAAACAATTTAAAATGAACTATTTTTTATTTTGCGATTTTTATCTTTTATTGCAGAAAGGAATAAAAAGAAACGTACAAACAAATTCTATTTAATAAGCTTATTAAGAATTTTAAAACGTTAACAAATTAATCTAAGCAAAACAAACATTAAACAAAGGCGTGAGTTACAAAATAAGATGAAACTGTATGATCTTTTTATGTAAGGATAAGGAAAGAAAAGATTTTTGTATGATGAACAATTTAATAAACGTAAATTAATAAAAAGCTTTGTACGAGAAATAACTAGTTTTCTTTATAATATATCGGCTCCATAATTCCATGGCTTAATAACAAAAGAATTATAAAATAGTGAAAAATAATACAACAATGCGGATTTTAACACGTAAAGCCATACGACACGGGACCATTAGATGTATGAGAAAATATTCAGCGGTGAAAGTTGTTTTTTTATTTAGACACATTAATTTATATCTTTGCTCGTGATTCCACTTTAAATTCTACCCCAATTAATTATTATTCATAGCAAAAACAGAAACGAACTGATTTGAAAACAAATTATGTTTACTTTTCATTTCTAAGCAATACGAGATATTAATGTAACAAAAATAAACGCTTAAAATTGTAAGAACTACTATGAAAGGATAGCTATAGTAACGAAAAGTAAAAAATGCTTATTCAAAATTTACTCTCAAATTATGAGTAGCAATTTAAGAGTTCCAACTTCAAAATTTGCAGTTCTTATAAAGTTTGTAAAGTTAAGCGACCAATTTTAAACTTGGACGAATCTGTAATATTGGTATTAATAGTTCTAGATTATTCTTTAAATGTTTATTTTATTATTGGAAATAATTCTATTTTTGAAGGGAAATCCTATTTGTTACAATTTTACTTTTAATATCACACAAAAGCGACGGAAGTTAATTACTAAAATTTCCGAATTATTTTCTTGCTTGTTGTTGTAGTTGAGACGTCATTGTTCACGTTTATCAAATTCTAGAACACGTCAGTTATTTTATTTATGTGAGTCTATAAGTTTAATACTATATATTCCGCTCATATTTTAGGCAATGATCGATAACTATTTAAACATTTTGAGTAAGACTGGTTAAATTCTGATACAAAATGCTTTTAATGAAATTGTATAGGAAAATCTTACTATGGGGACAAGAATAAAATGTCCCCATATTGTAGTTGTATAATTGTGTATTGTAAATAAATAAAAATATCTCGTTTTAATGTTATTAAATATAAGGAATTTATTTAACATTTAATTTATTATTTTCTAGTTAACATAATGAACGAAATTAAAGGAAGCGTTTTGAGCAATTCGTTTTTATCAAAATACTATTCCGTTATGGAATATAGAACTAAACTATACTACTCTACCTTAAGCATTATAACTTATAATTAAAAGAGCAAACAATAAATAAAAATACTAATAGTTAAAAAACAACGTTCTTGTTTATTATTGTAATAGGATATAATTGTGTTAAAAAAATCCTGTGTAATATAAAATTTTAAGAAATTAATCCTATCAAAATATTGATTATTAATAATGACTATTTATTGTCGAAACTAAAAATGATACAAATACATTGATAACCTAATATCCAACGTTTGATATTGCGGCCAACCTACATTCTTATGTTGTGCTTATGTGACCCTCATTAATTTTTTCAGGGTATATTCTCAATATAGAGCTATTGCTAATGATGAAATATTCCTGGAGATAAAATCAGTTCATAAAAGCTATGAAATATAAAAATGAAATCTTAAAAAGCTATTGTTTATATAAAAAATGATATGTTATTTGTTGTCACTTATATTATTTTTAAACCTTTTAGTTTCAAACCAATAAATAATTTAAAACTTCAAACTTATTTAACTTTTCAAAAGTACAGCGAAATTTATAATAAAACAAACCTTGTCAAGAAATGTATAAGTAAAACTGTTTTCATATTTTAACATGGTATAGAATGTATTACATGTACATTTATATACATTTTGAACGTATTATATATACATTCATATACATAACTTGAAAGGGAAAAAAATAAAAATATATATTTTTTATTAGAATATGATACATGATAATGTGTTGTGTACAGACCGAAGTCAAATGTTCACGCTCCCTGCCTTTCAATAGACTCACAATATTCACGAACACTCATTCCATGACAAGTAACAACGCGCCTTTGTCAACGTTAAACTTGGCGTAATTCCATGCCGGGATAGGTAATATATCTCTTTATTTATCTTATATTTACTGTATTATAACAATTCTATCAAACGCATGCATATAGCATCTTTGACCTACTTCGACTGTTGAACTACTGGAAGTATAAAATTTCAAGTTATTGAACTTGTCAAAAATATTGTACAATAATGGTAAATTACATTCACTAACAGCAAAGGAGACCGTAAAAATCAATTTAAAACTTATATATCTATACTCAAGTTACCATTAAGACTTATAAGTAAGTACATTATAAGAAGTGTCTATAAATCAGCGATTGATTCCAGACTGAATATATGTTAAAATTTCCCATCCCCACCGATGGTGCAAGACGTGCGGTGTTATCTTCACCTTCCCATTCCCACCGAGGGCTGAGCGTACGTTTGGTAGTTCACACTGATGGAGTATAAAGTGAGTCTTTCATTATGCTTGCGTAACATCTAAACCAACATTTACACTTTTGAGTAATATAATGGAGAAGAAAATTATTTAAATATGCTTAACTGATTTGCGGACACTGAAAATCCTATTTCGTTTTTTTATCTGAAGATTTAGTCGTTTAATACTAAAATTGCTTGTTGAGTTTTTGAAATAATAAAGCAATTTAAACTCACTGATACAAGAGAGCGGATGTGAAAAAATACATAATAAGATAATTCCCCAACTTAATCCTTTGTCCAAATTATAAAAACACAAGAGTCTTTTGTAAGAAGATTTTACATACATTTTCATTCAATAGAATAATATTTGAACTTAGTTTTTATTAAAAAAATAAAAATAAAATGTAACTAAATTATGTTATTGATTGTCTGTTATGAATAAAATTTTCTAATATTTGGTTGGTATATATAAAAAATTATGAAGCATAAAAGTTATTATATAGAAATGCAAATTACATTTTTTTAGTTTCTAGACAAAATTTATTTAAAATAAAATATAATGAACAAATGCATGAATAAATATATAAATATACGCGGAAAGCGGAGTTATGTGAAAAATCATAAAAACGTTACACGTTAAGTTTCGGTGAATGAAGATATAAAATATCCAGTACCCAATTTTATAACCCATTTTTAATAACCGTTTTGTTTAATGTATGTATCTTATACGGAAAGTGTCTTTCAAGATTTTCTTTTTGATATCATTTTATGTTCCACTTCAAATAGCTATTTGTTTTAAATGATGTACAATTTATTAATATGCAACATATAAATAAAATAACTAAGATTTTGCTGCTTAAATCACTAATTTTCTACAGAACTTTAAACTTTCAGCATAATGAATATTGTAAAGTGACTCGACAGTTCCAAAATTATATGGACTGAAATTCCAACATTATTTAAATTATTTCCATTTATTTTCTTTATTAAATCATATACACATTTTAGAAAAGAATATCATCTTTCCTTATAAAGTTTATATCACAAATCAAACATCGATTTTATGACACAATAATCTCTCATAAAGTCTACCTTAATAAAAATCTTCAGTCACGTCGGTTATAAATTTTATTTAAAATGTTACGATCAATAACTTTCTTTATTATTGTAAATGATACCTCGTTTTATTTTGAAAGATTTTAATTAAACAAAATACACTCACAAACTTTTTTAATAAATATATATTTATTTAGGTTGTAAATTTAGTTTGTGGTATTCATATACAGGCGGTGTCTCATAAGTAACGTCGGTTTCCAGATGTGAGCATTCCTACGGCTCAATTTAAACATGTTGTAACTTGTTAGGGCTAGTATCTTGTTTTATGAATAAACCGAATGTTATCATAATAAATAGTTTGGAACGTTAAATGTAAAACCCGTTTTTTGTTAAGATATTATCATAAACAAAAGTTCAAAGCAGCGGTGTTAGCGAGGAAAATATGCTAAATTGCATAAACACTTAATGAGCAACCGGCACAGCGTTATTTTAATCTTTTCAGTAATGGAGATTTGACGTTTAAAGATCGTATTCGCTCAGGTTGTCTATATAAAGGAATTATTAAAATACAACCTAACACTAGCACTCTTCCATCATCACGTTTATCAGACTTCCTGCGATTTTCTAAAAATTCTATACATAGCCATTCAAAATACAGTTGTGTAAACAACGACTTGCCTCGCCGATAGATCTTTGTGTTAAACGATTTGTTACGTAAACGTATTGTTACGATTTGTGTAAAAAACCTGAACATGGAAAATCAGTGATTAGACAAAAGAGAATTACCAGAACCCTTCTTTAATAAATCTTAGTACAATCGGAAGCTCTTGTTGGGTGTTTAGTGGAATTATTAATCTTTAATAAACTTCGAAATCATTCCAGACGGTCGATTTATCAATGTCAAGGTATAGTGGACGGCTAATGCGAATGTATGAAGTTTTATAAGAAAAATATTCAGGTTTAGTTAACTGTAAACCAACAACACAGTTCTAAACCACATACTGCAAAAGTTACCCGGAATATGATGGAAAAACTTATTAGTATTGAATTTCTACGTCATACACAATTTAGTCCAGCCATAATACGTTGAAATGACTAATTAATCTATTGCGGAAAAATTGGTTTACTCGAGGACTCTAAGAACTCACTGAACGTTGGGCTAAAACCATATACCATAAGGTCCACTTCAAATATTATAAATTTCTTGGCGTATAATTATTTAATTAACAAAGTAAACTCTGAAACAAGCACTTATTATGAGACACCCTCAGTATTTTACATAAGCTGACAGTGAAATCGAACTAAAAGTTCCAAAACTTCACACATGGGTCCACTTTTATATGTTCTGTATAATTCTCTAGGCTATTTAGATAAGCCAAAAGAATTATATTAAATTGCTTGATAAAACATCGTAACATTAGCACAGGCATATCTTGTATATAAAAGTCAAGAAAATCTTTTATAAAAATAAATGTATGATGTTTTCAGTAACATAATAAATGAATATATAATGAATAATGTGCTAAAAACAACAAAATAATATAAAGACAAAAATACAAGTCTATTGTGTGGACAATCTAACATACAGGGTGACCTTAATATAAATAGTTAGGGTTAAAAAGAAACACACCCAGTATTATCACCAATGTTTAAACACTCTCTCTTAAATTTCACTAAGAACGGCTAGTGTGTTCGTTGAATGTGCTGTCGGGAAAGTTCCCAATGGCCGGAGAAAAATTTTGTATCTTCAAAACAACTTTCGATCTCGTCGTTTACTCTTTAGAAAAACTCAGAGTGAATTATTGCTCTATACACCACAAAGTAAAGTACGCAATAAGTCTCTATTATCTACGCCGTTAGATTCGCGTGAATGAAGGTCGCGGACGTGAAAGAAATAACAAGCTAACTGAATTCCCACCATTCTTTGTATACATACATTTATTTATTTTTTTGTCACTTGAACTATTATTAGAATGACTATTTTATACTACATAAGATTTTAAGCTTATATTAATACGAAAAACCGAAAGGAGATCAATCGTAAAATTAATTTTATTCAACCTGTCAGATAAATAGATTCGCCAGTGGCATCAAAAGTAATATATTCATGTTTGAAAAATTTAACCAATTGTGTACAATATAATAAATATAATCATATAAGCGATGTCTTTGACTGATCTTATTATTAAAGTTACACAGGGAAACAAAGACAATTTTAGAGCAAATTCATCAAAAGTTTTGATTGAATTACCCTGACTCCGCTTTAAGTGTTTGGTTAATCTTTCTAAAACCGTGTCAATATCATTGTAATTTTTTTACATAAGCCAAATCTAATTATATATTAAAAAAAGTACTTTCCACTGTACTTAGACTTCATTACTACTTAAATTACATGAATTACGATACGATACGATACGATACGAAGCTTTAGTGCATATAAATAAAAATCAACATAGTTACAAAGTTATTATAATTGGCGTCATATGTCCATATGTATACTACAATCGCTTGTCGATATCCGTTGACAAATGATTTTTCGATATTATTGTCATAAATTTTATATGTGAAATAATGTTTTCCGATTTTAAAAATGTAAAAACTTTAAATGCCATTTCAATGCGTGTAGGACTATATTCAAAGTTATTTATATCATATATTTTATAATGAAGTAATCATTTATGTAATGTACGCTTTATACGAATATCTATATGCGACTAGCAAAATATAAGAAGTTAATTATGTTTTTTTTAGCAAATTTATGAGCAATCATATAATACATATAAAAATTGCTACAGATTGTCAGCAATTAGCATAGTTTGGCAAAACTGTAATTCATTGCCATCCTTTTATTATCGTTGGTATGAAATTTGTTGTTGTTATATACTTCAAACAATTTCGTTAAGGCATTTATTCTGATAACTCGTGAAAGAGTGACTGGTATTGGGCAGTCCGTTAGCCTAAGATAAACATTCAAGGCGGGATGAGATTATCGCCCATTTAATGTAATCTGGGTTGAGTGATAAATCATTTTCTAGATAAAAATATTTCGTTAATATTTGACTTTGTATTTGCAAAACAAATAATGTGCTAAAAGAAATATTTGCGGTTCAAACTATGATATACATACATATGTATATTCTTACAATGTTTATGAAAATTACTCACAGTAGCAAAAGAACAACAAAAACAAAAGAGCAACAAGGTTTGAGGCGATACTAAAATAAAGACACGTTAAAAGATTGTGATATATTATACTATTTCATCGAGAAGAAATACAATAATGAAGTAAATTTTATCATTCTAAAATTAAAATAATTATGTTTTGCTTTTAAAAGATGAAAGATGTGTGTAAAATAAGTAAGAAAGTATTTTGTTCTATAAACATATTACTGAATGTGTTGTGTCCGAAATTATATAATGTGTGGCTTTCTAATAGAGGAAATTCTAATGATCTTGTTAATATTTAATTCATCTTAAAAACTTCAAAAGTAAATAATTCGTTGAAGATGAATGATGAAATTATGAACAGATTTTTATTACATTTAACTCAATAAAGCCTCATAATCCTATATCTATCGTAAAAGGTATTTAAATTTTCGCCATTTTTAAAGAAGCTAAGTTTAAGTTATATGTATAATATTTAACTTTTTTGCAAATATAAAAAATACGAGGGAAGTACGTTTATTTTGGGCTAGCACAAAATATTATTCTCTTTCATTAGTACCGATATACCGTTATCTGAACAGCCACTACTTTTGGCTCACCTTATCTTTCACCGCAACCACCCAAGCAAACTAATCATCCATCCTCAATTAGTCCGTCACTATCTCAATTTTCAAGCTTACTTTAAGATAATTCAACTCCAAAAATATACCTAAATATTCGCATCTTTGCTGCATGTAATGTTCTCATATATATTTTATGAATAACACTAAAAACTGCAGAAATGCATCATGATCGGTCCCATGACCGTTTTGTAATATTAATAAATTTGAAAAGGTATCTTATGACCCGTTGACACTTAATCAGTGTATCTTTTATTTTGTCTATCTTGGTTTATAGTACAATTATTTTAATTTTATCATCTTAGGTACATGAAGTTTGAGAAAATTATAATTTTAAAGTCATAGGAATAACCGGATGTACCAGCAAATTCTCCAAACGAGTGGTCAGTATAGGTTTTGTGAATCTTTACTTCAACCCTTATAAATATTTCCTATTAGCTTTTCCAGCCTTTTCGATGAGGTGAGAGTCTTGTTATGTTTTGTTTTGGGTTCCTTAGACTTTTTTGAAAATCCAATAAAAGGAATTCTTGTTTGGAGACTACTCTTCAACTGGTATTAATTTTCAAGTATTAAATATGTTAAACCTATTGAGTTTTATAAAAAACCATTTACGATTTTCTTACATACTATGTTATTAAATGCTAATCGAAGATATAAAAAGACAATTTATTGCAACCTTAAAAGAAGAAATCGCTTGCAATAACTTTCACATTCCAAGCATCTATCCATTTTAGGCCCTTCTTAAATTTTCATTAATTTTTTCCACATGTAAATTAATATTATCCTTACAAAAAGTAGTTTTCAATATCTCGTCACATTCAGTCTACAGCGGTTGAATTCGTCCCTTCTATTCATTATCATCACATTTTGAAACAACAATGTACATACGTCTATTACACATTTCATATGTCACTATTAAGCATAACTCCCCATCCGTTATTCGATTGGTAACAACCATTCCTGCAAAATAAAATATGTATATTGCTAAAATTTCCTTTGCCTTTATAACCTTCCATGTAGTTTTTTTGCAACAAGAAAAGATTTTTTCTTGTGTTTTTTAAAACAACCATTTAAAAATTTTTGTTCAATTTAATTACATAATATCTGCATAATTTCAGTGTCAGTAAGATGTTACTTTTGATACGAATAACAAAGTTTGTTTATTATGTGAACTATATTAATTCCATAAAATTCAAACTTTGAGTTCCTTTTAGAAAGTTATGTTTCCTTAATGTGAGTGCATGCAATTCTTTGCATAGAAATTAACTTCACTGCGAGTTGCAAAGACGTTTTTGCTTAAAGTAATTATTGTGAAAATTTTACTACTAAAATCAATTTATAACACGGTGAAGTGGCGAATACTTCAAAGGTGTTTTTTATATTTAATAGGAAATGTTCAAAAATTTGCAAACAAATACAAAAGGAGTATACTTTTTATAGAAGAAAGACATAAAAATAGTTAATTATAAAGTATAGTACATAATATATTTCGCCAACTATTTTTAATTGATTAGAAGCAATTATAGTCTATTTTCAGATTAAGCTTAATTCAGTTCGATTTTTTAAATTTAGAAGTGGTATCATAAATATTGGAGTTCTTTGTGTCTTGATTGAGATATCTTTAAGAAATAGTCATTCCATTTTTTTATTAAAATGTAAGGATTTGATGAGTTTTTTTTTATAAATGTAATAATTGGCAAGTTTAATTCAGAGTTCATTTAACATAATCCTTGTTATATTTCAAGTATTATTTCCTACGACGGATGTTTAATTCTTAAATATACTTAGGGAGAAAATAATAATATGTTTCGACATATGTATCTGAACAGGAAACACATAAACATTCTTTTTAAACGTTGAATATATAAGAATGTTATATAAACTACGCACCTTCAAACAAAATAGTGTATATCACTTAATATTTTCTTACTAAAGGTCTCCGTTGGCGGTTACATAAACAAGATTCAACCACGACCTTAATGCGCCTAATAAAGTTTTACGAGGGACCCTTGCTAAGAATGTGAACATTCAGAGGCGACAATGCTTTTATTTTTTCCGCTTTACTGATTGTTTCGGTTTCCATAATCAAGATGAGGTTATTAGGAGTGGTTTTCGAAAGTCCATCTATTCGTACTAAGCGAGTATTATTTTTCATATTTTATTTTTTATTAAAACATATTTTATGAACGATATATAATAATTTTTTTTGTTTTTTTTTATTTACCTGATATAACATATTTCTTTTCTAGGAAACATTATACATTCATAGACATAATTCTTATTCAGAAAATTTTGAATATAGTGAGTGTTTCATTCAAAGCTCATGGAAGAGCACGATAGCTCAAAAGTGGTCAAAACTGGAAACTTTGTTATATTTATAATTAAAGTATGTACTTCAACAGTTGATAGGGTAAAGTGTTAATTTTCATTATTTGTTAGAAGCTTCTAATTTTATAACATTCTAAAGATGTAGGTGTTTGATCCTATGATTGTTTAGTTGTGTTTTTGTCTCAGATAAGAAATGATTAATGGAAATTGTATCGGTAAATATTATTATGATGTTAGAAATATTAAATAATTGAGTATAATTAACTTATAACAAAAGAATACAGTCCTTAACATAATTCATATAAAAATTGTGAAAACAAAAATAATACGTTCTTTAACCCCACCATCAATTAAAATACAGGTCAGAGAGGATTTTTAAAATCGTTTTCTATTGTTGTGTTTGAACAGTTATTAAAAATCACTTCTTAACTAGATACCCTCCTGACAATGACTGACGTCATTCTTGGTTAGTACCAACTTAACAAATGGAGATTTTTTTAATTAGATTTAGAAATTTTGCAAATAATCCTCAAGTCTTAAAACATATGTACTTAAAAAAACTTTAGTTTTCTTCATTAAAAATGAGAGTACATTTAGATGTATGTATGTATTTTTTGTGCATAATTTTCTATTTAAGAAAATAAAGATTTTTAAATATCCATAATATAAGAGAAAGTTAAGAATCCATCCAAGGATTTTTATATGTCTAATAATTATGACATTTGATCGATAATTCGCAAGCCAACCTTTTATTTTATTTCTTAAATTATCTATTTGTTTTCAAAACAATCATTTGGTTTTTAATCCAGATATTTTTAATTAAAAATAGTTTTACTGATGCAGCGTAACCTAGAGATGAGGTGATTTTTTTATAGAAAATTTAACAATACAAAACTGTGTATAGATTATCTATTAATTTAAGAGTGCTTTAAGGGGGTAAAATTATATGAAAATTATATATACTTACGAAAATAGGTTATTTTAGCTAAATTGTATGTCTAGATTTCTGTCACGCACAATTGGTCATAATATATGGCGTATTTATTAAAACAAGTGTTTAACGATTATGGCGCGGAATTGCGGAATTAATGCTATAAATCAATGTCAGAACATGTTTACGAGCTAACAGAGTTAATTCCAGTGTGACATGACGTTTATATTCGTGAATAATTGTTGATTGCGCACCGGGGGATACGATCCCTATTACTAAATCTTAGGCAACCATTATAATAGAATTCTACTTTTCTTTGGAGTTCTATAGATTATTTGTCGGACATTATATACAATTGATATGTAATAAAATATCTCAGCAACCAAACGGTTTTTTCTTTAATATAATATTATTAATTACGTAAATAGAGTCTGTTAAATCAAAATTTTAAACGTTGCTACTATTTTCTCCTATAACAGGTTCGTTAAGAGTTTTAAAACAATAAAATGCTTATTATTCTTGTCAATTTGAACACTTCTCACTGTGATCGCATTTCAGATGTTTAATATTGAATGTTTTATAAAATTTTCCGTTTCATGTCTCCACAATTGTAATGAATTAAAATTTAATATTGACATTTAATGTATTTTTTTTTCTGTTCAATTTCTTAATTTTGATTTTCAATCCTGTTCAATAATCTATTTGATTTAATATGTAGTGTTGTAAGTGTGTTATTGAATATGTGTGTTTTAAATTATATGACGTATCTTCTGTTAAGGCTTTGTTTGTAGTGTGTTTTTTCTTTAATAATTAAGAGTATCATCATATATATAACAATAACTTTATTGAGCATTAACCATCAGTGCAAATTGAATTTTTATATCCAATGTCCAAAGCCTGTCTGTGAATTCCATTAAAATTGCGCAGTTTTTCATCTGGAAATTTAACAATACTTCATTCATTCTAAAGCAATATAGTCCACCAACACATATACATAAAGACATTCCACATTTACTAACGACGGTGTAATAATTTTTAGTTAAAATAATAATTTTTAACAGCCCCATTTATCAACTTAATCCAATTACAATTGAATGTAAAATACCAAAAATAAAATTACAATAACTTGCCCTTAGCAACTTTAAGTGAATGCTTATTAATTTTGTAATGGTCCTAGATGTTGACAATATGGAATGTTCACTAGTTTATTAGTAAATATTTCTCACCTATCAAATTATATCGCACATATAAATGTATATAAGTGGCTAGGTCGTTTGTGGAATTAATTGTTTTCTGTGAAATTTTAGAGAGAACCAGAATAAAAACAACCTTTTATGTAATTACTAGTGATATAGAGGTCCCTAATTCAAGTATCTCATTAAGTGCTAGAAGATTTTCACCATTTTATTTTAGATTGTTCTGCTTAGGCTTGTAAAGGTAGAGCGCAAGTATTAGTCGAGTGGGCAGAAGGTGAACATAGAGGTCAACAAAGCATCAACAAACAGGCGATCTACTGCTACGGAAATAATGCCATCCCCTCCTTAATTGGAATGAACAAGTCCACACGAGCGGAAAACATATTTCCTTTTTACTAACGATAATGATTTTAACTTATTAATTATTATTTCAATTTTATCTCAATATAAACTCAAATACATTCAAGTAGAGCAGGTGACCAATTTGAGACTTTATGAATTTTGTATCAAGTAAGATTGTATAACATTATTACGTTTGATGGTCTACTAAACATTGTTTCATAATGCTGTAATTACAAGTGAATCCTTTATAATATACCTATACATTCACTATACTAAATACAACATTAGGATTTTCATTTTTTAGATTTGTCAAAGTAGATAAAACGATTGAAAACGAAATGCGATATAATAATCATATATTATGTTTAATAAAAATATATTAATAAATAGCTTATATGTATATGTTGCTTTATAACAGACTTTTAAAGTAATTACTGATTTAAAACATTCTCAATTTTTCTACATACTAAGAAAAAGTGCAACGATGAAAATTTTTCAAGTCAGATTCAGTAGCGTGGGGACCCAGTAAGAGCAGGAAATAATGACGTCCGTTGAACTACCTCTGTAATTGAAACATGCCAGCCGGGGCTGCAGCAAGTAAATTACGACGGAAAAGGTATATGTACACAGGAAATCTAGTTTATCACCTATTTCAGAAATAACTGGACGTAGCAGCCCCTTTTCGAGAAATTTGGTCAATTATTTTGTAATGATTAAACCATTGTATAGTATTCTTTATTAGTACCACGTTCAATAATACCACCTGAGAAATAGTATATTATTTTTTGTTGTCGTTTTAATATAAAAAGAATTTGTTATAAAATAAATTAAGGTTTAAGGATTGTTGTTAAAATTACGAATTGAAAACCTTCTGTATAAGCAATACAATTATGTTTATAAGATTTTGGATAGCCATGTTGACAATTGGTCTATATGATTCTATAATTGTTGATAAATTACTGAATAAAATAAAATTGTCTCCACAAAATTGATCTATAAAAGTAACGTTTTTGTGTGTTTAGAATTTTGATTACTATAATGCTTTAAGAAAAACATATTGTGTTTAATTACAAAATGAAACATAACATAAAGGAGTTCAAATGAAAAGTTTTCTATAGTTATATATTTAATACTTTCAAAGACATTGGAAACCATTAACTAACTTTTATAGTAATAAAATTATTGTATAGCACCTAAAAGTTAACACTAAAGCGATGAAACGTAAACGCAATTATGTATATAAAATTTTAAACTTAGGTACTAACGAATTCCTCAGTTAATTAACTTGTTCGTATTACCTCAGTAGATATCGGCAGTTAGTTCATTCAAAATATCATAAAACTTTAGTCAACTCCAGTAAAATCCAACGCAATCACGTTTCAAAATACTTTTTATTTGCCGTATAATACTTTATTAAAGTGGGAAACTTCCTTTAAGTGTTAAGTCATAAAGCTTACGTTCGTAAATAGATAAGTGCTTTATTAAAATATGATAACCTGTTATCTTAGATACTTAAATTCATTTGACATTTTATAACCCTATACTATGAATCAATAAGGCGTAAAATACAATAACAATACAATGTAAAATTTAAAACTTCTTCTAGATGCTCCGATCTATAATGAGCACATTCATATATTAATAGATCCACAAACAAAAAAAGCATCATCAAATTCATATGTGGCTGTAACCATAGAGGGGTCCTTTGTTAAAATTAATTACTCTATTATATATTTAAAAGCATTTCCTGTTGCGAAGTTTTATGACATTGTTTATAGAGATCTTTTATTTTAATAAAATACTATCCAACTTACGATAAATGGCTGGTAATGTGTTGAGGCAGTGCAAAAGAGTACTAAAACGGCTATTATTTAAAATTTAGGCGCAAAACTTACTCTTCAGCGGGTTTTGTTAGTGTAGGATCACTGAACACAGTACACAAAAAGTAGTCTGTCAAAATATTTCTGGGACGTTTGGATTTCGTTTAGACTAGTTATAACCGTCGTTTGAGAAGCACGTGAGGGATGAGCAGATTGCAAAAAACAATGCGTAAGAAGTTGATAGTGCGCGATTTCACCGGAGGACGAGGCTTACTCCTGGCTGTACTAAGGACTACAGAGATGGGTAATTGAACATCTCATGTCATTATATTATCAAATAAGATTATAAGATCGCACAGCTATAGGTATTGGTCAGTTGGAGTCAAAATTTAAGGCAAATCCATCACGTCCAATAAATGACTTAGTGGCTAACACAAACATTACGCCCAAAAATATATTAAACGACTTTTTCTAAAGTACCAGTGACAGTAAAGTAAAAAAGTAAAGTTGTAATACCTAAGTTTTATTACCATTCATTAGAAATTTAAAGTTACCAATTAATCTTATTCTAAGTCAGAAAAATTACTGATGTTATATTAAATATTTAATGTCTGTTGAGAATTAAAACCCGAATTTATGTATATTGTTTAGAGTGGTTATATTAAGTATGGAATGTAATTGCTCGTAAGGCGACAACCTGGTCGTTCAACAGCATCAGCAGTTGCCTAATAGTTATTGATGTAACACCTCCGCCCCCAGAACTGCAACTATTTGAGAACTTTAAGCGAAAATGTTGCTAGTACAGTTCCCTGGGTGTATGATACCCTCTGCTCAGCGTAAATATATTCTTTGCTTTTTTTTAATCTTCTTCTTTTTTCACCATTTTCTAGTGATGTTGTATAGCAATTAAATTTATCAAGGCTCATATGATCTTTTTATTCGGTTAATAATGTCTTCCCGTAACTTTCTAGGATCCTATTAGTTTTATTATATTTTCAGAATCAGAATAGGCTAAGGTACATTTATTTTTTCCTGGATAAAGTCCATAGTCTTTTCGATTGTGTCAGATTTCATACACCGCACACATACATACATACGACCCGAAAGGTTCTTTTAAACCTTTGACATACGCCTGCATCGATAATTTGCAACATAGTTCTTGCATGGTGTTTATGGTTACAGCCATAAACTCATGCAAAAGGAAAAGAAGAAAAGGTTCTGACATTTAACTCGCAACTCTTGCGAGGTGTCGTTGCATTGAGAAATAATTAACAGATCGTTATATTCATCCCTTTGCTTTGCAAAATTATTTGAAAAGCGTTCCTAATTTCTCATAAACTTGCAAGAATTCTGTTTGAGTTCTTTGTTATATCGGCAGCACCGGTTACTTTATTTAATATTCTGTTAATTGAGTATAAATTAGTAAGCTCGTTCTCTGGTTCGTTTCTAAATTCTTATTAAACGAATAAGGACATTAGGGTTTCCATAGAACTCGGGAACTGAGCGGAGAGCCTTATGTGGGTCCATTATTAAATTTCTTATTTTACTTTTTATTCCTGGGTATGATATCAGTTTAGTTTAGTTTAGTTTAGTTTTATATATTAAAACTATATCAACATTTTATTTATATTGGTTTCAATTTCTTTTATTGTCTAATAGATTTATTGTATTAATCTTCTTGTCTTGAGTCTTACAAGGACAGATTTTTCCTCTATTTTTCGTACATTGAAAATGGAGGGATGAGGATCGAAAACACTTAAATAATGTAAGCAGCTGGAGACGATCAGCCTGGAAATCATTTTTTGTTTTTTGTCGTATCAAAACTACTTCATCTTATTTGACCGTCTGCGCCAACAAATTAATTGAAATTAAAACATAATTTAAACTGATTCTAAATTACAATAATAATCGATGTCTAATCATATATTGAATGTATCTTAATGATTTAAACCCGAATATAAACATTGTTTAGAGTGCTTATACTAAGTCTTAATTGGGGTTGCTCGTGTAGCAACAACGTGGTGACTCCACAGTGATAGCGATTGCGCAATAGATTTCACCTGTAGTATGATTGTAGTATTATTTGTGAATTCTAATATTTTTTTATTGTGCGATTAGGACTTAAATACATCCAGACGTAAGTCGGAAATTTCTTTTCATTTATGTTTTTTTATCATACTCACAATACCCTTTTTATCATCGGACTACCCGAGGTGGCTCTCATCCTTTCGTTGTAGAGCTTTCTCAGCAAAGCATTGAAATCGTTTGCTTGTTTGTCTATGTTTCTTTCCAATTCTAATTTGTGTGTGTTCAAGACTAGAGTCAATAGGATCTTAATAGAAGATGATGCGATTACCACCTATAGCTTCACTCGCACCGACCAATTCATGACATGACAGTCAAGACAAAAATAAAAACATCTTTTTCTCAGACGAATTACATGCCGCCATTCTTTCGTTGCAGATCTAGCTCGCAGTACAAGTGCAAGCTATATGCATCCTCCTTTCTTATATAGGTACACAGGAAAGGACTAGTACAACTTTCTGGTTTGTAATTCCCTCCTAAAATTTGGAGGTCTTAAAGGAAAAAATGAAAATACTTTTACTGAGATAATACGCTTACCGTTTAAGGGTATACGTCTATCTACCAACGGGAAGGATGATAGTAAAGCACTATTGAATCTGAGTATTTAAAAAATATTGATTTACAACTATATAAATATTCTTCAAACGTTAACATTACCTAAAAGATTAAATTCTTTACTTTCAGACAGAAGTGAATATTATTGAAGAATAATATTTAATATTATTATATTGACCTTTCAATATTTTTTGCTATATAAAAGCTTTTTACTTTTAAAACTTCCTAAATATAAATACACATTCTCTTTGTGCTCAGTAAATATTCCAATAATTTTTAATATACGAATATTTTACTCGTTTAAGTTTTATATTCTTTTTTGTGTTATTTCTGTCCCTGCTGGTTTAAAGTAAATGATTACGATGGCTGGGGTAAATATTAGTATTGCTTAAATAATTAAAAAGAACGCTTTTTTATATAATATAACTCAAAATTGTCTTATTGTTAATAATATGAAAATGTTTTTTTGGTAGGTATTTATAAACATTTCTGATGCCGTAAAGCTTATTCCATTTTATCTGGATGCAATTTATAATACCAACATTAGCATATTAATGGCCACATTACAACATGTAATCATAATTACCATAATTATGATGATTTCAATAACCATTACATTTAATAAAGCTGCGTTGTAATGTTTAATATAGCAAGACACGTGAGCATAGTAATTTATATGCGGTTTTTAATGAGCGTTGAATTCAATAAAAGGTGGAACAATAACGTATGTGGGAGCGGATTGTGTCGCCTTTGTTTCTCTTCGTCATTATAATTTACACCGCAATATTTTCTAATGAGGATGGCTACATTTATACTGGTCAAATACCGTATTGTATTATATTATTACATATCGGAAATTAATGTGTGTTGTTTAAGTATTTGGTATACATTATATATGATTATTGTTAGTTTTTTAATTAAAGTACTTTTATAATTAGATTTCTTAAAATATTTTTTTTTTTTTTTTTAAATCAGCCAGAGGAAATTATTTAAAAAACATATTTCATCGTAACGTTTTAAACATTAAATTCATGATGAATGTTCTCATTAAAAATATTTTGACCTTAAAAAATAACTAATTTGATATTTTTTTCATTTGTTTTCAAAACAGCATATGATATATAATTTGTATTCGATGTTGTTTTAAGCTATAGCTTATGATAGTTTAAAAAATGTTCAATACTAGAAAACAATGATTTTTAATATTCCTCTGTCAGCAAGTGTTCTTATTACGCAGTTGCTTTGCTAGTACCATTATTTTCTTTTAGCTGCGGTAGCTCTAACGAAGTCAGTGTAAAGCCCTGGATTTAATGACGTCAGGCTTTCGGGGACGATAGACAGGTTGTACTAAACTGAGTGCGCTTTGTTCTTTTGCACAGCCCTCGTTAAATATTTAAACTCGAACGACCGGCCTTTTCATGAAACTACTGTACTATTGCAACCGGAGTAGACCAGAGAAAATAAAGGCATTGTCTAGAGATTTCAAACAAAATAGGAAATGTATAAAGAAAATTATTGAAGGTTATCCCAAGTCAAAAATATATTTTATTCCTTACTTTATATTGTAACTATTACTTATAGGTGCAAAAATATATGAAGATTTACGAATAATTTTTTGCTCTTTCACTTAAAATAAACGGATCGAATTTTGGTGAAATTTTCCAATAATGTAGCTTAGACAACAATCTAACAAATAGGTTACCTACCTCTTGGTTTTGTCTAGTTTGCTTAGGAACACATCATAACAATTGTATGTAATAAACTTACATGATACAGAAACTATCTATTCGTATAGTATAATTATTAATTTCTCTGTGAACATTGAAGACGAAGCAAATGAAAACTGCAGTGAAATCCTAGTTTAAAAATAATAATTATTGATTACAGCTTTTTTAAAATTTAGATAGATAGTATTTTTTTTTGTATCAAGCATAGAAAGAAAAATAGTTAAAAGTTATATGGTAAAATAATAATACACACAGATCATGGAAAAAACTTTTTTTCTAGCATTTTTAATTTTTGATTCCAAACCTTTTTTATTCCAAAGAGAAAAAAATTTTGCGTGTAACTCTTTTGCTAGGTCAATATCCTTTAATGAGAGGATTAAGGGTCACGTTCCCCTTTATGCTTTTATATTGAAATAGGTCAATTTCTGCATACATTAACGCCTATAAATATTTATTACAGTAGTTTTTTTCTAACACTATTTATTATTATATATTAAATACAATATATTATTTAAAAAAATAACATAAATATTAGGAATAAATAATTTTATATGAACATAAACAAACATACAAAAACTATAACATTTTTAAGAACATAATATTTTTTATTTTACTCGTTATGAGTTTATATTAATATGATACATAACCTGTGATCATTTCTTATTTGTAATATAAAAATGTATATAGATTGTTATTTTATTTATGACACTACTAAAAATATTCAAATAGTCTAACACAATGTATGTATATGCTCCTTTATGTATTAAGTAAATTATATGAGTGAAAAGATTTTTATATAAAAGAATCAAATGTTATAAGTATACACAGTCAAGACAAATGTATGAAATATTTACAGACAGCTGTAGATTATCTTTTTTACCTTGAAGGCCTTTCATATCCTTAATGAAATCCACTCAAAGGAAAGAAAGAATTTAATTTAAGACGAATCAGAAAATATTCAGCTGCGCTCGCTAGTTATAAATCATTTGAATGCTAATAAATTCGACTAAGCCCCAAGGCCTCAGGTGGAAACAGAATTTCTTCTCGTCCCGTCTTTGTTTTTCTTCTAAAACTGTATAATATTCTGTTCTTCATTATTAAATTCTTTCATAAGGACAGCCATGGCTCTGGGGTTTTCTTTAATATCATAATGGAATTTCATTTACTTGTTACTTCAATATGGGCAAGCCAGCCATGGCAAACTTCTATCCAAAATTATTATTTTTTTTTATAAATTTTGCCTTGTTTATGGTTTATATAACAAGTATCAACACTGACTTTTTAAAGCAATCCTAGTAATATCCTGCAATCCGAGATATTTTTTTTGACGTTATATTAAAATTATGTTGACGAATATTAAAACTATGGTATTTGTAATAGATTAATATAAGATTTCTTTGTATAAATTATGCAATTGAGATTCATGGACGTTGAGTTGTGATTGAGGTATGCAGCGGTTGGCGGGCGGTTTAGTTGACTACGAGATCCCGTTGCGTTTGCACGTGCTACAACGCTACGCTGTAGCGTGTCTACGAATGTTTTAGGTAGTTATTATAACAACTGTTATGCATTTTCTGGACATTTATATTAATAGTTATTAGTGGGAACGTGAATAGTTTTAGTTATTTATACTATGGTGTTGGATTGAAGTAACGATTACTTATTACTTTTGGTAAGTTTACAGAAATTTAATAGTTTTTAATTTTATATCAACGTAAGAGTGAAATAATGGCTGTTGTGATATTTTGGAACTTTTATATCTTACAATGAAAACAACTATTTCTATATTTCGGTAAAAGAAAATAGTATTTAGCTTCAATTAGCATTACATATATATTTGTCTAATCCGAACACGCAGTTCAATATGAACTGGACTACAGCTTAAAGATTTCTTTTATTTATAACTTATTTATGAGAAATCTAGAATTTAGTTTATATGCAAATAGCTTTATATTACTCAAAGCAACTGTATATTTAGGCGTTACTCCCATAAATTGTAATAATTTTAATAATAAATAACAAGTCTTAGCAAATATTTTTCTATATCGGTTTATAATTTTTATTAAATCAGGTATTATTTTATTCATAACATTCATCATCCAAAATAATTTGACCATTAAAATTAAAAGCTTTGTAAGTTCATTTAATGCTGAACTGGAAATCAATAAGAACTTTTATAAATCGATTTAAGCGTTTTTATCCGGAGTATATCAACTACGTTTTATAAAGAGCGCTTATTGTTTTTCGTACCATAGTGTATTATCAAATTAGTTTTGAATAAGGTTGTGATTTTTTCTTATAACGAAATTGAAATTTTATGTTTTTAGTTAATAGATACATAAATTTTGTTTGTTAGAATTTCTCAAACTTTATTTTTAACTATATATTGTTTTATATTGAAATGAAATAATAGTTTTGAAACTTTTTCTTTGATATAATTTATATATAATTTAGTTTTTTCATTAATTTTTCAGGTTTCGTTATAAGTTTAATATATTATGGCAATGTAAGTAAAAGTAATAAACTCGTTTTTCGTGTACTAAAGATTCTTATAACTCATTTTAATGATTATTTGAAAAGAATTAAAAAGAATTTCAGAGAATTTAAGTCAAAACTTCCTCTGAGAATAAAAGTTAAAAGAAAAAGTTCCAAAACGGATAATATTAAAGTATTTCTTAAGAAATAAGAACTCGAAAATTTGTCTTAGAAGTGATTTACATTACTTTCTATTGTCATAACAAGAACAATGACTTTGTTGGAAAAATCGTATATCGAGAAAGTTTTATTTTTTATTTTTGTGAGTAACATTAACTGTATTTAATCATATATACAACAAACTTTATCCTTGTCATATATAAAGAAATAAATATTTTTTGCTATTATTTAATTTCAATTTAATGAGATAATTGTTAAACTATGTAGCCTTAAGACTTTTATATACCTATTTAAGTAAATAAATAACATTTTATTTCAATTAAAAACTAAAGGAATTACAAAATATGTCATATTTATAAGAAAATGAAGCAAAAATATTACATAGAAACATTTTATGGTATAATGGCACGAATATTCGCTGAGACGTGTCGTATTTGCCTTCGAGAACATGTACAAAATATTTGAAAGTTGTGTATGAATATGTCACGAAAGCCAAAACGTTCAGGCTTGGATAAGATTAAAACTATTTATAATTTACATGAAGCTTTGTTATTATAAAAAATGAATTATGTATCTTACGATTACATTACGACTTTATATAAATGGTAAATTATATCTGTTCTAATATTGTAGTATATAAATTAAACGGCAAACATTCATGTTACAACAATAAGGGCTAGGTAATTTATAGCTGCACTATATTATTACAATTTTTATATTCTATTGTAACAGCTTTCTTCATTCGTTTTAGTTTTAAAATTAATATACAACATATATCATTTAGTATCTTATTAACTTAAGGGATACCTTAAATTAATATATATATTTAATTCACTTACACAGCTTTTAAGCTATGTCAATTATGTAGTACATATTTTATAGACTTGTATAAAAAAAATATTTTTACAGATTAAATATAAATCATTTTCAAAATTTTAATAGAGTAAATTTTAAATCTGTTACTCTTGTTTATTTGGTATAGGCGAGTTTTTTTCTATATAACTTTTGCTCTTGAAGATCTCATGTATACATTCAAAATTTCTTAAAATTAATAAAATAACAATAAAAACATATTATTTTTATTTAGAGGCAATACAATGTTATAATATTTGCTTTTGGTCTCGACGGAGTTGTGGTTAGCCGAGTGATAGAGTTCAGGGAGCCGGAAGTAATTATGTCTAAAAAAATATTTTTAAGAAAATAGGTAGAGCCTATTGAATGTTAAGTTTTACTTTTTAGAACTTCGAGAGATTCCCCTTTCCTGTTTTAGGAATATCTATAACGAAGAACTATTTTACCTACTGTCTGAAATATTGACTTTGAAATAACCTGAAATAAATTTTAATACATATACGGAATATATTTTAATATCGGACTGAAACATAAACAATTTAATTCTTTTTGTAAAAGACTGATCAGATATTTTTTTTTTCATTAATTTACTAGATATGATAATGAAGTAGCTGTGCTTGCGCTTTTGACTGCCTGGAATAGTGCATTTGGGTTTCATTTCTGAGCTATATATTTTGAATTATAAACACCGTCTCGGTCTAATTTTTTTCATGAAATTCTTGATATGAAGCAAACACAAAATTTTAAGTGAAGCTCATTAGAATAAAACAGCGGATATCACATCTAAACTGGATAATTCATTTATGAGATTGAAGTGTGCAAGTGCATCAACAATCAGAATAAAATTCTAGCAGTCAATGGTTTTGGGTGAAATAGCTTCGATAAGAGTCCCTACACCAAACAAATAAGTAATAAAGTTATAATTTTATATCCTCCAATTATATTTACCTCATATATCAGATAGCAGTCTGTTATATTTTAATTTGTTGTTAGAATAACATTTGTTTCATATCCGAAATAATATTATTTTGTGCTAATTTATGGCTTTGAAAAATTTTCTAACTTTGATCTTTATTATATATATTTTTTAAATAATTTGATGTTATATATATATATGTAAGTATTTTACTTAATTGATTTGTTTACTTCTCTCTACACCCTTCTATTATTTGTGCTATTTGTAAGAGGAAATTTTACTGACACAAGCTTTAGAATTAATTCATTTACTGTAAATAGCCTTTTTCAGTCTGGTGTCTCCTAAATAAAATAAATTTATATTATTTTTAACACAATTTACGGGGAATTTCTCTATGCAAAATGTTTTTTTTTAATTACTAGTTTAAGTTCTTAAACTTTAAAATTTAATGACGAAATTAAAAAAGTAACCAATATTGCATCTTGATTCTGATATCATTCGAAAAACTATATAACCATTTTATAAATCACATTAAATAATATAATACAAAAAAAAATGGTATGGCAAATACACAACTACAAAAACAATTATTCCACGTACGCCATCCTAGCACGATCTAGATTATAAAGGCATATATAAGTCATCACAAAACCCATTCCAATAAGAGCCTTTTATACGGTTAAGAAGATCGAAAGCCTTTAATTTATTTGCAAGGAATTATTTTAATAACATCAATTACCTGTGAGACTTGTGTTTCCTTTAAGCTGGTAATAATGTTACGGGACTTTCATTTAAGCGAGTTTTAATGTTTAACATTTTAAAGGTGAAACCTTTTAATCCTGTTGATGTAATGTTTCAATTCTTTTGCTAGGGCAGAAAATACGGATAATTTTGAACAAGACGTATTATTAGTATTATTATAATAAATTATTATTATAATATTTAAAGTACTTTTGAAAAAATCAAACTTGTTTTTACGAAATAAAACTAGTGTATGAAATGTAGCAAAACGCAGATGATAATAAAAGTCTCCAAAAATAAGGACCGTACTAATGGCTTCCTCGGAGTTTATAGAACTTAATATATCTTTCGCTAAATAACTTTTGCTTTTGTTATAGAATAATAATTATTTGTTACCGAAACAAAATCTAAGAAGAATATTTTCGAACTTTGGTTAATAATTAAGGGCTGTAATATTTTTAATGACAATTATGCCAAGAAGAAAGAAAATTTTAAATCTTAAGCTGTCTTTTATAAAGAAAATACTCACAATTGTTTTATTTTAAATTCACTTTCAATGTTACAATTTGTATGTGGTTACTTCTGATGAGGATTTGCATATTAATAGGTAATGAACACGGTTATTCAGTCACCTAATACCTATGTGTAATTCAGGATGACAGTTAAGATTGCCTTGAGGAAATTACATCCAAACATTCCTTTTACAGTCGTTTTGAATTACAGCACTTTTAATGAACTATTAATGAAATAATACGAGGAATGTATGCAATAAATCCGTTGAAAATGAATTTCGAGTTATAATTTTAAGACATTACTAGATAACTCCTTTGATATGCAATATTTTTTCTCTTTATGAATGTATATTAGAGATTTATCTTTATTGTTTAACTTTAAAAGATCTCGGTACAATCTTAATCATTCCATGTTTATGATTTTTAGTTTCATGTGACTAAAAATTTCAGGCTATGTTTTGCATTTGTCATATTGTATTTAATTGGTAGTTCGGCACTTATTTTACGACTCTGTGTAAATATAATTATGATTGTGATTGTAATCATTTTCATTGTATAAAATTACTAGAAAGAAAAGAATTACATATTATAAAACAAATTTCCTCTGCGTGAACAATATATGTATTTTGCGATTTATTCATAGAATCGTTGACAAGAGAATGGGCCAATAAAACAAAGTGTCAAGGGAGGGCGTGTCGCATTGATATATCGACATTAAGGCGGAGGTCTCGGCTGTCAGCTATTCTTCCAGTACTCAATATATCTCTGTGCTTATGCATTCATAGTAAGTGCTGAAAGAATTTGTTTATAAAATGCTATTTTTTTAAATCACAACGACACAATTAAAGCAACCTAGTTCGCTCAAACACATCATGATACTTCACAATCTAGAAGAAATGGCTAGTTTAGCTGCTGTTCCGATATTATTTTCATCGTAACGTAGCAATTTTAAAATTATTGTTTGTTATTTAAAAGTCGGTTCAAAAATCTCAAGTTTGTCATGATAA
Organism: Danaus plexippus; assembly: GCF_018135715.1. Taxonomy (NCBI): domain Eukaryota; kingdom Metazoa; phylum Arthropoda; class Insecta; order Lepidoptera; family Nymphalidae; genus Danaus; species Danaus plexippus. The sequence continues at coordinate 6,150,818 of NC_083544.1, read as the reverse complement.
TGTATGATATATTGCCTAAGGAACGGAATTTCCATTTTTATTCCCGAGGGAATATTGTTTACGTCGAGTGAGTTAGTGTACGCTGTCTAACAAGCCTCTCAATTAAAAGCAACTCGGTGCAATTTATTGCTAAGAGCGTCATAATTAGCCAATGTTTTTGTTTCATATTTCTATGACGAGTCTATGCAATTGAAAGATGTGTCTATGCCATTGCAACGATAAAAAAAAGAATGTTAGTTTAAAATGATATTTATAGTTTAAGATGTTTAAATTTATCTTTATGAAATTTTCTTAAATACAAAAAGTGGTTTGTTATAATATCAATAAATATTATAAAACAAAGTCCCTCGCCACGTCTGTCTGTCTGTCTGTTCGCAATGAACGGAAAAATTACTGCACCGATTATCAAACAATTATTACCACTCGATAGCGTGATTCTCAAGTAAGGTTTTAGTATATGATTTGTTAAGTTTTTGTATTTACTTGTGTATACATTAACGATATTTCTTGAAGATGTCGGGAAAACATGAGCAGTCTGAGAGCTTTTAATTAAAACGTTGCCTAAAGTTTTTAAGATATAACAAAATAATATTTGGTGGAATTTTGTATCTTATATAGGTCTACAAAAAAGTCCGCGGTAGCATATATATGTCTATACCTTAAGGTTAACATACTATATCCATTTTACTACTTTCATAAATTGGCATTCCTAAAGCGTTTATTGGAAAGCTATTTTTATAAATACGGTTTTAAGTCTAATCAAACAAATTACTTCGTTTTCAGGCCTACATCAGTATCTGTAAAATACTTTTTAAATCATTTAAATCGGGCGTACCATTTGAAAGTAATCATAATATATGTTTGATAAGTCTCAAAATTAAATAGGCTATTTTTATATTTTTTGTTAAGAGCCTGTGCAAAGTCGGGGCTGATACCTAATTCAAAATAAGAAAATCTTTTAAAAATTTTATTTTAAGTGTACCATTTGATGACCTTATATGTACTTAAATATTTAACTGTCCTAAAAAAAGAGAAAAATATTCTTACCCAAGTAGTTCTCGTATGATTTTTTTTCAGTCGGTCAGGTGGGCCTGTAACAAAAGTTTCACAATTATACTCCTTGTATAAATTAAGAGTTAAGTGGTACATTAAACACAATAATTATAGTAAACTTCTGAAAGGTATTATGTAACTGAAATATGTGTTTATGTTTTCTTTTAAGTCTAAAATGAAAATGGTATTAGATAAAGCCACGTTGTCACTCTACTTTCTGTTTGACTGTAAGAGAGTCTTTGAAAATTGTCCTTAAGAACTCGTATTTATTTATGGAAAGGAGTTTTATATCATAGAAATTTAAAGGTTTATAGCTTAATCTTAATCTTAATCTTATGTATAAGAATGGTGTACGTGGAGAAGTTTAAGTCTATTATTTAATTCTAAAATTAATGAGATCTGAGTTTAAATTAGTTGTTATTCAGAACAAAATTACTGAAAACGAATGTATGTAACTCATTATGTTACACCAATGTTCACATTTTTTTTAATTTCCAAGAAATATATTCTAGAAAGAAAAAAACTGATAATAGCTCTTTATGCTACGGAAATATTCGTGAGTAATTTAATTTATCATATAAATGAATACATTATTTTGATCCTTTAGCAAAGATTTTACTCAGCGTGATTTTTGGATAAGTGCCATGGGTCAACGTATAGTTGTGACAGATTAAGCTAGGAAAATATTTATTACAAAATTAAGAACTGCAAAACCTAGTTATCATCTTTTTCAAATATGGATAAATACTGAGATAAAAAACAAAAGTAAATGAAACTAATATTTTTCAGATGGTATGATAATATGATTCAGAGGCAGACGAGATGCCAATGATCACGGTTGCTGCAAAATAACTGAAACGCCGGGAGTAAATTGTTTTTAAAATATTAAAATAACCGTAAAAATCCGAATAATTTTAGTTTCGTTTAAATGAATACTCGCAAAAGTCTTAGATGTCATTAAAACATAAGTAATGAAAAATATATATAAAATATAGAAAAATACTAAGATAAAAAAAAGTAATGAAATTACGGATAACCTCATGATATATCTATACATAAGTAGTTAGTCTTTCACCGTGAACACGAAACAGTAATGAAAAATTAGTAACTCTTTGGCGACAAATGTCATATAACAAGACAAAATGATGGCTCTTAATTTCGTTTTCCCGGAAATAAGGCCCCTGGAAAGTAATTGAAATGTCAGGTTAAATAAAAAAGATATCTATTAGTTCTGAATGAAAATGAGCCAAGATGGATTTTTACCTTCAGCATTAAAGCTATTTCATGTCATCCAATAAATTGTTATCAACTTTTCAGGAAATAAAACAAATATTTTTCGGATTATACTACGCGTATTTTATTATTTTAAAAACTACATGCTCACGACGTTTCGGTTACTTTTCATCTCGTCTGCCCGCGCTCATGGTTGCTGAAAATTAACCGAAACTTGCCTGATAATAATTCAATAAAATGACTTAGATATTTAGGTAAAGGATGACACAATGTTACTTTAATCAGTGTTTTTTAACCACTTTCATGACATGACCCCATTAGCCTGACAAATTATTTTACGAAACCCTTACTTCAACGTGACAAATATTCAATTCATACGTACATATATTTAAAATTATAACCCTTCTTTTAAAATTACGGTAGGTAAGTCTACATTAAGGGAGTAGAAAATATATGAAATCCTTTATATTCGTAAGTTTCACCGATAATTTATTATTTCAGAAATTGTAAAAAAAAAAATATATCTAATTTTATTATTATTCTTATTACTATGACAAAAGCAAGAGTAATTTTAATTGTCACATTTGTAAGCATGAAAGAAAGAAAAGAATTGAGCAAAAAATCTTCAAAATGTAAATTAACCACATAAAATAGTACCTTTTACGGCGAAGTGTATTAACAGTTGTAAAAGCTGAGAAGACGAAATATATTCACAATCGTTCGGAACACGTCCCGAGATGGCAATAGCGAAAGTTTTGAACACTTAGATGATAGCATTACACGAATATGGAGGATTCATAGAAACTTGCAAATTTAGTTGGCGTTTGTTGGCAATGTTTGATTATTATGTAAGTCCCGCTAATATTGTAATTTATCATACCCTTTTATTATATTCCAAATGAATACCGTACACTAGTTACAGCACGTAAGTTAATCAGATATAACAACATGGATGGCGTTTATTTATCGAAGGGTTCATATTTATTGCTTTGGTACTGTGTACAGTTTAAGCTCTGACGGTACACACTAAAAGGTTTAATTGCTCCTACAGTATCGTTATTTGTGGCAATCGAAATTATTTAATCCTGAAAAGCTCGATCTAACCGGTCGGCGTACCCTAGTTTATATTGATACTATTCTTGATCTTTGGCATTAGGTAATATTCTTACCTGGATTACCTTATTTTTACATTGAAAGGATTTATAACTTTGTATTGATCAATAAAAAATTAAATAATAACGAAGTTTAATTTCAATCAAATAAATATTGTGATGATATTTTTTCTATTCAATAACAATACACTTAATTTATATCGTGTTATTTGAGAGATACTTATTATAAAGAGCTCTTAATAAAGTCGTCTGTAAATATTTCACATATTCTTTGTTGTCGAAAACAATGGCGCTGTGAAATTTGAAGTAGTGCTAAGTATTAAAAGTTGCAATTAGTCAAGTAAAATACTACCAATAGGTTGTTCTAATCATTCTTTATTTGCCTTGTTCTCATAAACCTTTGTAACTGATAAACATAATACGCGCCACCTGAATCTCGTCTTTTCGTACTTTATTGAATCTGTATGTAAATTCGTTTAGGTAGGGTAGGTTAAGTTAAAATGTAGCAATCCCAGGTACGTAGTTGTTGGTGAAATAGATTGAGTAAATCGAATGAACTTGAGAATCGTTTTGTCGTTTTCTTGAGGAAAATAAGATTTTAAATCTAACGTTCTTCCTAAGAAATGATAATAACGTTTTACTTAGAAAAAGACAAAATGTATTTTCTGCTCTTAAATTAATAAAGAATATAAATGGGATACCAGAAAAAAATACCTTTAATCTTCAAACAGATGAAATAACGCCTGCCGTAAATCCACTAAACATTGAATTAGAAAGAAACGTGGAATGGATACATTAGCCGTTCGAGGTAAGCGAAGCAAGTAACCATTTATTGAAAGTCGGGGGCCAACGCGTAAAGCTATTAGTCCCTTGAAAAAGTGTCGCTCCGTTGAAACATTACAGTGGGGCGAGCTATTCAATTCGAGAATGTATTTCATTCGGTGTCAATCGATCTCCTGGTAACGGGACGCACATTGTGAATCGAGCGTCTCCTGGGCTGATAAATCACCGATGTCTACAATACGTTTTACAAAAGGAATCGCGGTTTTTATAACTGGGAATATTTTAATTGTTTTCAACTTGAGCCTGAGCGATAACTTAAATAAAAATATATTTTAAAATTTAGATAGAATGAGATCAATATATGAGAATAATAATAATATATATATATATATATATATATATATATATATATATATATATACGGAATATAAAACATTTTAAATTACTATCATAATAGTAATTCATTCTAAATAAATTAACTTACATTATGTTTCATTACCTATTCGAAAGTATGAGGTGACATCCATTTTGACACTAATTAAATTATTTAATAATAAAAAAATTTAAAATATTATTGAATTATTTGTTCTTTAAATAAGAAAAATAATTGAGCTTTGATCAGTCGCCATTATATTTATCATTGAAAAGAAAATAAATCCACGTACTTTTATTCAACTGCAACTGATGTTTTATGTATATTACAATTTGTACGTATTAAATACTAGATTTACTAGAATACTAGTATTTTTGTGTTGAAAAACAGGAAACAATAATAGATTGACAAATTTTTTAAATTAAATTGAATATATCAAAACGTAGTGACGTTATTCTAAGTTCTAGAAGTATAGGATGTAGATTATGTTATTTTTATCATGTATTTCTTATTTTTAAGTTCATAAATAAATTCATCTATTAATCAATTTGAAAGTGATTTTATTTTACATTTAAACGTTGAGATTACATTTGATCTTTATGTGGTCATCTTGTTGGTTTAGTCACCAAAAAAAAAAAATCTTAGAGGGTCTAGTTGTTTGGAGACTGCGAAGTCATGGATATTCATTATAAAACATCATAAAAGCTATGTTTATTAATTCTTTACTAACTTTAAAATAAAAAGGATATTTTATTTATAAAAATAAATTCTAAAGCACAAGACTTGAATTCCACTGAACTATTTCACTGTCTGAATTGAGACCACGTTCTTTGCATACTCTCAGGAATGACCGAATGCAAAGCGCTTAAATCCACATCTTGCTTTTATTTCGGGCATGTCAATAAATATATATTTATAAAAAGATGTCCTTAATATTCTAAAATAAATTCGCAAAAAGACATCAGAAATTTTTCTGATCATATATTTTTATATACAAACTTACTACCCCAATTTAGATTTTATCTTTAAGAATACAATGTGCTGTTTTTACTTAAGTAATAGATGGATATGGTCGGAATATACTTAGGTTGTGTTAGGTAACCTTTACAAAGACTAGGTTATAAGGGAAGATGCCGTCACATATAAGATGCATGCAGTAAACGTAAAGCTTAAGGAGTTTGGACCTGCAGACTAAACTGTCTCGCGGATACTTACTAGATATAATTTTATAACATTTATCGTTTATTTAATTCTTCTATTTAACCATTTTCTGCTTTCATGTTTTTCCTATGTTTAAGTATTCTATCATTCTATAACTAATATTAAACAACAGTTCAAAAATCCTGACTTCACAATTTATCTTTACTATGATAATTATTTATCATATTCATTATCAATTTTTGTCAATATTTTTATATTTAACACAATAACGGAGCAATGATTTAATGCTCTTCTTCTGATAGAATTACAGGACTGATAATGATATTTCTTTCTTTACAGTAATATGGTCTCCTAAAATCTGTTACGTAACTGTGAGCATGTATAACCTGAACTCATTTGAAGGATGACAAGACGGAATCCAATATTTGAAGGCGCTTCAAAATGAAGCTGCTTATAAGAAAGTGTCGTGGAAGTAACGTGATGCTAGCTACTTGATGTGGGGGAGTTTGTCAAACATGGCTTCACGACTTGCAGCCATATTGTTGTGGTTTGGTGGATGTAAGTAAACTTTATATTAGATGGATATAACATTTGGAGGAAAATTTATTGGGCATTAAGGCTTGGAAGTTAGTACATTAAGATGTCTATCTCGCATCATTAAAATACGTTCCTTATTATTCTTATCTCTATGTCATTAAAATAAGTACAAACAATTTATTCAGTTCAGCCACATTAAAAAAACTGTTACGTCGTAATAAATTTTCAATATTTTATAATACATCGCTAGTAATGTGGAAGCGGAAGAAGAATATAAGAGATAAGATTCAATCTTGTATCGATTTATGAATATTTTATACGATACTATGTTAAAGTTATTAAAAAATGCCAATTCAGAGTAAAACTACTGAATTATTTTCCTTTATTCTTTTCCTAGTCTTTCCTGTCTCTTATTTCCTTTTCTTTTAAAACTTTGGTGTCTGTATTATTTCTATCGAAACGTGAATAGATTATTATAATTTGTTGCTGATTCTTAAAGTGTAAAATGCATTAAGATGAGTGGTTTTATTGAAATCCAACTCTATGTTTCCAATGAATTATTAAAATCACTCTGATACAATCGAGTTTCGAACCCAATCCCTTAAGTAAAGCTGATTATCGGTGTACCCCGAGGGCTCTCAGTACCTAAAATTTCTGTAAAGTGCCAATCTTATTCGTATCTCAACCTGGCAACAGCAAAATTATTGGTTCGGAACACGCAATACCCTTCATTTATTATACATAGGAATGGTTCCAATATACGATGGCTGACGGTGACTCCTAAATCGAGACCGGCAAAAGTTTCTAAATTATATTACTTCTTGACATTTATGGCCGACTTAAAGAAAATATATTTAGAAATTAGGTAACCACATTACAATTGTTGACACTACCGGAAGGCCGTTCGCATGGAATTATTTTTTGTTAGAGATTTATAGCGGAAGGGTTGGCAATGTGATCAAATTGAATGTGAAAGTTTGTGACATAAAAAGAAATGTAGATGTCATTTAGTATTATAGTTAGGACACGGGTTCCCCTTCTAGGAAAATATCTTTACTTTCAATAAATGTAATACTTGCTTGAAAAAGTTTTTTACTAACTTTAATGACAATGTTTTAGTTTCATTGTTATTTAGTGAGTATATAAAAAAATGGAAAATTTTAAACATGTTCCATCAAAAGGAAGTCTTCTTATATAATCATTTCTACATGATTTTAAGTATTTAGGAAGGTAAGAGTAAACTATACTTTATAGTTTTCGATAAACACAGCTTTCGTCTCTTAATTTCTAAGTCTTAAATTAACGTATTAAAGAGAAATTTAATTGAAGTATGCTGTGAAACCAAATTTTTTCTCAACATTTTTTCAAACGCTTTTAATTTTTTTTTTAAATATTTATAACGACTTTACTACCATACTAAGAAAAAAACGTTTAATATTATTATGTTCAAAAAATAAAGGTGGTAGCGATAAAACATTAAAACATAGTTTTAGCAAAATATCTTCTTAATAAAGTATATAAAGCTGTGGAGTCTAAAAAAAACCTTTTATATTAAATACAAAGTTGTAAACCCTTATGTATTGAAGGCATTTGTGTGTGAGATTTCATAAATTAGACATTTAATGTTGAAAGGCTTATACTGCTATGAGGTTTCCAAAACTAAATTATAATATTCTTAATTCCCTTTTATCTATATTTTAAAAATAAAAACTCAACAGAAGTATAAACAATATTCTTATTCTCGAAGAACCGTAACAGTATATTTGTCGTCTAAATATTTTTTCATATAGCAATTGCATAGAAATATGATAGGTTCCTTTGTTATTAGTTACGATCTTTTCCGATATGTATGTTTACCTATAAGCTATTATTAGATATTATAATCTGTATAATAAATTGAATTTGTTTACCTGTATAGATTGAGGTTTTAGGTTGAGATTTAATTCGATCAAGGAAATTTCGCTTGATTTATTTATTTCAACTGATTGATGTATTAGTTTAGCTTTATCCCAATATTTGATTATTTAGTTTGTTTTGATTTTGACCACTGAACCGTTATCGAATCGCCCAAAGAATTACCAATAAAAGTGATTTGAAACAAAACTTATTACAGCCAAGAAAATAACTTATTTATATATCAAAGCCCCTTTTATATAAAATTTATGAAAAATATAAAAAATTAAAAAAAATACCAAGAAATAATAGAAATTACTTTGATAGTTCTTTTTTGGTAAAATTATATTTAAGGAAATTAACAGAAAGTTTCCACTTATATCTAACCATTATAATAAAGTATTTGATACACTGTCGACTAGTGAACGACTTTAATGAATAAATAGCCTAGGATTGTTATATTAGGATTATTTATTCTTCTGAGTCAAAGCCGTTGATTTTGTAGTTAATTAACTGTCTTCGGTTTTAATATTAAAGTTCTGACTTTAGAATATTAATGACTTTAGCAAAATAGGTTTAAAATATAACTTTTCTTTTAATTACATAGATGACTTTAAATAGATGGTTTTGGTAGGGCAATTGCATTGTTGTTATTATTATTTGGCTGGGATTTTTTCCACGGCATTTTTTATACAATTAATTCTATCTTTTGTTAAAAAATATACAAATAGAATTAATATTTTTTGTAGTACTTTTACTTGTTTGCAGTAAGAAGTAACTGATCCATCGCAAGCAATGAAAAAGAAATTAAAATTTGATAATTTTTTATTAAGATTACGGACAAGTATATCGTCAATTCAAATCTACATTTTTTTCTTTTGTCCTTTTCAGAATTCCGTACATATTAAGTACTGTCCATGTCTCAAATATTGCAGCGAAGTTCGAATACATTGTTTATATTTTTTTAATATAAGTATTCTTAATATTTCTATCTTCTAATGTTACCAGAGCGCCTTGTTTTATATATCAATAAAACGCTTAAAAAGTATAAAATTCAAATTAAATATGTCTTAGCCGGGTCCGGTTATAAACAAATTTAAATACGCTTTTCAAAAATTATAAGTAAACTAATTCTTTTGAATCCTAAAAGAGTAAATTTATTTTCTTTTTATATAACAGAATTATAAAAAAAAAAAAATCTCTGTACATTTAGAAAATCTTAAATGATATTTTACAATAAAGCTTGGAAAGGAATTGACGTGCTCCTAATTACAGGTGTGTTCGGACTTCGAGATATCCAGCTTAGTGTGCCGGAAGCGGTGGGCATTGGATCCAGCGCTACTCTTGGCTGTAGATGGGCTCTTGATACTGGAGAAGCCCTATACACTGTCAAATGGTATCATGGTGCTCAAGAGTTCTTCCGATTTGTCCCAAAGGAACTACCCAATACCAGAGTTTTTTCACAAACTGGAATAAGCGTTGATGTAAGCTTTATTTAGAACTCGTAGACCGCAGTTACCGAAAGTATATATTCTATAGCCCAAAGTAAATGCAATTGAAATGGTACGGCTAAACACATTTTCACCAGCTCAGAAAGAAATGCCATATCAAATACTTCTCTTCAGAAGTATTCAAAACACGCCATTTAAAGTATTCATATAATTTCCAAGGATTTTAAAGCAAACATTAACTTAATAAGTGGTTTTAATAATCTCTTTAATGGTTACTATCATGATAAGTAAAGGTAAATTTTACAAGTATACAAAAAGCTACAGAAAGTGAAAATTGTGGGTTTCAATTAAATTTGCATCGAGTAAACCCGTGGAAAGAAGATGCTTTAATACAAATGCGCTTATCTTTGTATAGATATAATTTACGTAAGAGCTTTTAGTATCTTATAAAATACCTCTCACAGTTTGCAATTTATTTCGTAGCAACTTTACGTAAACTGCGACATAAATTTACCAGATGAAATTTCTAAGGCGAATAGTTAACTTACGCAGTGGTGATAAACAACGCCATAACTGTGATTATATATGGGTCAATGGTTTTGCGACATCTTGCTAGTTCGTTAAACTGCCTTCAGCGAGCACGGTACAAAAAATCACTTAAAAATCTCACGGAGCGGCGGGCACGTTAAACCTTTAGCTTTTGGCACATTGCCATAATAGGGACCCAAAATAAAATCATGCCAAATATATTTAAATCCATTTTTTAGAATAATCTACAAAAAATATATATTCTAGATTCAATGGAATTTCTAACATATATGTCTCAAAATGCTCTGCTGTTTGGTTTCAAAATTCTGACTAGAATATTCTTGTAAGGATGGCTCAGATTGCTTTAGAAGCTTCAAGTGGGCCAACTCACCACATAAGATGGATGAAAGCTTTTAGTACAATTTAACTCCAGCTGCGTACGCTAAAGTACAGACTAGCGTCTACTTTCATAATCGTTGTCGCCATCCTTGATTTATGAGACGATTTATTTCCGATTTGCAGAAATAGTGGTCAAATATAGTGCATTGATACTAAAATATTGTTTGTCTTTTTGTTGATGTTGTCCTGGTTATATCTTTGCTTGAAAATGAGATAAATGGTGATGGATTAATAAATAAAATTAAAATTAATGGAAAGAGATGACAAATGTAAATGGAAAAATTCAAGAACGTTGACGGCAACTCTTAAAGGGTTTATAAAATTAATATTTAAACTACCTGCAATGATGCAGTAAAATTTATTCATATCAGAGATAAATTATAATCGATACTATAAATTTATAAGTATAAACCAGTTTTTAAAATGCGATAAAATAGTTCTACTTTCATTGAAAAGCTTTTGAGCTAAGGACAAAATTATCAACTTTAAATATGTAGATATATAAAAATATATTTTATTTAAAGTTTAAACATGATTTGGAGGAAAGGATAGCGATTCTTTTTAAAGTTTTAAAATCTTATTTTTAAAAATATAATATTATACTAGTATAAATTTGTTATATTTAATAATAATAATAACAATCCCGGCGACGGTTATGTGGCTTGCTTGCAGCAGAAGTAGTATTCATGTTTAACTTGGAATGCGACATGCCTTGCAGCTATTTCATATTGATCCTTAGCAAGAATAAATAATACTCATAACAATAGTCGCTCCTATTTCCTTGCTATTAAAGTGTTACAATATTATATCTCAACTTCATATTTATTTATTTATTTCAAATGAACGTGAAACACTCTGGAAAAATTCTGCTAACAAAAATTTATATAAACGAAGCCCTTTAAATAATCTAATTGTATATGTCATAAATATATCTATACAAAAAGAATTAAATTTTATAAAACTATCAACAATAGCCTGGCAATATATTACTACTCAAGCATTTCAATGAGTTACAAAGTTAGTAGGAATCGAAGTTAAATCGAAGGAATAGAAGATTCTATAAGAAAATTATAATTTAAAAGTCATACAATAAAAAGATTTTTATAAACTTTTGTTAATTAGTAACGATCTCATAGCGTGAGGTTAATGCAGACACTGCACTATGTCAGCGGTGAGACTAAGAAGACGGAAATGACTTGACAATGACGGGTCAAACACGATAAACATGTAGATAAGTAAATAATATTCAGAAAACCAAGTTAGAATATTTTTAAATTAATGTAATGGGGAAAAATGAAACCAAATGGAAAATATCTGTTTTCAATATAGGTTTTCCAAACAAAATGCCTTACTACTTTTTATTCTAGTACAAAGAGCCCATCTCACATGTTCAGAATATAGTCTTATAATTGCACAAAATAAGCCAGTCGTTCCCTACGTGCAGTAATTTATAAGTAGGTGCATTAAAAAAAATTGGTTTTAAAATTTAAAATAACTAAAGGGAATTAAATAAATTGAAGAAAACTATTTTGTTGCCTACAAACATTTTGTATTTTATTTCGAATACAGATGACCAAACTTTACATTTACATATAGTTTTTTTTTAAATCATTTATGTGTTCTATACTATTACCCTTATTATGAGATTTATTCTCATCGCATCGTCTCTGTATAGTTCTTCTTTGTTTGACTGATTTTAAAAATCATTTCACTGTTGGGAGCTACACTATCTCCAGTGAATATGTTATATAACATTTTCAAAAAGTTAGGTATCTTAACTAAAACTCTAATAATATAACCCAAGGTGTGAAAAAATTCCAAAAAGCTTTTTTACATCGCGTGTGCCGTGAAAACTATTGATTATAAAACAAAATAATGTACTCCGACTTTGTAGAACACATATATAATTGTCTACAAAAAGTAGCATGACAGCATATGACTAACTATTAAAATTATGTCACAATAAGTGTTTTTTAATTTTAAAATATGTATAAATGAAACAGTTATAAACGCTTTTTAATAAAAATTTCAAATTATCCTTATTAAAATAAATGATTTCTTATTTAAATCTGATTCGATACTACTATATAACTTTTTGAATTATTCAATTTGCATATTTCATTCGAAAGATATCACATTTTTAAAAATATAAGTTTGTTGAAAAGTTGTTCATTGTCACCGCTCCCATCGTTCGGTTATACGGCACCATAATAATAGTAAACCATGTAAGTGTCACTGGGGCATGGAAGGGGAGTCAATACCAGAAAATAAAGTGCCGCGCGGCTCACTTGCGCTTCCGCGTGGTCGTCTCCTAAAACAGCGGTCGTCTGCGGAATCGTATATTTTTTTTAGAATATATAGCTTTCAATTCGTATAGCACGTAATCCAACCAAATATAAATGTTACTTACTTACTACAACAAAATTTAAGGACCTCTCAAGTATGCGCGCAACAATCGATTATCAAGCGATTGCTGAACAGAAAACGCGTGTTTTGGTCTATCGCGGGTTGGGGGGGCCTGAAAATCATTTTTTTTTGCTGCCCCATAATAAATTAACATCAAATATCGTTTACAGGGAAGCTCTGACTCAATGAGTTGATTTTCAAGAGCAAAGAAAGTAAGGTAACCATCAAATAGTAGGGGCCTTTTTACTAAATTAAAAATTCAGATTTAGAAAAAAATACAATAAACAATATATTTCAAATTTGAATTTTGTTTATTTTACTCTCTTGAATGACGCTACGTAAAAACGAGAAAGTATGTATGCGAGAGTGTGTGTAAAAAAATATATCTACTGAAATGTTTGTTTAATACCCGTGCGAATCCGGGGTGGGCTACTAGTTAAATGAATTTTTATTTGTGTATAGTAAATTGTCAATTAAAATTATCTAAGTAATGGCAAATGAGTATATTAAAAACAACATTTATTTAATTTTCTGTATCAAAAAAAAAAAATCACTGTTATACGATTCTTTATCAGGTATCTCAGTCTGGTGCTCACCAAGTCGTGCTGGGTGGTGCAACAAGAAGTCTTAGTGGAAGATATCGTTGTGAAGTTTCTGCTGACGCTCCTTTCTTCCACACTGTCTATAAAAGTGCATTTATGCGAGTTGTTGGTAAGTATATTGAGTTTCAATGATGTGTTTATTGTAGATGTTCTGCTAACTTAAATGCTATAAACTTTATTCCTATTTAAAGGAGAGCTTTCAAAGACATCACTGGCCGTAAAATTCATAGTATTTTATTAATATAAGTGTAATAATAAAATACAACTAATGTGTGTATTCTTACGGTTCTCGTATATGTTCATACGGATAAATTCCTCCACACAATTTCCGATTTAATGGAAAATAAAGATAAAACAGCTATAGATCACAATAAAAAATTGCAAATAAAGTACATATATTAATAGCTGATTTTGCAATTTCGCTTTTATTAAAATATATTTTTTTTTACATCGTAATTTGTCAATATTTAATAAATGTCATTTCCATTTTTTTAATTTTCATATAATTCAGCGATAATAATAAACACGTATATATAAAAATATATTAATTATATGTATCATTCTTCTATACTATCAATATAAGTCATATTAGATATCCAGTTTTATAGTTTAAGCTATATAAGGTATAAATAATCTTTCAATTCATGGCAGTTCAGAAAGATTCTTCTTGGTTTGTATACATTGACATTAGAAAATTACCTTTTCCCATAATAATGATTCAAAACCCGATGATAACATCTCCGATTAACGGTTGCAGGTATAAATAATAGGAATAATTCTCTACAGTGGAAATCTAAATCGTAAATCATAACTATTGTTGAGCAATAAATGTGGAGCGCAGGGTATGTTTGATTAAGGTTTATCGTGTTTAATTTATTGTTACTATTGAATTATATTATTGGAAAATTGTAAACTGTATTACGTTATGTGATTAATAAAAACAGACAGATCTTTATTAAAACAAACCATTGAAATTTGAATGTTTCATCAACTTCTAGTTAATTGAATGTTCATAAATCACCTACTTGAACGTATAGTATTTCATTTATTAATAGTAATATTTTCTGTAAAGTGTGGATATATCTTAAAATAATTAAAATAATTTGCAGGTGATAGCATAATTTTATTTATTGATAATGGAGTATTGTTTTATTTTAGTTTCAAAGCATTTACATATATCTGTATCATAGTGTTTTGTAAGAATTTCAACCAATAAATTTCCCATTTTAGGTTAACCCAACATTTGCTTTAAATATATTAGAAAGTTATATTATGTCTTCATAATAGCCAATAGCTTACGCAGAAACTCTCGGTAGAAATGATTTTTCAAATCCATCACCTGAATGCATATAAACTCTCAGTCATACGTAAAACGTAACTGTTAAATCCATCCGGATGATGTGGATAATATCGCACCATACAACAAAGATGTCAGAAATAAATTTATGATGGACGCACTATGTTGAGCGCTCCCTCAGAATATCTGCTATAAGACAGAGAATAAAAGATATTTAAGGAGGAAGCTTAGAATTTCAGATCATCTGGGAGCAAAGGATCAACAATACGAACTGTCAAAACTTATGGAATATTTTTTTTTTATCAACATATTTCACGACTTGCATACATTGTAATATGCTAACTGTACATTTTTATAAAGATAAGTGTTGTCATAAGCTTATTTTCTATACATTCATATCATTAAATTGTCATGTGATAAAAAATTCTTAGAGTTCAACAACTAAATTTAAAAGTGAGGTCTTCGTGGAACTTGAGTATAGTTTGGTAAACATATATAATGCTGAAGTACCTATGTGTAGAATAACTTAAAAATTTGATAACTGTTTCAACTTCACTAAGTTATGATTTACTTTGCATTTACTTTTAGAGTTACAGCGTTTTAAAGTTCAAGTCAAATAAGCCAAGTGAAATTTTTAGCATTCTACCAAATATTTTTAAACGCTGAATCCTCGTACTAAGTAAAGGTTTGAAAAGGTCAGATAAAAATATTTGTACAGCATACACTCCCATGTAAGGATAAATCCATATAAGACAAACAATTAAAAAGTAAGATAACGAACGATTCTTTATAAAAATATTTTACATTTATTTATTTTGTATGTGCTAAAGGTTTACTATTGGATCACTTTGATTACTATAATTCGATTTTTAATTTGAATTCAAAAAGATGGTGAAACCTTTATCTGATATATTAATAAAAATGCAATGTCTTTTAAATAAAAAACTTTATAAACGAAATTAAGTAGGCTGGAAATAAACAACAGATGTTTTCGTATGACATAAATACTTAAAGGTAATTTAGTCACGCAACGACGTTTATTCCACCGCGTTACCGTTAAAGGGAATTTGTAAAAAAACGACAACGGAACACCAATGTAAACACTTAAAACTTTACTCGACGAGGAGTTTTGCCGTTTCGCTCGCTGAAAAGGGGGTTCTGTTAGCAAACAAAGCTGTGCTATATATCCAGACTCCATACTCCGCGCTTTAGCTTCAATTTCTGCAAGCCCACGTTAAAATGAAATAAACGTTTGGAAGATGAATATGCATTGCTCGCTTTCGCACTTATAGATAAAGCGGGTACTGTTTATCCAAACTTACCCGAATTTATATTATATTTATTTTATGAATGATTATACTATATTGTATATAAGTGTGCTTATTTTGTATTTGAATTATTCTCTCCAACTTATATTCTAGTCTAGGGTGAAGTTGTGACATTTAACGGAAACGCTTGCCATTGGATATGTGTATATACAAAATTTATATAATAAGAGTTATACACCGTTAATGGTGATTATAATTAGACTTAAATAAAAGAAATCCCAGAAAAGTGGCATGGGATTATATAAAATTACTTTATTGTAAATATTACATAATTTTGTAAGTGTTTAATATTGATTTAATTTTCGATAATGTGTTATAAAATCTTTTAGATGTCTAGAAATATTAAAAAAAGGAAATATTACAGAATTACCCGAGTCAGGTCCGTTAGTTCGAGCGCAAAAGAGTTGGTACTCTGTGGGCGATATGCTACGTGCCAATTGTACGTCTCCGCCTTCAGACCCGCCGGCAAACCTGACTTGGCTAATTAATGGATATGAGGTAGAAAATGGTCATGTTGGATTTATTGAACCCTTTTTATTGGAGAAACTAAGTAATAAAATATATTTTAAGGTTAAAGGTCTTGATATTCCACCTCACGAGAATTATCCAGCACGACAGCCGATAAGCGATGCATCGCTAGAAAACGCAAATAGAATAATATTCAGCCCATGGGACACACTCCCCGGTTACGAAGAAACAGCGACTGAAATAATAGACATTCCAGACATGGATGGCGTGCTTAATGCAAACTATAAAAAGAAGTCTGAAAGCACAACTAAACTCGTGCCTCGACTTGAACTATTTCCAACAAGAAACATTAGCATGGAAGAAGAGAAATCTAATAAGTCTTCCTCCTTCAGTCAACTTGTTATGCGAGTTCAAACGTCACATTTTTATAAGGTATAAGCTTTTTGAAACTTCGAATTTATGAAAACAAGAATTCTTATTTTATTTTAAAATCTATTGTTCCACAAAAATATGTTTATTAATAAAATATTGTACAAACCAATAGTATAACCCTGAATTTAAAATAAATAATATTGAAACGGTTTTGTCAAATATTAAATTATAAAACAAAACTAGCACATCATAGTCTTAGACTATTATTAGTCCATAGAACTTATAAAATCCCAGCCGTAATAAATTATTGAGTTTGACTCGGTGATATTATCAAGATTTGAAATTAATGTTGTTTTTGAACGATTATTTAATGCAGTTTTAAAATAATCTGATCTAAAATCTAAATAATGTTTCCTAAATTTAGGTTTTTCATCGAGTTTCAATAAAAACAAGTTTTATTAAAATAAAGTTATATTAAAATGTTTTGTAAGACCTCTTTAGAAAAGAAATTTAGAACGACTTCACGATTCACGATTCTAATTTTTTAAATTACGGTTTCTGAAAAAAATTATATGATTTAATGAATAATATAACTTTCAGGGTCATTTAAATGTCACTTGTGTGGCTCGGATTCTTTCTGTATGGTCAGCGAGTGGCGCAATCTTGTTAGACGAAGAGCGACCTCAAATAGCGCCAGTAATGGGAAGTCGGGACACTAATGATGGTGAGTGAAAATTATTAAGCAATTAAACTGAGAAGATACTGATCCCTAGGTAAGATTTATTAACATTGACGCTAGTAATTAAGCATTCAGAATGTTTAAATAACATTTATAATAATAATTATCAGATCATGAGTTGTTTTTACATAGC
Organism: Danaus plexippus; assembly: GCF_018135715.1. Lineage (NCBI taxonomy): Eukaryota > Metazoa > Arthropoda > Insecta > Lepidoptera > Nymphalidae > Danaus > Danaus plexippus. The sequence continues at coordinate 6,132,950 of NC_083544.1, read as the reverse complement.
ATGACTTGTTTTTCATTTAAAAGTTATAAATTTCTTAAAAATTGTTAAGCAACTTAGTACTGAAATAACAAACAAAATAACCTTCATATTATTATAGATTGCAAGATTCATTACTTTAGTCTTGAGAAACTTTCGTCGGAAACAAAGACATTACAAAAAAATCGCCTTGTTAACGCGAATGTTACAAAAAGAAAATACAACAATTTTAAAACAAACACAATCAGCTTTCTGTTTACGTTATAATAACTTCACCAATCTTTTATGAATTTATATATTTATTAGTACTATAAATGGAAATCAAAAATAAGAAAATGCTCACTCATCTTTTCTGTAGCCAATAACATTATGTAAGGGAATTTTGTTCCGCCTCGTAAGCGATATACTGAGGTTGTAAAATTCTATCGGAGTGTAGGATTACTCCCGCTGATTAATTAATTTCTCTAATCTATCATAAATTTTCGACGAGTTTGCACTTCGCATCTGCCTCCGCCTTTAACATATTTAATTATCAAAACATTATTATAATTAACATTCTGTTTCGAAACTGAAAACATTATTTATTTCGTATCGTGACTAAATCATTGAAAACTATAAACAATTATTCTTTGTTTTTCATGTTTTAAATTTAAAATGGTAATAAGTAAGTAAACAGTACAGTTGCAAATTGTATTCTAATGAATAAAAGTGGTTTCTTAAAGCACCCTGTTTGTTCCAGGTACACGTCCTACATCTCACGTCGCCTTGATGCTTCTAAACTATTTACTGTTCAAGCACTGGTGAGAAACTGTTTCTCTTTCAAGTTTCGTGCATATCTTATGTGGATGCGAAAGCTGTATTCTCAAAGCAAGAAAATGTACCGTATTTGCAATATAAATGTTACAGAGAAGTTCTTTTGTTCCTTTAACATTCATTTAGAATCTTCTCTGTTTAGGTATTTATAAAAAGAATGTGCATCGAAAAGATTATTATTATACTTCGATTTATAAAATAGTTTTTTAGAAAATCTATTCGTGCTTCAAAACCTATAGAGCACTTCATAGAACTTACTTACGTGCTATAATATCACCTGCAAGTTGCTACATAGTAAAATATGTTTCACGATGAAAAATAGGTTTCAAACTTTGTTTTTGTGACATCAGCTCGTGTTCAAGAGTTAGAGTTTTATATTCACCGTGATAAATTGATCCCTCGAGGCATCGACTTATGAGCACTACTGACCGTGTCCGATGCCACCGCCATTTTGTAAAATACATAGTTTGTAAACTAAAGTTACCAAAGTATGAAACCTAGTTCATTTTAGTTTTTAATAATTTTTAACGTTCTCTTTCTAGATTTTTTTCATTGCAAATTTAAAAGCAACGAGAAAAAGTATTAATTTAGTATATATAAAATTCAATTTATTTAAAAATGGTAAGACAGTTATATTTGATTTAAGAATTAATTTCTCTATTTCATTTCAGGGTATTTCGATGATTTCAGACACGGGGACGTAAAATTTTCAAATGTTAGATTTTCTTATATAAGTTAAACCCATATTTATAGTTGAGTATTTATTATTCATAACAATACGAATCCAAAAACTAAGCTCTAAAAATGTTTTAAAAAGTAAAAATATATCTGAATATTGCGAAGACTTCATTTAATATTTATTCTATAGGAAAGTCTTCATTGGTATTGTAACATTTTATATTATTTTTTTGTAGTAAATATTTACTCCACTATATATTTGGGTAATACACGAAGAACGACGATCGGTGACGTTATCAGTGAAGTGATACATGTAGTGAATTTTATACTTGTATATAAATAGTTTTAAATTTGTAGAACTATAAAGATATAGTGATGTCTTGCTTCACCAATTTTATGTATGTAACTGTTAATGGTAAATATGGAACATAAATTAAAAGAATTTCTTTTTTAATACTTTTTCATTCATTGCTTTAAGTTATCACATCATTTACTTACACTCCTAATTGTTTTGAATTTGGAAATCCGTTTGGTAATCACGGTAGTGAAGCTTTTGGAGATAATAGTATTTGGTAGGTTCCTTGATTAATGAATGGAAGCAGAAAATATGAGAGGAAGAATGTCGTCGACTATTAGGTCTCTGGACTTGACTTGACTTTTAACTTCACTAAATAATTCAATAAAACGAGTAATAGGTAAGTATTTCATCTAAAACTGACCTTAACAATTTCCCAAATGTGTATATAATTGCTATGGATTTGCAACATCTGTTTCAATACGTTTACATTATTGTATTTTATATTAATGTAACTATTTTTATTTTAATTACCTGTTTTCAAGAAATAGCTCTCTTAGTTTCGAAGAAACTTAAAACATCAGCTTTACCACTGCCGTACGTGTTGCAAATACATAAAACTACTTTGAAATCAACTATTCAAAAAGAATACTATCAGTTCATATTTGTTATAATAAACCTGGGCACCGGTGGGAATAATCCTACTGGTGACTTCACGAGTAATTTTCCAACTCAATAGCTTTTGAGATTATTATCATGTTCAGGTTGAGAAGTGATATAACACACGCATTACAGTTTATAGGTAATGGAAATTTCTCGAACGAATGGCACCAAATGGAGTAGATGCGACACTTTACATGACTGAGCTTCTACTTAACCCAATATTATCAAAACGAATTCGGGAGTTGCTTAAAATTCGACTCTTGTGTGTTCGTATTTTTTAAAATGTTATTTTTTCTATTTAAACTAATAAAATAGACGAAATAATGAAAAGAAACTTGATTATTTATTTTGCAATTATATAATGAAAAGTTTCTTTAGATTTATAGAAAATACTTTACAATATTTATATACATACGAAATAAATAAATTTTGTCCTTATATAATGAATCTTCTTAAAATGAGAATATTAATAAATTTAAATTGCTTTAAGTATGTATGAATAATACCTTAATTAACTGCTTCCGTGTAGATCTTTGTTAGTGGCGTCATAAAAAACAATCTTCTGGTAAAAATAAATTGTACTTTTTATGACAAAATTATTGACAATTATATACATATAATCCAGTAATTTGTAGTCAAGTTTTCTCTGAATGTTATTTCGAAAACATTAGACGCTCGTTTCATCGAGACGCTGCATCTAGTTCAACTAGTTTTCAACTCCGATTAAGCAGGGATTTCTTGATACCAGTCGTCTATGAATATAGATTAACAAAAAAGGTGAAAAAAAAAATAAAACTGAAGTAAGAGGAAATTCGCTTTCATGTATTCTGAAATTGAAAATGCTTTCATTTGTATTTTTCATAAGCTATCCTGATTTTATTTTTTTGTAATAATGTTACTGTTAGCCCTGCGGCTTTTACAGTGTCATTGTAAGAGCGTGGGAGAACGCTTAGAACCTATATGTTTTTTTTTGTATTTTAATTAATAATCATTATTTTGAAATTTATTTATTTGTAATAATGAAGTTATCTTATATAACCAAACAAATTACATCGGGTATACTCTAATAAAATATTCTCTAAAGATGAGGCTGATGGATATGTTTGAAAAAAAACTGGACATAATTTATTTGGAAACTAAGAAGTAAGAGGAATTTATAATGAATTTACAAACTTACCTTTTTAAAAATACTAACAGCGTATCAAATATAGGAGTGGGTAATCCAACAGCGAGGGCGAACAACTCACGGAATTCACTGTTTTAAAATTATAAACATATATACTTGCGAATGACCTTCTAACAATAAAATGATTTGTGAGCATTCGTACACATGGAACTGTGTTCAAAAATATTGAATTTATTCAAAGAGGAACTGTGATTTATAATCATATGTATACAGTCAACGGACATGGTTCTAACATTTCCATGTCACCAATTTAGTTGTAGATATGGTTAGTATAAAGTCACTTACTCACCTTAATTCTATTTTACTTTTGGGAATATATGTAGGTCTATAACAAACATCACCTACTACGTAGAATAGATAAGGATAATGATCGGTAACTGTTTTACCCGATTATAAATGTTTGCATATTATTTCATATCATCAATTAATGTAAGCAGTTAGTTCAAAATTGAAAGTTTAACGTTTATCGTAAAGGGTTTCTAGGATCCTATAAGTTTATACCTCAATTTATTGGGAGAAATTCTTAAATAGTTGAATGTTACAGAAAAAAATATTATCTCAAAGGTCATCAAGCAAATAGTCTTTATTTTTGAAATAATAATATTTAAATTTAAATGGAAAAGTCGACTAAAACATACCTTTGACTTCGCAATATACAAAAACATTAAAAAATATAGTTATGGAATTCACTCGGTAAACAAATCCTATTCTTACTAATAAATAAATGCGAAAGTTTGTGACGACGTTTAAATGTATGTATCTCTATCACGCAAAAGCTACTAAACGGATTGTAATTGAAACAGTGTTATAATGAGGAATCACAGTATAACAGTTACACTGTATGAATCTACTTGATGCAGATTTTTTGGATACACATATCTTTTGTTTGAACAAACTTATTACATTTATATCTGAACCAAATTCTAAAGAAAAAAATGTTATATAATATTTTTGTTTCAGCAATGGACTGAAATAAAACTTCTATTAAAAATTGTTGTCATTCCGCTGTCTTTGGTAACCATAATAATACAATAATAAGTAAAAAAAATAGTTTAAAAAAGGTTTTATAAAATTATTTCAGCAAGAAATTCTAAATTATTACTACTTTATTGTGGCGCCAAAGATGTTATAGTTTTAAAGCGATTTAACAGTAATTGGTTATGCGGAATAATTTCCCAAACTTCGTTTACTTGAAATTTAAAATCTTTGCGGAATACAGGCAACACGGAGTATAATGTGAAATATATAAGAATTTTAAGCGAGTTAAACATCACGCATCATTTGTTAAGAGTCATAATTTATTCAAATTATATTATAAAAGGAGGCTGACTGAATGGAATGCTCTATGTTTGTTTTTCATTTACACATAGCGCCTTAAGAGCTCAGCTCATAACACCTCTTCCAAATATAAAGGCTATATAAATATATCATGATACGCAAATTATAAAATTTTAATTAAGTTTCGTACGTTATCGAAGCGAAGCCTTAGTTTTTTATATAATGAGTGTAAATTGTTTAAGCGCTTAATTATTAAACGAAACTCATTCTCACGTCTGTTTGTGTTTTTCTAACTATTTTGGTTTAAATAAATTATTTTAAGTAGCAACGATAATGTTTACAGAAATACCACTATTTAACTTTTCAGTATAAAAGTGGAATCAATTGGGAAACCTGCAAAATGAAGATTGATTTTGATACAGACTTGTATTCATATCGTTAATATAACTTCTCAATTCATTATATAATGAAATGTGATTAAAAAAGAAATGTACTCGAAGTAAAAAAGTAATATTATTACAAAAAAATTAATAATAAAAATAAATTCAAAGCACTAAGTACACACGCTACCAAACTGTATTTACTAATATACAAAAATGTATCAAGACATATTTTTCTCCTATATATAAACACATAATAATTATTATATACAGAAAACTAGAAAAAATTAACCATTATATAATTTCTCATTTACAATATAAATAAAGAAAACATTGGTAATGTGTGGAAAACATTACAAATTAATATATTGCAAAATTTTGATAAATCAATATCAAAAACTTTTGGATCTATTACAGAGAATTATCGTTGGGTGTTCAATAATGTGTAAAGGATAACGATGTTGCAAAGTTTTAATGAAACAGCATCTGCGCTAATCGTTAACTAAAATTAATATGAGATATACAATATGACAAAATTTGGTATCTCATCACATATACCTTATAAATTTGAATATTTTAATAATAATTAATTAACATTAATTGATTCCATTTGTTTTCCTTCTTTGATTCTTAAAATATCTTAATAGATTGTATTATATTACTAAGTTTAATAAACATTTTAAGTTACTGTTAAATGTTAAAGAGAAATAAATCACCCTTTAAACATAAATTTGTAATTAATTTGGAGGTTGGTAATAACTATATGGTAACAAAGACTTGAATGTTTATAACATTATCAAAGATTTTTTTCTCTAAGTGATATAGGTATTAATATCAAATTTATTTTGATATCAAATGATATAAATTTAATCGTTTATTTGTTCTTACAATAAAACTATTTAAGTTAAAATTCAGAAGTATGATTAACATTTGATTCGTCAATACGAAATTTATGCACAATAGTAGATTTAATATATATATTTTTTTTCATTTTATTGCATAACATTGCATAAATTGCATTTCCTGCAATAAAAACAATAAGTGGTAGTTATTACAGAAAGTAGTAGTTGATTGTTGACTCTTTATTACCTATGATTTAAACTATTTAATATCCGGTTTATTTTACAGCAACCAAACTACACACAAGTTTAGTAGTAAAAATGAGGAAAGTGCTTGAAGAACTCATCTGCCATGGAATGAAAGTACCTTAAAATCATAATTTTTCTATATATAAATAAAAATCTAGAGGTTGGCTTTGACATAAACGTGATGTAAACTTACTAGACAAATTTAATTTAAAATTTCTTAGTTTTATTTTTAAGACATCTCCAACCTTTATAAAAAAATAAGCGGCATTTCCTAATTATGAATTTATAATTTTTTTTAATAAAAAACCAGTTTTAGATGCTTTATGACTTCAGTTCTATTTTATGCACATAAAAAAAACTTTGTTCAAAAGAAAAGTTAGATCGAATACAACAGACAAAATATACTGAAATCTACGCTTATATTATACAAAAAAAAAAAAACATTAAACAGAAGGTAAGTTTAATATAAGTAGGAAAATATTAAGTGTAACCGTTTAACCTCAATTGGACTCACTCTAATTAAGAAATAAAAATAAGTAATGATCTCCTATAATTTTGCTTGGAAATGTCACCAAAATTTTTTAATTATTAAGAAAAAAAAATTTTTTGGCGCTATCGTGAACTGTATAACTTTTCGTACGAATTGTATTAAAAAAATACTTTATTATTTTTTCAACCATATGTATAATAATAACAAAAACGATAACAATGTTAAACACTTATATTAGATAAAATACAAGAGTAAAACGTTGTAAACATTGCTCAGAAAAATCTGTTATGTAATGTGTTCTGTTTAATATAATAAGGTACCATAATTACTTACCTAGGTATATTTTGAGGTAACTAATTAAAAAGTACTGCTTATATGATTACTTAACCGTCAATTCAACTGAAGCATATTAATCATCACAATCGCAATGTAATTTATTCGCATACAACACCTACTTAAAAATGATCTTACTATATATAAGAATTCCATATGCCAAATTCAAATGACATAAAATGGACTCTTTCGTGTTTTGTTATTGATTGGATGTGTTATTTTTGATAGAATTTTTATTTAATCAATGCAGAAGAATTATTTGAAACTTTTATGGCTAGGTTACCTGAGATTGAAGTTTTTGGAAGAACTTTTTGGAAGAAAAACTATTTATGTAAAAATATTACATACATTGCCAAAAACTATTCATAATGACGTTTTGATATGTTTAAATATTAAAGAGAAGATTTCATGAAAAATAAGGCACTCCTTACAATGGAAAAAAAGGTTTATGCAAGGCAGTGCCGTGCGCAACTTGGATTTAAGTAAGCACTGCTTGCCCTACCCATACAACAACTAAACCTACATAGTTTAATTCTTACTTTAATACTTTTAATTATAAATTACGGAATAAGAATGTTTACACACATTTAATATTATGTCATTTGATTCACAATTGGGTAAAATTGTTAAAAGTGCCATCTACCAACGTGAAAACTAACATTTTCAATTTGCCGCTGTTAGTGGCTGGCGTCGCTTCCCGTCTAAAGCGGAGGTAAGCACAACTACTCGGTGCATTTATTCCATACAAATAAACCCAAAGATTATCTACAAATCTCGTGTTGTATGCAGGAAACATTTGCATGTCTCTGTGCAAAAACGGAGCATGTGTTAGTGTTGGAGTGGAACTGCTTCCTTAACCCTACTCGTTTAAAACGCGACATAGAAACCGAATTGATTGTCAAATAAAATTTTATAAGTTAATTTTTAATTTGTCAGTTACTGTACAAATATTTTTTTCGCCATCTTGTTATTATTGTCTTTCTAAGCGCAAGTGAATAAGTTTTAATTATCTAGTTAGTGAATTTATTAACGAATTATGGAAAATAATAGCTCTGAGCTCTGTATGTGTGTTTAACGAAATTAATTGCAAGTACATTTTTAATGTTGTCATTTGATGATAAAATTAAAATAGTTACAAAGGGAAGGTGTGTGACCAGTTTAGATTTAACTAAAAAAGGTAATTTTACTCGTTTTAATAAATAGTATTATGATAGTTATAATTGGCAGGTTGTATACACACAAATAAGTTATTTTGTTTTCCTTGTTTGTTGTTTTCAAATAATAACAATAACAATGATCAGGTGTCCATTGTATATTCCCATTGAAATAACTACTACTACTCAAAGGTAGTTGATAGATTTATAAAATATATAGATGTTAGTTCTGATCGGACTGCTGAAACTTTATTTCCGAATATTAACATTGTATTACAGGAGTAAATTATGATTAAATTGATTTTTTTTTAGACATTCTGCTTACCCTATCCCAAATCTCTGTGCACGTCCCTGATGCAAAGTTATTACAATTCGTAGAATAAATCATTAAATTTTTAAAAACTATCAATTCTTTGGCGTTTGAAAAACAAATCCTTTAAACTTAAGGATTATTTGGCGAGCGTTGTTTAATTATTAGTCTATTTTTTTTTAAGGATTCATTAAAATTAACGGAACAAACCAAATCATTAATTCTTCATAGTAATATACGTTTCCTCTTTCGCTCTGCTAAAAGCCAGACCGTTAAAACTGACCTCCAGGAAGTTTAAATTGCAATGATCAGTACAACATTGCTAACTTCTCCTAGATGGGAGAATATTTTGATGTATCTTCAATACGATAAATCTTTTTTTCTCCAACAATATGTTTTGTAGATATCGATTATTTTAGCTAGAGAAATTTCCTATTTTCTAAGTTCCACAAAGTTTAAAACAAATACTTTGAAAGGCAGAGATCATAAATAAAGTTTTACAATGTATGTTTTTTTTATCATTATTTCTATTGTCCTTAACCCAAAGTACGTAGTGTTAACCAAGAATTATCTTTTTAAGATTATGATCACATTTATGTGATTTTGATTATGATCACATTATTCTTTAGAATAACAATATTAAATATGATAATATAAATTATGTAAATTTAATACTCAATTTCTTCTTCCTTTTTACAATTTTCAATTCATCCATTAAAAGTTTGTAAAACTTCGAAATGAATCTTAAATGAATGTATTCATTGGCATTAACCTAATTAAAATGAACTAATTTTGTTAAACAAATGGTACACAAACAAAGAAATACACGTACGTCATTATTAAAAGAACATAAAATACACAATAAAAGATGTATACATATATAAAATTAATAGAACATTCAAACGCAAATAAATTTTACATTTGTCTTTCTTATAACAACAGAATGAATTTTCAATTCGATTTTTTTGAAAATTTGAAACTTATATAATGAAAAAGATGAGGATCTTTCTTTGCACCCAGTTTAAGCAACTTAAATAAATTCTTGATGTTCTTCAAGCCATTTTATGCACAAGGATAAATTTATAAATATATTAAATATATTAAATAAGGAAAGCCTTTGTACAGTCAAATGAGATTTTTCACATTAATTACAAAATCAAAGATCCTATGTAATGGTTACATGATACAGCAGTGCAATGGTTTTAAAAAAAGTAATATGAACGATTTTTTTTCCTTCCTTTATAATATTCATATATCTGTAATAGTAATTACAGTATAATTACATACATATTAATCTTTTAAATGATATTTTAGTAGAGTTATTAAACACTTTAAAAATTTTATGAGTATATCATTAACCTGGGTACTCCAATCAGTGTAGTCTTGTAAGCTTATCTAAAAAACCTGTAGCAGGAAACTTAATGGATTAGGGATAATAACTTATAACCGCTTATATAACAAAACATAATGAAGGAAAATATTTAAATAAGATAATTTAAATTCAAATAAATACAAAACAAATGAATTAAAAAGCTTTTCAAATAACACATTTAAATCGAAAAGGAAAAGATAAAAAGTAGATGTAACTTTTACTTGATTTCTTTTTCATAAAAACGGATTTTCAAATATGACACTGAATAGATGGGACTTGAACAGTAGGCGAACAAGTATAAAATTGACATGAGAAGGTCTTTTCATAAGAAATAAATTTATTAAGGGTGCTTAGTGGTTCCTCTAACTCTAGAAAAAATTAATCACTAATATGCATTAACTTGTTCTAGCAACTCCGTCGGTGTAAAACAAAATAAAAAACAATGAAAAAACTTCTAAGCGTGACATGAACCTGGCTTTCTAGCTCGCGATAACGCTTAATTTCGGTATCGGGATTTAGGATCACGATCATTAAAAAGTAGCCTAAGTTACTCCTTATTTCATCAGCTACCTGTTTGTAAAAATCTCGCCAAAATCATTCCAGCCCTTTTAGAGATTAGTCAAACTAAAAAAAAACAAACACAAATAAAAAAAAAATCGTTTTGGTGTATATATGATATATGCTTGCAGTAAAAACGATTATTTCAATATTATAAATAGGCACTCCAATTTTATTTATATGAATACTTTAAGATCACAAAAATTTTGCTTAAACACTAATGATTGGCTATTGGCAAGTCGCTAAATACAATTATATCACTCAACTCTGAAATTGAACTTGAAATGAGATTGCCACTACAGTTAATGAAAACTGAGAAAAAAAGTCAACACTCTACTTTTGAAAACACTTTTTCGAGGCAAGTTTCTAGGCTTCTATTGGGATAGTCGATTTGCTATCTACGGTTTTATTTCCACTAACCATCAAGTGAAATGATAGTCAGGTACTATTCAGTCAGTAAAAATTACACTCAGATCAGGAGCCATAGTTTAATATCAATCAAAATATTATACCAATGTTTAGAAATCTTGAGAAAGTTTGAAAACTCTATAACAACAAGTGAGATAAAAGTATTAAAATTTAAAAATAAGTTTTAAAATTATTTGTTCTACTTGCATCTCTCTTTGACGCAATACTTACTATTAAATAAATATATTACACACTGTTTTTTGGGTCATTCATAACATATCTAATCGAAACAAGTCCAGTAATAGCCAACACCAGTCTTCCAACGTCGGACTATAAAATTTTGCATATAATAGATAATGCATTATAAATGATAGACAGACTACAAGAATATACATTTTTTTAAATCTGGTAATTATTACTAAAAAATAATGTATGATATTATTTATAGGATACCTCTTGTTTATCATGAACTAGTTTTTGCTTGGGACTTCGTCCTTGTTAACTTCGTAATATGTATAAGATGTATATAAACATTACGTATGGTAACCACGGTTACTAACACCCACCGTATGCATCATGTGACTTTTTACACAATAAGACTTCTATGACATAATCCCCTGAGAACTACACGGAATTCCGTTAAACATTATATATCATTTTGATTTTTAACTTACACTATTGTAATGTTCAAACAAAATGAATTTTATAGTTTGTGCGTAAAAGAGCAACAAACACCCATACATCCAAACAACTGTCCGTCCTTATAAACTTTATTTCTAATATTATTACTATTTACATATAGGTATACTAAATACTTATAATATGCTTGTTTACTCTTTAAACATTATTATTATATTATGTTAGTGTACTGAATATAAATATATGACGCAGAAAGATTATTGTATTGTAATTTTTTTCCAGCAAAGTCCTCTTAGTATTAATTTCTTTTGTTTTCAAAACGAGCTTATGATATAGGTTTCTATTTTGAAAAATACAAGTAATTTAGAAAAGAAATTAAAAATATGAATAAGTTGGTTACCACTTCAATGTAAATAAATATTTATGTAGTAAAGTATAATTAATTAAAGGTAATATCATTAAGATTTTCACTTAAATACTTTTAATGTTCTTAATAAAAATAGTCAATTCCTTTATTATGCTAAAATAAGTCAAGACATATGAATTTAATATAAATATCAACGATAAGTATATTCACTTTGATTAGATTAATAAACGAGACGATTAATAAAGTACACACAAAGTGTAATTATTATTGAAATAAAAAAATATATAGAAATATTATTTCACAACACCGACCGTGTCTTTCTACCAGAAATTTATTTATCTAGCATTCTCAACTATATTAACACAAACTACATATTCGAGTTCTTTGCAGATACGTTTTGATGAATACGATTAATTCGTCAATATTTTGGAAAACTTTGCCATCTACTCAGTATGTCTAACCGAAAACCAGGCCTTTGCAATACAAATTTTACACAATATTTTTTTCGTCTTCTTAAACAATTTATTTACAAATATAAGTAAGGGTATAGAATACGAGGTGTAAGAGTAATATAAAGAAGATTATGCAGTCGTTCAGAAAGAAATAAACTTTTGTCTTTCCATGTAATAAATTACATTAAATTACATTACATTACTGCTTCCTGAAAATACTCTTTATCTGATGTTTAATTCAGGATCTATAAGAGACTATAAAACTCGTTTAATAAGAAAAAAAAAAACAAATGATATGCTGATTTAATCGCTGTGAAGGAACATTAAATAAAAGAAAATCAATAAAGAATACTTTTTAAAAATCTTACTAATATGCATCAATGTTTTTGAAACATAAATACTTACATTTATAATTATGTTTATTAGAAATAAATTAAAGATGCAATGTATAGATGGATAGATAGAAATTGAAAAACAATTCTAAGTGACAGTAAAAATTGTTTTAATTTAGATAATTCTTCATCCTAATGAATTCTGTTTAGATGAAAACTTGGAAAAATCGTTTGTATGCTTTGTATTCTGTATGGTATTTGTAATTTAGATGTACGATCACGATCGAAAGCAGTGTAGTACAAAACTATGCAATGCATATACCCTTGGTTTGATTATGCGAATATGAACACGCCTGCACTAATAATTGCATTCAGGCTTCGATAGAGACCCAAATCTTATGGGTAAGATGACGTCACCAATTTCCAGCATGTCAAACCCATTTTTGATGGAATATTGAAGCAGAAAAAAAGTTATTTTATTCAACATGTAACGTAAATAATAATAATAAATTAAGTATTTATAACACAATTTTTCCAACTTTAAACTCGAAGGATTCCGGCATCTGTATGAAATTAAAAAAGTACTTTAAGCATGATGTAACACATAGTATTTTATAATAAGAGGGACGTGTTCAGTTTTAAGAAATAACAAGGAAAAATAAATGCCTGGAATTACATGTTATACGACCTTTTAAGAGCGTTATTCTCATATCAATCTATTGTAATTTTGTGACTCAGCATAAAAGTTCAGTTATTGTAATTATAAAATAACAAAAACATACACAGAATGATTAAGTCCCCTTTGTTTAAGTCCCTTTAATTAAAAGGAAGACAAGTTTTACTGTGTAGAACGTATAGCAGCCACGTCTTTAAATATAATATGAATATGTTGAGTAGAATATTGCATTCGCAACTGTCTTTATTTATAATTGATTTAGTTTTTTTTAAAGATTTTTTTATAACAGTCCTGAATTAGCTGAAATCATTTAATAATTTCAGTTCAATAACAATATAACTTACTATCTAACTCCTGATCAAAACAATAAATAAATAAAAAATATAAAAGAAAATAGAAATGATGAAGTAATGTTAACCAAATACATATATTAATAAAGGTCGAATTTCTATTGAAATTTCTTCTTAAATAAAACTCAAAAAAATATTCTTACATAAAAATAAATACTTAATCGTTTGCATTGGATATCAAAAGAACGTTGTTAACAATAAAATGTGGATCAAGTTTTTAAATGCAGTATGTATTTGAAGTAGAAAAATAAGAGAATGACTTGGTATAAAAGACTTTCAATATGGTTGAAAAACAACGAAATAAGATGATTGTGTATTGCAATATGTAAAGAATGAGACTAATCCTTTCATCATCATTAATATTCATCTCACGCAATAAATAAGGAAGTAGAATAATTAAAAGTCTCTTGTAATTTCTATTAACGTCTCTACAAAGACTGCAAATAAAATTTATTCTGGTCAAAATAAATAATGCTACACAAATTTATGTAATAATTCATTATTCGTTTTGAATGATGTATAGTGTTATAATTATGTGATAATTTTTCTGGTAAGGATATTTAAAATCATATATCTATAGTCCCCTCCCGTCAAACTACAAGAATGATGGCAATTTTATTTATAAGTATAAACACAAACTCTCTATACTTGTAAGCATTTGGTTTAAATGAACATTAATTATAAAAATATGCTTTAATTTTGTCAATGGATCATCAGATCACATTCATTCACATTCACATCTCGTCTGCCCGTGATCACGGTTGCTGAAAAGTAACCGAAACGTCGGGAGTATGTAGTTTTAATCAAAAATAAAGCACGTGTAGTACATCCGAAAAATATTAGTTTCATTATTATATTATATTGCCGGTAGTGCCTAATCTTAATATTATATTGCCGGTAGTGCCTAAATCTTAAAATATCCATCTATATATCTAGTATCTGATTCTGTTAGCTGTTATGAACATTATCTATAGTGCCCTACAAATAACCACCACAGATATAGCTAGCATTTGGCATTTTTCTCGTTAACACTGTAAATTATGATAATTTTTTCTAGTGTTTTAAACTAAATCTATGTTGTTTTGACGCTTTTCTGTTTCATTAGATAACAATGTTTAGAAACAATTTACATTATAATAAGTGCGACAGGATGGAGATACATAGTTTAGGAAAGATATTTTTGAGAATACCGATACTCTTTTATTTCAACATTGAAAAATGCCAGGAAAGAAGCACTTCTTGGTTTGCGCAATGACATAACTGCAGCGAAGACACCTTTACTAACCTCGGTTATAGGAGGACCCTCATGAAGATTTTGATCGAATGTGACAACAACGATTTTTAGGGTGTCAGTGTAAAGAATCCTTGTGTTATTAAAAGTTACGACCAGTAATGTACGGCAATCTACTTTTGTCACTTGTCTGAATCCACCAATATTTATGGCTAGCATTTTATCCGGATTTATCACCAAGCCAAACATTTATTATAAGACTTGCTCATACTACTTATTTCTCACAAGTATGAATTGGTTTCTTCTATGGCTTGCGAAAGACCTTTTACGCAACGTAGGTGTAAATTTAGATACCACCTGCATACAAGTCGTAAAGAAAAGATATTCTTCGACTGATTATATTTATAAACCAATGAGCGGTTTTTCATCACGTTCTGTTTTTAAATAATCTACTTTTTAAATTAACTGTTCTATTCCAATACGTCGAAAAAATTCACGAAATAAGATGACCAGAATAACATGTAAATGGTCTTATTGGTGAAACTTCTGACACATATTTCTATATATAGTTGTTATCGTTGTACATATTATATATATAGTTGTTATCGTTGTAAATATAGGTGCTCTTGCAAGCCATTTCTATGAACCAGTTGCGTTAACATAGATATATTTTTGAGTAGAATAGAATTACAAACCTTTCACATCACCAAAACTAAATTTAATTAAGTCTCCCCGTTGATAAATGGCAGAAATATATAAAGCGAGAATGCTATTCGCCGCTATTCGACAATGACAAAGTAAGTGATACAATATAACCTTTCACCCACTGTAAGGTATCTTTATTAGAAAAAAGATAAATAGACTCCACAATTTCATGAAAGATTTTATAATGCACTAAACATAAAGGAAGCTATTGTTATTTTATAGTATAAAAAGAAAATAATGTCTAACACTCCATTACGGGAAATTTTTCTTAGGTCTCCTTAAATTTTTCATACATCTATCGCATGTTTCATAGCAATAAAGTAAAGTGAAAGATGAGATCTATTCCTTCGATCTCAGGCGACAACAGCCGACAGTGGATGTACATATATACTCACTAATTTGCGCACGTGCTCTGCGGCATTTCTGTATTATGATCAATGATAGAAATAAATATCGTACCCTGTTTTTAATTTGCGTTATTATCTAAAAGAATATATTATAATGACATGCAAATACCAATATTTTTGTTGTTGTTTATTTTATTATCATTACCAATTTCTAACCATCAGTTTAAGTTTACGAGTAAGATTGTGTGAATAAATTTTACATAATTTTATCCCCAAGTGAATGTTAACTGTGAATAATATAAAAGAAAAAAGTGTCGTCTGAGATTTTAAAGTTCACTTTCTACTTTGCAAAAACCTTATTTCAATTATCACAATGTTTACAGGTAATAATTTATTGACATTTGTTGCTAGGTTATGAGAATGATAAAGTAAGTAAAATATTATATCTAAGAATGCATACATAATATAAATGAATTTTGTAACAGGAAAATATATTAAAATAAAAAAATAGGGAGAAACACAAAAACAATATTTATATACCAGATTATTTCTAGAGACCAAAAATAATAATATCCTAAATTAATTATAATCTACAGTAAGATAATAGTTTTCTCCAAAGATTTCGTTGAATATTTACTAGTCCGTGTTATGTGGGAACGGCACCAAACAGAAGGCAACAGTGTATTAGCTTAATTAATAATTCATACCATCAGGGCGACAAGTATCTATATATATATATATATATATATATACGTATGATAACTATAACGTTAATAAAATGATGAGAGAGATAAAGGAAAATTAAAGGTAAATAAAAAAACCTAATTGTAGACAAAAATCACGCTAGAATATTTATGAACATTTTTTAACCATGTTGGCTTCATATAAACAGTTTTTATTCAGAGTATGGACAAAAGATTTCATTTTTAATTAAATGAACATTAAATATATAAAAATACATACGACTATTAACAATATTTTATAAACCTATTGTTAAATCTAAATTTATTTTCAACGATTGACTTCTCATGACAACACTGTGTATCAGTTTATTTTGACAGTTTCTAAATTTCATAATTATATAATTAAAAAAAAACGTCAGCCTTTTAGTAATAATCGTCTAAATGTAGACATAAATTTAATTCTTTTAATTAGCAACTTAGAAGAAGCCTATTCTCAAATAGAAAAATATAAAATACCAAATCCCTACCATCTTTTTTCAGATGTTGCTAATCACCAAGAAGTTAAATAACAGTAGTTTAATAAATCGAGCGTCAATTAAAGCCAGTACTCGTTTTTAAATACATTTACATATGTATATCTCTTAGATTAGTTAAATGCTATTAAAACTTTTAACACTGTTTTGCAACACAAAAAAACAGATTTACCTCCCAAACTCCCAGCAATAATTTTAACTTGATAGACTTTAAGTAACTTCCTCTTGATGACAATAGAGTCATTTGCTCAACTTTACAATTGGCTGAGATAGTTATGACCTATTTGTATCACTGTATTTAGACACGGAAATGTATTAAAAGTGATTTTCAACGTATTTTTGTGAATTGGTTAATTATTTCTAATAAAGTGTCATAATTTACATTATTAGGTATCTTATTATGTACATGTCGAAATTTGAAGAATTTGTATAATACTGACAATGAAATTCATAGAATTATAATAAGTGTGTAGTATTAAATAACCCAAATAAACCACTGTCAGAATTCGTTACTCTCCTACGAACGTTGTAACGTGATAAACAAAGATCACAAACCAACGCACGTCAGACTGGTTCGATATTGCAACCAAATATACACTAAAAGCTAGGAGTGTAACACAATCGCTTTAAGGTATTTAATAACATTTTGCATTCACCAAACCAGATGAAAATGATTTTAATTTGAAGGGTGATTTGAAATGTTTACTTGATTATCATTAGATTACGAGATTTAAATAAACATTTTTTAAAAACAAGGTAGACGTTTGTTTTTTATTCCAATAGCTTTTAATTTGTATTTTTTTTTTAAATATCTTATATTTTCAGAAAAAAAAAATAATTTCAAGAGTGCTAGCGTAATTTCCAAGAATTATACAAGTTTATAAAATAGTAATGTAAGTATACATGAGATTTTTTTTTACAATTTAGTTAATAGTGACTCCAGTATCACTATACGAGTATTTGACATCAAAAAAGTGCAAAATAGTTGTGGTATTCTTAAATAATAAATGAAACAAATGAAATCTTTAACATATCACATTTAGTAGAGCGATAAGATTTTTAAAATAATAGTGCTATATTTTTTTTGTAATCTATTTGCGATGTACTTTCCTTATTTTAAATCATTGTGTGCTGTGTTCTACGTGTAAAATATTTCATGAGCATTTTAAAAAAACTAAAGAAAAAATTATCATGCGGATATAATACTACACACAAAGTAAACAAATTTGAAGGACACCCATTTTTAACTCTAAACAATGATTTTATATTATAGAAAACAACACGAATAAAAAAAATAGCCAAAGTACTCCGTCATACATCTCCTATCTCTCAGTTGAAGCCTATTTATCATACGTCAAGTCAAAGACGGACGGACAAACAAATATACAAAAATAATATTATAATTTTTCTTAAATTTTTTATTTAGATCAGTATGCATTTATTGAGTAGCGTTTATTTTAGTATAACAAATAAACACTACGATTATTATTTTTTTGTGTAGTTATAGGTTTAACACGTTTAACACGCATAAAAGTTCTACAGAATACTTAATGGAGCAGAAACATAATCAGTAAAATGCGGTACATCCATTTATAACCACGAAGAAGGTGGATTTTTTAATATTTTGTCATGACTTTTTTGGATAAGACACAAATAATCGACATGATTTTTGGTGACTATTGTGTTCTTTGGCATTTCTGTTTTCGGAACATGTACTGTTAATAATAATTACTTACAATAAATTCAAATATGGTGTACTTTATAATTCTGAGCGTAATTTCATTTCTGTCCTGATTACTATTGGAGATTCTTATAACAGTAAACTAGCGTATGATATTGTAACTAACAAACGCCTAAATAAGTCACCATTGAATATTGTAAATAGGATGTTAGTTCTGGACAGAGGATTTTGTTATAAGTTGTGGAGTAATAAATATCGAAGTGGAAATACTGTCTAAATTATTTTTAATAATAATAACCAGGCTATGTTGGATATAAGAAGCATGTTACCAGAAAGAAAACGAGAATGAAGTTTGTCTATGCAGTGGGTATTTTGGAGTAGAATATTATTTACTTGAAATGAAAGACTAACAATAGTATTTTTTACATAAAATTAGTTCAGTTTGAAAAGTGGTTCTACAATGCAATACTAAGTATACATTTCATATGTTTTATGACTGTGAAATTATTCAAATATTAAGAATATAAATATAAAGGTATAGCATAACATGAAATTAAATACATATCTAAAATTACATCACAAAAATTACAAACAAAAAGACAGGTTACTGCTTAAGTGTATAGATTAAAACCCAAACGACGCGAGCTAACCAAACTAAAAATGTTTAAAACAAAGTTGATCTTAAAGTACACAAAATGAAAAGGGTTATAATCATCCTTACACCCTTATTAATATTCATCTGCCGTAATGACTAAGGAAGTGGAATAATTATGAGCCTTCTGTAATAATTCTTATAAACGTCCTCACAAAGACTACAAATAAAATTTATTCTGGAAAATATTTATCTGAGAATAAATATTTTGTTTGATATCGGTGGTCCGTATAATAACAAGCTTAGAATTCTTTGACAATTCACACTTGGTATAAGTACTCGTAATTCAGACAATTCCAGTTTTATTTCTGTAGATTGTTTGCACGATACTTATTTAATTAATAATCATAATAATTATATATGTAAATTTTAATAATATAATATATTAATAGTTCATTATGCTTACCTTTATAATAAATTCTTTATTCTTATATAGATTCTATTATGTAAAAGGTTTCACTATGTTATTGAAATACAACGCTAAGCCAGTAAACCTCTGCAAACACATTTAGGATTTTGTACACAATCCAATTATGCTAGAGAGAGAGATTATATAAAACTTCAATTACGTCATCTTTAAATCGAATTTTATTTTAATTTAAAATTAAATAAATTTAGTTTAACTTAGTAGAGAAATTTTTGAAGAGACCTCTACTGTATTATTATAATATATATGTATATGAATATCATAATAAGGAAAGTTGTAACAAAGTTTGGACAAGGCATAAAGTTATCTCGGTAAATTACGACGCGAGGAAGAATCCCGTCCACAAAGCTATGTCCAGCAACAGAAACAAAATATCATACATTTTATATACACTCCGGGAATTATATATGAACTACCTGCAGTGCTGGAACGGAGATGAAATGCTTATCACAACTTGAGGAGACTATGAAATATAATTTCGTGATGAGCATTAAAAACATAGACATTTTACCACAACCTTAAATAACCGTGTAAAAAAAATCAATCGCACTGTCTGATTAAAAATAGGAATGTATTACCAATTAGATTGAACTTGCAGCAATGACAGCAACAATTATAAAATTCAAATTATTTTCCATTGTGAATTATTATTTGACGACTTGAAGCGCGACTTGAAGCAGTGACTAGTACTAAAATATCAAGTGCCAGTTGCCTCAACAATTAAACTGCGACGCCCTCACTCGAATCCTTTAATTAAGCCTTCTATATATCTTACGGTCAGATTGGAATGGGGTGCCATTAATTAAGGTTTTTCCTCTAAAATCCAAATCAATGTTTTGTAATTTATCTGCAATTTCATTTAAGTATTAGGATGCACATTTCTTTAATGGTTTTAAATACATTGTTTTACATAACAGAAATTCTTTACAATACATTAATTATTATTTCCATTAATAGCCCACTACACTAAACATAATCAAATTTTATGATATTATATATAAATAATCTATTATATATAATGCATTTATAAAAGCAAGCAAACATAGAATTTAAAAAATAGGTGTTAAAAATATAAAGGTATACATATAACTCTGTAAGAATTTCCAGCCCTCTTACAAACGTTGTAACTTGATATCAGGCTGGTTCGGAGCGTTATTGGAGCAAAATATACACCAAAAGCTAGGAGTGTAATACCATCGTTATGAGTGTTCAATAACGTTTTGCATTCACCAACCCATATGAAAATGATTCCGATGCGAAGGTTGATATAAAGTGATGTTATTTAACATGAATTATATATAAAAAAAAATATAACATGTTTTAAGTGTTAGGGGACATATAATTTGCTTACATAATTCGTTTTTTTTTTATGTTATTAGATACTATCTTTTTTCCGTTTGTTATGTATTTAATGTGGACTTTAACATAAGAAATATTTCTATAGCACAATAACTAATTTTAAGCAACATTGATTAGATTTGAAACTTGTGAATATAAATAAATTTATAATTAAAATTTATTTTAAGTAAACAAATAAAAATACATATTAATAAAGTTCTCAATTGACGTAAATGTGATGTGATAGACTCCCTGTAAGTTGTTTCATATCCAACAACTTCTCCACTTGGTTATAATAAGTAACAAATTTTTATTCATATCGTAGGCCTTATGTGTAAATCATTAGATAGCCTTTCCTTAGTTGAGTTCCAAATGTTCACAATTTTGAATATTCTAAAATATGTTCATTCCGATTCGTCACATAAAACTTTGAAGAATTGAATTAATATATTTCCTGTGTATAACTGACAAATTATATACTGTTTTATATTATAGCAAAAAATATTATACAATTTTATATTTTAATATTTAACATAATAATGAATTTAGTTCATACTAAATTTATTATACCCAAGTTATCTTTATATATATAAAATTGATAAAACTAAAAAGATTTTTCAATTTATTTTTGTTATAAAAAATGACCAAAACAATAATATTACTCTTAATCATTAGTCATTTTAAATAGGAATACTGATAAGAGGTTAACTAAAGATTTACGGAAACTCAAAATCACATTCATGTAATCCGCTGGGGTTGATAAATTGGCACGAAAATCCCATTCCGTTTCATGTAAGATATCAGATTTTGCTTTTGAAAGCAATCATATTATACTATTGAAGACCTGCTTACTATATCGTATTCTTAAAATTGTATTTTTAATCTTACATTATCAAGAACTTGTACGAAATTTTCATACTTGGAAAAATTATGGATGATCTAAAATATTACTTTGTAATTGTTTAGACGTTAATGATAACAATTTAAATAAGGATAACCTTGCTCTCGATTATATTTTTAATACACTGCTATTCTACTGTAATATATTAATTATAAAGTTTTATATATTTATGCATACACAAAATTATATACATTGTATATCTTTACCAAACATAACAAGCCTTTAATAATATACCTTTACATTTAACTTCTTTAAATTTTTATTTTTTTTAAAAAACAAATTGTATGTTCTAGGATATATTATATTCAAGCTGAAGGAAATAATATAAAAATTGTTCAGTTTATCAGTTTATTTAACTTTAAGGTAGGAGTCAATATGCTATTACCGAATTTGAGCGCTTATCACCTTCGACTTCATTTCGATCTACCATCAAGTAGAATAAAACCAAGAGCTGTGACTTTATAAAAAAATATTTTTTATCCTAAATAGTACAGAAATAATGTTTAATAAATTGTATACACTTATTAAATGTTAAGTCAAATAATTGTTGAGCAAAACATTTTATTTCAATTGTAATACTAGCACTCAAGATCTAACCCCCAGGGTTTTTTGATTACTCCTCTGCAATACTCACCTGTTCGTGTGAACGCATAAATTTTAAGGGATTTATTTTACTTCTGCGGTAACAGAGCTTCAATTTCCCGCGATATTTCCGTACTGTTAACTAACGGAAACTCGCAGGGCTATTACTCGTGTTGAGCACCTAAATTATTGTAGGTTGCTAGATGATAATAATTTATAGTTGAGTTGAATATTTTTGTGTATATAAAAATATGCTTATGAATTTTCATATTTTAACTACTGTGCATATTTTTGAATTCCTAAAATTATGTTACTAATTCTTCAGTCAATCTGACCCTTTCGTCGTGCCATTTCTACTGACACATATTACACGGTTTCCCAATCACACAGCTTTGGGAGCCGTCCTCTCAAAATTGACTGTCACGGGAATTCCTAAAGGCAATATATTCGGTGCGTCAACTAATTAAAGTGGACAAAAAAAATTTTTGATAAAGAACACTATTTATATCACAAAAACTCACAAAATAACACGACATTACATTTTTATATAACAAAAACTCACAAAATGACAGGACATTTACATTTTTTAAATTCATTCCATTATCACCATTAAAGATATAAATAGGAATTACACAATATTTTATTTTTAAAAATGAAATACTTTTTTTATTTACAATTTAATTTGCTAAATGTTTGTTTATAAATAATTGCCGAAAAAAATTATAAAAATTAAAATTAACAAGGACTTACAATTTGAATATGTTAATTTTTTTTTAATTTATGTATTATTAATTAACTATATTTTCGAAATTAAGAATATATAATAAGAAATACATTAGAAATACAATACTTACATTCAGAATAAGTTGAGAAGTCGAGATTTTATACCATTTTAAACTAAGCAATTACTGTAGAAGGGTATAATGAGGCTAATTAAATGTGTATGCTAAATTTCCTCTCACTTGGCCCAGGAAGGCAGCCTTTTAAATTCGTCTGCATTATTCGACACCAGACATCATACACATATATTTAACAAATTCAATAAACATATTAATGCTGAGCAAACGCTTAAAATTGTTCATAACTAATATAAACTATATTTTTAAAATAATAAAATTCAATTACATACAAACTTACAACGTAATCTTGATAAAGATATACTAAACAATGAAAAGGGAACACAAGGAGAGTTAAATTGCTCCCTAGGTAAACTACCAGAATATCCAATAAACAATACTGTAACATTTTATAAAACTTATTAAGTGCTAAGTGTATATTGTACTTTATTTTAAATACATGTTCTATTTTCACACTAGTACTTTAATTATTCTATGCATAAATTTTTAATTTAAAACATTTAAATTTTCTCACATATTAATAATTAAGAATAAAATTCAGTTTTACAATCGCTACGTACATATATACGCGAAAGTCTTTGATTAAATAAAAATTATTTATTTTTACTTTAATTATTTTTTATTGTCATTGCCTTCATTGAAAAGCAGAAATAACTATGTATTCGTACTTATAAGTGCGATTTTTATGCATGAATTCTACATCATTACTTAAGTAAGAACCTTCATATGTACCACGTATAAGCGAAGCTAACTTACCTAAATACATAATTTTTGTTTTCAAAACTTTTGCTTTTGCTAAAGATCAAACAATAAATATACAAATCTATTAAAATTTATGGAAGGTAGTAAATTATTGGAGTTTGTTCAGAAAAGTTTACGTAAAATGAGCTTTGGATTGTACCTGTGAATTATTTAAAAATAGAATTTTTAAATTATCTCAAAAACATATCAAAAAGCAGAGACCAACAAGATTCAGAATCAAGACAATCAATCAAGATTTATCACGAAGGATAAATATTTACGATTGGCAATTTCTTAATATCATAATAACAAAACTCAGTTACTCGAGACACTTATAAAATATAGTTTAAATTCAGTTATCGCCTATTAACAGTTACTACTACTATATAATTTAATAGGAAAATTTTGAAGTATGTATTTCTATAAAAAAACTCATTATAATCTTTAAATGTTTATTGTTCAAAAAACTTATTATATTTATGAACTTCAAGCTATAAATAGAAGTTCGTTTTACAAGCTCTTGCTCTTAGAAAACTTCAACACGCTCTAAGATTTATAGTAAGTTATATCAGTCCGTCATATTATAGAAATTAAATTAAGTTTTAAAAATGATGACACAATAGAATATACCTACAGGTACCTATATAATGTATTTTGTACTAACCTAATATTTTGATCAAGTATTAAATTGGAGATTTCTTGTAAGTATACCAAATTTATTTATTTATAAAATATTATCTACAAGATAAAAACATTAAAGTATATTTTTAAAATCCATTTTGTAAATTATAATATTTTAACCCAAGCGCCTTTGCTTTTAATTTGAAGTTACTTTCTTTGAACTAGATGTAAAGTTTGAGGAAAATTATAGTTTCGAATGAACTCCTTATAAATATATTACATGTAACGAAAATGAAGAAAATATTATGTGAGATCGGGAAAAATAGTCTCTAGAACTAGTTTTAGTATGTTGTATTTCATTTTTATTTTATTGTTGAGTGTCATGAATTTAAGGATTAAGATAAGCAATACTGTCAAAATGTGCCGGACAGATGGTCGCCAGATGTAGGCAACGTAGTTGTAAGTGGTGAAATTACAATTTATTGTAGCCATCTAGAATATAAGAAAAAGATTGTAAGTGTGCGAGCGGGGTAATAAACCCAGGTATGAGTTTAGGCGTACGTTGAGGGTGCACTCAGGTTTTAGTCTTTGACGATTACTGACCAACGTCGGTACTCTCTTCCATGTAATTCTTTCTTTCTGTTTTCAATAAACGCAGCTCATATTATTATAACTTAGTTCCTGTCCTGTGATTTCATTTAATCAACAGTATCTATATAATAATAAAACCTTATTATTTTCATACCAACATTAATCCGATACTACAATTATGAAAACAAACGTTATTTAATATCTTCCACTTTAATAGCACTGTCATTTGTTTTTGCACGAATAAAATCATAACCAAAATTTTATATATGTCATAAAAATTACTTGAAACCGTAAGGAACATTGAAAAAAATAAATATTTTAAGTAAATAGTTAGAAAAGGGTATTATTGTAAAGAAAATGCTTTGAAGTCCGTAGAGGCGATTATTGTGTTTAAGAGATAATATAATTAGCTCATTATGAATATAAAGGAATAAAAGGAATATAAAATAAAGGTTTGTAAATAAAATTTAATATTGTTCCTATCTTAAATTAGTTCTTTTATAAGTTTAAGTTAAAATAATAGTTGAAAAACTTAAAATTAGTCTTGTTTAATTTAATTACAGAAAAAACTATCAATTAAAGTATGCCAGATTATCGAACTATTTATATATAGTGCTATAAAAATATTTTACTACGCTTAAACGTTGTCATTCAAACAAATCGTATATCTAGTTTTAATTTAAAAAGCGATATCATGGAGATACAAAGCAGAGGTTATCAAAATCAAATACTAGCGTCAAATATCAGCTAATTCAAGAGGGTAGTTGCCAAAATCACCTAGTCCCGGTTGTCGATTGGGAAGGTTAGTTTGCTCACATGTACCTTCAGACAATGACCGGCTCAAATTGGCCAAAAGCGCCACTATTACTAAATAAACCCACTTGGATAATGGTCATTATAACACCTCAGTCATCTTCAGCAGAACCAACCGTTTCGGTATTCCAAATAAACAAATTAAATTGTAAACCCATCCTATTCTTTGGCAAAAAAGAGCAAATGTCTAGGAGTTACCATATGTAATTACCCCAGGCTCATTCTTCAGAAAGAAGTCGACGGCCAGTGGGACGAAATAAATTAAAACAAGATAAACTTCACACGCAGCATGAAGCATCTACCGTATGAGCTTTTACAACAATAAATATCTCAATATTAAATAGTTATTCCTGTACTTCTTTTCGAATAACATCATTCATGTATGTCTTCAGCTCCCATAAAGTTTCTAACCATATTAACATAGATATATTAGAAAAAATCTGGCTACACATTTTTATACAAAAAGGAGAGTCTTAATTTTTCCATTTTAACGTATATGTCAAATAAGTATCAATTGAATAACTATTTGTGATTGTACGAATATTTTATTAATTGTCTATAATTACTAATCGGTAGCCGTAATATTTGAAACTTTATTTGGAAACTAAGCTGGCCTGGTTTAGATTAGTTGACTTAAGTTATATAGGTCTCCAGTGTGATCATACATTAGAGGAATCTGTAGAGCGTCGTAAGATCTATAAGTTTCAAAGATTCTCCGCAAACTATTATAATGTCTGTGAAATCCTTGGGCGCTTTACACATTTCCTTATAAACTAATGTACCTTCATACGTCTGCGGTAATTAGCTGTTATTTTGAAATTATAAATGAACCTTAAAATTATAAATTTGTTTATGTTATATGAAGCGAAGAAGACAATCATTGAAATTTTGATGAACTCACTTAAGCGGGCTTTGTTAAATTATCATGTGTGCAATGAAAAAAAATTGTTGAAAATAATGCTATGAATGATGTATAGTAATCAAACATCTTAAATAAAAAACAAATATGTTAAAACCTTCTTTATATTTAAAATAACGACACTTAATACCAGTACTTATTTTAATATAATTTTTTTGTAATTTTTTTTTTATCCCTGTTATTTACGACGTAAGCTCCTTATTTTGTTTTAAAAAACTTAAATTCAATGTTAGTTTATCTTGCAAACAAGTCAATTATAATTATTTTTTTCCACATTTATAATAACACATTACACCTCTAAGGTGATTATTTAATTATTTTTTTTCTATATTCAATTTCTCCATTGACGTCCTGGCAAGTATATCCGAAATATATGATTATTAAACATAGATTTATAGGATTATCTAGTTCGATGCAAAATATCTAAACACTCTTATGCACAACATTGTGTTCGATAAAGTACTAATAAATTACATATTATACTAGAATACCTTTTAATAAAGAAATGCACTGAAAATCTATGTCTAATGGTTAATGAAATAAACTTAATTTAATACATCCTATCCCATATAGATACATAGTAAATATGAAGCTAATCAATTGCGCGATCTCATTCAACTTAGGCCATTTTTCTTCCATTTTTATCGAATGCAAAGAACCAAATTATTATTTAATCATATTTTATACTAATATACTCCTTAGTTAACTAAAAAAACGATTTGTTATAAATATGTCATGCGTAACGGAAAAGAATGTGAACAGTGTCTTAATTTCTCTTTGTGAAAAGTTTAATTAACTTTCGAGCACATACTTTAAATTTTGAGTTGCGATATTAAAAAAAGGTATTTTAATTAATTCATTAAAAAATATGTTTCAATAGTCTCTTTTTGAGTTTCTAAATATGGAACTGAACATTCTAACAGAATTTATAATAATGATTTGGAAAATAAGTACTATTAATTTAGAAGGCTATAAGTACTTTTTTACCTGCTTACTGACGATTCAATGTTCATGAAGTAAAATACTATTCTATGCCATTAAAACTATAATCTATTTTATTGATACATCTGTATTTCGAATTAATTAAATGTTTACAGAATATAATTCAACATTTATTTTTAAAAAGTACTGATTTACTTTAGTTATTTGTATAAATTAACAAATAATGCAATATTCTACAATGGAAAAAGTAACTTGTCGTCTGCTTTTGACTTAGTCCAACACGAAACCACGTATTTCGCCAAGTGTCTGAGATAACAACTGCGCGGCGACAAGAGCCTTCGAAAGTTGTTTGTTCAACCACGAATGAGCCAGCCACCTAGACATTTAGGTTTGAAACTCAGAATTAACAATCTCATTGTCTTGTTAAACTTTATATATAAGACAATCAACATTACACTTAGACTGTATAAATGATT
The DNA here is from genome assembly GCF_018135715.1 of Danaus plexippus. Lineage (NCBI taxonomy): Eukaryota > Metazoa > Arthropoda > Insecta > Lepidoptera > Nymphalidae > Danaus > Danaus plexippus. The sequence continues at coordinate 6,104,112 of NC_083544.1, read as the reverse complement.
TCATATAAATTTCTTCGTGGTAAAATCAAGATTTAATTACAAAAAAAAATATTATACTTATATTAAACCAAGAAATATAATATTAAAAAAAAATCAAGTATTGCATTTTGCATTTTTTTTTCAAACGAATTAAACACAAACGTGACGGTTGTTGCTTCCATTACTCTGTGAAATTCTTCATAATCTACTATTACAGTTTCTACCAATTTTATAACAATACATTTTTTTATATAAAAATTAGTTTCGTGAATGTTACTTATATTTATTTATTGAAATTTCCTAGCAAATAATACTGTCACTATTTATATACTGTTATCAATATTAGTAGAACTTTTTCTAAAACGTAAACAGCTTTTTTACAATATACTTTATGAACATTCAGTAAACGTTTCCCCACTGTCAAAATAAATACAAGTTAAAATATTAAAAATACCTTTTTTCATTTACATTTATCGTTTTAAAGAGTAATAATCAAATATGAAGTCTAGCACTTTCCGATTATAATCTTTGTCTATAAAAACTATAGTACAAATACCGGGACATGTTTTTATTCTGTCTTATCGTCGTGTCAGCTTTAATGTCTTATTTAGTGAAGACATAGCATAATTAAAAAAGGCTAAGTTGCATGTGAGACATTGAAACAAAAACGCAAAACATTAAGATGGGACAAGTCAAATGGATCATATTTTTTTATATATATATATTTATTTAGAGTATCTCTAAAAAAGATGAGAATTCGAGTTGGAAAAAGTTTAGTCATATAAAAACAATTGCTACGGAATATTCTCTTTGTGATATAATAAACTTATAAGAAAGCTGTATTGCGGCAAAGAGCTTGTTTGCTGTAACTACTATAACCCTCTTAAACTTTACACAAACGCTTTGTCTACCTTAGTCCCACAAACATTTATAGCACCATTCTTACCTTTGCGGTGGACCGCATCATAAAATAAACGTTTCGCACACTCACCATTGACTGTATTTCTGATTGAGTTAATTAAATGGCACCTAGTATTGCTACAGAGTTTTATATCGCCTTTTGAATTTATTTCACTCATAACAGAATAGGACACAAAAAATACCGTACCATTTGATGCTGAGAAATCTTTTCGTTCAGACTTTTGAAATTTCTGCATAGAATAGCAAATTTTAAATATTCATTAAATTAAAATATATTATTTAAATTATTTTTATAGTAGCATAGAGAAGCAGTCTTATAAGAATGTAAATAATATAAAATTATCTTAGTTTTATTGGTGTAGACAATACAATTTTTATATGTTATTTAAATTGAAACTTAAATTTTTTTCTCAAGGAGCTAATCAATTCGGTTATATCATATTGATCATAATTTTTACACTATATGTCAGATGATAAACACCATAACTGTAATTAGACCAAGATCCAGTCGTTTTCTATAGAACAAAAGGCTCTGACAATAATGAACACTGACCCCGCGGGATATAGCAAATGCAGGATGGCTGTGAATTCATTGTATCCGGTTCCGAGATACACGAAACGGGCTTGTAATCATGAAAATACCTCATTACATTTAATTTTTGCACAATATTTCTTTTCCTTTGTATATAATGTTATTAACTACAAATTACATACTTATATTTATATAACAGACGAAAATTTTTCTCTTTACTTATTGTCTTTAAAAAAAATTAAGCTCTTGGGATACGTCAACTATTAGATAAGATTAATAAAGACTAATATACTGCAATACCATAAAATCTTATCTTGGTTAACCTTCTGACATCAATAGACTAAAATCTCTCTGTCGGACCTTAACCCTTCACAATAATGGACTTGCAAACATTGAGCTATGAGAGTTGTATTATTCTTAAAGTTACTGGTACTTTTAATACTTTTAGTAATTGCTCTTAAAATGTATACGACATGCTATTTAGGTGTTTGTATTCATAATTGTGTAAACTTCTATTGTATATTATTTTGGTACTTTTGTTCAAAAGATCATTACGATAACAGCCAAAAAAACCAAAATGTATGGATTCTTTCCATATTCACAATATTAGTAATATAAAAGAAACATTGATTAAATACAATACGATATAAAAAATATATATATTTTATTTTGGAAATGACCTGATTTATTACAATAAACTACATAAAATAATTCAACATCACATAATCTCTGTCACGGTCGGTTGAACAATTTTATCGTAATTGATCATAGGGCTATTTACAATATTTATTAAGCGAAACAGAATAATCTCATAATTTGGTTGCATTCAAATACAGAAAAAAAGTAAAAAAAAAATGATTTCATTTATGTCTGTACTATTTAGTTGTGGTTAAAAAAAATCTTTGTGTCATAAACAAATACAGCTGTTGGTTAAATCTGACACACACTTAACATTATTGTAGTGAAAGTAATAGCTCTGATGTACGCTGTTATCCACAGACGATACGATAAAATGCTATCTGGGATCCATTCCCTTATTTAATGTAAGTATGTGGAATATATAAAATGTAGCATATCTTAGTTATACTACTCGAAATAAAAATATATAAATGATTATTAAACTATGAGAATTCTTATAGTAATATGAATATAGCTTTTATGTTAATTTTTAGATTCATAACTAATAAGGCACATATTAGATATTATATGATCGTATCACTTATATTCAAGACAAATGTAGGTTAAAGAGAATAACAGCATACTACAGTATAAAAAGTTATTGACTTCAGCAGTTGTCAGGCTTTAGCACATGGAAAGTAGTCTTACGACGTAGCAAAATCTTCATTTCAAAGAAATAGCTACGCTAGATCCAAATATATTAATAATAGGTCGACATTCGATACATACTGATTTGTTAGGTAGAATTAATTTAATATTCATTACAATCTAATTAAACACTGATTATAAATTTGGAGACACTGCATATGAATTTGGACAAAGTTTTTTCGCAGTTCATCGTCAAGTAATGCCAAGTTTTTTTAAGTGAACAGCTGACGTTCTGTGGACGTGTTTCTTTAAGTTTCATTGTTACTATTATCGATTAAAGTTGGGGGAGGGGGGTTGTGATATTTTAAAATTATTAAAACTTTAAATAAGTTGTATTATGTTGCTTAAGAGTAATAAATTTTTGTACGTAAAATTTGGGCGTATTACTGTACCAAAATAAACGGAAACTTATCTTAGATCTGTTTTGTTTCAAGACTTATTGTAATTGTTTTTTCACTAGTATTTAATATTTTTTTATCATGTCATTGAAAAATTATTTAAGTCGAGAAAGATAGAGTTTTAACTTTAAGAAGTTTCGGACAGTTTTTTGGACTTCATTTATTTCAAGATATTTTTTGACATCCCAATTTTTTTAGTAATTAATAACAACTAAAACATTTATTTTGCTCTTGAATGTCTTGAAAATTGTATAACATTTTACATTTCCCGGCGGGATTAAGCTAATATAATAAATATGAAATAAAATTTTTAATTTTCAATTTAAATAACATATGAAAATTGTTTTTTGTACAATGTATTCTTTATATTTATTTAAGAATGCTTCTCTATACTACCAAAAAATTTTTTTAAATTGAAAAGGCGATATAAAAATATGAAAGATAACTAGGTGCCATTTATGTCAATTAGAAATACAGTCATTGGTGAGTGTGCGAAAGATTTATTTTTTGATGCGGTCCATCGCAAAGGTAAGAATGGTGCTATAAATGTTTGTGGGACGAAAGCAGACAAAACGTTTACGTAAAGTTTAAGAGGGTTATAGTAGTTACAGCAAACAAGCTCTCTGCTCAGTTTTCTTAAAAGTTATATATAACAAAGAGAATATAGCTATTGTTTTTATATGGTTAAACTTCATGGAAATAATTGTTTAGTTTCTTTCACTAAATATACAAAAATAATTTATAATTAAGTTAAACATAGTAAATTAAAGTATGATAAAATAATTTAAAAAATATATATATTGTTTAAATTTTAACTAATAATATATATATATATATATATATATATATATATATATTTATATTAAATATAAGGTTTATTTATTATAACATTATGTAATATAATATACGAGGAATACATACAAAGTATTATAAAATATTGCTATCGGAGAATATAAATCGTTTAAAAATATTTCCTTTTCAATATAAAATTGTACCCAACGATCGGTTTCGATTGCAAAATGCATTCTTCTAACACACAAATGCTTTTACTACTTAACCTCTACAATATCTGAAGCCGTATAATTTCCGCATTTAGAAAATTGTGACTAAAAATTGTATGTCCAATTTAATTTTTAACCGAATTCCAATATTAATGTCACTGTAATATCACTGTCACACATACATATATATTGGAATTTAATATGAATGCAATATTTTTAGTCACTGTATGACAAAAAATTTATATGAATTTGTCAGTTAAAAAAAACTAAGCGTACTTTTTTTTTTGCTGATACATTTGCTCATACATAACTTTCTACAAAATTTATTTTTATTTCTATTACATTTCATATCCATAGGATGCGTTTAAAGATTTATTAAAAATAAATACGTCTGTTTGGAATTCAAAAATCAGAATATCATTTCTGATATGTTATAATGTATAGATTGTTTTTTATCTTTTAGACTTAATCATTAAGCATTATTTTGATAAGTCGAAGAACTAAATTAGTTTGGATCATTTATTAAAATTTTATAAAATACCTCCAGTGGCTTTACAGCATAGTCTCTTTTCCATTGCACCTTTCATGTAATTTTGAATTCAAAATAAGAAGTCGCTAGACGGGATGAGCGCCTAACTGTATATTTATTAATAATCTGTTAAGAGCTAATTAAGCTATGCTTATGTTTTCATATGCTTCTTACTTGGATACATCTCATATTAAAATTGTTAACATTAGGAACTTTGATCATATTGAAAGAGAAAAATAATAATTACGACTATTGAAACTAAAATCACGTCGTAGCAATTTATTAGCACCGTTAATTTTATTTCTAACTTTATTTAAATCTTAATTAACATCAGTCATATTTTATTTTACAAGAATGAGTTTATTTGAGTATCCCAGCTGAAATAATATTTTCTTCTAAAATGTAAATTTAAAAGACTTTGGAGATGAGAATAAACTAAGAGTGGCTCAATTCGTAAATTAAATTAAGTCATGAGCCTTGATAAATAGAAAGGAAAAAATATATAAAAAGAACAAGACTGTGACTCCCGCACAAGTTTGACATTGACAAAGTATAACACGTAATAATGAAATAGCTCCTCAGAGGTATTTTAATGAAATTTTTGTGTGATGTAATGATCTGTTAATGATTCTGCTCTTGAACACTAATAATAAACCTTGAATCACTATGTGTCAAATAATAAAATTTAATGTTGTATACGCTTTAATTTCCAACAGTAATATATGTACCTGTGTTTCAATTTTATAACTCTGTATTTAACTTGAAATCCTTGTATACCTTTTTTTACGCTAGAGGGGGCAAACGAGCAGACGGCCTACCAGATGGAGGTAGTTACCGTCGTCCATAGACATTCACAACATAGTTTTGTTAATTCGTTGCCGGCCTTGATTGGGCAAAAGAGAGAAGAAATTGTTGAAATAGGGAAAGGCAGGAAAAGGTAAGAAAAAAACCCGGCCCTCTCACTCATGGGGCGAAACGCAGCTATAACAGACTATTTCACGCCGATCTTCTGTGAGCAGGTGGTACTTCTCAAGTCGAACCAGCCCATTTTCGAACTGAAATAACTTGACCACACCTAGGCTCCTAAAATATATTGCAACAGGATTTAAAGCCATTATTCTCAAATGATAGAGGCAATTATAATTTTGATTACTATGCATAACTGTGATGACATTCTAAATTAACTGTGCACTAGTCCGCGAATTTATTAACTTACATCAAACTGATACTAAATCAAAGAACTCGTAAAATAACATTAAAGTAATAAAAATACAAGTATTAAGACACAAAAGTCTAAGACGTCTAATACTACTCATTTTCTGGAACGTCTCGATGTGGAACAAGAATTATAGTTTAATTACACCTCTAATATGAGCGTAAGATAAAAGAATTCACTGGGTGAAAAACGACATAAACGAGTTTCCAATAAATCTAATTTGATTGATGCCTTAGTTTTTTAAGTATTTTCCTAACACGAGAATAAAAATTAAAGATCCCTAAGAGGAGTACAAAATTGAATCAACTTCACTCTAACACCAATATGGAAGACGAGCATTGGTTCACTATCGCTATATTGATAGCGAATTAGATTTTCTTGAATACCCCCGAAATCTGTCTATCATAATAATGAGTTCTCTAAGAAACTTAAGAAAACTACCATTCAGATTGTTTTAAATTAACACAAGTGAGTAAGTGATTAACATAAAGTAAAATGAACTTTAAATTAATTAAAGATATAGTAATAAAAAAAACAATAAATTAATAAAATAAACCGACTCAAGTGAAAACCTTCAAACTTGGTTTCATTATTTGCACGTTTAACTATAATAACATTAAAGACCATATTTTATACAACATTAAATCAAATCGCTACTGCACTGAAGTCTCCATTATATTGTTTTCTTTGCCTTTTAACGTTATACTTATTTTCTTAAACAAGCTTCTAATTAGTGAAAAAGTTTGTTAGTTTACTAGTTGTTTATAACTAGCAAGAAAAGTTTTTTGCTCAGTAGTTTACTTTTATATATATATACATACATATATATTGAATGAAAACTATTTTCCACGATAAATAAATTTAGACTTTTATCTTCAAATTGACTACGAACAAGATAATTTACAGAAATTCTTGATTAAAGATGTTTCTGCATGTATTAATTTTCCTTAGACAATTTAAATCAATGTCTTGGCTTGGGTAACTGTACATATGATACTTTCAGTGGTCAATATAGATATAAGTCCATTTTAATTAAAGCTGTTAGTAAAAATACTAGTAATAAAAAGTTATAATAGCGGTCAATACTCACGTCGTCATGACAGGGTGCTGGAAATCATACGTGAAGCGGTTATTCTTTCGGTAGCCAGAGCGCAAAGGGAAATAACCACAAACGAGCGATCAGAAGGTTTTGTGAGAGAAGGCACTAGGGCTACCAAATCAAACGTCAAGCCTTACTCTATCCATAAAGCGACTTCGGATTGGACTACAATAATTGGTATGTATGAGTAACAATACTAAATCCCAGAGGATATTTATGCTTCGTCCTCCAGACCAGACATATTTATGTATTCGCGAATTTTAAAGCGCGCTGTGATAATAGAGCTTACGGTTCCTTGGGAAACCAACATCACCAAAGACCATGCCATCAAGGTCAATAAATACAACGAGTTCACAAGCGAACTAACTCGAAACAGGTTTGAAGTGGGAGCGAGAGGTATAACACAAAATCTCTCTACAACCTACTAAAAGACCTGGGCCTCTCCAGAACTAATATCAATTCATTCTTGGAACGTACTTCGAAGGCAGCCCTAGTAGGTTCTTTTCAAATTTGGTTAGGCAGAGAGAGGAGTTTTGACGGTTTAGGTAAGCGTTTAACGCGCGTTAAATAAGGGCCCCTTAAACCTACACCTGGGTCGCAAGTCCCAGGCACTGTTGAAGCTCCTCTCCCTTTAACGCGATGGACCCGGTACCGGCACGTGAATGTTAAGAGGTTTCGTTTCTTTATAACATAAATTATTTCAGATATATCATAATTTATTTCCAAGATATAGATATGTAGATTTACAAAAATAAAAAAATTATCAAAATATATATCTCAAAATAAAAATCACAAGTTTTGTGAATACTGCATATACATAAGTGTAATTTATGCAGGATGTGTTTAGTTAAATAAGGGAAATGTCAATATAATTCTACACATTAAAGAAAAGGTCTCAGAAGTTTGAACATAAGATCATCCTCATTGATATAGATAGAGCACGTCTTTCCTAAGAACTCTCATCCGGTGTTCCTCTTTGACGTCCCTTGCTCCGCATTTATGCTGAGTTATTAAGAATACCGAACTTATTTTTAGAAAATATAACAATTATTTACTGCTAAATAGTTTTTTACTATTACATTATATGCCGATACAAATTTTAAAAAACATTGGTTTGACAATATGGTTATTATAAATTAAATTCTTTTATATAAGTAATAAAAATATTTTATTTTTTCTTTAATTATGAATTCGTATAGCTGTGTATAATTTACATCCTTGTGATCGACTAATTATATCGGAATTAATTAAACAAATACGAAATGAGACCTTTAAAATGTAAAGTAATTAATTAAGTAGTATGGATTAAACTAGATTCCTTAATTCTAAAATTAAATTTCAGCTTGATACGCAATGAAATTACGTAACTCAAACGAATTATACGTTTATGAGAGCGGTATTACAAATTGACAATTATAGGTGATGGAGACTGCCATACTACACGATATAGGCTGTTTGCGTTAATTAAATTGCCTTTAAGATATAGATATACTTTTATGTGAAGTCCAATTTTAAAATATCACAAAAAATATAATAAATTTCTTGTTTAAATTTAATTTGCTAAATTTAAAATTATATGCAATATCATTTGCAGATAATTTCACAACGACACTTATTATAAAATACATGGTTTTATTTAAAAAAAATATGTCGTCTCACAGTTCATTTTAATAAAAAATTTCATACTGACGATTTTATAAAATGTAGTCCTGAACAAATACAATTGTTGTTCATATTTCATATCTCATCTGACAGCGAGGGTAGAGTTTTATTCTTTTTGGAAACATTTGGATGCAATGGTCTGAATACATTTTAAATTACAACAAATTCATATTATTACCGTGAATGGTAAAATTAAATTTTTGTTTGAATGTAACATTTGATATCTTTTATTATATAATAATAAAGTACCTCTTTATGGCCATAATAAAAAGTCCGCCATGTAAGCTTGAAATAACTGCAATGTAAGATACGACAATCATTCCTTTACAACGAACAATTGTGATTATACGAGCAAAGTAATGGCAGTTCCACATCCTCGACTCCACAAAATTTGCATAAAATGTATTTCTCTCACCAGACATTTATTGTCATTAAGAAATAATTGTATTTTTTAAAGAATAGAATTAAAGTGTTAGAATTATTAAATGAAAAATTCATAATAACAATCACATACAACAACTATTATAAAGCAAATAGATAAAATCAAAATGTAAACATATTGATAATAATTTATTTTATGAGCAAATAAGATTTTTATAATTAAATATTTTTGTTTTACATACCGACGCAAATAACAAACGTACAAAATTTTCAAACATGTTATCTTTGTACGAATTTGTTTACGTTGTACGTAAAACTAAATTTATTTGATCAAAAATTTCATATATTAACCATAACATCAACATGGAAAGCAATGTTTATTTTTCATTTTTTTTTTCAAATTTCGATTACTCTATTATTATACGTTATTACTTTATTTCTATACTTTTTACTTGATTATTTTTTTGTCGGTGATGCTGATACTAACTTTTTTTTTTAAAGTTATGCTAGCATAGACAAAGTTAAGCTGCAGTTTATGCTAACGAACAAACAAATATCTTTCCTCAAAAATACTGTATTTTCTAAAATTGTGTAATGTAGATATGTTTTACGGAATGAGACACAAAATTTATTTGCTCTTTTCGAGCTCACTTAAAAAAATGGGAAGAAATTTTTTTTTTAGAATAAATGACCTCAAAAAGGTTTCTTTGGATCTATAAAAAATATCAAATTATTAAGTTTTATGAATCATGTGTGTAATAATGAAAAAGAATACAAAATAGTATTTAAAAATTTATATAAATGTTCCTCTTTTGAAACGTAACTATACGACCACAGTTATATTTACGGTTTGTGAAGACTGTGGTAGACGTAACAAAATATATGTACTCTATACCTTAGTTTACGACTTAGTACAAATATATATGTTACTTATATAAATGCTAATGTCCATAGCAGCAGTCACAGCACCGCAGCTATTAGTCACTTTGTGAGCCAAAACCATCTCTAAGTTAAATATAACCTACCTATACTCCAAACTGATGTAAATACATATATATTATATACCTACTACAAATTAAATATGAAAATTTTGGTCATACATTTGACATTATAATAACAATTACAAGCATTTTTTTTTTATTACATATTAGTATTGAAATTAAATGTTATTAGATTTGAGTGTCTCCAACTGTAAGATATGATCTTTTTAATTCGGATAGTTAAGCTCAAACTTCGTACAGTAGAGTTAATTGCAATAAAAACCATAGCAATGTTATCTTACCAAAGGTATTTTAAAATGTATAAAATTAAAACAGAAAAAGCTTTGTATACAACTATTCTTTGAATAAAACAAGCGAAAATACTACAAAATAAATTTTATGAATACCTAATAGTGATATATGAAATTATTATAATGTATAATCATGCATATAGTATTCACTGTTTTATAAAAAAAAAAAAACAATTAATTCTTAACAAACATATTTCTTTGGAGAAGTTTATGGAGATTTGGTATAAATTACGTTTAAGAAAATAAATCGCATAATGATAACTAAGACTTATGCATAATTCTTGTTAACTCCTAAAAGTCTACTTAGTTTTTATAAGAATTATTAAATAATTTATGAAATTCAAGCTATTATCCTTTTTATTGTTAAATTTTTTTTATGATAGGAGTAACTTTTGAATTTTTATATCTACCCAATAAAAAACTTTATCGTACCAGTGCAGAGATAAAATTTAAAAGCTAATTTGCTATACCGAAAATTGCTATCTCTTTTTGTAAATGGAGGAAAATCCTGTTATAGTGGATCTCCAATGAAGGTATGACAAAAGTTGAGAAATAAACATTACTTTTTAAACGTATGAAGTATAAAGTAAACGGTTTGTTATTACTATATCATATAACGTGAAAATAATACTCATCTGTATCCAAGCATAGATAAGTTTAAACGGCTGACAGACATGTTGATGGTAACAGCAAACGTATAACATCAATACTTTAGTTTAACAGGTTCTATCAACACTATTATAATAACCAAAGTAACTTAATTTGTAACATATTGCTCGAGAATTTAAAAAAAAATTGAATTATTAAATAAAAAAAATGTTGTAAAGAATCATCATTTTTATAATTATCACATTCGCCGTAAATAGAAAAAAGTTGCCATTTATAAAAATTAATATTAAATAAATTAAATTTATCATCTCAATATTGGAAAGAGGCTCAAAAGGATATATAAAAAAAAATGTAAATATTATTTTACTTCAAATACATTCATTTTAATATCATGAAGTAGTACTTTGGCATGTTTCAAACTCGCATCCTCATACATGAGTACATGTATTTAATAAATACATTTCAATGACTATAATTGTTTAAAAAAATCTTAAATCTATCGCTACTCTAGTAAAAAAACTACAGATCTCTAACTAAAATACATTATAAACCATGTTTGACCTTCACTGATTATAAGTTTCATTTTAAGAGTAATATGGATATATGTATATACATAACAAAATAGAATAAATAGCATTGTATTTTAACATTATATTGCTGACTTAGGTCAAGTTTTAAGTAATCTTGTGTATATTTTACTGTCGCTGTAATAGAAATACCTCTCACGAGCTATTTCGTTATTATATGATATACTTCATCAATGTCAAACGAGTTGCTGGGACGCCGTTCTGTTCCTTTATTATTCCTTTCCTTTCAAAAAAAAAAACATCGTAGGTACTAGATATAACATCTACCTTCTTTAAAAATAGTCATCAAATTATATTAGCTTTTTTATTGTAATCAATATATGCCTATTTATTCAGATTGTAATATATTTAAAATTTTGGTTTTAAATATCGAAAAAGTTTTTTACGGAATAAGTATGATGTTTTCTTATTTAACCATAGAGTTCAATATATACTTAGCGACTTCTGCTAAAGATAGAACCTGGAACTAATGTTAGTGTAGGCACTGATGCAGCAGAACCGTGAAAAATAACTTTCTGTCCAATAAATTCGATCATCAACAGAAAGAACGAGTTCTTAAAATGTTTCTTAATGTCATTAGCCCTTAATAGTACAAAAAATTGGTTGCCATTTCGTTAAATTTCATTTAAAAAAATATCCAACTCGCAAGAACCAATGGCGATAAGTTTATATAATAGATAACAGTAACCGTATTTGACAGTATCTATCAAAACTCGTAAGTAGCTCTCGATCCGACAGTTCGATATTTACCGCAAAGAGAATGGAAAATTATACAAGGGAAGAACTGAAGCGGATTCAAAAATAAAACAAAACCTATAAGTTGTACAGTCAAAATATATTTGGAATTATTGTAACGTTATAATATCGGGTTATTATAAAAAAAAATATTGTAAAGATAGTTATTAACTACTCGAAACAAATTCAAGGAAATTTTATTTTCTGAACATCGCATTATATTGAAAATTATTAGTATAAGAACAATGTAATTAAAATAAAACCAACAATAACTGTGTATCACTATTAACTTCGTTTTATATTGCAGCTCAACATTAACTAGCCATCTTGCCAATATCAGCGGTACGAGAGATCAATATAGTTTCAAATTCGGTTCCGAAAGTGAGTGTACACGATGCCAAAATATATATATATATATATATATATATGAATAACTAGAAAAGTTATATTAATTATTACCAGCAGCGTACCTATACAAGAATTGATTAGAAAACTGGCCTAGAAAAAGCAATATAGGTCCATGACTCGCAGTTTTTTTATTTTCACACATTAATTTAATTTCTATTACTAAAGTAAGCATTTGAATGACTATATAAAACGTTCTATATAAATGTTTATAATATATTTTTTTTTAAAAACATCGTCAATGAAAAAAATATTTTTTTATCACATTCAACAATATTGAAAGATACTCTAATAAATCAGTAGCATAATAAACTTGTCATCAGAATAACGGAGGTCAAAGCGTCCGGTGACGATCTCATGTCTTCAATATTCATTAATATTTTGACATATTGTTTTTTATTTAATGAATCTCGCTTATATACATATAACATTTTATCTCAAAATTATTTTCTTAACTATTTATGTTATATTATTACAAATACATCATATGTATGAATATTTTTATCTTATAAACTTTATGCTATTTCTCCTTTTATTGCTATCAAAATAAATACCATTTTCTAATAAAAGTTTCCTGCTGATGTGTAAGTATTGTAAAATCTTAAGTCTTAAAAGCATTTGTATGTTCGGAGTATGCGTTGAACAATCGAATCCTATATTAAATCTAATCTTGCTTTTTTTTGTATTTAAAAACATAATGAAGAAAAATTCATTATTTTATGTTTTTTAAAAATATTGTTATTTATATGTAGGATATAAATATTAACTTTATTTAAAGATAACATAAGCTTACATCTTTTAAAAACATTGAAAACTTTTCATAAATTTTCATTAAGATATGAAAGGACTAGACTAAGTTTTATTTATACTAAAGATATTTTATGATCACAGTGAACGAACGAGTTGAAAAGTTAATGAAAACTGAAGACTTCTGAGGAAGAAAAATGTTGCATGAGATTTAAAATAAAAAAAATCTTTTCGCATTAAATTTCACCTCTTACCCAAAAAATAAAACTCACTCTATATAATAATAATAATGATAAAAATAAAATTCAATATATTTTCTTAGCGGTGATATAAAATAAATTGTATAAGTTTATAATTTATTACCTAAGTAATTTTTGTTTCAGTTCCATTATTATATTTTTTTTGTTATCATTTAAATAACTGAAAAAGAAATAATATTATATATATAAACATTGTTACCCAGATGAGCAAGATCTCAGGTTGAATAATTTCTTTCATTGAGTTAATCTTGTGGGAAATCAAGTCAGAGGAAAGCCTCTATGTTTTATTTGAATAACATGACTTTATTATCTTGTAACCAAAGAAGCACGCTTGAAATATTATAAATGTGAAAATTAAAATTATCTAAGTTATATGGCTTACATTACTCAACAGTCATTATTTAATAATGTACGATCAATATTCAGTTTGGTTTATTTGAAATTTGTTTTTATTGAATATCATTCGATAGATCCTTCGTAAAAAAAATAAGTAACTCCCATCAACACACACCCAAATACTTTTTATTTATAATATCAGATCACACTCATATAGAATAAATAATCAAAGATCTTTGAAATGTGACACTCTCTTACTTATTATTATTCCAAGTTATCGTATTTTAATTAAATAATTATGACATTTAAATGATTTATTAATATGATAATTTCTATTAAAAGTGGATAAGAACGATTCTGTCTACATAAACGACAGTTCTAATTAAACTCCAATTGTTAACTTTGAAGGGATATAAATCCCTAAGGATGAACATAATAATGAAAAGTCATTTATTTAAATCTGTTCAAAATAACAACAAAGAAATATCCACTTATCAATATACAATATACTAAAAATTTTATCGAATACATTATTATTCACGAAACGGTTTTTAAAACCTCAAATTATTACCATAAGTCTCGAATATTTCCAAAACTATATAGAATAAAGTAGTGGAGCATATCTTATGTTGTAGATGTCCATGGGCAACAATACTACCTCCATCATGTAGGCCGTCTGCTCGGTTTCCCCCTTTGTCAAAAAAAATAATCTCGTTGTTCTTTTATTAAGCACGTCTTACTTTTAAGCCAGACTCAAGGTATCCTATCTATGTAAATAAGCATATGAAGATTTTTCAAATTCAAGTACCCAAAAACGTAATGCTTAGTTTAGAATTCCACTCTAAAGTTCAATTTAACCAAAGGGGTTAAAGAAAGGGTTAACGTGCGGTGCTCTCCGCCATCTTGTAAAGTTGGACAACTTACCATCCTTGATAAAGTTAGGAACTGCCATAACACTTAACTCTTCTCTGTCTTAGCATTTATGAGGATTAATTTAAGAAGAGATTACTTTCTACATACGTTTGTCTTCACCATCAATTAAACTTGAAATATTTGAGTTACATTGGTGCTGAAGGTTAATAGTGTTGTGTAATATCATTTATTTATACTCAGAGGTAGCAGGACGATTTCAAAGTAATATTGAAAGACTACAAAATGCTAAAAGCAGCTCATGTTTATTATTATTGTTTAATGGGAAAATAAAATCTATCTAAATAAGAGATAACTAGATATTTGGAAGAGTCTCAAACTGAAGTTATTTATTTTATCTAAGACATCCATAATTTCTTTAACAGTATTTTTTTTATAAAAATATATAAAGCAGATATATTAAAGTGAAGAATGCATAAAAATGTTTTCGTATATAGAATTGGGATTTTGGTCCAAATGAACCTAAAATCCTTATTGAAGTCCGTTATTATTGTGTCTTAAGAAAAATAAGTTAGTGACTGATCGCGAAAGTATTGACTACCAATAAATGGTAATAAACTGCTTAATTTCCAACAGCAACAATTAACTGGCACTGTTATACTCGTACATTTCCCATCAAAGGGACACCAGCTGGAGGGGACCTTATGAAGATTTTTTAAACAGTAAAACAGTTAAATCTGTTCTTGATTTTGGAATAAAGTAAACGCTTTCAGTTATTACATATGAGATATCCTCAAACCTTAACTTTGAGTGATGCATTAAGTGCAAAGCTAAGACACCTGCAAGAAAACTTAGTGTCCTTGAAAAAATGTAAAGCAGTTCTTCACATACGAAAATTTCCTTTGTCTATACAAATCACAGGTCCGATCGCGTGTGGTACTTATTACCGCCACATCTGAGCAGTAGCTGCCAAATGTCACCACAATAGTTTGGACTATATGAAGAGACGTGCAAAAAGGCTTATTGGTGACTGCGACTTTCTTTAAGCCTATCCTATTAGGCCTTTAAGCCTATCCTATTAGGCCTTTAAGCCTATACTATAACACAGGTATAAAGTATCTAATTCTTGGGTATATTTTTGAGAATGGGGACAAAATTCTCTTGCTTTAATTCCTGCATTTCCTTTTTACAAACGGGCAACCAGGCACTCAGTGGGACTTTACAGGTATAGTAGACCTGCCTTACATCCGGACGAAGTGATACTTTTCTCCCTTCCTCATGCACAGAGCAAAGAATTGGCAGTTTGCCAGTGTGTGCGTGTTTCCTTTTCATTATAATTTTTATGCCTTCAATCCTACTGTGAATAAGTCGTTACTGAGGTAGTATTGTACTAAAA
Source organism: Danaus plexippus (assembly GCF_018135715.1). Taxonomy (NCBI): domain Eukaryota; kingdom Metazoa; phylum Arthropoda; class Insecta; order Lepidoptera; family Nymphalidae; genus Danaus; species Danaus plexippus. The sequence goes on along the minus strand of NC_083544.1, from coordinate 6,087,832 downwards.
TAATATTAGTAATCCAAAAATATTAGTTTTATTTAAATGTCCTCTTAATAATGATACTTCTATTGTGTCTGTTTGATCTGAAGGGATGAAAATCCGTCCAAATATTGTTTTTTTTCAATATTGTTCCAAATATTGTCTCTAAACTCTTTTTAATTTGTGATGAAATGGTATATAAATACTCGCTAGTCAGGGATATATAATATATACATATAACAGAATGCAAATGATTTTACAAAACTAACAGAGAATGTGCTAAAACCTTATGAAATTGGAAGAATTCTGACAAATCAAGATCCAGGCATGAATTCAAAAGAATTTAAGCAATATTCGCAAGAGAATAATTTTAAACTAATTTTTAGAACATCATTCTCTAATGGATTGAACGAAAGGTTAAATCAAACTATAGTAAATAAAATAAAGTATAAAATAAATAAGAAACATAATGAAAGAACATGGACAACAGTAGCAAGAGTGGCAACAGAAATATAATGAAACAGAACACTGAGGTACAAGTTCTGCACCATCAAAACTACTAGGTGGTACAAATGTCAGTATTCTACCAAATGAATAAAAACAATAGAAAAGGAAGACAAGTGAATTATTGGTAAAAAATTGGCATTAGAAAATAGAAAAAAATACCACAAGTATAACAAGAAAAAGTCTGATAGAAAAAGAAAAATACAAGAGTTCAATGCTTATTTTTAGCAAATGGAAATAGACTGTATAAAAAAGATGAATTAAAAATAGGCCCTTTCAAGATAATAGAGAAAGTATCAAACTTTATTTATAGAATTTACACCGGCAACAGAAAAACAGAATCAACAGTCACAACACAAGCTGTAAAAGATAAAGAATATAGAGATAACTGAAAGATACATTGTAGTATAGGTATTGTTTAGAATTTTCCCTCTTAGGGGGGGGGGAGGGGATGTAATGAAATCATATTTCATTATTATTACCGCGCTACGCGCATATTTATCGTGGCAAGAGATACATAAACGGAATATAATTGGGGTGCTGATATTAGTGAACTTTAACCTTTAAATTCAGAGAAACAATTTTTGTTTTATTTTAAAAAACCTTCAATAACATGTTTATACGAATGCCTAGTGTACAAAACATTCATCTTTTAAAATGAAAAATAAAATTTTGTTATGAGCGCGTGGCATGTCAGAAAAACATTGCTTCACTTTAAATTTGCGTTAGAGAAATCACAAAAATCATATTGATCTTTTACTTATTTGAGCTCCCTTTTTACTGCCACTTCCTATTCACAAATACTATGCGAAGACCAAGTGCACAGACCAGAAGATTATAAGAAAAATTATACATTACTCTTACGGAAACAATACTAAAAGAAAAAAAGATAATTATTAATATCTTTAAAACGAAAAAACTAAGTGTCTTGAGTAAACTTCAGAAAATCTATATGAGACTTAAATATAAATTTATTATTACTTCGTTGTTAATTTTACTTAAATCCATTAAGAAACTTTACAATTATCAATTACATTGTTAAATTAAATATTCAATATTCGTGTTTAAAATCATTTGAGCCTTTTAATATTGTCAGAATTAAATATAACGCAATAAATATGCCATGGGAATAGATAAAAAGAAATTAAAGCCTTGAGGTAATACATACGAATTTATTTTCGTAGAACATTTTTGTTGAATCAGTGAGTCATGTCATTAGTTTTTTAATAGCCACTCTAAATGGATAAATTGTATGTGATTTAAATTATAAGATTAAGATTATAAGATTAAGTTATATATATATATTAACGTTGCGTAGCTAAAACAGTACTTTCCTTGTACGTAAGTTGACTCTTAGTATTATAATAACAAATCGATGAAGTCCATCTCAGTTCCATAGACAACAGTAACGACCCTTATCTCATCTGTCCATCTGAGTTTAAAGACGTTACAGACAAAAATGAAATTCATTTACAAATTATTTATCTCCAAACTTCTTTGACAACTCAACATCTTTGACGATTCCAGTATATAAAGGCATTTCCAAATCATTAAACACTCCATTTTTAAGGAGAAAATTAAAAAAATAAATTGTTTACACAACTGGGGACTAGATGGTTATGACAAGCAATAACATCAACTAAAACTACAATTTTTAAGTTTAGTGTTATAAAAATCAGAAATCATATTCAGCAGATGAAGAATAAAATTAAAAATCTAAAAAACCTTTGCATTATTGAATATATTATCAACCTTCTAATTGAATTTTCATAAGGATTTACTAAGTAGTACTAAAATAATTACATTACCAAGAAAATTATTCATTAATAAAAGAAGGCTAGCAATTGAAATCTAATGATAATTAAGTTTTAACATTATATAACATATATTATGGGAAATGGTATATATATTATAAAAAATATATTTTTTACCGACGATATAAAAAATATCAATAATAATATCAACTGATATTATTATTGATGCAATTTTATTCTTATGATCACAAACTACATAACAAAAAATAAGTAAAGAACGTACTTTATCAATATAATTAACTATTCCAATTCAATTTAAAATAATATGCAAACAACATCATAAAAAATTTAATTCAGGAAGTGCAAATACATAAATATGTATATTTTATGTATTGCAGGAATTTTGAGATTGTTCAAATTTTGTATATTTATAAATGTCTTTAATAAATAATTATTATTAGGAAGCTTTAAAAACTAACTAACATTCTTTTACAATATCACATAAAATACAATTAGGAAATTAGTAAAATTTTTTGTTTTCGGGATTTTTATAGGCAGGGGCAATTAAAGAGCAGTTTTCTGCCTTTTCACTCTATTAATATATTTAAATTAATAATGTATTATTTTGTTAAAAAAATCTTGTTTTGGATGATAGTCGTCAAGTAAATGAATATTTATAATATTTTGTTTTTGTCATTTAGAAACTAAATAAAAAGATCAAAGAAGAAAAATAATAATTGATGTATCTTTGTTCCGAACAATGGAGGTGTCATGTCTTATAATGTTTCAGTTAAATTAAACTCCTAAAAGACAATTTAGATAAGGTAGTTTCTTGAGAAAGTTTTGGCCAAACTATTAAAGAGGGTCACATCGAGACAGAAAATGTCTCCGGGGACTATTTATTATTATCGAAGAATATTGTGTATTTTGTTAGTTACACTACATTTTCGTTGGAATCTGCAAAAAAAAACAATTGATTTCGCTAACAAGTAACAATACGTTTTAGACACAGATCATTATAGATATTAACAGTCCTAGTAATATTAGGGAATGAATGACAGCTGCTGAAAAAAAATCTTAAATTATGACTTTTTAAGTTTACCAAAACGATTCAGACTTTCTCTAACAAGAAAATTTGGAAGGTTTTTTTTTCAATCTGGTATTAATATATTCCACATGTAATTATAAACCTTTTTTATTTGTCTTTTTATAGGTACAAAAAATTATTATAACCATTTTTATATCGCTTGGGAATATAATACATACAATGATAAGTAGTTATAGTTTTTACAGTTGTCAAATGTTTGGAGTTATATAAAGAATAATATAAGTACAAAATTATTTTGTACATTTTTGATAAACCTTGCAGCACATTATATATTCAGTCCAAAGATTGAGAAATTAATTATTTTAGTCAAAAAACATGTTAGTTCTATGCATACCTTTCCCAAAGTAATAAAAACAAGGAAAAATTTTTGCTGACTTATAAGAAAATAAAATCTTTTTCCTTTATGGGAAGCTATTAGTTGATGACTACCGTATCCTAATTTAAATCATATAGTATTAATCAGAACTCTCCTTCACATTAAATAAACAACTATCATGAGATATAATTACACCTCATCGGCCCGTGATCACGGTTGCTGCAAAGTAACCGAAACGTCGGGATTATGTAGTTTTTAAATAATAAAATCCGCGTAGTAAATCCGAATAACACTAGTTTCATTTAAAGTTAGACATATTAGCAAGCGCCATTGTGTCGGGAAGCTACTTTCCATTAACTTTAAAAATAAACGAAAATATAATAGTTTTTTTTTTACTTCATGATGTATTGTAAAAGATATGCGTAAATTTTTACTCCAATATCAGATCATGGTATTAAAATATCACTTGACATTCAAAATAGGTTTTATATTTATTCTATCATATTGTTAAAAGTAGTTGAGTAAATCATTAACTGGTCATATCGACATATCTCTTATCCAATTCCCATTGATAGTGACATTTAAGAAAGAGAATAAAATATTTTTATTAATTTTAGATAATCTTTCTAAATACTTAGGTATATATTTTTAAGACGATTTCCGATAGATGTATTGCAAAAAAAAGTCGATAAATTAAAATAAAATGGACATAATAAGAAAATGGTGTCAAAATTTTATATCAGATGATGAAAGTTAAGTTCAAATTTATAATATCAAATTATTAATATTTATAATCATTATTCTTTGCTTTTATTCATATGTAGCTTAACTTTTAATGAGTAATAATCTTTAAGAAACTTTCAAACCTCACAAGAAGCTTCACTGTAGCACCACGTGCTCTATCTGGAACTACGAAAAAGATCACTATTGTCTCCGATTTCTTAGTCATCAATTCACCAAGTACGTATGTAGTTATTATCATGGAGTTTTTAGATTTATAAAATTATAAATTGATGTTTTATTTCATTTTCTTAAATCTTTTTTATCTTTATAGTTCTTTAAATGAAATAGTTTTATATTGTCTTTTTCCACGGTGAAAATATTCAATAAATATAGTTAAGTACTGACCAGCTTAAACTTAAAAAAAGGTAATACAAATCCCACACAGGTAATTATTTACATAAAACGAGCTGTTTTTTTACACGTAGTTATTGTATAAAGGTTGTTCCAACACATAGTAGAATACTGCGACTTTACGATTCCAATTTAACGCAGCGTTAAATTGAAACATTGTCAGTTCTGATGAACCCCTTTACAGGAGGCACACGTAACAATTCAACGTTAAATTTAAATGTCGCTGGTAACAGGGTCATGTAATATAACCATTGCAATTCGTCATCTGAATTGAGTGTTGTTGAATTCAGCCTATACAGGATAGCTGCATGCAAAGGCACCATCGGAAGAAAGTATTTATTCGTAATGAGATCTAAGATTTTCGCGAGTATTCATTTAAATGAAACTAGTATTATTCGGATTTACTACGCGGATTTTATTATTTAAAAACTACATAATCCCGACGTTTCGGTTACTTTGCAGCAACCGTGATCACGGGCAGACGAGGTGTGAATGTCTGTCAGTTGGTCCTTGTTATTTATCATCTACCGCCATCGATTTCTTAATTTTCTGGCGTACCGCTCTGGATGCCGGCAGAATGCGCTCACGGTGTCTTGAGGTCCTGCGGTGTGGTTTCGGACATATGTCCGGTTGCTGCAAAGTAACCGAAACGTCGGAATTATGTAGTTTTTAAATAATAAAATCCGCGTAGTAAATCCGAATAATACTAGTAGTTATTCGTATCAAAATTGTTTCTATGAAGACTTCAGTCTTTTGCATGAAACAGTTTCATTAGGTAATTACCTCCCATCAGATAGGCCGTCTGCCCATTTGACGCCTTTAACATAAAAAAAAAACTTAGTTTTGACTATTAAGACAATTTAACTATTAAGATCAAAATCTTTTTATTTGTTGCAGTTCAAAATGGTTATTCCTTTCAATGGTTTGAATATTCTTGTAGCTCTACAGTCTAGAGAATACGATAGAGTTCATTAATGGATTTGTCCGAGCTAAATGTTCAATGGAAATTGGAGTGATATTACAGCTAAGTTTCGTTAACATATTTAACAAGATATGACAACATTTTATGTGAAGCAAAAATTTTAACGTTTTAAGGAGATTTTTCTCTAATTTAGACAAAAATATATGTATATACAAAATAGCCATATAAAACAAAGCCTATATTTCCTTGGAAAATCATTCTTAAAGTGTATCGATGGTAGTTCGATATTTCTTAAATAAATTCTTTGGTAATCCTAGTTTTCAACAAGATTTCAAATTATAATTACAAAAATGTTCAGACTATCAGGATATTATTTTTCAACATAACCCAATAAATACAAAATGTTAATATCATTTTTCTTTTTGGACTAGCCGTAGAAGGCACTAAGCATTAATTTGAAGTAAAATTCATTTAACGAATATTTTGAAATGAATCCACGTCTTAAACATATATTTATCGTAAGATGTATCAAGTACCGAGTCAGTACCTCGTAATGATCTTGTGTCTACGCCAAGAACTTTTAGTTAAACGTCGATTTCTTATAAGATACATCCGTCTGCAACATACATTAACGTAACATCAAGGGAATTGATTACCTTATACTTATTTAAACATTCAAAATTATATAATACTTGGATGTCAAAAAATAGATAATATACTATTGACATTTTAAAGTCTTTCATAAAAATAACAGCACAATAAATCGGTTAATTAGATTACGGAATTATGTCAATTATGGTGTTATTTAACACATCCATAATTTCGATTAGAAAATTGTAGAAATTTTGGAGCATTTGGCATAAATTAATATAATATAACATATTATGTGAAAACTCTTATAAGGATTTTCTACTATTTCTTATCGGCATTTAAAATGATGTAAATTTTCAAGACAAAAATCTTAACAATTAGCAAAAATATATTGTATTATTTTTTTCATAGAAAATAGTTCACATAACGAATAAAAACAATTATTGGATTACAGCATCAAAGTGCAATGAAATTATGGTTATTGTCTATGATCATTGCTCTACTGCCGAAATATCCACTACTTGTCTTACGATAATGTTACGTAAATAGTTAACATCAAAATAAAATTGTTAACCAAATAAACGAGATTTCATAAAAATATATCATGAAAAAACTAAAAAAAATACTGACGTGCATGTTTTAGACGTCATTATAGTTATAATCATTCTAAGAAATTGCAAATCTGAATGTGAATGCTATATAAGTGATACATAAAATAATTATATGCATATTTATAAAGATGTAATGCTAATGAGAGTGTAAATATGAGGCTGCAGAAATGTTTTGTTTCAGCTACGTTTGTCAGAGAGATAGGAGATAATGTATGATAATGCCACGTGGAGTGTAAAGAAAATAAATGTGCAGTATATAACATTATCATATCGTTTAAGTTAGCCTACCATTGTAAGTGATAAAAATATTATGATACAATAAAACAAAACAAAAACCTATTAAACAGGTCACTCTTCGCAATCAATAGTAATTTTATTAACAAATTAATTTCCAAATATCTGCTTTTGATCCCAGAATTTCATATTAGTGTATAGATTTATTGCTATTTTTTTTTTTTGCTGGAAAATATCTGTGTAAGATAATTTTATCTTTAATCGTCGATCAACATAATTGTAATCCATGTAAATACATTCAACTTCATAACACCGATCAGATAAACGGATTTATTTATAATTTATAAAAAGCTGTAAATAGAATTTAAACGATATTACAAAAATATTACTACATTTTATTGTTGCTTTTGACGAAACGAAATTCCCTTTATATTCAAAAATATAACTGTCAATTTATTGGTTACTGGTATTATAAAATACGCATACTAGCTTCATTCAGTTAAATCTAATTTCAAAACCGAGAATTATGTACTATTCGTTCGTTGCTTATAATAGTATTTATAAAGTGATTTTGTATTTTTTTGCGTCAGATTTTATTTTTCATAACATTTTTACATTCTCAAATTAAAAGAAACAGTTTAGAAAAATTATGGGAGTGTAAAAAACTGGAAAGACTCAAAAGACTCGAAAAGAAACGAAAGATAATCATAACGTTGGTTAAAAATCGGGTAATAAAAATTTCGCCAACTAGAATCCGGAAATCATAGTCATATTTGAGTTTTAATATATTTTTTCGGGCTAAATATTGTTTTGATAAAAATTTATCCACTCATGTTTGCTTTAAATACAAATTTAGATTTGTAAAGTTATTAGCATTACTTTTTAATACATTCACCAGTATTTTAAATTATGTATCTCTCGAATATATACGTATATATATAAATCTCAAATATACGCATAATAAACGATTGATTTATAAACCCATGTGGATTGATTAACGATTTTACAATTACCAACATAGAAAAAAAACATGTCTCTCTGGAGTACAATTTCATAACGAAAAAAAGCATAGTAGCATCAATTTTATTAACTTTGACATAAACTAAGCATTTATATAATTGAATTGGTGATTCCAATAAATTTATACATTTCATTGAATTGTAGCCATACTTATTTTTACTACTCGTATAATATTTATGTCATGGTGTATACGAAAAATAGTTGTATTTATTGAACAGTCCGTTGTCAATATACAGTGACATCACTTTGCTCAGATTGTCATTTAATTTTTTTGCAACAAAAAAACGTTTTAGGGCCTTTGTAAAATTCAAACAATATAAGCTTGTCGTAATAAATTTTATGATGTATTTTTATCAAAGTATGGATACATTTCAAGAGAAACTTTTTTCGGATCATAGGCATTTTACTGAATATTTTTGGAAAATTGTTTTCCGTACGTTAATGAAGTAAAAGTTGTACTGTAATAAAGAGCAAAATAAAGACATAATTTATGTCTTTATAAACAAATTAAATTCAAATTATTAGCATTTCTTGTGTTTCCTCTGGTTAAGAAAAATAGGCAAAGTTTTATATTAAACTATTTAATGATTTCTTAAAAATTACCATTAAACTATCAAAATTTTTACGTTGTGCTTTCCATATGATATAAAAGAAATAAGTGTTAGTTCTCATAAAATGCAAAAGTTATCGTTGATCGCTTTCAACAAAGTCGTATTTTTTATTTTATTGTTGTAGGAAAAACTTTCAATAATACATTTGAGGACTAATTTACATCTATGTTAAATATTTTGTAAGAAGTTTTTTGACAACGTCATCACAAGTTATGTCCATATATTCTTTATTATGGAGAACAAAATTAGAAGCAATGTATTGAATTGCATGTATGTATTTAAAAATGCATTTTTTAAAATACATTACAAAGCCAAAAACCACCGAAAAAGCTATTTTTTTATACGTGATACCTTAACGTATTGAAAATTCCTGCTTCATGTTTGAACTATTTTTCAATTGCCGTTTTCAAGACTCTTCAATGTGGAATAACGATGTAATACTTTAAATTTATAACAAACTACACTAAGCCTTTGTAGAGAACTTTACTGTTGCAATAATTTTATCTAAACAATATAACCTATATAATAGATTATTCATTGTTTTATCTGTGAACATTGTTAAAATAATTTAGAAGACAATATTTAAGTTTCAGTTTTTTCAGTTTCTTAAGTTACTTTCGGTTCTAGCTCTCATAATCGTGTGATAGCAAAACATCATCTAATACATAATATGAATTATTACCTGCTATAATAAATATTAAATTTACTAGCTTAATATTAATTAGTTTTAATTATGTTATTTTTATTTTGACAAACACATTGCTTATCCAGATTTCCATTATAATTTTTTTAATTATTTAACGTTTATCAACTCTTATTTGTCCTTTAATCAAACCGAATAATAAACATAAAATATACAGGTTCATGTATAATGTGTTTATGCAGATGCTTTTTGCAGAAAAAGTTGGAGTGAACAAAAGTAATAACTACCTTTGGATAAAACTAATTGACTTTAGCAGGTTGTATTTTTTAAGAGTAATAATTAAATATATTTGTATATAACTCCTTTGGACCCTTTCAATCACTAGTGCTATTCGTGTTAAATTCTATAAAAGTAATTGCTCCATTGTGAACTTCGTGACCCGGCATTTTGGTGAAACATGTTTGCAGTGAAAATTGCTTTCAAATATTACAAGAATTTCACTACAATATGAATATGATTCTATGAATTTCTAACAAATACATCAAAGCCAGCACAAATTAACCTGTTTAAAATATCTATAATAAGGTACTTCTGACGGGTCAATTATGAATATAATACTTAAATTATTAATATAAGAACGAAGTTATAGGTAATAACAGATTTTTATTTCGTAAATCATTAAAAATAAGTATCACAAGAATTTATTATATTATAAGAAATTGCGATTTATTTACATATAGTATTGAAACCGGGAATAGACACACAATTAGTAAAATAAATAATTATCAAGTACTACTATTGATAAGCTTATACATAGATGCAAAATACAAGGGAAAACTTATTCCTGTTTCAAAAATTATTATTATGTTTTAGACATGCAATTAACTTGCAAAGGTTTATTTAATTTATGTTTTTATAGTCCGATAATTGTAAGGATAAATTCAAATACTGTTATACCAAACAATAGACGAAAGAAAAAGGAAATTGTCCTAAAAATTCATTAAAAAGTTTACAGCTTTATGCATAAATTGAGTTTACCAATTTGTATACAATCAGTTTTTAATTATAAACGTACCTCAATTAATGAGAATATATAATCCATCATATGAGAGACTTAACTGAGACTTAACAAGATAAATTTGTTCCTGCTTACATTTGCATATTTTCCGCAATAATTAATAACGACCGTAAATAAACAAATAAATTGCAATGTAAGTAAATTTACTTTATGAATTACTATAATAATTCACTTGAGAAACATTTAAAATTTGTTGATCATGGCAGTGAAAACTAAATTCATGTTTTTTTTTTTACAGTTTCTTATCGAGTCTTCGTCAAGACAGATTAACTAAAGTCTTGACTGTAGACGTTCGTTTAGTTTTAAGCTACAGGCTTTTCTTAGTAGGACAAAGTGCACACTGTTATTTTAGTCCCACAATTAATTAATATTATACGAGTACAGTTAAACATAGTTTCATGCGATTTATCGATAACTGAAAAGGATAAAATAAAGTTACCGACCAATCTTACGTTACAAACACAGTCACAACCTTGGTCCATACTTTTGATGTAATCTATACCACAGCTTTTATATCTCCCAAATTCTTGTCTAACATTCTATCGTTTAATACCACCAATTTATATAAAAATACTAATAAAAATATCTTACCCATCAAATGCTTTATGCGTGATAAAACTTAAATTTAAAATCCCAATAATCGTTTAGAAATTTTTAAAACAAATCTTTTGTTGTCTCTACTACATCCTTCTTACTTTTTACCTCTACCAATATCACATGTTTCCAAAAAGTTTAGGATTAATTTATGATTTAATTAAATTTTGAAATTTTTTCATGTCATTATTTATTGTGGTTAAATTAACTAATCATTAAACACGACACACATTCAAGAATAATATTGTATTTAAAATAATTTATTATTGCCTCTTTAGCCATAATTAATATATAGTAATTTACTTTTATGTTGTTTATTTGAGTTATATAGAGGGTACATAATGCAACGATGGCGAATATGCAGACTGCAAACCTCATCAATATTATCTACCATCACTAATCCTACACAATAAGGGTTGGATAATGTGGTGGATGTACATAATTAAAAATATTGCTGTTTACTCGCCTACTATGTTGTGATCGGTATGCATAAGAGCCCAGTTTTGATATGAAAAACACATGTTTATAGAAATTTGTGAATATATTTCAATGAATTAGGTTTTACTACTCCATACACATTTTAACCAAAAAACAATTTCGATGCTATCTAACACATTGGATTAAATTCTCGTATAAAAATTAATAGTTCTTCTAATTAAATAATATCAGCGTGTTTTTGTCGCCTACCACACATAAACTAGAGAACTGATATAGAGGATTTAAAAAAAAAAAACGTTATCTTAAAAATCCTACACAATATGATATGAAACCTCTGTTAAAAAAAAAGTATTATTTAAAGTAATCTTTATGGCCTATTATACGTACAAGTATTTTTATTGTTGCCATTTTATTAAGGGGCAAACGAGCAGACGGCGTATGTGATGTAGGTAGTTACGTCGGCCATGGACATCCGCAACATATTTTTGCGGATGCGTCGCCACCCTTGATTGGGGAAGAGGGAAAGGAAATGGTAGGAAAGGGTGGGAACGGGGAAAGGGAACCGGCTCTCTCACTCTTCAGACGAAACGCAACCATTATAGGCTACTTCACGCTGATCTTCTGTGAGAGGGTGGTACTTCCCCGGTCGAGCCAGCTCATGTTCGAGCTGTAGTAAATTGGCCACAGCTAGGCTTTACCACCCTAAAAATATGTTCTTATTAAATAATTTGTAAGATTTAAACATAAGTAATAATAATATTCACTTTTCATGTATTACACTAAAAAACAACACAAAAAAAAAACAAATATTTTTATTTACTATTGTGTCAAATTGAATTATTTCAATTGATAGCAAGTTTATAATTTTATTATTGACGATTATGTTATTTCCAGCCACCACTAAATGCTATGGGGGTAGGCTAATGCATACGTTTACTATTACTGGTGAATGGCACTTAATTATGATAATGTAATCGGAAACAGGGAAGGCAATGAATAAAATACAAAACACGTAATAGGCAAATTACTCAACAAGTTTAGATAATTTAGTTGATTTAAACATAATTTTAAACTGATCTAAATTAATGTACATTATTTTAAAATATATCTATTTTATGAATATAACAGTCGGGTATATATGTACAGGGGTTAAGTGAATCGTATTGATTATTATATTAAAACGTACTTAGTTATACCATTATAGAGTCCTCATCGCCTATATGTAATTCTTTTTAATTCTTCCTAACAGAATAAATTTTCACCTACGGAGTCCTTAAGTTCCAGCCTAACCTATCTCATGGCTCATTTACATTATAACAAATGAAACTTATTAATTTGCCCTGGAAATTGTCCCGATTCAAATGGATTTTACCGGCAGACAAACCAGAAGACAGGAGAGGATGAGAATTCTTAAATTTGACCTTCTGAATACCACTTTTAATAATTATTAACGTACAGTTCATATAAAGATTTTATAATCATAATTGTTTGTGTGTAATTTTTTACATTCTGCGGAAAAAAAAACATGTTTCGATATTTTTTAATATATCTACGGCTCATGGTTATCGAAAAATTATACAGTTTTTGTCAGTGCGAAAGTCAATATAACAAATCTCAAATAATGTCAATAATTGAAGAAAACTTTTCATGAATAAATGATTTAGATAAATATGTATTTATACATTATAATAATACTGACCTGAACTGATAGTAAGGCGTAGGGTTTAGCTTGGGTAGAAGCTGGTTGCTCTTTCCTTCTTCATAAGTCCATACAAGTGGTATTTATGTCGAATGATCTTGATAACTCAGATCAGTAACTATTTTAGTGATCACACCACCACAGTTTTTTAAACTTTTTTTAATATCATTTATAATTTATAATTTATAATTTGTAGGGTAGTTGACCGATTACCATGAGTAATTTATTCCACGATCGCAATGCGACTGACAAAACAGATTTGAAATCTCGTAGAATAAAAAAGTTGAGTGTAGTTGTAATTGTGTAATGCAAGACAAATAGGTTATAAGTATAAATATTAAAAAAAACTTTAAAAACTAAAAACAAATTAAAACTAATTCAACAAATTAAAAATAGTATAGATATGAAAGTGCGAATTTACAGTGAAGATATACCAAAGTTAAAAGGCAGAATTACTGAAAAATTCTACAAAAATTATTATGAGAAATAGATTGGAGATTTTTGGTCAGTAGGTGTCGTATGAAGAATGAGGTAGTGAATATATAAAAAATTAAACAAGTTCGAGTCGGACTCGCCCATGAAGGGTTCCGTAGCAGCAAGTAGATGACATAAAAATAAAAGTTATTGTAGTGCGTTGTAACTTTGGTCAATGTTTTATAAAAAAAATAACTTGGTTTTACACAGTGTTTGTATGAACGACAAAGTTGAATATGCGTTTTTTGAAAATGTATTATTTCTTAAAAACTAATAATCATATCTCGTTCAAACCAATTTTTGTTGCAAGTTTCCATTAAAATCTACAGCATATATTTTTTTTTTAGTTTTCTCAGTCTCTTATTTAAAAATTAGAGGGGAGGGGACACTCATTTTTCCACCTTGGAATCGTCTATCTTTCAAACAATTGATTTTGACGAAAAATGGTCTTAGGAACCTTAATGTCTTTTTAAAGCCATATCCATAGAAACCCCTCACGTATACAATGGAGCTTATAACTAGCTTACATTTTAATTGGCTGTTTCTCGAAAGGTCCAATGGTATTTAATACGGTACGTTTTGATAAATCTCCCACAATGTCAATGATTCAAGAAGGTTTTAGAAAGATTATTTAATGGTAGAACAAAATGGTTTTAGGTAGATATTTTTCTTTACTTTAGAAGTAGAAACAGAGGGACACTCAAAAAATTGACAACGTTTATTGTTCAGCAATGTTACCAAAGAAGAAAAACTGTATTGAGATTATAACATAGACCTAAACTTCGAATATGCAAATAGCAATCACTGTGTTTTTTTACATTCACAACTACAACATTAAGGATTTTTATCTTCAAGAAAAGGAATGAACTTGTTATAAAAATATCAACAATGTTTCTGACTTACAGTCTATTAAAAGTGTACAAGAATACCCTTTTTAAGAAAATTAAAGTGTCTCTATTGTTACTTTGTAATTCCTTTATCGCCGGATATTTGGTTTACCAAAATGGTCACATTAACACCATTAAAGAATTTTCAAATACATTTTATAGATAAGAATAAAATATGTTACATTTTGCTGTACAGATATTTGATAAGTGTGAGATGCACTTTAGATCTCGTAAGATGATTCTTACAAGTAATGTACTTACTTTATGCCTATGTTACCAACGAAACTTACAATTTATGAAAAGCGTTAATGCTCTCTTGCGACTTAATAACTATCTGATATCCTAAAGATAAACAAATTAAAAATAACTTTTTTTTTTTTAATTTAATGTGTCCATTGAAATAATTATATGTAACAAGACTTATTAGAGGCCAGCAAATCTGTCAATTAAAGTTCTAACTATTACTATTAAAAAATTTCGACCACTTAACAGATTTACTTTAAAATTTATATATGAATATCAGATATGTAAAACAAACAAAATGCTGAAAATAAAGATCACAGGGCTTTCAGAAGAAGAATATATTTACGTTATTTCTAAAAATTTTGCAGACGTCATCAACATTCATGTTTAATACTTTCAACTTTTCGTACAAATGCTTTTTCTTAAAATGTGAAATTCGCAAAAGTCACCAAATTAAGTTTCAGTTGGATTTCCTGTCCAGACTTTCTTAGTTAATATCCTTTATAAACCACATTGCTTTACCACAGGAACTTCAACATTAAGAGGAGTTTTAATAAATCCTGTGTAAATGACCTTCACAAGGAATTTTCCCAGAGATAATACAAAAATACTTGAAATTGTAATTAAAGTTACGACAAACGAATTAATTATTCGTAACGGAACGACTTCCTTTGTTCATTAAAGTTTAAAAATTAAATACGGTATAAAATTATGTCACTGGAAAACATAAAGATAATAATTGTACACAAAAACTTAACTTATGACCATCGTATCTTACTTTTCTTAATTTATACCTATGTCAATTCTTGAACCAATATCAATATAATCCATATATATTTAATTCCTTTTTTTTTATACTTTCAATAAAAAATTTAAAACAAAAACGATTACGAGGATTTTTATATGAAAAATAAAATAAATCTATTTTTAATTTTATTATTATTAACTATTTTAATTAACTATAATTTTCAGCACAGGAACGCCTTTTTGTCAATACAAAATCATATCCTTTGTTTTGTATATTTAAACATACATTTGAATAATTTGAACTAAACGTTTCTAATATGTTAGGCTCGAATACGAGTGATTTATAGCGTGGCAACTAATACACATCTAAGTTGATCTGAATTTATATTGAATGTGGTACTAAATTTTGTACATACAGATATGGATCTATTGTATTATTGGATACAGGTTAATAACTTTATTTCAATATTTATATAGCCAACATTATACCTTGATACTTTTGAATTAATAAAAAAAATGCATGCATGCATATACGGTATTATTATGTTATTTAATTTCAAATATATATTGATGTTTAAATATATGTAGCTCTGTGTAATAGTACTCTATGAACCTCAAAAAAGATTACAATAGTAGAAGTAGGTTTTAATATGAAAACAAATTTCAGACTTAATTAAAAACATATTCCTACCTATGTTTAAATTTTAATACGTAAAGGACAGTAAATATTTATGAAATAAAGTTGCTAAATGATATTTTACAATTCTACAACGTATAAAGCATTTAATTTATTTTTTGTATTTTTCTATCAAGTTTATTCATATGCTAAAAATAGTCAAAAAATGTTTACCAATATTTTAATTGGTTAATATAAATTATTTATAGTCGTGTACGAATTAATTAAAATTTAAAAATTTACAAAACGTATTAGTTTAGATTACTAAAAAAACATTGTGGCTTCCAATTGAAAAATCCTATCAGGTAATTGTAGATTTTATATCTCCAGAGCCTTCATTAACGATTACTTCATCACCCTAATTTTAAGAAAACCAGCAGACAAGATCTGTAACATTTTATAGCGCACTTAACTTTGATCCCTTATATATAAACCAAATTAATAAAAAGTTTTTTACTTCTGTGGTCAAGATATTTTTTTTATTGGCTGGCTGGCTGGCTGGCTGGCTGGACCGGGGAAGTATGACCCTCTCACAGAAGATCGGCGTGAAGTAGCCTTTAGTGGCTGCGTTTCGTCCGATGAGTGAGAGAGCCGGTTGCCCTCTCCCCGTTCCCACCTTTTCCTGCCATTTCCTTATTCCCACCCCTCATTTTTCCTCAACAATTAAGGTTGGCAACTCATTCGCAACATCTATGTTGCGGATGTCCATGGGGGACGGTCATTACTGACCATCAAGTAGGCCGTCTGCTCGTTTGCCACCTTTCACATAAAAAAAGAAAGATTTTTTTTAAATGTAACCGTTATACCCCATTTTTTATTGCTATATTCTTATATACTAAACCGAAATCTGAAATGATTTTAATTGATTCCCATTCCTTTTTTTAAGTTAAATTGGTGAATTTAAAAATGAATACAATGTATAGCTTGAAGTCCAAGCCAGTGCTAATTAATTATTATTGTTTATTTAATGGCATAAATATTTAATATTATTTTGAATCACGTAAAACTTTTTATTAATTTATTGAGACTTTAGAATCTCTCATTCATGTCAATAACAGGATTTTTTGCCATAAAAACCTTTAAAAAAATGTGTAGATACGATGCTAAGATACTCTTTAAATTTTCTGAATTTTAAAGAAAATATGTCTTAATTTTTGTTACATTAATTAATTTCGTGACAAGATATTTTCATCCTTATTATATGGTTACAGAAGGTTTAAAATAGCCTCCGACTGCAAAACTTAACCGTCATGAAGATTTTGTGAAAATACACTTACATTTATAGGTGCACGCTTGCTGGTGAATGCTTGCACCAGTTTATCTAAACGAGACTCCCTGAGCTTCTTCCGTCCCGGAACATTACTAATATCGGCTAGGTTTAAAATATCGCCTCCATACAGTATATTCTATAATTTCGTTTAAAACTAGCTTCTTATAATTTTCGTGTATTAATATTATATGGTGTTATTATTGTAATAATGAGTTTCACTATTTTGATTCCTCTCTGTATCATTGTCAATAGACTGTGATATATTTTTAGGTCTAGTTATATTCAAATTCTAATATTTTTTGTTTTGCGTTTTTTGTGTTTATTACATTGACTTACACCACAAACAGTATTTGGGTAATTTAAATACCCCGACATTATATGTTCCTAAAAAAGAAAGTAAGTGAACTTAAAAGCTATATAAAAGTTTGGAAGGAAATATGACATAATTTAAACCAAAATTTCTTACTGGCACAAATTATATAATTTCCGAGGAATGACATTACATTCCTTCCATGGAAATTTACTTCCGTGTAAGGAATATTTGTGTTTTAAAAACCTGATTTTAAGAAATATCTTTAAAAGAAATGAAAAAAATTAAATATTTGTCCATTAATAACACAGATAAATCATCAAATTACCATTTTGTTTAATTATTTTTAATTTTCTTAATATGTACGATTTTAGTTGGTAACAGGTATATATATGTCGGCTCGCCATTGGAGTATGGGCGAGCTAGGTGGCTCTGAAGTCTCACGGTTGAGAGAATTATCCTCCATTTTATAGTACTTATTAAAATAAGTAGATGATTCAGGCGGATCCCTTGACCACAATTATGAGTTGTGAACAGGACGGCTGCCGAACCACCACTGGCTCATCGACGATTAGCCCTACTTATATAGGAGCCGTCCCCTCCCTTCACAACACACCTGATTCACTGATTGGTGGATGAAGTCTGAGTCGTTTTACTTCTAAATAAAACTCAAATTATTATTTACAATCAAAAGTTATTTAACGAAACCAACAAATCAATTGAGTAATAATTAGTATTATTTTAATTATTACATATTTATCATTAACGCCGACACGGCCATTCTGCACAAAGGTCGCCCTCGACCTATTAAAAAATCTATTCAACAAAATTTGGAGGTTCCTCTGCTCAACTTTGCTTCTAAAATCTTGAAACCGGCTTTCCTCAGTAAAATTTATTTAAGTCATATTGTTGGAGGCCCCTGTCCTCAACGAAATTTATACAACCCATGATTTTGGAGGCCCCTGTCCTCAACAAAATTTATACAACCCATGATTTAAATTTATACAACCCATGATTTTGGAGGCCCCTGTCCTCAACAAAATCTATACAAAACATTATTTTGGAGGCCCCTGTCCTCAACAAAATCTATACAAAACATTATTTTGGAGGCCCCTGTCCTCAACAAAATCTATACAACCCATGATTTTGGAGGCCCCTGTCCTCAACAAAATCTATACAACTCATGATTTTGGAGGACCCTGTCCTCAACAAATTTTAAAAGCGTAAAACTGCAAACTTTTAATCTTTTGATGAATTGATAGAATTAGTATTTTGTGTGAAACTTTGATCACCAACTTCTACGCAACTTCTACTCGAGTTAAGCTTGATCCAACAACTGACAAACCTTCCAACGCCGACACGGAACCCTGTAATTATCGCATTTTCATCCGGTATTGGAGCTAACCGCAGTTGTTCGTGAGAAACCCCTTTTTTTTCTATTCCAACTATCTCAATTTGATATCGATCGTTAGGCAATATATTTTTTTTTTTGATTTCATATGCATCAGGGTATTTAAAATCTAATCCAATTTCACCCTTTTCCAATCTTATAACTTTAACCTTTCCCTTACTTTAGCCTTTCCTTTGTCCAACCTTAATTTATCTTGAGTTCTCCTAACGTTAATTTTCTTCTTAATGTAATCATCGAGTTGACTTCAATTTGCTATCCTTTCATCTTCGTTTATTAACGTAAGTAGTTCTACAGGTACTGCGCACTGTCTTCCAGTTAAAGCTTTTATAGGACATACACTCTTTTATAGGACATACATTCGTAGTTTTGTGCTTAGTGCAATTAATTGCTAGTAATTGCTAGTTCGAGAGAATTCAAACCTTTCTTCCAATCCTTAGTTCCGTAGTTCCGTATAATCGTTAACCCATTTTTGATTACTCCCATTACACGTTCAATTTGTCCATTAGTGCGACTTACGCCAGGAGCTATGTAATGTTGATAAATACCATGAAATTTACAAAATTCAAATTCGACTTTGAAAGCTGTATCTTGATCACTAATTATTTGCCTAGGTGTCCTAAATAACGAAAGCACGTATTCCAGTGCACGAAGCGCCATGGTTGCTGTCTTATTAGTTGCGTAAGTCAAGGTTACATATTTTGTATAAGCATCGATTATTACGATTACATATTCATTTTTATCATGTTTCTTAGTAAGGCGCCCCGTCGCATCTATGTGAATCATATCAAATGGGATAGATTTCTTCTCAATAGGATACATTTGTATCTGTTTGGCTCCTGATCATCTTTTGCTCGTTTTGCAAATGGCACAATTATCAATAAATCGCCTTACAGTTGTGGACATTTCAAGAAACCAATAAATTTCACGAATTTTTGGCAAGTGTTTTCTCCTACCCGAAGTATTCCAGAGCAGTATGATAGCAATTAATAATGCTCCACTGATATTATTTGGGAACTACTTGCTTCCATTTTTTGGATCCTGGTTCTTCATTCTGGTATTTACGCTCCAATTCTGGTATTTACGCTCCAAAACAAGGTCATGAAGACGGTAAGCGGTCATCATGTCGCCATATATAATTTTTTAATTAACACAAGATCAGCATCACGTCGCTGTTCGTCCTTAAGTCGTGGATCTATGTTTTGAATTAAGTTAATACACATAATACGATTTCTGCTGAAAAATCTTGTCGATATTCAATTTTGAAATTGTAATGTTTTAAAAAAAACCACCACCTGTGAATTCTTGGTAAAAGTTCATTGAGATGAAGATTTTATGTCATTACAGTCAGTAACTATACTAAAATATCTTCCATAAAGGTACTGTCTGAAGTGTTTTTACGGAGTGTACTATTGCAAGAGCTTCTAATTCATAAGCATGGTAGTGACTTTTTGGAATCGTTATTCTCATACTCGTATATGCTATTTGATGTTGCTTACCCTCGTTTATTTGGATAAGGATAGCGCCAAGACCTGTACTGCTTGCATCTGCATATAGTTCGTTTAGTCAATCTTCCTTAAAAATGGTTAGTATTGGTGCCGAGGTTAGACGCCAAACTACATCAAGTCTGGTATTTCCACATTCAGCTGTCATTTCGAATTTATCATCCTTCTTGGTCAAATTATAAAGTGGTAATACACTTTCGGAAAACGATGGTATAAAACGTATAAAGTAACCTGTTAATCCACAAAATTGACGTACTTACCTAACACGGGCTGGTACAGGAGACCTCTAGAGCGCTTCGACCCCTCTCGGACCCGGGCGCACAGCACCATTTGATATCAGGTCACCGAGACAATTAATTGCTGTTCTAAAGAAGGAACACCTTCCCGCGTTTTTTTTTTTTTTGAAAATCCAACCTCTGTCAAAGCAGCCAAAACCCCTTCAAGAGCTTGCAAACCCTCTGACATTTTATCAAGACGTCATCCATATAGACCAAAATATTATCCAGTAACAACCGCAGAGCAGTCATGACTGCCCGTTGGAACACTTCCGGAGCGCCAGTTAATCCAAAAGGCATTCCCGTATATTCGTAGAGTCCATCCAGGGCAATGAAAGCTTGATAGAAATAGTGTTTACATTAAGTTCACGGTTACCCGTGCACATCCTATCCTCGCCACTCCCCTTCCTGACGAGAACCAAAGGGCTTGCGAAATTAGAAGCACTTACACGGATCACACCACTGGCAATTAAATCTACAATAATAGTTTTAACCCTCCTTCGCTCCATTGGTGCCATCCTATAAGGTCGTCTTGAAACCACTCCAAGTGGGTCCCTGAGTTGTATGTGTCAACCTCCTGTCCCCACTTTGGCTTTTGGTATTCCGGTAGCAAATGTAGCACAGTATTTGGCCAAAAGACCCTTCAACTCCCTAATCTCCGCCTCGCTGGCCAAATCGGTGTCAATATCTGGAAAGGGTATTTCAAAAGTTAACGCTGTATCAATAGTAGAATGTCTTACCGCAGCAGCACCCTCCTCCGCAATGAGCACAGTCAGTCCTGTTCCTACAACCAAATCTGCACCAATTAAAACGTCACAAAGAGTTTCATGATCTTCAACAATTGCACAAAGTCTTAACCCGTTGACACGACAATATTGGAACGCTCCCCCTGCCCACCCCTTGAACATCAATAGACATTACTCTCGTTTTTGTGGAAAGGAAGAGACCAGAGACCGTCTTACCAAAAACCGGGAAGCACCGCTGTCGTAGAATGCCACGCAGTTAAAGTTGCCCACGCTTATATTCATTGGAGTCAACATTCCGCTATGTTCCCTCAATAAGTCGACCTTGTTAAAAACTTCACTAACCTTTTCCGAAACATGTAGATTCTACATACCCAATTTTGCCACGGTAATTGCACGTGGTTTTGGATCCTTCCGCTCTGTCGAAACTAGAACTCAACAATGGTTGAGAATCACTCACAATATCAGTTATTATGTTACAGTTTGTCTGAATATGCCCAGCTTTTCCACACCTCAAACAAACCACAGACTCTTCACGATTTGTTCGTAATCTGGGACGCTTTATTGGTAGTTCACTTGATCTGAATTCTCGAGGTCTTATAGTAGATGGTTGTATATTTACTTGACAAAAGACGAAGCCGCAAGTATTCATTATCTACACAGCCAATTACTGCTTCAACAGCATCCTTCTCCTTATCGCTGTTTATTACACGTTTCCAGATCTGCCACGCCTTTTTTTATGGGTTTGACTGGATGCGCTGTGTCCAACCTGAAATCCTTAATTTTAATATGTCATTAGAGCATCTCGCTTCACGTTCAAATGTTTATATTAAAGCTTCTCGCGTGTCTTTTCACACTGATGACTTGACAGGCCATGTATCCCCAATGGTTTTAGCTCAGCCTTCTAACAATCTAGCTATTTTGGTACAAATTTCAGAGTCACTTATATTCCAGTGATTTTTTGCTTGGTCAACATGGAGCACCAGTCCCTTATAGGCACGTTCCCGTCTGGGGTAAACGATGCGATATAGATGTCACTTAACCTTGGCCTTTGTGTTGTTGAAATCAAATTGAAAAGTAAACCTGCAAGGAAATCGTCATTTGCTTGCATACTGGCCTGTTGTTGTTTAGATAATGTTTCCAGAAAGCTGGCCAGTGCCAGAAGGGTATCCGAGTTCTTTGGCACATTTTCTCCTTTTGCGTGAGCCGATAGACCTGCTGGATCCATCCCGCTTCTGATGTCGGCTCGCCATTGGAGTATGGGCGAGCTAGGTGGCTCTGAAGTCTCACGGTTGAGAGAATTATCCTCCATTTTATAGTACTTATTAAAATAAGTAGATGATTCAGGCGGATCCCTTGACCACAATTATGAGTTGTGAACAGGACGGCTGCCGAACCACCACTGGCTCATCGACGATTAGCCCTACTTATATAGGAGCCGTCCCCTCCCTTCACAACACACCTGATTCACTGATTGGTGGATGAAGTCTGAGTCGTTTTACTTCTAAATAAAACTCAAATTATTATTTACAATCAAAAGTTATTTAACGAAACCAACAAATCAATTGAGTAATAATTAGTATTATTTTAATTATTACATATTTATCATTAACGCCGACATATATATATTTTTAGATCTATGTATAAATTTTTCTGACTGTACTTATATCCTACTACTTTCCCCTATCTTTTGCAACGTTTCATCAAAATAGTGACATGGTTAAATGTAAGTAGGTAGATTTAAAAATATTGTGTAGGAAATAAAATATCTTTATATTTAAAATATGAAAAAGTAATAAATATTCAATTGACAGTTACAAAAAATAATGAGATCTAAGATTTTCGCGAGTATTCATTTAAATGAAACTAGTGTTATTCGGATTTACTACGCGGATTTTATTATTTAAAAACTATATAAACCCGACGTTTCGGTTACTTTGCAGCAACCGTGATCACGGGCAGACGAGGTGATCACGGTTGCTGCAAAGTAACCGAAACGTCGGGATTATGTAATTTTTAAATAATAAAATCCGCGTAGTAAATCCGAATAACACTAGTTTCATTTAAGTTACAAAAAATGTTTACAAATCAAAAAAATATTGAAAAATCTGAATGTATATTCTTTTAGGCAAGAAAGGCAACTAAAAATTCCTGGAATTTTTTTCAAACCAATAATTCAAAGCCGTTGTCCATTCTTTGAGCGATATATGATGAAAGTGACATAGTTATTTCTGTGAATTGTATTTTATAACATGAATTCTGCAAAAACGAAAACATTGACAGTTTTATTATACTTTATCATTTAGATTTCCTTTTTTTATCGACGTTTTTAATACAACATTATAAACTTATGTTGTGATAGAGTTTTTAAACTAAACTGTCATAAGCAGCAACAGAATTATATATTTGTTGACGCTATAAAGAAGAAGTTAGAAGAGGCATAAAAATACTTATTGAGAACGCAGTAATATACTAAGCTACTGTCTTATTTACGTTTCAGAACGCATGCATGAATTAACCAATATTCTTATATTATAATTATTTTATCATTATGTAAAAAAAAAAATATTTTTTTGCTCTTATATTTTCCATTTAATACTTTATACTGTTATCATTATATTTTAAGAAAAGTTCATGTTTCAAAATCAGTACATTAAATTTTCTTTCAAACTTGCAGTCGGATATGACCCGCTATAAATTCTTCGTAAGTATCCTAACATACTTTAAGAAAACTCCTTATTATTTATAAGCCTTAAGAAGTCGTAATAAACATGCAGTAAAGCAAAATTACACAAATAACATTTATTCCTGTGAACACAACAATAACGTAGGAGCTAATTGGCTCATTGCGCTTTATTTAAGTGATATTTTTGAAGGAAAAGAAAAAGATATACATTTATTAATCTCGCTTCACTTTTTATGTTAAATGATATTTTGTTTTTCAAGTGATTAATACCTTTAGTTATATTATAAAATAAAACCTGTATTGTCATATACATATACATATATATACATATATATATTCTTCACCTAACACATAAACAACAAAGAACAATTATATTGCATGTAGGAACAATGGAAACCTAATAAACAGGATTGTGTAGGTCGAGAGTTGGTCTACAGAATCGATTTTATTTTATTGCTTCGCGATATATAAATTATGTTTGGAATTGTATATCGTACAAGGCAAATTAAATTAATGTGTTTTTATGAACCAGTGAATTCTTATCACTTTAAAATGTATATTCCCTAATCCTTTGTTAGTTTTCACGTAGAATTTAAAATTCTCACATTAAATTATATATATAATAATATATTTAATCCACAACATATATATATGTAGTGGATTAATTAGGAGTTGTGAATTCCCAATCGATGTATAGAACTGTTTCATATTCCATTTTCAATTTATGTAATCAAATACTTAACACGTATTTTAAAGGTTCGAATGGAGTGAGTTATAACGAAAATTATATGAATATCCAACAACGCTTTTGAATTACTTTTTCCGCCCTATTAATAATAACTATAAAAAAGTAATACAACTTTTTAATTTTATTTTATGAAATTTATAACAAATTGTTTGATATTATTATGTTAGAGAAATTAGGTAATTATAATTTAAGTTATAGACGACAGAGAACGGTAATAACAAATAAACGACTGAAGTTTTTTATTTTAATATTTTATAAGATAAAATCATAAATGTTAAAGATCCAACAGCTGTATAAAATTCCGTGAGTATTTCGTGTGCATTTCTTCAAAGGAAATAACTCTGTTCAGAAACTCGTGCCCTGGTATTCGTGTGGAACATACAGTGATTGGAAACAATGGCAAATAAGAAAATAGACTGTTTGTAGATTGTGTTCTTAAGAATTATAGTTCAGTATTTATAATGTACAAAAGTAGCTTTGTTATATTATAACTGTCGACTGTTACAGGCATTTTGACTTCAAATGTTGAAGAGAATATTGCACCATATTGTATTCATAATTAATTCATTATTCATATGATAAATAACTTTAAAACATATAAGAGTAGATTAAACAATAAAATTGAATTCAGTCTAAGAAATTGCACTCGAACAGAATTAGTCGAGCAATCGCTAAGATAATACATGTGTTGCAAAGTTGGTGAGTTAATTAGTAAGTAAACAATATAAATATTATAAAATACAATTTTAAAGTTCGAATTCAGGTCAACATCAAATTAGCATATCAGTTCAGATAATACAAATATATATAACAACTGAACGTAAAATTCTAATGTCACTCATAACTTGCGCAATTTGAAACAGCATGTAATTTTTCATTATTTATTGACTATCAATTTACCTCGCTTGCATTTAAATACCAATTTGGACCAATTATCAAATTCAAAACTTTAATTTACTATTCTTATTATAGGATTTATTTTTTCTTTTCAATTCATATTTATACAAACGAATAAGAGCAGTGAGTATAGAGACTTTAAGTTATGATCGTATTTGTTATTGTTTAAATAATATTTAAGATTGTTCTGAACATAATAACGGTGTAGCCAAGTTATTGACATTAAACATACAAATTAAATCCATATTATTTAATAAGTATAAATAAACATTGAATATAAATATTGGTTCATATGAAATGTTTATATTGCTTTTAATTTTGTATCTTATGTAAATGTTAATGTTAATTTTATGTTATAGTATGTAAATACGATGGTTGCCTGATAAAAGCAACATTAAAGCGTTATTCGAAGCTATAAGTGTATTTCCCGTATAATGATGTTGCAGAAAAATCTAATATTACATGACAAAAAAAAAACAATTAGAAGGAAGGAAGGTAATATTTCATAAAACTATTGATTCTTATTTTAAAAGCTCATTAGTTGTTCAACAGAATCCTTTGAAAATACAAAGAAAACAGATACAGTAAAAGAAACTTATTGCGGATATAAAAAAAATATTATACATTTAAAATAATCTTACACGACAACATCTAAAAATAAATTTTAATAAAAAAAAAACACTTAAAAATACATTAACATTTCCTTAGGGATGTCACACAATTACACAGTGTAATATTTTATGCATCACTAATCAAAAATGTATCGGACGTTGAAAGAGTATATTCTCTAAAGAGAGAATGTAACTTGCCTAAGTACATATAACAGCTCTGCTACAACCATATATTATATTTGGATAACCAATTTGCTCCCAACAAACATTTGATATTCACAGCGAATACTGAAGGTTTGCTTTTTAATTGAACAACGTGTACGTGCCGGCCGTGGATGGAAAATCATAGAATCAGAATTCAACTATTTATTAGACAATGTCACCATATGAGATCATATTTAACACGTGACGGGTACATTTTTCCACGGTCTTAAGAGGGAAATATATAAATTATTGAATAACTTGTTTTACTTTTTTTATGTCAAAAGTGGCAAACGAGTAGACGGCCTTCATATTGGGAAGTAGTCACCGTCACTCATGGACATTTGCAACCCAAGAGATGTTGCAGATCCGTTGTCAGGAGGAGGAAAGGGTGGGAAAAATGAAAGAGCAACCGGCTCTCTCACTCATCGGTCGAAACACAGCCATTTAAGACTACTTAACGCCGATCTTCTGTGAGATGGTGGTACTTCCCCGATCGAGCCAACCCATCGTCGAGCTGTAGTTACTTATCCGCAGCTAGGCTCTAATTAAAATAAAAATAATATTTTGAATATACGATTTCTTTTATTTTAGTACAAATTAAATTATTCAATATTTCGGAGGCAGTTATTAAAATTTGATAAACGTATCTCCTTTTACGAAAATGTTATATCATGGATTACCTAGGGATTCTTGAACCGTTCATTCATAACAAACATGTTATTAATTTATACAAACTTCAACAGGGTTCAAGAATCCCTAAATATTGTTTCAAATATTTATTATCCTATATTATAACCATCTAGAAACTTGATTAAAGTTCTAAAAGATGTAGACAGACACTTCTAAGTATTTTAATATCGTAGATTAAGTATGAAGTTTTATAAATAGACAGTCTGTTTTATCAAACGTATAATTTTGAATAACACTATATTGTTTGTGTAGTCATTACTTTAGATTAAAATAGTTTGAATAATTTAGAAGGCATCTATTTTGTGTATATCTTCAAATAAATTATTTTATTTATGTAAAGCAATGGTGGGATCAGAGCCTAGAAATAGTTTTGGTCCAAATAGTAATAGACTTTTTTAAGTATTTTATTAATATACAAACACACATACACACATATATATTAAATTCGTGTTTACATTGTTCTAAAGGGTTAACGAACTCCGTACGTAATAAGGTCGAACCATTCTGATATTCCTGTTAAAGAAAAACCTTCCTTAAAATGCCCAAACATATTACTTCAACGTATTATCGACATGAATTACTTATCAAGACTGTTTTAACGATTTATGTTTGCTAAACTTAACAAGGAACTAACTGCTTTTAAAGTTTAACTTATTGAAAGAGCATGTTATGAATCAAATTACTTTTTTGAATGAGGCTTATATTAATTTAAAAGCCAGTTTACTTACAATGGTTTTTAACTACGATTGTTTAAATCGGTCAAACAGTATAAGAATATCAGCGCTTTTTCAATATTATGTGCGGTGGTTTTAGAATATTTTTACTCGATTAAGTGCGCGTGCCAGAATAATCGTAAAATGACAATTAATGCTTGGGGAATTTTTAGAATGTTAATGTAATAACACGAAAACGCTTAAAATTTGTAGGAAGTTTAATGATTTTAAATAACTTCATTCTAAAAACACATATTGGTAAATTTATTCGCTCATATTAGTGACATTGGATTAGAAATCTAACAAGTTTATACACATACCATCAAATGCCTCGAACCAAGGACAAGCAAAGGTTTGAAATAACTTGCCTGTGTCTGTGTTTCCTTCCAATTACAATTTGGCTGTCTTTAAGGCTAAAATTGAGAGGGGGTAGCGTAGTCAGTGCATTCCCTGTCCGCGGCTTCACTTCTACATTATTTTTTTCTTCATTTCAATATTCAAAAAACTTAGTCTACAAAATAGCAATTTGTAATTGAAAAAAAAAATATATAAATAATATTATTCTGTAATTTATCAGTTCAGTCATTGTATAACTGGACTTTAATATTTTTTATAACTACTTGATTCCTTGAGAACCTAGATTTGATAAATTAAAAACTTAAGTCTTACAAAACGACAGCAACATGCGCTCCTTTAAAGAACAATTTCTAACAAGCCATGGCAGTAATTATACAAAAGTTGAAGTTTCAAACTCGTACTACATGGAGTAATTTGTAAAAGATAAAATTTAAAAACTAAGATAAAATTTAAAAAAAAAATAAGATAAATTATAAAAAAAACTTGTGAAATTTATCATTAGTATAAGTAATTACGAACCAGGATAAGGCGATACCTAGAAAATAACGTTTTTTTCTAATGAATTGACTGATTGCATCGAAGAAAAAAAATGATGGCAAAAGAATTTAATTTGATGATTTTTTTCAATTTCAATGGCAATACTCAGAACACTCAGTAACTAGTCGTACCTCTAAATTTAGGACTTATTTCCGTTATTTCAATTACCTGCTATGAATTGTTTAGTTTTGAAAATTCGACACTCAAATGATTGATTGATTGAATGACCGCTCAAACAATCACCTATCGCCAAACTTAACGCCCACGAACATTTAATTAACAAGCAAACATTAATTTCATGTGAAAACATAGACATATAACATACCTTAAAATGCTAAAGTTATTATGCACCTACGTTTTTTTTCTCATTTCAATTTATATTATGATGATATTCCATATAATATTATTAAAATTTGCTTTAAAACCTAAATCATCTTTTTTCAGTCTGTTCTTTTTTAAAAAACTTTTTTTTATTGAATTCGTTAATATGCACTTCTGAAAGTTAAAATATGATAATGTCTTTAATTTAAAGCTAAGTACCTCAGACGAAAAAACCTTTTAAAGAAAATTGTGTTCGCTAAAAAATTAAGCTACGAATCTCTTGCAGATATACCGCAGTATTTTTAAATTTCGAAGTGCCTGTGGGGAATTTAATAAAAATAATATTTTATAAAGCTTTATGTATAGTGTTCGAAACAAGTGACATAAAGTAAAATAAAATAATATTTGTGCTTAATTATTGCAATTATTAGTAACTACTTCCAGAAATTAACAGAACAAAATAAGTTATATAACTTAATAGTTTAAAACATTACTAAAATAGATCCACGTGTCCGACCACGGCCAGTCTGAGTTTCCAGGACAACTAACTTAAACATATTCCAATTTAAATTACATTTCTAAAACTTATCACATAAACCTAAGACAGACATATGAACGCCCTAATGTTAGGATAGCAACATCATTATATTTCTTGAGTAATATCACGAATATTCTGATTAACGCAACAAAGTAGATAGCGTCACATTTGTATGATATTTTATCCATATCTAGGAGCCCCCACGATGTTTGTCCAATTTCTTAACATGCAACGCTTAAGTAACAAATTAGTTAAAACATCGGATTACAACAAAAATACTTTTTATAGTATATGTCATATCCTTAGAATGTTGGTATTATAATATATAATGACATTCTACAAAAGAAATCCCAAAACAAGATATATATTGCTTATGAAGAGTAAAATAGATGTTTTCACTAATCTTACATATACGAAAATGCTTAATATTAAAATAAAATCTTAAATATTTTTAATTGAACACTAGACACATAACCTTAGAACTCAATTATCTGATCCGAAACTACATGTTACAAGCACTCGTATAGAAAATGCGTCATTTTTTTTCATATATTTAGTACATTACAAATAACAGTATTTATTAGTTAATAAAAGAGAACAATTTGCAAAACGTATTTTTCGTGCAAATAGCAATGAAACTACCAAAAGGTTTATAAAGAGTGATCACTTTTGTAGTATTGCACATAATAAACTAGTGATTGTAATTTTTTTTTTAAATAAATTCCTATTTAAAACAAATTAATAGTTGTATTATTTACATTTACATTTAGACTCATAATTTGTTACGGACATGAGGTATGCCTATAAATGTCCGCTACCATCGTGTCTTCTCCATAAATTTTTATTAACTTTCCAATAAATACCATAAATTTTTATTAACTTTCCAATGAAAGAAGGCTTATTATTCACTATATTAGAAATTTAAATGAAAATTTAAAAACAAATTGACTATTCTAATTATGCATTTTGAACATTTAACTGAATTAAAAGAAATGTACTTTAAACTTTAAAGCATTCATAATCTTTTAATTGCGATTTACAATAATATAATATTTTACAAACAATATAAATACTGAAAGTTCATATTTTATCCGTTGAAACCTAATATGCAGTTTTCAAACAGAGAACAATCGTCCTCTTGCTGTCAGATATGAAATATGAACGAGAATTTTTTATTTGCTTAGGTACGTATTTCTCGTAATCATCAGGATGAATTGTCAGTATTTCTATGGACGGAAAAAACTCATCTTTTGTAAGTATATTACGTACAGTTACTTAATATATTCTTATACAAATTTTATAAGAAACTTCTTAGAATATACTTGAAATAGATTCTATGTCTGTAACTTTACATAAAGAAAAACATATGAGTAGAAATTATTTTATTATTTTCTGTTGTAAGGCATCCTTTATGAGAGCGTTGGCTTCACGACAGTTTTAAAATCATACTTGGTTTGTATTTCGATCTGATTTGCAAATCGAGCTGATTGCAGAAGCAAAAATCAAGTTTGCAAAATTGACAAGAGTTTACTAAAATTTCAAACAGTTACATGTAGTCTCAAGACAGCCTAGGGAGTTTGCTATAAGTCCACCATCAGTCTCTGTACAAAAACAAAACTAATGAAAGGGATTAATGAAAAACAAAATAAAGCAAACTTTCAGTGCACCTTTCTTGGCTCCCTTATATCGGCCTACTCATGATGTTGTCGTTGTTGAGAAAAAAGTACTTTAGTACATTATTATGTTTACATCAATAAACAATAAGACACCATGCGACGCATGTATTTCAATGTTGTTCTCTCTCGATGTCAAAAAGTTCAATGGTCCGGACATTAACGCACCAATGATTTAACTCATGATTTATACTGCAAGTAAAATCTTCGTCTGTATTTATGAAATAAGTCTCCAGGATATCAGAAAAGCCGTCAAATACTGATCTATCATAATTTTGTTCCTTCTCTTCAAATAGGTAGTTTTTGACGCAAAGGTCTAGTTTAATAACTTACTAGGATAACTTCTATCCTTCGAAGACTTTTGAAGTTGTTTGGAATAAAGCTTTTCTAGACACATCAAACTTACCATCACAGATTTTGTAAAAAAATGAAAAATATCTGATCGCAATGTATAAAATACAAATAAGAATTATATGTATACTACTTCACTTCTGGTAAACTACTACAATACAAAATAATAAGACAACTTGTTGGAAACATAAGCAGCTTTGTAATTTCTTCGGAATAAAAGGTAAATACCCCTAACATATATGAGTTATAACAATCATTTGTTTTTCATCGTTCATTAAATAATTGTTTCCATATCTGTCGCATGATAGCAAATTAAATAGATTAATTCTCTCTGATTTATAATTAATTAATGTAGATCAATAAATGTTTCTCATTAATTTATTAATTGATATCAATTATGGGTAAAGGCATTATAATGTTACTCTTAAACTGCTAAATGCAGTGAAATTATCTTATTATCAGTTCCTATCGATTTCGATTGAGGAATTGGAAATAAAATGCAATAAGTGGAAAATGTGGAATTGACCTGGATTATAAAATGCTTTTATGACTAAAAATAATAGTGATCTTTATATCAAGACATTAAAATTATTTTTTTTATAAATTTTTCAAAAAAGTCGAGTTATCGACACCTTACTATTGTTTATAACATTTTGATAATTTATTGTCTATTCAACAAATAAACTGCATGTCGATTTTCATATAGAATTTGAAATTTAATATATTGATATGATTTGACAAATTCAACATATTGACTTTTTGGATGCTGTATTTCGGTTTGCCTTTTTTGGGGTTGACTATTCTTTTTATGATGTTTTAGGCGATTTGTAGGTTACCTTGTTCCCGGCAGTTCTCTTTAAAAATAGGGTGCAATAAGTTTTTGAGCTATATCTCGTTAACTAAGAACCCTGCAACACATATTATGAAACATTTATATTTTCAGCAAACTAAGTCGTCTATGACTTAAATTGTATTACTATTTATCGAAAATTAGGAAACAAATATTATTTTGGTCGTCATACATTTTTTTTCGTAATTTTACGGTACTTGTATATTTTAATCAATGAAATTGTCACTACAAACTTTGTTTGATTTCATTAATTTAATCCAGTTTTACAGCTCTTTGAATTTGACCGAGTTCTTAAATACTCGAAATAATGAGATAAAACGAACAAGTAGGCTTGTTTTTATATTATATATTTATATAGTTCTCATGCAAGTTTAAATTTTTATTTATTCAAACCTATACCTTTTTAATTACCTCCTATTAGTTTTAGATTTCAATAATTTTAAACTACGACAACTTCTAGGCTAGAAAATATTTATTATATATTTAAAAAGTTATTTTCCATCTATTGCTTTTTTTATTTTCTTTCATGTCCCGTCTTTGTTCCGGGAACTATTTCAGTATTGCAGTTTGCAGAATAACAGGTGTTAGAATTGAGATAATTCATTTTCGAAGTCACTTTAGTCGATAAGGTTTGCTTCTCAACAACCGCGCATATATCAACCACACTTTTAAATACAGTTTTCCTCTCAACTCCAAAAAATTAATTGCAAAAGTTCGGAGGCTTCTGGAGGCTTGGGTGTTTGGGTCCGCACCCAAATATTTAAATGTTTTTTTCCAGCCTCAATCAGGGGTTTCACAGTTTTTGAAAGTTACGACTGAATCTGGAAGTAAACTCGGACCCTGCTTTAGTAAATAAATAAGCTACATTGGAAATTTGGAAACCTTATGGAGGAAGCCATGATGAGTCAAAACTTTTTTGTTAGTGTCCTATCGAACTTCTTTCAAGGGGTATATGTTAGGTCAGTAATCTTTACTTTCACAATAAAAAGAGATTAAAATATGTTAGATAAAGACAATATACAACAGTGGCTCGACTATCTCACTGAGGTATAAAAATATTCCAACAGTTAACTCAAGAGTTTGAAATGATAAAAAATACCAGTGGAATTTTTTGTACAAAACAACCCTCTATAAGATTTCTGTGATATCATATTATTTCAAATAATTCGAGGAAAGTCATTACAGCTACAACATATTTAGAAAGTGACAGTGTTTTTTTTGTATAACTTTTTTGTTTTGATTCGTACTTTAAATAAAAGTTAATTTACTAAAACGGAAAACTTTTTGCACCCGTTTTTTCAAGATAGCGACCGGGGAACAAGGGTGATGTTTCAAAAAGTGATGTTACAAACTTACACTTATATTAGGCCATCTGTATATCAAACAAACAAATCGTCTAAAATCCTGAATAGAAGTCAAATGTATAATGATAAAAAAAAAATCTGATACTCTAGCATTTTTCACCACGATTTTAACTTCAAACATTACACTGTTGTTAACTGAACATTGTGTAAAATAGTAATAATTTAAAGTTCTTACAGCAGACTAAAAATGTTTACAATATTCAAAACAAGAAGCATTTCTTAGGAACTACAGAAATAAAGTAACACTTACTGTGTTCTGTCCGACTTCCACTTGTGATGCACATAATTTCCTATTTTACGCTTGTTGCTTCCTTACAGCTTGTTTTCTTCTTCACTATTTTATATTCTACTTTGTGTCTCTAGTATTGAAATCCGTTATATTACTTTCGTAAACTTGATATGCAGAATTCTAGATGATTCATTTTTGTACATATTATTTACTTAATTTGAGAACGATTCGAGATCACAACTCAGATGTTCTTTTCGCTTCACTACTACTACTGTACTACTACTTTATGCTGTGATTATTGTAGTAGGTTAATTCAGTACTGTTTGAAGCGTGCATTTTTTGTGAAATTCATACATTAATTTTAAATGGAAAGTATAAAAAATTCAAAGCAATGACCACTCCTTCCTAGACATTGAAAACTTTTGGATACCACGATAGACGGATTTTCGATTTTTAAATCAAATTAATAAAGCGTCACTTCGTAAGAATCGAAGTGCTACTTAGACATTATCCATAAGATAAGTTAAGTCATATCGTAGTTGGAAAATGTTAAATTTGATGGTTGAGGAAGCAATCTGACAGGTGCTTGAACTATATCCACAATCAGTATTGCTTTGTATGCGGATGTATTTTCTTGTAAAAAAATTCATGATATTACCTAAGTAATGTTTTGGAATGGTTCAACCTTATTCCTATGGCTACATGGTTCAAATTGATGCTTGGTGTAGCAATTAATATAAACATTAAAACTTTGCAATAGTTATCATATTTTTTTTGTATTAAAATAAAACAAGGTCATTTCATCGGAAAATAATATTTTAGATCAGAAATAATTCAACATTTTCAGAATTCGCATAGACTTCATCAAACGATATAGTCAGGTATTTTCGCTTTGAAAATGCGTCAAATTACTGACTGACTTTCATATTAATAGCTACATTTTAAGCGATCAATCGAAATCATTTCCGAGTTTTAATTTATAAATGTTTTGTTTACACACACTCATAAAATATGTTAACCAGTTTAGCCTATTAAATATTTAATATAAAAGAAGAAGAAGCGATTTTTATCATATTAGGCTTAGTATTTATTAATTTATTAATAATATATTAATTTACTATAAATACAAGCAAATAAATGTTTAATACAGTTGGTTATTATAGTATTATTTTTATAAAATCGTTAAGAAAAAGTACAGGAAATATGGATCATATTAATAGAAAATATTTTACTCTTAAAATTTCGCTTCCACGATTTATTGAGTTTCCATGACGCTGCAGAAATCCCTTTCCTCTTTAATTATATTTTTATTCATCCTTTAGTAAATCGTAGAAGCTCAAACCTTTTTATTAATAAATTCTAAAATTTAATAGAGAACGATCCCAGGGGCCCCCAGCCCTTACTTATTTTCTGATGGACAAAAGATTTATAATAGGTTAGTATTAGTGTAACCGTACATAAAAATCTAAAAATTCTTATGTTTTTATCATTATGTTACAATCTTTTAGACAAGTAGATTATAATATATTATTTAATTATTATTAAAAGCTTTTTTTGGACAAATTATAAGATAATTTTAATGAAACAGTTTTTAAAGGGCACTTAATTATCTTGCACGCAAGCGACTACAATTTCTACTAACCTGTAACACCTGGTGCCTCAAAATAGGCCATCGGTAAAAGCTAGCAGATATGTATACGTTTTCTATAGACACCAATACTATTATCTATTATACATGTTTTGTCCATCAGAATATAAGTAAGCTCTACTGGCCCTGGGATATTGGACGATAATTTAATTTAAATTGTTAAAAGCGACAGCTAACGGATGGTTTTAATATTGTTAAGACTAAATAAAAATAATCCATTCTGTATATCACTTTTATGTGGTCGGATTTTTTATAGTCACATATATAAAAGAAAACCAAAATATTCAAAATCTCATGGCTATGAATAAATAAGTCAAAATAGCTGGATGTGGTTCTAACTCATGATATTTTTTGTAGAATTACTGTTCAAGTTTTTATCCAAAATATAAGGTACCAAAAGTGTTTCCCAATCTCTAAAAAACTATTTAAATGAAACTAATATTATTCGGATATACTACGCGTGCTTTATTTTTGTTAAAAACTATATTCTCCCGACGTTTCGGTTACGGGCAGACGAGACGTGATCACGGGCAGACGAGATGTTAACAAAAATAAAATACGCTTAGTATATCTGAATAATATTAGTTTCATTTAAATCAATAAAACTCGCGAAAGTCTAAGATCTCTCTAAAAAACTAATTTTTCGGGTAATTTATGGTTCTCCGCAGTTTGAAAGATACCATTATATTATTATTGCATCATAAGCGACCACAAACGACACTTACTTGAAAAGGTAATTTAGGATAAGATATTGTAATATTCTTTCCCCTACACGGCAAAGTAAAGTTGTTTAAAAACCGTTATTTCGCCGTCAAATTTATATTCGCTTGCTATAATTAAAACGTAACAGTTAGTGAGAAGAAACAAAAAAATTTAAAATATCATAAGAAATAAAAGATTTTATAATTTTTAGACTTTACTCTGATTGAATACACTTTGATTTTTTTTCTTCTTTATAGTTTTCCATAGTATTTACTTACTCCGGTTAATAAATTGGAACGCGATATTCCGAAGTTTGCAGTTTTAAAGCCTGCTCGTGTCAATGAAATTTCAATTTATATTTTCTATACGACATTTAATTCGATTATATAAAGTCTAAAGTGTGTTATATTTAAAAAATGATGTATAAAAATTATTATGGTTGCCAAAATTTTCGGATGAAAGTTATTTTTATTTAATATTAGAAATTAGTAGTAGGTCGTGAGTCCCCGGAAAGCTGTGGTTACGATTTACATATAGTAATACAGATAGATTCCATCTTTTCACTATAATTAATTGATAGAGTTTTTTTAAGACGGTCTTCCAAAACAATAATCTAACCAATCTCAGCCCACGAGAGCATAAACGTTAGTTAAAGAATGAAATATGTAACCCTACTAGTACTAGTTAAGGTACAGCTATTCGTTATTGAGATCATTTTTTATATAAAATTATTGATAGACAATATGAAAAAATTCTTTAAAATTACTATGCTCACAATTAGTTTCTTCATAAATATCACAGTTATTCTGCGTAAAATAAAACTATTATACCTATTTCAGCATCATATGTTAACGGTTGCCCGCGACGCGATAAAGTTTTTGGCAACTTTGAAACAAATTAAAACACATTAAAATATTTATCTCGTGTTTACCATTTCATATTCAGTGCCAAAACAATAAACGTTAATTTTTTTTGACCTCAGTATAGACAGTAAATGTTTATTACTTAATATATATACATTTTAACGTAGATAACATTATTTTCTGTCCATAACATTCTTTCAATATATACGTCCATGCATTTATCGTTTCGTATTATTTATAAAGTATATTTTCTCTTATAGTTCTTCGAGGAATATTATATTTAGCAATCAAAGTTTCTTTCGGATATACTTCTTCGAGGAATATTGTACTTAACAAAAAAATCTTTTTTTGGAAGATTTGTCAAATCTTTACTTTGCTTAAATTAATGCAAACAATAAGAAGAGATTTTAATAATTCACATTCATACACTGAAATACAAATGCTCTTTATCCCTGTGGGAAAAAGAAATGTTAAAATGAGTTAGGAAAGGAATTTGAAAAGGGTTAAATTACGTCCTTCGACGATCTAAATTAATGATAACATTAATCATAACAAATATAAATTTATTTTATATACTTTTTTTTAAATAAATAAAATATCAAATTGGTTTAACTGGACATTACAAACATTATAATTGCGAGATGTCTCTATAGGTTACTTACTTTAAAATAGAAAAAAATACATATGCCTTTCTTTGAAGTGTTATACTGCACTCGTTCAAAAATATTATACCTATACCATAT
This sequence comes from Danaus plexippus, assembly GCF_018135715.1. Taxonomy (NCBI): domain Eukaryota; kingdom Metazoa; phylum Arthropoda; class Insecta; order Lepidoptera; family Nymphalidae; genus Danaus; species Danaus plexippus. The sequence continues at coordinate 6,049,339 of NC_083544.1, read as the reverse complement.
ATAATAATAAAAAAATAATTTAAATATAAAACCGCCTTACTACATTATAACCTACTTACGTGTGTAGGTGTGTTTAGAAAGAAAACACACCTACACACTTGAATAAACTCTCTTTGAAATACTAACTAAGTATTTGTTGAAGTCGGTGCCTGTCACTTTTTCTAGGGAAGTAAGTAACTAATGAAATTGGGTATTTGAAAACAAATTTAACACTTTTTCCGAATTGTCTAAAACGACAGTTTTCTATGACTTTTGTACGGGATTGGGTGTTTTGATCCCAATGAACTGTTAAAACAACTGTATGATCCTCATGCTTACCAAAAAATGTTGCGATCACGTAATAAAACTGCAGTAACTGATAATAATTTAAAATGGCAATTTTTAATTTTTAAAATCCTTCCCAAAAATTCCTTATTTCAAAAACTGCTCAACTTATTTTCGATAAATCTTGCAGTATTCCCTAAGTTGAACAATGCCTAGTATAACAAAAAAAGACTGACTTAAATCGGTCTTGTACTACCAGAAATATGCGTGCACAAACATAGAAACATATATACATATGTACATATAGTTTTGGATTTTGTCTCTTTTTTCAGACGCTGATATAGACTAACGTATACAAAAACTGGGCAAATCTGGAAATATTTCATACATACATGTCGACATAGTAACCTCCTTTTTTTTGAAGTCGGTTAAAACAGAAATTTCTTGTTTTAACACATAATACTAGTCAGACGCCCTTGTACTAATTTGTATAGTCAAACTAAACGTCTACAGTATCAAGATTTTTTGTTCATAAATATTCGTAGATAATAATCTTATAGATATTTGCGGATCCTTTGTTATTTTGGAATTCATACAAGATATATTATATATTTCTCGGAAATGAAGATAAAGACATTCTTGTATGTCAACTCATATGTCAATTCAATATTTGATAGGACATTTAAGAACTACAGTCGTAATGCCCGAACCCAATCATCCTATTAACATTTTATATATATTGTTGTAATAATATTATTTCGAAATACTATTTACGTAAATAATTTATTGTTATCTTTCCCTTACTAAACAACATTGTTATCTTATGTTGTGGATCTTTATTTATAGTTTCTCCTCCCCTCACAACTTTAGTAAAATAATGAATGTTAATAAAATTAGTTGATTATCATATATCAATTATTGATTTCATATATATTCACAGAGAGTGGTGAAAAACAATTTGCTTTGAAGAAAATTAAAACTAACGTCGTGTAATTAGATGTTATAAATACGAAAAAGATTATATTATGAACACACTGGAACAAATAATCTGATTTCAAGTTTAAGGCTTTATTCACATTTATTTTCTTATTAAGAGGTACTGGTCTAATATAGTTTTCATTGATAATGCCTTTTTAATATTTGTAGTCATTGTATTAATTAATTTAGTTAATTTTTAATCAGATTGGACTAGTACCCGTGTAGTGATTACTTTGTAACTACAACTTAAACTCTTTTCATATGTTTCACATTTGGTAACCAAAAGAGCAATAGGATAGAATGAATACGCTCACGCTTTAATGGCATTAAAGATTGCATGACAAATCTGTTGGATGAGTAAATTAGTTAAGAGGATCCAATCAAAATTACAACTTGTTTTCATACTTTAGTATCGAAAATAGAATAGTGTAGTTTGTTACTTCACACATTACCATTTAAACATAAATTTCTTACTTATTCGCTGCGCTGCAATAACGTTTATCAATCTTTACAAAACAAGATCACAAATCTTCGGCATTTTTTATTGCAAAAATATATTTCAATAACTTCTGTTTAGTCTGAATTCTCGTATTCCTCATTATAAAGTTCATCGATCATAAAAAATATCTCTTATTATGTAAACTGAAATAATTTAGTTTTGTATATATTTTTTTTCTTCTAACATTTAATGTGAATCGACCAATCGCCTTTACGCCTTTTCCTTTTAATTCATTAGGCTGTTATTGTATAACTACTTCCATATTTTATTGGAACATAAGAAACACAGTCAAAAGCGTTTATATTTCATACAGAACGTGCTACCAATGAATGATTCATTCATTGAATTTAATTTTCATTTGAAAAGGACTTTTTTTATTTGTTATTAAGGTCAGTTACCCAAAGTTTCCACATCAATTTATGTTAATAACCACGTGGTTTTTTTTCGTACTTGCATAGAATTGTTAATTTTTTTTATTGCATCTTAAAACATTTACTTTTTTCTACGATGATTTTAATATGAATAAATAATGATACTGTTAGCGACTGAGGAACTGAATATTTTTAAAGATATGATTAAATATTATGTCAAAGTTCCTTCTGCTTATTTATTATTTTAAGTGATTTTCAAGTGATATTTTTCAATAGATGTATAAAATATAACTGCTCATATTTTATTATACATGAATGTTCACTATTAAAATAAAGAAGAACGAGAAATTATAAAAATATTACCTTTTGTGTGATTTTTAAAGAAAAAAAGTCGCGACTTATAATTTTTAAATATGAACACAATAAATATAAATAAAAGTGCAAAATTTCAAATCGTTCAGAATAAATATACAGTAAAATAATACATTTTATATTACACTTTACGATAAACAAAGAGTTTGATTTTAAAATTTTTTGCTCCGTTGAATAGTTTTGTAAGGCTTTAATATAACGGATTCAATATAACTTTGAATTTTTATACACAGCGTAGGCGCTGGACTGTCAAGGACATGTCACAACACATTCACTGAATTGTTTTAACTTATTGCAGTATTTTGTGCTCTTTTTAATGAGTAAGTTTATGTCAAACTAAATGACCATGATAATGATTTAGGCAGAATTAAATACTATGTTGTATTACAGTACAAAACTGTAACAAAGGTAAGATCTTTTCTCTATTCGAAAATTCTAAATGATTTATAACTTAACATCCAATTGTAGCAATTGAAGAAAATCTTAAATCACATCTCACACAAGTATGTATACTGTAATATATTTTTATTCTACTAGATTTTTAAGAAAGCTTGAATTCATTAAGTATAAAGTGCATACCGACAACACAAAACCTGTTTGGTGTTAACGAAAACAAAATAGACAATGTATGTACATATTTATAAGGAGATTATTATCTTTGAGATACTTTACAAGACCGTAAACTTCCTAAGTTTAGCTGAGAGTTTACTTAAAACTTTGTTAGTATACAGAGTTTGTTGATATCCATCTATTATAGAAAATAACGCCACCTTAACATGAAACAAAGAAAAATAATTTAACTTTTCGAGTGTGATTTTAAACGAATACCAATCTGATTGTTTAAAAAATATTTATAACATTTCATACATATAATTTTCTGTATATTTTTATTCGTTTTCTTGAGCGTCCTTATTGATTTTCTTGCTGATATTAGTAGACAACAGTCTCATTTTGTGGTCATATAATATGACGATAAAAGGAAATCTAAATAGCATATAAAGTAAATTATAGTTAATTAAGTAAACAAAAGTAGCTAATGCTTTCAAATTTATAAATAATATTTGTGTTTGAAACTTTCAGAGGAATATTTAAGTTATTGTGGTTAAAGAGATATTAATATAAATTTTTGTTACAGTAAAATTAATTGTAGAACAGAAAACTATCCTTAGTTCATTTTCCTTAAGTCAATAAGCTTCTACGACAGTTGAATAAGTGAATATTCAACGATCCTTGAAAGTGACTTATCGTCTCGTCTGTGGATTACAGTTTATATCCGAGCTATTACTTCTACAACTATACTGAACCAGCAGTACAAATGACTATAGAGATAAAATAATATAATTTAAGAATTTATTGTTGTATGTTTATATTTTCGATTAGCCTTATAGATTTCTTTTCATAACGATTCAACATAAATAATTTTAATAAAATGAACCCATAGCACGTTTTTTTCGTATCAGATAATATTTTGTTAAAATTGCTTGAATTTGCCAATAAATGCGATATATTGTTTACTGCTTCAAATTGCTCTATGTTACATATCTTGACAAATCCCTTCTCAAAGATATAAATTATTTTTAATATAAAACACTTCAAATTACTTTTATTATTTATATTCACCTTATAATAGATTTAAAAAGGCACGTTAATTCATATTTTAATAAATCTTTTTTAATATAAGAATTTTCTTCTAATTGGCGGGATTTTCTGACGTAGCTGGTCCCTATTAATTCTAATAATATTTTTGTTTCGCCGATACCATTTGGATTAGTCTGTTCAGTAATTGTTCATTTCAACTTGGTAAATCAGTAGATATAGTATCTGTGCAAAGCCAATCTAATTTCATAAAATTCCAGTCACGTATAACCAATTACGGGCTAAACAACACTTGCGCACCGTCGCTACTTAGGGTAGCATATATAAGGATCACTTGGTTACATAACAAGTACCTTGTTCCAATGTAAGGGTTCAAACAATAATAAATATAATAATTTTATCATATGATATTTGTATTTCAAATAAATCAATTATCATACTATTCTATATCAATGTTATAATGGCAAAGACTATCCGATATTTCGTATACTTTTAAAGTTTTTAACTAATTTATATTTAGGTTGTTGTTCCACGTTCGTTAAGAGAAGATTAAGGTTAATGCTGAAATATCACCTCATAAATCAGGATAGACCTAACCCCTTTTCTATTAAAATAGAATCATTAGAAAATAAATGCCTTACTTATAAATTTACATCTACAACTATTTATATTCAAAGAAAAACAAACGAACGTTTTCTTTGATAAATATTTTATTTTTGGAGTCAATATAGTAAAGCCGTGTTGGGCCTGAATAATAATAGGTTTATTAAAATTTACTTTAAGAATATTTTTTTTATTTTCCTTGTAGAATATATCAAATTGTAATATTTATACTAAATTCATTCTATTTCATAAGCCACTTTCAAAGCATGTCGATTTCAAGCCGGCAATAGTCACAATTGTACGTCTTTGTATTGAGTGCTCTCCTTTGTTTCACTACACTTTGAAAAATCTATATTCCATATACCATCTTACAGGAATAAAATACAAAACTGAACTACCATAGTTTCGATTTTTGTTTAATACTTTCGTCGAATACAATTTTAGATGACTGTTATTTCAAAAGATACGATAATGTATAAAAACTATTCATTATAATTTATAACTAGCAAAATTCGTATAATATTTTCGAACACAAACGTCAATTAGTTAAAATAACAACTGGCTATTACGTAGGGCTACTTCAAGGAAGCCAAGTCTCTCGGGACTATTTATTATTAATAGTAAATGGCTGCTAGATAAATGTAGACATGGGAGATTTAATCTTAATAATTTCCAATATTGTAACTATGTTAAATATTTATGTTATGATTCTCTTAAATAATATTATTTTGGACAGACAGACTATTCATCAAATTATATAATTTACTTATAATTAAGTCATAAAAAAAATCTATTCAAATTGGCAACAACAATGTAGCATAAAATGTTATTTGACAATTCAAAAATATGAGAATATATATATAGGTTTACAACTATAAAGTGAGCGTTAAGACAGAAGTTCGTATATAGGAAACATTTGTGAGGGACCAATTTAATTTTTTCGTTTAATTAATATGATATTAATTATGCTCATTTAATATACGTCACTTCATTGAAAACACATCATATTTATGTCAAAATCTCCACCAGAAAGTGATGATTAACGGAATCATTAGTATTTTGTTTCCATTTGAAGAAATTTTCTACACATTCTCAAGGAGAACTATTGTCCTATAAAATCTAATAATACTACAATAGGCAATAAATAATGTTACACACTACAAAACAATTTTAAACAATTAATATAAACGTCTTATGTTGCATTACAAACAATTTCTGAATTTTGAAAAACTAACAAAAAGATCCAAAAAAGTGAAAAATGTATTTATAAATATATACGAAAAAAATATTTCTCATTATTTAAGTTTTGGGGTTATATAAAAGAAATTTTTAATCAAAGCTTTAATTTCGTCAAAGTTTTCATGAATAATATTTCATCAATTTGTTTCACCTAAAAAAATACTTTCATCTTCGTCGTCCCCTGAGTCACAGTTACTGAACGACTAAAATGTATTAAAATAAAAAACGAAAAATGAAACAATAAAAAAACAGTGCATTAAACTCAAAAACTTTTATAAAACCTGCAATATAAAAGACTTTTACAGTAATATAAAAATTGCTCTGTAGGAGTTACGTAATTGCAAAATGCAAATATTATATTTTTATATTAAAAAAATATACTTAAATATAAGGTTAATTAGATATCTAATAAACCTTATATTAAATAAAAGCGGCAAACTAAGCAGGATTACTCGGAAGTATTTTTCAGAACATTACAGCTTATACGTGTCTGGAATAATATGAAAATATATTTGCTGTTATTTGAAACTACGAAGATCCACTAGGCATAACTAATATGAGGAGTAGGACGGTCAAAAGTCTGTTGGTTTAAACGACTAAGTATCGAATACTTTGTGAGAAATATTTTTATGTCCAGATCAATATTGCTTATCTGTAGTTGAAACATTTATTAATAAATTATAAGGCATCCTTGTGGATGGTTGAATTATAAAGCAATCCTGGTGACATCACCAGACATTCAGTGTATAACAACAAATCAACTTTCATACTATCATCACCATCTTGTTTACACGTCTATACTTTTCTTTGGTATATTTATTCAGTCGCAAAGACATCGCTACGTTTTGCTATATGACTCTTCACTGTGAGGAGCGATAACTTAACTCATGTTCATGCATCGCAGACTTTTTCTCACGTACCTGTAAAATATATTAGGTGTGCACATAAGATGTGTAGAATAATAAAATGGCGAAGTAAGATCCGATAATAATTTTTTCAAAGAAATCGAATAATAAAATTTGTTTTTTTTTGTAACTATGGAGAATGGTTTATCATTAACATATTCAGTCACGACTAGAACTGAACTGAATAGTTTTACTTAAAACTATTGGCAGATGAAGGAACATACATTCATCTTCACGCCATCATTATAGTTAGACATTCCCAAGCAAACAACAAACAGTAATGTTGGCGTTACGTGTTTATATCCTATATTTATATTAATTTACGTTCCATTTTTAACTACGCAAATTGTAATGGAATTGCAAAAAAAAAACTGATTAAAATTATTTGACACAAGCCGCTGGTTAATGTCAAATTAATATAATTAAGTGCTTGGTGCTTGGTATAGAACAAACAAATTTAATTTTAGTACAGTTAATTTCAATGAAATTGATAAGCTTAGTTGCTTGAATATATTTTAACTATTGATTTCTGTATAACCTGACTTGTTTGTATGCATTAAAGATAACTTTGTATTGGAATTTTAAAAAAGCAACAAATTTCAAGCATGCAACAACAACAGGCACTTTATAATTTATTATTCTATTTATGGTTTTTAAAAATTAATATAATATGTCAAACTTTTACTTGCATAAAATTCTATTGAATTATTTGATAAATTACTTTACCTTGTATTTTTTAATGTAAATATTTATTTTGAAAAAAAAAAAATTAATTGAATAAATATAGGTAAAAAGATTATATATTTAAATTTGAAAATTATGTTATATAAGCATTTATAATATAAAACAAAAAAATTAATTTATCAACCGACTTCAAAAAAGGAGGAGGTTATCAATTCGTCTGTATTTTTTTATGCTTGTTAACGAATAATTTTCGACTGGGTAAAGTGATTTAAGTGATTTTTTTTATTTGAAAGCTGGTGCTTCCATTTTGGTCGCATTATGATTTGGTCCATTTCTAAAAATGGCAACCATGAAAAATACTTCTAAGCAAAAAAATATAAATATGTGTGCGACAAATGAACGAGCAACTACAACGCCAACCGATATCAATTTGAAATTATTTATTTCTTTTTAGTTCCTATGTTGTTTTTTCGAATTCGGTTTTATTTTACTTAAAAATAATTTTATTTTAATAGTACTTAAAGTATTATGTAGAAAGTCAAATTTAAATAACTTGTACCCTTGCATGTTCGAAGAAATGTTTTTTATGGTTAACTTTAAAACAAAAAAAATTTTTCTTTGTGCTCACCTTTCATAAAAACAAAAGAAATCCAACAGATTTTATTTTCTGTACAAAAATTTTATCATTTGTCATAAAATAAATATTGAAATACATATTTATGTTGTTGACTGTGGATGCGGCGTGTGTCAATAATTGTTATTTTTTTTACAATTTTTGAATATTTATGTTAACGGCATACTTCAGCATCAAAGAATAGTGGAATTTAACACAGAATTTAAAACATTTAAATTTCTTTTTGTATTAGTGTTATTTATTTTGTATAAAACTTTCAATGTATATAAGAGTAGAAGACTGATAATAAGTAAATAAACCAAATAATAGCATATTATGACTAACATTTTACTAATTATTCCAATGTCAGCAAAAGATCAGATAGCTGACGATGTGGTAAAAGATTACTATCACCTTACACATACATATATAGCTGTAGGAGATTTAGACATTAGAAATGGGATTCTCTCTCTAGCTTGGTATCTAAAATAAGCTAAAATAATTGTTTCTTAAAATTTAATTTAAGAGCGTGGTGCTCACCCTATTGAGGCAGCCTGCATACGAGGTGAATAAGAATAATTGTTATTGTAAATAATGAAATCGAACGATGCAAATGAAACAGTCAATTAATTTTTATCCGATTCTCATCAGTTATAAATTTTTCGAACCTTAAAGTGTTTATTGGGGCGAATGGAGATCCAACGTACAACATTGTAACAACCGCTTTTTAAAACGTTAACTTCAAAAGGTACTCCAAGCGAAATTTAATTATTATCTTTTATATTTATGAACGAATTTTGTGAAGCAATTATTTTCTTTTGAAGTTATATCAACATAGGTAACTATGCGTATGTATATACCAGTATCAACATTCAAACTGAAAAAAGGAACAAGACGATGATAGAACTGAAACTTACATATTGTACTAAAAGGGAAAATACTTTTAGGTCCTATTTATATATGAAGATTAATACCATGATATTAAAACCATCATTTACATAAAATGCTTCTGTTAATTAGAGCCACAACTTATTGAAAACTCATAAAAACTTTTCAAATACAGCTAAGACTGATTAAAAATTATTGTAATTTTAATGGAATTAATTTAATTTTTACATATTTTGTTCTAGTGACTAAAATGGACCTATATCATAGTAAACTGAATGTATTATATATATATATATAATACATTCAGTTCATATATATATATATATATATATATATATATATCATACAAAATATACAAAAAAATCTTATCAAAATAAATTACTTCGTTTTGAAGCCTACATCAATATCTGTAAATTACTTTTTAAATCATTTAAATCGGGCATACCATTTCAAAGTTATCATAATTAAATTGACTATTTTATATTTTTTGTAAAGAGCCCGTGCGAAGCCGGGGCTGGTACCTAGTATATATATATCTATTAATAATTCTTTTATTTTGTTTATTTTAGTTTTCAATCAATTAATAAATTAATGTGTTTATTAGGAAAAAATTAAAAACATAAAGGGGACTTTCGTGAAAAGGAATTAAAAAATTATTAAGTCACAGAGTTAAAGTAATTTATTTTACGACTGTCACAATTTTAATAGCCCTTATTAGAGAATTTGTCTCTTTATTTTAAGTCAAATGGATTCTTTGTTTTATTACGATACTTAATTTTATTGTTCCTCTTCAGAACTACAATAAAATGACAACAAGAACTAAGAAAACACACAAACTGTTGATATTTATTAGATGCTTACAGTTGTCTGAATAATTGAAATCCTGACAAACTTTTCTGTTTTAAGTATTTGGATCGTCATGAGATTTATTATAAATACAAAATAACTGAAATATCTCCAACAAAATTAGAATGACAAATGACCTCCCTGAACTTACTCTCCGAAACTTTATGATTAAGCAACTGGTTTTGTAAAATTACTGCCATGATTTGTTAAATATTACTCATCTTTAAAGAAGACGGTTGGTGCATGTAGCTGTCTAGAAAACTAATTTATCTTCTTTGCTATATAACTTCAAAGTTCATTTATGAGAACTTGTATAAGCTAGCTAGGAATTATTGCAATAACTTTGATCCCAGAAAAGCAATGTCGTATTTTTATTAATAAAAATGTGTAAGACCCTGAATTTTATAAAAGTTTTAAATCGTATAATTTGTTAAGATTAACGCCTAAAATGTTTTATACTTTCTCTATAAAAAAATATTTGAGTAAATCTACTAATTCAAAATTTAGATTCGATTAAATTCGATTTAGAATACATCCCCAATATAAATATATAAGTACAGTTTATATGTGTGTGTGTGTGTGTTTGTAAACTGTTTGATTGCCCGTGAATAGCTCATTTAATATCACGAAAGTTCATGTCCAGTTTTTGTTTATTGATAGTAGCTGAGGCATAACTAGCTGCAAGAGGCTAACGAACAGAAACCCTTGGGGCCGGAACGATTTTATGTGTTCACGAAAATTACTTTGTTCAAATGTAGTATGTGAAAACATTTGTAACTGTGTGTAACTGTTGCTCGCACTTTTTATTTAGTATTTATTTACTTACAATAGTACGAAGCTACAAAATACGATCCTTACAAATAAATAATTTGACAATTTGTATGGTGTATGTGTTGCTGTATAAAGAATAGAACTTTTAATAAATCATAATAAGGTGTACTATGAAATTCAATTACTTATTGAAAAGTTTTTTCATCGTTTACTAGGACAACATCACTATTTTTTTTTTGTAATGTCATGTCTATCAAATTCAAAAGGTATTTAATCACTTCACCAAAGTGAGGGGATTAAATCGTGCAATTCTTACTTACACTCCTAGAAATACTGAGATGCTGGCAATAATACACCCGTGCTCAAGACTAACGAGACTGGTTTTAACCACATTATGGTCATCAATAAGCGTTTTTTACGCCTCCCTGCGGAGTCTAAAGCCTTAAGATGAAATTAAACGGGTTCTGCTTAAATGTGGCAGCAGTACTCGACACATAACCGGACCTCTGCTTTGTGGAAATAAAGAACCTTTTCCGGTGTAACATATTGCTATATTTTTACATGGACCCGAAGTTTCCTTGCAGGTACCTAACTTTAAATTTAATAAACCATCCAAAGGTAAGATACGAGGACCACCTCTTTTTTTTGAAAAGCTGGAATCAAGGCAAAGAAACTCCTTTTGAGCGTAAAAAAAGTGGCTTGAAGTGTGAAACTAACACTTTTTAAGGCGACTTCTCTTTTTGATTCTTTTTGTTCCAGGCTGGCTCTAAGGCTCTTTGTAACAACTCCACTTCTGTGTAATCAAAATTCAGACATCAGGTACGCCTTAACAAGAAAACTTATTAATAAGGCTATCTTATTCTAAATTTATAATATTGCGAGAATGTTTAATTCGTTGAACTTGATGTAAAATGAAGGTAAAAGGTATTATCCAATGGTTATTTAAATCATAATCAATAAGTACAATATGAAAATCGAATTTCCTTTCAATGAAAACTAAAGATAAGTATATGTTCAAAGGGATTCTCATAGAAAATATAGCAAATTATGGCAGCATTAATAAATATCGGTTACCTGAACTGTGATAAAACGATAACATAACGCTACACGTGTCATTTAAATTTGTGGCACTACCTACAAATGTGGGCATGACAATGTATTTTTAATCACAATTATAAATCAATCACATTTGATTTGAATAAAGGTTAGTTTAAAAACTCTGTATTCATACTTATCGTCTGTATTTTCTTCGGCGTTGTGGTAATAACTAAAAAAAATTTAAGTTTTTGAAAAAAATATTTTCAGCTGATTCCACAGGGTTGTGGTTCGTGGGAGAAAGTTCCTTTTGAAGCGCACTGTGGTTGACTGCCAGCTGTCAAGGTGGTGCGGATGGTATTGCAGCCTGTGACGTACAGTGCGGTCGTGGAATTGAACTGCAGGTACTAGCCCGAAGAGTCCAAAAGGAAGTAGTCAAAAGGAAGAAGTTGGCACTGGGGTGCTCCAGCCCAGGGGTGAGAGCAGTACTCCATGAGTTCTTACCTGCGCTTTATAAAGACATATCCCGCTGTTCCGAAGTGAATTACCGCCCTGCTCTGCGGAGCACGCCAAGTTTTTGGAATGCCAACCTGGCCTTATCTTCCAAATAACAACGAAATTGCACATCACTCGAAATGGTGACACCCAGAATACCAATACTGGCCGTGGGCCTAAGGGTAGTACCCTAAAACCATTTATTCTCATATTATTTTATTCATCCTATGTCTGAAGTACAAATAATGATTGTATGAAATTATTAAAACACAAAGTAAATGAAATAAAACTTGATGGCATTGACTAGGATTATCACGTAACTGAATTATATTATATTTATTATTTGTCCAAAAAAACATTTATCACAAGTAACAATTAGGCTACAAGTGACTAAGTGATTGTAAGGTTTAGCTTTCAGGAGGAATTCCGGGCACTGGATCAGTAGAATTCCATAAATTTAAACGAAGGCAGAGAATATATGGGATAGGTATAAAACCTTTCACAACAACAAAATCGTTTCATTAGCGAAGAAACAAATACTTTTATTTAAATTCAGTAACTTAAATAAGAATCAAGACATTTATTAAATCATTCTTGGTAAAGTAATGGCGTTTAACAATTTTTTGTTTTTAACTTCTAACTCACTAAGATAAACTAATTTGGTCTAAATAAAATCATACAGCATTTGATTACAACGAATTAGTGATTTTATAATAAATTGATTTAAGGAAACGTAACAACCACAGTTTGGCACACCGTATCTTAACAAACCAATCAACTAAGAAACGCTAATATAAAAAGATTATTTATCTCTAGTCATTACTAATTAAAAGTTTAAGCTATTAACGATTTACGAAAGAATGAATAAGAATATAATTAGAGAGAAAAGGGCTTTCTGCAACGTCATGGAAACTCAATAAATCCTGGAAGCAAAATCTTAAGTGAAAAATATTTCCGAGTAATATAGAAATATTTTTTCATAGAAACTTATTAAATATATAATACTCTTACCATACCTATAATATTTCTAGTAAAATATATAATATTTATGTATATATACCTGTCAAAATATTATGTATACACATACCTGTAAAGTAAATTCGTATTCATAATATTGATAACAGGAATTTGACTGAGGACGTCACAATCTATTTTTTTATTTCTGTTCTTTAAATACATTTTCAAAAGTTTTTAAACAAGACAAGGTAACATCAAGTATCTATTATGTTTAATAAGTATAATAGTATTTTTTATAAACGCCACCCAATAACTATTAGTTATTTAATTTGCTTTAATTTAAAATATTGTTCAAATAACTAATTATACCTTCAATTCGACGTTTTGTTTTAAATAAAAGTAACTTAATACTTTTTATACAGAATTTCCTAATAACAACAGAAAAGCTTGACATATATAAAGTTGTTTCACCGTTTCTGTTACACTAATTTGTTTTGTTTTACTATATCCTTTCCTGTTTTAAAAATCTGCTATTGATAATTTATGATTTCAAGCCATATGTGTTAAACGTGCTGTAACAACAAAATATCTTACATTTTTAAAATAAAAACAAAAATATATTTAAATTACGAAAAGCCATAGATTAACTGAATTGAAACTTAAATAAATAATAGAAAAGTAAAATTATCTGTCGGATAATTGATTTGTATGAAATATAATAATCTATATCTTAGATTTTCGAGCAGATTGAAAATAAGAAGAGCATTTAAGATAAGAAATACCTTAACTAACAAATTTTTATGTCTACTCTATCGAAATTTGAGTCCTTCTGTTAATTCGTTCAGACTGAACATTATTACAGTATAACTTATACACATTAACAACTCGGATGCTAACTGTAATCCACAGACTGGATGATAAGTCACTTTCAAAGATCGTTGAATATTCACTGCTTCAACTGGTGCAAGAAGCTTATTGACTTAATCTCATCCAACTTGCATTATATAAAACTATTTGGTCTAAGTCTCGCCTGAAACAATTTTAATAATACTGTATAACAAATGAAACCACAGTTTCTTCATGAAGGTAAATTCCAGTTACTTTGTTTCAGAACGTGAAGATTTTTCGTCGGTCATTATTGATCATGCAGTATTGAAAATCTTTATTAAATCGAACGTCTTTTTATGTTTCCATAAAATGATTAAAGTTTAGAAAATAATGGTTAAAGACCATATGACGTGTATCGAAAGTAAACTCGCAAAAGGAACTTAGGATTATGTAAGGCCGTATGAGGTCATATAATTTTTCTGTCACTTTTTTATATCATTCATATGCCTTAATTGTAATATGCATTTAATAAGTCTCTGTTGATATGTATTTATTCAAACAAAACATATCTTTCTCAATTGTCACAAGTTATGAACTATAAACATTAATAAAGTTATTTTATTTTTCCGGATAACTGTCCTGAAATATCCTCACTACTCACTGACACTTATATATTATTTAAATTCATCATACAATAAAGTGCAAATTTTAAATACTCATATTTACTTTGTTTGAACGTTTCAGTATTTAAAAATGAAGCGAATGCCATATTGTATTAAAATGAAGCAAATTTTTTTTTGTTTATCTTTCTTGACAGGTCAATCTCGCAAGAAGCTTTTTGTTATATAAATTATGTAATAACGTTTTAAGTAAATTACCAATATCGTTGAAGTCCATGAGAAATAATTATAGCACCATCTTAAATTTACCGCCACGCAGGATAAACAATGAAGTTACAATTTTAACCATCCATTGTATTCTAAATTTAACTTGTTTATAACAATTTCATCCAATTAGTTGAAGATATCTGCTTCAAAATGAGTTGCAAGATTTATCAAGAACAATTAACAGACGTACATAGATTCCAAATTGAATTAAAAAATATTATTAACGTAATTAACTGATATAATTATATAAATATAGCTTTTACTAAATACGAAGGCTTTTTAATATAGATATATAAAACAAGAATAACTTTCATCTACCTCTTCTCGACCACAACTAATTGGCATCTCTTGTATTACGAAGCACGGGTCCTCACTTCACTAAATTAAATCTGTCCTCAAAACCAACAACTCGGAATTGACTTTCGTTAGATTGTTTCGTTACATTTATTAAACGTTACTTCCTGCTGATCATTTAGTTTGAAAATTAATATGTATTTTATGACAATTTTCCTCTGTATCTTCAATCAAATAAGTTTTATAATATTTTCCACCTTGCTACTCTAATTCTTTTCCGATTATATGTGAATGAAAATTTACAAAAAAATATATATATTTTTTAATATAGACTTTGTTTATATATTTTTTAATAAAACACATACATAATATATCATCAAAACTCCGTTGGATTACATTGAAAAACTTACTTGAACTAATTTAATTTTAAAATTACTCTTAAAAATTAAAGTATAAATACTATTACCTAGTATTATTAGTTTAGTAGATCCTTACGACTGTTGGAATAAATATAAAATGCAGATGATGAATAGCAATAGATTCCAAATCTGGACCTTAAGGCTGTAAAAATGTGGTTTAATTTTATTGTTTTCATAATTTTGTATAACCTATCAACTCCACATTATAAGATTAATTAGATTCTGGCAGAGGTCGGACCACAACAAAGTTTGAAGATTAAACATATACTCAAAAAAAATCAAGGTCAAATAGGTGATACAAAATGGTACAAAAAAAAAACAATTTGATTAAAAATTTGCTGTCAGGTAAATGTTATCCATATCAATAAGATTTGGTACATGAAATAATACGATGTATTTATACTAGGCTCAGTAAGAATTTATTAATATTGTATTTTCCTATGTATTTACGTATGATTTGAAATTTACTGCTGATGATTTATGCAACACGACATTTCACTCTGCCTCGTCTCCTACAATCGTTTGTAAATTATTTGTTGTCCCAACCTTAAATAATATGAACAGGCCTTAGTTAGTTTATGTTCCGAACTCCACTACTCAGTGCTACTAGCACTATTGTAATATTTGATACATTCACAAAAAAGACTGGCTACTGGTTAGACAAGTGACCGTTTTCAAATAAAGCACTGATCATTTCTAAATTTTCTATTTGAACTTGTCTACTCTACATAGTGTAAATGTATCGACCATTTAAAGGTCAAAAATAATGAAGTTTTAATTGTTTCAAGAGAGAATATATATAATAATATAGAAATTAAAAATATATAAATATGTTATATCTACAAACAAAAGTGTTTTTGCAGTTGAGAGGACTCTGAATAAATCTTATCCCCCTTTTAAATTTGTAAAAAAATCAAAAGACGTACATTTTAAACTAAATGTTACATGTGCTAATTTTAGAGTATAAGTATAGGAGTGTGTTTTTAAATTGGCAATAACTATGTATATAAAAACGACAGAGGAATCAATTCATCATCATCATCATCATCATCCGCCTATCGGAAGCCCTTTGCTGAGCATAAGCCTCTTCTCGCATGGAGAAGGTTTGAGCATTAATCGCCACGCTTGCTCAAGACGGGTTGGCGATTTCAAACTTATAATTTGAAATTATAAGTCCAGGTTTCCTCACGACGGTTTCCTTCACCGTCCCGTCAGTGGCGTCTAAATACTGTTAGAAAGTACATATGACTATGAAAAATCACATTAGTACTTGCCAGGTTTCGAACCCGCGCCCTCACGCATAAGAGGCGGTCCTTTAACCTCCAGGCCACCACGACTTGACGAGGAATCAATTGTTCAATGGGAAAATCTTAATAGAAGAAAAATATATAAATAAAAAAAGCACATATAACTGATTTTATAATAAATTAACCCTTAATATAATGAAACCACATCTGTTTAAGTATATGGAGTCATACTCAACCACCTAAAGATTTTAGGATTGCATTACATTTGTAGTGATATAAATGGACACTGTTACTATCAATCCAAATAGAGTTTCAGATATTAAATATCTAGGAGTTATCCTAAATTCGAGACTTTCATAGCACCTTTATACTTCTCAGCTCTCTGATGGAATATAAACACTGAGTTGGATTTTAAGTTCATTAAAATATTAAGACCCGAATAGTAATCCAAAATCGTGACGATAAACTAATAAATATAATCTATATTTCTTTACCACAATCAGTATTGATTCAATCGGAACGACCTAAACGTGTGTTAATATATGAATGTACATATTTTAGAAAAACGAGAATATCTATTGAAAGTGTTTATATTCTTTTCAAATAATTAAATATAAGAAAAAATCGTATTAACAAAATGTAAATAAAAACTACATTAAACAGTTCCAATTAACTCTATAAATCTACAAAAAAAGGAGAGCACTTAATAATTCGGGAAAAGTGTCATAAGTGTCACACTTTTTCCCAAATTAGGACAGTTTTTGCGAGTACGCATTTCGACGAACGAGCAAAGAGATGTTTATCAAATACACATACGCACGCACGCAAGCACGCAACTCTTAACATATTACACATAGTGTGAGTTAATTAGTTTTTAAATTCTTAGTAATTTTTATCAACTCCACTTAATTTTATAATGTGACACATTATATTTAAAAAAAATCACTTTACTTTTCTCCTGTGTACTCATAGTAATACTTATTAAAATTGGGGCAATAATTAATAATTACTAATTATTGTAGTTGAAGAATAGAAGTTTCTCTTAAATATTCTTTATAAAAGACTACAATGACGCAAACAATTATGACGATCAAATACTCATAAAGATTATTTCAATTTAAAACTCAAAATGTTTTCGCAACCAAAATGACATACAATTCAAATATACTAATTGACATGACACAGACTGCCAGTTAATTAGTACTTGTCAAATTAATATAATGAAGTAGCGACTCTTAAATAAAGTGGAATTTTAAATTAATTTTATTTACTTGACATATTTATTAGTCAAACATTTTCAATATCCGAACTTTATTGAAAAAGTTCTAAAAAAATAAAAGGTTTAAAATGGTTTATAAGATATATAGGTAATATATTGAAAAGGTTTTGAACACTTTACTTACATCAAATTTATTGAGCAATGCCAAAAATTACTTTAAGGTATTTCAAACGCACATTAATTAAATATATTAACATTTTTAGTATTAATTTTTAATACAAAAAATAACAAATAATTTCATAATTTTAATCAGTAACTTTTTACTTTCTTTGTTACTTTAAACAATTACCTATATATTTGTAATTATGGGAAAAGACTGACATAATACTAAAATGTTATGTTTCTTATTACAATATCCTACACTTAAACATTTTAGTGTAACATAAATGTCATATGTTTGGTCAGAAAAAGAGTTAATCTTTAAATTACGTTTTAATAAATTATTACAATAATATTGTTCTGCAACAGTTCACATCACTAAACAAGCATAATCCTAATAGAACGAGTACTGAAGTTTATGAAAGAAAGAACCGCATTATTAATGAAGACTAATCTTAATAAGGACGATTATATATTAAAACACTTGTTTACGCAAATGATAATGAAAAAAGAAGGTGCCATGGATCCTTTCCAAACATAAAAGAACCCTATGAAGAAATAAAAAGAACAAAGTTTTCGGTTTACTCCGACGTTAACTTGGCTCTACCGAATGTAAACCAGTAGCTGAGACCATAAAAGGAGCCACGTACTTTTATATGAAGCTTAATAACGATCCGTACACGTTAAACAAAATAAAATTTACTCGCGAATTTACTGAAATCCCTCCAGTGCAAAAGTTTAAAATGCATAAATATTTTAATAAACATCTACATTGACTGCTTAAATAAAATTAAGCTGGATATATGGGCTCCAGAATCTATATCAAAGGTAAACAGGAATGAAACAGAAAGATTTACTGTCAAAACTGTATATTGTGTTCTTAAAAAACATAAAGAATGGACGGAAAGATAAACTTACTCACTCAAGATTCACGTACGATATCAATTTTTTGATCAGAAAACCCACAAAAATTTAATAGCATATTAAAGAATTCTGCCCAGTCAGCCAGGAAGTTTTTAAATGAACTTCGGAAAGACATAAGTTACAAGAACCACATATGTACCTACGGTAATTTATATAAACTACACGCCTTTCGGCTTTGTATAAGAGTAATTACGAAGAAGTGAAGAGTTGCCATTACCACGAAAAATATTAGTACCATATGAAGTCTTCAAATTACAACTCTTGCTGTCGAAAAAAAAAATACATTGATACCAAAATAATGTCAGACTTGGATTGAGGATAGTAGACTTAAAAATAAAGTCTGAATTACATAAGCTGAAATGGAGAGAAGCTCAACGTATAGAGGCCCATGCCAATGATCAAAGCCTGGCTGCACGGATCAGTGGATGAAACCAAAAGGCTAGTTTAGTATTTTTTCAACCGTATAAACGGGATTTGGTCATCGATCTGCTCACCGTAGGAGCAATCGATCCACATTCCAAACAGTTGATAAGCAGGCAGCAAGCGGAAAGTAAAAAAGTGCTTCCTCAAAGAGAAAACAAAGAGAATGGAGAGAAGCTGAATTTGTAATAACCAGAAAGGTAAACTGCGAAATTCAGCAATTTAGGAGAAAAAGATGGATTATCATTTCTGATCTTGAAATCGTAACCAGGAGTCACTAGACACCAAAGAGGACCTAGTGCAGGAATGGCAAAAAACATAGAGTTAGTGGCAGCCAAGATTAGCTAAATATGACAAATGGTAAAGATTTCTACCATTACTTTTACCCGTAGAGGATTCTGACATGTAAAAAAAGCAACGCTTACGTTTGTTTTCTAACTTAGGTGAAAAAAGACAAGGCTTTATAATTATTATCATATTCATATATCCTTTAAAGTTTTTTTAAACAACACAACGCCTATCACAAAAGTCATACTTAAATTTTACCGCATCGTACGTTTTATAAAAATCTACATGTCTCTTTATATCATGACCGCTTTTTGAAATTGAACATGGCGAATTACCCTTTTTATTGCCATTAAAATTCTGTTTTGTTACGTTATTTTAAAATCAATTCATAACATAATTTCAAGCAATTTTATGAATGTCATATTCTAATGAATATTTATAATATAAACTCTGTTTTATTACCTATTTTTTCTATCACCTAAATCATGATCAGAATGCGCGAAAGGTGATATTATTATTGACTATTTACGATACGAAAACCCCCTGAAGTTGTTCCAACTTCAATCAAAACAGTAGTAATTGTTTCGATATTAGTAATTATATTGTTCTAATATTACAACAACCAAAAACGAACATAAGGAATCGTTTGTCTTTATATATTATCGTCATTGATAGGTAAATATATAATCGGATAAAATATGGTCCCGGAATAATTCGAAACATTAACCTATAGTAAACAATCGTTTTTATTTTGATAAAGATTTAATTATTTTTATGTTTAATTATTCCCTAAATAAAATTACTTACGGCTTTCCAGGCTCATAACTTCCACTTGAATGTAAAAAAAATATTCTGCCAATGATACAGCATCAACATACAATGTTTTAATTACTATTCGTTTTCACCTGCAACACCATGGTACGGTTAATATAAAATTTTTACACTCCATTAAAGCAAACAATGATGGCCTCAATAAATATGGAAACTACAAATTATATGTTCACCGTTTACACAAGGACGTTGTCAGCTACAGTAAAAAATTACGTCTATCAATTTCAACATTTTTCATGGCCTTCATATTAATTGAAAAAGGAAAAGACATATAATATATACTTTTGGATAATTTAGTAGAATTTACGAGTTCTCGAGCTCGAAAACTCTAAATGGAACATCTATTTTGCCGTCAATATTGTGTTAACCTCATAAGACGCAGAGTTTCAATATAATCGATAACAGCCAAGAAAGTTCGAGCTAGCATTAGCTATTAGATTTCATTTCACACAAGATCTAGCTATACATTATTTATAATGACATATATATAATAAAGTAAGAATACCAAATAATTTCTGGGACTTAAGATTTTTTTATCTGTTTCCCTCCAGTTTGAAACAAGGAGAAATCTTTGTTACGTTTATTTTCGTTTTTTTTTTTTTTAATTCTTAAATTGTTTAAACTTCTGCAACTTCAGTAATGAGCTTGGAATTTTTATAATTTCTCTGTTTATTATTACCTATATTTTGTTTCTCAGTATTAAACGACAAAACCATGTGGTTACGAGGGACGTCCATATGGCAAAAAAATTATCTTGCCACCAGACTTAACTAATAATCAAAATATGATATTTAAATCGACAAATTAATAATGTACTCATATAAATGCGAATAACTGATGTTTGCATAAATGTATTTATACCGACTTCCTGTAAACAAAAAATAACCTAATTTGGCTCGGTTTAATTAATTAGATTTTACGATCTCGACAAAATTCTTACTCTTTTTATTTAATTTTACTATTTACTAAAGAGAAACTTTGCCGTTTTATTAAAAACTGATTGTAAATAAGTTTAAATGTGAGAGCTTTGTCAGTTATAAATAAGTAGATATCAATATTTGCGGCGACATGGTCTAAATAATGTTCTGATAATAGAACTTTGAGACCAAACAGGCTGTAATTAATTCGGTAAATAGCATTTATGCAAACAATCAAATTATATATCAGGTTTAAGTGATAATACAAACTATTTAACTTATTATTATAAATATTGAATTTACGTGAATTTACACAGAAAAAGACAGTTGAAAATACGGTAATTTGATTTTGTTGCCATTTATTTACATAATTATAAAACAATTATTTTTGTTATATTCTCAATCTATTTATAAATTGACACTAAATTATTAACATTACAGTATATATATATCAGTAGGTAAATAAGAATTTAAGAATAAAATAGCATCACAATGTTAATTATGTCTATAGTTATACTAACATTTTTAGACTTATACACGGCCTAAAAATAAAATATTTTTTATCACAGGGCAACAAATAACTGTCTACTCTCTTGTCAATTGCTAAGACGACGCCAACAGGTTGTGGAACAAATGATTTTAAAACGATGACTATAAAAAAACCAACAAGATGTACGAATGACTCTTATGATATATTATATGATGAATGACTTTTTGACTTATGTGTAGCCTTTACTCCAAATGTCACAGAAATAAAGATACGAGTACAATGTACAAGGCTTCGAAGTTCAGTAACTACAAACACATTATGTATGTTTTTATAATACATGCTTTCGTTTCAGTTACTTTCCAACTGCCTATAGTTTATTTTGTAGGACTTCCTTAATTTTAAAATAAGGTAATTAATGTTTCACATAAAGTAGATACTCTATTAATTTCCTTAATTAATTTCTTTTAATATATCTTTTGTAATTTCATGATTGTTCGCATTGAAATGAAACGATATGTCCACATTTAACGTTAATCACTAAGCGTACATTTTGATTTTAGCGAATCTTTATGACACTTTCATTTTGCCTTGTCGTGACCAATTTTTGTGTAAAATGATTGTAAAATTTATTTGGAATCAAAAGGGAATTCAATTAATGAGGTATATGTACAATTTCGAATAAAATTTATATTTCATAAAATTGAACATTCAGTTGCTCCAATATAAATTTATTTTGTCAGAATATATAATATATAAGACATGTTATCAATGTAATTCATTCACAATGCTTCTGTGCAAGGATAGCGAGAAATAAATTAAATCTTTTTTATTTTGTTTGCAAAAATTTTAAAATGTCAAATTGACACTAACAATTTGTGGACCGCGAATGAAAACATGTGCTATATAACAACAGACTATGTACGAATCCGCTGCAAACAGATTCAACCAATTCACATTTCATGTTTAAGTAAGCAAAATAGTACGACCGCAATATGTATGAAATCCCAGCTACAGTCCGGATTTACTAAACTCCATCGCGTGCTTGTTATTCTATTTATAAAATTGAGGCGTTACTTAACCAAATATAAAGCTATTAGGCTACGTACAAATAGAGCACTTCAGCAACTGCCTTTTCTATTATAAAAGTCTCTGTCTCGTTCACCAGTTATTTCAATATTTGAATATTGAACCTAAGTTGAAAATTCTTAGCTATATAGAAAAAAAAAGAACAAATTTTTATTCATCACCCAAACAGCAATTTACATGCATATCAAGAAATCTTGATTCGTCTTATCTTTATGGGGGCGATAAAAACAGGGAAAGAAAGTCGCTGACTAACTTGAGGAAAAAATAAAATGAAGAGCATGACCTAACGACCGTCAAGGGATGTCATTAGCTGATGTCCACCGGCCCTCCACCTAAATTAGATCTCTTTTCACTATACACATAAAAAGTACCTATATACACAGATGATACAATTCTATAAAAGATAAAAAACAATCGTCTGCAGCTTGTATAGTAACGAAATTTTTGTTTACAACGAAATTTTTGCTCCAAAATGTTTTGGCACAATTTCAAGAGTCATTGCGTCGGTCGGAAAAACTTTTAATTAGCTTTTCCCACTATCACTTCAGACTACTTGAATGTTTGAAGCATTATCGAAATAATAGCAGCTACTTACTAATATTGTAAACTGTTTTTTTTATTTATTTTATGAAAGTTTCTGCCAACAGGAAATAGATCGTAAAGAAAACATTCGTATTACAATATTTAATGTAGTCTTAACTCTGTTAATTTACATATAAGTGTAGATAGATAATGATTACTAGGTATTTGAAAGTATAATTAGTGATAACTTGTACATTTGTTCCTATGAAAACATGAATCTACCAATATAAGCAACTATTTACTTAATGAAACATATTGGAAACTAATTCTTGCTTTATAGATTATCTGGATTTGAAAAAAAGGCGGACATTACAAGTTTTTTCAGTACATCCAAGCACATAATCAATTAATATTTAAAATCGTTTTGAAAATATTTTATAAAATAAAAATTAATTCATCAAAGATATATTATTGGTATTGTTTTTTGTCACACGTTTTATAACTCAACCATCCTTTTACATTTTGTTTTGTATAAGCCACATAAAATTTTACAAACGGTTTAACATATTCATGAAGATTAATTACCACATAAAATTTAAGATAACAATAATTCATTTACGTAGCTATTGTTAGAAACAATACCGTTCTGATCTATTCAGCAAGACGGAGATTAAGAGGTTTCAATTTCGCCACTAACCGGCTTGACCGACCGGTCAATGCAGGTCGCCTAAGTCTTTGTTCATTACTGCCCTTTGTTTAGCCGCCTTAATCCATTCTACTGTCCTATTGAATGTTTCATGATAAAAATTCTGCGTATACCGATGTGTTTTATAATATATTACTTATTATTGAGATCTAAGACTTTCGCGAGTTTTATTCATTTAAATGAAACTAATATATTTCGGGCATCTCGTCTGCCCGTGATCATGGTTGCTGAAAAGTAACCGAAACGTCGGGATTATGTAGTTTTAAAATAATAAAATCCGCGTAGTATATCGGAACTATATTAGTTTCATTTAAATTACTTAAATTTTTTTACATTTAAGTTTAACGTCCATATCTTCTGTGTGTAGGAACGGGAGTATGATTCTGTGTCTGTCTATGGCCTTGTATGTATCTCTCAAACGGGTTGTCCGATTTCGATGCTCGTTTTTCATTTGAAAGCCAGTTTCCTTATGGTAGTTCTTAATTTTTTGGTCAGTATCGGCACAGCAGTGTAAGAGTATCCCTCATCTCAAAATTATGTAAATCATTTTAGACGAACGCTTAATCGTTTAAGTGTTTTGCGACTGCCAGTATAGTCGTTGGGTGACAATGAAGTCGCTGGGAATTTTTAAAAGTTAACTAAAATTTAATTATTCCTTACAACATTATCTCCCATTCGTGAATTCACAGAACAAGCAGACAGAAAATTGTTGGTATATGAAATCTCAAAGATCGCATGCGTTCAATTTCTAATATATATTATAATTAATTTCACTAAAATATATAAATACTTATATAAACGAAAAACGAATTGAATGTATTCATCATATCTTTAAGTTTTGCTTTATCCAACGCCATCTAGTGAAAAAGTATTGAAACACTTTAAAAGGAAGTTACCTAGTCGACCCAGAGACTTTGGTTTGTTTAAGCGGGTATATAGTATGTCTACTGTCTACTTAAACTTATCTATATGTAATATAATACCAGCTGTTACATAAGACTTTACCTTATGCATAACGTTGCTTACATAAGGGATAACCAATAACAAAATTATTGATTTACTCAAATGGCAGGTGTATTGTATGGTTGTTTTTTGTTTTTGCATTGAAGAGACAAATGAGACACATTTTCCAGTAACACATATAGTTTATTGTGAAACATTTATTTAGAAAGATAAGAAATAGAGAAAGTTTGGTGCAAGAATTGGTATTGGGGCCCCAGGTTACCTTAACCTAGTAAAGGAAATGATTAAGAAAAAAGATCACAAATCACTGATCCGTCTTTTGTTCCTCATTTTGAGGGACATCACTTTTAAACTTCTTCGCCTGTGATGCTTCGGTATCATTATTACCGTCCTGCTCTTTGCATATTTCATTTATATTGTATTTCTTAAACAAATAGTAATTGTCAACAACACTCAGCAGACAAATACCTTTAATTATCTCAACGATTATACAAAGACTGGGATTTTTTAAATCTGCTTTGTTTTCACCATTCTTGAGTACAATCAGATCGGCCAACTCTTTTATTATCAAATCCCTGGATGCACTGCTGTTGAACCTTTTGTTAAAGATAACCGCAAAGGTTGAAGGTTTCTTGAGAAAATATTTGTCAATAAGTTTCTCAGCACTTTCCATTATATCGGGCAAGTTGGCTTTACATGTTGCCATTATAGGTAGTAAACGGAGAACGTGTCGTGTCTTTTGGACTTTGGTAGCACACAAATCTTTTATTATGGCTGTGGTCAGTTCTTCTGGCGAGGGTAAATTTGTCTTTATGAAAATACAGTTTGAAGCCCCCGTTTCAACTACTTGAAAACGTTTATGTTTTAAAGCTTTTTGGGAATCCCGTTTTAAAGAGTCAACCTCATGTTTCAGCATGTCTCCAATATCAGTCTCATTGTCGGATTCTGTTTCAGATCGCTCTTCAGGCTCCACAGACGGAGGTCTGTTCACTTCTTCACCATCTGGATACAACTTGCCGGCATACTCATTCAACAAATTATACATTTCCTTAACACAATCTTTTTCTCTGAAATTACATGTGCAAAAGAATCCTCTGAAGCCGGGTTCTAAGAAATATTTATTTCTCCGCTTGCGAAAGTAAAACTTTTTCTTCTTTCTGTTATCACCCATTGTATTAGACTGCCGACTCCGCCCTTGCTCAAATAGCAATCCAAAGGAAGGACTATGATATAACAATTATTACGTGAATTGAATTATGAAATCATAATAATACAACGAAGATACACCCATGCTATAACTAGATGTCAAGTGTGATTTTGAACATTGACAATGACAGGATAGTTCATAGAATATAAAATTATTAAAAGTACTACATTATTAACATGATATGAAACGATATTTTGTGATCATAGCAATTGTAATATTTTATTTAGACACTGAAAAGCTAATGTTCCTTGGTTGTATATTACAGCAATTTCCAAAATTAATTATCCTAAAGCCCTCTTATAAAAAAAAGTATAAGTCTGTATTAAACTGTATATATTTTAACTTGAAATCTCCTAGAGCAATGTTTACTACTTTTTTCTTGAAATTTATTGTATATTAAATAGAATCAAATTGGAATTGTTCCTAAAAAATATATAAAAATTTTACCTTCACAATAAAATTTGTATTATGCGTTCCGTTTGACGTCCGAAATCCATTATGAGAGTACATCGCTGTCTTCGTCTCGCTTGGTCGCTAGACGTCGCTACTAATGGTCGGTAACGGGTTACCGACCACCCTTCATGTCACTTCCAGTCCGAACCGTAATCTAACTTTTAAATACAAGCCACCAAATTCTTCATTGTTAGGCTCATAATGATATAGCACCAGGAAGATATCACTGGGAATTCCGACGTCTTTGGAAGCATAATACAAATTTTACTGTAAAGGTAAAATTTTTATATTATGCGTTCCGTTTGACGTCCGAAGTCCATTATGAGAGTTTGTTTGTTTCTCTTCTAGCTTGTCTATGTATATATAAATGTTTATATTAAAATGCAAAAATGTGTTTAAAAATATATTTTAAATTATGACATAAATCAATTATGAATCAGGCTGAAAATATTTTTTAGATAAAATATTCTAAAGGTACTTTCGTGTCGTCAATTAGCTTTGCCTAAAATGTCATTATTAGGGTAATTTTCAACCCAATTTAAAGAAGAGACTGCTGATCTACAACTTCCAGCTGGTGCCTGAATACCAGCTTCAGCCAGAAATTTCTTTATCTAACCACCAATCATTGCTGCAGTCGCTGGCCTTCTCGGGTTTCTAGTCGCTAAGAAGAAATTTGTAATATTTCCTCGGGTATTCCGAGTCAGATTTACTAATGTACGTAACCAATATACTGCATCAATGCTCCTGCCTGGTGAGGATAAAAATGTCCAGCTAGATTGTTGGTACGAAGAAGAGTCTGTCTTAGAACCGAAAAAAGGATGCAAGGTTATCGAATTTATATTATCTATAAAGTGTAGTTAATCCACATTCATAAGAGTAAGATTCTCTACGACCAGAAGATAATAATAATATAGCTGCTGCATGTCTGGATACCTGATACAAACTATTTAAATTTATATTGTACCTTTTTAAAGATCTAATCAATATCCTGGCATCCTAAATGGGAAGCTTAGGGGGCTTAGGTTTTGGCAACAAAATAGCTTTGAGTAAATGTCTTACTATAGAATTTGTAGAAAACTTATGTCGGATATCGTTTCGCAAACGGATGCAATGACTGATTTATGCACAAGAATGGTTCGGTAGGCAAGACCATGGTTTAAAAATACAAGTTAAATACCTTGCTACAACTGCTGGTTTTGGTAAACGAAAATTAATGCTATTTCCTTGACAAAATTTTACCCATCTACGCCAAATTGTGGCATAAGTGTTTATGGTAGACTGCCTCCAGCGTGATGACAATGACTGTTTCTCTTGTGGTGTCCATGTCTCTGTTAAATCATCCCACCCAAAATCAGCCAGGCCTTCAGATGTAACTTTCCGACTTTTGATGGTTCTTCCACTTGGGAGCTATTAGGATGAACTGACCTGAGGCTGAGTTGAGATGATCCAGGAGCCTGGGTATTAAGCTGGGTGGCGGGAACAGCCATGCAAGTCTGTAATGCCACGATTTGCTGAAAGCGTCGTGAAAGTAGGCGTTCGAGTCTGCCAAGTCTAGAGAACATTAGTTTGCTACGACATGTGCCGTCTGGGAAGCAAAGAGATCTAAATCGGGTGTGCCCCACAGGCTGAATAATCTCAAAGTCTCCTTGTCTCTGATATGCCACTCGACGGCCACGCGGTTTCGAGACAGGTGGTCGGCTTCGGTGTTTAGGAGACCTGGTAAGTGGCGCGGGTAAAGAACAATGTTGAAGTGGTCTACCAGATTCAACAGTTGTCGGGTCAATTCTAACAATTGACATGATCGTGTTCCGCCTTCGTTCTTTATGTACGTCACGACCGTTTTGTTGTCGTTATGAAGAATCACTGTCGAGTTTCGAAGCTCCATCGCTTTGACTGATATCGCGGTTAGCACTGCAGACATGTCTTCCAGATTGCAATGCCAATTTGTCTGATGATGTTCCCATGCGCCTTTCATCAATTCGTTGTTTACAAGGGCACCCCATTGAATGTCTGACGCGTCGGTGATGACGTGGTTCGTCGACATTCTTTTGGGATGAAATGATGACTCTCCATCGATATTTTCCATCCACCAAATCAGTTCGGTACGTACCTCTTCCGAAAACTGAATCTGGGATTGTGGACACTTCCTGAGCTTGTTGCTATGTAACTGTAATAACCGGCAATGCCAATTCCCTTGTGGGTGATGAAGGTTGCAAAGTTTAGATGATCTGTGCCTGTGCGCTGTGCCTGTTTTAGGTTCCAAGTACCGGCCACGAGTCTCGCACGCAATATTTGACGAATTCGTTGGACTTTGTCCGAGGGTAAGAACTTGGTGTTGAAATTGGTGTTCCATACCGCTCCCAAATAATCGATAGATCTCTTGGGATCGTTATCGATTTTTCCGTATTGACCCACCAACCCAAATCCGTCAGAAATTGAATTGCGACTTGTACCTGAGTTGTGAGTATATCTCTGTCCTGATGAACTATTAAGTAATCGTCGAGATAAAGTACTTGCCGCAGCCCTTTCTTGCGATGGATTTCTGCGGTCCAGTTCGTTACGGAGGCAAAAATTCGCGGCGTTTCTGCTAGCCCAAACGGCAGACATGTCATCTGCAAGAGTTGACCTTGATAGCTGATCCGAAAAAAATCTTCTGTGTTGATTTCTCACCGGCAAGTGATAATAAGTCCAGCTTCACCATCCGATCTCCTTGTTGAAAAAAATTGGGTATTTGGTGATGATGAAATAGATTGAAATGCTTTGGCTTCATGTACCTCTACCCCAAAAAATTTTTTGTAAATATACTGATAGCTGGCCGGGGTCAAACATGTACTCGCAAGAATGAGGTATTTTATTAAGGTCTTCTTTCATAAATTTATCTTTTAATTTTTTAACTAATTCCCGCCGACGCATCTCTAACACTTCAGCTCCTTTGCCGCAAATTATTAGCAGTATGTCGTGAGAAACAGTTTTGTAATCGGAATCGTTTCAAAATAACGTATTTAATATTTCCTAAATAATGGTCGCGTTAAATTGAATGTCAGTAGAGGCACACCAATCAATTAGAATTTGTAAAGCAGAATTTATCGCTTCGTTTTGGGCTAAAAATGCATTGGATAACGCGGCAAAACTACGTTCCATTTGAAACATCGTAAAGGAGTAAAAAGATCCTCTAAGCGTGGCAGCTCCTCATTTACTTTTAGTTCAGTAAATGCCGGTAAAGCTACATATTTTTTCTGAACGTCTGTATAACGAACCGCATTCCAGTAAGGTGAGACAAATCTTTGCATAACTCTTATTTTGACAACACGAGCCGGCTTTGCTTTCGGTAAAGTAGGTTCTTTGACCGCTACGTTCAAATTTACAATACTACCCGCATCTAATTTCGGGGGACATAAAAATTGGTCATTCACCGACAATACCGAATTATTTGTGTTATTAAATAAGGGTACTTGCACGTTTGCAGATACATTATTCGAAGCTGGAGCAAACCTTGCCGTTAAAACATTATTTGAATGACTCACCAACTGCTGTGACAATATGTCTAACCTTTCCTCCAGATCCTGCAGACTACCTCTCCTTTGGCGTTTCCTTGGCGGCTCGTCATGATCCGAAAGGCATTCCGAAGAGCTACCTTCACTTGAAGTCTTCTTTTCACTAGGCACGATATCCTACCGATCACTCATTTTATTTTCACTTTTATTTCGTTGGGTATTTAAATAAAATTTAAAAATCGCGACAATTAATATGACTTTTCACAGTTTTTCGTAACGACCAAGTGCTCGGCTCGAAAAACGATTCAACAATGAAGAAATTGGTGGCTTGTATTTAAAATTTAGTTTACGGTCCGAACTGGAAGTAACATGAAGAGTGGTCGGTAATCCGTTACCGACCATTAGTAGCGACATCTAGCGACCAAGCGAGGCGAAGGCAGCGATGTACTCTCACAATGGACTTCGGACGTCAAACAGAATATGTATATTTTTAAAAGGCGGTAGTTGTCCAAAATTAACAATAATAATATTTATACACGATAATCATAATATGTAGAACCAATATTATACGAAACAAGAAATATGGTGCTCTTGTCCGATGAAATCATAAATTGACTACAACAGGAACAAATATCAACAAGAAACTTATAATTTTAAGAAAGATAAATGTCCTTTAAAAAAATAATTGCAATAAATAAAGATGATACTAGTTATTAGTTACTACACAGAAACAAAACAGTTGTATTAAAATTATAATTTAAATTCGGCATTTGATTATCCACATCATTTATACTTTAGCGATTTAAGTGAATTCGGATCGTGCATACATGATACAAAACTAAAACTATTATCAGATACTGAAATTAAAATTTTTAAATTTAACACCCATTAGTGAGTAAAAATGTAGAAATAAACACTTGTATTGGATGAGAATCAAAAGAGGTTTTAATATGGTTTAGTCTGAATGTCATCTAGATTTTAATTTTTTGCAGGGATATGTTTATCTGGAATATGTAATTATAATAATGATTATGTGGCGAATTATAATCAACATGACATTAAACACCAATATTCAATACTAATCTTTCCACCGTAATAAATATTGTAAGCCTTTACATAAAATGTCTGTATACACAGATGTCAGGAAACAATTTGATTTATATATTTAGAAGGTTTAGGGTAAATAAAACAGCTTAGTCAAATAGTTTACTTTAATATTAAAAATATATTTACAGTACTTTTTAAATTAATCTTAATATACACTATGGTAACACCAAAAACAAAGTAAACACCTTACAAGTAAAAAATACTAAAACAATACTTTCAAGTCCTGAATTTGATATATATTTCATTTGATATCATTGCATTGGATTTGCTTTTAATATTGTGATTATTTATGTTTTTTTTTAAATTTCAAAACGCACAATATTTAGTCTTCATAATCGTCTGCAAGTTTGTAACCACGGGTTTTTTAAGTTTCGGACAAACGGTCATACTGAAATGATTAAAAATACATTTATAAGTGTCAAAGATTAAATATCACGCAGTTATATGGTAATAAAAACAAGGATGATGTAATAATTATTAAAAATTACTCACACAGTGTTGTACTCTATTGATGATATTTTAATGTATTCAATGTAAATGCTAGATGACTTCAACAACCTCCAAGTCATTGGGTTCAATATGCTAGTTTCATATTTCCATTCAGCAATCACTGACACTGGCGGAAGACCCGTATCTTTGAAAGCAAGGAGTTTATTTTCTATATCACCTGGCCGGTAATATTTTCTGAAAAAAAAAATTAGAATCAAAAAAGTTTTTATTGCATCATTTTTTTTTAGGTATCTCAAAATTTCACACATTGCATTTAATATGTAAATGACAGCAAATATTTATAAACAAAAGATAATTTAGTTCCGTGTGTATAGTTAATTTTAAAAATAACAAATTAAAACGTAAATTATTCTCAGTTGTTATTGATGTTTTTATCTTATAATTGGAAGTTAAATTTAGTTGATTAATCAATTTGTTAATAAAGCCCGTAACACATAAACGACAATTAAGGGGAAATACACACTAGTATTTATATAAAATAATATAATACTATTAACACTTACTGCTCGTCATTCATAAATTTGTGGTCACTCTTATTGTTGTTTCTGTCTACAAGTGTAATCGACACTCGTCCTACGTCTGGCCCGTGCACTCTGCTTTCAGTGCTATTTGACACCTTTATTGTGACTTCATAGTGAACTCCTATATATTAAAAGATAATAACTGGTACTATTGTTAGCAATAGTAATGATAATACTTAAAAGTAAATTTAAATAATTTTTTCGATTAAATATATAATAGATTAGGCGGTTTAGTTCTGATTGAAGAAAACAAGCTCACTTAAATATACTCACTGCAAAATGGCTTAGCACTGCCAGTCATAGCATACAGAGCGATGTTTGTATTGGTATCAACGAGTCCATTGGACTGTAGCCGTTTGTAGAAACTCTGTGAGTGGAATCCAATCGGCACACAGATGTGTTTTTTGTCGCAGGTAGTGCAGTTTCCTTCAAGGAAAGCCTGGCAATATATATTTTTATTATCATTACAAAATTACACAAATATAATATTCCCCGAATTCGGTTATGCTGTTTGAAATTCTCACCGTAATTAATAGTACTTAGAGTGAAGTGTTTTTAAAATTATGATCCAGAAAAACTATTACTTTACAAGCATAGCCAACCAACCATAAAAAATATATATAAATATTCAAAAAAACACACACACACACACACACAAACATACACATATGCTCGCACTTACAAAACTGAAACTGAAACTGAAAAATTTAGTCTATAACCTCTAAAAATCTCAATTTTACTTAATTAATTTTTATATTGAATATAAACGACTCATAGAGCCTTATATCAGTGGATGTACAGAGCCATAGTGTTAGTGGACCCAAAAAAAAAAAACTTTACAAACCTCATAGGATTTACACTGTATGGCCATGAATGGGCACAAGGGCGCAACGCTCTCAGTGAACAACTCGTAGCTTCTCTCGTGATTACAGCTGACGTACTTCACAACTTGCGAGTACATGTCGTTGTCTATGCCCTGGTACGACGGCTTGTCGTTCTTACAGCCGGGCTGCACTGAACCGCCGTTCGGGAAGAAATCCACGTGGCCTATTGGCTCTGATATACCGAAACCTGGTGTGGCCATACATGATATTCGTTACGATTAACTATTAGATATCTAGTAGAATTAAAATTTCTCTTAATATTCCAAAAAAGTTAGGACATATTTATGGTTGACATCTAAGACTTTCGTGAGTGTTCATTAAAAATAATTAATATTTTCGGATTACTACGCGACATTTTATTATTCTATCTCGTTCCGACATCACGTCTGCCCGTGATCACGGTTGCTGCAAAGTAACCGAAACGTCGGAGGTCTGTAGTTTAAAAATAATTACATAACGCGTAGTAATCCGAAAATATTCGTTTTAAATAGATATTTATGAATAGGTACTCCGCAAAAAAAAATCTATAGGATATTTAATAGAACAATATTATAATGATAAAATGCTGTAATTCATGTTTGTACGTCAGTTATTGCGACAAAACTACTGTAAAGTATTTGTTAGTGAATGCCAGAAATCGAAAATGAAATGGAATTTTAAATCTTATTTAATATTTTATAGTATCTTTTCGTACCTGAAAAATACAGTGGCATGGCATTGCTATGTATGATGTCTACGTATTGAGCGTCGGATTTATCCAAACGAACCAACGTAACAGTGTTACTGAAGTATGGCGCCGCGGGATCCAAACCGGTTATCCTTCCTAATTTTAGGTTAAATTTCTGGAAAGTTAAAAACATATTGATTAATCTTATGCGTTCGGTAAATCACAACACTTAGAGATGATAGAGAAACGGAATCACAAAATCAGTTTATCGTATTTCATGCAGTTCCGTAGTACCTTGGGCCAGTTTTTTTTTTTGTAATTTTTTTTTTCAATAAACTTGCAATAAAAAATGCCACTCTTTATATTGAAGTATAATAAACAACAAATGAAAATATTCAAAAACGTAGCTCTATAAAGATGTTAGATTTATTTATTTCTTCATTGCACATTTACATGCTATGCACGAGAGGTGAGCTGAATGCTGAAATGCATTCTCTGCCAGCTAACAGAACAGAAGCGGAAAGAGCGTTTAGGCTGTGCAAATATAAAATACGATGAATATAATGGTACAAAAAATAATACCAGAAACATTTCTATCAACAGGTCCTATGACTTATGCAAAAAGCTAAGTCTTACAAAATAATTAATTTGACCTAATCAGGTGGACATTTTAATAGAATTAGTACTCTATTAAAATGTCTTCATATATTTATAAATTACTCAGTAAGCTTGTATCCAGTACTTATATTTTAAGTGATTTTACCTTTTGAAGAGCATGCCCGCAGTACCCTCCTAAATGTGCGCCCAAAGAGTGTCCAATAAAATGGAAAGCGTCTAAATTTGTCAATTGTAACACATCCTGAAACAAATCGTCTGTTATTTTGAAAATTTTCCCAGATTTAAAACTATTTTGGTTCAACTTACGTATATATTTTTTATCAAATGAGCCGTCATAGCGCCGACTAGTCTGATGTTAGCGACTGCTTGGCCGTAGGGAGGCTGCGAACCACGTCTCCAATCAACCACAACTACAGTAGCTGCGTCGTTGCCTTTAAGATTCAGAAGGGCATCTGCCATATGTTGTATCTAAAACATAATATTAACAAGTCAAATTTCATTAAATTTAAATTTTACTATTTCTTTTAATATAGGTAATTACCCAAAGTTTATGCCCGCCTTCCAGGAAACCGTGGGATATGAAATAGAATGGACCAGAACTATCGAGATTTGCATTTTTTATCTTTGCCGTATCATCTGCGTGTAATAGAACAGGTATTTTTCTGTTTCTTCTTGTAAATACAGCGTATCTGTTACACAATCGTTAATAACAATCAATACGTATTATATTAGATTAGAATTATTATGAGAAATTTACGAATTTACATAATAAATGAATAGAAACGCAGCGATTATTTCATTCTTATATATCGACATAGCAACAGGCCCTTAAGTACAAAGTACGTTCTACAATTTATTGAGGTCTACAGATAAAAAAAATTGTAATAACACATTGTTGTTGATAATACGTCATAGTTAACTAATGAGTAACTTATTTTGACTCGGACTAAGATAGACCGATGTCACGGACGAGCCCCCACAATTATCTCACTAATTAGTTATGATAAAATCTGTACTTTGAGCTATGCAATTGACTACCGATTTATATTGAATCAGTTATCAGAATATATTAATGCAAACTGTCTTATCGCAAATGTTTTACATGCCTTAACAAAGTTTTTTATAGAGCTGTTTTAAATAAAATATCAATATAATAATTCTTTTAAAGGAAATTAAAAACATAATATTTACATTGAATGAATTACTTCCAAATTGATAAAAAAATATATATATTATTATTCAAAAGCAACTTCAGTTCATTGAGTTTGTTTGTTTATTAGCCGAAGTGCATCAGTTAATTGACGTAAATAAGAATGCACTAATGAAAAAGGTCTTATCAATAAGTAAACACTTCTTATCTAATGACATCACTCTTTTAAACGACACACCCCTTATTTGTTATTATTATTTAGTCGTTTAATAACTAGAAATGCAATAATTCTTAACATTTCATTGTATATAAATTTAAATTTTGTACAAAATGTTAATACGTTTTTGTAGATTATTTTGTTATGGTAACACTTAAAACTTTTAACAATATATTTAAAGTCGAAATAATTTAATATCTAATTAATTCTGTCTACACATAACAATGTGTTATCTTGAAATCCGCAACCACAAGTAACCTAATCCTCGGTCAGCCACACCGATAATTCGGTCAAGCGCAACCCATACACACGATGTAGGTTCTGTATTAAGCTAGTTTTTTTTTTATTATTATTATTACTGTCAACCGTTTTTAAGTTCAGCTTTGGGAAGTATTTATTTTTATTTTGGCTTTATTGTGATTACTGTATATCCTTACCTCACTCCTAAGCTTTCTGGTGACGCTGGGAAGTAATTGTCGGGACGATGTTCCGTCCACGGATACGCCTTCGAGAAACATCCGTACAAACCGTAACATCTCTCAACCTCAGCGTCCTCTTACATGCCAAATAATATACAAAATACGTAAATTAAATTATTTTGAAAAAACATACATATACGTAAATATTTACTTATATAAAACAATTCTACTAGGATGATACTTCAAAACTTGCTTCTTAAAAATATAAAAACTCACCAAGAAACGTAGATGGGAAATTAGTCACCGTGGAATTCTGCTTTTCCATCAACACTATAATAGTCTGTAGCATCAAAGTGGCGCTCGTTTTGTTATACATTTTTTTTTAAACAGACTTAATCCGAACCAAACAAACAAAATGTTTCCAACAGCCTGTCCGAGTGTGTAATGAGGTGTTATATGCGAGTTTATTGTTTATATCAGACCTCTATCGTACTAATAGATCCGCATTGTAGTTCGCAGTCGCAGACGTTCCGGGATATTTGATAAGAGGGGTTACAACGTTATCATGTTTTGTAAGTGATTGACGCACGAGCTTTTGTAATATTCATTAGGCATCATTTTAATAGTCTAGTCTAGACGCTCTGGCAATACATTACCATTGACATGCGACAAATAATAGTTATATTTAGATGTTGTATTAATAGATTCGTTTGATATTCACGTGTGATAGAATTAATATATAACCTATGATAAAGGAAATTTCTTTGTCATTAAATATAAAATATATTTAAACCAGATCCATCCATCCATATAATTTAATCTGTGGGACAAGATGTTTAAGGTTAATTGAAGACTATCAGTGAATAAATATTTATATTAGCACAGTGTACATAGCTTTATTAAAATTAAGTGGCCATTTATTATTTTTAATTAACTGCGATGTTTAAAGTATTAGGAAAACAATGATATGTTGACACTTAAAATTAATGATCATAATATTATATGAGAATAAAAAAGAAACTAAAATATATGAATATTTTGTTGTCAGTGTGAGGGTAAATTACTTAAAATTGTATCAAAATAGATAGATGTTTATTTGAATGTAAATAAAAAATTTCTTATATATATAATAATTAGCTATCACCATTATAGAGTATTTTACT
Organism: Danaus plexippus; assembly: GCF_018135715.1. Lineage (NCBI taxonomy): Eukaryota > Metazoa > Arthropoda > Insecta > Lepidoptera > Nymphalidae > Danaus > Danaus plexippus. The sequence continues at coordinate 6,011,613 of NC_083544.1, read as the reverse complement.
GTCCTGATATTTTTAATAAATATTATGCATTTTTGGGGTTATATTTTCTTACAAACATCTTAGTAATAAATCGGTTCAGTCTTTTAACTTTATTAAATGCTTCTTTACCCAAGTAAACACACAGTCTCAAAAAAATCAGATTCATGCAAAAAAAAAAAAAAATTACCACTAATCGTCATCACTAAACACTAACCAACATAATTCAATGCGGATATCCACAATAATGGATTCTAGTCAAAAAAAAAAAAGTTGTATATTAATTCTAATAAATGCATACAAAATCCATATTAAAAGCACCTACGAATTGACTTTACGGCTCTTTGTTTTTGACGGTGTAGAGGAAAAATTGCAGTTGAATGTTATATCTTCCGTTATGAAGTCAGACATCGACATGGGCTCGTTTTTGTTTAAGCGATCGAACTCGTCAACGTTCTCCTTCTCCGGCAATCTCGCTCCTTGATAACGTGAATTTTTCTTGGAATCATATAACTGAATACTGTCGGTGTCATTGAAACCGCTGTCTACCCTCATCCAATTAACATTAGATATTTCCTTTAATGCCTTGTTTTGCTTTGTGACTGTCAATTCTGAAGGCTTTATGGCACTTTCGTAGTAACTGGACGCGTTCGCATAGAACGTGTTTTCGTTGAAGCCGCTGTCGACTCTCTTGAATATAGAATTCTCTGTCCTGTTACTGTCGAATTGTGAATTTTCAGTAAGAAGCTTCAGATCGACCGTGTTGAAATCGATTTTCTTTTCCTCCATACTGAGCGGAATATCGAAATTATCTAAACTATTATCTAGAGACATATGCAACGGGCTGAGCATTACTTGTCCTCGTATTTTGCTAATTTCGTGTGTTAGAACACTAGTCTTATGTTTACCCTTTATGGGTGTATCATCTAACAAATTAACGCTAAATAACTTAGTGGAAGACTGTACTTCGTGCGACTCCTTATGTGTTTCCTTGGCATAATTAAAGTTTGAATCTTCTACTATAGACCACGACGCTTTAGTCTTTGGTGAACTCTCTGAAATAATTAATTGATGTTAGACAAGAATACACATCACCATTACTTTTAACATTTGTATGTTTAGGCCAAGTTTGCATCCTTACGTTACATACACTTATTGATCTTCGCTCCTGCACTGTACTGTATAAATGTACGTTATTGAATGAGAAACAGGAAAGTAATAGTTACGATGCATAACTTGTACTAAGTATACTAATTAGTGCAAAGTATGTCGTATGTTTAATTTTTTTCATTAAATATTTTACTTATTTTCTTGAAAACCTTATACTTGTTTTATCCTTAATGTACAAACAATTAAAATGATGTGGTTGTAAAACTCGTTACCGGACATTTTCATTCACTAATAGCGAATAGTTTCCCCATAAAATATGTTTAAAAAAATAATAATTATTATGTAATGTATACAAAATTGTTTTTATTATCATATGTATATCACCCAATTGTATTTTAAGGGCAGTTGAGGAATGAAGCCATGTTAATACGGTTTTTATTACAGATCTGATCCCAACAAACACACACACACACACACATATATATATATATATATATATATATATATATATATATATATATATATGTATATGTTTGTAACGGGTGTAATAAAAAGGTTGACTCTGTATATTTTTACTTAACACATTTATATTGACACCCGACTCTCGGAATTTCATAACATATTCTCGGGTGTCAATATATTTTTGCTTAGTAGTTATAATCACATTATTATATAAATTTCTTATTTCAAAAACAATAAGTTAATATTCCCTTGTAAGGGTTTTTGAAAGGTTATGGTAGTTTCTCAATTCACGTATTAAAGCATGAGCAATATATATATTTTTATATTATTTAATAAATTACCTTGAGATTTATCATGTATGGAACCATCAATACTCATGTCCATACTGAAGTCTAGCTTTTGCACCGAGCGACTCCTGTTCAGACTGGACATACTCAGACTACGTTTCTCCGATAACGAACCCTTCCTGTTCCTATGAGGCGAGTCTTTCAATGAGGTGCTCCGTTTGAGTATTATTTTTGTTGGAGTTATACAGAAACAGGTCGACTTCTTATCGACCTCCGTCTCAGATTCAATACAGCTAAGACAAGTCGCCATGGCCTCTGATTCGGGGGAAGTGAAATTGTTCTTCTGAAATTTAAATGTAATTAATTACTTTAATAAAACTAATTAAAATGTTAATTATGAATAGAATGAATTATCTGTTAGGAATGTGAAGCTATGTACCTCGTCGTCACTGGACATTGCCTTTGGTATGGGTGATACGGATGCCAGTGAGGACGTCGCTACACAACGCTTTGGAGTACGGAATTCTATGGGACTCAAACAGAAATCCACAACGTCCAGTATCTTGTTGCGGTAGGACGGTTTGTTCTGACCCTTACATAGAGGTGTGCCGAATGTCCTCTTCATACCTTTTAATGCTTGGTTACAACTCTGTCAAAGATATAATCATTTAAAAAATAAGTAAGAAAAAATAGTTATCACTACGATGTTGAACATAGAAAATAGACTGGATATGAAAAAACAGATCTAAGAAGTTTAGAGCTTCCCAAGATATGGAAGATTTTTAAGATATATTTTAGTTTACTTTATAGTACTGAAAATTTCCCTGTTGTAGCAGGTGATATACGTGTGAATTCATACTTAAAGGTGACATAAAGAAAGTATAGCTGATCATGTATGTAGCAATCAAAGAAAAGTAAAAAAGTATACATAACCACTGAAACCAATATCACCTTAATATCGAATCAATAATAAAGTATTATCATGCTTTATACATTCATTTAAATTTTATACAATTATCTTTACTTATATACATAAAATAGTAAATCATAAACAGAGTTCGTTAAGAGCTTTAATAAAATTTCTTATGTTTATACCTAATTATATTATATAAATGGCGATTTTTCACTATGATCAAAGGTGCTTAATAATCGCAAGAATTAGCACTCATAAAATTCTGCCACGACCAAAATTAGTAGAGCATCAATTTGAAATATTCCTTGCAGAACAAAAATAGGTTTTATGGAAGCTTCTGTGAAATTAAAGTATATATACCATACAACTATAAATTAGGTACTAAATTTAAAACTACAGCTGATTAAAAATATTATTTATACACTGGCTGTTACCCGCGAATCCGTCTGCGTAAGAAAAATAATAAGAAACTGAGAAGTGTTTACATATAATATATAAAAAAATAGGGGTTGGTGATAAAAAAATAATTTAGGGTTGTATATATTTTTTGATGCCACATTTAAAAAAAATAAAAACAAAAAATTTCGTTCGAAAATTAAATAAAAAGTTTAAGGGTGAACAACCCTTATCACTAAGGGGTATGAAAAATAGATGTTGGCCGATTCTCAGACCTACTCGATATGCTCACAAAATTTCATGAGAATCGGTCAAGCCGTTTCGGAGGAGTACGGGAACGAACATTGTGACACGAGAATTATTATATATAAGATATTTCACCCAAATAGTCAAATCATGATATTATTAAATTTGATGGGCTAAAGTAAAGGAATCCTTATAATGTTGTAGATGTAACGCAAACATGATATACGACTTGAAAATTCAAATGAGTGGCTATATTAACTGGACAGAAAACTCTGACGGACGGACAGTAGCATGGTCTAAAATCAAACTAATTCCATGTCAATAAACAAAGAGGTTCATTGTTTTTTTCAAACTAGATCTGTCAGATGATGCTATGGACTACTATGTTAATATAATTTTCAGTTCTTCCCTTAGAACCAGAAGACAAGTAGCTGATACATACATGGAAATAGCTTTATATCTCTGTTACAAACAGTTACTATTGATACAGCCTTCCAAACAGGAAAACTTCATGGATATATGTTAAAAATACTATTCCACTGGTTTATCATCATTTTTATGAGAATTTACTTGCATCTGAGGATAATACAGTAATTGCCGGTGACAACGATTTTGTTTTTGAAATGTTTGTCATTTGAACCTTTATTTAGTTATTATTTTACTTGATCTGGATGAAAATCTCTAATTATGTCTATGAATCATTGATTTTGGTTAACCAAGTCAATTTTTATAAGTTTCTATTTGGTTTAACTGATGGTAGGACTCCTTTTTTTTATACTTTACAAAATTAATCTTGACTACCTTAACTTAGAAAGTAACTTTAGGTGGTAAAATATCAAATCTGATTGTTTATTTGTTTATTCTCTACAAAAAAACATTGAAATAAGTTGAAAATTATGTGTTTATATATAATTTGTGTGACCTAACTGAAAATGTCAAATATATTATCAAGTAAGACAAAGCATATGATTGGCTAAAATAAAGACATAGTTGTTTAAATGAGTTAATAACATACATAAGTCTATAAATCAAAGTGACACTTTGACCTTTTGACTGATATTACGCAAATAATTAAATTGTAAAAATTTGAATATAAGGGCTTACACAGATTATTTAACAAAACAAGCAGATTATATATGAAAAAGTTTATAAAGCTTAAACAACATACACATGTATCACAGTTGGTGTGCAAAGTTTCAGAAGCATCAGCTGTTAAGGATTTATTGAAATCAAACTTAAAATGCCTCTACTGAAAAATTGCCATATTACACATTGGCCATTATACATAGTAGTCATCGAAATACTGTTTCACCTGTCTGCCGTACCTAACAATACAAAAAAAATAGAATTATTGAACTCACTAAATTTGGGCTAATTGTAACCGGGGTGTGAGCTTCATAGCTGGATGAAGGACGAGCATCTATGTGGATCTCGTCATCTGTCTGTTCGGAATCATAATGATCGCTGTGCTCTACATCACGCTCCTCAAAAAACAACTTCCTTCTTAAAGACCCATTCGCTGTCACCTCATACTCATCAAATATATTCTGACTTTGATCCTGCAATTATTGTGTTTTGAAGATTAATTTAACAATAAAAATAATGATAGGTATAAATGTACACATATCTTGAATTTATTCAACACCATTGAATTGTCAAACATGTAATAAAAAATAGTTATTGCTAAACTAACAAGTGATATTATAACTGATATTTATTTAAAAAATAGATATTAAAAATTATGAATAATATAAAAGGATCAAATACAAGATTTATTTGCTGATAAATAGTTTTATTTTATAGAGTAGCTATTACTTAATTAAAATATAAGCAAATATGTTACCTGAGTATATGTGTAATATGTTTTCAATAAATTTTCTAATTCTGGTGGCAGTTTGGGTGGCAATGTAAGTACAGTTTGAGCTGAAACTAAATAAATAAGACAAGTATTATTAAAAGTATAATATTTAGAATAATTTTGTTTTTTTTTTTTTGCAAGATCTGATGATGTACTTGAGATGTTTAACATAAAAATAAAATATAGCTTTACTGACTTTTGTTACATTTTCTTATATACAAACAATCTAGTGAGAGGTAAATACATCAAAATTTCAGAAATGACCTAAAATACAGATTGAAGTTGCAATTCAAAATTATATAAATATGTTACTCACCATCTCTAGTTACTAAAGATTCCTTTATAGAAGTGTTGATTTGGATGCTGGTCTCAAGGGATGTTTGAAGAGGTATCACTTTCTTAGATGTTTCCATAGGACTTGGCATGACCATTTCTTGAGAAAAAAATCTGTGAGCAGATTATTTGTATTATATAAACTCACACAGAAATTTGTCATGGAACAGCTAGTACAAAATTATATTCATTGAAAGTAATATTACTCCTTTTAAAACCTCCTAATTACACGCATATATTAGAATATAAAATTTACAAATATTTACTTTTCGTTAGCCTCCTCAGCAATCTTTTCTAAGGCTATATCGGGTGACGGTTCAAACTGACTATTGCAAGCAACAATTTCCGTTGGCACCAAAACACACGCTTGATCTATATCCCATCGAAAAGAACCTCTGTTCTTTTTTTTGTAGATTTTACACATACCTGGACTGTAATGATATTCGGCGTAAATTATGACAAAAAAAAAAACAACACAAATTCAAAAAATAACAGTTATACAAACCTGCATATGGGTTTATGCAATTTCTCAATTAACACTTTATCGAAAGGATTACGGATTTTGCCTTTAGTTGGCGGCGTAGCTTTTCTGTTATTTGGACTATCATTTTTATTACTCATTTCGAAACTACCGTTTTATTTCCAAATCAAAGCACCCATTCGGATTGAAATTTTGACTAGATCACAAATAGACAACACTAAATTTAAATTTGCTTACACTGACCACAGCCCACAGGGTATATTATTTTTGGTCTTGCCATTGTAAATTAATTTTACTATAACAGAAACTTCCTAAATTTCCATCCCAAATTAACTTAAATATATATCATATAAAAGCATTTCTAGACAAAACGATATGCTACATTTGTATTAAAGAAAACTATGTTTTTTATTAGTTCAAAAAAGTCATAACTATATGCCAGTCTTTTACATGTTTACAATATATGTATGTATAAAATAGTAAAAAAATTATAAGTAATATTTTTTGTATCAACACTTAATTATACTATATATACTCATATTTATTTTCCATAAAATTTTATCGACAAAATTGAATTGTGAGACTACAAATGAAATTTTCTTTTTTTATTTTCAAGCTCGAAATTATATAATTTTGGAAGTTTATCAGAATTAAAAGATGCACAAAATATTTGCCTTATAACAAGTAATTACACATATAGAAAATAAAAGTTGTCTTATCAACTCACTAATTATACCATCATCATCTTTGTAGTAACTGCACAGATTTTAGTGATAGACATCAGGTTGACTTTTGACATAAGTCATAAGTGACATTTGAGTTTTATATTTCGGGCATATTTTTGAATTAACAGTCACTATCTTTGAGAGGTTATCGGAATAACTTATATTATATATAGATATCAGAAAATTTTAGTTACAAAAATGGAAAATGTATTCGTATTAAAGAAGTTCAGTAACAGAAGTAATTACTGTTTTATTCTTATAGTTGGAAATACTCATTAAGATTAAAAAAATATCTGTTGCCTTTGCGCACTTTACAAACAGAGACTGGGTATAAATATATTGTTTAAAAAGAATATATAGAAAATGGACGATAACGACATAAGCTATGAACCAATGGATATAGATTTAAGCTCTAATTCTTTAAGCGCAATGGATATATCATACACGGAACCTTTATTGGACTATTCAAGAGTAACTATAAAGCAGGAAAAGGATATGGATATATCTGACTATATTTGCCGATCTCCATCACCAGTAATAATAAGTGATATTTTAAGTCCACAATCAGTTACAGTCCCTAAGACTTGTAATGAAACTAGTACATCAAATCATAAAACCAAATGGATATCATGTTTCATAGTGCTGTTACTCTCGTTTCTATTATATAAATTTTCCACATTTCAATGTTGCGATGATTTTCAATTACAGTCATTAAAAACTATACTTCAATCTAGATTGTATGGCCAACCGGCAGCCATTGATTCTCTTATTAAGGCATTAGAACCAAATGTTAGTAAAATGTTAATATTGTATGGTGGGACAGGAGTTGGAAAAACCATGACAGCTTCATCGTTGTTGGAAAACAAATGGGATTATGGTAACATTTATCACTATACCATGCCAAGTTTTTTGCAAACATTTTCGACCGAGTTCATGATTGGACATACATTTTGTAAATCAACATTAGTGGTGTTGGATGATGTCCAATTTAATGACATACATATAGTTGAGGAACATCTTAAAGAACTAATTGATAAAAGCAATAAACTGTCTAAAGTTATAACTTTAATACTTATATATAACTGTGACGAAAACGTTAACCAATATGTAAACAAGTGTGATAATATTTTGCTAGAATTAAGAAAGAAATTCTACAACATTAATATCAATAAACACTATATTAAATTTAATCCTCTGAACGAAGAACATTTGAAGAAATGTATTTTAAATGATCTTCCAAACAAAGCAGTTGATGAAGATGATTTGAATAAAATTGTTAAGTACTTTGATGTGAAATTGGATGGTTGCAAAGGTGTATATAAGAAAATGAAATATTTAAATATAGTTTAGTTAAAGGTTAGATTTAAAATGACTATTGTGTAATTTTTCATTGATTAGTATATAAACAGGTTGATAATTTTATATTTGTAGTGACTTATCAAATCATATTGGGGTTTTTAATAAAGAATTTGAAACGATTGTCATTGTTTAATTCAGTTACATATCTGGTTCTGTTGTGTTCTTTAAACAACTTTCTAATAATGAAATGAACATTTGTATAATTGAGAATGACTTGTGTAACAATTCATAGCTGGTAAAATTCTATACTAAATTAATGAAACTTAATGTAATATGTTGCGGGTGAAATTAAAATTACTTATGTGTAGATCAAAAAAACTTTATTTTAGAGAATGTTACATGATAATCGGCAATGCAGAGGTTTAAGAAATTATGTCAAATAGAAATATACTGACAAATGTTGAATACTCCTACAATTTTACATTTCAAATTTATGCTACAACAAACTTCACCATCGTAATAAATAGCAAATTGTAATGTTATGAGTGTAGTGGTGCATCAAAGTAGGAAATACTTTTTTTTAAATCCTAAATATGACACAAAACAATTTCAGCATAAGTAGGCAGGGGTGCAATATTAATTCAAACTAAATATCCCTATTCACTCGTTTTAAGTACAGTGTCACTAATAATAATTTTGTTAAATCATACTTGATCATAGCACTCAATTAAGTACACTGCACACAAGTTAGCTGATTTTTTAATCTAAAGAAATTGAGAAACTATTTTTTTTTTTCAATAAAATGAAATGGCATATTGCACTGCACCCTCAATACTTACATGTCTAAACCAGAATCACAAAGCACACCAAGTTAATGAGTGATTCTTTTATAATAATACAATAGTATTAATAATAATTAAATGTGCATTACATCATAACTTGTAGTAATGAACTGTAAGTACATATTCCTCATCAAAAACCTAATACACTAGTATTTTGTTACAATAATTCAGCCAATAGACAAACATTTATTTATTAAATATTCGAAAAAGCCCCCCTAAACATTAAAGCCATTAGGTTAGTGCATGCAATCAGGAAAAAGTGCTAATACAAGAAATGGAGAGCTGTCTTTTAATTTGTTATATTTTTGAAAAAAAAGTTTGCAGTTATTGATATTTCATGGAACACTGAGGGAAGACAAACATATATATTTAATTATTGATACTTAAGAGTTTTGTACATTTAGTATGTTCAGAATACTGAGTTTTTAATCATATTTGTGCATTATGTGGGACAATTTCCATATTGAAGTCTTTTTCAACCAATAGCCATTTCAATACACACTAAATCATTGTTTCTTAATGGTTAGGATAAGCTTATTCAAAGTATTCAATATTACTATAGGTACTCATTATAAAGATTTTATTTATGTTAGTAACAAACAAAACTTAACAAGTATATGACTTTTGAAATATTTATTTTAATATAAGTAATAAATTTTTCATTAGTGCAATTACACATTAAATACAGTTACAAATCATTTATTAGTGAGATAGCCCTGTGAAGTAGCAGGATAATTTGGCCTGAACACTATTATTCCTAAGAATAATTTCATAAATTAAACTAATTTTCATTTACGAGGAACAATAGAAAATAAAATATAAGGTCCTAATAAAATTTACCTTGTGATGACACGTAATAGCAGTAACAGCATTAAATAATATTAGCACTTGAATAAAATATATATAAACAGAACAAATTTAACATTTAACATAAAGGAGAGCAAATAACTATTAATAAAATATACAATGTAAACTAAATTAGTATATAATAATATATTTTTTGTTGATGATTTGGAACATTCAATGTGAAAAACCATATGATAACATTTAGGTAGGTATTTACACATAGGTTCCATTTAAGTATTGTATAAGTTTCCAAATTAACTCACAACATTGATTAAATACTAAATATGCGTAACAATAAAGACTAGAATACATTTTCATTTTTTCACAGTTATTGGCACTAAATTTAATGATAATGGCACAACTATGTACTCTGCATTCAATTAAAAGATCACTAAAATCATGATCTATGGTGTAAATACGTATATTATAATGTAACAATTCCAATTTTGAAGTTAGCACATACAAATATATTAATTAGGTTCATTTACGAAATCGTAAAAACATTGATAAATGTCTTTTATATCTAATTTATTACTAGAAAATACTGAGTGTTCACAGGCTCACATAAGCACACTTCATAAGCGGGACTGTGCAGAATATCTGTCATACTTTAAACATCTCTCATTATGTGCTATTATTTTTACCAAGATCTTTTCAGTCCTATATCTTGCACAGTCATCACTTTAGAATTGTAAACTCCAACATTTTTATCAGTATGATATGATAAATAAAGCCATCAAATAGCAAGGTCAACAAAAATTAATATATGCAACATATTGTACAAAAAAAAGGACATTTGAATAAGTAAAAAAGTACTGAATATCATTTAATTTTAAAAGCAAAGCACAATAATTTTTTAAATCTAAAATTGACCAAATTGATATAATTTACTTAAAACATTATTACCTCATAAACAAATTTAATACTTAATTAGTACTGGAAAAAAGTGTTAAAGTAGTATATTTTAATAATAATAAGATTTTTTTTAAATACCATACTCTCTTTAAAGTTGGATGTGTAGTGCCAATAACTGCATTATTATTTACCTTACAACTTACTAGCTAGGCATTCAAAAACAAAATTGAACACCATTATTAAGCACGACAAAACATTTATAGTTAAAAATTTAGAGAGACTTTTAGAAATGTGCTAATAACTCTATATATTTTGAAAAAATCTGTAGATCATTAAGGTACTTATGTTTCAGATTTATAACTATCAGATCTGCTAGTACTTTGGACTTGTTTATAAACAATTTGTTTTAATTTTGTTGCCTATTCAATCATGGCAGAGATCAATCGACTGTAATATATAGTAATATAGCAATAAGCATGGTTTGATATTTCACAGGTATCACATTTAGCCAAAACATAAATATGGGACCTTTGACTATTACAGAATAAGAAATAGCTTTTAAATTGCTTACATACTGATTGATTATAACCTATATTAAATATATCATAATTCTTTGAGATTACAAAGAATTACTAGTAAAATTCGTGTAATTTTATAGCAGAATTAGAATAATAGATTCTTAATACATTTGATAGCCAAGGAATTTTAACATTGAGGTCTCAAATTATTCATGAAATGTTATTATGGTTTTAATAACATCACCATTACATATATTTTGAGTTTTGAGACCAAACTCATTTGGCTGTGGAAGGCCGCTGTAAGTAGGGTCTAGTTAGGAGCGATGAAAATGAACAGCAGTCCATTTGTTGTAGCGTTTGTGCCAAATACGGGTCTCTTGTGTCTGGCTGGTGGAACGACGACCCTCTGCATCTACACTTTGTGTAACACACACATATGCAATTATAGCTACGTCATCACCAAGTAAGTGCACTCTGGGGTTGAGAATAGTAGTATTGGTTTTCACATGCGTTGGTGTATTATCGATGAAAAACTTGTGAAATTCCACGCCCTCTATCAAGTTACCTAGAGCATCAGGGTCGAAGGATGTCACATTCGGATCACAGAGTTTGGAATAGGTCTCATAGTCGCCATTGTTAATAGCGTCTATTAGAATTTCAGTAACTTTGATAACTTCGGCTCGGCGAAGGGAGGCGTTACTGTCGCCTCGAGCTTTTCCAAAAGAATCAGCTTTAGTAAGACCGTCTTCATCGTGTTCTTTAGATATAACTGTACACGCTCTATCTACGCCCTTTTTGTCCTTATCCAGATCATCGTCTTCCAAAGTAGTGCTGCTGTCTGTGGATTCCTTTACTTGTGATCCTTCACTTTTCTTGTTAACCATGGACTTCCCTGAAAAATTTCGCGTAGCTAGCATGGTTGTTAAGATCGCACCTTTTAGTTTGCGACGTGCATTGAACTTCTTCAAGCAATCCACAGTCTCCTGTCTGTGCATAACAGATGCAACACGCTCGCGGTGGCAAATCCATGGGTGCTTCAGGGCTTCGGAAGCCGTAATTCTTTTGCTGGGATTAACAGTCAGCATCTGATTGATGAGACTTTTGGCTTCTGGTGTTACTGTATCCCATTCAGGTGATGGGTAATCATAAGCGCCAGCCTTAATTTGGCCGTATAAACGATGTTGATCTTCATCCCAAAATGGGGGGTATCCAACCAGCAGGATGTATAAAATTACACCACAAGCCCAAATATCTACGGGCTTTCCATAAGGCTCTTTCTTTAAAACTTCCGGTGATAAGTATCCTGGAGTACCAGCAAAGCCAAACCACGCTTGTTGTTCACCTTGGACTTCAATTGCTAATCCAAAATCTGCTAACTTGACTGCAGCGCCTTTAGCCTTGCTTGCAAGTAATAAATTTTCGGGTTTTAAATCTCTATGAACAACACCATTATGATGGCAATGATGAACAGATTCCAATATTTGTTGGATGCAGTGGGATGCGTCGGCTTCCGAATAAAATTCTCTCGCAACAATGTCCTCAAATAATTCACCGCCCGTAACTAAGTCAAATACGAGATAGTGGAAGTGTTCTTCCTGAATTGAATCATGTAATCTAACAATATTGGGATGTTGTAGTTTTCGGCAAATTCGAGCTTCTCTTTCCAATTTTTGGAAATCTCTGGCTGAAAGCTTCTTGGTATTAATTATTTTGGCAGCAAATTCATATCCAGTTGATTTTTGGACAGCGCGTCTCACAATAGAAAATGCTCCCTTTCCTAATTCTTCCTTAAGGTCGTAATTGTCCGAAAATCGTGTACTAACACTTTCACGATTTGGATTGGCCATGTTTAATTCAATAAGCTAAATTTACCTTTCTCGAGTGGTCAACACTGTCTTCAAATTTGAAGAACACGTTAATCTTCTATTCTGCTTCAGAACTGAAACAAATCAAATATATTACTAGCTTTTTTCAAAAAAAATATATTGGATTACTTATTAACTATGATTTTTTTTTATTACTTTAAATAAAAACATAGTTATGGAGAATACTTTAATAGAATAAGATATTTTGCCGTACGCCATTTGTCAAGTTCGATTTCAATATTTTTTTGTGGATGATTCGAAACATGAATGAAATATTATAAAGTCTTATACATGGTAAAACACAAAATGTAAATCAATTGATTATTAGAATCTTTTAAGTGATTACTGTAATTTTTATTACAGTAAATATTTAAAATAGGTCTATATAAAATATCCTACTAATAGTCGATGCCGGTAAAATTAAAATTGGTATGTACGTTTAAAAAAAAAGCACAATGATTTATTAACAGCACCTGTTATTCAAAAGATATGAATTATTGGAATTGAAGATTTGATTATACTGTGCACTGATTTACTAGTCATATTAAATGAACATTTGAATAATATTAACAGGCTATTTTAGTCGTCAAATCTAAAAACGCAGACATGCCTAGACAAAAGTTATCATGATCACAAACATAGACTTCTAATATTAACACTACGGTACCGGGATGACATTTCGTTAGCGCAAAATAATCGATACACCATTGTCTCACTTTCAGTAAAATCTTTACGACTGAATAAACAATTTAATTTAATTTTAAATACTCTACCGATCTTTCCAAAAATATTGTTTTAACCATTTCATATTAATAAAATAATAAGCATTTTATATTAGGTTGATCAGTGCGCAACTTTTGACGATATTCTTAGCAATTGAAATTTGGGCTCGCGATGTATTTTTAATGTTAAATATGTCGTCGTGCAAATCAATGTAATAATTATGCAAAGACGCTTAATGATATTCAAAAACTTATTTACCTATTATGTTCCCATTTTACACAGTATAAACGGGATGAAGACCGAAAACTAAGGGCCTAGCCCTACACCGCACTCTCCTTCTGCTCGGAACACGAGCTTCGGGGTCAAACTCATAGACATTTGTGTGTTGCCACATAAATGTTACCTTAAGTATAAAAATTGTGCTTATTTATTAAGACCTAAATCTTGCTCTCTCTGTCAGTAAGAAGATGTGAAGAGCATATTCACGCCAAACAAATCACAGAAACAATATTTAATCAAGGAATAATTATGTATTATCATATTTTGTTTAAGTCCTTTTTTCATATGACAACACATAAGTGGACATAAAATCGATACACTAGCGCAGCGCTGTACTGAAGATGAGAAAGTCAGAAACAGCGCCATCTAACAAAATAATTTTGCCTTGTTACGTGTGTTTTATTAATATTATACTTGAGGAATGGTTTAATGTCATTGTCGATATATATAAAATTCCAAGTAGGTTAATTTTACATTTTATCAAAATAATTCTACGTGATACAGTTGGTAACTATAAAAACATAAGTTCAAAGAAGAAATACGAAGGCTAATGAATTTCTAACATATTATATTAGACTGCAAACTGTTTTTTGATTCTTTTAATTTTTATTTATGATTTAGGTGATCTAGGTTGATATTGTATTTGTAATTTTTATAGTTTAATAATTTTTGCTGAAAATTAAAATCATAATAAAATATTAAAATCTTAATAAGATAAAATATTAATTACAATGGCCCTTAATACATTTTACTAGATTGTACAAAATGGCGTCCAAATAAATTGCTTAAAGATTAAATATATAAGTAGGCATATAATTAATTTAAAATGGTTTTTAAATAATGAATAAAAATTTGTTAATTCTGTCCTACTACTTGAAAACTAGTCTCACTTAATTATAACGATTATTCAATTTATTTTGTTTGAGGTAAAGATAAGTACTGTTTAGAGGTGGGATTAAATTGAGGATACTCCGCAAAGACAAACATAACCCAATATCAAGCGTTGCCAAGGGTATAGGGAATTATATGTTCTACATATAAGTACAAGTATCTGTGTATAATCATTTAGCATATTCGGTATATATATATATATATATATATATATATATATATTTAATATTGATAAAAAAATGAAACAAGAAATCTCATTTTTGTTCTGTCAATAAGCCTAGTAACGGTCTGCTCTTATAAAAAGCAACCGTTAAACACCCAGTTATATTCACAAAAATCAAAACGGGTTGGCATCTTGCGCAAGTGTAGGGGGGCTAAACAAGGGCTTTCGCAGCGGGCCCTTCCGAATTTCGACGGTGCACAATGCACCCTCCGTACCATCCCCACGCCACTTCTCTTATTATTACGCGACTCCAGTTCATGTCCCCACATTGTTCATATTATTTTTATATTGGTACTCGCTGGACGTGTTGCTTAAAATCTATATCCAAAACTAGTACCAGTTTTGGGACGTATACTTGGATATTATTCGATTCAAAAAGCGAAAGAACTGTGCGAAATTGCAAAGGTATTCGATCGGATCCTGAATCGCTCTGTCACCTAATATTTGCAGCGAAGGGAAGTATTAAGGTTTCGTAGGCTGTGGTCGTCTCATGTTGCTTTTCTCATGAGTGGACGTGTAAAATAATAACTTGATAGCAATATGTGGTAACGGCCGCAGTTGAACGACGTTTCTTCGTACAGCATCCGCTGTTCTGTGCAACGTAAAGCTATATCGATCGACGACTAACCCGGTGTGTTATGTGTGGTGATCGCTTCGATTTGGCGGGAGACGACGCTACAAATTTCTATTGAATAAATTCGGTAAGACAACTTTTTATCTTTAAACGGCTTTTATTTGTATTGTAATTATAATATTTTTTTCTAAATTATGTTTGTATAAATATAGTTTCCAAAGTTACATAGTCTATGTCTGAAATGAAAACACTCCTTGGATTTCCCAACCTTATTACAGTTAAATAAAAAAAAATTATATATACATATAAAATGTTATGGGATTTGGGGTCCGAGGGGATTAGCGAACAGAATTCAACCTTGTAATCAACCGCGCTAAGTTGAAAATGCAGAGTGCACTATTCACAAAAATACGGCGTGTACCCGCAAACTTTTATCACATAAGATGGAAACATGAGGGGATAACTTGTACCATACGGACGTGCAGAAGGAATTAGAAGGGGCTTCCCATGATACTAAACTAGTTACTAGTAAAACTGTAGCCACTCCCTTTATATTTGGTTTTTAACGTTATAAAAATCCATTTAATTCATCAGTTTTTTTAAACCCTTGCCAAATATTGTTCGAAGAAAAATATACGAATGTTTCTTAAATATTGTAGGTATATAAATTCATATGTGTTTCAAGCACACCCATTAAGCATATTGTTATTAAGATAAATTAATTTGTATTTATAAGTTATTTTATTATACTCAAATTTTGGAGGAAAAAGGTGAAATCCGATTTAAATTTATAGTTGTATATTACGAGTCTTACAGTTAAAAATTTTGTTTCACCGATCTCGAAAATTTTCATAATAGGAAAAGATATATTAAAAAGATACAATTTTTATGTTTTTAATTAGAAAAGATCAAATCAGATCAAAAAGGCCCAACTTGTTATCTGTCGTTTTATCCTTTTTAACATTATCTTTTAATGTTTTTTTTATATAAAAAAATATTGGTCTGTTTACTGTATAGTAACAATAACAGAACAAATATATTATCAAATACTACAGTAGCTATATTTGTTATTTGTTTGTTGACAAAAAAAAAATCGGCTGTAATATACAGGGACATTGAAATATTTGTTTCAATCAATCTCATTGGTTTACGTCGACAAACAATCTATGAAATATACAAAGGAACGGAGAATGTTCTGTTTAGTATTGGATTATGTAACATATAAAATGTATATACTGCTTATCGCATTTGAAGACGGACAAAGACCAAATTAATCCGCGGAGACAAAAGATATTTTCAGGATAAAAAGATGAGGTTCTTGTAATGCTTCTTTACGGATTTTCAAGTTACTTATCTTTAAATTGCGTCAAGAAAAGGGTCCAAATATATTTATAAATATATATTTAATGTATATAACTATGAATTTGCTTTTGAAATTACAAAATGCGGATTCTAGAATTGTCGTTCCGATACTTATTCTATTAATACATAACAATTCATTTTTAATAAGTAATAATTAGGAACTATAAATCAAAGTAAGCAGATTTCCAATAACATATTTTTATATATATACAAAACTGAACGTCGACAGTCTACCCGACATGGACACGCGTCCCTGTTAAAATATACAGCTTCTATAAGTATCGGAAACGTGCTGAGACCACGTGACCCGAGACTAGGACTCCGGCTGACGTCAAAGCCGCCATGTTGATTTATTTCCCTATAGGACTAGAGTTTTCTTCTTTATAGAATTATTGATATGCATAGAGAATATTAATTAAAATACAAATCAACAGACTAAACAGAAGTTTGGACAGGAATTAATGTTGGTATGTTTTCACATAATTAAATATTAATCACACCTTTGTCACATTTACTTAAAGTGAAAGACGATAAGGCTTTTGAAGATGAAGCTTTGTTAATGTATATAAAAGACATGTGAGGAAACAATCGCTTTGACAAACACTTATCTGTTAATACCTTTGTCAGACCGTTGTTGAGTTGATGAGTTATCAAGATGGAACGGTAAAACCTTATTTGTTATTTGCCCCATGTCACGAACAAAATGACATACGTCTTGACACCGTGTCGACCAATATAAATGCTAATTCTGGACACTGTACAAAGCAATCTTTCCCATACACTACATATTTATTTATTGTATGAATCAAATAATAACCAACAGGTTGAAATCGAATAAAATACTTAGATTTATATGTAATTAATAATACATTTTATTATATTCTCTATATACGATTCTCAAGTTAGTTTAATTCTGATTTTGTTTTGAAACTCCATTTCTACTCGAAGTTTAATTATATCTTCTGAATCTATGACTTTCGCGGGTATTCATTTTAATGAAACTAATATTTTTGTGTGAAATGTGAATTCACATCTCGTCTGCCCGTGATCAGGGTTGCTGCAAAGTAACCGAAACGTCGGGAGTATGTAGTTTTTAGAATAATGAAATACGCGTAGTAATCCGAAATATATTATTTTCATTTTAATAACATAACTTGATCTGAAGTGGATATTCGACATTGGTATTAAGGACACTGTTGTATGAGAATGGAGGCAGGATATACGATCCTCTCGTGTTACGTTACACACATTCGCAATCGGCTTAACCAACAGTTGAACTTTGTTAATTATTAAACAGCTATTTAATTATTCATCCGTTAAAATAAATGACTGTAAAATTTTCCAATTCCATTTCATGAGTTGTTAAGAAAAATATGTAAATAGTTAGTTAGTGGACCGTAGCAGCAGATTTGTGTTTGAATAAATCAATCTTGTTAAAATGTTGATAAGTTTGGCATTCTAGATCTTCAGATGTAATACCTACTGTATTTCTTTAGAGTTAGCGTTCAAAATTAAACAAACTGTCGAATGAAACAGCGTTATTCAAAGACTGGGCTGTAGCCTGTTTATAGGAAGTAATAACTTGGTTCATGATCAATACGCAAGTAGTGGTTATGAAATAGGAATATCTCCAAAGAACGAATGTAAATTTTGAAATATGACGGCCAACTACACATATCTATGTTGATATGTCAATCTTGAAAAAAAAAAACCTTAATGATCCCCTCGATGTACCTATTGCTGTAAATGTAAAATCCTGTTTGAAGTTCAAAGTACCATGAGATTGTAATATGAAAATTCTCCCAGCATCCAACCCTCAAATTTGATCAAACATCCAATTTGAGAGCGCCTCTTTCAATTAACTGTTTAATAAAAAAAATATTCAACATCGAATCGAAAATAACATTCTATTAGTGTCAAATTTGTTAGGAATAAAATGTTTATATCAGCTTTACAAAATATAAATTAATTCATTTTGGTTTTATATTAAAAGTGCGAAAATTTGCATTTGGGATATTCGTTTTTTTTTTTTAATATATAATGATTAAAGACTTTTAAACGTAAACAACTATTGAAAATTCCAGTAAGCAATTTTTACAAGCATGAATATCAATTTGTTACGGTTAAGCTCATCACGCGCTTCCCTTTGATGTTCCCGACTTCTATTTTTGAGCTACCGTTTATGACTGTAGTAAAATTTCGTGAATTCATCAAGTCATATAATGATAGCTATCAGATTTATATTTCAAACAAATACCAACGACTTCAAGCGTCAATTTGCATCTATAAGAGTCAAATTTATTAAAATAAATGGAATTTATCTAGTGAAAGTATTTAAAACTAACAGAATGGATAGTCCAAATTTGCAGTCACACTACATACGAATCCTTCTCTCATTCAAGAAATAACTTTAATACTATAATGTGTGAATATTTATAAATAAAAACTAAACTTCTAACTCTCCATTCGCACCAAGACGATGTCAACATAGAATGTGCATAGTGATTTTCATTGTTAATTTTAATTTAACTTTTCACTGCACGCTTTTTTTGTTTTAAACTTTATTGTCTTTCTTGATTATAATAATTAATTTGATTAATTACTTACAATCAGCTGTTTCGAAACAATCATTTAAACACAAAAAAATGTCGGAGAATCATATTTTAAGGAAATTGGAATAAGTCTATAAAAGTAATATCCAGTCTAGTTATAAGAAAGACAGAATTGTAATATTTGAGCTCTCCGTAAGCTTTGAAATTTCTGTAAGCAATTGCCGTTGCCAACGACGGTCGTCACTTCTGACGGCTAATTTGAATGCGGCTTTGGAATACCTGGGTATAGTCACGGTTACAGGTGAAATTTATGATGATTTAGAACGTGAAATAAGTTGAAACGAAATACGTAGTCATGTTATTAAACTGTGCCCAAAGAAAATATTACTAGTCAAAATTATACATATAGTATGTTTACTTAAATACATCAAAAAAGACTTGCTTGCTCATAATTATTTTAAATAAGATTGACCTTTTGAAGATAAAACCATCTTCCACTGTCCTCTCTCATTATGAAAAGGAAAATTCATTTCTTTGTTCTATAAATATAGTTAGTCCCTAACGGGCTTGTTTTTTCTGTTACGTAAGTAGGGAAGCATTGCACGCAATCCCGTGGCATAACAGAGGGGAATTCAGGAGGTCGCACGTGCCCTATCTTCTTAAATCATACCGGGAATGTTGACTGGCGATTGCTTAAAAAAATACATGTATAAAAAAAAAGATCTGCCTCAAATTAAAATTACATCAGAAGAACCAAAAATGTTACAAAACTTCACATTATTGGTATACCATATATACCTACATTTTGGACATGTATCTTATCTCGCAAAATGTAATTATTAACAAATATCTCAATGAATTTTATTGGTACTAAAAGCGCGATGAAATGAATTCCTCGATGGGGAAGGGCGGTGGCAGACAGTATGACGCGCCCGCCCTCCGCATATTGATGAATACTAAAACATAAGTAACAGCATGCTGAGAGGAAATGGTGTACATTAAAGTAATATATCTAATGTGAGATTAAAAATACTTTTGTATGTTAGCATATCCATGTAACCAAAAAAAAATTTGCATTTTATTTATCATGGATTCAAAAATAATTGATGTTGTTCATTGGTAATAGCAAATCATCAAAATGTTTTGTTACGTCAAAAATTGTCTCAACCTATTTTTTTACATAATAATATCCAATTATAAACAGCTATATCAGATATTTCAAAGTTGCCGTTCCTCTTTGATCAATACAAAGTAAATTACCTGTTTACTTCAAAAAAACTCGCGTTATCTTTAAAGAATACTGATCTTGAGATCAAAGTTTGGACACAATGCTTTGGAACGCTGGCGGTTGGTAAAAGTTATTTAATAATGTGAAACAATAATTCCCCCTGAATCAGGACACTTGTTACTAAAACTATTTCGTTATTAAAACCGACATAGCAGTTTAAACCTATGTGTATTTAAAATAAATTTAATTTGAGACGAAACATCTTATCTTCACCGTGCGAGTGCCGGGTCCATCGCGGACATGGACATCCAACATTCATGTTAATTTATTTTATGTAAAAAGAATATTTATTTAATATTATCATCAAATTTAGTGTTGGATAACATATAATAGTCATAAAATACTAAAGGCTACATTTACGGCGTGAATTCCAAAAACGTTTTCGGAAATGCCTGTGCAATGAATACGTGAAAGGCTTTTGCAATATTCAGTCTGTAGTTGAACCGTTACCTTGGAATCCGTTTTATTGATATGCACATCGGGGAGCAATGCTTTCTATAATCAATTGCAGGCCTCTTATTGTAACTGTATTCCCGTACTATACATATTTACTTGGCGTAGCTCCCTCTTGTAGTGAAAGTTTTTGTTTTATGTTAAATTGAATTTTCTGTTAACCTACTATTAGCAGATTGCTAGTGCAGTAAGCAATACCTTTATGTTGATATCCTATGGGAACAAAATAAATACTCAGTAAGTTTGTTCTCAATTCTCGTTATGTACCGCAATGAAATATTAATTTATTATATTTTATTTAATATAGACGCTATGATCGCGTCCCCTGAGATCAGTTGATGAAAGAAGAAACATATTTTATGCTTCAAATAAATTTTTCTCGGTTAAAACTTTTTTTTTTTATAGAACGGTAACATCAGTAGCAATAATTTTTAACTTTTAACGAAACTTTTCATTGGTGGTGGTTTGTGAACGATAATTTTCTTTTACACGTTAATTCATTCTTTAACGTTAATTTAAAGTCTATTAAGTTCTATAAATATATTAATGAACTTCCATATTTTTTTTTATTAATACCTCTTTTTATATTTCATAGAGTTAAGTAATGAATTTAAAACTCCCTCAATTTGGATAAAAAAATGGGAATTCCCATACAGTGTCTAGTCTAGTCTAATAAGACTAAAATGTGATCTTTGTTTACATAACTCGTTTATTAACTAGACTCCTAAAATACTTTAGTTTAAACATAGTATCATAAACGCAATTTTCAAAGTTTCTAAGTCTTCAGAATACATAGGAATAACGAAAAAAGGTTAGAACTCAGACGTTTTATTGAATTACTATCGGAAATTGGTCTTGTTCTGAGTGAATGAAGACTCTGGCTAATGTCTTATATTTAATTTCGTGCTACTAATATATTTGTAATACTTTCAACTAAAAATGATTTAAAATAATTTAAAAAAACGTGGTTTTCATTAAGGAGGATTAATTATAGATATAATCAAATTCTGTCAAATGCACCGCCTATTTGTCTTTGGACTTATATAAAATTATTGAATATTGTATATTAGAACAAAACTCTTATAGACAGTAATTCAACTGAAATTCTCATTATATTTTTTAAGCTTATTATAACAAAATGTCCGCTCGGAACTAAAGCTCTATTGATTGGAGTAATATCTGCTTAGTTAAGAGCAGAAAATGTTATACGAGGGAAGAGAATATTGGAAATAATATTTTTTTTATTAGGTAAAGTATTAAATATTATATATTTTATAACTTCATAAGCGGTAATTCATAAAAAGAATACACTATGCTAGGTTATGTAAAGGTCAACAGATGTTATTCCATCATAAACATAATGAAGCAAAAAGGTTGTAATCGTATTTTAGTGGAGAACCCAAACTTTGCTAGTAATAATGCTGCGTAAGAAGTCTAAACAAAGTGTCGTTATTGTGGCTTAATGTGCGTGGCGATTGCGAGCGAGGGTAAATACCAGCGAGGGTAAACGTCTGACGTCATCACGTCAGGAAGCTAGGGAATAACAGAAAAATACTCTGCCATTTTCTATTAGACTGAATCATTTGTTTTTAATCCGCTACTTCAATTCTTGTGGCGTATATTATGATATATTATTCTGTAATTATCACATCCCTTTATAAGATCCTTGTCTAACTATAATTTGTAAGTGTTCAGATTTTGATTCGCTCTTGTAGTTTAGCCTTTAGCAATCGTGTGTTAAAGGTATTGGTTAATACCGCTAGCGTCTGAGAGCACAAGAGTTTAATTAATCTTTGCTAATTACGTAACATGTTGCCTTACTTTGCAGAATATTTTAGGTGGATAAGACGATTTTGAGGAGAAAATTTTCTAGAGATTTACCTCATATCAGAACTATTAATTATCTTAGATGACAGCTTCACAGAAAAGTCTTTATAAATAGATTTCAGTACTTGTTGATGTGGCAGGTTTCAGTAGACTGGCAAAACAAATTGCCAACAAAGGCTTTATATTATAGCTGTGCTTTGTGACGTTCCATGAATTTGAATTAATTAAGTTGGAGTAAAATAAATTCCGCAGACCGCAGCCCCTGCAGAAGTGGGTCAATGGCGGATCTGCTGAGAATAGAACTGACGCCCGAGGGGAAGGTTCTATTGTTAACTATGCATTGGCGAGAAATTGTGACACTGTTGTCACTGATTTACTGCTAATAGAAATATGTCTCATATTATTTCATATCGAAATTGCCCTTACGATTCATAATTTACCAGAAATAGTTGTGTTGTTACGTGTTTTATACAACCTTTGTGTCTTGCTTAGTAAAAAGCTGGTTTCTTCTTAACTGAACTGCATTTTAAGTCGTTGCTGGTTGGCGATGTATATTGACTGTTAAAAGTGCTTTGTAAATCGTCTATTTGAATAAGAAGAATATCTTGTTTAAAAGCTAAGGAACCTCTCGTTCGTTGGTTTTTAAGTTAAGTTTAAGGCTAACCTCTACAAAAGTTATGCAAATCGATACTACATAAAATTATACCAATATCGTCATTAGTATTATCAGATCCAATTGCATTAATCTTTTTAAAGTGACTAATAGCTCTCGTTAAATTTACCTATAAAATTATCTAAGGATAAAAGAGCCAGTTACAGCGAATTGCTCGCTTAAGTAATTAAATTGTTAGCGCTTGTGACTATCTACGATGCACTAGAGCCCAAGAACACTTATCTGATAGCGTTAATTTCAAACAAAAGTGTCGTCTCATGTCTCCGTGTAATTTTAATACATATTTTTCAACACAATTGAGAACGAGGTCTTGAATAAATAATTTCGTATTTTGTTGCTGGCGTTTCGTAAATGATCAAGTAATTTATTCAGCTGTTTTCTTTTTCACCTTTTCTTTTATAAGTCTTCACAGCCAACGAAATGAGAGCCGTCTTTTTATATCATTTACGCTATTGTGTTAGCGTCTATTGCTGTGTTCAAGAAGCCGTGTTACGTTACCTGCGAGTAAATAAAATGTAATGTCATTTATAAAGTCATTTCTGAGTAGATTATGAAGTAACTTAGTCACGTAGTATTTTTTGTAGTATTTTTTTACATGCATTACTATTATGGCTTCCAATTTATATGTTATTGCCGTCGGTTTTAGTTTCCTAAAGTCTTGCCATGTCCAAAAATTGTTTCGTCTTATATTTTTCTTCTAAGACTGTGTAAAAATAAACATTTAACAGTTTTCGTGATTGAAGAGCAAATGTATATTTTTCTATATGAAGTTTAAAGTCTTTTTTTTATTTATTTTTAATCCTAAGTATGAATACAAAAGTATATTCCAATAATATTATCGTTGTGATAATGTTATCCCTTAACGACAATCCGCCTGTAGTTTCTATAATTTGAAACATAAAATATACTATTATCTTATTTCTCATAGTAAACAGAATACATAAAATACCTATCTTAATCAGAAATAACTATATCCCAGTGATATTATTACTTCATGAGCGCATGTTCTTCAGTCCGCTATACACAAACTGCAGAACCAATTTGGATACAATTATGTGTTATCTTTTAATTTAAACAGATTGGTAGGGAAAAACATATTAATAAGTAGTACATTTATAAAGAAATGGCACGAGCAAGAGTAACGTTCATCTTCGTAACCTGGAATTAAATTGAATATTTAATAACAAATGCGCTTTTATGTAGCCATTTGCAGTTTCATAGCAGCCTTTTATAGCAGACCTCATCTTAATGTAGGTATGTATTTTTAAAATTTTAACAATAAAATGTTTTCAGTTAATTATTTTTATAACATATTAAAATATAATCTTTGTGAAGGCAAAACATGTCCGGAAGTTGTTCATTAGATAATTGTGTCAGAACCTAATATAAAATCAGAATGTCATAGTATGCAGAAGGAAAATGTATTGATCAAAGATAAAAGCCAGCGTTGTATAATATTAACATTAAAGTTCATAAAAGGATGACGTTAGCTACAATCACAGCCTACTTTATTTTCATATTCAGTAGGTCGCCATACTGAGGCGCGGCGTAACTAGTTGTGGAGGGAAGAGAGCTCGGGGGAAAAGTTTGGAATATATTACCTACGTGACAGTATACTGATTTATATTATACGAAACAGATTTTCAAGATGCGATCTTTGATGTATTTTTATATAGTATTTATTTATTGGACGTAACATGGTCACATTGATATAATAAAAGTCCCATCGTCTATGAAAAGGGCAGCTTATCTCTTAAGACAGATTTCTTCCAGCTTTTTCCATAACTCAATTCATAATCTACTTTATACTTAATATAATTTTAAATGGTTTCCTTAAGATGTCTCTAGGGATGGACGCTGTATTTTTTCTATCTAAAATAATATTTGATCTCGTGAAAACTTATATTTAATATGGCATTTAAATGGTTTTGTTAACGAGCTCAATAAATGCAAATTTAGAGTCTATTTATTAAAGTTATTTGTTTATTTTTTAATACAACCTATCAAAATCTATTTAAAAGTTGATAATATTATAACCGTTTATTCCAAGAATAGGAATAAGACAATAGGAATCCTATAGGAAAAGTGTAGATATATTAATAGTATGGATTAGAGAAGAGACTGTTAATCCGTTTTTTGATATTGAATCTTACAAATATGTGTATTTTAAGACGCTAACAATCTAATATAGGAATGAGCTGGAAAAATCTGAAAGAAAATGCAGTATTTTTCCAAAGATAGCCTAGGCTGTCTGTTAGGCCACATAGCTTCATACATAAGTCCGACGTATCACATAACACTATGAAAACCTCTCGACCACATCTTGTACTCAGCGTTTTTATGCTAGTTAACGCTTGCCAAGTTCTAAACCGGAGGAGACTATTACTTAAGGAATAAAAAAGGATATTGGATTAACCTTTCACTTAACTCGCTTATTCTCATTTCATTTTATCAAACTATCAAAGATAATGAGAACCATCCTCATAATAAGAAGAATACGAGGTTGTATAAAGAAGTATCTTGGTTAATTATGATAGTAAAATAGATTATGAATTTCTTATACAATTTTCGTAACAGTTCCCGCTAGTGTTTCGCTTGATTGATCCTATATTAACTCTGTAGTGGTAAGGAAGATATTTAAGTTCGAAATTCATATATATGGGGTTTTCCAATAGGGACGCTTGAACTTTGACAGCTGATTGCGGCCATGTTGTTTGAGTGACAGCTGTCAAATGCAGTGTGTTATATTCATTCCGTCCTCCCAAACCACCATGGCAGGTTACAGTGTCGAGCAGCACGTGCAAATCATAAAATTGTTTTATGAAAATGGGTCTTCAGTTCGAGCAACGTTCCGCGCACTTCGCCCGTTTTACGGTCGCGATGATCGTCCTGCCGAGTCGACTATCCGTCGATTGGTGGACAAATTCGAGTCAACCGGGTCAGTTAACAATCAGCCGGTTCCCGTGCGTCAACGTAACGCGAGATCTGCCGAGAATATCGCCGCTGTGCGCGACAGTGTCCTCGAAAACCCGCGGCAGTCAATTCCGCGTCGCGCACAGGAACTCGGCCTTTCGCAGACGACAACTTGGCGAATTTTGCGTTGTGACTTGAGCCTGCACCCGTAAAAGATCCAGCTGACCCAAGAGCTCAAGGTTAATGACCATAGACAGCGCCGTGTGTTCGCTGACTGGGCATTAGAGCAGTTGGAAGTTGACGCCGATTTTGGCAAAAAAATCATCTTCAGCGACGAGGCGCATTTTTGGATGAATGGCTATGTCAACAAGCAAAATTGCCGTATTTGGGACGAGACCAATCCACACGAGGTTCACCAAGTGGCAATGCACCCGCAGAAAGTGACTGTTTGGTGCGGATTTTGGGCCGGAGGCGTGATTGGTCCGTATTTTTTCGAAAACGATAATGGTGTGGCCGTCACCGTCAATGGTGAGCGATACCGGTCGATGATAACCAACTTCTTTTGGCCTGAAATCGAGAATATGGATCTGGACAACATGTGGTTTCAACAGGACGGCGCTACGTGCCACACAGCACACGCTACGATGGAAGTTCTGCACGAGCAATTTCTGGACATGGTCATCTCGCGCGGAGGCGACGTGAACTGGCCACCGAGATCGTGCGATTTGACCCCGCTGGACTTTTTCTTGTGGGGTTTTCTTAAGTCGCAGGTCTATGCCAACAAGCCGCAAACCACCGATGCCCTCAAAGTCAACATACGCCACGCCATCGATCAAATACAGCCCGATTTGTGCGCCAGAGTCATCGAAAATTGAACCTTTCGTGTGCGCGCCACCAACCGAAGCCGTGGCGGTCATTTGAATGATGTCATATTCCATACATAATGGGGTCGATAGACCTTCCAAATAAAAAAAAAATTTCGCAAATATCTTTCCTACATTTATTTTTTTTTGCATTTCAAAGATCAAGCGCCCTTAATGGAAAACCCTATATATGTATATGTTGCAAGTAATATGTATGTTGCAAGTTATATTGAAGGCGGAAATGTTAATTAACATTCCATCTCTACGGTAAAGTGAACGTAATAAAACTTTGAATCACGCCGTACTCGCCCGACTGTCGACATTGATAACACAGTTAATGCATACAGTAGAAGCTGAATATTTCTATAATAGTAATCTTATGCATGTAGTTTACAATTAAATTCGTATAACTTTTGTAACGGAAAATTTTAAATAGGAATAATGTCAAGCGAAAATGTTTACCTTTACATGTTATTACGCTTTCAAATTGATATCGTATTTATTTTCAGCTTAAATATACATATAAGATTTAATATGGTTACACATTTAGGACTTTTTTTAGGATTTATTTATGTCCTTTTTCATCTATTTGATATCAAATCATTCGTTTAAAAAAAATACATAAAAAAATCGACAACATTAAAATTCACATGTCTTATAATATTTTGAATCCAATTATGGTTTTGGTTCATAAAAAATAACCAATAATATGTACATAAACATACATATATGTGAATAATATATAAGTGTGTAATAATTGTTTTCACTGAAATTTATCGAACAACATGAAAATCAACGATACATACATAACTTAAATTCATAATGATATTCAAAATTCTTACCAGAACAAAATGGCCGTCCTGAATGCTGCTGTTTAAATAACGGAATTTTGAATAGCCACTACACTAAAGCAACATTCAAATAACTAGACTGACTTTATTTAGTGTCTCTGAATTTATCAAGCCAAATTTAGCTTTTTAGTTTATAACGAAAAGCTGAATCGCAATTATTTCGTACCGCTCGACGACTCAGCTTCAAAGAGATAGGTCTTCAACCTCATGAAAATTTGCACATATATAAGGCTTCAATTAACGCTGCTACGAGTTTTCAACGTTTCTTTGTAAAACTTGGATCTCCATTGAAAGCTGAATTTTATTGACGAAGATCAAATATTCTTTGAGGAGGCTCCTTTGATATAGATGATTCGATTTTTTTTCTAGATATTTTCAACTTCTTGATTGTAGTTTTATTTTTCACTTTTATGTTATGTTATGACACAAGAACAGTGCAAATTGATCTTACATTCAAAGAACATGGAATATTATATATATATATATATATATATATATATATATATATATGTGTAGTCTAGATAGATTTTACTTATAATATTTCTCTATTCTTATAATATATTTCATTATTCTCAGTTGTGATTTACATTGAGATTACAGTAATTGACTTTATAGGATAGTTCAACTATTCTTTTAGTGTGTTTTAAACATATTTTGAATGTAAAAATATTAGGGAAACTTTTTATAAAAAAAAAAACAAACGTATTATTATAAAAATTTTAACAAGATATATTCTTTAAAATGCAATTAGGAACTAAGGCACTAAACAACTTGGTTGCGTGTCTTTGTACAATTCTTTCTTATGTTATCCTCAAGGTGCTATCAAAATGCTAAAGGTTTCCGCTGTTACTCCGTAAAGCCTTATAAAATGCGGGCGAAAACTATTTCATTTACAATTAAAATTTCCATTTCCTATTCAAATATATGCATTTTGTAACTATTTGTTTTATTGTTTATAATAAAAGTTGAATATTCTGTACGTTGATTAAAAATATCTTTAACATTATTGTTATATGTGTACATTCGTGAACTTTTTTTTTACCGTTTGCTTGTTTTTATATTTTTAAATGTAAAATATATAAATCCTAACTATATAAATAGCATTCACATATACATTTCTAAAGCGAAAATCGCAATAAGATTTGCACATTATTGTTATGAAAACGAATTTACTTACTAAAATATTGATATTTCAACTCTGAGTAAAAGGAAATAATATATGTTACTTATATTATATTATGATTGAGAACAGCATGAAGTATAATGATACATTTACCGAATGAGTCAACCCTACTTAAATCCTTTTGTTATAGATTTATATCGCTCTTAGTAAAAATGAATATTAGTAATATTTTTCGCCTTATTATAATATTAAGTAATATTAAATTATTTTTAGGTATGGGCTAGAACAGTTACGTAAGTGAAACACATCGGTTGTAATCTCAGACTTGTTCCATTTCACATTGTTTTTTCATTCAGTACGTTCCGGCTTTCTTAATTCATTGGATCGATAATAATTCCGATTGCAAAAGGTCAATGTCACTAGAAAGTGATGAGAAACCAACGATGATATTTAATATTCAATTTTACCTAACACACTTCGACAATACGATAATTGGGACGAGGGTGGGGCAAAGGTTAATTGATTTTAAATGCTATACATGTATAGGCGAATAATGCGTCATACAATGGCTGACCAGTTTTAGGTGTACGTGTAGATCAATTGAGCTGCTGTATGTATTTAAAGCTATCGACGATTCCCTGCAACATTCGATTGATATCCTATTTCATTCGTTCAGTTAGAATCATGAGAATTGCTTTGACGTATCGATTACAACTCAGAATAACTAAATTGCACAATATCCTTGCTACTTATATAATATACATTGCATATTAATATTGTGCGTAATATTATTTGTAGAATGCTTTTGTGAGTGCTACGAATATTTATTTTGAAATGTATTTACAACAATTATCAATATTTTCTAAACTGAGAAGGTGAAATTTCTTTATATCAAATTTAAAACTTTGTGTTTTTTTTTTTATTTTTAACCTGTTCCAATGTTAACTTTTAAGAGAGCTCTCAAACATTTCTATTATGAATCTCAAAATGCTTCCAAGTACGGAAGCAGAGACTGAAAAGTTCCGTTTTTAAAGACTTCATTATTATTTCTTCAGCTTTAATTTTTTTAATTAAGTGTCTTTATAATTATTTTTATATTTTCACACAAAAATGCTCTCTAATCGAGTTTTATAGATCCTTCCTATAATAATACAAAAGAAAGCTCACGTTATGAAGATTATGCTTTAAATTATAGTCAGATTTTATACAGTTTATTATATCAGCCGCTTATTTTACTAGGTCACATACTGGCAGGTGGTATTTGAATACCCTGTCACATTTACGAGTGCGAATAAAACTTGCGAGTGAATATGTATCTTGCATGCAGCGTGTAAGGACTAAAATTCTGTGCTTGTAATGGAAAACCGTTTACGTGCGCTGGACATACGGACGTCGATAAGGGGTGGGCGTGTTTCACACTTGCCCAGCCGTAACACAACTCGCGCTAAATGAATGTCATTATAATTTATTAATATAATTGTAAGTATTCCTTTAGCGTCTGGTTTGTTATAAAATTATTTTATAAAGAATGCTACTATTATGAAGAAACGTTTCATCATATTCATAAGGGTTGTATCAATTATGTCACACACAAAATTTGACTGGGATTCAAGGCCTGTTTTATCTATGGAGTATTGTGTTCAACTTATGTGAGATACGTATTATAGTATTATTTTTTTCCATTTTATACTATATCTATAATTTTATAGTATCTGAACGTATGGTCCCCGAAAGAATTTGATATGACTTCTACTGAATAGTTAGTGGTTGAATAAGTTTAATTAATCTTGAAAATATTCCGTACACATGTAGGCGCAGCCGTCTAAAGGCTAACCAGCCACCCAGTCATGGATAGTTAATTTTAGCCAGAACATGTTCCACGTTTATTCATTCATTTATAACGAGTCATGATTTCTATTAATTATTTCTGATTGTAATAGAAATTTATACTTAATTCCTTTAATATGAGAATATAATTTTTAAATAAATTTTAATGTCATAACTAAAGTTCTTGTTAGTGATATAATACGTTATTAACGAATGACGATTACATTGAAAGAACACGTGTATCTGAATATATCAATTGATTGCCTATTTATATTATATGATGGAAATATAATTCTAGGTTATAGACAATTTGTCTATAGATCATTAAATAAATAAATAGCTATTGCTGTAATATCGTATCACCCAGCAATTCTCAATGTATGCCCTTTAGATAGACAGGTTTTTGCGAAAGACAGAAAATTATGTAGTTTGTGAATCTTAAAATATTAATACTTGAGTTGTGATTTAAACAGTTTATTCAAAGGCCTTTCACGGTTCAGTGTAACGTATATCTTTCGAAAGAAATTTTCTTTCAGTACTTTGAGTTTGTAAGTTTATTAAAGAGTTTTGCGAATATTCGTTACCTTGGCGAAACGGAAAAGTTTCAAATACACCTTTATATCTATTGTATCCTACTTATTGCTTTCAAGTTTATGTATGAAAGAAAAATTACTTATATACTTATAGTTATATGTAAGTTGATTTATTTTAATACCTATTGTTTGTCAACGTAATATACCTTCGAACAATAAAGAACAGAAATGGACAAGACGGTATCGGGAGAAGTAATTCATATATTTTATTGACTTGACCTCCCTTAATTGTCTCAATAAATGATTCTCTTACGAATGCCTATTAAAAGCTGTTTAGTTTTACTGTTTTCGTGTTTCTTTATGACTCGCTTTACAAATACAATATCATTTACATATAAAAATATTTAAAATCTTTAAAGAAATATTTCACATACGATATTCATTACATGTACCTATGTGGCGATGAAAATTGAATTCTTATATTGTAGACGCGTATTTCGTAACACGTGCCTTTTGGTAGGAATTGGTTTTTAAATCACTTACGGTATGAATCTGAAGAATATATATATAAGATTTTGCTCTGTATACTAATTTTAGGTTAAGAAAAATTGGGTTTTCTAATTTACAAAGTCTATGAATGATGATAATAACAAGTGTTTTCTTTTCAATAGTTTAGTAGAGTTCGTCAGAAAGGAAGATAAACTGGGTATATCTTTAGAAATTGTAATGATGTCTTAATGAGTTCTTAAAATAATGATTTTCCTCTACACCTTTGTGATGAAACAAATGTATACCAGGAATATTCGTGTAAAAATATCATCGTGAAAACTAACTAAAAAGAGTAACTTTTAGCAAAATGAAGTAAAGGTTGATAAAAGTGCATATATATATATATATATATATATATATAGTTAATATAATCTTTACGAACTATATATCATTCATGAGTTACTGAGGTTTGAGAAGAATTGCAAAATTATTGCCATTAACAGGATTTTTGACTTAAGGATATGAAATATTGTGTCATTAATGAAGACAGAATAAGTCGCAAATTCGTTAGCAACGTGTATAATGTGCCTACATATATTAGATTCTAGGTATTGTTTGTAATTTTGTTTGTTAGAAATTAAATGTTCTATGTACCACATTGTGAACTTTATCAAATATTATTCTTCTTTTTTGAACGATAGGAAAATTGTACTGAATTTTCAGAGATTGTCATGCACAGGCGGATAGCAATCAGATGGACGTAAAAAATACGAAATAAAATATAAATTCTATAATGTTTTTTGCTTCTAGAATTTTTCAATTTGAAGATACAAAGGTTTGTACTATCGTATGATATGCATAGATGTTATAAATTTACTATCAGTCGTATAATAATATTCAAAACAATTATAATAAAAAGGTATTATATTTTTTTTCTATTATAAAACTGAAAAGGATCCCCACTGACATTACGTCTGCAATTTTAACATGGAGTAGGCACTTACTGTTTCTCAGCGAACATCCTGTTTGAGGAGAGTTATATACAAACAGAGCACCTAGTTTTGCCGACTTAGTTCGCAAAATGTTCTATTCCTTCGAGAAGTTCCACCGACCCATTTATTGAGTTCAACAATGACGTCGCTTTAGTCACTTTTCCTCGCCGTCTTTATTTAAGATTAAGGTTGACCAAAATTATCATGGTCTACAAAATGTTACGCAAAAAATTTATTAACATTGTATGTCCTTGACAAAGGAAAGTTTTGTTCTTAAACTCAAAGATTCCTTTACAAGCCGTGGACGGTGAATTAAGATGTTATGATTTTTTCTGACGTTAAAAAAAATATTTTTTTGAACAGAAAATTAAACTATATATATTCCTTACAATACACTTATGATGAATACGACAACTGCATAGCTACTGAATAGACTTGCTTTCTATCGTAACGAACCCGAACCACAAATATATTTGGACGGAGAAACGAAAAATCAAGACAAATTGCTCACAATTTACTCTCAGACAACGTTGTTTGTTCTTAATTAAATTCATTTTATTCCATCCTATGCTCTTTATATACCGACACGAGGGAAAATAAGAATTAATTTGCCCTGAAACGTTCCATATGTGTATCATAAAAGGTTTATTGTGTTTCTTTCAGTTGACAACTCAATTTTTTTTCGTTATACGTAATTAGTTACTTAAATATTTTTTTTTTTTTGCTTTAAGTTAAAATAACTAGATTATTTATAGCGTTATCACTTATAAGACTGGTTTTACTATATTTATAATGTCATTGATATTGTGTAAGGAAATATATTTCTCAACCAATGCTATCTCAATGAATGGGAACCTGACGCCACATTTTCTAAAGTGTCTAACGCGTGACCGTAAAGCGTCATATAACAAAACCTTTATTGATGTATCAATTTAAAACACGACTCTGTCACAGTCTCATGATAAAACTCTAAATTAGTTAAATTTTCAATGAATCCTATTGTTTTGCATCTTTCTTATACTGGACAGAATATTCTATTAATGTGAAAATTTTGATTAACATTGTCATACCCCGCAGCCAAATATCTTGGCGAACGTAAATAAAATATTTTTTGATTATAACCGACTTCTCCAATCGAAACTCAAATGATACGAATGATTATTTGAAGTGCGCTCAAAGATGATGGAAAAAGAGGCAATTTCATTTCGTCCACGTTTATTGAAGATGTAAATTGACATCTATTAAATCGAAAAATTAATTGTTTGGTTTACTAGGGGTTTGGAAAAAAATATTGGTTGAAATATGCTTTTATATATGGAAATAAAATCTTTATATACATACATATATTAGGGATTAATCTACCACTGCTATAAACATTTGTTTGAAACGATAATAGGTATAAATCCTATTATCCAAATTATGTGTTACATAACTTAATTATTAATGAATTAACCAATATAATATTATTCTAGATTGCTTTTAACTATGGTCTATATTAGACTAAATGGGAACAAATAGTAGTGAAGTCAGTTAAAGCAAGTTTATTATTTATTCTTTATATATATTATCTTATTATCTGTTTTACTAGTAATGTTGAATATAGATATGAATAATTGTAAAGCCTCGAGGAAAATCCACTTCAGCATAACACTACTATTGTTTATAAGACAAAGCCCTTAGGAAACTTGTTACTCCGGTGACTTGCTAACGATGTTAAATCAAATTAAATTTTACTTTGTTACATATAATATTTATTTATGTTAGATAAAACATAATAGTTTTGTGTGTAACAGATTAGAAATAACAAAAAAAATATAACCACTTACTCTCCTCATGACATAAAACTAGACGACTTCCTTATTGTATTGCTCGTTATTGCTTTAATTTTTATACTATATCTATTTTCTGAACATTCTGCTTGTAAAGGTTTAATAATTAATTCTAATTAGATCGAAACGGACAGGCAAAGGACATTAGAAACTACATGATGCAGGAAGTATTCCCTTACTCATTGTCTGCGGTATCTAGCGATGCACCACATTGTCCCGTGTTCGTACTCCGGAACAGCTGTTGCCTTAAATAACTATCCCTGGAACACCAGCCTCAGTCAGGATTCTGTGCTGTGCTGTGTACAAGTGACTTAGACAACCCCAATTCTACCCACGACCCTAACGATGACTGTTAATTTGTTGTTCTGTATACATAAAAGAATCGCCTGGTAATGTATATCACGTTTTTATAGATCTTTACGTTTTTGTATTAAATAATAATTGATAAACATTTATATGTACCCGTTTACTTATAAGGAAATGATAGCCGTGCCATGCGTAATATAACCTACCTATATGATTATATGAGTATAATACATAATACACTCATATCAACGACATTTTCAACAAATTTACAGTCCCATTACACGAACTACGTCAGTAGCTATAATTGCACACATGTCTTTGAGTGAAAAGGACATTCGTACAACAAACGATTCTAGAACATGAATACCTAAATGATTTTGCTATGAGTTAATTATGAACCTTCCTTTCAGCAATTAAAGCTATCAATGACTAGCCTATATTTCCCGTAGTTGCTTCCATTTATAAATTATTTATATTTAAATGTGTTATTATTTGTAACAGTTACGAAGGCAGCTGGGAGTACTACTTCTACATTTGCCAGTACGATTCTTAAAACAAATTAGATTTCTGTGTCAAATAAAGAAGAGAAAAAGTATAAACGTGATAGAAATATATTTCTCTTAAGCGTAAGAAATGAAACAATTTAGATATTTACAAATACACGTGTAAGAAAAACAAAAATGTCCTTTGAAATATTCAATAATATAAACGTAATAATAGTACGAGTAGGGGAAGAAAATTTCGTACAGGGGACTACCCACACAAAGGGGAGCCGTCGATTCGAGATCATGTTTACCTGATGCTGAATGTTATTTGCCATATGAGTTGAACCATTATTTGGGAAATAGGTGAGTACATCATATTTATTACTCGCTTTCAATACCGCTAACATTCAAATAATCCAATATGGCATTTGTTATCTATGCCTTTATCTGGTTTTATTAAGTTTTATTTTCTCTACGCCTCGCTTTCATTTCCTTTCAGATTCAATAAATACAAAAGAGATTTATTCAGTAGCCACTTCTATATATTACGTTAGTCTTCATTTCTTCTTACATTATATAAAAATTACATAACCGTCATTAGAAAAGTATTATTATGTAAGATATCATCAGAATTAACAGCAGTTTTGATGTGTTTCCGTAATTTGTTGTATTATTTAGCGAGATAGCGGCGTGAGGGGAGGCTCGCGCCGATCGATAGCTGCTCAGTTGGTAATATGACTACTGCTAGGTAAAAAATAAAAACGTTCGTTTTCCTTGCTGTTTTAGGATTTCAATTGGGTTTATTTTTCATTGACTTTGTATCTCCTCCCCGTTATTTTTAACACTATTTCGTTGGTAATTATAATTTTATCCTGTTAATAATATTTGTGATACATGTAGGTATGTAATTTGTTAAGATGTTAGGTTGATTAGAAATGTGATGTAACCACAAGGGTATTCGAAAATTAGTATTCCAAGACTAACCCAAATTGAAGGTTGTTTATGTAAACATAAATTACAGTTTTAATGAATTATCAAAAACATATTCCGTATTTCCCTAAAGATTAATAACTATTTATGTATTTACAGAGTATAAACGAAATTATATTATGGTTTGTAAAACTATTTAAACATGTCTTTGTTTTAAAATCAATTAAAAGTAACATAAATTTAAAAATGATATAAAATGTATAACGTAACAGCAATCACAGATATAGGCGTTATGTTTTTGTCTTAGGTATACTAAAAGTTTATTTTGTTAGAGTAGACATAACCACAGCCTATAAATTCTATATAAATTATACGACGCCTATAAGTCTGCGATGAGATTAGTCCCCTGGAGTTGTTTTGTTCCATGATAACTTGTTTGTTTTAGTGATATTAGTTTTAAAGATAAGATTGTTATTTAAGTATAATAATATTATTCGGCAATTCGTTTTGTTTATATGTCACGTTATCCTGAACATTTCCTATTTATAAATGTGAATTTGATTACAATAAATTAGGTTTAGCCATAAAGATGTTAGTATTAAAAAAAAACGTAATATATAATAAATCTCTTCTATTATATGAAGATGGAATTGGAAAAGAGGTGGAACAGAATTACAAAAAGAAGAATCTGTCAGAATTCAGAAGGGAAGGGAAAGCATCCATAATTTGATAACTGCATTCGAGTGTGTGGGTAGAGTGTTGCTAGATCTAGCACCATTCGAATTCAGTGCTCGAATTTGGATGAGCAACGGACGAAAACTGGATGATGAAAGTGAAAATGGATGAAACGGATGAACTTCAAGGACTTAATATTATAAGAAATATATCAGCATATTTTGAAGTAAAAAAATCTTCATTCAGATTTAAAATTATTGGTTTAATAATATGCAAGTTGTCATTATAATATATATTTTTATTATTTTTTTATGAATTCTTAGACAATCGTTGATTCACGTTAATAATTGTTCATGAAATGTCGATTTAGATACATTCTGAACTGAGATGTACGAGTATGACATCAGTTATAAGGAAGTGCATTTTAGTTTGTAAATAATTAATAATTAACAAAATAAAACAATGTTTATCAAGTCTGTGTTTATTCTTTGATAACTCCTTAACTAAGTGCATAAATAGAAAACCGTTATTTACAAAATATTACAACACGACAGCCTGCTGCCATCTTGAGGGTAAGTCACGAGTGAGTCCATACTCACTCCAGCTATATACAAGGAAAAAATACATTCGTTCATTGATACATCGCTTCAAAATTATTATATTTAAAATGTTAATAATACCAAGGAAACATTTGTTCGTGTACGGACTTAAGGATAAAACATGAATTAAATTAAATCAAAAAAAATATATATGTATATAAAAATATACAACTATTCGTTTCATATAAACAGTTAGATCAAGGGAATCCTTTTTAACATATCCAATAAGCGAAACACTAAAAATAACTAAAATTAAGGAACATAAAATGAATTTATCAAAAAAAAAAAAGACTTAATTACCAACTATATATACATTTATTAATGGGTTTTGTGCAAAGCGCATTAACTGAGGTAATAACTTAGTGTGTAATGGTGACTAATAATTGACTACATTTAGAGAACTCGTATACCCAAAGCCTTAACAGAATTGTCATGTTAGAAACGTCTATATGAATACAAACCAAAACATACTTTATGCCGTAGAGATAAAGTCTGTTTTAGCATATCTATATCACGACGCCGCTCCTCGTGATGATCTTGGTTTGATCCTTGGTCTTCTCCTCGTCAGTTTTGTGTTTCGTTTGTATCTTCTTCCACGTATCCCCTAAAGCTTTGCTGAAGTGATCGTCCACGCCTTTAGAAGTCTGTGACTGGTCGTTTCTAGACGTCTGTATCTGTTTCCAGGTGTCGCCGAGAGCCTTAGCGAAATGATCGTCCACCGACATACTTGCGTCGTCGACTTCCATGGCTATTATTTTCGTTGGCCTCTCTATAATGAACTGTATGGGACTGCTGGCTCTGTCTTTTGTGTTCGGCTTGGGACCAGCCGTGTCCTTTTTGAATAGATTCATATAATTATCTCCCAGCGATCTCCTGAAGTGCTCGTCTATAACCGGATCGCACATTGACAGTGATCCTGAGTGAGAAATTGCTTTCATTAACATAATATAAAGGGTTAGACCGGGTTATACTCTAGGGCTGCATTATGCGAGGAGATTTAAGAGTTTCGCGAGCATTCATTTAAATAAAACGTATATTTATAGGACTACCACGCGTTTTTTATTTTATTTTAGAATACACACTCCCGACGTTTCGGTTACTCTGTAATTATCAGTAATCTGTAAATATTACTTTTATCTTTATTACCGAAGTAGATTCTTAAACACACCTGTATATTTTTGTGTTAAAATGATATAGTTTTTCATGTGAATTCAAGTAGCCTGTAAAACATAATCGCATTACGTACAATCCTATTATCCTCTATTTATTTGTTGGCTAATGTTTCGGAAAAACACGACTATCATAGTATTTCGTAGGACAGCATTAGTAATTGGGTATTTAATTTAATAATATTTGTTCGAAAAATAGTCTCAATAAGCATTATTTATATATTTAAATGGGGACTTTCAAATGATAATGAATTAAAATTAGTTTTCTGTTAAACATAAAATATTACCGGGTGGAGCGTCATTGGTCTTTATAACGGAGGGTCGTGTGTAGGGCGGCGGCGCGGGTCGAGAGCGTAGTCTCATGTCGATTGGAGCTTCATGTTTTACCCCAGGGTACTGTGGCGGCGCTGTGGGTAATAGAATATTATTTAATGCTTCCAATGTGGATCAAATAGATTAATTTATCGTTATAAAAACCTTATACGAGCAATGTGGTGAAGACAGAGTTTATAGATTAAAAATGATAAAATCAACGAAAAACAATTGATCAATAAATACCAAATCCGTAGGTGTATAGGTTAAATCGATATTTCAATCAGCCATCACTATACATAAAATAAAGTTTCAGGTAAACGCAATCACTGCTAAGTTAAACGAATAAAGTTTATCTATTCTGTACCGAATGCAGAGGTCGTAAATCCATTAATTAGAGATCTCGAGTCGGCTTACTTGTGGTTTATACTGAGTAATAGTCTGGAGATGTGGCTAGAGTATAACTTATTACTTTATAGAGTTGGACAATTACGATATCGATAAAGTTTTATACGTTAAACTTAAGGTGATTTTATTGTTCAATATTATATTATATATTAATTTATAATTAAATAAGAACCCATAAAGATTAAATAATTATGTTATTATTTCAAGATAATCGGTTTCTTTATTCATCTTTACGTACTTAAAATTATCATCCAATACACAAATTTAAGCAATAAAATATAACTGACACTCAAGAAAGCGATTTGTGGGGATATAATAATTAGAGACTTAATGTGTCTTATCTTCGTTTGAAATTGTGATTAACTTAGTATTATTCAAGTTGTTCTACCTATTTCGAGAGCAATATTAATGTGATATAGAACTGTTTCAGTGTGAATCTAGTGATATAACTTCTGTAATAAATTTAGTCACTCAAATTTACTTGTAGATAAATGTTTCGGTATTATTTTTATTATGTCTGTGAGAACAGAAAATGTATGGTTGTTTAAAATGCATCTATAAGTATTTTGTATTTCACATTTGTTACAATTTGTTGTGAATGGCGAAGATATAGATAAAAATAAGTTTAAGAAGTTGGAGAAACACATAATAGATTTGTACAAAAATTGTAATAAAAAGATAGTATTCAGCATAATATGCATTCAGTCTGAGCCAAGGAAAGTGAAAGACAATAGACAACTATTTATTAGAACGATTGAATTGTTTACAATCTATTGAATGTAGACAACTTATATCTACAACTAGATCGTGTGAATGCAAC
Organism: Danaus plexippus; assembly: GCF_018135715.1. Classification (NCBI taxonomy): domain Eukaryota; kingdom Metazoa; phylum Arthropoda; class Insecta; order Lepidoptera; family Nymphalidae; genus Danaus; species Danaus plexippus. The sequence goes on along the minus strand of NC_083544.1, from coordinate 5,970,632 downwards.
TAACATTTACCTAATAGATTTGATGAACACAAGTGGCAATTGTTAACTAAATTGTGTGGATAAAACTGGCATATAGCACGTACAATTGGATTTAACAAATAGAGAGTTTTAATGTAACTGACGCCTATCAAGTAGATAGTATGAATTTAACTGACATCTACTAACTAAATCGTGTAAACACAACTGACATTTACCAACTAGGTAGTCCGAATACAACTGACTTCTATCAACTAGACATTGTAAACAGAACAGAGATCTTCAAACTAGATGGTGTGAATGTAACTGACTTCTCTCTACTAGGTGTGTGAATTCAACTGACATTCACTAACTAGATCGTGTAAACACAACTGACATTTACCAACTAAATAGTGCGAACAACTGACTTCTATTAACTGGACCTTGTAGACAGAACTGGCATTTACCAACTAGATAGTATAGTCAACTAACCTCTAGCAACATCATCTATCTCATCTGACAGCTCTCCGTCACTGTGCGTAGTGGTAGCGCGCGTTACCGCCGGTGAAGTCCGCCGCTCGTTAAACGACTGCGACCGTAACGCCATCTTACCATTCTCCCTGGAAAATATTCGGAAATTTGAATTTACGAGTATAATGTATTTTATATAGATAGTTATAACTTAAGATGAATATAATTTATTTTTCTGGCACATGTTAATATTATTCTCGGGTAATTATTTAATAATACCGATTTCGCTAGCAATTATTTCGTCCAACTATCGCATGTTGTATTACAGAATGCTACGGACTTGAGGTAATGTGAAAAATATAAGCGGCTTGAATACTTCTCGTCAGTTGTCCGTGTTAAGTATTCTTTGATTTCGGTAATGCAACAACTCTGTGGTAATTGTAATATTTGATCAGTTGCTTTAGTAAAAAAAAAAAACACACATCTACGATCGGCATCAATGGATTTTTTCAGTATTTCATACTCTGTTATGCCGATTAAAATTAAAAAGTATAGTTTGAAAAAAAATCTAAATTTCTAAAATTTCGTTACTTTCGATTTTTTTAATTTTTTAAATCGATTTTTTTACCCGATCAAAGGTTTTGTTACAATAAATCGACACCTTTTTTGAAATTATTCATATTAAGTTTAAATTCAATTTGCAAATAATAAAAAAACGAGGTCGTGGTCCAAATACACCGCCTACGCGGAAATATTTTCTTGCATGTATTAATAGGTATAATTGAATAAGTAATCTAAAAATAATTTACCACCTTAACCACCACAGTATTTTTACCAGAATTTTAGAATATGAGATTGATTTTAATACATATCTATTTTACAGAATATAAAAATATTTTAAAGCTAATTTGTTTTTTATTTTAAAATAACATTGCTAACCTTGGTCGGTAGTCGGGGAGGCGGGTAGATCGTCGCTCGCGTCGCCACTTGCCGGTTAACTCTTTAGGTTGGTCGCGAGGCGCTTCAGGCGAAAGAGTACGATCTCCTTCTGACTCCCCACTCGACGCTGTGCTGGGGCTTTCTGGAAATATATAGAGATTTTCTTGATACATATACTATATGGGAAGTAATTTTAATTATATTAGAGAAGAGATTTGAGTCCGGAATCTGTCACAAAATGTTTTTTTTTTCACTTGCTTAAAGTTTATTACCGCTAATAGTTGATAAAGGAAACAAATTAATTCTGATACTGAAAATTTATATTATGAAAGATTTCTTCGTATATTTCGTATTATTATATCAACCACCTTAAAGAATTTATAATTACCGTATTTGGTTATAACTTATTAGTTACCACGTTTCATGAAATGTAAAATACGATACGGATTATTACACGGACATTAAAAGTTGCAATACCTTTATTATGGTTTGTCTGATAACATAACTTAAAACGCCTATTAAAGGATTTGTTCCAACAACGTTCCGTGAAGATGCAAAACAATTCATTCATAAAATTTCTACTTAAAGTTTATAGTCATTTCTAAAAACTTTAATGTTATTAAATTTATTTATATATGAAGAAATCTCACGAACTTTTAATTTCTTTTATCTACCTTTTTGCGATGACGACATCCATGGTTGCCATAAAGGAATATTAAACTTTGGTGATTGAGGAGGTTCCATTGAAAGAGAATGAATTTGGTTGAACGAGGTCCGAGCCAAAAGTAGCAAATACGACGGAAATTCCATTATCACAGCACCATTGATAAATTAGATTTGACACACAAAATCATAGCATTTTATAAATATCACTACTATGAAAACACTAGTATGGAATATTGCTTCACTTCTAAGTCCTAATAGGCCACAGGATAGAGAGGTATTAGAGCGCTAGCTAAAGACAACACATTGGCTTCCCAGCACAGGTAACACTGAAGGTCGACTGAATAAAAAACGAGCTGGAAGAGATTACATTGGAATAAATAAATGAGATGAACAAAAAATAATCCGAAAAGGAAAAAGAGCATGCTACATCCACGCGGCCGGACGTTGCGGCGCTTCCTTCGTTCGAACCACGCTATACAGGCTGTTGTAAATGCATTAACCATTAAGACAGATGATTAAAGTCCGAGACTCTTCATACATCGTAATAAACACTACTTGTTTTGTCCATTGTTACACTTACTCGGAAATATGCTGATAAGTGGCATCGAGAGCGCGACCTTCCTATGACCTAATCTTGTTTTTAACAAAGGAAATGTATACATAACGAATTATTAAGTCAATGACCTTCTTTTGTATTTTCGATGTCCCCTTTCACGATGGCACGATATCAATGCTTTTGAAATGAATATTGAATATTTTAAAATTAAACACTATTTGACATATTTTTATATTTAAATTATTACATTATTTTTTTATTATTCTTTGTTTTATTAATTTAATCATACTGTGTATGAAATCTTCAACCTGTTCGCTCCATTCATGAAAGTGCGTGAGCGCAGGGCGCGGGGATTAATGAACGATCCACTCTCCTCTCTTCCGTCGTCCATACAGCCTCTTTTCGATCAACTTTAGACTCTATACCAAACCAATAAGATCCGATTAATAGAAACACCCTGATAAATTAATGCAAGCATTGCAATTTATATTCTATTCAGCTGTATATTTAAGTTCAAAATCACAAGCGAAATGAGTGTTAATGATCGAGTTTTAAATTACGGTGGTTGTATCCTTGGAAGGTTGTGTTTTATTTTGATGCGGTGTAGGAGAGGGGGGGGTGAGATCTGTGAGAAGTTGCCGCGCTCTCTAGCGTATAGGCATTAGCTTTTTTATTGTCTAATAGAGCGACGGTAAAGGGCTGCCGACAGGTAGACCGAGGTTGGCGCCGCTAGAATAATTAAAGTCTGGAATTAATACCATCCACGTTCAACTTTTATTAACTTGGAATCCTTTAATCTTCCTGGAAAACCACGTATGGCAATTTAAAATCGTGACATGTTAGTATTTGTTTTTTTTTATGGATTCCAAATTTAATTTCTGCATTAAATATACGAATGGCGTCCAAAACCAACTTTTGGTTACAACATACTCATTCGGCGTCCTATTGCTAATAGTTGGTTATAAATAATTTATGTAACTACAAAATGGATATCCTGTGTGCATTTAATTATAGTTTTTAAATAAATACATCAGTTTCATATACCCGCTATTTCACCGATCATTTTATTACTTCAGACGTGACGTTAAGGGAAATGTATTTTAAAATGCTCGCGTAAAATTACCGACGGCGTTTTACTATACAATTGTTATATATATTTTTTGTACGACAGCGCACTCAACCGAAGCGCCAAGCTACCTGACAATGATCGTCAAATGGAAATTATATACATTTTACATCTGTGAGATAAGAGCTGAAATGAAAGTTTTATAATTATTGATTTAAGAATTAATCAACTCGCCAGACAATACGTAATTCAACGCGTAATTACAATTAAGCCGAATAAACAACTTGTGACATTATTATTATTATTAAATTTTGAATCTGTTGAGTCCTATGTGCATATAAATACTCTTTCAATCTGGTTATCAAATGATACCGCTTAAGATATATAAAAAACGTTTTGGCTCCAAACAAGTAATGTTAATCGTATAAGTGCAAAGGAATTCAAAGGATGTGCTTAATTAAATGGTTGGAATGCAGTGGAACTCATCGGAGCGTGTAAGCTTGCTTGGCGAGCGTAGTTTGTTTTGTACTACACATGTATGTATGTATGTATAATGTTATTTATAAAGGAATCAAGGAAATGTGGCACTATATTGTATCCTATGTTAATGTTTCATACATATATAAATTTCTTGTCTACATTCTACGGTATAGCAAATTATATAATGAATTGTACTAACTTATAAAAATGTAAGGTTGATGAAAATAGAACAAATTAAAATAACAAAAATAATAATTGACAGTTATTAATCGATAAGTTATAGCTAATCGATGGTGAATAGAAACCAATTAATTATTTAAATAATGTTTTCCACAGCTCCCAAAATAACTGCAATCGCCATTGAGTTCTTTCGATACCAAATCTGTAATAACTTTGATTCAAAATAAATTGGAATCGAATTAACAATACTTAAAACAACACAGTTTCATCCTTTTCGTATATCGATTCATAAATTTCTTACGTTATAAATATTTATACATCCTTCGCCGCCGGCTGTGTTCGAGTAATTCGGGAGGCGCGCATGCGTTAGCCGGTTCTGCTTCGAGGGCTGTTTATTCGCACGCACATATTATTGACTATTTTATTTAAAGGGGAGCCAAAATTAGGGTAGCTTCCCATTTTAGCGGCATCGTTGTAGACTTCTAGCGTTATATTGATATGGATTCCATTCGAATATAAAATTGCTTCTACTATCCCATTGTTGTTTTTTTTTTTTAGTAAATTTGATATAAATTTAATATGATATTGTAATGTATGCATTTGAAATCCTATGTTTATATTTAAAGTATGAAGCTAATTATATTTAAATCGTGGATCGCGTGGATCGGTAGCTGCCTCCGTGGCCGTGGGCTGGTCGAGATGAAATAAATGACGGCGGTTAACTAAAACGTAATTACGCATGCATGCCTTTGAGGATGCGTGCACGAAACAGTAGCCAGTGACAAGTTTTTTTTTACTCTTTCAATCTTCGAGACGAGATTTATAAAAACAAGGACGTAATACCAACATGTCAAGAATATACTAAATTCGTAAACACAAGATGGTAGAGATTTGACATGGAGATACCAGAATAAAACATATTGAATGTCTTAATTAAATCCGTATATGATTTTATTAAACTATATTGTTATTTTCTGAATGTATCTAACAATGTTTGCTCGAATTGCGGAAGACGGATGTTTATTGCGAAAGTGAGGGAAGAGCTCAAACATTCCGCATTCCACATAACAGTGCCAGCACAAAATAATACTGAATACGTTTTGTATAGATATAGGTGTACTACTAAAGATCCTTACCATCGCGAAGATGAGGTGAGAATGTAATAACTATATAAGTTATTTTTTTAAAACTATTATATTTTCATTCGTAATGTTCAAATTTATTCCTAATTTGTATACTTTTTAAATATATTATTAATTTTTAGACAAGTTTGTGAATTCGCAAACAGAGTCATCTTTGAGTAAGTTTGAAAATCAAAATACTCTCACTAGCGCTATCTCGTGATTCCCATCAAACTAACGCGACTCTCTCCAGAGGGAAGCACAGTTTGCTGTTGGTAGAAAAAGTATTGTATCGTATATTAAATGTGTATGAACTATAGATATAAATAATCACCAATTTCTCGCTACTTATAATTACAGTAAGTAAATATATATAAGTAAGTGAAGTTTTAATTATTTTGTCAATTTATTTATGATTAATTAAAATTTTTATCATAAATTGTATCAGTTGCAGAAATTAATATACCGTTGCATTCTTATGAGGTAACTTATGAATAAATTTGAAAATTCGTACAGTCAATGATTTATTTTCACTTCGTTTCAATAGAAATGATTCAACTTAAAACAATTTTTAAGTCTATGTCCACGCCCGGTTATGTATATACGACCTTCGCGTTGCATAACAAAATAGCACCATGTACAAGCGTACGTGGCAGCCCTGACATGGTTTGTCATAAGGGGTAACCCTAACTGGATGTGCCTTATTACTTTATGAAGTCTGATGCAGTGCTTATATCGAAGTTTTCTTATTTCACAATTTCGTAGTTAGTATACGATTATAAATAAACTACTTTAATTTTTTAATTAACGTAGATACTTTTAACCTAAACTTGTTAATATAAGGCGTATAAGAAATAACTTATTTTGGAGAAAAATATTGAAACCGCCAGACATTTTGTCTAAATGACTAAGCGAAATACCGCGGCATTGCATCACTGTACATGACTATGTAGTGTTATTAAGAATTTTATTATCGTCTGCATTCAGTACATGGCAATCATTTTAAATGGCGTAAACATCCGAGCGCCTTCGATTATACGATAAAATTCCAGGGGTCAAACGAGAGGACTTTGAGCTCTTTGAGATTCCTATCGCGATTGTGGTATTTTAATAGTGACAAACATGCGTATGATGGAAGAAATTGTTGCATAGAAATATTAGAGGAAGTCGAAAAGAATGTGATTGGAGGACAAGGGATATTTCACATTACTTATAATATGAGCTAAGTCTTCTAAGCCGATTTACAAACGTGAATTTTTTTAATAACTTATATTTTATTTAAAATCATATGCTATCTGTGGATATATTAAAATTTTTATAATTGTTGTGCGCGGCTGTTTTATTGTATATTACGTACTTTACTATTGAAAATAAATATAGTTTGTAGTGAAAATAGATCGAATAGTGTGATTTAAAGGTAAAAAAAACATATCAATATTGTATTATTAATAACACCACTAAGGTAGTAAAGATATGAATTCTATTCTATTCTATGAAATAACGAATCTTAAAAACTACAATACAATTTACGTATTCTGTCTAAACCGGCTCTAGAAGTATTTCACTTTTGTTAGACATGCGTCCGTCTAGGCGACTTCATAGTGATTAAAATATTTCCAAATTATAAATAAATATGAATTCCTAAACCGAACACGATAACCTTGAAATACTTGCAGCGGCTTGGATAAAAGAAAATTTAAATCCATCAGTCTGTGTGTGCTTATCGTTAACTAGTTATATGTATTGTTCATTTGTTGAATTGAATTAGATCATTGAGACAATACAAGACGTTCCGAATACTTCGGATAGCATCACTCTCGCTGCCAACGAAAAGGAATTCCTAATGAAATTCTACACTACATTATATACATTACATCTATGTTCTATATTATGGATTCTTTCAATGTATCACCCGTTCTCTCAGACCGCTCCTTCTTAATTATTATGATATAGTTAAAGAATATTTAAGGATTGTCTTATTGTTCATAATATATGGGTTGATTGAGAAAAATACATATTTTTTTTCGTAATTTTATATAAAAATCCTGTTTATTCTAAAATATATCCATAAATATATATACATATATATAATGTTACAGTGAACTGAAAGTTTTGATATTTCACTTGTAATTGTATGAAAATATTTTTGTAATCATGGTTTATATAGCATAAAATTTTTGTAGTTAAATTATTTGTAGGTTTCTAATAAATATCTATTAGAACTACTCAAGTAACAACTGCGCCTAGATTTTTTTTAAAAAAACATAAGTCAGACCTAATTTAAAACGCAATTGGAAATAACAATAAAGAAAAAGAAAAAAAAATTAAAAAATGTAGAATTTTTCGTATAGTTAATTAATATATCAATTAAAATAAAATAATTGTTAATTATGTGTCATCTTTGTAAACATCTACATTTTTAAATGTCAATAAAATCAGTTTAAGCACAAATAATAATAAAGACTTTTTAATCCATATTTAATTTAATTTATTTATTAGCATTTGCAACCACGAAATATGACGAGAAACAAATGTTTAGAATATTTACTCAAAAAAAAACCTACAGTTGTTCTTTAGCTGAAAACTTTATTAAGGATGTATATATATATTATATTGATTGTATCAAATTTTATACTTTATAATGACAACAATAGCAATAGATGATTGCATTCCGTAAAATGTTAGTAACTGTAGTCCGCAACGCAACCTACATTCAGCATTCTTTTCGAAACCGTAACACGCCGCCTCAGCGTTCCGGATACAAATGCTCACGCCATATTAACCTCTATTTCATCTCAATAAAATCCATTTCACAATAGAATTAACATCACAATATCAGGTATTGAATTTATAGAGAGCTGTATACAGCTACATACATAGAGTATGATTGATCCGAGTTTACCAAGACGAGATTTCGAACAGTAACCTGGTTTGGAGTACTCGATGGTATTGTTAGCAAGAGAACCGATGTTTTGAAGGTCTATATCTACATTGGAAGGCTGGTGACTCCGCATGGATTCTCGGACGAATTCCTCAGCGCTTTCTCCAGCTTGGACGGCACGCAGCAACGAAAGTAAAGTCCAATGCGGCGTGTCATCACATTGCATAATTATTTGCGATCCAGCAATTGTTTGTAAACAGAAGAATACATCATTGGATGTATTGCGTGATCGTATTTTTAGCAGGCATCTAATTATTTGTGTTGAGCTAAATATGATATATATTTATTTTAAACATCTTTAAGTAGTGAAAAGTAATTTTATAATAATTACGTTCAGATTTAATTTCATCTAATGTTAGGTTTTCATACTTTTGACAATATACGTGGTAATTTTCAATGTATTATGTATAATTCACCTGATTATGTATGTGCTATGCATTATAATTTGGCAAAATGGGATCTTTAACTAGATTTGTGAGACAAATTAATTTCACTAACATGCCTCCGCGTCTCGTGAAGTAATCAGAGAGCAACGAGTGTTACTTTCTCATGAAGTTAAAGTAATTTTAATTAAAACCAACTCAAAAACAATTACTGACATCTCCACAATGGCTATTAGATACGATTCGTTTAAGACCCCGTATTATCCGGACGTGGCGCTTGACTGCGTAGTTAAAAAAAAAAGCAATCTTTTACGATAGAATTGACAGTACGGAACGATCACGACAGAGGGATGTACGGTTTAATGGAAGCCTTCATCGCGAAACTAGTCTTACAATGGAAGCATTGTTCTTGTTAGTAAACGTTCCATCTCCAAATGTTGTTAAAATATAAGGATAACCTTAATATGCTAGTCACGGTCAGAATACAGAAACGATGACATATCGATTCAAATATTAATATGATATAATTGTTTTTATGTCCTGTCATCGAATTAATACTGGCGTTTTAGCTTAATATAAAATAACGTTAAAACTGTCCATACATAACACATTCATACGAATTCTGGTTAGCACGTTAAAGAGAATATCGACAAAAGCTTCACTAAAGTATCGATACCGTGTTAAAATGATATATAATCATAACTCTAACAATCGGATTTTCTAATCGATATTATTTATTTTCATTCGAACATCGTAATACATGTGAACGGAGGATGGCGATTAACAATGTCAGTTGGCATGTGGAATGCGACCCGCCTACAAGGCCGGTCTTTGTATTTATTAGTGGTAGCTATGGTGACTATTAAAAATATGCGAATATTGGAAATATAATATTTTTAAAATATACAACAATGTATTATATTACATTCCAATCCAATTCTCTATAGTTACATTACTCGACGAAGCAAAGACTCGTGTATTTTAAATACATTTTTCTGTTATTGATTATAATTCATGAAAAGTATTGCATTTGGTTACATAAATGTTCGTATAAATAATATAGAATAATTTTTTTTTGTTCACCACACAAAAGTTGTTCAAGAAAAAAATTTTATAGACGCAAGAAAAAAGTAAATATTTAGACTTTAGCGAGTACCTATTACTATTAAACTACCTACTCCCGATGTTTCGGTTACTTTGCGGCAACCGTGATCACGCACAGACTAGACGGGATGAGAAGTAAATGTTGTTAGCATTCTTTAGCACTTTTCAATAATACAAGAGATATCGTTAAATAATATTGTTTTTCTTTAGTTATTAGATATCTTCAATGATTTGTGTACTCACCAAAACTGTCTGTGTCGCTCGCTGGGTACGCTGGACAGGGCTGAACCATTGTCGCAGCACGAGATAACACATCAAGGGCTGACTCCACTTTCTCCATAATAATCTAAAACGTAGAATTTAATATTATAATACACCCATTATTATAATTATTTATGATTTACATGGAACGTAAGTACTGACTGAACTTTTATACATTGTTTCTCATTTTACATAATTTCCGTTATTATATTCTGTTATGTGTATTGTATTACGTGTGGCACATGGTATGATATAAAAAAATATATTTCTATATAGATTATAATATCTAATAATTGAAAAACTACTATTTAATAAATTAACCTAAGTTAGTATTATTTACGTGTTGTGTTGTTCTGTTGGTGGTAATTTAACCGCGATAAATATTATATAGCCGTAGACTGCTTTTTTTTAGAAGCGACTTTCAATTTTTTTATAACCGCTTTTGTTTTCTCCGCCAAATTTATTAAATATTATATTATACTGATACAAACTATATAAGGCGGTTGTTTTACTGTCACTTATTGTATTCGGATTTAGTTATTAGTTTTCTGTAACATTGATTTTTATAAGCATTTCAATTATGTTCGTCTTCTTGCAAATTCAAATTTTTTTTTTAAATATCTAACCAGTATCAAATAGAATAATATAATAGGATATCAATAGGAATATCAAATATTAATCAATACTATAACATTGGTATAATGTTAAACAAAATTTATAATGGATTAGGCCATAGGTTAAAAAAACTTTGTAGTGACAATGTTGTGATCGAACTAAATCTGGCGTTGTCATAAGCGGAAACAATATTTGTCTGAGCACGTAAAAATATTTGGCTCGACGTATGAATGTCGCTTCTGTAATACGTATAATGGCATGCAAATAACTGAGCGAAAATTCCATGGCACGTAAACGGCTAGACTGAGGACAGACATCCGCGAGCTCGTAGAGTGTAAATAAGAGTAGTTTGTTACAACGAATCGCACGTCCCAATATAGGTACCATATACATACCACACGGGAACACAGCCAAAGGACCAGTAGTATAATGTTATACCAATTGATTACTGACACAAATATTTTAGTTGACACATACGGTCGCGGACGATGTTACGCCGTTTGTCTATTAGGGATGTTTAATACCATTAAACGTTACCAGTAATTAAATAGTATATTGTTTTATCAGTAAAGTTAATTGTGTCAATCGATTAAGACTTTATCGTTACATTAATAAGGGCATTACAACAAGAATATACCAGAACGAGTGCATAAACGTAGAATGTAAGGAATGTGGACATGTGTAAGACATTAACGTTCCAAAAATTTCTTTGTATGATGCGTATATAAAAAAAAATTTAGACAGTGCGTTGACTGTCCTAATGATGTGGAATTTGGTACATTAGCCACAATAGAATTTTTCTCGGAGGCGTCACGAGGTACGGTATGGAATGTCGGACTAGACCGGTACAAACAAATAATATATAAATTCTTATTAAGATATGTTCATTTTTTGTTTCATATTTTAAATTTTTCTATAATGATCTCGTTGATAAATGTGAATTCTTTAGTTGTCTACGTTACGTGTATTACAATGCTACCAACTATTAGTTGTGTTGAAGTGGATGTGTTTTTAATGTAATAAAATTTTAATCAATCCTTATAATGGTTTACTGTGTGCTTCTATGGCCACGTATCCGCTGAGCGGAACAGGAACTAGTTATTATGTACGTATAGTTCTTTACATTTCTTATGACGTACGTTTCAAACTATTCACTATAGTTTGCGTTATATATGAACTATTTTTTAAACGGAAATAAATCATTGTTTGCTTAATTGATTTTCAGTTTTTTTTTGTTCATACGTATATATTGTTTCTTAATTTTAAGTATGTTAAGGAGTTTTGATTTTTGATTGACTTCATTTGTATAAATAAATATATATGTAAGTATACTTCTTTGGATTATTATAGTTCAGTTAAGCGTTGTATAAATGTATATTTTTAGTTAGACTTTTTTGGAATGTAACAACGTATTTGTCGAACGATTAATATTTTACGAAAAATATATAAGGCATTTGAAAATCCCTTAAAGAGAGTCACACGATGATCGAACCTTGACATTCCATGCGGTAAAAATAATAATCTATTTCAGTACAAAAATATTTTAAGCCAAATTATACTTTTCAACGGCGTAATAAGGTTCAAAACGTGGTAGGATTTATAAGGAATGCCCGCATTTGGGGTGCCTGTCTTTTACGACCGTTGCCACCCCTGCTGTGCGCCTGCGCACGTGTCTTTGAAGGGTCGACCCAGCAGATGTTCGACTCCGAAAGTTATAAGGCTGCCGGCTGGCCACTCGAAATTCTATAGCGATAGGGTCTTTACAATGTATGAGTACGTTTCCTATAACAAATACTACCAAGCATGTGTGTGTACATATTAGAGAACGCGTAAATCGAAAATAGTTTTTATATATTTTACATTAAGACTTTTTGAATACATCTTTGCATTATTATAACAGTATGTACTTAATTTAGTTACATACATTATTCCAGATGTTTTGATAGCGATATAAAATATTAATAAAAAATATTTTAATTTGAATCTTTTTACAAAAAGGTCCTGCTGTATATTTGTTACATTTTGTTTCGTGAAAGTTAGATATAAATATTTTATATCGGTTGTATAAAAATGATTGCGTCATTGAATAAAAATGCATCATTCTTTAATATTACGGGTCACATTGGGTAATAGGGAGGCATTATCGACTCCTTATCACAGCCAAGTGTGAATGTTTATAAGCGCGTATCAATCGCATACCTTGTTATTATGTTAGCGAGATTCTTTGCTACAATGGCCACAGTACGTGAAGCCGCGTTTTTTTTGCGCGGCATGTTCTTAAATCAAACCGGTAGGTACTTATTCGTACTTATTCCAATTCTCATTTGATGCTCACGGCTGTAATTGCGCTTCGTCTTAACTTAATATAAAAAAAAACAATAAATACTTACGCTAATTCTCACGATGCAAACACAATACACAACTAGAAGTCTTATTATTATCACTGTATTATTCAAACTTTTATCACTACAATATTATGTAAACTCAATACTACTTGTCAGTTATAAAGTAACTTTATAACAATACAAGAAACCGGCGAAGAATAAAAATCAATATGAAACGATTCGCAAAACTACGTAAGTAAGTATTTGCTTGAAAAACACGGGCGAGTATCAAAACAGTAATAAGTTGATTGTAGTTTAATAACCCACTGAGTTGTACCGTCTAATATCCATTTTCCTTCATGTAGACTATCGTTGTATTTGTTGTTATTTTATAAAATCCAACTACCGCGCCACGAATCTGTTGACGAAATAGTCGCGTTTGACATTTGAGCCGAGCCCACTGCGATTGGAATCCGTGGAATGTCAAATATTTTCAGTGCTGCCATCTGTGTGAAGGAATCTCATTTGCACGGACGGCGGCAAACTGGACTGCTTATCGAGTACGTTGTTAGATAAGACTCAAATGCTCTACATTACTATCGGTATTTACATAAAATTGGAAACTTCTTAAAATTAATTCATCGACAATTTACCACAACGAATTATATTTTCACTGGTTTATGAGAAAGTGTCACAACAAGTTTGCGATGTGTTGGAATGCGTCCAAGTTTATGCCGCCGTCGAGTGACTTCACGGGCGCAAGCGTGATGGCAGGCCGCGTCTGAAGCAGGGTTATCGACACATGGCGTGGAGGCGAAAAGTAGGGTCGGTATTCTTCGCACCGAGTCGCTGTGCATGTACCGTAGCATAACTGGCTGTTATTGTCTCGGTTCGTTACTTTATATCTCAGGCATTGTATTATAAATTATTTAATTTCATTTTTAGTTCTTTTTATTCTTATTACACTCATTCCATTTTAACGAGCCACTTTTTTATACGTCAGTGCCATCTGTTTGCAACGTTTTGAAGTTTTGTTTTGTACTGATGTACCCTGCACTAAGGGCTTATATGGAAGTAAGTAAGATGACGCTAGAAAGTCTTTAATAAATGACTTTATAACTTACCATGATTTCTCAATGACACTATTAAAAGCGTTACATATCTCATATACCTAAACGATTTTCCTCATTATTCTAGAACATAGTACAAGGGTATGTAAATAAAAGATTTATGTGACACATAATTAATATATTCTAACACAAGAATATAAATTTAACGCAACAAAACACAGTTACAACTGAAAACAAGCTATAATACACTGACTAAAATATAGATAGATTTTAAATCTACAAATACGATGAAAACAAGTCATGGCGAAGGTAACAACAACCACGTACAATTTAAATTAGTGTAATAACATTTAAATTCAGATTTAATTTCAATCTTTACTCAAACAGGATAAATATATAAATAATACAAAAACCTTCAATCCTTTATCATGACAAAATAATTTTGTAAAAAAAATAATAATTAAAAACTTTAGAGACGTAAGTATTGAAACATTACATTCTATAAGTGTTAGACATATTTAAAAGTGTTAATTGCATAATATTTTTATAGCTTATTTAGTATGTTTCTGAGCACTGGATAAATATCAAATGTTGCCAACATTGTAAGAATTTTAAAATGTATTTGTTGCCGTTTGTTAACTAAGTAACCTGTTACATCTTTTTAGAATATTTATTAATGTGCCATGTGTATAAGCTTTTTGCTGACTTGGAAAATTTATTTGAATAATTACAATAAATACTTTTTGGACATTTTATAGGATTAAATTTTACAATCCATTACGGTTTGTTCTTATCAACATATGATATAAAATACACATAAAATAACAATAGCGGTGAATAATAAAAAAAAAGGAATTGAGAAGATAAAGGCGGTATTTTAAGCAGCGACGTAGCAAATTATTGTACACAGAGACACTTGTGACATTTGCAATTACACTTAAAATTATCTTTAATATATTAAACTTAATTGTCTAGAACGAAAGTAATAGACCTAGTGGACTCTCTTACAACGGTATAAGACCATAATTCATTTCATCACATATAGGTATACTAAAGTATTTATAAGTTACTTACAACTACACATCTCACTAGGGAATTGGGATTATCTACGTCTAATGATAAATGCGTTAAATCTCTTTGGTTCTTTTTTTTTTCATCGTTATTTTTTATCTGTCAATATAAGATGTAATAAAGATCATTCATAAAAATATTTTTTATTTTTATACAATAAAGAGTGAATTTCATTGCAATCACGTGTATTTTATTTCATCTTATAATGCCTTATATATGTTTTGTAACGTCTCCATTATTAGGAAACTGGCTGTATAATAAGATCAGTGCACGATAACAACATAAATTTTATAGTGATTTAAACATTTAATTCGAACGTAACCTACACAAGTAATTTATCGATGTAACAATCATTATATAAATATTTTGATCTGGATACACAAATATATTTCATCTTATCATTACATTATAAATATTTCAGAAGATAAATTTAAATAAATCTGTATTCAATCAACTAAAAGGTATTATATTAAATATTTTCGATTTTTTTTATCACTAAATAAGTTAAAACCTAGTCTAGCTGAATCAAATAAGAAAAATAATAATAAAAAAAAAATTTTAGTTATAACGTAATCATGAAATTAATATTTTATTTAAATGAACTTAAAATATAAGTAAGCTTAACATTAAATGCAAAGCATATGTAAGTATTGGGATAATGTTTACTACTTTTAGTTTCTTGTCTATGCTATACATTAATATAATCCCGTAAGTTATAACTTAACATAATTAATATATTTTTAACAATATTTCGTTATAGTTACAATAATTTAAGTGAATTGAGAGCATTATAATACTTTCATGTCATGAATTTTTCATGATAACATGAGTTATATCGTCATAAGTAGCTTACTTTGGACTATAATTACGCTAGTCTCAGCTAACTCGATTATAATAATCCCTTTACATTTTCAATCGTTATACGAGTTTATAGGTATAATTGTTACATTTAAAACTATAAGGGGACGGTTTAAACGCGTTAAATAAAACACGGTGTTGTTTAAATTATTTAGAATAGCGTTAACTTTGGAATAACATTACAGAGGAATGTCATCAGTAAGGAACTATAAACAGGTTTTAATAATTATATATTGTATTGAATTTTATTTCATAATAACGTTATTTTCTCTGCTATTTAGATTAGAAGTAATACAAGTTTCAATCGTCACACTGTATACGCAGCGTCAACTGTTTTTCATCCCTAAATCTTCGCAAATATGGTATTAACGTAGGTTATTGAATGAGAAACGGGAAACGTACTTACGAATTTATCGTGACTTTGACTTTACAAACTAATGGTAGGCATACCGTATTAATAAGCTTGAATTAAGACTTCATTAGGTGTATACATAAGGTTCTAAATTCCTAACCATGGATTTTGAATATGGCTTCATTTATATCTTAAAAAAAAATGGAAAATATTTGTCACGGAGGTAACATGTGTCACTGCTAGCTGTTGTTTTAGCTAATATATAAAACGTCTTTTAATTTTAATACATATATGTGATTTTTATTTATGAATAAATTTAAAGATTATTAAAAAAGACATTGACAAAATTATTTCAACTACAGATACCTACATATTTTCACATATAAATACTATAAGTGTAGATACTTTAGGTCTACGCATATTCTTTCTATATTGTTGAACGAAATGCTAATGGGTGGGTGGGTTTAGATGCATATTATGATGGATTTAATCTGGTATGCATGCAAAGATAAAATTAAAGCATATGCTTAGGACAGGGCGGGTCTATGGTGAATGAATGAAAATTCAAATAGAAAAGTTGCTCGAACTCGGCATTCCGGATATCGCAGGTAAATCCCGCGAATTGCTAATTCCTACATTTTATATAGGAATTGTTATTCAAATTTAGATCAATATTGTTTTAATGTTAGAGAAATAACTGTATTTCTATGCTTTGTCTGTATATGACAATTATATTGACACGACTGTTGAAACAGCAATGGTCATTCGAGTCTCAACGTGTTCTTGAAGACGGCCACTATTTGATTATAACAATAGCTTTCATTAATAACCCTAATGAAAAATTTATGAATTTCACAATAATTATAACTGATATTCTACAAATATTTCATACGTTTTTTATTTACTCTGTTGTAACTAAGCAAGAAAATAATGTATTCGTTTTTCACAATAAATATCATCTAAAACTAATAAAATAATAAATTATAATCATAATTATTTAAATAACAATTATAATAATATTTTCATTTTAATGAAGAGAAAAATACGCCAGATACCATTTTTTATACCGGCTAAAAACGATAGCAAAAAAAGTATTTTAATTCTTATCAATTTTGTTAAATAAATAAAGATATACATTACATTATTATAATTAAATTTATTATATTATATAAAATAGCAATTAAATATATCCCCATAATAAGAATCGTATATATCTTAATATACTTCTAACAAATTGTAAAATGATATGTCGCTATATTAATTATATGTTACGGGTTCATAAGGTTTTAGAGATCGTTTAAACGAATTGACCATCATGAACCTTTTTGCTAAAACAATTTTATATTTTATTTGTTGTTTTTTGAAAACTTTTTAAGCAATTCCCATAACCCGTAGCATATAAACTTACGCGTAATTAAAGTTTATCATCAAAATAAATTCTGAATATGGAAGGATTTATTTCAATTAAATAGGCCATAAATATATTTTTCATTATATAAGCAAATTATCAAGGTTCTATATATTCATATATATAGTTTACATCAATTATAAATAGAAACGGAAAAAAAAATCACATGTTCATTTATAGAAACAACTGCCTGACGAAATTGAGCGGCCTGTCTCCAGAATTCAATGGTCTGTGATCTATCGTCGGATATATCGGAGGATCGTATGTCATCTGCAGCGGTCTACTAGAAGACGAAGCTGCACACCGGCGGCACGTGCTACGCCTGACGCCCAACGGTCTCCGCCACCACCACATACCTTCTACGGAGGCCTCGTAACACTCTTTATCTGAACGACGCTCGGACCAAGATGGTTCGCTGTCGCATGGCGTCACTGGAGCACTACGGATAGGTTTGGGATCGTAATAAGTCCTGTCCTTTGATAGAGAGCCGCGTCGCTGTAATAGATTTCACAATTATTATAAATACTTATTTAGATACTGCAATATTTATCCATGCTGTTTTTAATCATAGCAGATTTTTTTGTTGTATTATCCAAAAGGTCCAACCGTCAAATGTATTTAATTATAATAAATATATTAATAAAAGAAAGTTTTTATTCTTCCAAAAACATGAATGCCAGTAACACTTAATATGTTGGTCGTAAGAACCTCACTATCTTCCCAAATATTATATTATATTATTCCTTCAGTTGTTAATCAACTTCTAGGGATCCTCACCTTGATGACATTGAATGTGGGCAACTTAAAGCGTCACACTTCCTGCAGGAACTTGACAGGGCAGACTCCCTGACGATTGTCTCCTGAACGAATCATGACCATGCCGTCTAATTCATCACCAACTTGGATCACTATCTGGTCGCGCAAAAGCATTAGACCATTGTCGCCGTCCGATACCTGGAAGTATTTTAAGAAAGTACTTATTTATACTATTGTGGCTATATTACTAATTGTAGGGGTATGTTTATAAATATTAGGTAGGTAAGAAAGTTAACAATTTTGTCTATTTTTTTTTTGTTAATTGTTTCTATTTGAAACAATTTTTTTATTTTTTGAAATATAGCTTTGTGTATCAAACTGTTTTTGGACTGGTTCGTAGATTAATTTACAGATTGGTTAACAATTTGTAGAGTAGGTACTTTGCTGGAATAGTTTGCCGACTGTTTGGTTATAATCTCTTATTATATTTTGGAAGGAGACGAAAGCAGAATATTTATGAATATTTTATGCTTCGAGTAAAAGCATGTTGCTAAACTAATATTAGACTATTTAGATAAATGTGATATGTTATCTATCATGATTTTGTTACTTTTATATACAACCCCTACTCTTTATGAATCATATCTGTCGGCATTTTATCACCTATTATTCTCGTAAAAATCCTTTTGATAACCACTAATACTAATGAAAATTAACAGCAAAACGTCTTATTAAATAATTTTATAAGAAAGAATTCAATATACGTATAACTTGCAACAGAACCATCAATAAAAAATTTAATAATCATTGAATTATCAGAATGAAATCCAAAGTTTTTACAAAAACCTTTTATCAGTGCAAGATCTTTGTAAGAAAAGAAATTATATAGCACCCATGTTATTCGATTTCATGCAAAATGTACATTATATTATTTACGACCATTATGGTTTACCAAAGACCTGATGCTCTTACACTCTTGCACAGATATTAAACAAATATAGCTGAGAATTACAGCAAGGAAACTGGCAGTAAAATGACAAACTGCATTAAAATAGATATATTCATTTGAGACCTAAGATCCTACAGAAGACAGAGAGAGAAACACACACACACGCTTAATCGTGGTAGAGCCTAGCTGTGGTCAAATTACTGCAGCTCGAACATGGGCAGGCTCAACCGGGGAAGTACCACCCTCTCACAGAAGATCGGCTTGAAGCAGTCTTTAATGGCTGCGTTTCGTCTGATGAGTGAGGGAACCGGTTGCCCTTTCCTTTTTCCCACCCTATTTCTTTCCCTTTTCCCAACCTTCTCTCTCTCTCTTTCCCAAACAAGGGTGGCAATGCATCCGAAAAATTGTTTAATTTAAATAAAATAAGCCTTAATAGAATAAAAATTCTATAACCTAATAAAATCAAGCCCAAAATGCCTAAACTGTGGCATTTACTCATTATTATACCTTAGCATACTAATCAACCACATCCTACTAGTATAGTTATAATACTATTATAGAAATGCGGCATTAAATTAACACCCGTTCGAGGTTTCGTGGTTCACCATTTTAGAGCTAATTTCACTTAAATTAAACCTGATCAAATTATTTGAAATTGCGTAAAGTGCCTTTATTGCAAGAACTATGTAATGTTAATAGTTTGATTTTTCTTTTTTCAAATACAAAAAGCATTGCAAAATTTTGAGTAGGCTCTTGGAAAAAAATATTAAATCAAAATCATTAAACTAATTAGAAGGATTTGACTATACAACCTCGATGCTGATAGTTTTAAAGCTTTTTAATTGACAGTAGTTAATATACAATAGTTAGTTTTACCTTACAATTATGTGATATGATGTTAATTTTAGTCATTTTAGTTTTTATGCTTTCATTTATTTTAATAATAAAATACAGAAGTGGCACCGGCATAAGCATGAATATAGAAGAACTTTAATATATCAGAATTATTTTACATAATATTATTATTTGAAATACGGTCATGGTTTAAACATTACAATATAATTATCTGGGAGCGATAAAAGAATTTAATTTGCCAGTCCCGAAGGAAAGTTATCTGAAGACTCTTTAAACTAAATTTACCTGTAGATTGTGAGTGACCTGCAAAGGTCTTTCTCCGGCTTGCAATTTAGTACAATACTTGGACGGAAAGTATCCGATTTTGCCCAAGCATTTGCCCTTCCACCAGTCGGGGTCTGAAGTATCAATAACGGTGACCTTATAACCAGCTTTAAGGTCCAACTCATCGGCGTGGCGGGACTTGAAGTTGTATAGGATCACGTACAGATTTGTTGGCAAGAGTCGTTGATGCTTCTGTTAACAACAATATGTAGTACAGATAAGGTAACCAAGGTAATAAAGGCAAAGTAATAAAAACCGAAAAAATTTTACAGTACATAATTTTATTGATCTACCGAATTCTTCATATTTCGATAAGATAGTTAATTAAATTAAAAAAGGCTTTATACCAAAAGCCTAGCTTGAGGTATAAGACTGTAATACCTAAGGGTGCCTTGTATATCTCAGATACAGTATGTTGGCGAAGGTTCAGGACGACTGAATAAATGTTTTAAAAGTAGAGACAAAACAAAAACTCAAAGCTTTAAAAAAGGTACACTTTGATAGCACAATCGTAAACTACGAAATGATCAGTCAAAAGCCTTTGAATGCCGAAAATAGTATAATTTTACTGTAATATTTAAACTTAATTACGCCCTACACGGATATTTCAACGCTAAATACACCTAATAAGACTTGTTAGTTCTGTAAACTAATCTGCAGCGTAATTCTAACAACAATACCTCACCGATATCACTTACTAATGGATTAGAAGCTTTTAAAACAACATTATAAAGTGAACATGTGAATTTTTATATATTTACTTATAACACAAACAAAATCTTTACAATACAAAAAATACAGTGACGCTATAGGTCTTTTCTTAATGATAATTATAAAATTTCGAGATGTGTTTTTACCGTCTTCATAATATTTGAGCTATCGCGTCTACTTACGCTGGGTTGTTTAACTGGCGATGGGCAGGGGCTAGCACTGTTTGATGAAAGGCTCTTGTCGGGTTCGTCAGGAAGTTCGACGCTGCTCATACGACCTCCACGAGCGCTCAGCAGTTTTCGACTATGAACCGGCGATGATGGGGCTGTTATCATTTTTAATTGATTAGGATATGATATTAGTTGAGACCTTAGTCTATTTTTCATTTTATTATAAGATATACTTTTAAATACAATTTCGGCCGATAATGGATTGTTTTTTTAGATGACACTGCAATCTGTTATTGGAATGTTAGGGTTTTATTTTTACAGGAATATAGTGACAAGATTGCTTTTAAAGTGGATTGAATTGAACAGCAAGACCATTTTATGGAATCTTCCGATTGATTTTTATATGGCCGGATATAACTAAATGGAATGAAGTTTTACTATTTTCATTTTGTTATTCTGAATTTATGTTTTACCAATCTTTTTTTTTTTCAAAGATTAATAAATTGACAAATGTTTATCACGTGAAATTCTTAACAAATTTATTTAGTTGTATGCATACTCTTATGATATAAAAACGTTTAAAATTTGTATATCGTAAGAGTGTGCATGTAAATTTATAAAAACGAAGTTAATTATTGTACGTAATAAATATAATATATATGTACAGAATACATATAACACCTTTTTATAAGAGAAAGTTGTGTTGTGTTAAAGTGATTTATAAACGAACATGCAATAAGATTTTACTGTGGAATTATAAGACATTTTCATCAAGCGCTCAGTGAAACCGTACAACAAAAAATATACGACAAATATTTTTTAAAATAGAATTCATTTAATGTTATATTGCTTACAATTCCATGTAAAATAAAGTTTAAATATTATATTTTCTAGCCATTTACTTACATATAACAAAACCTGTATTATTTTAATAAACGTACATGATTGGGTATGGTTAAATTGGTGAGTCAAATGGTTACTTAATTTATAAGAGCCATATCTCATGCTATATGCTCTGTTGTCACCTAGAAAAAGAAAAAGAAATTAAAAACATGCAAACCAAAAATTGTAAAGTGATTATAGACACATAAACCCTTATTTCTTGAAAGACAGGAGGAACATTATAACGACAATTTGGTAGTGTTTTTGCAAAAATCAATAAAAAATATTTGGAAATAAAATTGAAAGACCGAAATGCAAGATATTTGGTTATCACGAAACGACGAAGAAAGCGAATCTTTAAGGAATTCCATAGAGTGAAGGCAGAACGTCTCACTAAGACACGTAAAAGCTAAGCCAAGGAATAGTTACAAGTGTACAACAAACATTGCTTGTGGAAAAGACATCGCTTTATTGACAAAACAACAATTCTTTTAATGGGCCCAAAAAACCTGTAACCAATGAATAAATTTGTATCAAAATAGCGTTTGTAATGAGAATGAGTATAATAGATAATTCTTTTGTATTTTCATCGGATAGTACCATGAAATAGCTGAAACCATGCCAACTTCATGTTGCAATAAACAATCGAGACTTACAGATCATGTTGAACACGTTACAAGAGCAATAAATTTTAACTCATTATATATTCAGAAACCAGACAAAAGACGCAATTATTCCACTCTAATAAATTATTAACAAAAATTTATTAAGTACCAATTATAATTAATTGTAAGATAATAACAAACGCAGTTTTGAAGTTTTAATATCATTTCAAATTACTTGTATGCTGTCATCAGTCATGGTTAGTGCGAGATTGCATTTTAGACTTAAAAACCATTATTACAAGGTTTCTCGTAAAAATTTCTTTAATTTCTATAAATTGAAAAACTTGGAAAGGTTTTCTGTATTTGGATCGGCAATGTAAATTCGCACTAAACAGAGTAGGGTTTGGAGGGTTAGTTTTTTGGGCCCGTTTCGTTTACTAGCGATGTTCGTACAAAGTACTCTGCTACCCTGCGAGGGTTGGTCTCGCGGGCGTCGTCGTAGCTCCCCGCACTCGGGTGAATCCAGCGACAGGCTCTTCATCCTAAGGTTCAACTTTTGTCGTCTCGGCGAGTGTGGCGCTATAACAGTCATGCAGTATGAGCATTGGCTATGTAATCTGCGTGGAAGTATTGGTCGTAGTGAAATAATGATTTGTGCTGAATATTTGTGTTAACTGTAAGCTATGTTATGTTCCAATTAAATTGTTTATCAACTGCAATACATTATACAATAGATCATATTGACTATATATGTAAATTACTATACATATATATAACTGTCATGAGGCGCCTTTTTCAATACCACTTTTTATATACATATATTATATTAAATTGGTTTTGAAAAAGTTCCGTTAATTGCTCATGCTAGCTCGTGTCACACAAACTTGGTAAAAACTTAACAATACATATCAAGTGCGAAAGCTCTGCAAAAAGGTTAAAATATTAAAAATATATAATTATATACAAAACATGGTTGCACGATCATGGGACTGAATGGAGTTTACTTGACGAAACCTACTAATAAATAATAAAAACAAACTACCATATACATTCACATGGAATCAAACTTTATATATAATAGATTATTAATAAAAATAAACTATGTAGTTAAATTTAAAAATCCTTATTTCGTCATCATAATATTTGATCGATAGATTGAAAAGTGTCAAACGAGTGTGATCAAATAACATACAACGAATCTCTCAACATAGACAGACTACAGGGATTCGTTTTAAATTAATATTGATACCAGGTAATGGACTGGTGCGGTCAGCCTGCCTCAACATTTGAGCACTCTTGGAGTTCCTCATCGAACCTGTATGAACAAAGTAAATACCATCTAATCTATGTTTTCAAACTAGTGACTCTATAATCAAATGAGTCGGTATCGCCCTGTAAACTCTTTTCACTAAAATAGAGGTGACGAAGCGACCAGAAAGAAAATAAAACCGAGATATATTTAAAACCAGAAATTGTTTAAGGTTTAGTGTATAGATGTTTTGTTCGGTGTCTATATATGTTTAGTACCAGTTCGGACAATGTGGATAGTGTATTTACATTTCTGTTCACTCGTGCAAGTGAAAAATATATGGCTGTGACTGAAATAGAAATCGTCGATTACATGCGATCCAGCGCGACACGCGTCAAGCCATGCACCACTTACATACATCCAAAACCCGATTGAGGATATAGGCGCTTTATATATAAATGTAAAGTGCATACTGATAGAGGTTTGAAAAAATAAAGCGACTTAATTCTGAATTTTATTTTAACAGTAACAATATTCATATCACAGAACGCGGGGCGTTTCGGGGCAACAGTGATTCGCGACGCGGCTCGCGGTCGAGACGATATATGTCTAACAGCTAACGTCTAAGAGACGAATCAATGATTAAATTTGTTTAT
The DNA here is from genome assembly GCF_018135715.1 of Danaus plexippus. Lineage (NCBI taxonomy): Eukaryota > Metazoa > Arthropoda > Insecta > Lepidoptera > Nymphalidae > Danaus > Danaus plexippus. Next base: position 5,945,654 of record NC_083544.1, on the reverse strand, counting down.
GTGACTGAATGAAATCATTTTTTCTTGCGAACGCTGGCCGTGGGCTTGAGAATCGAAGGTGGGGGATCGCCGTTCTCATTAATGAAACATAAAGGCTGTCCGAAAGGTCGGGTTGTTGTCTCCTCTGATTCTGTAAAGATAAGGGGCGAACAAAAATAAATAAAAAAAAATAATGTAATACATATTATACAAAAATAAAAAATAAAAAAATAATAAAAATAGGAAGAATAAAATGGAGATGAGCTTGGAATAAATATAGGATTGCTTATTTCCAGGACGTGAGACATCCAGTGGAAGGACGGGATTAAGCATCTAGAGCGTGTTTATCGAGCGCCATCTAGTCACCCTAGTTGGAACTAAAACTGCTAACGCGACATCTAATACAGAAAATAAATAAACACAAAACATAAAGTCACACAACGTCTTGAGGCATCAGAGTCCATTAAGAAGACGGGACAGACAAAGCTCGGTTGCGGTAAAACAGAGCGAGGCTCAGTCAGCCGGCGCGTACTTTCCGGGAGTGAAACCGATCGGTGCTGCGGAGAGCCGCGGCGCGACTTCGACCCCCACATGGACAAACTCTTGACGCCGGCGAACAGCCGCCGCCGCATGCCGCCTTCAGGCCGACCAGCCGCGCCTACCGACAAGCATCGCTCAGTACTCCGCAATCCGTACCTCGCACCCCTCACCCCGCACCCCGCACCCCGCGCCCGACTTGAACGATGCGTGCAAAACAAATCGAGACTACTGAAAAGGATCGCAAACGCGCGTTCGAGCGGAGAAGCGAGCCCGGGTGCGGACCAGACCTGAGCTGGAGGCGATGGGCTGCGACGCCACCGCCAGCCCGGCGCTGGGCCGCGCGGGGGAACGCGCCGCCGGCGGCTCCTCTGGCGCGGACACACGCACTACGGGGCCCGCACCGCCCGGCTTCGCTATTTCGTTGGCTCGCTTCAGAACTTGGTAGGTCTGATCTTCCTCTGAGCGAGCGAAAAGTTACATAAGGACGCGATTCTACGTTATTATAGTCAAGACGTCGGCAGTGACGAGTTAGTGTTTAGTGACAGCTCTGCAAAATTATCTGTTCTTTGTCTGGAATGACAGTATTTTGGCAAATAGATTAGTTTATAGATGCAGGACAGGATGAACTAGGGACAACCGCACTAACTCATACTGTACCATCATCATTGTAGCTATCAAAATCATCGTCGAACTCGACTGATTTCTTAAAACATATCTTGGTGAGTCTCTGTCCTGGCAGCCAGCCGACGTGCACCCCTGAATAATGTGAAGTTAGTGTGCGTGTCCGTATTGCGGCTGTACCTAATGAACTATTCGACTTATAGCCAATATAGTCGCATGCTGCCTGTGTTTTATAGTATTGTTATATGTGAACCGACATTGATAACAAAGTATGCCGCATATAATTAACAGATATTTCAATGTACGTTGAAATTGCACGTCATGTAGCAGTAAGGACAGTGCCATACAAAATAATCTAATTAAGCCGTAACTTACCATCCGAAGACAATTTAAAGAAAAGCTAAAAATTAATCACAAATTGCACAATAATTTTTTTCTTAATGAAATTGAATTGTATAAATCGATGAGGAACCTTTAGTTGTAGTTAAATTCATAAACTTACTTTCTTCATCAAAAGCAGACTCCTGCACCCTATGAGCTTCTATTTCGGAGGTGCTCTTCTGCCTGCGTAGGAGCTTTGATTTCGTCTGACACTTGCCAACTTGCGGCATGCAATCAGTATGCACGTTCATTTTGCACATTCTGCATCGTAAACCCTGTCTTGTGTGCCCTAGGAAAATATTCAGAGTTATTATTTAGAATATCTGTCGAAAATAATCATTGCACAATAATATTAAAAAAAAAAAAAAATTTATCAACGAATGAAAAAATAAAGAAAAATATACTTGAGATTAAGGTTTCGTAAGTTTTTTTGGATAAAACCGTTATAATGACAAAACGACTTTAATTTACTTTTGTTTTTAAAAATAATTAAAATAATAATTTAAACCCTGTCTACACTCATCAATTCCATGGACATGACTGATAATTTGGTGAATATATTAAAAGGAGATTCCTAATAGAAATAATGAAACGTATAATACACTGAAAAAAATTCATAATTTTTCATCTATTCAAATAAAATGATTGATTTGACACTAATAACAATTTAATAGCTACGGCTGTTACTATGACCGTGTATTGTGTGCCATATGGCAAGCAAGTCTCATAAGTTTCGTTGCATGACCTTTCAGAAAAAGTTGTGACGAAATCAAATAATATGTTAGGGGAATATTTTCTTTTATCGTAGCATTAAACATGTCCACTTGGATCCAAATCAATTTTGTAGTTATCGATATAATCAATCCGTTGGACTACTGCGCCCATATTGTCTTCTCTAAAGTGTAACCAATACGGTTTGGTATTAAATAAAAAGATATCGCAAGATACCACAAAATTTTGTATTTCATAAAAATATTACAAATGTAAAAATTCGTGAGGATGTATGACTGCTTGTTAGTTGTTAGAATTTTATTTAAGACTAATGAACTATTCTCGATTAAACATTGCAAAAATGTAGCTTTAACGCATATATATACAATAATGTTTACGCAATTTTTATTTTAAATTTCTTATACTTCCAGCCGGATCACTAAATGGTAGTCGTGTTTTGTATTTAACGTCACAGAAACCGTAGATAAAACTAAAATTGTTGCATTGTTTTTGTATAAAAGTACACTGTTTTTCCTCTAAACAAAATTCCAAAGTCTAGGCGGTGCAGTCGATAGCAAAGTTAGTTCTTAATAAATATTTTATTGAACTACTAACAGAAAGTTTTATTGGTCGACCTCGGTCCTCGACCGTGGCCTTCCTGTCATAACTTATTCATTAAAACTTTATCAGTTTATTGTCATTGATTGGAATACAGCGTCGCGTGGTTGGTTGCTATAAAGTAAAACTGAATGTAACAAGTTAAACAATTAAAATAATTGAATACATTATTAGTGGCACTTTGTAACATTAATACTAATTATGGCTTTAGGCATCAGCGTTGTTAAAATTTAATTATATAATGATAACTATCATGTTAATAGTATGTACTGTTATTGTTGCTGTTTCTACTGTTCCGTATAATATTATGAAGATCACCAAACTGGTCTAAAATAACTAAATCTCGTTATTGGAAATTCTAGTTCAATTAAATCGCAGGTCAAAAACAAATTAATTTCGATCGAGAGTGATATCACGAGAGCATGTTCGCTTAAGCTTGATCTACGTACTATGTAGGGCGAACTGTATATGCATACACGGTTCACAGCTAAAACGATTTAGTTTATAGACAACGTCATAGTTATGACAATGTTTACTCAACTTTATAACAACTCTTTTATTATTTTCCAGTCCGAATAAAATAGAATGATTTGTAAATATTTATATAACAAATATAAATTAAAAAATTGACATGTTTTTTTTATGAAATTCGTTGGTTGTATCAACACAATTTGTCTAGTTAAACAGAAATGGTTATAGTTCAGGTAATGATTTATTATTATATAATCGATGTTCCTGACAATTAAAAATTTAGTCCCACGAAACCAGAAACGAAGGATAATTTTTATCTAATTACACAAATACAGATACACGTGTTACTTAGTACTTTAATTATCTTAAAAATCGAAACGGTGAAAATTTCTTCGCGGTGTAATAATAAAAAAATATAGGATATTTAAATTGGTTTGCAAATATTTATCCGACTTTCATGTTTCATCCTAAACGTAGACTACTTTTTATACAAAAAAAGAAGCAAAAAGTATTTAACTAGTACACAAACTAAAACATTAAGGTAAAATACATTTAACAGTCAGCAAGTATAAGTTAGACAATAACGAAAAACAAAATAACATCACGACAGCTAATTCAAATATAATTATAAAATAATTCCTTTATCGGGCTTTGTTATAATAATTGTTAGTACCAGTCGGCGAACGGCCGTATCGAATGACATCGTTAGACTTTTTGTCGTCTACTGATAACGGCATAAAATTAATTACCTCACCAGAGCAACATAAAGGAGCAAGCTATAGAGTTTACTCAACTAATCAAAGGATAAAAAGACATTGTGACATAATGAGATCTAAGATTTTCGCGAGTTTTATTCATTTAAATGAAACTAGTATTATTCGGATATACTACTCGGATTTTATTATTTAAAAACTACATAATCCCGACGTTTCCCGATGTGACACACCTCGTCTGCCCGTGATCACGGTTGCTGCAAAGTAACCGAAACGTCGGGATTATGTAGTTTTTAAATAATAAAATCCGCGTAGTATATTCGAATAATACTAGTTTCATTTAAATGACATTGTGACATATTTTTGGTTTTATTAAGTTTTATAACAGGATCGATATGATTCTAACATGTTACTATGAATTTACGTAATGATATAACGTTTGTTGAATATTCAACGCGGATCTCTACGACGCTGTTGTTAAATCACATTACGTGAGAATAATATAGAAAATGCAATCACAGTTATACTGTAAGTAAATCTCTAAATTTTATTTTTACTAAAATATATAATTGTCATACAAATAGTTATAGAAAATGTGATGTTTCTTAAGTAATTATTATGTAGCTTTTTTACTTTTTAGTTTTGTTTTATGACAATAAAATTACAAATGTTTAAGAGCGTAAATATAAGGAGAAATGTTATATCGATTCCACTTACCTCTTAGAACTTGAGAGCAGACGTCACAGGGAGTGATCTTCTTGTAGGTATACTCTTGAAAATTGTGTGCGTCTGATTCGCCCGGGCGCATATCGCGAGTAGCGCCGTTCCTCCTAAAGCGTTATTATTCGAATAACATTTGCAATACTATTATCTTTATAAAGCTAGATATAAATTAAATTATTGAATATATATTATATTATAGATAACATTTAAAACTATTTACTTCGAAAGATTTATTTCCCATAATTAATTTAATTAGCATCCAATACAGATTATGATAATCGGATTACATGTAATGAAATTTATAAATATGGTTCATGTCACTGGAAGTCATTACAGTATTTTATCCTATTAAGAGTGCCGCTGTATTAACATAGTGTATGAACATTATGATTCTGTTTATTTATATATTTAAGTAGTAACTAGCTGAGGTCTAATATGCAGCAAATCTATAATGTCTGTCAGAATCTCGAAACTCATTGAGAGTTTGTATTCTTTGAGTAGCAAATTTTTAAATTAATTTTTAACTCTCCCAAATACAGCCATTCATGTTGATCTATTTTCAAGGTGAAACGGAATAATTAAGTGGTGATTCATGCACCTCAGATTTAACAAATCGCTATAAGAAAGCAACATAATCTTGCCTGACCTTCAGCTCGCATTAGTATGTGATAATCCATTTGAAGTTGGGTTTGGGTGAAATAAAATATAAAACAGTGTTTCTATTAAAGGTACAAGCAGATACGAGGACACTGAGGACAAGTGCATGCTAACGGGAAAGCAGAAGAACAAGTCGAGTTTAGAAAGAGTTAAGCTTCAAGAATAAGTTACAAAACGATCGTTAAAGGTCCGTTACATAGGGTCATTATCTACGGGGCTGGGTTACCTCATCGCCATAACCGTAGACACCGCGTGGTACATTTGATTTTTTCTTATGATGCAAAAAGAGAGAAACATCAAAATGAACAATGAGAGTGGTTAGTCGCACAGTTGTATGTACTTAATTCTGTGATGTAGAATATTAAGATTTTATTACTATATTTCTACATACAGGGTGAAATTTAAAGGCACAGAAATATCTATAGATTTATACCTCAAGTATAATAATTTTCTTTAGATTAATATTGTTAGATATACACTACACTTGCAAATATTTTTATCAATATTAATAAATTTTGTTAAAAAATCACCCTGTATTATCATACATTCTTAATTTAATGAACAAATGTTCTGCCATCACAGAGTTATGTCGTAAGTGGTTCAATTAAAATACCTGTATATTGTAATTTGAATAAAATAAAAAAGTATAATCAGACTTTTGGAATATATAAGGAACGACTTACGATTACTTTGAAATAATATTAAGGTTCTTTAAAAATGGTGACAAATTAATATTATAGAATGAAAGAAAACAAAACCAGAGGTAATCAACAATTTACAATGGTAGTTTGCCTAATTTTCTTATGTAGGGAAAAACGCCTGTCAAAAGATATGACTACGAACCGTCCTTTGATATTTAAATTAAGTTTTATTCAAATAAACACATGTGAACTTTACCCTGTATGTTTTTTTATTATTTGAACACAAGTATCACTGCTTGCTACACTTATATTATTCAAATTTGACGTATAATTTTGTCTATTATTTACGGTTTTTAGCATATTTTTTTTATGAAACAGTACTTTTAACAAACTAAAGTTACGATTAAAACGGAGAAAGCTCTAAAGTCCGAAGCTTAGGGCAGTAAAGTTTTGTGCTTTTATGAGGTAATGATCTGTTTTATGATCGACTTAGCGTTGCTCTCTTATTTCCGGGACATCTTGTATATGTGAGAGCACGGGGATCCTCGTGGAACCTTGGCCAAGACTCTAGTCCTTTAAAAGGCTTTCGAGTCTGGGCGTTAAGTACCGATGACGATGGACAGGCTTCCATTTTGAAGCAAAGATAGTCTTTACTCAAAATGATACTTGTTTATTGCTAACAAATTCTTACAATGAATGTCAAGAATTGTATAGCGGAGATTCTACCACTGTGGCTCCTAAGAGCGACCAATGTAGAATGAATTCAGTACGATTATGCTTTGACTTTTATATGGTAAATTCTATATTACAATTGTGGGTACTTTGAAAAAACTAATCACCTGATGTATTAATAAATTTATTAACATCGGTGAAGTGGGTAATTTGAAAACAATTATAATGAACGAATACACGAAAAGGAATATTTTCGATACGAGAAGGCTGTCGGCGCGACACGGCCATACTGACGGTTGGTGCGTGCTCAGCGCCAACGTCTAGTTCTCATAATATATTGTGACTTCGAAATCAAATCGAAATTCTAAAGTAATTTCTAGAAATATTCAGATGTAAGGATGCGACTAGAATTTTGGAGACGTCTATATGTGCATACACTCCACGTATCTTACCATCGGTTTGTAGAATTTTGTAGATGTGATGTGCATACACTACACGTGTCATGCCATCGGTTTGTAGAATTTTGTAGATGTGATGTGCATGCACTACGTGTCATGACATCGGTTTGTAGAATTTTGTAGATGTGATGTGCATACACTACACGTGTCATGCCATCGGTTTGTAGAATTTTGTAGATGTGATGTGCATACACTACACGTGTCATGCCATCGGTTTGTAGAATTTTGTAGATGTGATGTGCATGCACTACGTGTCATGACATCGTTTTGTAGAATCTTGTAGGTGTGATGTGCATACACTACACGTGTCATGACATCGGTTTGTAGAATTTTGTAGATGTGATGTGCATACACTACACGTGTCATGCCATCGGTTTGTAGAATTTTGTAGATGTGATGTTGCATACACTATACGTGTCATGCTATCGGTTTGTAGAATTTTGTAGATGTGATGTGCATACACTACACGTGTCATGACATCGTTTTGTAGAAGTTTGTAGATTCAGATGCGCATATCCTGTACGTGTCAGAGAACCTGTAAAGTTTTGGAGAATTTAGTAGATGTTGTTTCAGTTGGTATTCGTAAGCTTGTTGTCATCAAACTCATCAATCTGCGACACTGCCATCCGTTCGTGTGGGTTAGTTGCTTTTAGCAATTTTTCGTGGTTTTCCTCTTCCTGTAACATGCTTAGAAAAATAACGGTTATTATTAAATCTCTTAGGGTTCGCCAAGACCTAGGTCTAATGTTATATTCCCATCTATGTTTATAAAATTTAGATATTCTAATGGAGCAGTGATGATAATGGAGCAATGATGACGTCGTGTCAGTAAAGTTAATGGAGAAATGCTAATGTTTTATGACTTGTAAAATTTTAACGTTAGCTAAAGTCCAATGCAATATGCCATTCAGAAGTTACCAATTTCTTGATCAACACGAAACAATTTTTCAAGATGGATTGAAGCACTTTACTGATCCATTTGCTCGGCTAATACCTGGCTATACGGAGTAAATACTAATTCCAAAACGATCACAGAAAGTTTTAACCTCTCCTAACAACTCACTACCCCTGTCAACGATTATATTTCTTTTGGTATACCAAGTTTACTAGCAACGTACACGCGGATGACGTCAAATGCCGAAGAGTGATTTGGTACGGGGAGCAATCTGAGTTGTCTTGATACTGACAAACTTAAACATTTTCATCCATATTATGACCCGAGGGTAATAATATTCACCAGTGATTCTTTAAAATGGACAAGATTCGGACCGAAGTCAGCATTCTGTAGTCTATCACATTTCTTATATTGAACACCAAAATCAAAATTATGAAGGAAATCTCACCAACGGTGAATACGTGAAAGAAGAACTCGTTTGTACTTAGATGCTTTCAAGGAGTCAAAGTCTTGTTAATGATTTGAATTATCAACTATAAAAGAAAGAGTGAATATATTTAATGACGAAGACCACTACGCGAGTTTAAAGCTCCTACAAATGGTATCCGTTTTCAGCATCAGTAGTTCGTATTCTCCTATAATCGACAGCATGCTGTCTTTTGTTTTAGGACTTGAATGAGTACTGCCCTATAACCAAGAGACCTTGCCTCGACATATGTTTCTATAGAAGCGTTTTCTTGAAATATGGGGAGAACAGGCTCAGCTGTTAGGAATTATATTATCATATTACGAGTCATCTCTTGTTCGTGAATCGAATTCCAATTTTACTTTTCTTGGTTAAGGCGTTATGATGTATACAGAAATTGGGAATAAACTTTCTAAAACTCCCTGCAAGACCGTTGAATTGTATTTCTTGGTTAATGGTTCTGGAAATAGGGAGATTTTATAGAATTTTTTACTTTTTGTCAGCCGGGACGCACTTTTCCCTTTGAAATTAAGTTACAGAGATATTCAACATACTTTTTTGAAGAAAGAGCACTCAATATTATTCGAAAAACTACCGAAGCCACCGACGAACATATGTCCAAAAAGAGTAAGCAGATGATTTATTTTCGTCTAAGGTATTAAGTATTATTTATTACGTCTATAAGTCTGAATCAACATTTATAAATGACTACGTTGAAGTTTTTAAATGGATCATATTTAAGAACGAAACCAATACCAGCCCCATATGTAACAATAACGGTGAGGCCATTTTTCTCTAAAAATTTGTTCCCAAGAACATCTCAACGGAAAGCTCATGAACTGACAAGACAAATAAACTGAATATAGTATTATCCGAAAGGAATATGACCAGAACCGAACCGACTTCATCTAGTTCGTTTGTAAATGACGACCAAGGATTTTTTTTTTTATTTTTTATTTTTTTTTTTAAAGATGCTCTAATAACGGCACAACCAGTACCACTATCAAAAAGGGCAATAAGAGATAAATTTTGAACTTATTTTACCATAGTGGTGAATGTAGGACTGCTATGTTCACTTATTGCTAGGAAATATCTTTAGTGATTGACATTACTGTTGCAGTAGCATCCTAAGGGTGACGTTGTTTGCATCTATGGCAAAATAAGCCCGATCCGATGATAAAATGATAAGATTTAATAATAGTTTGAAGTGAAATGGGAGGTTCCTTGCGATAACCATCGTTAACTCGACTTTTTAATCTTGCAGTGTCAGCTAGAAAAATCAGTTTAGGTAAGGAATGAGTACTTACGTTCATAATTCTATGCTTAATTTTTGTCACCTGTATTTTCAATAGCAGCTTCCAAAAACGGCATTTTTTCTTGACTTAATTTGTCGTTGGTAACTCTTCGCCATATGTTTTCGAACTTCTTGAAGAAAGGAAGTTACTTTCATTCGAACTTCCTACTCGTTCAAAGATTCTGGTTCCTCAATAGGAAACAAGATGCCCCATGTCTTGTCTTCATCTCAAAAATTGTGGTGCAACGGTTCTTGAGTCTTCAAAAACGTGCAGAGTTGTATGTTGAACCAGGCGATTTCATGTAGACGATCCGGCGGTTAAAAGTGTGGCGTAAGACATCCCACTTCTGATGTGAGAGCACGGGGATCCTCGTGGAACCTTGGCCAAGACTCTAGTCCTTTAAAAGGCTTTCGAGTCTGGGCGTTAAGTACCGATGACGATGGACAGGCTTCCATTTTGAAGCAAAGATAGTCTTTACTCAAAATGATACTTGTTTATTGCTAACAAATTCTTACAATGAATGTCAAGAATTGTATAGCGGAGATTCTACCACTGTGGCTCCTAAGAGCGACCAATGTAGAATGAATTCAGTACGATTATGCTTTGACTTTTATATGGTAAATTCTATATTACAATTGTGGGTACTTTGAAAAAACTAATCACCTGATGTATTAATAAATTTATTAACATCGGTGAAGTGGGTAATTTGAAAACAATTATAATGAACGAATACACGAAAAGGAATATTTTCGATACGAGAAGGCTGTCGGCGCGACATATATTTTATCTTACAATTTAATTAACTAATTGTTTACGAATAACGCAATAGAGTAGGTATATATCAAAAACACATATATTTCTATGCCATTTGGTTTGGTTATTTATCATTATTTTGCGTTTAATTTAACACCTTCTTCTTATTTTATAAAAAAAAATGCTGCTGGCAGTCGTTCATATTAATAAAATAATAATATGCGTAAAATATCATATTATGTATAGAATGTGGTGATGTTATTAAGACCTAAAATAGAATTAAAACAGTAGCCTAACAGATTTTTTGTTTACTCTATGTTAGTATGGAAATGTTTCTAAGTTTTAATTGATACGTATATGACACAGTTTATATACGTGATTTAAATTATTGAAATAGTTTAAATCAGTTTCAAAGACGTTGGACTGAATTTAATTCTGAGGAGTCTGAATGCTGCAATATTAAATCCCTTAAGCGTTGAAACGGGACCTAGCTTAGCTTGATAACAACTTAGCAATTGATAATACGGACGTCTAGACATTGTACTACAAAATAAATGAGACTTCTGTCTTTGTTCTCATGAACCAAAACTAATTAACCTGAACGTAATTAATGACAACAGATTAAAATCCGAATCATCACAGCTGCTGTCACTTACGTAATGCGTTTTTAATCTTATTTGCGTCTTTCTTAATTTTATTTTTTCCCTTAAAATGTTAACAAGATTTCCCGAAAATTTTTTTTTCAAACAATTTGTAATACTTAATCGTCGTTTTCATAATTTATGACTTTATATGCAGGATTTTGTAAGAATGTATATTAATATTTGTACGTAATAATTATAAAATTACATTTTATTAATATTTTGCAATAATCTATCTTATACTTGAAAAAAATACTATTACATTTACACCCAGTATATGCTATATATGTATACTTAAGATAACAACATGTACATGCATATTTTAAACATAAATTCCGTATGAGACGACTAAATTGGCCGTGGCATAGAGCAGCATATATATATACACGTAAGACGTATGAATTAAAGTTCAAACTATAAAAATACGTTAAATCAATAATAAGTAAATCTGATATGAGTGAACATCATATTAGTTTCATAACATAGTATGTTTACTTTCCTTAATGGATATAACAACAAAGTAATATTAAATCCTGTTCAATTTCTTGTACGTCGTCCATATTGATCGGATGTAGCTATTGTTGTTAGAGTCGCTTTAGTTTACATTTATAGTATAGAAAAATAATAGTCAACGTACCTATTATTAACGAATACGTTCAAAATAAATAAAGATATGTACGTATACATATAATCTCTGAAATATCGATAGTTGGTACAGAAAATTAAAATCTGTTTGTGTAAGTATTATTAAATACATGAAGATAATCTCAAAGTAGTTCGGTATTTTATGGAAATTAAAAAGTTTGTAGCGTAATTACTATACTAAATATCAATGTATTAACGTGATACCAAATATATTTATGGTAAATTTATTTGTTAAATGATTATTTCGCCAATACAAGACAATATCACGCATACGCGAATCGGTGGTCGTCATACGGAGAGTTCTCAACGGTATCATAGAGTCGAGACATTTATGAATGAATCAAAGTCGTCTATATTTTACTAAGTTAAAGACTTGTCTGTTTTATGACGGATTATTAATTATGTACACATTTGTATATGCATGCATGCATATTGAATGCACATATGTATGTTTGGATTAGATATTGTGAAATTTCAATATAAAATTTGAAATTCTGACGTCATTCTAGAACGAACACGTTGGATAGCTTGAGATAGCTGATTAATTATTTCTAATGCACTCCGTCCATCAGATTGAACGGTATGTTGAAAAAAAAATACAAAATAAAATGGCATTATTCACAAATCATTGAATTATACATAATTAAATGAAAATTACAGTAATTTAAATGCAATATAGTAGAGGAACTCCGTTATGAAGTATTCAGTTACAGTCTATAGGAAGCTATAGATTATAATTGAATACTTTCTGAAAAGTAACATAGATAAGTGACATGAATTTAAATTGAAGGACAATAAATAATAAATTTTATTGCACTATTTATCAGATATAAAAGCCTGTGTTGCAATATTTGGTTTAGTAGTAGGGGTCTAGATAAGAAATATTAATATCTTTGGTTAATTTTGATAACTGTTTATAGAAATAATAGCAGTAATGGCTCGACTACTTTGAGCTGTCTAGGTCCGTTAACGATTTATTCATTTGCGTATACTTTGTTAATTTAAGAAATTCTGTTTAAATTGTAAATCCACACTATATATTCTGAACCTCCGCAAGAATGACGTATTTGTTGTAATTGCGGAACGTATGCGATTGTGAGAACAAGTATACCGTATAAAGTTGGATATTACGGTCACTTGAATATTGGTGTGACATGAGTCAAAGTTGATTGTTTTCCGATATTTACTGATTGATACTAAACTGACGAGTAAAATGTGTTCGCAAAGTCAACCGTGCTTCTGTGGAAAAGCAATATTATTTCTTCATAGTAAGCAGTATTTTTGATATTTGACATTTCTAAAATTAAAAATAGATCGTTGAAAAGTAACAGAGAAACTAAACCGATTTATAAAATAATTCTATACATATTTTTTTTTATCAAAAAAAGTTTTTTATATGATCTTATATATTTTTTTCAAAACCAGTTCCTGTAAATAAAATCTATGGAGTCAACTAGTGTATTTTAATTTGAAAATAATTCAGATGAAATGTCTAATCAAGGGAAATTCATATATGTATATAAAAATATTAATTTGAGTAGTATTGTGTTTGACCTTAGTAATATTTCACTTCCTATTCAGATACGTAGGTATCTGAATTCGAATATCGATAAATGCCTAGTGGAAGTCCGTTGACAGGATGCAATCAAGTTCCAAGCTGCGGAGAAGTACCAACTGTTCTGTTTGATTAAAATACTAAAAACTACCATTGTATTGAAATAACATTACGATTAATTCGTCACCATCAAAATACACTAATATGATGTGAAATGAACTGACATCAAACATTCTGAATTTTTTTATTAACAAAAAACTTTTGGGATAATATTTAGAAAGGAGACGTTAAGCACATACTTGTCCGGTGGTGCTGCATGAGGTGGAGGAGCGCTGGGTGGTTTGAGGCTTCGGAAAGCCTTAAGCCACTTATTTTTCATGCTGCCTGCTGAAGACGATGATAACTTGCGATCTGCTGCTACAGTGCTGCTGTCCGCTTTGGCCGCGAACAACTCCCTCTGCAGAGAAAAAAACAATTCAGAATTGGCAGAAGAGCCAAATATGGATAGACTTCATTTAAAACCAAATTCCATCCTCGTTAAAATGTTATGCAATTGATTTCTGAAGAAAACGTTTTTGGCATTCAGAATAAAACAAATTAGAACAGATTTGATTGATTTAATAATTGGAGATTTATTAGAATAAAAAATACGAAAATATTTTTATATATTTTTTTATTCAAGCTTATTGTTATTCAAATTGAACCTCCTTCCTGTCAAACTAAATTTGATCAATTATATTATTCCTGACATTGTGTATATAATTTTTATCACATTAATGTTATGGTTAACTTAAATAAAAATATATGATTACAATAACTTTTTAACTAAAACCATAGTAAATGTTGATTTCTTTGTTTTATTGTCATTTGTGTTGAGCCACGTTACTGCCAATGTGAGGGCGTGAAGCCTTTGAAATGATTCTTTCTGTGACTCGCTAAGAAATAAAACTACTTAACTTATTGCGTCTCTAGGTTACATTTGTAATCTCTACTTGGAAACAGATTACAAATAAATTTATTTCTCTGTAAATTATGATGTTATTATATAAACAAAAAGTAATGTGATTGATTAAAGATTTGTAAATACAAATTTAATAAAATTATTCCTTTTGATTTAAATTCATAAACTATAAATATTTTTCAAATAATATTCTTAATTACCAAAGAATATGTCTTATATATGAAATTAAATTCATTGTCACGAATTAATAGTATAAAAATAATTATTAGAGGAAGATGAAAATAAAATTTAAGTTATTCTTAACATGATGCGATGGTTTCATATTTTATAAACAGCCATTTCCTCTACAGTCTACATCAATATACAGAAGTAGTTCTAAGTAGAATCCATTAAGGAAGAACGCGACAAACTTTATTACGTAAGCCTAAAAGCTTGGATAGATATTCTAAAGAGAAACAAAATCATTCAAATTTCACGCTTATTAGATTAAACATCTAGAAACATTAATTTTATAGACAATTTTAACTATAGATATTGACTGACGTTTTGCATCTACATCAAATTCAATAAATAAATATTCAGAACTTCGTCTTAAACATGTAAATTAGGTTTTATAATTATCGAAGACAGCGAAACACAACATTCATGAGTAATATAGATAACAAAAGTAATATTTACTATAAATATGATAAGCCACTACACTATAATTTATAATAATTAGACTTGAATATGATTTTGTAGCGGTTACATTGTTGAGAATAAAAATCGAAATGTACTCAATAAAAAAACGTCCACCAAGTAAAAGTTTAACACACACAGGAAGTTTAGAGCGTAATAAAAAAATAAACATTTCTGTTTGACCTAATCAATGAGATGCAAATTAAGTGTTTTGCATACCCTTTGTTGTGAAAAACTGAATTTAATTTCGGTTGTACCCAAAGAATAAAAATGGTAAATAGACGAAAATATTCTTATCCAATCGGGAATATTTCGTCCGAACAAATAGGTTACATAACACCTTGTTATTGTCACAGTAACTAAAAGCCACTTCTTCTAATGACTGTTATAAAGCTGCTGGCTGCATGATTGGAATCGTTTCAGGTTAACAGATTGATTTTGATTTTAATTATATTCATAATTGGAGGCTATTTTTTCTTTGCTTATAATATAAATATATCACTTATTAAAACACTATATAGACTAACCTTTTTCATTGTTCAGAATATTCGAGTTCTTGTGTAGGAAATCGAGTGAGGAAACAAAAGATTTATATTTTTGATATGTTGAGTCTCCTCTATCGGAAGAGGTTGAATGAAGACTGACAAAGTTTAGTGAATGAAAGACAAACGGCACTAATTAATATAAAACCGAACATCTAGACGTTAGTCGACTCAGCGTAAAATTTTAATAAGGTTCTGAGAATAAGAACCCTAGTGAAGAGTGCATCTTAATCAGTATAATAGAGACTATACGAACACATGACCTTGAATCACGACTGATAGACGAGATAGTTTTTTGCATACATTAATACGAACATTAGAAATACAATATGTATTTTTGCCAAAATGCCTCTCATAGAGGACGCGTTAACAATTTTGTTATAAATATTTATAGGTCGAATTTCCAAATAACATTCACTCACCTATGCTATGAAAGGAATTTACAGTAAATTTCATGCTAGCAGATTCGGTAACTTAAGTCCGACTGAAATTCGACGTAGTTTTGGTAATACGACAAAAATGTAATATGCTTTGTTATAATGAGGTTAAAGATGTCTTCCCAGACGTAAGGAGAAATATCAATTGTAATTAATCAATTAAATGACTCGAATTAATATTGTAATAAATCCCAAAGGTTCAGAGTAAGGTTAACGTAGGAAGGTCGATAGCAATCAGTAAATAAAGTCGCAATAGTAGTGACTTAATCACCATAGGAGCGGGGGTGGCTTTGAGGTGTTTCACATACTTTATTAACTGCATAAAGAGCATACTAAATTATAGAATAATCTATATTAAGTTCAAGATAAGTTTATATAAAGCAAACACCAGATATTTTTAGTATCAAAAGTCGTTGAAAACCGTCAGTTCAATTCACAGACAGATAGACTACGACGTCAATATACTTTTTTTCAAAAAGCTAATCACGTGCCTGTAACGTTTGACGACGTTTGTTTTCACTTTTTATTCAGTTATGCTACAATATCGGCACGTTTATTATTTAGTTCGCGTGATAGCAGTCAGCTGTCAATCATTTGAACTTTCTACCGTTCATTAGCTCTGATAATTTAATACATAATTTATATCTGTATTATTATACATTTATTCATACGGTAGCATATTCTCGCTGCCACATATCTCACCCTCGGGAACTCGGAATCATTATACGTTAGAAAGTAGCTTATGTGTAACTTTAAAATGTAACATATGTGTACTAGATACCACTGGAACACTTCACACATTTATACATCGGAAAATAGCAAACAATCATAAATCTATATTCATTATAAATTAGATTGCAATTGCATAATACTTTTGGTATTAATTTTTTTTTATTAGCTCACATGTTTTTTAAAGTACAGAACTTGTGGCAAAAAAAGTTCGATTAAGAGTGTTAGTTGGTACGAACCGCATTTAAATGCAATGATACTGTTGTGTTGGGTAGTGCATACAAGAGAAACGCAATCCGCTCATAAACGGGACACGAAGTGTTTCCCAAAGTCATTACGCTAGTACGATGTAAGCGAGGTCGCAAATGTTAATAGAAAATTGTTGTCATTATAGAAGTTCTCGCTTAATAAATCGTCATTACTAGTATTATTTCCAATACCGTGTATGTGTACTCTACTTTATGGACAGTGAATATTTTTAACAGCGCCATTCTTTACTATTGACATGAATAACGGATTAAAGTACTTGAAACTTATTAGGATTTTAGAACTAATAAAATGTATTATTTGGATTAATCAAATTGGCATAATAATAAAAGGAATTGAATAATATCATGACCGTTTCACTATTTCATCTCTTTATTCTTTTGCAATTCATATTACAACTGTCGTGGAAATGGAATGACAACTTCCCAGCTTGAGTTTGATATTACTGAATGAAGAACTGTCAAACTGTATAAAATAATACACGAAAAACGTCATCCGCTTAATTTGACTTACGTTTACATAACCTTAAAAGTTTCAAATAATATTTAATACATCCAATAAAACCGTTTCTATGAAATGTTAACTGTTAACCTAAAAATTTTAAAAGGCTTCACGGCTGAAACAAAGTCAATGACCAAGAATAAAGTGACACGATTCTTATCTATGTCTAACATAGTAAATACTTAAGTAAGTTACTCTAAGAAGGTCATATAAAATATTCAACCCTTTTCTCCATTAAAGATTTTTTTTGTCAGTTCGACTTTCAACATTTGTGCTCCATTTTAAGTTTCTTAGATTAAACGCGTGGGATTGGAATGCGGATATTCTTTCGAAGAATTTTAAACTTCTTAACGGCAAATTAAATTCGTCTTCACGTTAGTGCTAACTTTTAAATGTATGTAATTATATTCATCAATATTTTTCATGTAGTTACAATTCAGAACTTAGCTTTCATAAATCTTGGTGAATCGTGTTAAACGATTTTAAAGATTTAAACACGCATAAGATTTAGTTCACGAAGCCTTAATCATGCCATTGCGTGACCGAGTCTTCCTGTTTCGGTCAGGCTTGATAACAGTAGAAAAGCGATGTAGAATACATTTAATTTAATGACCTAAAAATATATAAGGGTAACTAGAATTTTAACATTTGCGTATTCTCCTCGTGTCTTATGTGTATAAAATATTATTTCTTAATAATATATTTGTAATTACTAACTTTCAATGTACTAAAATTGACCGAGAATGTTGAAGGATAGTTGTGGACGAGATTGGTGAGGATCAATGTATGAGACTAAATAAAGTGAGCCGGAGATGACCATGAATTTTCCACAAATAAATAATGCTTATGTATACATGGACATATACATACGTATGTAAACACGCGCTAGCCCACAGACAATAAAGCATTTTATACGTGTAAATTTTATTTAAAATTCTTAATTCATATTTATAAGAAAAATTCATTGAAAATTATGTTCGTCTACTAATAAATAATTTTGATGTACTATTTTTTTATATTTAATAAAATATAATATAAATGTAAAAAAAATTCTTTCACAAATAAACCCTCTTTCGTGTCAAACGCAAATTAAACGCTAGAAAGGTGGACTAGAAAGGTTCTTATCTCGTGTATTTTTATCTACCGAATAGATTATTTATATTATCAAATCTTTTGTTTTTCTGCCTACACCAGCTGAAAATGTTTCCGACATTAAAAGATAATAAGAAGTAGTTATCGTATTGTAAAAACACGTCAAATATACATATTTTTTTCTGGGATCTGTGAAATGAACTAAATGAAAAATGTGACATTCTCTTAACTCATTTGAAAACGGCACTCACAAATTTTGTAGAAAATAATTATAAATACCTACAAGAAAGCTATTATTATTTGCTATATTTCATAACAGTATTATTACATATACGGCTTTTGGCACCATTTTGTGGGTCTACCGTATAGTTGAGATTAAGTACAGATTATGTAAAGCCTGGCACGGCACCATTATTGAATTATTTCTCGTAATTAAAAGTACATTTTAACGATAACAAAAGTAACAATACGGACAACAAAACATATTTAAAAATAAATTACCTTAATAAATATTTCAGAAAGATATTTCTATTGATTAAGTTGTTATAATTGCCCTTTTATTTGTCAGTTAATAAAGAAAAAGTATAAGCGGTCAGATATATTTTAAAAATCTAAATGTAACAGAACCTCCATGTTTTAGAAAATTTAATATCTTTATATGACTTTAGCTTAAAATACAAATCACATAGCAAGATGGTTCAGTAAGAATTACTATTTTTTTATAAATATACTTAACCAACCGGCATTTGTAAATGCTACGTGTGCTATAATGAGTTCCAAATTTAAAAAAAAATACAAAATTATCACATACATATGTAATACATATATTCTTCAACATATGCTATATAAACGTTAAATGCGATCACTAAAACACGTCCTTTAGTCACTTTGTTTGGGTGTTAGCATTATGCAAATTCGACAATAAGTAACAATGCTAAAATTGTTACGTCAGACTTACACGTGCTGACCACTAATAAATAATAACGACCGTTATCAAGCGACCAATGTCAGTTCCCACAACAATTGTTAGGAGAGAGCATTTCAAAGAATTCAAATATGGAAGAAAGTAACCGGAAATTGTCTCTCGTAATAAAGTAATAATTTTACTACGTGGTAGTAAGATTTGAAAACTTAATAAAGTCCTGGCGGTTGGACCTTTTATCAATACTTTTTTTTTTAATGGTCCTTACTGACTGAAATTTTTAAGTGTATTCATTGATAGATTGATAGATCCATAAGTCCGGTGAAAAAAATACCGGTAGAAATACAAGGAACTGTAAATGTACTATCATTATTATGTAAAGAGTAAATTTTTTGCGATAGGTTTTATAATAGAATTCTATTTTTGAATAAAATTTATTGCTATCTGAATATTGAACAATTTCATTAACATCCATCATTGCTGATAGGTCGGTGGGCTTGTCGTTTGTGATGTTTTACAAATGAACTGCGGTACAAAGTTAATAAGCGTAGTGCGGACTTTACCGATTTCTGTATTCATTAGTAAGTGAACTATATTTTAAGCCTTACTATTTAATTATTTTGAGTCGGTTTTGTTGTACAGTTATAATTTATATTGTATTTTAATCAGTTAAAATCCGATTGTTCAATTTCTTTTTTCTCCACACAGTCCATGAGACTCTAATTATTATTTCGTACCATATGAAAAATATAGATTTTTAAAGTCTAGTAATCTTATTACGATACATATAAGGTTTCCAGACTGTCTCATTTTTACGAATATATTTAAAAAATGTATAAAAATTCTATCGTTTATAAAACTTTTCAGTAGAAATTTACTTTAGTTAATTTTTAATCTATAGTAAAATGTTGTAAATAATACATAATCGTTGAAAGATCTAGTAATTGATTTAATTTAAAAGATTATAAAAAAAACTAAAGAAAATAAATCTAAGATTGTACGATTGAGATTAAGATAGTTATCATTGCGTTGTGTAGACAGAGACATTAGGTTGTTAACCTCAGACGAAAAGTTTTACTGTATCCTATTTTTTTATCAATATTATTTAGCCAATTAACTTTCAGAGGTCATTTGCCTTAAAATATAAGTAATTAAATACTATTTTATTATTATTTTAAATTGTTGAATGGAGAATGAACATTTCATAAGGAAATTAAAAGCTTTTTCAAGGGGATGGGTTTTTTTGAACTAATCGGCTCTGAAATTGTAGCTTGTTTTCGAGCATTTTATAAAAAAATCTAAGGTGTTCATGAGTTGGTAATAAATCCTCTTATAAATTATGTTGTTATGACAATGTTATACAACTTACGTCGTTAAAATAAGCCTGTTCCAGACGTTGTCTTGTTTTATTAGCCTTGCTGTATTCAGGGAGACTTGATTGACGTCTCATACGGATTCGTTGTTCCCGCTCCATAGTCATGAGATCAGACTTTTGAGATAATACCAAGTAATGCAATCGATGTACTATGTCCATTTTGTGCACGAGAGTAATTTTTATATTTCATATAAAAAACAGTAGCGTAACTCTTCTACATCACTGACTCCAATTTAACAAACTTATCAAAGTTTTTAATTAAAATAATTGAAATTTGATATAATTGCTTGCATTACCTTGTTATAAATCACTGAACACTGCTTAAAAATTCTTCTATTTTTTAAAAATATATAAATATAATAAATTATTTATTTAATTCAAATGTAATTATTATAAGAATTTAGGAAATGAATTAAGGAAGTAATGTAAGAATTAAGAAAATGAATTTATTGAAGTGGATAGTTAAGTCATGAAGTCATAGAGTGAAAGCGTCAAGCCCGTGTTTCAGGGCGGCCGGCAGTCGACTGAGTGTCGAGGCGGCGGATGTAGTGCCTCTAACGTTACCGGGCAACCACTAGCTAACAACACGCTCCTTTGACCGTGGATGTACTCTCACGAATCGCTTTTCTATCTAATTTGTGGCATTGTTCTCGGTAAATTATTTTTGTATCCAATTTTCGGAGTTCCTAGCCATTTCAAACTTCCATATAAATACGTTAGCCGTTTAATAACTTTGTGAGATGAGAGGCATTTCTAAGCATTGGTTGTCTTATTAAATACATTCTTCATTTCTATCTGTACAATTCTATTTCATCAATATTGTATTATCAATTTGTACTCTTCGTTGTTTAGCCGCTTTAAGTTTCATATACTAGATGTATACAGTCATTCAGATTAGGATTCAGTTATCTTTTTTATAACTATAATTTTACATTTAACAATACTAGATAATATGAGTCTTATTTAATCGGTGTTAAAATGTTATTATTAGTTAAACCGCAACTTTTAAATCGGAAATTCTTTTTTATTGTTATTATAAAAATAACAAAAATATTAATAAAATGAACATTTAAGAGATTCATATTTTAAAGGCCTCTTAGCCGATATAATTTATAGTGTTTATAATTAGTCAGATTAAAAACAATATCTTTGTTGTCCTAGGTAAATCGTTGACAAAAATTTGTCATTTACACACCACAGTTCATTACTTTCTAACTCATATTATTTGACTATTTAGCATATTGTATAAAATTTTCCATTTGTAAGGGATATGTACAAGGACAACTCGCAGTCGAGCATATTGTTTCCGACGAACATCAAAACCAATTTACATGTGATATCTAGCTTGGTGCTTAGTCTGTGTTTTTAAAGAGTTTAGTCTAGTTGCGGTCACTCAAGATTTTATCTACATTATTTCAGGTGTTAAACAACAAATAACTTACAAAAAAAAACATATAATTGTGGTAATAAAAACGATCTGAGTTCCAGAAATAACTAAATGCCATATTGTTAACAAAATATACCTAATGATGGAAATTTTCGCTTTTTTTTGTAGAGTAATAAAATGTTTACTGAAATAGCAAAATATATGTAGATTTTGCATTAAGAAGATGGTAGCAATGACAGAATACACTGACTAAAGTAAGCCGAGTTAATTTCCAAAAAACTATGTACCTAAAATTAAATTCTATTATACTTACAATATATTTGGATGCTGTTGAAATTTCATATTTTTTTTTTAATATATATATATTTTTTTTATTTATAAAGGCGGTATTATTTAATTCAAATGTCCTTTTTTGACTATAAAAACTTTTTCTCTAAACACCAGTTCAAAACTAATAATAAAAAACAAATTAATATAGTCGATGGAAGTTGTAACACGTTTTGGTAGTTTTATAATGTCCTTAGTCTATTATAATCTGTATTCTTTAGGTAGCTATTTTTTTTTAATTCCGAATATTAATTATTATTAATTATTGTTCAATAGCAATGATCCCATAATATTTATGATTTATAGATAAATCAAATGTCGTTTGTCAACACTTAAAGAAATATGTCTTGCATTTTTTGTTGTTAGATATTTCTGGTTTTTCTGATATTTTGAGCTTTCTGTATGATGGTATGTTAAAACAAGAATTGTAACATAATAAAGTTTCATTACAATTTGTATTTTTTAAAATTATGAATATCCATAAAAGTTTTTTATATTTATAAATAATATCTATTTGTTTTCGGTTCATTTGCATACTAATCACGTTTTTTTCGTAAAACCCAGGTGACAAGAAGCCTCTATGGCTATCAGCGGTAACCGCTTAAAACAAATCCTCCCATGAATGAAAATTTAAATCATAAAATGTTGCAATGAAACAAATTTTTATGGATGGAAAAAAATCTTAATAATAAATTAGTCTCTTATTTAAACAGAAACTATCCGACACTTGCACAAACATTTCCAGTAGGTATTGAGCAATTTCTAACCCAAAACTGAAGTATATCAATTTTATAAAATACGAATTAATTTGATTCTCACATCGAAAATTTTCAAGTCTTCAAAAGTTTTAACTAATATTATACTTCAATGTGGTAGAAATTTTGGGTAACTATACCCTAACTTACCTTTGTGTTTACCCTAAGTTTTGCAACGTCACATAGGATGCGTAATTTTTTTCATAAGGAAATCTACGTACATGACAGTCTTAACGTAGGCTATTAAATGGGCCACGAAAAACAGCCCAGGTGTGTGTGTGTGTGTGTAGTGATGTGAGTGTGTGACGGTACAAACATGTGTTAATCTTTTAAAAATTATTCAAATTCAAATGATCTACCCATTTCCTCCCATAGTAAGACAAACGGGGGATATGAAACAGGAAAACAAAACATCAATTTAGAAGTATTTATTAGTAAGGCACTCAACTTCCATACAACAATTAAATACAAATAAAAATATATAACCAAAAACTATCCATAATTTATTCAAACCATTGAGCTTGTTGCAAAGTTGTCACACTCAAAAATTATTACAGCATCTCATTAAACCTTCTTTAAACCTCAAAAACTAAAAAAGAAATAAATAAAGCATCACATTTGATACAATAACGTCCAAGTTAATTAAAGTTTAGAGAAAATTAATACAGTACTCAAAATGAATTAAGAAATAAAGCCAGTACAATGAAAATAAATTAGTGTAACTATAATTACATTATCCTTGTCTAACTGTTACTAATATATAATGAATTTAAATATATTTTTTATAAAGCAACATCCATTAGAGTACTTTACAAAATTAACATTTCTCAAACAATTAATTTTACTTTGCTATAATTATAATGAAAATGTACAAATTCAATATAAATAAGACATATATTAATATATCCTAAATAATGTGCGTTGAAATCACAAACTAGCTTCAACTATAATTCTTGACTATACTTAATATTATGCATGCAAAAACATCACAGAAACATTTATATCTTCTATAACCGGCCTATTAAGACCTTTATCAAAAATATATAACAATAAACACATGTATACATATATGTATATATAGAACTGTTTTAAATATATAACAATCATTCCAATAAACAAATACATAGAAATATAATGGAATAGAACTGGATAGTTACATTGACCAAACAAAAAAAAAATTTTCCTATAACCAACATTTTAAAGTTTAAACCTAATTTCAGTATATTTCAGTAAAATTAGCTATTAAATAACAGTCATGTAATAATGTACTTAAACTCCAATATACAAATGGAGCAATAAAAAAATTTTTTAATATTATCTTTTAATTTAATATCAACTATGCTTCTAATATTTTGGATTTTCCATTTAGTTTACCGAGCTGACCCAACATAAGGACAGTGTTAATAAGGTTTTCGGAGTATATGCGTTGGTTCGTCTCCATTCTTCTTAGCTTTTGTACGACATATTTGGAAAAAAATTCTAATTCATTTTCATTATTATGAGATCTAGTATCAAAGTCTTCAGATCGTTTACGTTTAGCACCTTTTGGACTAGTTTGTGTCATTGATGTTTTAGATTTCTTATCTAATTTTGATTCTGATTCAAGACTATTCACAAATGCAAAGTTCAAGTCTTCCCTCAAATCATTTGCTTCTTCTTCATTCAACTGTATAGTAAGGTCGTCGGGTACAGTGACCATAGGTATATGGTTTTCTGTAAATACTGGTGATGGAAGAAATGAAACCCGTTTGCAAACTTTTAGTGATGGTTTTGGTTTACTAGAGTCGGTTGCATCTCCAACAGTGTGTCTTCGATTGTTGTTCTCCTTGAAAGCATCTGGTTTTTTCAATCTGCTTCCAGGTTGCTTTGTACTCCAGAAGTTTACTTTGATTTTGGGTTTTGGTTTCTGTTTTTTCTCTATTATTTTTATTTTTTGGACAGCTGAGGCTGGAGGAAGTTTATATCTAACATTGTCTTCATCATCACATTTTAATGTCTTTTTAGTGACTTTGGAAGATTTCACATTATTAAAGTATTGTCTATTTATCTTGTATCTTACATTGTCGTCTTCAGATTGATAACCATTTTTACTTGTTTTTTCATTTTGGCTATGCTTCATAATGAATAAATTAAACTAAGGAGGTAAGTCCTGAAACAAAAAATATATATATTTGACTTGACTCTTAGTAATCAAAATATTTCGCGCCGATAAATTTTTCATTGTTTAGCATATAATTCAACGTATTTAAGTAGAGCTTCACTATAGATAAATCAAATAAGTAACATATGTGACGGAAGCTAGTAGTAGATTATTCTTAAATATTTCATTTTGATTGCTTAAATTAGTTTTAGGTTATGGACGACGAAGTAATCAAAACAATAATCTTAACCTTTTAATTGTAAGCATAAATGTCTATTCACAAATGTGACAAAAGTCTGAATATTGTAACTAGTATTGAATACTGATTAACTTAAAAAAACATTGTATTTTAGCATTAACATTCCCATAAATATTTGTAATGACATTGTTACATAACCAAAATGCTAATCAAGACAACACTTACCTTCATAAAACGATGTTACAAAAATCACTTCCTTAACCTTTATTGATAACACTGTCTTAAAACTAAATATTTTTATGAAACAAACACGTCTTGAATAACCAACAATCTACATGACGCACAAAAGTTTTATATCAAATCCGTAAGAGGCGCCATCAACGCGCGGGAAAATTGGTATGGCCGCGTTCGAATGAAAATAGATAATTGCAATTTTAGATTACCTAACGACAAATTATTTCTTTAGTTGAGTTGTTATATTTAAAGGTATATTCATTTAATTATTTAAATGCAAGCTGTCCTATGCATCTTATGTATGTATCCTATATAATATGTTTAAAAATAAATTGTATAAATATTAATAGATTATATAGTTATATAAATTGTAGTGTAGGAGTTACCGAGAGGGCTTCTTTTCAAAATGCATTTCTTTAAATTATAGTATTCAATCAAGAAATTATAATTGTTTTTCCTAGAAATGTATAATAAAAAGAAATTCAGTCTACGCAAGATCATTATTGAATCATTATTACGAAAACCATTAAATATCACGGTAACTGCTTAATTTAATCAATTTGTTTTAATAATGGGATGTAATTAATTTAGAGTCTTAATAGAAAATGTTAAAAATATAATTTTGTAATATTACTATACATACTTCATTCAATTTTAGGTATATTATTTATTAGCTTTACTTACCATATGGTTCTTCATAGATATCCAGCCCATTTTAAACAATTTTACAAAAAGATGTGTTTCGTAATGGCACTTTTTTTATCAGCAATGTTAATTTGATAGTAACAGTCAATATGTGCAATTTATTTTGTCAATGAAATCGACTTAAATGTCACGAATATGCTTACATAGGTTATGCCAACCCGTGGGATCTCATCTCAGAATCGGACTGAGTAAGAAGCTGTGCGCAATGCGGCACATTTCACTTTGCGAAAGTTATTGTTATAATTATAACTGTTTAAATTTCATAATTATAATTATACACATTTATAAAAAAAATTAAAGCTTTAATAATTAATTTACTTAAAGTTATTGATACTTACGTAATGTTTCTAATTTTTCGATTAAAAAATTACACTAGCTGTAGGCTTTTTTAATTTTAATCGAATAGGTTTTTTTTTAATTAAAATAACAACAGGTCGAACGAAAGAATGAATTATATGCGGACTCAATAGCGGGAAAGATTGAAATATATTGATCACAGGTTGAACGTCTAATCCTGTCTGAAATTCGTCGCAATACGCCATGCGCACTATGCAGAGACATTGTGAGGTTTGTTTACAGTCAAAGTTGAAGGTCTTCAATCATAACAAAAAAAAAATTGCTGAATCTCTCCACCACTTTAAGTCTGAATAGCTTGACGTTTGAAACCTTATGTGATATTTAGAAGAAATAGTTTGTCAGTGTTAACATGAAAATATATATTTTTATTAATTTTAGAAAGTATATATAACAACATTTTATTTTCAATAACAATCTTTAGCAGATTTCGCTGCTTTAACATTTTCTGTATTGATAAATTTTACACTTTAATTACTTTTAAAACATGAGACAAGTTATTATCTGTCTTCTTATGTTTGTTTTTTTTATGTCGCTTATCAATATTATATATAGATTTTTTTTTTTCCATTAATTATTAAACGAATTAAGCAGATTATGATACCCACTCTGCTTTTGCATTACGTACAGTCCGTGAGACTTAAGCTGAGCTTTGCATTTGTGTGAGTGAGAGTAAAAGTAGGGTTAGACGAAAAAGTGTTAGAATTATATTCTAATTTTATCATAGATGTAGAGTGGTCTATATTGCGATACTTGAGCCAGTTAATCATATCCTGTTTACGACTATTTGAGTTAGGTGCGGGATTTTCTAATGAAATTATACTTTTTCCACTCCACAACTGACCTCGGGCTTAGTGCAAGAATTAATTTTAATAAAACTGAGGTTATTATTTCCACAAATATTACCAGGAATATATCTAAATATTTTAACCATAACTTGAAGTACATGACGTTGTCAGATTTTTTTTTTTTTAATTTTTTAAGTTTATTATGTGTTATAATATAACTTTCCATTCACTTACCTGCGCTCTAACAGCTGCAAGATGGAGCTGTGTAGCACGGTAGTCATATTTTTTCAATGAAATTTCCTCCTGTAAAAATAAAAAACGTTCATATATTACCTTTAAAATCGCACGACGTGTACGAGAAAGTGTCAGGTTAACATGAGTAATAAGTAGAATTTATAAATTAAGTATACCTTTTCAATTAATATTATTTACGTTATAAAGCTTTTGTGAAATAATAATTGTAAAGACATAATGTCTTTATTATACAATTATTTTTTGTATAAAATTGTGGTGCCATCTATATTATATAGTGTATATTAAGTTTTCACGGTTTGATTTCAGTGAGCTTTTCGTCTACGTAGGAATTTCTTCGTTTCATAAGTTGACAGATGGCTCTGTATAAAACAGAGATGTAAGGGATCGTTGTGTACAATAGATGGCGCACTAGTAACAAATTATAATTCCATTTCCAAATGTCTTGGGACATTGATATTAAAAAAAAAACTTCTCAGTCTTTATCACATTCGAGGTCGGTAAAGGTAAATTATAGAGCTGTTAGTACTAATTTCTTTGCAGTTATATGGACATATGTAAAAATGTATTTTACTAAAAATGTTAAAATGTTCGTATTTTGCCATTCGGAGGGGTTAACAAAATTTCGTCTATTACTCATAATCAGTTTTATATGTTACATAAAATTTTTAATATCCGAATATGCTGAGTTCTGTGTTTTTTTTTGTAATAATCTTTTTTTATTGTTATACCATAATTATTTTATATTTATTTATTAACAGAATATATACATGGAAATTAATTCGCGTTATTACTTATTATTACAGTGGAAGTAAGTCCTTAAGGAACAGTAAAAGAACAGTATAGTAACATTCAGAGATCGTGAAAAAAAACCCTTCAAATGGTTATTTTAAAGAATCTTGAAACTATTCTTATAGAAGAATCAGTAAATATTATATTTAGATTTCATTTGATATATAGATGACTTATTGATCTGAATACCGTCGTCTATAGGAAAAAATTATGTGAATATAGATTTCGTAAAATTCATATAAACCTATGATTTATTTTAATATAAACCTAGCTAGTAAATTAAATAAGCAAAAATATGTTCGAAGTCAGTCATTCTATCAGTTGGTCAACAAAAATACAAAACACACACATACTGTTAAACCGTCTAGTTTGTAAAAAAAGCTTTTGAACTGCTCTTTTGTCGCGCGTTCACAGAGAGATGAGAAAAAGACTAAAAAGCCTTTCATAGAGTAATGACGAAAAAATTGCTTTATTAAATGGGAGAGCAGCGATTTCTTTTTGTTTTCATGCATGAAGATTTTCATATGCGTTTATTTGTACATATTCACGTGAGTGACTCGTATCTCATCAGGTCTATGTTTGTATAAATCTAATCCAACAATGATTATGTCCTTTCAGACTGATAACATTTATATGTATTTTATATTTGTGACAAAGAAAATAAAATTATTACCAGATACGTGTTCATATTATCAATAATAAATTATTGCTGCAACAAGAAATCAGTACCCTTAATATCGGTTTGAATCGACACACTGCGTACGCAGCGTTTCCCGTTTCTAATTTAATAACCTACGCTAATAATGTAATTTGTGAAGACATTTGGATGAAAAACTGTTAAACCTCCGTATAAAGCATGACAATGCCAACTTGGAATAAGTATATTGACGTGTTTAAGTTTTGCAATGTAATTAATATTCACTATTGACTTTGTTAGAAGTTATCAATTTTTAAATTTTTTGCATAAAAATTGCTCCCTGCTAATTATATCTTGCTGTATAATATTTTTGTATGTATATTTCGAAGTTTCGCCCACGTCGATTAATTCAAAGTTTGTATAATACGGCTGGGGTAATTGGTTCTGAGATTGAATGGAATCCAGGCTGCGATTGAAAAATATGATGGAGTGTCAAATTCAAATTAATTACAGTGACGTCTTGTGAATTGACGTAATTATTTATATTGACGGAACGACCACTGATTATCAAAGTGTTTGAGATTCTTTTTAACATATATACCTACTGGTTATGTTAAAATATAATAAAGATTTGGCAATAACAAATATTTTCATAGTTTATTTCTATAACTGGTAATTCGGTATAGTTTAATAATTAAGGTAAAGGATAATTATAAAGAAATGTTATATACATGAAAATAAATTAAATTTAATGAGTGAAGGTAAATGAGTAATTACGACGTGTCTTTGTTAGGGCACGCTTAGAAGTATTTCACAATAGTGTCAAATTGCAAGTGAACCCTCATTATCAGTAGAAATCTATTTTGTTACTGTTATGCTCCTCTTTTGTAGTAAATATTGTGGTAAGATATTTTTGACGTGTTCTGAGAGTAGTGTATAAACTAAGTTTAAGAAGTTGTAGGGAATGTTAATTTTAAACTTAATGTTTTTTTTGTTTATTATTTGATTTCGTGTAATTTTTAGTTGAAATACTTATCTCTCAATCGTTTTTGGTCAAACTATGGTCGGGAGTCTACAATTTGAAAGAAGTTCAAAAACACGTACTATACAGTTTTATACCTGTAAGTTTTTTGTATACGAGTCTAGAAATAAGTCGTTAGTATCTTAATTGTAATTTAAAAACCAATACACTTGCTCATTTTGCTGTATGGAATCTGAGACAGGTTTTTTCCATGAAACTTAAAATGTAATTAAAAATTTTTAATCTTAAAGTTCCCTATAAGAAGATGATGTAGATGAGCGTTAATACCTTCATTATAACTTACCTGAATTTCGTTTACTTTAGCATATAGGTTGCTTTCAAGGCTGCGTGCTTGAATTCTAGCTAAAGCGTCCAAACCATCCTGTAAAAAGCTATACATATTAATGTTTGTTCATGAATAAAACGAGGCTTTTTTTTTTATAAAACATCAAAATTAACATCAAACCTGTGGACACCGGTACTCTACTTTTAATGTGAATTCTTTGGAACTCAACATAATGAGTCAAACGTCTTTGTGTTGATATTATTTCTATATCATATTTTTTCTTTTATAAATAGTATTTGTTTTTATTTCTGTTAGAACTTTTAAAAAAATACAAATAAGAATAAAAAAATAATAAAACATCTAATGTTAAATCTAAGTTTACGAAGTTAGAAAAGAAAAATATTTTATACAAAAGACAATTCATAGCCTAAAGTAAGTACGTAAGTTAAGTTTGTCAAACCTGCAGCATCTTTATCTGTGCCTCGAGATCAATCGCGTCCTTTTTGAGCTGTTCATAGCTGAGTCTGGCTTGGCCACCTCCCATCCTGTCCAATAGCATCTCGCCTCGCAGAACAGGCGGCATTGTCTCCTATGGAAAAAATATACAAATATAATTACCATAACAAATGTATCTGTTAGAAGCGACTGGTTTAATCAATTCTCGTATCCCATATTAACCTATATTTATATCCTATCTATGTAAGTAATATCTTAGGATACAAAAATAGAAGTATACATTTTTATACTTCTATTTATTATAGTACGTTTGATATAATTATAAGTATATATTTATCGATAGAATCATAAATACAATAACGAAAAAACTTGTATTGCTGTCCATATATATATATAAACTTAATAGCTACTATCATATATAGAATAAAATACGTTAATAGATCTATTATATAATATATGAATTTGTTTTTACCTCAAAAAGAAGTTTAGTTCTTACTGAAAATAGTTTTAGCTATTAAATTGTGTTAATTCCACTATGAGTTTTGAACGACTCTGACACAAGGAGTGTCATCTTATCATGGTAAATAGTATATTCGAAATGTTTATACATTATATAAAAATACAGAAAGTACTCGCACATAAGCTGCCGTAAAATATATTTATTAGTTGTAGTTCCAACAGTTTAAGTTGGATTCAGTACGTCACGGTTCGTTCTTATATTCATGATTTATCTGACTTTTTGAACTTTTTGACTTGAGTATCTTAGAAAATAGATGTAAAGTATATATATGAAAGTGACGTAATAATATCGAATCTAAGTTTTTACATAGCTTCAATTAATTAAGTTTTATTAGATTTAAACATAAAAAACCCTGTTCATTTATTGTCATTTAACGATGACATTAGTAGTCGTGGAAATATACTCAAGTGATTATATGCCGAAAAAGTCTTACAGAATAACTTTTACACCGATATTAAAGAAACATAATGTGGAACACCCGAAATGACACTCGATTTCAAAAGAATAAATGCCTCAATGAAGTCGGTAGATCCTTTTGAGACTTACAATACTATACACATACAAACCCGTACACACACGCACGCACGAACTCACGCACGTACACAGACAGTAATCGAGGTCAAAATTAAGGACTTGTTTTTGCGTCGAGGGTTAAAAGCACGAAATTCATAAATTTTACAGAATAGTAAATTAAACAGTAAGTGACCTGACGACATTAGGTGCTAAGATGTGGTTTTATGTAGTTAATAACATTAATACTATATTTAATGAAGAGTGAAAGATTGCTTTTAATGAACATATTAAATACTTCAAACTTAGTCTAGCGTCAAAGTTCAGAGACGGGCGACGTGATTGAATTAATGAATGCAGGTACCTTGTAGTTGTGAGAGTTGAATTTTCAGCTAAAACTGCTAATTTAGTGATTTATTCGTTAAATGAGGGGATCGAAGCTTGATCATGAGTTATGACCGTCACGTTTTGCAGAAAATTGGATCGGATATTTGTTGTAACAGAAGAGATTGCAATTCATGAAATGCTCTTACCATTTAAATGAAACTAATATTTTTCGGATAAACTAGGCGGATTTTTATTATTTTAAAAAACTACATAATCCCGACGTTTCGGTTACTTTTCAGCAACCGTGATCACGGGCAGACGAGATGTGAATGTTACTATTTGTTGTAAGCAGTCTTATTTGTTTTAAAACCTTTAACAGTCTATAGTATTAGTTATACAAACACGTTGTATTTCATTCTACGTTAGAATAAAAGACAAAGCGATTGCTTCATGAATATGTATTAAATGCTTGCATCGTTCTATTTGAAATTAAAAGTATTGTTTTCAATCATGAATTTCACACTTTCATTTTTAACAGTAACTTAGGTTAAAAAAAAGTATACACTTAGACTTTTCCATTTTTTTAGAACATGACCTAATAACATACAGTATTATTAAAGATAGTATTTCTTTCGTCAATGTTTTGAAATTTTACTTTAAATTTAGTTTGCAGATTTATAAATTCGTTTTACATTCACAAAATTCGATAATTTCTATATTTTACAACTTTAGTCGGGGAATTGCAAACAATTTTATAAAAAAAAAATTCGACTTCGCCGTAGGTAGCTTTAGTACTTCTTTTGTTACCCAAAGAAAATTTAACTTTAAATAAGTTCAGGGAAGCAACTATGGGAAGCGTCAATTATTACAGCAGACTTGAGACTTCTGTTAGGTTTCAATAAATTAATTCTTGAAGTGTTGTTCTTACATTTCTTAAAAACCTGAATGTAATTTAAAAAACTTTGTTTTCGCTGTGCTATTTAATGATTACGATTAACATTTATGTTAGTTCTTTTTAATTATTCTATTCATTAAACAGATTGTTTAGATGGAAATGTTGATTTGTTAAGTGTTTTATCATTAGTTAAGTGTATTGTCGTTCTAAATCATATATGATACGGATCATACAACAAGCTGAAGAAGGTATCATAAACATATATATATATATATATATATGACGGTGCGCCGATTTTGAATTAGTTTAATATGTAATAAAATTAATAAGTAATTCAGTCGATTTGTTTCATAAAAATTATGAGCGGCCAGTGCCGAATAGGGTAGCTATTGTCACCGAGAGCGAGGACGGCCATTTTGCTAGGGACAGCCGTCAAACGAATACCACAAATCTAACCTATTGACTCATAATACATTTTCATTTTATTATTTGAGTGTGATTATAAATAAAATTGTAAAGAAATCGAGTAATAAGATATTGGAGAGTACAAGTGTGCTTTTATTTTGAGTTCCAATCGTTACAACGCCCATATGAACAGGAAAGACCGCCATAAGGCACCATCTAGACGCTCTTATATATATTTTGCATTTTTTTGTCAGGCATGAAGGAGTCTGAGGCATGTTTCAATTAATGTATATTATTTACCAATTTCATATTCATAAACATAGATAAAGTAAAAATTCTCCATTGAAGTATACAGTAAAAAATGTAGTACACAAATACATACGTATGTACTAAATTTTTTTTTATGTCTTGCCCAAAGTATTCTCAATGCTCACTGTTTTTGTATATGTTTTATATTTTTATCTTATTTTTAACTGTATTTAAATTTTGCAATTGAGATTTTTTTCTAAAATTATATCAATATTAAATTCAAAAACATTACAATTTTTATTACGAGCTAAAGAAATATTCTAAACTCCGTGTGTATTAATTAAAATATATGCTGCAAGTAAACAAAATACCCCATCAAAAAAAGCTGTTACACTGTATCCATGAAACGCCCATATACCGGCTGGTTACACAGGTAATATTTTATAGCTAGCGAATAGTGTAATAAACATGAATTTACAGTATATACCTTTTTATATCTTCTATTACAATTTATTATGGTATGCACACAATAGGCCGCTCAGAAAAGACTTCATAAATAATGTCAATAAGTATACATACCGCTGGAACATCTATTGGTGGGTCATCAGGTTCTGGTGGATATGGTGGCAAGAATGCTCTCTTAGGCGTCCTAATCGGCGGAGTACTGGTTAGCAGAGTTCTAGCGAGATGTGCTAAGTCAGCAGTACTGGATACAGCACGAGCTTGAGCGCAAAGAGACTCGTATCGACGGAGCTGGTTGTTCGTCTGAGAAGGGAAAATTTCACTATACTTTCTTTTGTAGATATTTAGAATGGTCTATTTTTTGAGACTTAATTATATTTTACATAAGATAATGAGATCTAAGATTTTCGCGAGTATTCATTTAAATGAAACTAGTGTTATTCGGATAAGATAATTTTAGTTCTTTTATAATTTGATACATATATTTTAAATAAAAACAGTACCCTGACAAGGCAAGTACATAGTAATTATGTAAATGAGAAACAAAAAAAGAGTATAAATATAGCTTTTAGATATTTCTTAACATCGTCATATCAACTTTCTCCGTCCCCTGAGTGGAACATTAATAATTAATTCAATGGATTCGTATTTCATTACGAAAGTTTATAAATAATTAAATACTTTGAAACTTTGACATCATCTTTTGATATTTAAGTTTTAATTTTCATTGCTAATAAAATGTTTGAAAATGATTCTCGGATTTTCGAGACGCTTTAATCAGAAGTATTTAGGCAAAATATGAGACGAAATAGTAATTTATATCTATGTACCTTGTCGGTTATGATTTCTCCCTCTTGACAAATTGCATCGCTGACGGCGGTTGTAACATCAGTCAGAATCTCTTCCAGCTCCTGAAAATTATATTCAGGCCATTAATAACTTCAAATTAAGAGCAAAAAAAAGGAATTAAACCTGATAGGACATTTAGAATGGGCGCTAATAATATGTGGTTATAAGAATACACTATAAATAAGAGTAAAAACATTTTATATTGTATTTTAATGATAAAAATTTGAATATACAATAGCCTTTAATTAGTTTTTGTTGACAATCTAACGCCCAGTGTAATTCAACGATGTTTCTGTTTTTACTCACGATACGATAAATATATCATTAATTTAGCGTTATAGGTGTAGTTTCAAAATTTTGATACAAAATGGCAGAGGACAGCATTTATACATTATAAATAAAGGTTGTTTTTAAAATTATTCTATTATAAATTAACATAGGTTCAATATTTAATAATTAATTTTAAATAATGATTTTATTGTAATTATTAATTATAAGTATTAAGATAATTTCGAAATAACATCATGATTCAATAATTTTATCCGGGAAATATCCAGCTGTGAATTTATTATTATTCTCATTATAGATTTAATCTGAAAGAACTTAATGCTTCACGGAAATTTTCATTTGCAATAATCGATGTTAATTATCAAAAAAACATGCTGAAAGCGGATAGGAACATTTTATAGTAAGTCTTCTTGTCCACTTATATATTATATATATCTATACTTTTACTTGCAGCAGACATAAACGAACTTGTCAAGTCGATGTTTATAATTGACACATCCAAGGGATTCAAAAATAATAGTTATGAAAGCAAACTTATTAAGTTTAAAAAATAAAAAAAATCGAAAAACTGTAATATATACATAATAAAGTAGAAACTTATTTACAGTCGATGAAGTATTCGTGTCTAATATGGATATGTCTGTGCGTGGGGACAGTAGTTTTTAAAAGGTATTAGTAGTTTTGCTACAAACTTATTTTTGAATTGACAGACAGCGTCTGTGTATTTGTTCTTATTCAAAAATTAAACGAGAGACAGAAAAAATTTAATAGCTGATTCTAAATAAAAGGGATAATATAATTAGAAAATGTGTATAATTTTTTATAAAACGAGAACTACTTATTGATTTTGTTATCAAATTACTCAACAAAAGCATAAATAGGGCTGACAAGCTCGTTTTATAATGTTTATTAATTAAATTTATTTATATAAAATTAAACATACTCCAAAGCACAGAGAACTGTCAAAGTAAGTCGAAACAAATTAAAAATAAAGATGCTGGGGCATTATTACAGAGCTTCAGTGCGAGTGTCAGTTTAATTAAAATCTGTGTTCACCTGAAACTTTCCTATATAGGTATGATACAAATGAATAATCCACTATAAATACAAACATTTTATACTAAAAATTAAAAAGATCTATGAAACGTTCAGAAATAAGTGTTGTTGGTAAAATATTTATACGAAAACATAGTAAAATAAATAAAGATGAACAATATTCAATAAGACGGATGAGCATCCATTGAAATGATACATTTTATGTCGTATCACTGACCTTTATAAGTTATGAACCTTTTTACAGGAAATAAACTTAACTGAAACGGTCATGAATATATACTGTTACAATATTTATATATAGTTTTAGAGGATTTCCGATAAAAATTTTCACATACATAATTTTTAACAGCAGCTCAAATATTGATTGCAATATCCTTATATTATAACTTAGAAATTGTACATATATAGAAGCAATCTTAAATAAAAAAATTCTTATGTTTATATTGGTTACATTAAAAAAAAATACAGTTTATCTTATACGTTATTTGGGACTCATAATCTACTGGGAATTACGTAAATAATATTTCTTTTTATTTGACCCATAAAGTTCTCTAACACGGATAAAAATACACAGCCAGAGAGAGCCGAATCATGGTATAAGAAAAAGTTTTTCATTCATTCATTAATTAGAAACATCGGTTCTTTCATCCGTTAATTATGATACAGATATCAGATAAAATTATTAAATATACCCCGAAACCAATAGATGACAACTAAGAAACTTATTACTTTAATAATACCTTATTTTATTCAGCTTAATAACGTAATATTATAAAGATTTTAATACAACTACATATATATATATATATCATTGTTTGACATGGTTGTGTATATAAAATATGCTAGTTTTTGCCTGCGATTTTGTCCACGTGGTCTTATGAATTAAGCTTAGAGAGAAATTTATAGTTGTATAACAATATGTTGACCGTTAGTGACATTTATAGTCTGTGTCACATACCAACACAATAAAACAGTTATGCCTTGATACCTTAATCTTGGAAACTCAAAATCATATTCTGAAGTTAATTAATTATATATTTTGACGTTTTCAAATACACAACAAACATCATCACAAACTTTCACATTTATATGATTAGTTGGGTTCATATAAAATCATAACTAATGCAATATTATATAGTCATATATATTACGTGCGATCTACTCTAAGGTGAAATTGAAATATAATCCAATTCTATTAATTTCGTTGCTTCAATACACACAGAATATCTTAAAGGTTTAAATTCCTTGGATATCGAAGGCTGTGTAACAAAAATATATTTGTGAATTTTTCTATACTGGCAATATGCAGTTATGGTTTACATCGGCATTTATATCTTCAAGATGGAGAAGCTTTTAGTCACACAAAAGCAATTCGATAGCGCATTTTCAAAGTGAATAACTTATTGTGTGCTGTCTGTTATATTATATATTTTTAAAGTGGTAAAATGATGAAAGCCGAAGCTTTCCGCACTCTATAGTTGGAAGGAGAAGAATTTATTTTGAAGTTTCTACAAGATATTCGGAAACTCCGCTTCTATTTCAATCAAAATCAAAATCCAAGGGATCGATTTCGACCGTCGGTAAAAGCTATTTATAAGTTTGTGATAATAGAAATAGAGTGTAGGTGTTTTTCTAATTTATTTTATTCAATATGCTTGTTATCTGTGTGAGTATGCACCCACGCGGATTAAAAAATGTTATTAATAGAGCACTCTCATTATATTTGTTACTAAAATATACAGGATTTAGATGTTTATAAAAACAGTATTTTCATGAACATTTTGAAGGGTTGAGTAGAAGAAGAAGAAGGGTTAAGTGAAATAGAAGGGACAAGTAAATAAGGATAGTTAAAAGTTTTTTAATAATCTGCACACTATAGTATTAACGTAGATTATTGTATGAATAAAGGAAAAATCTTTGTATCTAATGTTGCATGCAACTATGGGCTAATCATACAGTTTTTATATATTTGAATTTTGTCAGTAACTTATATATTTTGCGATGTAAAAATAGTATGTTTTATTATATTGATAAATTATATCTTTAGTTTAGTTCTGTTTTTGAGATTAATTCGAAAATTTAAGTATACAGATATAACTTTAGTTTTTAGGAATCAGATTTCTTTGTGTATTCAACCTTTTTATAACAACCACTTAACTATACCAGTGATGTTTGGAAGGTGAAATAATGCCTTTAGAGTGGGTGGTTATGTTTGTATTTGTTTTTAGTTTTGTAAATTATTTTTGAAAAAAACCCAT
This sequence comes from Danaus plexippus, assembly GCF_018135715.1. Classification (NCBI taxonomy): domain Eukaryota; kingdom Metazoa; phylum Arthropoda; class Insecta; order Lepidoptera; family Nymphalidae; genus Danaus; species Danaus plexippus. The sequence continues at coordinate 5,906,563 of NC_083544.1, read as the reverse complement.
TGCACACGTTTTGAGTTCATCACTTCGTTTCTTGGTACATGCTGTTAATATGACCTCAAAATATTAATCACATGACATCTTAAACATTTTAATAAAAGCCAAAATTAGTCTAGATTTAGATTAACTTGGCTCTGCAGACAAAGACATTCAACTTAGATTTTAGCTATCAGAAAAAAGACAATAGGTCGTTCTTGGATTAATTTAAATTTGTGTTTAATTCAACACATTGCTTACTTTAAGACATAGCATTTTAAGACTGATACTGCCTAGAGATTTAGCTTAGGTTTCATTTATATAATGCATAAACTGAAAATAAAATAAGTCTCTCTATATCTTATTGTTCATATTATACTAAAGTGATATTTTATCATCATGATTATAATGAAGTCGATATGTCGTGTGGGTGTAAATTGTAAAAATACTTTCGAATAGTAAGTATAAAAAAATAATTCAACCAAAAAAAATAATTACTGTAAAATTATAGTATACATTTTTTAAGTAGAAAGAAAGATGGGAAGAGAATTGAACAATTAGAAATACCACAAATGTTCTTTACGATATAAAAATGTAATAAAATTCGTTTAATTTTGGAAAGTCCTACAAAAAGTAAATCATTGTCGAAACATGCTAACTTACTCGTATTTTCTATTATAAAATTCAATTAGAGTTACGACTCTTAAAATAAGCATATTTTATATACTGCTAATATAATTGGATACAATGAAGTTCTTTGAGGTAATATTATCCCTTATATAATGCTCCCACATTATCAGAAACGAACATTTTAATTTTATACTTTAACATGCTTTTATTATTATAAGTAATATAAAAGTGCATTACTGTTTTACTATCAATTACATTAATCTTACCTGTAATATAGTCGGCAATGTATGTCTATGGTATTGTTCTATCATAGCGTTCGTAGCTGTAAGTTGTTGCACGTAATTATTGTGCGAGTCGTAATAAATTGCCAGATTCGTTGGATTTGAGTTGCTGCAGTAGTTCAGGAATGCTGACCTGTAGTCTTGACGGCTCTGAAATAAATAAGGTCCATGATCACATTTCTTATAGTAAATAATAAAAACAATAAGTAAAATAATGTTCCCGTACGGCATTGATGTTACGGTTAGAGTCAAATGGCCTACTTCACGTAATAGGCTGTAATAAAAGCCAAAAATGCTGTAAATGGACTGTAATATATTGCCTCTGGCTCAATTTAATATTCATGAGTGACATATTATTGAAGTCACGTGTCTGGAAGGACAAGTAATATAAATAATGGCTTAACGAGCGACCAACTACCGTTAAATATATTATATATGGAATAGCATTAAAAAATTCTAGAGTTATTAATTTCATTTGACTTTGAATGACGTATAAGAATAATTTTATTTCTTAAGCATTATTTTGTAGCAAAATTGTTACTTTTCTTTTTGTGTGAATAAAACATTTTTACAGAGGCCTCACGTTAATTTTGAAGTTTATCAACTTTATTATTTAAGCAATTTATGAAAAAAAAGTACCTTAATGTTACCACCTCCGTGCCTACATTAACAAAAATTTCATTCGAAAGATCTTTGGTAATTATAACGTGATTTTTCGACAAATACAGAGATTTTATTTGGTAAGAGATTTAAATGTACACGTATTCTGAATTTTACAGTTTTATCGATCAACCAGGTTGGAAAAATATTTTCTAACTTCTAAATGGAGACAATATAGATTAAAAAAAGCATTCGGAACATTTTCATTCAATTCGCTGGTCGTTTTGTATTCGAATTGTAATTTAAAACAATAAAGGTTTTACTTTGTGTGGAAGGAAATTTATTCAATGCCAGACGGCAAAAATACTTTTATATTCGATATATAAATGAAATATATTTAGAACAGTGTTGTGTTAGGATTTGTTCGAATAGAAAACATGGCTTTTGTTTTAACTTAAGGATAATAGTAAAATAACAGGACCTAAAATCAGCATCATTTAACCCATGTTTAATAATATTGAAAAATGTTTTAGCCCTATATACATATACCGTGAAAAGCTACTCAAATATATTAATTCGGCTTAGTGCTTGATATATGCGGTTTTTCAATAAGATTTTTTATGGTACTAACATACATGCAATTAATATTAATATTTTAAAAATTGAAATTAATGTTTTTGGTAAAGCAAAGTTATTATCTTAATTTTATATGGTTTATTTTTGCAACTATGACGGAACTGCCAAAGCCAATTTGTTATTTATAGAGCTCATTTGATGTTCAGAGACAACATATTTGTTAGTATTTCTCAAAAAAAAATGGATACAGGTAAGAAAAAATTGTACATAACACAAGGAAGAAACTGATAGTATTTGAACACTCGAAAAAAGTTATAAACTAATACTTGTTATTTGATGTGCTGGCAATATTTATAATACCACATGTATAGAGTTTAATTAAGATTTCATTTAAATATATTCTAGAAATTACAAAAATTAATTCCAAGGTCCGTATATCTTTATAGCAAATAGTCCGTAGTAAATAAATAAAGTTTTATAAAAAGTTACGAAACAAATAAATACATTTATTACAGATGACCATCGGATGTCGATTTTAACGTCAAAAAAACATCTGATCGTAATCCCTTTTGATCTTTTTCCAGATTGAATCGTTCAAGTTTATAAACATTTTTATCCTCGATTAAGTCTTTGATTGGAAATATTCCTGGAATTAATGACTATTTACTCAGTTTTGACGTAATATTACTATATCAACAGTAGTCCTTTGAATTTCGATGTAATATTATTTTATCATGACGGTTTTTGTTCAAACATCGTTAGGTTTATGTTTCTTTATAACATATCTCTTACAAGATAATAAAAATAATTTATACGTATATAGTTAAAAAATAACAGTGTCTTCTCATGCAGGTTGTGGTTGCCTTGAAGAGTCGCAGACGTTGATTCGAATTATAAAATATAGGTATAAATATAACGACTACTGATGGTCCACAAAAAAAAAAACTAGTACATATTTTTGTGTCACATGAAGCTCCTGATGGTTTTGTCTCTTATGTATTGAAGGTCGTCAGAACAAAGAAAATTGGCATGAGTATTATTCACAGTCAATTACGATATCAGTAAAATGGAAAAATATTAAAAAGCAGCAAAATCCTTGTCATACTTACTTGAAAAATGTTATAAAAACGTAACGCTGAGAAATGCACGACGCACAGATTTATATTTTACACTTCAACACAGAGGAAATTCACAAAAATGTAGATATAATTTTAATAGTAGCATTATCGAATGCTTTATTTAAAGCATCGGCTTTAAATAAATAATATGACAACATACAATACTTTACATGTTTGATAAAATTCTCTTAAAAACTTTTAGTTTTATATCATTAGTAAGATATTTCTAAGCCAGTCATTGAGAAGTTCAGGCGTCACTGAGTAATGGGTAGCATACAGCAAATTAAACTGGCTTCACTGTTACTTTATTTATAGTATAATATAATTTTATTCTCGGGACAAAAATATTGTTCACGTGGAATAGGTTTGTACAATGTACGTAACATATTATTCAAGTGAAGCCACAATAGGTAAATATTTAACTATTTCTGTATAATTCACGTTATGACATTATGTGACTTATTTTATTTGACAAAGTTTATTTCCTAAAATATAGTGAAATTAACAGCAAAGGTTTTCGTAGAATTTCTGCTAATTGCGACCACAAAGTAGATTCATTTCGGATTAAATAGCACATGTAATTTTAGTAACACGCCCTGGCTTTATAATGTTTATTACTATAAACTTGTATGACAATTTAATCTTGTGGTACATAAGATTCTAGTTAACCTACAAAAATATAGAAATAGGTTACCACATCTAAGCTTCCGATTGAAGTATGTCTTCACTACAAAAACTGAACTGTTATCTAACCATTAATTCATAGAGCTTAGGTAGTCTTTTTGTAAGAATTTAAAAGATAGTTAGAACGTGTACACAGATAATGTTAGTCTGATTACCTCTAGATTTAAAGGGTATCATGATCGAATATATTGTCCCCTTTGATACCCTTGTTATGTGACATACATATAATTGTGTTTATCTTACAACATAGAGTTTACATAATCAGAACACCGTTCATTAAAATGTAACCTATGTCACAGTGTTCGATTCCTAACCACAAACATGATTGCTTTGTGTGTTCAGCTTGTAAGATCCTTTAATCTATACATTTTGTTGGATGTCAACAGAGTTAAAAGTAATTCTGGTAAAATGTTTTCATTTTATTTTTGATCACTTTGATTACTAGAAATTTGAAGCGATTTATTAGCTTTTAAAAGTAAATATATTCTGTTTTTGTGATATTTAAGTAAATACAATTTTATTTACTACTGTTATTTTGTTTTTGAACTATTTACGCTAAAAATTCAAAATTTCAGGAATTCAATTGAAATATAAAAAAAATTTATTCGGATGAGATTCTGAACCCAAAAAAAAAACATTTTTCTAAATTACAGTTAACACATTTATTTATACTGTACAGTACAAGCAAAATAATATATGTATAAATTCCAATACATCTCTTAGAAAATCAAAAAAATTATTTAAATTTTAAAAACAATTACATAACAAAAAATATCTAAAGAAAAATATAAGCTAGAGGCAGTACGTTATAATTGTGACAAGTTTTGACTAAACGTTACGATTTTTTTTATAGTTCTGAGCGCTTTTCTGAAGTATCAATTCCTATATTTGTCAAATTTAGTTAATTAAATACAAATTCATGTGTTTATACGTTCCATAAGGTATGGTTTAATACGTCAACTTGAGACACGATAGCCACTCTAAAACTTAGACTTCGACCTAGGTTCAGGTACTCGGTCAGACAAACTACTTAAAGTATTACAGTTCCAAGATTTCAATGTGCTTTAGAATAGATATTTTACGTAAGATGCCCTAGATATGTAACAACACCTGCTATGTGCTGCTCTGTATTCTAATTTTAATAGTCTTTCTTCTTTTTAAATTACACACAGCGTCTTCTCTCATACATAAGCACGATTTGTTATTTTTAAAATCTGACTGAAGATATTATCTGGATTTATAATACAGAGTACTTCTCGCCAGGAGATATCTCTATTCAGCTGTGAACGAGCAAAGCTGCTATAAGCTGATAGTTTGTCATTTTAGAATCTTTACCAAAAATTTTATTAATTCGACATGAACAATTTTTGTAATAAATAGGCCTGTTTATATTATTTTAAAAATTAAACAAAATGTATATAAACACGTTTGACAGTGCATGTAGGTATTTATTTGGAATAGATATAAGTCAATCCATCCGTAACTAATTCCTGTCTGATCATTTTGAAGACAATTTCACCTAATTTTAAAAGGTTGTGTATCCCGATCCAATTTTCTCTACTCGAGATTGCTTAAGGGAAATCGAGTTACAAATGCCAGGTGAGTTATCGAGCTCTTTATAAGTAAATAGATGTAAATTTAATACACATTTGTCTTTTACCGTACGTATTATTGGAAGCTTTTAATTTACATTTTGTTTGTATTAAGTACCACACAGGACGAAGAAGTAAAATGTATACGCGACGGATTTAGACATTTATTATTATTCATTGGCTTTGTGAATACAGCAAAAAATTAAGAAGTTGATTTATGGGGCTATCCATAAATTACGTCACTCGAATTTCAAGACTTTTAACGCCTCCCCCCTCCGTGTCTCAGATTGTCATATTTTCAGAAGCCCCTTCCCCTTGATGTGAAGTCACACGTTATCAATTTTATGCCGACGCTTGCGATGGCACTTGTGAATTTCTCGGAAACATCAGGAACGAGAACGGTAGCAAGCGAGCGAGCACTTACTATTCAAAACTCTTTAAAATTTCATAGTTGCATTACAAGGATGTTTTAAAATTTAGGTACTGTTGCGTGAGAAATAATTTCATAACGAGAGTGCTAAAGTTGAGGTCGTAAAAATATATGTTTTGCGTAAGAGTATTTTAGCATGTAACATCACATACCCTTTATCACCCCTCTAGCGCCTTGTCTTACAATATCTCATTCTGGTGATAATCTGCTCTATATGTTATGTCGTAATTTATAGATGACCCACATAGAGTTCAAGTAAAGTTTCGGAAAACATAGAGTTGAAAATAAAAAATCTATAGTTGCCCATGTAAAAAAATTACACATATGTTGCTACAACTTCGTATGCTTATACAATTAGATCATAGCAACGCAAAATCATTCTTAAATAAACCCAAGCTAATTTTCACCATTTCAGTTAGTTTAAATATAGCAGATATGCAGGAAAATTGTTTTCCGTGAAAGTACTTCTTTTCAAAAGACTTCAGTAGTTAATTAGTGTAATGTCTGCTTGCTTTGCAAATTCCTGACTAATATGAACTTTCCTCTATTGTAGTGTAATTTTGTGTCGAGGAAGTCAAAGGTATTACTTGTTTAGTAATTGCAGTGAATAGATTTCAGTAATGATAATTAAATACAAAAGTTTTATTTTATTTGTAAAATAAAAATAAAATTATATAGAAGAGTTGTCATAGTTTGTATTCTATTTATACTTAATGAAGTGAGTTATACATATTTCCTTTGTGTGTCATCGTCTTATTTTTTTTTCGGGTGAAACTGTATTCGGTTTCCTCAGAACACGTATTAAAGTATTATAACAGTTTATGTAATGGTTTTCTTTCATACAAATGCTGTTTTGAACAAGTTATATTATGTCCTGGAAAAACCTTTATGTCTGAAATGAGTATTAAAAAAGTGCCGAGTAAGGTTGCTTTTCTGTATGTGGTTGTAAACAGCTTAAGAAGGTTATAAATTATTATAATGTTTCTTTCTTTAAGTTTGCAATACTATATCACAATATAAATTAGTTGTTTTTTTATGGCCGAACTGTTATTGTATTTCTATTAAGTGCTCATTTATCCCCGTATTGGTAAAAAGAGATAAGTATATACTTTTTGCTAAAGTAACAGTGTTCAAGATATGAAGTGAAAAAAGAAATATAAAATGTTTTGTTGCTTTTTTAATTAAAAATCACCCTCCATTATGATGTACAGATGTAACACGGTAAAATCGTCATCAGCTGTTTCCTGACAAGCTCGACGATACGTATATTTGAAATGAATGGTGTTGAAAATGTAAATGTAATATTACGCCGGCAGCCTTGCAGAGCAAAATTAACAGAATAATATGATCACAGCGTTGTATTTCATATTTGACAAAAAAAATAAAAATATTTTTTTCTGTTAGACTGTATTTTTTCATGACCTTAATCGAAATATCTAACTTTATTTGTGTCTTTTCTTTAAAATATTTAGAAGAGTTTGTTAATGACATGTTAAAAGTCAATGAAACTTTTTCTTATTCCAATTAAGCTCATAGGATATAGAGTTTACCTTATTCAGTTGATCATCAGCTTTCCCAAGAATAACTTCACAGCCTTCTCTGTGAGCAAACAGTTTCCTGGCTTGTACCTTCATGTGAAAGGTCTTGTCTATAAGGGGAGCGGCTACCACTCTTTCCAGAGATGTCGCAGCGTTAGTGTAGCCCACTACATCTGCTTCGACTTCCTGGAGCAGGGTCTCCCATGTGTGGAACAGCGATGACGGACAGCTTGCCCTGTTGAGAGCTCATTAGTTAATAATAATATTAACATAAACTATACCAACTAGTTCACGATAGTTAATATAAACGTTCGATGTGAGCAAATGTAATTAGGTTCTTCGTTTATTTTAATTTTGAATTATGACAAAAAATAATATCATCTTTTAATTATGCATTATTAAAATGTAATTGAACGTATTAATTAAGAGTGAAACCCAAGCTTTTATGAGGTAGTCATTAAAATTCCACGTCCCAGTGAATTACGGTTTAAATAAATTAAGTATGTTATCCTTACAGCTTCATACAATTTATAAAATGGAAAATCGACAATAAATTGAAAGGCTTTCAACTTAATGGAACCATACATATTGCAGGCTGGTTTGTGGCTTTCCTGTATAAGCAATGTAACGAAGACAAAAGTAAAAATGTGATCTTACTTTTATTGAAGCATATTTAATAATATATATAACTTTGTATTATTACTGTTTTTTGTTTGTACTATAAGGAGTTGATGTTTGTAAAAATAAGATTGTTACGTTTATGCTAAAAAAAAAGGTTTTAGGGAAAACTCCCTTTGACTTTGAAGTGACGTGGCGGCCGACAGGCATTCAGACTTTGTTTAATGTAATAGGAAAATCTCCGTTCTCATAGAATTGTTGGTATTTTTTTGCGATTTCTTATAGCCGCAAAACAATGTATTTGTATAAATACATTGTTCTACCTTTTGAAGATTAACTATCTATCACTAACTGTTATGCCCACCAGTTTCAGTTAATGTATAACCTTTTTTAATACGAACTATGATGATAAGGTTATAACATTTGTATAGACGATGAAGATATATCTCTCTTCTTCTAAGCTGTTTTATAATTTTCTAATATTTTATATCTCCTCCAAAGAATGACTTCGCAAATATAATAACAGTATTACAGATCTGTTAATTCTCTTAAAGCTGCTTACCGTTTTACAAAATACACTCAAGTTTTTTTTTGCGGAAACTTTAATAATTAACCTATTTAATACATATATTTTAAGTAAGTAAATTGTAAATTTAGATTTTAATAACTATTTAGGCATAATTACGTCGTTCCGGTCAATATATATACATATATACATATGTATATATATTTTACGTAAAGCCGAATCTATAATAATTTAAGCATATCTTATAGCTAATAAATCGTATGATTATGTTAGAATTCAATTTCTGTAAATAATTTGAAATTCAACCAACTAATTTGAATTTAAATTCATGCCAATTTGGTTATAGATGACGTAATCTATAAGTCGAGTTACAGGTCGAATTACTTCCTCAGAAAAGTTATTTTAAGTTAATCTAAGTAAATATAAACTATAATATTTATAATTATATTAAGAAAATATATATCGGATTTTATTACAAATTCATTGTTTTAAAGACAGGACGCCAGCCTCGCTGACGTCTGTAATGTCACTTGTTTCAGTAAGTTCCAGATATTTTAAAATGAATCTTCAATTCTTCTAAATGTTATTGTATTTCTCGAAGGTTCTTTATGCTCCGCACTCTATGAACTCTGCAGTCTCCTGTCGTGCGTCCAGACGTCATATTTAAACCAGAATTCAAACATAGTTCTATTCTCTTTGATTTCGTTTTACTTTTAACAATAGTAACGACGACCAATAAGGTGTTATAATAATTGATGCCAGTTATTTCCATGTTGCATCCGTCATTGAAGCTGCTTGCGCCGATATATATAATAATAAACATACAAAATGAGATTGCGAACAATAAATTAATAATCTGTTTATCAAAACCTAAGTATTGTAAGATAATTTTTTTTTTCATTTATTAAATATAAAATAAGTAACAGTATTATTAAATCTTCACCTCGAGGAAAATTAAGTTAATAATAATAATAATGTGTATAACTACAATTTATGTGCTTTGTGTGTATGTACAAATGTGCTTTCTTGAGCACTTGCAAGTGTTGAGCACGGCTCAAACAATATTAATTTATTTGAACTTTGTTGTTATGAAACTTTAAGTATCTCTCACGTAATGATTCTAACGTTTCAAAATTTATTGAAGTACACTTTAGAATACGATGACTAAGGAGTCTAAGTTTCATTAAGATTTTATTACAAAGAGAAACCTTTGACATAAAGATCACTGTAGGTTATTAAAATATAGGCTCATTTTAGAACCATACAATAAAACAATATTTGATATATGAACAACAACAAAGATAAAAACTTATGAATATTATAGTTTTTAAATAAAAATACGATAATTATTATTGTTAACAAAGTATAACTTAAATTATCCATTTCACCTTACCGCGTACATAACTCCTGTAGAATGGTCGAAAAATGGAATTACGTATATAAGATGTATGTATAATCCGGATTGTGAAAACAACGTATTAGTATTAAATGTAATAACATGTTTGGTAATATTATATAAAGCAACTATAGCGATTTCCTAAAATTATTTATTTGTATAAAGTAACCGAAGAAATCTTTTTGTTTATTTCATCTATATAATTCATAAAGGTCGGTAATATTGTTTTCTGGGCAACATAAGATTTGTCACTTGGTGACATAAATATGTTTACTTAGAGGATGAACATTCAAATCTGGTATGACAGATAACTAGACAGGGTATTGCAAGTATCACGTGGTATGTTAACACTTTTTATGTGAGAAAAACTAAAACTGAAACAAAAAGGTCATGTTCATTATATTTTAAAAGTACTATAATTAAATATTTGTGAAATATTTACCATTAAAACTTTAATTAATGAGTCGTTTCAACACCAATCAATCCGATCAGGTTTAATCTTTTTGTAAAAATATTGACTAGATTCTTGGTTATAATTAACAGGAAATTAAATTCGTACACCATAATATATAAAACGCTAATTATGTTAAAATTTATTGGCGAGTGTAATTTTATCGATAAATTTGATTCAGCCAGTTAAACTCAAGAGCTAAAGTTATCGATGTTGAAAATAATTGCTGTGAAACCTGTCAGCATTTTGGGATAGGTACTCTTATTGAGGATCATCGATAGCGAAGGTTTTTGTAAACAAAATTCATTAATAATCAAGAGTTTGCCCAGTATTAAAACTGCGAAAATTTGTATTAAAAAATATATAGATAAGTTTTAAATTAAAGAATATGGTAGTAGACTATATAACTTGATAATACAGTTACTCAAAAGTCTCAGAAGTTCTGGTGTAAATAGATGTGTCGTTTCAAGCATATTTTATGCAAAGTTTAAGATGCATTTGCTTAGATGTTATATTTTTCAAACAACAAATGAGTTAGTTCTATTAATATATATATACTTTTACTATACTTGTATTATAAAGTAATATATATATGTTACTTAGGTCTCATACAATTATAGTTTGAAATAAAATATTAGGATTGAAAACTATGTACGCTATAATGTATATAAAACTTAAAAAGTGATAGCACATTATTTAATGATGTAATCAGTATATTTCTTTATTGATTTAATCCCCCTGTATTCGTTGGTTAGGCAGATTCTCAGGTGGAAAAATAGAAAAATGAAATGAAATGAAAGAAAGTGTGTGGTGTGTGATTTGCTTACAAAGGTCAAGGTTGATTAATTATGGTATAAAAACAATGAACCGAAACTCGTGTGGAACAAAGTTATGACATCGGCTTTCAAGAAATGTGACTATTTGTAAAAGTGAATCAATTAGAGTTTGGAGCAACCATTAAGAGTTTTTAATTATTTGAAAAAGACAATGTACCAAGGTTAAAACGTGAGCACCTACAAGGACGTACTCTTAGTCAGACGGACGTGCTGAAGTGGGGTCTCCATCCTATACCAACTTTGTTCAGTAAACCGGTCATTAACACCGCTATAATGATTTAACATATAAATGTATACTAATATTAATAATAATATTCACGTATAAAATAATAATGTATGTAAAGGAAATAATCTTAAGGACGATTGTTTTCTAACAAACAGAGGTTTTTTTGGATTATTACGTGTATGACTTTAAAAAAAAGTTGTATTACGTAACAGTTATCATAGAGAATGCCGTGGATCTAACTAGTTTATATAAATTGGTTTTGTTTATATTCATTATTTTACTGTATAAAATGATGGTTATACGTACATATTATGGTTATATTATACATACATATTATACATATGATGGTTATACTCATGTATAATTAATTTTATACAAATTTCTGTGGGTATAGTAATGTATAGTAATTACCAGACCTAAATAAATATTAAAAGCGGACATGCAACGCACGAAACCAACTTAACCTACTTTTAATTATCAATTTTAATCTATGAAGTGCTGTGGTATTTTAACAACAATATTTACTTTCAGTCAACCTTAAAACTATAATTACAAGCGAAACAGTCATCATGGTTATAAAGCTACTATTTATTTTTCATAGATTGGTGATTTTAATCAATTTAATGTTGTTATTAACATGATGGAAAACAGATTAAAGTGAAAGCGATCGGCAAGAGATAGTGAAGTCGCCAAACTGTAATTTTCAGTCAAGTTAATTCAACTAACTTAATTCAAGTAACTTTGACACGCTTTACAAATATCTTTTTATTATGTTTTATAAATAAAATTGGTATAAGTCTTGAAGATTTTACACTTATAATTATGTATAGTATCTAAAAAATCAGATATTGGAATATTAATGGTTGTTTACTCGGCGAATCTTGTTAATAGAAAAAACTAAATAAATTAATCCAAATATATTGTTGCTACTCATTTTATTAGTTGCAGCAATGACATCAAGAAGTGATTTAACGGATGTCATATGTTCAACTCAACGCGTCCTAATACTCGGAAGCACAGAGAGAAATTTAGTTTCATCATGACGTTAGACCCTTCAGCGGTCGGCGGTAATTACTTACAGAGCTGACGGATGAGAAGTGCTTGTCTATATAGAGACGTGCAAAGGTAATAATGTATCGATCTTACGACGAAAACGCTGAAATAATTGTATACTACAGTTATTATATAAGCTAGAAAAAATTATGGGAGCAAAAGTCCCTTTGGACTATGTTAACATAAATACAGTAATCCTTTAAATGAAACATATTTTATTATGTGATGATTTAATGTAAATCACGTGAAAATTAAATTAAATTATTATGGCTATGTTCAAAAAGATAAAGATCTGCGTTGAGGGTCAATGGATTTACCCTCGTAACAATTCCGTTTGTTTAGGCTCTATGTTGAAAATTAACCAATTATATTTTTGTGAGTGAAGTATGTTTGTTTGTTCTCTTTATATTAAGTGTTGTAGGGTCTTAAAATGTTATATGAAATGTAATTATTTTGATCTTTTTAAAATAATTAAAATTTAATGAATATATTATACGAACAAAGACCACAACTTCAATTCCACCTACCAACCAACGGTCATGCACTATCCAGTCGAAATTTAAAAAGGATTTTCCAGTTCTTTATTGTATATGGAATTTCATGATTGTATTTTTTATAAAAAAAAATCGAATCATTTATTGGTCTCGCTCTAACACTGGGCATCTCCTGAGGTATGTGATTTAAAGTAACTAAGTCAACCATGATTCTACTGTTCGGGTTATTTTGATTCTAACTTACAAGATATTAACATCTTAAGATGGGTCCGAAAATATTTGTTACAAGCTGCATAGTTTTTCCAAGATGAAAAGATGCCGAGACCAGTATGGAGACAGTGAGAGGCGTAATATGAAAAAAGAAACAAAAATTGTGTAAAACTCCTATTTTTATTTTACTCATGAAGTATTTTGTTCAAATGAATTTAATATTTCATTTCAACTAATATTTATTTAGTTTTTGTTAAATACAAAATAGTTTTGATTTTTAATTACTTTTTATTATTTTCCATACTTAAATCCAAATTGTTTTAGTACTAAAATAAGTAAAATAAGTTACAAGGTATTTTAGTTATATTCAAGATGTTGCTAAACTATTTTTTACATGTCTGATAAAGTTTGATAGTAACTTTAAAATATTTTTTAACACTTTTAAAGTTCTATTTGTTATAGTTTAAGCTAATAATATTTAAAATATAAAATGTTACCCATGACATTATTTAGACAGTTTGTGATATGGATATCCGGAGATTAATTCGTCCGCAAATATCTCGTGTGAGTCAAGTCACTGTCAAGAAAGTCGCGTCGCGTCCGGTGACTAGCGTTATAAGGAGGACTGGAGTAAGAACTTATTAGTTTTAATATGAAACAATTTTATTAAAATTTACTTTAAATCAAGGATAATCTACACTTAATGCCTTTAATTTCACCTCATTTTTTACACTACTACAACGATTTTAAGGAAGTTTTACTGCCTTCTAAATAAAATGATTTTGAAGAAGTGTTTTATGAATTGCATATTAATCTTTGAATGGAAATAAATTTAATGCAATTTAAATTGTTATTAGAATATTTTATAGCTTTTCTATATATTGGTTTCAATCAACAATGTAATATTCATTTAATATTATAATAAATTTTGTATTTTCGTGGTGGTATAGAATAAATAACTTTCTTCACAAGTCATTTAAAATAGATATTGAAAAACTTATAAATTCTACTAAGCTTGTTGCTGTGAAGTTAAGCTTTGAACTTTATTTTAAAATGGTTTAAACTTTCAAACCGTAACAGCCTTTACCAAAAAGGATTCGGTCCTGAATGTAGTCTTAGTTATTTCATTTGATCCACTTAGATTTTTGTAAGTTTTCATTCTTTAGTTTGCATTTTTGTTCAAAATACAGTTTAAGTGATAAAATCGCTTTCAGTTGGTTTGACTTATATACTAATTTTAGTTAATATAAATTGAATTCCCAAAATAAGTTAGCGTTTCTGTGTCCAAAATTCAAAAGATAAAAACTGTGTGATAAAAATAAAATGCATTAGTTATTTATCGTTTGTATAATATTTTACTATCTGAGACCCTCTTCCTTATTTTAGTAATCCGTAAGAAGAAATATAAAAAGATGCAAAGTGACATATGTAGGTTAAACATTTTTCCTCAAAAATCATTGTTATATAAAAAGTTTATACTTTAAGTGTGTTATGAATTAGTAATGTATGTTTTTTTGGATAAAATATAATACCTGATAAATATAACATAATATTTAGAAATAACTAAAAATGATGTTATCACAAATAGACTGCCTATTTTTGTAAAACGATTTGTGCATTAAGCTGCTAGTAAAGTATATAATGGTAGGCTGTATGTAAAATGACAAAACTAGTTAGTTGGTTACTTTTATTTTAATGAATACTCGCGAAAGTCTTAGATCTCATTATGACAAAATTACCTTTATTTACTGATTGTGTATGCATCATCGAAATGCCAACGCCTCAGCTAAGGATCAAGTTGCAATTTCAGCTATCCAGCTCAGAAGTTCCCCTGTCTACTTGGCAAGTGCAATATTGCTTTCGCGAGAGCAGTTACCTGACACTACCAGGTAATCGATTTTCTAACTAATAAAATGAGCAGGTCATCTAAGGCAGTAAACTATTTGTACCCCAGTTAATAACATATTACTATGTTTTAATTCATATAACAATCAATGTCGTTGTCCAATCTTGAATCTTTCCAATATAACAAGTACAACCCGAACATGTCATCATTGTTTTATATTCTAGATCAATAAAATAAAATCGAAAGTTTTTTTACAACACGCAGTAAACGAGTTCAAGATAAAAGAGAATGAAATAACCCAAAAAGCAAAAATCTTCTTATATATCAATATAATAAAAATACTTATTTATCTTTTGTTTAAAAATTATTGTGTATTAAATAATTATTTATGTTTCTTTTAAAATTATTTTGAGTACTCCCAGAATAATGACATCTATTTACTTGATGCTTACTGTCATTAGTTGATATGACGGAGAGAGTATATTTATAGCACATTAATTTAATTGCAGATGATAATGCAATGTTATTTTTGAATGCAAATGGGAGTAATATTTTTCAGAGAGTATATCTTAGATTTTATTATACAGCCAAATAAGTTAATGACTAATGTATAAGTATAATTTATTCACAGTTTCCTCTTATTTAACGAATATTCATTGCTTATTTTTCTCTTCAGAAGTCAGCATTTTTAAGTTTTTATGATCAAACAGAAAATATATGGATCGAAGGACCGTTATACATTTTCATATAAGTGTTTATAGTATATTCTTATATAAAAAAATAACAATGTATAATGTGTATAAAATTTCTTATTTGTGTATGTTTATCGATTTGTCTAGTTTTGTTCATTTCATACTAATTTATTTATTCCAGGTTAAATAATAAAAAATGGTGCATCTACAAAAAAATATTATAAAATTTATTTAAAAGTGAACATCGGTTTATCTTACAATTATATATCAGATTGTGTGTTCTAGTATTTTTGAGACTCTAATTGAACTCCAGTAGACTTGTGTCGTTTGAAGAACCCTTACTTTAATATCGTAGTACGATCTATCGTACTCTAGTAGGGTATTGTATTATACTCAGTAGCTTTAACTAAGAACTTATACGAAGTGGAAATTGTATAGATTTCTGAATAATCTTTTGTTTTGAACATGTAAAAATATTCTATGTAAAGATTTTTATTTTTTATTACATGTCAAACTGTGTATTTTATAAAATGGGTTCTTTTGCGAACGACGTCAGTTTTATTGATTTGCGTTTGTATAAAACAGTACACAATAAAAATTCAGAGTTTACCATATTAGTTATGAGGGATGTGTTATATTATAAAGTTTATTATAACTATGAATTTAAATTAATATTTTTGACAAATTGTAACGGGATTAAAATCTTTTTGCTATTTATTTTTTATTTTTTACTTCTTTTTTCTCGTTTTTATACAGTTGAAATGTGAAATAAACAATTTTGATCAATAGTATTATTAACTGCCATTGCTATTGTTGTGCTTCATTATTTCATTAATTCTAACCACTATTCGTTATTAGGAGACATTTCATTTATTTATCATTATTTTCATATAGTACATATATACCACACTTAATATAATCATAATCCTTACCGAGTCTTCATTAGAATGGAACCCAAATTATAGCTTTGGGCCCTTACAAAATATATTCAACTCAAACATCAGTGCGACCAACATAGGCCTATTTCAGGTATCCAATTTAACAGTATGTAAATCATCAAGTTAATAATATGTAAATGTCATGTTGTGTCGCCCGTTTGACTATAAACGGAAGCTGTTATAGCAAGCAAACAACGATGAAACACTCGTAATAAGGTAACAGGATCATGAATATTATATTATCTTTACATGTGTATAAAATTTTAGCATCATTCACAATAATGAGATCTTAGATTTTCGCGAGTTTTATTCTTTTAAATGAAACTAGTATTTTTCGGATAAACTACGAGACGAGATGTGATTTGCCCGTGATCACGGTAGCTGAAAAGTAACCGAAACGTCGGGATTATGTAGTTTTTTAAATAATAAAAATCCGCGTAGTTTATCCGAAAAATATTAGTTTCATTTAAAACATTCATAATTTGAGAAAATTTATTAAAAAAATTCCTCATTTTCAACATTATTAGCTGAATTAAATTATTATATTTTTACACATTAGAATCATTGTATTGTATGGTGTGTCAATATTCACACATAATTTCTTGATATAGGAAATCTTAATAATCATTTAAAAATACATATCTATGTTTGTGCTGAGCATTGACCAGGTACAAATCATATTTGCTGTTAAGGTAGTTCTATATAAAGTGGGCTCATAATAACACTAAATTACTACTTAATTATAAATAATAGACTTGAAGTTGACTATACTTCATATCATATAATATTAATATCATTGGTGATATAAAATTATTTCAGCATGTGACGGTTTACAAAATTAATATTCAATTAATTGAAATTTATCTCTATCTAATTATGGTGTCGTGTATTTATATTTCACGTAAATATATCGTACTAAATAAAATAATTAAGTTTGAACAATGTCCTGTTTGAGTTTTTTGTTTTCCATAGTTAATTTTGTTTCATTTACTTTGTGAGCCGTCACATTAATGCCGATGTGAATCGACATGTGACATCACCTATTGTATACTCCACAAAAGCATTACTTGAAATACTCTCCTTGCTGAAGAATAGTCTTTGTTGTTATATATCTAATACTGAATTTAATTAGTACTGTTTTAGTAGTAACATACAATAGTGGTAGTTATTAGATTCTTTTATTTTACTCGATAAAGTGACAACACGATTCGTAAAATTGTTCTTAAAATTCCTGTCGAGTTTTATTATTATGTCATACAATATACTTTCTTGTTTATAACTAGAACGAAAGTTGGATAAAATTTATAAGGCGACGTCTTAAGTGGACTGAAATCTTCATGGCATGCATATAAAACTAGTTTATAAATTTAATATTAAAGTTAAAAAGTAAAAATGAACCTTTTAATCTATATTTTTATCTGTAGTTATCTCTATGGTGACTATTAATTAATTTATATCGGAATATTTGTAAGTATTATTTATAAGTCTACAAAGAGTTCAACCTAAAGTTATGATGTCAGAATCTGGCAGTTACTGAGAAACCGGATATATGACATTTATAGGAATACAAAAGATATTTTGAAATGTAAACACTTGTAGACGTAACAATACAATGTTGTTGAGATATTAAATATTTTTATAAAATGTAAAAAATTTGCTCCCAAATATTCAGGACATTTGTCATAAATCAAAAATGATTTAGGTTCCATATTCATCGAGTCTCGGGGATACTTCAAAAAGATTGATCACCAGTGTCGAGTACTGGATAACTTACAACAAAAGTCCCGGAGGTTATTTCTGAAGGAACCTAAATGCTTTTTATATGTAAGTATTTGATACTATATTATTTTGCACATTTTATTGACCACCATAGCAGAAAACGTAAAAGATTAAGAAATATAGCTTTGTTCTTAAATAAAAGCTATTTACTAACAAAATAGACAAATAACCTGACAATGGTTAGAAATACTTAACATAAATTTCTTGAATTACAAATGGTTGTAACTCTGTTGAATCAAATCGTTATCTTCGCAAACAGGCTGCATAACAACAGAAGTATCCCAAATAACAGATGTTTAAAACAATGAAATTGAATTTCAGAAGAACAATAGGCTTAATTAATCTTCAAATGAACTTTGTTACTTCAGTCACCAATTTATTAAATGAAGTTAGGTTCGTTCGTTTTTTGTTTACGTGTCATATTCATTTCACAATCATAAAAAAGTAGTATTTTAGTAAAATCAAAATAGTTTTTATTATTTGTTAAATTTTCATAGAAACTATTAGCTATTTAAATAATCTATATGAATCAAATATTTTATTTGTATTTAATTATGTTGAGTTACTTTAAAATAAACTACTAACTTTGTGCTCTGAATGCGTGGAACATTTTTGGGGCTCAGTATTGGTATATACATATATACATAAATAGTAAAAATAAAAATCGATAACTGACTGAAGCTCGAGGCACGTGAATAATTAACGGGTTTGGCTCCGCGTGTTTCAGTTCTTTCACCTTCATGACTGTTGTTGTGAAAAGCGAATAATATTTGATAAATTTATTAAAGCATTCTTTTTAACTTAAAATTAACTTCAAAAATATATATTATTCCTTATTAATAATATGAAGTATTGATTTTAATTATTTGTATAAATAATGGGAAATAGACCTATTAATGTATGAAAGGGCTATATCAAAGAAACTATTTATAATACGTCAAAGCCTTTAACTTATTTCAAAGGATGAAAAAAGTTCACTATTCCCTCTTTGTGTTACGGAGGCTAGGCTAAGCGATAGTAATTCAATTTTTCAGACCCATCGTTAAAAGGATCTCAAAGAAATTACAAACTTATAAGAGATTTTACGCTATCAGGATAAAAACAATGACGAATGTGCAATCCGTAATACAAAACATTATTAATGGCTCTTTTTTTATTTTCATATAATATAAAATTTAATATCGTTCATTAAACTCGTTAAGAGAAATAAATAAAGAGACTTCATATATTATTCTTTATTCGGAATATTTGTAATGATCATGAATTTTTAATTGAACGTCAAGCCTCAAACGACGGAAAATAAATAATATATCAATGATGAGCAAATTTTACAATGAAAATGGAATTCCCTGAATAAAATAAAATAAAATTTATATAAGTTATTGTAAACGCTCATTTTCAGCACACTTCATCGCATTTGAAAGAATGCTGTAATTCTTTGTTATGTGCATACTAAAAGGGGCTTTTTTAGATATTGTTATAATATTAGGTTTATGAAAGCGGTTATAGAGAGTAGTTTAGATTTTCTATATATAATATAATAGGCACGGCACTTTATTGGAAATTATAAATGACTGCTTTTTTAAATAAGAACTTAAGTGAAACTTGTTTCATTAATAATAATAATAAAAAGGATCAATTCCTCTTCTTTGTTCCTAGATCACTTTGATATGTTATATCGAAAGTAATAAGTAACTTCGCATGAAAAACTCTATTAAGTTTTCACGCATTCATCACATCGAAGTCATCACAAAGTCTAAACAACTTATATAATATTTTTTTATTTTTCTTAAATATTGTTAGTATTTATTTAAAATATTAGGACTTTAAAATAACATGTTTCTATTCTACATATAAGAGTATGTATCCAAGTTTTATGATATTGATTTCTTAAACAATTAAATGTGGCGTAAGTCTATATAAGTAACTTATTATATACAAGTACTTTTAAATGTATCCGCGCCTTCAGCTACTTTCTGTAAAAACATCAGAAGGAAATGAGTTTCTGTTTTGGTTATTGATTTTCCGCTGAGTCTTATCTGTACAATTTATTTTATCGTTAGTACAGTTATTCGCTGTATTAAGTTATAGGACTACTCGTTTTCAGTTTTTATATCTGTATTTCTGGGTTGTTGGTTGGCTTTGGTTATGTAATTATATCAAAACTATATTTCTTAAATTTCAGATTTCACAATGAGTTTGAAACCTTTGAACTCAAGTTGATATATGTTTTAAACAAATAAAACCTCTTGATGGAATTTCAATCGAGTGTTTAAGTTAATTTGGAACATTTTTGTGTATTATTATTATTAAAATAAACGATGAGACTATTAAACTTGGTCACTAAAGTGAAATAATATTTAACTTTGTTATAGTCACGTAATTTTCATAAACATTTACGTACACGAGTATTACAATATGAAGTTGTGTGGGCGATTGTAAATCCTTTTAACTAGATCGCAAGTCAGTTAGATAGTTACTACGGTAAAGTATATATATTATTAGTTCTTAAGTAATACATAAACTAAAATAAGCTTATTTCTGCATCGATAAATATTTGTTTGATTATAAGCTTTTCTAAGTAACATGGGTGTGTGTGTGTATTTGTGTTCACCTTTTTAGATTAAGTAATACAACTACTCAATATAATCGTGTAATACATCTAAAAAGGGATCTCTACTGGGGTTATGTGATTAATTACCTAATTAGGGTACCCCAGTAGGTGAAAGGTCATTTCCAAAATGGCAAGTGTCTTGTAAATTTTATTCCGCCAGTTGTATCCCAGGAAATCGACAAAAAATCTTTTTCCTGTCTGCTAAATATTTGTTTTTTTTTTACCCTTAACATCGCACCTGAAAAAGTATTTGCAGAATAACGTCATAATAATAATAATAATAATTTCAATAGTGTATCGCAGTGTGTAGTGACTTCATTTAAATTCAATTCGTTCTTTATTTTCATTAAGTAATTTTTTTTTATTGTAAGGAGTTGTAATATAATTTTGAATACTCTTTAGAGAACAAACGAAGGAGTTTGTATATTGGAATAACCTTTTTAAAGACTCCATTTATATTTTTACCAGTACCGCCGTATAAAGTTTATGAATTGCATTGAGTCTTAACAATGACATTGTTACTGCATGTGACATGTAAACGCTACAAGCTACATACATGGCATACATGCAAGATAGACATTTGAAGTGATGACATTAAATTAATAATTTAAGAAATCAGAAACTGATCTAAAAAATAGACAATTTAGTCGTTTTACTTTTTAAATTTTACCCTCTTTTTTTGACTGAGTACTGTAAAAAAAACGTAGTCAAAGTTTTATTCACAATGATCTTTCATAATGAATAGCTGTTAAAATACATATATAAGTTGTGTGCCTATTTGCATTAAGTCACATAATTTTTTATCTGCACACCGGGAAAATTGTCCTCAAAACTAAACATGGTTAAAATATAAGAAAATAAATTTTAGTAGAAGAAATATAATTTAATATTTATGTAGAGATAGAAATTTCAATTAAATTGCTTAAATTTGCATTGTGAGTATATTGCAAAGCCAGCGAAGAACAAAGCAAAAGTGCTTGTAAAAAATCACATATTCATTTTCATTCGCGGCTATTCTGTTATTATCAAATAAAGTAAAAATTAAAACAAAGTCAGGTTTGCAAATTAATGTTCGAGTAGATCTGGAAATAAGGTTATTAAGAAAACCTAATACTGTTATCTAGCATTCCTTTTATTTAAAGAGATTTGGAGATGAACCTAAGCGATGCCTTTTAGACGAGCGCATGATTAACTTAAAGATTACAGGGAACTTTGCCAACCTTGTTCCTAGAAAATAAAAATATATTTCATGAGAATTAGAGCTTTTTGGAAGTACCGTCTATGAAATTTTATCACAAAAGATAGAAAAGTCGTTCCTTGAATTAAATAAGAATTCATTTTGGTAATTTTTTTTTGTTTACCTCACCTTGAACAATAAAAGTATAGATAAAACACCTTTAATATTAATCCAAACCAAATAAGGAGTGAAGTCAAGTCTTTAATTATCTCACTTTATTAATGTCTGAACGGATTCGAGCACTTGATACTTCTATTTATTACTGATATTTCGCAAATATCTAACGTTATATTAAATGCTATACTGACATATTAAATATTCTCTAGTTTAATAAATGTTTGGCTAAAACAATAATGAGCCGGGAAATTTATCAAAAATACGGAAAAAATCAGATCGTAATTTGAAATTTACTTTTGGAAACAGCATATTTTACATTATATTTTCACATTTTTACTGTAAATCTGAGATTTTTCAAATTTTACACATTGTACTTTTTCATTCACAAATGTGTGTCTGTGTGCGTATCTAGTGAACAGTAATTAAATTAAGCAAAAAGTCCCCCATACAAAGACTAGAATAACGTATGGGCTGAGTTATTTTGATGAGGATTTTAGGCTGGTTAAAAATGTTTACACACTAAATGTCTTAATTTGATTTGTAGGTGTGATATGTAGCACAGTTCTACTTCGCGACTTTTACGTTTTACATAATTCGAATAAATAGTGTTTTTAATTTTTTTTAACAAGCTTTCTCATTATTTTAAATAAACTGATAACAAGTCTATGATACGATAAAAAATATTATGTTATGTGAATACATTTGTAATTTTATTACTCTATAATAAGGTTAAAATTGCTTTGAAGGTACGTGAAAGATAGATTAAAAATTAAACAAACAACGCTGGTCTATATCTATATATATAGATAAAATATAATATAAACTCCGAAACCCGAATCCTAACCGTGTAAAGTAAAATGTTCCTGATACCACTCAAGAAATATATGGCATTGCCATCTTAACATTAGCAAATTATGTAGTCTCAGATATAAGCTATAGTTATTTCAATATTATTATAATTATTCCATTTCGATGCAGATTCGTGTTTTCCTACATCCTCTGTCTGGCTTTGACCCACACCCTTTACAAGTAACATTATCATGCTAATTATCATGCTCAGCTGAAGAGACATAAAGTTGCCTGCATTTTCAATGACGGCGGATCGTACGTGTCACCAGAGAATGGTATGTCGTCACCTACCTGATTCTTATATCCAGAATTTACTCAAACTGGTCACTTATGTTCAAAACCTTCCGTAATGAAATTAGAAAAACAAGTTATTTACGATATAAATTCAGCCTTAATCACTTGTATTAATTGAAATGTAATTTTAAAGAAAGTTTGGTAATATCTTGTAATGTAACTTTCTGTAGAAAACGTTATTAATTAGCTGAGATATGAAATAACATTTACAACAAAGGTCTCCACAAAGCCTCTTTGATATTACTTGAGGGAATCAGACCTTTTAAGTTTGAATACTACATGAGAGTCTACGAGTTTTGAGGTTGAACTTTAAGTTCTATTTCATAATTTAAGTGTCACCGTTCTTGCCAATAGTGAATAAATAACTTTAAATTCAATTGTAAATTGAATTTTGAATTGCTTAGTATTGAATGAAAATATTAATAAAAAGTTAAAGTGTACAAGTTTTTCAATCAACTTTTCTCTTACAGACATTTCTCACTGTTGTAAAAACTTTGAACGTTTTAAAGTGGATAGATACCTTTGTAAAATATTATAATTTTGTGAAGACCAGCTCATAAACTATAAAAATCATAAAACCTTATAAACTTTCTAAGCACTGGATTATGTAGTGTTAATTTAAAGTTAAATAATACCGAGCTCAGTTTCGACTTTAATCTGACACAATACGTTTGGGATTGTTTTAAGTAACGTACTGGGTCAGTGACGGCCACACAATTTTAATGAAGTGTCCTATGAATATGGAATATATAAAATGATTATGAATGACACATTAAATTTAAATTATTTTATATATTTTAAAATTTTAATAACTTTGACTTTTAAATTAAATTTATTAAATATAATTATATTAAATTAAATTAATATACATCCAATCCGTAAATTTTAACAATAATTTTTAATTATAAAAATTCTATTAAACAGTTTGGATTTAATATAATTCGTAATATCATTTTCCGATATACGATTCAATGAATTTGAATGAGATTTTGTAATGAAATTGTGAGACTCTTGAAAGATAATGATTACACTTACAATAAAAATACATAAAATATACACAATGGAATACATTTTCCGTCTTCGGAAATTGTTTTATGTCATTTATAAATAATATTTAGAGGATTTAGTCGTATAAAACACCATTTGAAATAAAGAATAGCGTTATATAAAATAATTTGAAAATATTACTCAAATTATATGAATTTATTCTGCTAAGAAAATTGTACAAACTGTACTCTAAGGACTGGTAATATAATACCCATGGAATATTTTGTTAAATATTTACTTTAACCTCAACGTAGTAATTTATAACGGACGCCTAATGGAATTGACAATACTATATTTAGTTGAATTCGTTTTTAAGGTTTAATATTATTAATATCCTCGTAACTGCAGACAAAGAAACTAAAGGAAACATTTTTAAAACCAAGCATTTTCTTTATGGATTTCTGTTTACGGAATCTTTACGGAAGTCACAAGAAGAGCCTACTGTAGAAGTTTTATAATAGTCCGATCAAGGTTTAATACAAAAATAACACAAATATCCACTGTCTTTTATTTCCACACACGATTGAAACAGACGCGATATACTTATGTAGTTATATATACAAAACATTGGTGGTCATAATTATTTAGGTAGTAATAATCATGTCTATTAATCACTGACATAAAAAAATATGAGCAATATGTTTCTTTTAAAACTTACTAACATGAATATAAAACTAGGGTAAATGTTAATAATTAAGTAATTATTAGTATCTTATTTCGATATTTAGTCCGTGGCCAGATATAACGATGTGATCTCAATTTCTACAAACAACTTGTCTATTGTCACCTAGCTATTTGAAACTACATTTGAAACGTATTCGTATGTAAGCTGGATCACAGCCAGCAAACGTTCGAAAATTGGACGCATGAAAGTATACAGTTTGAAATTACTAAATGACTATCGATTTAGATAACGTATAAATGATTTCGTTTACCATTTGTTGATTATTTACATATTTTTTTTTAACAGCGTTAGTTATTTATTTTGTTGCAATTAAATAGAAATCTTATAATAGTATAATTAACAAGAATTAAACTTTTAGCAGTGTAATAAACTGCATTTTATAAATAGTATTTTTTGTGTAAATTAATGACGTTTTTAGATGTTTATGCTTCGAGAATCTTGATATTTTGAAACTGTCATGGAACTGTTTAAAATTAATGATTATTGAGATTGCTAAAATTGCGCGTGGTTGTCACGATCAAGATCAAGTGGAGTGACGACAAGGTTATAATGGGCGTGCGACAGCTGGTATAATATTACTCCTAGGTCACTCTTTAACGTACGTAACCAAAATACGTAACGACGGACGTATGTTTTACGTTAATGACTTTTTCTACGCAAATCGTGCTTGAAAATTATTTGATATTCTATTTGTTTAAAAATTTGGAATAAGAATCTATACGTGAAAAAGATTTTATTTTAGGCAAATTTTATTCGATTTGCTTAAACAAGTTTTTAATTCGTTATGAGGAATACATTTATTCTAATAACGTACTAGATTGACTGAAATAAATTTTTCATATGACTCCTCTGAAAAGGCTTATCCAAAAATAGTTTTTTGTGAACCTATTTCACAACAGTTTTTAATAGATTCATTATTCCTGAAAATAATTCGTATTTAATAGGATATATATATATATCTAAACTTTATGCTTAAAAATTATGTCTGAAGTTTTTAAGCAACTTAATAAAAGTAAATTTATTTAATTAATATATATATATATATATATATATATATGTAGCTATTTAATAACTATATCTATTATATCCTTTTAAGATCAGAGCTAAAGTTATTTGTGTTTGACTATTATTTGTGATTGGAATTGAGACATCTACAAATATTGTCTTGTTTGTGGTAGAGTAACATAATGCCTGGTCCAATATTATTAACTCCGTAATAGCCATTCGTTGACATTTGTATTTTGTTGTTCTTTATTTTTTTGATACTTATATAATATTTCGAAATGTAATAACTTTAATTAATCAGAAAGCTGTTTTATTTACAAGTTGTAAAACTGTATGAGAAGAATATTTTAAAATAAACTGTACTTTTGCTAACGAATTAGGTGTCTTTTACAATTTAAAAGCCAGAAATACAAAGGAATAGCCGATATTCTCTAGAGATAAATAGTGGTTAAAACGATTCCAGTGTTCCTTGTCAAACAGTTGAAGGCTTTATTTAGTTCAATTAAGTCGTTTTTTGACCCAGAAAATACCCCGACCGCATTAAATCCTTATTTCATATTGTATTTCTATTATTAACCATTATATTTATTTGTTTTGTATTAAGGAAGATTGAAGAAGAATTAACAAAAGATAAAAAAGCTATTACCTGGCGTGTTTGTTATAAAATATGCATGTTCAGGCGTCAGGTGTATGTTTAACATATCTTCATGCCGACATAAATTTTTCTCTCATATGTTAAAGACATTCTGCCGCTTACAATAATATTATTTCGGAAAAACGTCTGCGTACCTTCTGTTTACGAATTTAGGCTTTGACCTCATCTATAATGCAGAGCCTCACAGGTCCGAACACCATAAAGGACATAAACATTTTAAGAATTCAGGAGTCAAGAAACTGAAGGAACTTTTGTGCTTAAAAATGTAAGTCGATTTCGTCAAGGTTTAGTTGCTCTTTGTGTGAATTAATAAATTATTTAAATTTTACCTTAACTGTGTGGCTTTTTCTGTGTATGTAAACTGTAGTATCGTTTTAACTTTTCATATAAATTACTGGTATCTGAATATTTTTTTGGTGTTATTTCGCTATTATTTATATTTTATGTTTATCATTATATTTATAAACAATCAATACGATTAAGTCATGTCGAAATTCCGAGTCGAAAATATAAATTTGATCTGGTTGGGTAAGAATAACAAGTAGGAGAATAACTTTGAAAGGTAAACTAGACAAGTTTCGTAGAGGTTTATTGAATTTGTGCATTTTTGTTAAAGTTGAGTATTCGGGTGATAACGGGTTGGATATTTGAAATGATAACACTAGTTTACAGTATATCTGTTGCCAAAGAAATTTTAATTGTTGTTGATTAGATATGCTATGCCATTTCCAAAAATATAATTATAATATTTTTATCAGCTCTAGTTTTTGAGTTTCAGCTATATAAAAATAAATAGAAAAAAAACGTATTTATTAAGAAAAACTACAAAAAAAAAAAACATATTTAATCGTTAACTTCTAGAAAACTACATTTTAAAGCTCTTCTCTGATGTGTAGACTTTGGAAAATGACGCATCAAGGACCAGCAATAGTCAGACATCATATTCGTATCCCAGAAACCCTAATAGCGCTCTTCCATGATGCGTAAGTCTTGATGCATACGCTCCCCCTGCTCTTCACTCATATCCCCTAAATTTTCTGAAAACCGGTCCAAGTGACTATGTAGGAAGTGGAGTTTTATACTCATATTGCACCCCATATTTTTTAATTGTAAGAGAAGGTCTTCTACAGGGTCAATGTAATTTTCAGATTTTTTATTTCCGAGGAAATTTTGCATCACACAGACTAAAGCTGTCCAAGCCTTGAGTTGTAAATCTGTCATATACTTTTTAAATTCAGTGTCTTTTATAAATTTTCTAATTTGGGGGCCATCAAAAATACCGGCTTTAATTTTTCCCATAGTGACTTGAGGAAATTTTTGGTAAATGTAAGAAAAGCACTTGCCGTCTTTGGGTAGTGATTTAATAAATTGTTTCATGATGCCCAGTTTTATATGTAATGGTGGTAGGATGATTTTGTCAAAGCTACTAATGAATTGTGGACTATATTTTGCTTTCCAGGCTCCATATTTTCCCTCAAAGGCCATTTTTTTCTTATCCAATGTTCTTGTTTAGCTCTACTGTCCCAAAGACATATAAAACAGGGAAACTTAGTGTAACCACTCTGTTGACCGAGAAGTATATTCACCATTTTTAAGTCAACACAAATTTGCCACTGATGGTTATTGTATTTTATTTTGTCCAAAACTAGCGAAATGTTACAACATTCTTCCCTTAACGTTGTACTGTGGGCTATAGGAACCCCAGTATATTTATTTCCATTATGTAATAAAATACTTTTAAGGCTACGTTTTGAGCTGTCAATGAATAAACGCCAGTCGTTTGGTTGGTATTGTTTCAAGCCCATTTTTATCAACAAGTTTTTGATGTCTGAACAAAAGGTAATACCATCTTCTTCGGAAAAATAACATCGTAATTCTTTCTCTCTTTCACGATAAAAACTTATTTTAGTACCCGAGGAAAGCAATTTTTTTTCTTTGAGCCTTGATGCTAGCAATTCTGAAGCTTGTTTAGAAAGATTTAAATCTCTAACAAGATCATCTAACTCATTTTGAGTAAAGCATTTTGACTTTTTAGACATACCTTCAAAATCAGCATCATTTTGTGATGTACTTGGTCGTTCAATGTCTTGTCCTAAGGGTTCTGATACCTTTGTAGGCACTGAAGAGCTAGGCAATCGCTTCGGCACTGGACGTTGAATACAACTAGTACTGGGGTACAGCCATTTAGAACGATTTTTAGTGTTTAAACCGTTTACATTCACGCTACAAAAATAATAGTCTTCGAGATGATTTTGTGGTTCTCGCCAAATAGTCGGTGTTCCAAATTTAAAGGTTCTTCTTTTACCACTTTTCAATAATCTTAAATATTCCACACACGATTTACAAACACAATTAGGCGCCCAAGACTTCTCATTTTTATCCAAAGGCATCCCAAAATACTCAAAATAGGTATTTTTCACCAACTGTGATATATCTTTTCTACGATAGTTAAAGGCACATTCTCCGCAAATGTAACAAAAATGATCTGGATTATTCAAACAACATCTCCTTGAACTGCTCATGTTGAAAAAACTTTAGATATTTATCTCAAAACACTAAAATACAATTGTTACCAATTAATTTATAAGCTTAAATGACAAAACCAAAAACAAACTAACTATAGCTGCTGAAGAAATTTTGAGGGTAGATTTGACATAAACAAATCATCATTTAACATTATTAACCATAAAATTCGCGGCAACAACCAAAAAGTTAAATTTTGTAAACTAGTGTAATTATTAAAATGTGTTCGAAACTATTTATATTTACGTATGAGATCCATTAGCATCTTACTTCTATGAAAAATATAATAGCGATTTTTTTTTATTATGTATTTCATAATTTATACTCAAACTCAAGCTTTTAAAAATATAATGTCAATATCTTAAATTTTTTTATTTTAAAAATTCGAGAAAAAATAAATTAATGTTAAAATTTATCTCATTTTATTTTTAATTTTTTATTGTCATAGATATAATATTGTGACGGATTGACGTCCTATTTTGATTTACGTTATGCTTTATATGTATTTTTAATGTACCTACATATGTATGCACTGTTAGGTTGCCTTGTAAAAATTCCCTAATTTCCTAGATAACTAATTGATTTCCATGAAATTTGGGTTTGTAATAAAACTCTCTGTCTTTGTCTCATAAATCTTTACATAAACAGGAAACTCAAGGACAAGTTGGAAGCGGATAAAAATTTTGTCAATATTAGGAGAAAATCTATTCAGTACGTGTGAATCAAGGAAAAATATTGAATCAGAATATCAAAGATTCGTAGTTAGGTTAGAAGAGTCTCGAGAGGAATGATATTTTATTTCCATAAGTAACATATGAATATTTTAAACATAACTATTTTATGAGGATGAAGATTCTCATCTGGTACTATACCGAAATGCTGAATTTCATGAATCATTTCAGGAAACTAGTTTTTATAGTAGACGAAAACATAAAAAAATATATATAATTCGAATATTGTTTGTATGTATTTTTCTGTAATAATGATTTTGGTTTTTGGAGTCACGTAAATAATTATCATCTAACTATTTGACAGATGCTTTATTTCATCTGTCTGAGGTCATAGTTGCTGTAAAGTCTAGTAATATATTAAATAACAACACCATAAAATAAAACGCTATTTGAGTAAAAATAGTTTCTTTAAATTAGATTTTGATGAAATCTTAGATTAATAATACCATCATTCTCAGAAGCGAGATAGAAAATAGGCAAAAAAAAATATTTCAAATCAGTAAAGCTTGATTGAGTGGTTTATTCTGAAAGAAAATTGTGACTGTAGTTAACCTTATAAATCAATGAATTCCTCTTTCCTTCAACAAGATTATCAGCGAAGCTAACGAGTGTAATTGATTTAAGACTCCAAATGCGCTTCTTCTGATGTTGATTTTTTTCTACTTGCAGATAGCACAGTGAATCGAAAAGTTCAAATAATATTTTTCATCTTCATGATAGATTTGTTATTTTTATAATTATTTCAAAAGAACTATAAAGCAATAATGATAACTATATACATATATTTATTTTATAAAAATTAACCATTTATGAATAAAACTACTAATTTTCCTTGTTACGTTTAAAATTAATTTTACTCCTAAATTGACAACGAGTATGAAACATGAAATTTTATTCATTAAAATTTTTTTGTTATGATAATTTTTTTATTAGAAATTATGAGATACTACCCGACGCACACAGTTTTCATTTTTGACATAAAATGTTTCAAAATGAAGTAATTATTAATGATTATTTCATACTAATAGAAATTGTAGACAGTAATGAAGCTTAAATATTTTGTATTAATTTTTTTTGCAAAATTCATACAAAATATTTTTCAAATTATGGTAATCCCTATGAAGTTGGTATTATCATTTTGATGTTATTTATAGATTTATTATTACTTGGAGCTTCAAGCGAGCGGATAATCAGTCTTAATCCCCTGTTAATTCCATACATAATCGTAACAACATAACATATCAAGTCGTATCTTGATGTGGTAATATTGAAATGTTCTCGTTAAAATTATTTATCAATCAAAACTGAAATAAGGCTGGTTAGAGTGACATTTCAATAATTTACTTTAAAAAAAACAGGAAATAGTTTCCGGATATTTTTTTTATGTGAACTTTATTGTTTTGTTGCAAATAATAAAGCAGATTTGGGTAAAATTTTATGATGATGTAATGCTCAAGTAACTTGTAAATTAGCCCTGTCCAAAACATCTAATTAAATGACTTCGTTATTAAACTTCAAAAACGTAATAACGAGAAATTGATACATTCTAGACCGATATATGCATAGACTAAACGCGACAGCGAAAATTCAATCGAGAAATAAATTATTTTGAGCCCTTTATTCCTTTTCGGTTACATTTGAGAGGGAGTTTGTGATTAAATGGGCTCGAAAAATATATATATTTTCCCTTTTTTAAATGTAGAATAAATTTTTTATCACATTGCTTTTAGATAATTAAGCCGATATAAAATACTGTATACGAAGTAGATTGGAAAGTTTTGTGGGATTTGTATTTTCTGTTTAGATTTATTTACAAGAATTCTAAGGCTGTTGAGCATTTCTATAATATTTGTAATAAAAAATAATCAACCCATATTTCTAACATTATTTTTGTTTGTCGTGTTAAATTTTGTTAAATAAGTATATTTTTACCAGTTGTTTAAATTCTTGTTTCAACTGTTACTTCTCAGAACGTGCAAGGTTAACCAACAATAATTTTATTTAATGAAACTTGCAAGGATATTTTAAACGTTCTGGACTCACGAAATATTTCGTCTTTGTGATAGACATAGTTATAAATTTTACAGTAACTTGAAACAGTATATAATAATTAAATATTGTGATTCAAATATATTTGTTTTGAAAACTTCAAATCGTAGTGTTTATCATTATACTCTAAAGTCATTTTTCCGTTTCACCGAACGTGCAACACGAAACTATAGCTGATGTATAAAATGAAAAAAAAACCTGGACGTTTTAAATATATTTTTAAAACAACATTTCAATATTTCATATGTCAGAAAGGCATTATATATATTTTTCGTACCAGATGTTTTTTAAATGAATATGCCCTGAAGGTAAATATTAAAAATCTGGTAGGTAAATATTCACATAAAAAAATTTATTCAGTAAAGTTAGTTCAAAATATGTTTTCGTGTGTGTATATCAAATGCAAGCTTTTTCAAACAGTGATACTATGGGATTTCTATTTTTTAAATAACTGATTACATATTTTATTTCAACAAAAAAATGGCTTTGAGTATTCATTTACTTATTAAACTTTTCTATTTCTTACGATGATTTTAAATTTGATATAAAATTAACGGTACAATTATACGTACCTCTCTTTCCGTAATTCGCTGTTCCGCTTTCGGAAGTTCGCAACTAGAAGCTGTAGTTCTGAAGAATGACGCTCGTACAACTGCGACAGCTGTGTCGTGAAGTCAGCGACTGAAACAAAAGTTATCAATTTCCATTATTTCTGTATTTATCAATAGTGATAGTTGAAATATAATAAATGCTGGAAAGTTATGTATTGTTACCGATTTCGACATTGCCAAACATTCCATGAGGCTAAACGTCACAATATATCAAGATTAGTTTGAGGTAGATTGTAATTGATTAATTAAAAAAAAATACTGATATTTAGTTTTCTCTTGTAAACAAACCTGCAATCATTTTATGCTATACTGTTTATTCAGACATTTGAAAATAGAAAACAAATTTAATACAGACTTTCAGATATTTTTAATGAACGTGTTCTCTTGAAAAAACGTGTTCTCTAGATATTCAAAATTTTTAAAACAATCTTAGTCTAATTTTTACTGTGACAAGTTTAAATTAAATTTAATGAATAATGGAGATCAAGGTTGTTTGCGTTTTTATGTAAACAATTACTTCATGTATACGTGTATTTAAAATAATATTAAAGTTGTGATATATTTTTCTTGTTAGATCCTGTAATGGTTACAATCATTTATATAATGATATTGAATTTTTTATATCAAATATCTTACTTTATTTGGAGCTTAAAGAACAATCATTATATAATTTAATGTAAAATAAGATTGAGATCTACTTTTTAATTATTTTTATTGTCATACAAATTTATTGTTTTTATCTTATCTTGCTTCTATTGTTTGTTTTATTTTTATTTGTTTCATAAAGAACAAATGATTATTCTATTAAATTGTATGTCTGTAAGCAGTATCAACCTTGTTGTCAATGTTCTTGCTATATTTGTTTTTTTTTTTTTGTTCTAATGTAAGGTAGAATACACTCCATGTCAAAATAACTGTGGAAACTGTTCTGGCAAATTTACACTACCGAAATAATTTATTGTAATATAAGCTTTATAATTTCCCATAAATAAATAAATAGAATAAAAAAATTACATGAAAAGTCATATGCATAAAATTTTTAACCTTTGAAATTAGTAAAAAAATATATAGTCGAAAGAATCCGGCATACATTTTATAAATTCAAAGAAAATGTTTAAGAGCCAAATTTTTAGGAGTGAAGGGTTCTTTATAAATTCAGTCAGGCGTCGGCACCTCATTACCAGTTTTATACCATAGCTTAGGAAACATATAACTTGATGATGTCTTACTAATAATGTTAGGTATATTTCAGTTATTATATAAAGTATGATATGAGTGCTTTGTAATAGGAAAATATGGTTTCCTGTTTAAGAAACATTGGTTTCTAAACAAGATAATTTAAATATACGGTATATATTGTATAGTCATTAAATATATCCCGTATATTTTAAACATACGACTACATGCAGTCATGTGTAGTGCAGTGTATATTCTACTTGTTCATGGATTTCTATCAAAGGTAGTACTTAAAAAAATTACATATATTAATATATATAATAGTGATTAGCTAGAAGAGACAGTCTATATGATCGAATACCGATACCGACCTTCTTTTATTTCAGTTGTGCGCACGATTAGGAAGTTGGAGATGAATTCTCTTCAGATTTTTCTGGGATAGGAAATGTTTCACCTTTTAAAGGTCCAGTCTTTCTTATATTATTATATACTTTATAGATTTTTTACTTTTTATTTCATTTGTATATAGATTTTCATGTATAGATTGAGAATTCATGAAATAAAGAGGTTCGCTGTCTCTTGAGGTTCATGCGGATACGGATGCGATACAAATAGCACCAAAACAAAAGTAGTATAAGTTGATGTATATCATCGACAAGCACTCATTGTCCTTTATAACGAGTGTGATAAAATTAAATGATTAAAAAATAATGTAAAATAAGATTAAAAAAGACTACTTACAATAATTCAAAGAGTAGCCAAAATAGGAGTAGAAAACATTAATCTTCTTTTTTTTTGCATATTTAAATTATTACAAAAACTAATTAATTAACTTTTAAACAACGTTTATGATGTTACTAAAGATATTGCTTCTTCTTAACTTACTTTGATAACAAGGTATTACAAAGGGTACAAACTAAACGTGCTCTTTATTCGTGTAAAAATAGGTTTTTTATAATTAAAATGTAAATAAAGTATTCATTTTTGTTCTACTTTAAGGAAAATTCTGGATTTTTCCTACATATAGTATTTTTTTCATAACTAAATTAAAAATAACTCCCACCTCCATAATTATACATCATCAATTAGATATGTCAGTAGAAAAAAAAATGTACATCTTCTATTAAAATTAAAACAAGGACTCATCTAAATACTGAAAAAAAAAATTAACAAGTGGAGTTCTGTGCTCTATGATTTCATGTAGACCGAAAGCCAATTTTTAGAAATGGGAGAAGTGAGATTTTTTTTGTTTACAATTTTCATAGTGGATTTTCATCTGTTAAGTATACGCCGGCGTTATAACGAGAAATTCTAAAAAGGTAAAAGTGTGAAACGGAAAACTCTCTGACGTAATTCTGTACTGTTATATTTGGATGTTTTCCTAACTTTGAAGATAAGGGAGAAAAAATAAAACGAATAATTCAGCTTGCGGTTCAATGTAAGAGAAAAATGTTAAATAGACTTACCTTATTTTTTTTTTGAGGTAAGGATTTTTACTGTATTTTACTTTTTCAATTTGTAAAACAAATATACTTATTATTAGAATATTTAACGAACAAATAAATAAGTCATGCAGCTGGTCGTATTTATTTCAGTTAAAAATAGCTACAGTATTTCATTCGTTTGTTTCACGTATGTATTTCCATTGCTTAAAACATATATAATAAAAAACTTCAGCAATAGAGAGTAATGAACCACCAAAACCAAGCCCAAAACAATTTCCCATGGCAACTACTAAGTCTAGCGTTGTACGAGCTACTTGACGGGTCACTATTTCATATGGCTGGTTGCTTAAAATAAATTTTACACTACTAGCTTTTAGCTCGTTTTCAGATTCAGATATCTTTCTAGCAACGATATTGTAATCGGGCTCAACACAAGACGAC
Organism: Danaus plexippus; assembly: GCF_018135715.1. Lineage (NCBI taxonomy): Eukaryota > Metazoa > Arthropoda > Insecta > Lepidoptera > Nymphalidae > Danaus > Danaus plexippus. Next base: position 5,870,597 of record NC_083544.1, on the reverse strand, counting down.
AGACAATCGCAATTCAAACCAGTCTCGTTGAACCCAGGTACTTTCAGTTTCTTCAATATTCCATAGTATTTCGTAAGACATTTCAATCCATCTAAATCACAATATCGTGGTTTGAATTCTATTGGAGCTAAATGAGATGTACAGTTGCAGATTTCGAGCTGGGCTTCAATGCGACAGTTGATGATACACGTTGAGTAACTGTAGTGTTTGTAACCTAGAAAATTTTCTGGTAATTCGTTAGGGAATCGACACTTACGAACTTCTGGAGGAGTGAAGGAAACATCAGGGTCATTATTTACATCCACAATTGAGAAATGTATAGAACCACTGCTTCCAAATGGTATTGAAAGGCGCCTATCGTATTCTATATTCCAATACGGTACATCCTCTTGAGAATGTAAAAATGCTTCACTGTTTGCTGATAGTTCCAGTTGTAGCGTACCTAATTTACGTTGATTCGACGAAGCTATGTAAGACATTGGAGACTTAACTTCAATTTGTTTATTATTCATAGAAAAACATCGACCGAATTCCGTTTGAATGGAATTAAAATGTTGACAACAATTAATAGGTTTATCGTCCCAAATGCAGCTGATAAAAAGGTCTTTACATTCAGAATGAAATATATTCGTGATATCAACAAAATCAATACTTATTCCTTGAAAATCTAGGTCATATTTGCAACTTTGGCATTCTCCATTAAAGTATGCAATATCAGTGGCGAGGACTACCATGTTAGGAGCATTCTCAACGTTCATCTTCTGGACTGTATCTAATATTTTGTTAATATTAGGAGTTTCGCAGATTGTAATGGACGGAAACGTGGTATTCCAATCGAGGTAGTTCGTGCGAGTAGTAAATCGTATTTTATCTTCTTGATAGCTTAGAATGTACTTGTAAATTGAGGCAACTGCGGCTATCCACACATTGACATAGATGAGAAAATATATGAATCTATATATGAAATGAACGTCTTTCCGCACCAAAAAGTTGGGACCGTGAACTGATAGATTCTCAAAAGTAAATTTCAGACGAGGTCCAAGAATTTTCAATTTTGTTCGAACCTTATTCATCTTATTTATTTGAACCGTACTGAATGATGTTTGCTACCGGAATGATCTTTATTCAAGTTAATATTTGTAATTAACGCATTAAGTTAATGTTTTTTTGGAAGCATATATATTACAACTAATGGATACTATTGAAAAAAACTACATCAAATAAATGTAGAAGTTTTTTGATAGAAACGTTTGATAAAAGTTTTGGCAATTTTTATAATGGTGTAACTTAATAACTTGATAGCTATAAAAGAATCAATGAAACTAGCATTGTCATTTCTATGTTAGTTCTATATAAACGTCACTCGTTTAATACAAGCTAGTATTATTAGTAGAATATTTAACTTTTTTTTAATTTATTTATTATTTGAAATATATACACAACAAAGAAGAAGGTGATAATTTATAGTTATACAATAAGTAAATGGGTATATATACAATAGGTACATGGTAATTCATTTTATGAGATCTTATTGTGTATATATAAATAATCATATAAATTTTTATGGCTATTACCAATAAGCTCTTTGAATAATAATTTTCAAATAAATTATTAAGGTCCTTTTATAACAGTCTTTATCTGGCCGCGGTAATCTGATGTACACTGGTCGTTTGTTTGGCTTTAGGGTCTCATACATCTTGGAAGCTTAGCTATTACAGGCCAGATGTGTTTATACTGACATTAATTGTTCATAAAGAAAAACTAAAATAAAACCAAGGCAGTCCATTATTGTCAAAATGTACGCCAACAACTAAATATAACGGGGTATTCTTAATCGACAGAAGATATAGTTAAAAATGATGGTAGGCATTTATATTAAATTTAAATGTAAAAGAAAGGAAAAGCTAAAAATCATAGATTTAAAAACATACGATTAATTCATGTCCGTAATTGACCTGTCACTGCGGTCAAAAAACAATCTGAATTTTTTGGGTAGTGGAGAGCGTTTTAACAAGTTTCATTCAACGTTAAAACCAATCAACTAAAAGACATGAGTGTTTTAATATATATACCATCACAAACAATTTAAAATTTTTAATAACTGCAAAAATAAATTGTTCTCAATTTTTAATTGCTTATAAGTTAACAGAGGAAACCTCTTTGCATTTAATGGATTCACCGTGCGGGTGCCGGGTCCATCGCGTGGCAGGGAGAGGAGCTTCAACAGTGCTTGGGACTTGCGACCCAGGTGTAGGTTATGAAGTGATGTGATTAGTTATGTAATTTCCCAAATGAACTTCAAGTCAAGTAGTTCCCAGTTTAAAGTATAATTTTTTTTAAATTGAATTGTATGAATTACGTATTTTACAATTTACAAGTGCTGATGAATACTATTTATTTACAGGTTTATATTTACAAGTTGGTTTACAAGTTTACAAGTTTATATTTACAAGTGCTGATGAATACTACCTACGGCACTTATCATGTAAACACTGCCTTCTCATCTTTCAACTTATTTACCTTTCACTTATGATTTATGGTAAACTTTGTTCATGTTGTGTTTTAGTTTTATCTTATTAATTTTTCTTCTTTTAATTCCAGAGGACTGGTGTTTTCATGTATACAGTCTCAGTTGGTATTGCTGTATGTTTTGTTGAATTCCATGTTATTACTGGTTTCGTCATTATCATCATCATCATCATCATCATCAGCCCATCGGAGTTCACTGTTGAGCAAAGGCCTCTTCTCACATGGAGAAGGTTAGAGCATTAATCACCACACTTGCTTAAGACGGGTTGGCGATTTGAATCTTATAAATTGAAATTATAAGACCAGGTTTCCTTACGATGTTTCCCTACACCATCCGTCGGTGGCGTCTAAAAACTCTTAGAAAGTACATATGACTCGGAAAAGATCACATTGGTATTTGCCAAGTTTCGAACCTGCGCCCTCACGTGTGAGAGGCGGCCCTTTAACCTCCAGGCCACCACGACCACCACTATATAGTCCACTGGTCTACTCTAGTTAAATTTCAAGGTTTTTATCTTTTGACAAATATATGTATATATTAAGATTAATGTCTATTGAACTGTCAGTATTATTCTTCAAAATAATATTTTAGGGACTTTTCCCTACATTTCCCACTGGAATCCTCATTTTGAGCCGCTGATAGATTAGACCTCTTTTAAAGATGCATTTGGTGTTTTATGTGTATTTATTGTAAACAAAACAGTGTTAAAATCAAAACAATTTTAGAATAAATACACAGTTCTAGTTTTATGTAGTTCTTATTATTATAATGTTTAATTTTATTTGGCTTTAAATACTGTTATCTTCTTCTTATTATATAGTTAGAATATTTGAGAAAACAAATGTATTTTTGTAAGGAATAAAAACTTATATTTCAATCTTTATTTATTTATGTCTTCAATGCAACCTAAACTTATCCCTACTTGGCGGTATAAAGACTTGATATTTTGCATCCCCATAGTTCATAAATTGTATATTTTATTTATTGATAAACAAACATATTGAATATTAAACGAACATCGCCGGTGGAATAACGTTGTATGAATATTATATAATATAATGAGTGTCTTTGCTGACTCCGTGGAACGCACGTTTCGACATGTGAACCAGAAGATTCCTAATGCCACACGATAAATGGAATGGTATTGTTATCCTGACGTCGGGGCAATCGTGTAGTCTTAGGTGTAGGTTACAAATAAAACTAATATTTTTCGGATTGCTACGCGTACTTTATACTATATATTGAAGCTTCTCTCCCTGCATCGCGATGGACCCGGCACCCGCACGGTGAATCTCTTGAATGCTAAGAGTTTCGGTTACTTTACAGCAACCCTGATTACGGGCATACGAGACCTGAATGTCAGTCAGCTGGTCTTGTTATTTAAAAATTTTAAGTTTCATTTCATTGTTTACTCGCGAAAATGTTAGATCTCATTATGTAGGTTATAAGTGTCAATTATGTAATTCTCATAATAATAATTAGAAAATATTGTAATTTTCCTGGAACTTCTGGCGGAGTGAACCACACCCTATGTAACTTACTTTTCTGTACGAAAATGTATTTGTTCCTTCATTGTATTTGAATGTCGTATCAAAAAAAATTCAAAAAGTTTTTTGTCTCTTACTGAGACATATATTCAAAAACTGTTTCTTAAATATACAATATCTTCCTAAATATTCTATACATGCATCATTTATTTAAATTTTGATCAATTGGTAATAAAAACATTATAAATAAAACGTCAATTATTAAGAGTCTCAAGGTAAATATAAAAAAAACGGAATGTACACAAATTAAAATGTCTTTGTATCAAAGTTGTATTTGATTACATTAATTTCGAATATCGTTTTGCGTCATCTCGCAATGTCAATTTAGTACACACGAATGCTTAACGTTCTTCGACTGAATGAATGTCAACGTTTGCTTCAGTTGAATTTCATTAGAAAATTATTTGTATTTATTTTATTACTTTAAGTTTATTGGTTCATCTTATTAGAATTTGTTACTTGTGACACATTTATTTACAATAGTTATTGTATTTACCTCGTTAATGTGTACATTAAACAAATATATAACGTAAAATGTGACTCCACTTATAAAGTTTGAGTTTTACTCTAAAATCTTTGTCAAGATACAGATGGATTTATTCATGATTCAAGTCAACAAACGAGTCTAATTGTCCAATTGAAATCTTTGAATAACAATATTGTGTTTCATCAATGAAAATTAGATTTCAAAGGGTTTCTGTCTTTGTTTTATTCTTTTTCTCATTTTACAAGATTATTTATGTTAGAAATGTTTCTTGATTTTTTATACACATTTATAATTGAAGAACATATTAACATTTAATGTAAAATGTTCTAAGAAGAAAACAAAATTAAAAGTACACGTAAACATATTTTTACCTTCATTACAACAGAAGTGGAACTCCAAAAACTCGTGAAACTTTTACCTGATGTGGTAATTCTAAAGATGTGTATTGTTTTCTTAACAGGTGGATCGGAAGTTTAAGGACTTTTAAAAGATATTGAGTATTGTGCTAGGATCATAGAGTTTAGGCTTCATTTACAATTAATAGACAATTTACATGTTTCATCAGATTATGCCAAAAGAAGCTTTTATTGGAAGCTGTACGAGCTACTCTCGACATAATTACGAACTCATGTAAATACAGGCATCATCGTTTTTGTTTCATTGCAAAATAACTCCGGCTCGAAGGACCATTTAAATGTACGGGCACTTGCTAGCTCGTCCACTTAATAAAATGATATAAATTGATACTGCTTTGTAGATTGATTAATTTGATATAATATATGATTGATTGATTGATGAGAACGCCCGGTATACTTGGTGACCGAATGCGAACTGAACTAAATTATAATTTATTGAGATTTTACAATAGAACAGAAACGATGATGCCTGTATTTACATGATTTCGTTATTTTGCAATGAAAGAAAAACGATGATGCGTGTATTTACATGATTTCGTAATTATGTCTAGCGTAGCTCGTACAGAAGCTTATATTAGGACGAAACGAAAGTTCACAGATTATTATTCTTTTTCTGCTTTATATTACTACAATCAGAGTAAATTTAATGAGATACTTTTAATATTAAATTGTCAGAATCTTTTCTATAAATATTTGTTTGGCATAAAGACGAAAAAACATGCGAAAAGATCAACTTAATAAAAGAGTGGAATGTACAATAAGTGAGTCTTAATTTCTAAAATATCTCAGTAATGGTAATGGATACAACAACGTGCCTCTCTGAACGTTTGCTTTGTTTTATCTATATTTAATTCTTATTTTGTATATATTTTTCATTTGGAATTAATTTCCTGGGATATAGGCCGAAAAAAACAAAACCTTTTTTTCAGTAAAACAATTCTCTCATTAAAATGTTCATTTTTTATAAAACTAACTGTAGTTTCATATCAATTATTGAAATGAATACGAACGCATATTTTACAAATGAAAAACATAGAATATTTTATTTTGTTATTCGTTGTAATTTCATTTCTTTCGACTTTTATTTGATTTATACTGAGAAATAACGAACTAAAAAATACTTAATAACAACTCTTCCAAAAGTGCTTATAAGATTATTCTACATTAAACTTAGTATGAATAACTAGATCCAAATTCCAAATTTATATGAATCACAAAGCGCTCAGTGTAACATGTAATTAAATTAAGACCATCAAAATCTGTAAGAGAATCTGGGTCAAACATTTATATGTAGCTATAACAAATAAAACCCTTTTAGCAAATAACTATAATATAGAAGAAATTCCCTAAATTTTATTTACGTTATTTTGTTTTTTCAAATGAAGGATATAATTATCAAGAGTTATGCATGAAATGGAAATTCCAGACGCTTCAAAGTTGATGATTTTTAGTCTTTCTTTTGGTGTCAGACTGAGAGTTCATCGAATACAGGTTCGACTTCAAAATTGGGTCAACAGTGACCTGTGTAATAAATCAATTATTAGCTTTATACAATAACTGTAATAAACTTACGAATCACTGAACAATTTAAACATTAAAATATTTAAATACCGCCAAGGGTTTATTTCTCGTTAATTCTGGAAAGCCGAAACAAGTATGATAATATTGAGATAAATAATTTATAAGCTATAAATATTTAAGCGCCCACATTACAAATCATTTTCCTATTTTAATTTAGGACATAGAGAACAACAACCCTTATACTAAATATTCAAAATGGCGAGTTTACATAAAACTTGCGTATTTTAAGTTCTTAACTAAAAAAAAAAAAATTCATGATGTTCTCATAACAGACAATTTTTTAAAATGGAAAACCGAAACCTAAAGTTTTTATCGAATGGTAAGTAAAAATAATCATGATGATGATGATGATGAAGTAAAAATAATCACTAGTTAAAAAAATATGATTATTAATATTTCGAATAAAACATTTACAAATATTGCAATTGTTTGACTGGCTTAAATAATAATTCTGAATCATTTAAAACAATGCTTACAAAAGCAACGATGACAATGATGCTTCATTTAAGAGGCCACATTTGAAATTTAAAATAGAATTATAAGATAGCTTCAACTAACATTATACCAACTTAGACAAGGTTAAATCTTTTATGACGTGAATAATATCAATTTACATTTTGTAGGACATATCAAAGCCCGCTTCTATTTAGTGCATGAATCAAGGATATTACGCTTTCTCGATAATGCAATCTCGTTTAGTGGACCTATTGCAGTGGACAGCATCCGGGTCTGTGATCAGATTTGGACTGTGATATCATTCCGTATAATGAAAGCTGAATTAGTATTCCGTTTTCCTTCTACAGTACTGGAAATTTAACCAGCCTTGGTATGAAGTATGCTGAACATTAAAATAATTTTTTCGCTATGCAATAAATTTATAGTGGGAAATTGAATAGGTAATCCACAGACTGGTTCACAAAGGACCGGCGGTAATAAAATCTCAATTAAGCTGGCATATTGCGAGGTGGTACAAAAATGCTTTGGTGGATTCAAACTCAGAACTACCACAGTACGGGCTTATAAAATAAATAAAAGCTGTGGTTTTCACATTCAGTTTATCATTGAATGATCAATAAAATATTTTTTTAACGTTTTAATAAATATCAGGTCTTATGGAGAGAAAGTAAATAAAATATCGTTTGCATCTATATGACGTAAACAAATATTTTAAATAGTTAATACTTACGTTCAATTCACTGTTGAAACTTTGTTAGAGCTATATAAGACTTTCTAAGTAGTTATAGCAGTTAAAATAATTGATGATTGTCAGTTAATTCACCAAAACTAGATTAAGCGATATCAATCACAATTACATAGATTGTTTGACGAATATTCACTTGGGAGGTAACAATTAAATTACACTATATGTATAACATCTATGCCTGGTTAATGTATTATGCATTTCTTATTTGACAAATATAATTTGGGGTGTAACTGTAAGTAGAATGTTTATTTATCAAAATCATTAACATACGAAGTGTCAAAAATAAAGTCAATGAAAATATTTTCTTATTGACAGCTACCCTTGTCACCAGAATGCTGGACCATGGATAGACTTTTAAATCTTACCACTAATAATTCTGTCCAAGTGAAATTTGGTTCTTTTAGAATTCTATGAATATTTGATTGTTTTTTTTTTTTTGTTGGAGTTATTCAAATAAACAGTATGAAAAAGAATAAATCACTGGATTTAATTTTAATTTAGTAATTTTATTCCCAGGATTTATAACAAAGTCAACAAAAAATAAAACGTATCTCTTTATAGGCTTTATTATTTATATCATTCATTAATTCAAAAACAATGGTCATAGATATTTTCACATATGCCTTTGTATTACGGTTTATTTTACTTCCTTTTTCATTTTTGTGTCTACAATTAAAATAATGAGCGATACTGTAACCAATTCACGTACATAGTTTATTGGATTTCCGCCAGTGCAGTCTCATATTACTATTATGTCTCGATCTCTGACTTAGTTTCATTCAAATATTAGAAGCTTTGTTTTATTATAATATCTAAGATTTTTAATTTAAAACAACTCTAGAGCCATTACTTTTTATAAGGTTTAAAATCTTACCTGTTTTTACCAATTTGAATGTCACTTGCTGTTGGTTTTTTAGTTGTTCATTGTGAGCTGGATGTGTCAGCTCTCGAAGAGCCATCTCTATAGATGGCTGCTGCATGATGACGGGCTTAGCAGGAGAAGGTTCCTTTGCTCTACTTAACTTTCTGAAGAAACTAACTTTCTTCGGTTTCGAATTTGTTCCTGTTAAAAAAACATGACCAATTATTAGGGATTTTTGAATTATTTTCATATTTAAAGTATCAGTAAAAATAAAACTCAAATATAGTAAAAAATAAACAATTTAGTAGTGGCCAAAACAATCACAGCGTTAAATATATGCAATCACCATGCACGATGAACGTAGATCGTCAAGTATTAACAAGTTAGTTCATGAATAGGCACTGCAACCCAAACTTTTTCAAAAACCTTCAAAAGATGATCGTTGAGTTGGAGGCGTCGATTGCGAGGAGTTGCGAGTGGAGTGTGTTGGGGAGGGAGTAGCTGCTGGCTCTGACTGAGGACGGGGTGGTAAAAGACTAAGGGAGGAAGTAGCAGGTGATGGGAAATGCGCCGCCGAGACATCAGAGCGACGGTCCGGTTCTGGAGTGGTGACGCGAATATTAGCACAAAATTCAGGAGTGCTTGCAACCTCAAAAAGAGCATCGAAATCTCTATCAAATATATTTTTTCTTGAAAATGCTGGTGTAGGAAGCGGTGCCGGCAATTCAAACTCTTCTAAGGCTGGAGTTCTTATAATTTTTCCCAACTCGTTGTCTTCATGGCGGCCGAGTTTTTTTAGGAGCTTGGCTTTAGTGCGCTCGCGCAGCTTAGCCGGCCGCTCAAGCGACGGCGTCGGCGAGGCCGGCGCGCGCTCCGCAAGCTCCGGGGGCGCCGTTTTGGGGATCGAGACGACGCGGGGCGGGGCGGGGGGTGAGGGCGGGGGATTCGCGTTGATCGGCGTGGGCGGCGGCGGCCCTATAATAATGTCAAGGGTCGGTCGCTGCCGCGGCCGGGGCAGCGAATGCGAGCTGTATGTCAGGGAAACTACTTCGTCCGCTGGATATATTACGTACATCCCTGGCGAGACCGCATCGCGCCGGCCCCCCGCGCCCTCCGAAGAGGTTCACGCGCGTCTTTCTTACTATCTCCCTTCTTTTTCTTAATATCTTTAAATTTTCTAGTTACGACGTATGTTTGATGATCACACTGAGTTAGCGTTCACAATAATAATGACCATGGAATGTTTCTTAGCGATGATTTTGACTTTTTATAATATGGAAGGACTAAGGAATGTTTTTTGGGGGAAAATTTGAGCTATAAATTGGAGGTAGGAAAATCTTCATTAAGTTTATGTTTGCTCCAAGGCCTTTTGATTCGTCTTCCACCCTTAAAAGAAGAAAGAAAAAGTAAATAATAATAAAAAACTCATGCCAATTATGTATAAATATTTTTACAATAAAAATGGGTGTGACAATAGTGCTAAAAATGTGTATAAAAGGTTGGTTTACATAATGAGATCTAAGACAGTCGCGAATATTCATTAAAATGAAACTAATATTTTTTGGATCTCTACACGTATTTAATTATTCTTGAAACTACATACTCCCGATGTTTCGGTTACTTTGCAGGAACCGTGATCACGGGCAGCCGAGATGTTTGTTGAGGTTGGTTTAATTAGCTCTGTTATCTAAACTCTTAAATACCTTTAATGTTTCTTTTCTGGCATTGTTATCAGTACGTTAATAGCATCCAGAAGCTACTCTGCCATAGAAGACATTTCTACTTTGTTCGTTTAAAATCCGCAAAAAATTTTGTGTGTTTGCCCAAATTTTGTTTGGCATACTTATGTTCTCTAAATACGCATATTTTAGATAATAATGGCACTTTTTCAATTATGTATAAAATATTCTTAGAATTTGGTACTTATTTTCTTTATAATTTCAATACGTACAATTGATGTTAAGTCTCAATGAAGAAATTTTGCATTTCATAGTTTATAAGTTCAAGAACCTCGGTATAAGAGGTATCCCGATAACTAGAGGGGAGATAAGCGGGTCGAGAGTCACAATGCTAAGGACGCAACTTCACGTTGAAATTTACTCAACATTTTACCTTAAATTTTGTAAGTTTTGATATTTTAGTCAAGATATTCAATTTATGTAATCTGTAGATATACAAAAGTTTGTCAAACCAAAAATATTATCCTTTTTATTTTATTCTTGTTAGGTATTTCTGTAGCCTTGTTATTTATTTTTATTTCTTTTTCAACCGGTGTTAGAGATTTTTTTATATTTCTGAACATTTTATTTTTAGCAAATTATAGTCGCATAAAAATATCATGTGAATTTAGGCTGTTTTGTTTGGATAATAAATATATAAATAGTTTTAAAAATGATTATAACTTTTGTTAGAATTCTAAGATTGATTATTCGGAAATGACGTCAGGGCCTCTGTAAATAAATAATAATTAGTATTTCTCGCTCTGTATACTTCTCATCTGTTGGACGCAGCATCAACTCAGCATCACATGACCATGCTCTATCTGTGTCACTTATTATGTTCTGGCTCAAACTATTACTATTATCATTGCCTATACTTATCATTTCCTGACCTTTTAAAGTTCCGATTGTACTTAACTGTAGAACTTCTTTTATTGTAGAATTTATAACTGAGATGAAAATTAATCGAATCCAAAATTTAAGATTCTTAGGTTTCAAAGTAAATTGAAATTGAGTGTCCATTTTTTTTACTTTTCTACATTGAACTGAAGAGGTTTCAATGTAATCCTTAGATAAATCTAGTAAGTATCCTATTTTATAAGATAATCCATTCCGTAATTAAAATCAAATATCTTGTTTATTATTTATGTGTTGCCATTTACTTAAAAACATTTATGTAGTATAGATTTTCAAAGCAAAGCCCAACGCGATGGACCCGGCACCCGCACGGTGAATCCATTGAATGCTAAGAGGTTTCGTCTCTATCTTTCACATTAACTATTTATTATTTTTGCATGCTTCTTTGAAGTTAAATTAGTTTTTACTTTCAGCCATTACAAATGTAATAGTTATAATATCTTGAAAGAATGTATGTATGTGGAAAAATTACTTTTATATTACACATTAAACTGGGTTTACCAACTTTTTACCCTATTCTTATATATACCAGCCAGAAAATTCTAAAATAATGCTTTATTTATGATTGAAACATTCTTTTAAAGTGAAAAAGAAAATTGAACCTATAATAATTAATATTTTTGCTGGATATGGAATTGATGTGAAGTTTTTTTTAATTATCATGTTCTCAATTTTTTTATAAATTTTCAAGAACTTAAAGTAATATGTATTAAAAAGTAAAGAAAATTGAGACTGATAATTAAATAATGGTCTTTGTTTTTTTTTTTCTCGTTATTATGTTGCAGTGTTACTAAAAATGTTAATAAGACAATAGAGTAAAAAAATTGTAGTATATGTTTTTTATAACATTTTTTTTTAATATTTTTTACTTTCTACATTTTGTTAAAACTTTTTCAATATATAAGTAGATATATATTTCTTAAACTATTAGAGAAAACATCCTAAAACTTATTATTCCGTAATTAATTTTTCATCAACATCTCTATTATTATTTTTTTGTATATTTTTACATTTCAACAGATAGTGTTGTTCACTTAGGATAAAAAATCCTCCTTTTGAATTTAAATATTTATCAATATTAACAAATTCAGAGCAATTACAATCATAAAGAATTTCGAAATATTTTGTTAGAAATATCACTTAAAAACATGAAAAGGAAAACTGTGTAATGGAAAATGAAAGTCACATTTGAATGACCCTAGAATTTTTGGATCCTTTATAGATATGCATTATGCGTGTCAAGTGTAAAAAAAAAACCACTTTCTTGTTTAACGAAAGCCTCAGCTTAGGCCAAAAATAATGAGGGGATTCCTCTGTATTAAGGGACACAGAAAATACATGTATAAAAATAATCCTATGTGATTATTTTTTTATAATTTTCTTTTTTATTTTCTATCATACTTTAAAAGTATTTAATATAAAACGATTTCTAAGGCTTAAATAATACAAAAGAGGTTTCTTAATATAAAAACTTTAAGTTCTTATTGTAATATTTTTTTTTGGGATTACAAAACAATCTGTTGATATGGTTTAGGCGTATACACAAGAAAGTTTCAATAATCTTGGATTGTCCTCTTTACACCCTTATTACTTATACCTTAGCCTAAATTCTTATGTCTCTATTTGTTTAAATACTTTTCAAGTTGAATTTTAATAGAAAGTGCTCATTTTAATAATACAACTTCATTATTTATATTGCGATGTACATTAATAAAACCATCCATCCAACCAATCTCTCAATCATATCCCTCCATTATATTGATAATGGGACTAAGTCTTTTCCCTAGAGATATAAAATTATGTCTGGGTCGGGTTTTGCAACAAATACATGTAAATGTAAATGTAAATGTACATGTAAATAGATATAAGATGTATTATATAATGTCAACATGTATTGCACTGAGTTTTTCTTTAAAATCAATAATACCATAATTGAGTTTAACTAAATGAAAGGAACTGAAAATACATTTGTAAAATTTATTTCAATTTATTAAAATTGTCTGGAAATTAGGTTGTTAATTTCAGAAGAAAGATTTTATCGTTTTTATATTTCCACACGATATACATATGTTATATATGTATTGTATCTAAACGATTACAGAAGTGTATGAAAACTAATTTGTTATAAATGTTAATTAATTCATAAAATGTTCTATGAATTTAAGTTAAAAATTATGAAATAACAATTTTTATATTTGTAAAATCTATTTTTTTTAATTTAAACATAAACCACTATTGCTTTTTTTAACGGCAACATTACAAATATACTTTTTACTGTTAAAAAATCTTATTTATTTTTTAATATGAAATAATAAAATAATTTATTTTATATATATTTCGTGAATTCTTTTTTATTCAATCATGTAACTGACAACGTATAGTATACGCTTTTTAATTTAATAATTTTTTGATATACTTTATATGAATACATTGAAACTTATATACCTTGAAAGTACAAACATTATTTCATTTGAATTAATGAATATTTTAGACACTAATTTATTGGTAGCTGTTTAAAGTGATAGAAAAATTATTATTCTTAAAATAAATTCAAAAACTGAAACAGTTAACTTTAACGTGTCTACCGATAAATGTAATAATAATCCACCAGGACTTGAGCCGTCGTGTTGATTTTAGGATTTTATCATTTAATCTTAATAAATATATTAATTAACATATACCTAACTGGTTTTTTTGTAATATGAAACAGGGGCAGGTCTTTAAAAAACATCCCCGCTAGACCCGGTGTCAGTTCACACATTTTAAGCTGAAAATTTTCGTTAATAACTGAAATTAATCTGATGAGACTATGTTTGGAAGTTGAAAAATTTTCCATTGTTTCACAACATGTTTCGATGAATACTTTATACATATAAGACCTTTTTTATATTATCTATAGTCCGGTAATTGAAACCCAATTTCAGCAGGGCTATATTTCATGTAAAGAGATTTTGAGTGAATGGAATATTTGATTATATCATATCAGCTACAGCTCCTTGATGTAATTCCGGTTTATTATTATTTCGTATTTAATATATATTTATGTTTATTCATAAAATGTATATTAAAAGCTGTTTTAAAAATGTATGTTTTGTTTGATGCTTCAGGTTCCTGTGCTGTTGTTGTTTAATTGTGGAAACAGAGAATAAACACAAATGACAGATCCGTGTCCAATTCTCGTTAGTGGTTGTCACATCAACATTTGAATGCAGAACTATTATTGTTGCATATATTTTTTTGCAACCAAACAAATGTAGCTAGATATAATAGGTAAGTACCAGATTCATGCGTATAGTTTACTACAAAAAACTCAATCAAAACTTTGAAATGAAAGTTGTTAAACTGTGAAACGTATTCTATTTTTCGTTAATCATCTCTTTCTGATAAAAATAAACTGATATGGTATATTTTAACCTGCACAAAACTAAAACTATTTTGGATAGACTTTAAAATCTACGATACGATAATAAGTTGTGCGCCGTTGAGTGTAAACTTCATTAAAATTAATTTTAAATCAACAAATACAGCCGACCATGTACCTATGTTTGGTATCGCATTATAATATATTAATGTTGTGAGGCAGTCATGCAAGCCTCATTGCGAAGTACTCGACCTCTTTCTAGTACTCTCTCGCAGTCACTCATTTGTCTTTGTTACATTTCAACAGATTTCCCCGTCTTATTCATGTGTATTTTTGATAATACAAAATAATATATGTATATTAATGGTTTCTAATATTTTGTAATAAAACAGTTATCGTGACCTTTCCATGCCTTTGCACTTTACTTTCATCTTGTCTGCCCGTGATCACGTTTGCTGCAAGTGTTATTTATAATATATATATATATTCAATATTTGAAAGACGTTGAGATAAATTTATATGATAATTCATGTAGCAATAAATATTAGGTTATACTAGATCTGATTTGTTTACAATCCGATTGCCAGTAAATAAACTATTCTTGAATGATTAATATCCGCTAACGAATTATTAGGTATGACTAACAAAACTTACATTACTTCGTGTAATGTAATATGAGAAAAACGGTCCGTAAATGAAATTAAAAAAATTAAATGTAGTTAATTAACATTTTAAGCATTTGAAGCTGTCTTCATAGAATTCGCATTTTCGTCAGTTTGATATTAATTAAATAACCTATTGTATTCTGAAGCGGTTACTGATATTTTTACTGATATTTTATACTATGATATTTTCCATAATTTTCTAATCTACGTGGTGTCATACATTTTTTACCTTAAACAGATTGATCTTGAAAAGTCCGAGACAGTTTGTTTAACTTTTACTGTACTTAGCTATGAAACTCTTATAACTTTAAAAGTAATAAGAATTGTTGGAAAAAATTTGTATCAAATATATTTCAGGGTTTTTATTGAAAATGTATTATATAATTTATAAATGACACAGGCAAGCGTTACAATAAGTAACTTTGTAAATATATATAACAAATGATATTTAACAAACGACAGTATAAAAATATTTTGTGCTATATGCATCGAATATGCTTTACATTAAGCTCTACAAATATCTAACACAATCTATAGGTGCCTGTGATGGGGTTTGTAAAATTAATTTTATTACACAAAACAAACCGCCACCGGTGTGTAAGGCATACTGCCAGTGACATCAACCGTCTAGGATGCCAGTAAAACGGTTTTGTAGATCGAGATAATTTACCACACCAGCCATACAATGGCGCTATTGCATACCTATATTTCTATTACAGCGGAAGGAATGGAACGCTATTAATATTTTCCTTTCATTTGCTGGTAGACGGAGATGAAGATTTAACTGGAAACATTCTGGGACGAGATATTAATATCGTATAGAGTATTGATAACCTAATTCCTTTTATACCTTCTCATATTCTGTTTTTTATGAGCTCCCTTGTATATTAATAAGTAATTAAATATTAATGCTCGGTTTCGGTAGGCCCGGTTTTATAACTTAAACTTCAAAATATTTTTCATGATTTTTATAGTTAACACGTCTTTTTCACGATATGTAATACGTATCTTTTATGGTGTAACATTTTTACGAGATATTAAAATTTAACGCTGTTATTAGAAGTAATTAATAAATGTCCGTTAAATTTAAACTTTATTCAAAAATCATCAAATACCAACTGTTCTATATTAATCTCGAACATTTAGGATTATAAAATATTATACCTATTTTTGCCGTACGTACAGAAAGAACATGATATGTTCTGTACTTAATATGATTGTTAAAAAGAAAAGGTATTTTTTTAAGAACAATTAATTACACTAACTATACTCGTAAGTACCTTGAACAGTTCACTTAACTTAATGATGGAAATGGAAATCATTCATCGGAAATCTTAATAAGGATTGGTTAATTGGCGTAACTTTTAAGCTCGCAATCCATTCTATTATTGAAGTAATTTAATTTGCCACTTGAGTAGAATTTTTATATTAACTTGTATATATCAATCTTTCAATATTAATTCTTGTAAATATTGTAATTATTTTAAATTAATAATCATATCTCAATTATACAAATAAATTAAGTAGTCACGCTTGAATTAACACATTAGTTAAACCTTTCATAATTAAAAGTAAGGAGACCATTTGTTTTTAATTTCAAATGAAAACATAAAAGAAAAATCGAATGTTTGAAGAATCTCATTAATTTTGAGTATGATTTAATAAAAAAAAAAAATTAACAATTTTATTTTATATTAAAGTCCTATTGTATGGTATGTGTCATTTTTTAATTACAATTAAAAAATAATGTATGATTTTTTACTGCCTAAATGAATGGAATACAGAAGTACGAGTGACAAAAAAACAGAATACGATATTTAAGTTACAATATTTAAGCAATAAAAAGTTATTTCTCAGTGAAATGTATAAATATTACAAAACATGTACTATTACAAAAAAAAAAAACAAAAATTATGGAAAGTATTTTGAACAGAAACAGAGTCACGTTCACGGAAAAAC
This sequence comes from Danaus plexippus, assembly GCF_018135715.1. Classification (NCBI taxonomy): domain Eukaryota; kingdom Metazoa; phylum Arthropoda; class Insecta; order Lepidoptera; family Nymphalidae; genus Danaus; species Danaus plexippus. The sequence goes on along the minus strand of NC_083544.1, from coordinate 5,853,349 downwards.
AATTAAGTTCTTCGAAGTGCGTCAGATGTGAAAACGTGACGGCTCTATGTAAGTTATGAATTTCTGCAAGAATTTAATAGTTATAGGGGTTTCTGCTACTAAGAAAGGTGCATGGGAACGTATTTCCATTTCCATTATGCGAATAAGTAATTCCGTTAGGATTAACTACATATTATAGGATAATAGTATATATGTATGTATAGACTCTAAAATTATGGTATAAGGCTTTTCCAATGAGTCATAATCGATGATCGATGTAATAGAGGGAAGTTGGAAATAAATGCTATTAATTTCATTTTTGTCTAAACCCCACGTGAGTTATGGAAGGATTAAGAATAATCTATTATCTTTAATGAAATAGAATATTTGTGAAACAGTATTTTTATATTGTTTGAACCTTATTAAGAAACAAGATAACAAATATTAACTACGTTTTAGTCACACATTTTTTTTTACTTTCAACATGTCAACTAAATAAGGAATTATATTATTATGTAATTACTTCGAATCGGAATATACAAATGAAAACAACGAAATATTATTTCTTGTAAATTTTTAACATACAGAATTTGAGAAATATATATTTATATATATATAAAAAGAACACAATCTCGTTATACTACGTACACTAAATACCTTTCGTTAAGATTTTTTTTTGCCAGCAAATTTGATATTCGAGTAATTATCTGCAATCAATTAACTTTCAATTCATTCGATAAATTCACGTGTAGATTTTGTAAACGAGAATTGAAGAGTCCGCATATAAAAATAACTGAAATGGCTGCTCAGTCAGTTATTCGGTAAATTGCTATTGTACCGACATCTACTAAAGGAACCGATTCGAAGTGGCTTAAGGGATTCAGATCGACTGTTCGTATAATATGTTCGTTCGAAATTAGTTCACAGCGGAAATATGTCCTTTGTTAGGTATAATATAGTATATATAGGAATAGTATAGAAAAGTGAAATTCCACTAGGCAATGAAAATAGACTTTGTAGAAAAAATTTAAACTTATGATAATTAATTACATTTAAAACGTAATTAATACAAATTTTTCGGTAATTTTAATTAATATGATATATAAGGCGTTTTATTATTGTTATTTAATTTTAAAGAAGTTGTGACACAACCTGTGAATAATCACAAAATAATTCAAATTCATTATTATGTAAATACAATTAAATATTATCACAACATATCTATATAAAAGCAAATTATTTATTTGAAAAAAAAAATTTTGAAATACATATGTTTTTGGAATAGGTCCATATTTCTAAATATAATACCAAAAAGGGTATGATAATAACAATAGAAAAACCGGATCCGCCATTATTGTTGCTTTATTAGATATCTGGGCTATTTCTAAAATATATGTATGTATTTGCTGAGTTTTGCGGTGAATTAAATGGGTTTATCTATTATGTTTTATACAATAAATAAGTTTTGATTGTTAAATATAAAGAGAAATTTCATTATTACTGTTAAATTGGACAAGGCAGGAAAATTTGATTAACATTTGTTATTGAAATAATTATAGGGATATATAATGAATCTTTGACTGATTAAGACGAGACGGAACCTCTTAGCTTTCAATGGATTCACCGTGCGGGTGTCGGGTCCATCTCGTTGCAGGGGGAGGAGATTCAACAGTGCCTCGGACTTGCGACACAGATGTAGGTTTAAGGGGCCCCTATCTAACTCGCGTTAAACGCTCACCTCCACTTAGATATTAGTTCTGGACAGGCCTAAGTCTTTTAGTAGGTTGTAGAGAGATTTTGGCGTTATACCTCTCGCTCTCACTTCTACCATGTACAAATCCACGATGGATCTATTTGTTGTGAATTCATTAGTGAGCTCGTAATATTTATTGACCTTGCTGGGGATGTTGGTTTCCCAAGGAACCGTAAGCTCTATTATCACAATGCGCTTTAAAATTATCGAATACATAAATATATCTGGTCCGAAAGCCGACGCACAAATATCCTTTGGGATTTTGTATTGTTTTTCATACGTATCCATCATTATAGTCCAATCCGAAGCCATTTTAATGATAGAGTAAGTCTTGACTTTTGATTTTGTAGCCCTACTTCCTTCTCTCACAAAACCCACTGATCGCTCGTTTGTGGTTATTTCCCTTTACGCTCTGGCTACCGAAAGACAAACCGCTTCACGTATGATTTCCAGAACCCTATCGTGACGACGCGAGTATTGACCATTATCCAGGAGTTCCTTACATCCCACCAGCAAATGCTTAGCAGTTCCAACTGCCTTTCCACAGATATAGCAAGTTTTTTCGGTATCTTTACCCCATCTTATTAAATTACTCTGATCTAGGAGAGTCATTTGGAACGTATTGACAAAATTTTAGCAGTGCTGGCGACCAATCATGAATTATGGTGCACATTTTAGTGCTCATGAGATGCAAAAATCTCCTATGTCTAACCACTCTTTCTGCAACTGTAAACTCATTGCATGGATCTTATATTTATCATTCTCGTCATGCCGAATAAAAGACTTCAATATATCGGTATCTTGGGCCTTCTTGCTTGATCCTAACCCTACTCTATTACTTTGTGCTCCTATCATAAACTGCTTATGGAATTAAAGTCGTACTCTAGCTTTGGGGTAGGTATCTTTGTCTTTTGGAAGCGATGTAATGACTTCATTATGGATTTCCCCAGAATATATATCGTGGAGAGTCTTAGGTGTTTATAAAGCTCCGATGGCCTTTTCAGACTCATCCCAAAACTATTGCGATCCTTTAATAAAGTTGATGAATCCGCCGTTAGCGCGAGCACGGGCCACAACTTCAACATCTTTATGACGCCTGCATCTAATTTTGATAACAGGGTTCTATTAAAATCATAGACGAGGAAAAGCCAATTTAAATGTGAAGTTAGGTAATTGTCGTAGATGCAAGCTTTTTTGACGTTACTGATCTGTTGGCTATCTACCTTGTTGAGATCGTTTAAAAAGCTATCTACTAATTCTTCTAAAGATGGAATACGACCTATATTATTAATCTTACGACCGAAAAATTTAAATGGTGCATTTTCCGTAACTGTAGAAACGCATTGACCGCCTAACGATAATCCCGGATCGTATGAGGTATATCTTGTATTCCGCCTACCGAGACACAGGCAGTGACATTTATTTGGTTTTGTCCTCAATCCATCCGTCCGCTTACAGAATTTATCCACTTCATCTAATAGTACCTGACAGTGTTGGGTTACGTGTCAGTATTGCCAGATCGTCAGAGAAGGCTAAAATGGATTCTGTGTATTTATTATTGAACTTGAACCGATACCCCCATTTTTTCTAATTGCTGATTAGTTTGTCTACTATGATATTAATTACAATATTAAATACTATTGGAAAATAACAACAACCTTGAAATAGTCCTACATTGTAACTAAATTTTTTTATTATAGTATTTCCTTATAATTGAGAATTGAATTTACAAAACCTTTTGGCTCATTGGCTAGACCTAAAAAATTGTTCAACTTTAGTTGTTATAGGGTATAAGGAATATATTGATACAAGGAAAAATAACTTTATTAAGTGGTTTAAACATATAAGATTGAAATTATAAAAAATTTCTTATAACATTCCCTAGGACGTGCTTCACGGATTGAGTCATAAATATTAATAAAGTCCCTACGCTATTAAGATACCTTTAATCATGTTTCATGAAATCGTAATATAATTAACAACGGTATAATAACTTTTATCATATATTATAAATGGTATTTTTTATAAACAATATTAGCTTTATTACATGAAAATTCATTCAAGTATGAGCAAGGATTTTTAACTGTAGTAGCAAGAAAGTTTCGGGACTGTTTAAGGTTTTCGGAATTTCCAAATAAACTTCGAATAGCAACTTTACCTCGATCTTTCTTAATCTTTTATTAGAGGATGCTAGACAAATATGATTTTAAATGATTTGTATACCTTAGATTTATATACGCTAGGAACTAGAAAGAAATTTGTTTTCTTGTTTTGGTTATAATATTTGTAAAACATCTTTGTAATGGAAGATGGCTACTAGTGAAAAACTTTGTTATTTGTTTTGTAATGTCACGGGTAAACTTACATACAGTCGTCAAATAATGGATAAGTATTTTTTATGACATAAAATTATTTAAATAAAAAATATTAATTACCTACCAAAAGAAATCACGGGTACTAGGTTAAATGTATTTTATAATTTAAGATAAAGTAATAAAACATAATTTTTTTTTGTTCATCGTTGGTCTACAATAAGCTAAAACGGCCACTCCTGTTGTTTGGATGATGAATCGATGGAAGCACAAAATTATCATATTGTGCAAAATGTTATCTGCGAAGTATGAATCTGCAATAAATATTACTAAAGACTTCATCAAAAATCTGTCAAAACACTTCTACATGTAAAATATGCTGTTGTTTTGAATTGGTGATGAATATTTAAATAGAAACTTCAAAATAAAAATGGACCGGGTATTTTTTTTAAACTGTAGTCTTTTTAGATTTAAATCTCTTGAGTCTTTTTCATCACAAATTAATGTATCTAATTAATTATTTGTTGGATTATAACCAGTTTCAAAGTGTAGGTGTGCTTCAAGCTCGTATCAAATGACTTCAAAGACATTTTCATAATTACTTTCTACGATCTTTGACTCCGTTGTAAGGCTTCAGAATTTTATTTATCTGTCAAGCCTTCACTGGAAATATCGAAATAAATATCAATATCTTTGAATGTAAGTGAAAAAGAACAAACATTTTATGAAATTAATTAAATTCCCTGATTTAATTTATTAAAAAATCCCAGGAGTAATAAAACTGAATGATCACAATGTCTATGAAAGTTTTTACTTGTTGACATCAATTTAAATTTAACGGTATCATTTTTGACACCCCTAACCTTTAAAGTAGTGAGTCTCAATAGGAAAATTTAATTACATAGGAATATAATTTAATCTTGAAAATATTTTAATATGACAGACAATTATATAAATGGCTTTTATTTATAGAAGTTGTTCCACTAAATGCAATAAAAAGTGTAGTGTAATTAAAATACAAGTACATGCAAAAAAATATACTTTTACACCAGGGAACAGTATTCTGTTCCTCTATCAACACTAATGTTAGGGTAAAACTTCTGGGGATATCTTTTGACATGAAGTTTAAAAAGATAAATAGCTAATGTGTCTGTATACTATACGTAATATAAAAATTTGCATATCAGCATATGTGTGCTTGTGTACTAGCGTTTTTGTGTGTATACGTATATGCGTGTCTTCATGTATGTGCCTGTGCGTGTAGTCATGAATGCGTAAGTATATAGTTGCAGACCCATAAAAATGAAATATTTATGTTTGTTTCTATGTATCTTTGCCTATAACAATGAAGAAATAACACACAGTATATTTTTCTATTTATTATATTATTTCTAGGAAATTTTAATTTTGTAAAAGTAATATTATATAGAGTATAAAAAGAAAGCGTGTGGGACAAAACCTATTAATGTTGGAACAAAATTATGTTCGAAATGTTTATAGGTCTTAAAAATTTTATAAAAATATGCAAAAATTTCCTATTTAAAAATTTCCTTTCGCTGACATCAAAAGTAAATTATCATTTTTTTCCGTGAAAAAGAACAATATTTATCTATCTTTACTCCAAAATTCCCATAAAAACGAAACCTTGAAATGCGACCACATACAAGAAATAATATTTATAAATCAGTTTACTTCGAAAGTGTTAAGAAAAAACTATACAGAAATAACCTTTGATTTAATTTGAGCTTAAAGGGTCACTCTATTTTAGTATTGAATAGAAACCTCGATAGTGCTTTATGTTTCACTCTTTTGGTTCTCATTTAAACCTAAGATCGTGTCATTCGGTATACTTCAAACCCTTTTATCTTGTTAACTTCAAATTGGATACGGCTCTTTGATTAATGTTCCATGAGATCAGACATGTGTTCTTCTTACGTGTATAAACAGTGCAATATAATGATATAAATTTCCTTTATGTATATGTTATGGAAAAGAATATTAAAAGCCGTAACTTGTGTTTTGTTTGACTTTAATTAGTAAGTTGTTACACAAGAGGATGATATTTTTGTTTAGCGACAATATGTATTTGATGTATTCTCAAGTTAATCAAAGTAAACATAAATATTATTTTTTGTAAATGTCACATACATTCACATTTGTGTATTAAAATTTCGATGCAAACCCTAAGGCCACGAGCGTGGTGCTCACACACCTCTACCCGAATTAATTAAGTAAAAGGGTTGGTATCCAAGGTAACGTTATTTTGAACTTAAAAATTACACATCTGTTGTTCAAGTTTAATTGAGGATGGGAGCAAATGGTTAAAATTTCTCTTTGTGGTATTTCAGTCATATAAGATGACAAAAATGTGTTTTTTGGGAAAAATATTTACTCATCTTACGATGTTGGTCCTCTAAAGTATAAGTTTATGATTTGTACCGTTAAATTTTATCGACATAGTTGCTATCTTACATCTGGCTCAAGAGACAGCTAGACGCCGCATAACTAAATTCGTTACCGAGCACTTCAGACTTCAGACGGTATATCTGGAGAGATGGGAACTTTAAAATATTTGTAGTTATCTTATATTCTGCTAGAAATATTATGTAAGTATAAAGTACAACTCAATCAGACAATATAATAACTTAAAGTTAAGTTAAAAGGAGATTCATATATATATATATGTTTAGTTCCATAAAATTGTATAAAACTCACTGAATTGCATAAAAGCCCTTTATACTATGTAGTATATTTGGGCAAACACAACGTATTTTACTTCGAATACACTCACAATAGAAAATGGATTGTGGGAAGAAATAGAAATATGTATATTATTTCATAATTATTTCTAACATATCAAGAATGATAAAATTTTTAATGAATGCTATATAAATGTGGATGTGTGGAGATCTGCTACTCATAAATATTAATATTCTGCTTTTAACGATTTCAAATTTATTGACCATTTATATTATAAACCGTGACATGTTAATAATATTAGGAGATTATTAGGGTTGATGCAAAAAATTATTCTATTATTCGCTTTGTTAACGATTTTATGGAACTAAAAATAGTTGAACCTATTAAAATTAAATTGTTAAGCTAAATTTTATCGTTACTGGGAGTAAGCGGATTGAGCGTCTAGATATTTTTCTCTTGGTTATTTTTAAATTATTTCTTATTATTGAACTCTTTCAGCTTGACTTGACGAATTATTGAATTGATTAAATGACAAATTTGTTGCTTATGCTTTAAAATCTAGAGGCAGTATATATGTTTTTAATATATACATCAAAACCATTTGTTTTTAGTTAGTTCTGGACACTTTTTATCATCACATCTGATTGTAAGAAGAAAAAAATCTTAAAGGATAAACGTACTTCCTACGTAAAGACCTGTTCCTTTTTACCGTAATGTCCTCAAAATTCTAAATGAAATGGAACTCTGATGCTGTTAAATTATTCCAATCCTGGGGTGCGTTCATGCGAAAAAAGAAAGCTTATCGACTCATCCGTATACGAGAAGAAATTATTACAAAAGGATGGAGGCTTACCGTGTGTCTAGTTGCCTGCCAGTAAAGAGGGGAGAAAAAAATTCCAAATAATCTTTGAAATGTATCCGTCAATATACCGAGAGGTTGGCTAGTTTACACCAGTGCTCAAAGTTGACTAGATTGATTTAAACAAAATCTAAGTTACGAATAAGCCTCTTTTCAGCTCTCCACGAAGACCAAAGCTGGCGGGTAACTTTGGTAGCAACTGTCCAACCGTGGCAGTAAAACTCCCTACACGACTGGCCATATTCCTTGAACTTGTCAAGCAATAAAATACTGTTTTACTTTGACGAAGTAACCAAGATTACTTGCAGTCACATTAGGCTTCAACAAACCGTTCCAAGAAAGGGTTTAGGACATCCCAGTAACCTTAATATCATTCTAAAGTTTTGAGGTGAACGGACTCTTCTTGGCTGTAAAAAGACATGCTTTTGATTTGTTGGCTTAAATTTTCAAAGCTTGGCGTAAGCCCAATCTGAGTCTGCCTAAAGTAATAATGCGATCAACCATGGCTTCTTTCCAGTTCAATTTAATCTGGTGTGACTGGAGACCTAGATTGATAGCAATCAATAACTGTGCTGTCCTCTGCATTACTAAATGTCAGGTCTGTTCCCGTTAATGTGAGGCAAAAGAATGCTTGCAGAAAGAACAATCCCCTGAGGAATCTCTACGTTAATCACCATTGACTCAGACCAGCAACAACTTTTAGAGCAGGATACCTCGGGAAGTCACAATTCCAGTAAATTACAAAATTTGATATACCATAGCTAAAACGCTAAACCAGAATTGTTGGTCACTATCAAAACCATTGTCTTCAACGTGTGCAATAAGGCGTCCATACTATATACGTTAAATTATCTTACTTGGGATGGTGGCAAATGAAATAATTCAATTAACATAACAAGAAATTAGTTTTTGTAAATGAACATAGGTGTATTGATTATTATAATATCTATAATAATTTTATCGTGATAGTAAAAGTTATTCTAGAAGATTTTATAGAATTTAAAATGTAGGTATACATATGTATTGAAGTTAAAAGTTACAAAGGATTGCAAAACTGAAAAGTAAATACAAATACATATTGCTTATAAACTAGGTACAAACAAAGCATTTGGTTAAATGTAGTTACTTCTTTACAAAGTTTCTTCAAGTTAATATATATCTTTGAGCTTCCTGTATAGTATATATATTAAATATGTTTTATTTCATACTTCCACGTTATTAAAATAAATTAATGAGGGTCAATTTATCTGAGCTAATAATTAGTTCAACTGTTTCATTATAATTTAATAAATAAATTGAGCGTAATGAGATCTAAGATTTCCGCGAGTTTTATTTATTTAAATGAAACTAATATTTTTGGGAGAAACTATGCGTGATTTATTTTTGTAAAAAACTACATACTCCCGATGTCTCGGTTACTTTTCAGCAACCGTGATCACGGTTGCTGAATATTGATTGCTGAAAATTTCATTTAAATTGAGCCTATTTTATTTTGGTCAATATAAATGAACAGATACTGTGTATTTATATTCTTTTTATAAAGAACTGATATTTTTAATGAACTATCACTATCGTATCTCTTTTACTTGACGATGGAAAAATTGAATTATGTACGATCACGTACTCTCAATCACTTTTAAAAGCAATTCACAACGTATAAAATAAAAATACGCTGTAATTTAAATGGATATAGCTTCTTAAATACATTTTATATTACTCTGTGAATAAAATACGATCATTTCACGTGCCGTTATTTTTTCCTTTCAGAATATGACGCTATAAAAAAACTTGCGTTTGGGTTACACAGAATTAATTACACAAAAAGTGTCTTAATTAAAGTACGTTTTATAAATGTTACCCTTATTTAGGTTACCAGGGTGCGTTCTATGAGAAAAATAGGTCCAGGTGGATGTGTTTTTAGTGGAGGAATTTTGCGGAAGGTTAATTGTGATATAGTGGTCATGCAAACTACGGTTTAGAAGATTTTTTTATTTCGATATTTTAGATCTAAATAATTCGTTTAAACAATAACCAAATAAGTTATTAAAGGTACCTTACAGTACAGGTTATTTGGTTATTTGTTTAGAACTGAATGGATTTGTGTTAGCCGATTAAGCATATTCTGTTTTAAGATTGTAAATTTAATAGTCATATTAATATAAAATGAAATATTGATAAATTAAAAATATTTATTGGTTGTATTTAATAGTGGCATTGTGTTTTAAAATATTATTTAAGATTATTTAGCGCTGTATTTTTATTGTTTCGTTTTCTCATTTAACGTATCAGTTACGGCATGGCATAGAAATTAGAATACTCGGAGTCATTATCATAAAATGTTTTTAATAACCTTATTTAATCCTATAGGTAGTTGAAATTGTTCTTTAACTTATTTTTAAAATCTCTGCCTAACGTATATCCAACAAAATTCTGGCACTACCAGATAATGAGATGCCAAAATAGATTGAGCTGATGTACGCTTTGACACATTTTATTTAGCGGCCAAGTGCGGCACATATTAGGCCACTCACGTATCTTTGGATATAATAATAAAATATTGTTTAGTAATTAAGATAAGTAATAATTATTTTATTAGGCAAATAATATATATGTCAGTAAATTGGCTAAATATATTCTACATATAATTCTGAATAAATTTCTATTTTGACAATTATGATCAAGAGAAAATTAAACCACAATTTAGTTTGTAATATTCACTAACAATACAAAGAGTTCACAAGACCATTTCGATACTATTTTTATTATAAACTGGACACTTAAATTTAAAAAAAAGTGAGATATTATTTTATTTATTTATTAATAGCGAAAGTTCATTCCATTTATCACAGAGGGCGTTTTTTCTTCATGATATGTTGTGTATTTAGATCGATGGAAATTCAGTGAAGCTGTTCTCACAGTCTTCAATTTCAATTTAACTTTGAAACAATAGCACGGGTGAACCCAAAAGAAAGACGCCCTGGGGAGCAAAATGGAACTATGGGTCGCAGTATATAACTATCGTAAATTTTCTTTAATTTATTTTTGTTTAAAAACAAGCATGCTATGATGCCATTATGCTGATAAAAATATTCATAATATAACCATTGATGATATTACGACGTTGTTTCCATAATTTAACAATAATGTAAGCTTCAAAATTTTCCGCGCGACTAGCAGAACATGAGTAAATAACATTTCAAATAGCGAAAGCGTATTCGTAATATCTGTATAACATGAACAAAGCAATACGTCTCTATTTTTGGGGTAGGAAAATGATTAAGTTTACCTTATATTAATATTGAAAGTCACAATGACAAACATGTGATATAAAATTGCAAACGTTGTGATGAATTGAACGAAGAGTTATGTGATATGTCACTATATTTAAATATTTTGAGATTAATTAAAAACGTAAATTATTATAATAATTCTAACATATCACCATTTTTCATTCTACTACTAACTAAGTTCGGATGTATTATATTATATCTAGTTAGTTCTTGTGTTGCAAGTGATATCATTTATAATCACAATTTAAAGAATGGAAATAAAAGCTAACAGAGATAAAATATTTCAGAGTTATTTCTGCGCATTGCTCTTCGATAGTGTCTTCTATCTGTGGCCATAGAAAAAATCTCAATGACGATAAACGTAACAAGCTTTAATAATAATTAATATAATGAATAAAACTCTCTGTAATCAAACCCAATCATTGATTTTAAGGGATTCCATCAGAATAGAAATGCTAAATACAATGTAATATTATACAATTATTTCTCATGTTAATATGTTACGAAATAAGTAATTTCTTCCCCAAATCTATTATGGCTTCTGAAACAATATGTTCAAGTATATAATATTATAGCAAGTGAATACAGAAAATTACTAATCTTTTATCATATGTATGCTCAAAGGATATTTGAAGTTCGTGTCAAGTGTATCTTGTAATCACTGAACAAAATTTCATAAAGGAATTTTATAATTATTATTATGAATATTTATGTTTAATGTAAGGGAATTTCCCTCGAGGCCAAAGTGTACTGGATTTATATTGTAAATGTATAATTTTCAGAGGCTTTGAAATAATATAAATTGTAAAAGGGTTTGAAATAATATTTATCCCATAATTCATTGACCACAAAAATGTAATTAAAACAATCAGAAAACTTTATCTAGAATCTAGCTGCAGTCTATAAGTATCGCCCAGCTCGAATAAAGAAGTACCTATAAAGACTTTCAGGTTATATTTCTCGTATATTGTTGTTCCCAATATGACATTTTTTCTGAAAAGACAGATAAACTGGGAACTTTCTTTCCCATATCCATAATTGTTTTAAAAAGAAGCCGTGTAATGGATTTGTTATATTTTAGTATTTAAAATATTCCAATAATTACTCTCTGTGAGAGTAATAACTGCATGAATTAAGAAAATCAACTATATTTCTAATACGACGATGTTTGTTTTCTGTTGTTTGGCTTTCTTCGAGTTCAGTAATATTAGAAAATATGGACATAAATACGATTAGAATGGAGAAGTAAATCTAAATTATTTTTTATATACCTTTAATACCATATAATATTTCTTAGTAGACGAAATTATTTTTGACTGTTAAAACAACATATAAATTGGTAATGGATAAATTGCTCGAAATTATCATCGCACTACCGGGTTAAAGGTGGTAGACTAATGGGTGCAATAAAAGAGAAACATCTAGCGTATATGTGAATATTTTATATAACATTTCTACGATACTATAACTTTAAGGACTAAGAAGCATACGGCATAAACCGCTTTATGATGGCTGTAAAATGACTTCCGAGGCATAAACGCTTGTAGATTAGTGCACGGTAGCAAGAGACGAACATTTTTAGAACTATTAATGATTACTACTAAACTTTTTATTACCTAATTTAATTGTTTTATACTTTAAATGGTATTATTGATGTTTAAATGTAACTTACCCGTTTAAAAACCGTGTTCGCGGTTGCTGTGAAGGAATCGATAGGTCTGGATTATGTACATGTAAAATAATGAAAAACGCATAGTATCCGAAAAACTTAGTTTCATTTAAATATGTACACGTGAAAACCTTAGACATCATTATGTTATTAACTTACAAGTTTTAAAACCGTAACACATGGTCTGGTCTCTTTTGAACATTCTTTTTAAATAAAGACAAAAATAAACTGAGTTTTTGCAATCATTTGAAAAATTATTCACAATGTCTATTACATTCCTTTAAATCTCGTGTTTTTAATTTATTTTATACTGCATTCAAAGTTAATAGTTTCTATAAGACAAAACTGGGTATATTTCATAATGGGATCTAAGACTTTTGCGAGTTTTATACATTTAAATGAAACTAATATTATTTGGATATACTACGCGTGCTTTATTTTTGTAAAAAACTGCATACTCCCGACGATTCGGTTACTGTTACATCTCGTCTGTCCATGATCACGGTTGCTGAAAAGTAACGGGATTAGTCGGGATTATGTAGTTTTTTTTACAAAAATAAAGCACGCGTAGTGTATCCGAATAATATTACTTTCATTTAAATGGATATATTTCATTTTAAATATTACGGGTACCTGCACCATAGGAAAATCCATGTTAAAAGAAAACTACTGAAATATTAATACCTTTCATTACTTGTAAAAGTATCAGCAAAGATGAGAATGATTTTTGCTCCATATATTCCTCCATTTACAATTTGGGTTATTCTACATTAATACCAAATAATCTCAATAATAAACATTACAGTTTCACCATATAAATAGACAAAAAGGTATATAATACCTAAAGCTACTCATAAATTTGATATTAATGAATAAATCTACAGCCTCAATAGAAACATAGCCAATGAATTGTACTTTAAAATTACGGCTATAAACTGTACGTCAATTGGGTCATTTATTTACTACTAGACAGTTTATGGTCGTGTAAAAATGGAGAAGCTGCCACTTAACAGAAGATTTATTGATGTCATTCCTGTTGTAATTGCGTCTGCTGAAAGTGCTATTGAGCGATATGTAAATTTCGAAACGTCAATATCAACAGATTTTTCCGTATAATTAGTTGTATTTTATATTATGGATCAAATTAAATATTAGTGTAAAAAATTTCTCATGACCTTGTTTATATTATAAATATTAGGTGAATGGAAAAATTACTTATGTTTTTCATTTATTCAGTATCTCGACTATTAACAGAGACCTTTGAACCCTAATTTCATAATGTATTATTAAACACGTGTTATTATTTTAATAATATAACGAGTTGTTATAGTGCGGAATAGATATCCTCTATCAAGAAAAAAAATTTTTAGCTGCTTCAAAGATAGTGTAAAACGATATATTTATTCATAAGTAGCTTGCATACATTTGTACACAAATAAAGAGTGTAGGTTCGTTAAATTTAATAGATTTTATTTATTATGTTTAACTTTGTGTCAAGCTAACGCATTCTATGCAATTTTTTTTACATAATATTTTTAATTTTTTGGCAAGCATACATCCACATCCTACTTATTTCTTGTTAAGATCTTTCACTCTTAGGATACGTAAAGAAATTGCCTTTAGACCATAGAAGTGGCTTTTTTATATTGATTTTTTTTATTTTACATAATGTGTGACCGTTGAATAAAAAGATTCTTAATTTTTATAAAATCATACCTCACTAAGAGGAATCTTACATAAAATAAAATTTTGAACAACAACAATGGTTTTTGACTCTAAAACATTCATTATTTTGGTTGTATGTAAAATAGATGTGTAATTTAAAAATTTTCATACATTTTGTAAACAACCATAATTGTGACGCTGTATTGATTTCCTAAAAATCTGATGTTAGGATAAAAACGACTGTTTCATTAAGTGATAGACGCGGAAACTGACTGCAAGATAAACAGCACAAATAAATCCTGTGAAGTTACTCAAACAGAGTAGTTTTTAAGTGTGGTAATTATTAATTCAGTAATGTAGCGTTACTCAAAACGTGAGTTACTTAACGTCTTCAATATTTCTATTCTATTTTAAGAAATATTCTTAAAATTATAACAAAGTTTTTATTTCTTTTTAATACTGTTGGCCTATGCTAAATAGCTATAATTAAAGTCAAGCTGGGTTTCGAAAAGGCTTCAGCACCGTAGACCACATCCATACTGTTCGGCAGATTGTACAGAAAACAGAAGAGTACAATCAGCCGCTGTGTCTGGCTTTTGTGGACTACGAGAAAGCCTTCGACTCCATCGAAACTTGGGCGGTTCTGGACGCTCTGCAACGATGTGGTATAGATCTTAGACTTTCGCGAGTTTTATTCATTTAAATTAAACTAATATATTTTGAATATACTACGCGGATGTTATTATTTTTAAACTACATAATCCCGACGTTTCGGTTACTTTTCAGCTACCGTGATCACAGGGGTTTTAGGTAACCCATACAATTTCGGTGGTTTTGCACACGCTGGTATGGGTTCCCTAAAATCCATAAACAAGATGTTCCTTTACGCCCAAATGTAAGCCAGATTGACTCACCATCTTATAAACTGGCAAAATTTCTTTCAAAGATATTATCACCACTCCGGGGCCACACAAAGTTATTTGTTAGGGATTCCTATTAGTTTGTCAATGATATAAAACACCTAAAATTGACAGACAATGACAGTATGATCAGTTTCGATATACAGTTATTATTCACTAGTCTACCTGTTCTTGACTGCATCGAGATTGTAAGAGGTAAGTTAAAGGATAACAATATGACTATTGAATATGCAGACCTTTTAAAGCATTGCCTAACATCTGGCTACCTCATGTGGAAGGATGAATTCTACATACAAGTAGATGGAGTTGCAATGGGTTCGCCGGTCTCCCCCGTTGTCGCTGATATATTCATGGAGGACTTCGAGGCGCTAGCCCTTTGCTCTTCTCCAATAAAACCTTTAATATATAAACGGTAAGTAGATGACACCTTCACAATATTAAATAAAAATAAAACATCTGCTTTTCTTAACCACCTTAATTCTATCAATAGCAAGATTCAGTTTACTATAGAATTAGAGGCAAATAATTTTTTACCTTCCTTGATATACTTGTCATTAGGAACCTTGATAATACTTTGGGACATACTGTTTATAGGAAACCCACACATACGGATAGGTATCTTAATGGAAACTCACACCACCATCCTATCCAGCTAGCTACCGTATGCAAATCTTTGTTAAAGAGAGCCCAACACCTTTGTGATGCTGAACAACTAGAGACCGAGCTGCGGCATGTAAAACATGCTCTCACCACCAACAACCTGCCCGTGTCTCGCCAGCATCGCAAGAACCACTTGAAGCCACCCATAGTTGAGCTACAATCTGCAATATTACCATATGTGAAGGGAGTTAGAATGGGCAACATCTTGAAGAAGCTTTCGATCAAGACTATTTACAAACTATATAAGAAGGTGAGCCAATTCTTGAGACCAATCAAGAGTACCATTCCTTTGCAACAAGCGCTCGTATACAAACTGGATTGTGATTGTAGCTTATCATAAGTAGGACAAACGAAGAGGAGCATCGGTACAAGGGTGAAGGAACACATCTCAGACATCAAAAATAGGCGCGCGTCGAAGTCAGTAGTGTGTGAACACACAATGGACAAACCAGGCCACTACATTTGGTTTGATAAACCACAAATCCTCGCTCGTGAAGACAGGTATATAACGAGGTTAATCCCCGAGGCTATTGAAATTAAAAAACATCCAAATTTCAATAGAGAAGATGGCTGGAATCTATCCAACACCTGGGACTGGTGTTGAAAATATAAAATCCCATGTCCGTGACCACACCACAGGACCTCTGACACCGTAAGCGAATTCTGCCGGCATCCAGAGGGATACGCCAGAAAATTAAGAAATCGATGGCGGTAGATGATAAATAACAAGAACCGACTGACAAACATTCACATCTCGTCTGCTTTGCTGCAAAGTAACCGAAACGTCGGGATTATGTAGTTTTAAAATAATAAAATCCGCGTAGTATATCCGAAATATATTAGATTCATTTAAATGATGTGGTATAGATTGGCGATACATCGAGGTGCTAAGAAGACTATATGACACCGCCACCATGACCGTCCAGCTCCAGGACCATAAGATCAACCCCATCGAGCTGCGTCGGGGGGTGAGACAGGGGGATGTTATATCGCCGAAGCTTTTCACCAACGCACTTGAAGATGTCTTTAAGAATCTGGACTGGACTGGACGGGGTATAAACGTGAACGATGAGCACATCTCGCACCTTCGGTTTGCCCACAACATCGTTATAGTAGCAGAGTCGCTGGAACAGTTAAGTGGGATGCTGTATAGCCTTAATGAAGCCTCACGACGGGTTGGTCTTGGCATGAACCTGGATAAAACCAAAGTGATGTTCAATGAACATGTTTTGCCAAGTCCGATATATGTCGAAGGATCGATGCTTGAAGTTGTTCAGGAGTATATCTAGCTAGGGCAAGTAATCAAGCTCCGTAGAAACAACTTCGAGCGAGAAGTCGATCTCAGGGTTCAGTTGGGTTGGGCAGCATTTAGCAAACTCCGTCGAGTTTTCTCTTCGCCTATACCGCAATGCCTGAAGACAAAAGTGTAAAACCAGTGCGTCTTACCTGTTATGACTTAAGGTGCTGAAACGTGGACATTGACGGTTTGACTGGTCCATAGATTCAAAGTCGCACAGCGGGATATGGAGCGGGCTATGCTCGGAGTTTCTTTGAAGGATAAAGTTCACAATGAGGTCATCCGACAAAAAACCAAGGTAACCGACATAGCTCGCAGAATTAGCTCGCTGAAGTGGCAATGGGCTGGTCATGTCTGCCGAAGGACCAATAGCCGATGGAGCAGACGAGTCCTAGAATGGAGATCGTGACTCGGCTACCGTAAGGTAGGACGCCTCCCTGCCAGGTGGACTGACGACCTGAATAAGGTCGCTGGAGGGGACTGGCTACGGAAGGCGGAGGACCGGGTACTGTGGCGTGAATTGGGAGAGGCCTATGTCCAGCAGTGGAACAAGATTGTCTAAATGAATGAAAAAAAAAGTCAAGATTATATCTTATATATAAAATTCTCGTGTTACAATGTTCGTTCCCGTACTCCTCCGAAACAGATTCACCGATATACATGAAATTTTGTGAGCATATTGAGTAGGTCTGAGAATTGGCCAACATCTATTTTTCATACCCCTTAGTGGTAAGGGTTATTCACCCTTAAACTGTTTTTTTTTAATTTTTTAACGAAATTTTTTGGTTTTATTTTTTATAATGTGGCATCAAAAATATACACAACCCTAAATTTTTGCTTTTTTATCACCAACCCCTATTTTTTTATATATATGCAAACACGATACGAGTGTATGTTTGCTTTAGCTAATATGTAAAATGGCTGAACTGCGTTTAACGGGACTTATTGGCAGGTAGCTGATGTAATTAAAAGTAACTTAGGGAGGCAAGGCGCATACGGGGCTTTAAAGTTTTGTCTTATTATTTTTCTTACGCAGACGGAGTCGCGGGTAACAGCTAGTAGGTATATAAAATATATATGTATATTATTATAACATTCAAAACATGTGTGAAATAACAAATCAGTAGTTACAATATTTAATTCCAACCTATGTTATATAATAATTTGTTCTTACAATAGTCTGTGAGGCCTTGGTGGTGACAATGAACGAGGAATCACCATCTAAATTTATTTAAAGCACCTGTGGCCGGGTTTCAAGTCAGCTGTTTATATATTGGCTACTAAACTATTTCCTCAAACCACGACCTTTAATTCTTACTAACTGCATAGTGTCAACCTTCGGGTTTGACAGCGGAATTCACGTCTTCTTAAATACGTTTTACTTCACATATATTTTAATGTTTTCTTTGATGTATGACATGTTGGAGTGGAAATGATTTTTTTCTAATTGAATATGTATCATAAGTTAAGAAGAAGAGACATTGAATAAATAGATAAAACGTTAATATCGCAACGAAAAATGAATCTATGACATTGTTTCTTTACTACAAATTTTAATGTTTTTCTTATTCAAACATAAAATAAATTTACATATTAATAGAAAAAACACTTAATGAATACAGTTTCTATAATTAATTGATTCCAGTGTCTAATTATTACTATAATTAATCCGAAATTTAAATATTTATTCAATTTAGAAACATCTTGCTATCTTGTAATTTTGTTAAGCCTTTTAACTGATATTTAAATTAAAATATAAGACAAATGTGACTAAAACAACACTAAAGGAAAGTTCTTATTTACTTTTATGAGCTATTACGATATTTTAAGAAACCTAAATATATCTTTAGGATGCATCATACGGCAGAAACAAAATATGCCAGCGGTTGGAAATAGCATCATTTTCAAAACGTTACTATATACATATAAATATAGTTTCAATTATTTAAGTAAAGTTAAATTTAGAGTGTTAATGAAAATGGGTTTTAATTTTTTTTTATACTATTGATATCTTTATGAAAATTAAGAACGACTATTGCCAGTATAGGTTGCTAGTTTGATTTGCTATTAAATTTGTATGTTTTTGAGCGTGTGAGATTCTGTTTTGAAAGGCTGAGCTGAGCCACTGAGCCTCTTTAAAACATGGTTAGAGATCAAAGTTAGAGTAAATAACTAGGAAGAAAAATTTTCTAATTAAGATCAATTTTACGTTAAAGAAATTAAGCTGGCCCTGTTATGATCTGACAGAATTCATGATGAATATATGGAAGGACTTTGTGTTTCAATCAGCCTTATGCCGGAATCCATACTTTTCAAAAGGTAATATTTTAAAATATAGATGGATGGACGATACTCTTGTGCTAGTTACTATTTTAATCTAATTATAAAATTAATTTATGTTCTTCCTATATCGTCTTAGCTCTAATTACTTAATATACTTGAGCTTACTTTTTATGTTCTACTAGTGTTGCCTATGACTTCAGCTTGAAGGAGAATGTATATAAAGTGTTAAAAAACTAAAAAACTTATCGACAGCAATATTAGTGGTCTTTATCATGTGTCTGCATACAAAAAAACAGTTGTCATGCCGAGGGACCTCGATAACTTTACGGAATTTCTAAGCTTGATTATTATACAGTTCACAGTTGTCTAATCTACATTACTGTTCAGTTTTTTCAAAAGCAGTTCATACATACACGCGTTGATCCACAGATACATAAATCCACACATTAACACATCAATACATTCACAAATCTACACATTCAAACGTCGAGACATTAATACATCCATACAGACACACTGACTTACAGACTATCAAAATTATAATATCAGTAAGATTACCAAAATCAATAAACATTAAAGAATTATGTGATTACTGAAAATCACTTAATTGATGATTATCTTATAGTAAAGCTTAAATATGACCTGTTTATGTGATTGACAGTTACCTAATTGACGCAAGTTTCCACGTACCTTTGAACTTATTAATATGTATTATTGGATTGCAACACGGTAATCTTGTTTACACCATAAGTAAGTCTTGTTACTTAAGTAAATTAACGTAAAGGACATCAGAAGATGTTTCTTTAGAAAACATCTAAAAACAGTTTTTATACATATAAATCTCTGGGTTCAAATCAACTTACAACTTTTATTTTTTGTTTTATTTTTTTTTTATTAATAATAAACTTTGAAAATAGAGTCAGAAAAATCTACGAAATAAAAAAATCATAAGACAAGAAAGCCCTTAGAAAAATTAAAACCAGAATCTCAAGTCAACTCTGTCATTAGTTTTGTAATCTATACTTAAGAAGTTATCCTTATCATAACAGTATTTTTACAGCAACTTATTATTTCTTATAGATAGATAACTTTGATTTTCTTGAGTACACATTTTAAATGAAACTATGTTCCTTGGAAGTGCTACAGGTTTTCATAACATATTTTACATTTACTCGATGTTTCAATTACTTTACAGCAACCGTTATAATTGACAGACGATATTAAAGTGTTTTTGTAAGTCTCGATATTTATCCCTTATCAAACCATTGTAATCCGGGATATCATGTTATCATATGACCATTTTAAGACGTTCATTAAATTCTCTCTATAATAACTGACAATAAAAACTAAAGGAAAGAACGGTTGCACGAATACATCACGGTTAAATAAAAGAAAAATATTTTTTTGTATAATATATTCAGTAAGTGAACTTGTATAATAAATAAACAATATGATAGATCTGGTCTGCCCGTGACCACGGTTGCTGAAAAGTAACCGAAACGTCGGGATTATGTAGTTTTTAAAATAATAAAATCCGCGTACTATATCCGAAAATATATTAGTTTCATTTAAATGAATAAAACTCGTGAAAGTCTTAGATCTCATTATAACAATGATAGATTGAGCTATTATTACAGAAGTATAATGCCATCTAAAAATTAAAAACAATTAAAGTGTAATATGCAATAGGTTTACACTGTTCACATGAGGACTTAATAGAAAAGTTTAAAAACTATTTTCGGCGCAAAATAATGATGAGAATATGTTAGATAGCACGTTCCTTTTTTAAAATACAAGATGTGCTTTAATGAATAAAAGTAAAAATTTCAGCCCTCTGTATTTATCCTAATTGTATCGTGTTCCTAAAAGTTAGTGTATGTTGGACTATGTAGGCCCTTCATCAACCCTCACTATTTTCAAAAAGTCTCGTCACAAGATTGTAGATTCTTTTATGGAAATAGATTTTAGACAAGTAACATTAATACTAAATAATTTCGAGGATAAACATAGATGAGATAGGCAATGAGACGTGGTAAGATGTGCCCGTGATCACAGTTGCTGCAAAGTAACCGAAACTACAGGAGTATGTAGTTTTTAAATTAATAAATTACGCGTAGTAATACGAAAAATATTTGTTTCATTTAAATGAATACTGGCGAAAGTCTTAGATCTAATAACATAATATAGCATTTAAATTATTACACTTATACAGTGTAGGCTATAAAAATTCAAGTAAGTACAAAACTTCATTAACTTAGAAAAACATTTATTATAAACAAATAATTTCTAAATTTTTTTTGTTAGATTACTATCAAATATAACACCAATAAAATAATAAAATTAAAATTATTTTTTTGTAGGGCTAATGTAGTACATATATGTATATTATGTATTATTCTACTATATTATATGTCCTGCAAATAATGGTTTCACAATATCAAAGCATTTTATGAGTAATTAGTATTTGTACTGTTTATCATAAGTTTTGCAAGTTCGGATAAAAGTGTAAGTAAAAAAATTATATCTAAGATTTTCGCGTGTATTCATTAAACGTTGGGATTATGCTGTTGTAAAAAAATTAAAAAAACGAGTAGTAATATCCCATAATCTTAGTTTATTTTATCTAATTAAAAAAAAAAATATGATAAATATATGTACATATATTTTCATATTTATTATACCTAGTTTTCCCTATTTTATGTTACAATATTAATTTAAAAAAACAAAATTTCTGAGTGAAAACCTAATTTAACTTTATAACAGATTAATTTTAGCATAAAAATTTAAGAGTGTCACGGTAACGGGTATTCGGCCTTTATAATTTAAATGGTATTTTATTTTATTGCAGAAGTCGCGGTCTAGGTATAAAAAATATTTTTACGATTGAAGGGTCCCTTGTAGATGATCACTCTAAGCGATAGGACTTCCCTTGACTTCATAATAATTTGAAGTTTTATTTCGAATCATGTCGAATGTGCATCAAAGAGGTTATTGTGTTTGTTGAATTATGATGAAAGAAGTGTCCAAAAATATTTAAAACTTTCCCACAGCACATATCAAAATAATACACAAAAATATGCCATCCCGTCACGTGTAACGCAATTGACATTCTTGATGGAAACGTTCAATAACTGAGGGGCTCTGCAGTATCCAATCACTTACAACTGAACACGTCTTAGAGCTGTCACATTTTTCTTTTATTTAATATATTTTTTTCTAACATATCGCTTTATAGAGCTATAAATTTCTAAAAGCTATTAAAAACCTTTTAATTTTTTTTTCTTTTGCTAACGTTTGTATTTTTCAATGGCATATGAAATCAGAATTCGCCTTTGTTGCTTATTAATATGGTAAATGTGTCTCAGTATTTTCAGCTCTGTAACCTGAATATGCAATACCTATCCAATTTTAGACGTGTATTGATCCGAATACCCTGCAACTGGAGATTAGATACGCCTACCAACAATTACAACCTGGATTGTGACAACAATAGATAGTATGAATAATTACTTGTATATGATATTGTAATAATGAATGCTTTGCGATAACAGTTTAATTTTTTTTTATGTGACGATGTTGTCGTTGTCTATACATGAAGTATTTTATTGTCATTTAAATCGTCTAAATATATAAAAACTTTAAGTAGCGATTTGTTCATTTTTATAAATCGTTTTAAAGTATCATTATAAAGTGTTTTATATCCTTTATCGCCTTAATATCATATAAAATTCAACGTTTCCCACGTTACTAACCAAATGTTTCCCTCAGGAAATTGAGTCTTATTATTAACTCCGCAGTCTACACGTGGGAACATTTTCAAGATTTTACAATAAAATTTTGCTTTTAAAACTTATTAAATAAATTCTCATTTGCTTTAGAGTAAAGATAAACTTATTGATTAGTCTCAATGAATTTATGATGTCCGTTACATTATAAGTATTTTAATTATTGGAATTTAAGCATTTAGTTGTTTTTAACACAAAACTAAACATTAATCAAGCATTATTTACTTTATCTGGAAATTAAAAAATTGGTAAATCTCTACAATTTATTACTTTACAATCAATTAGGAATTATTTGTCATGTAATTATTACTATAACTTTAAACTCAAGTAAATTGAAATTCGGAAACTATGTTTTGAATCAAATCTTTGATTTTGCGGGTAACCGCACGTCATGAAAATTAGTGTTAACCTATTCGAGAATTCCAAACTTTACACAATTAAACTCTTAACAAAGCTTTGTTCTGATGTGCTATATGTAACGCAATAATTGGATTAGGATTGATTTAATGTTATATATTATTATATTAGAATAAAATTCATATATATGAAGTAGTAATATTACTATTTATGTAAAAGATTTAATTGATCTTCACACTTTTTAAATCAAGTAACATCTTAAAATATCAATAGTGCGAGCTACTGTCAAGCTTAGGACTTAGTTAAAATATGATTTTTTTTTTTCAAATTTAACTTATACAGGCTTTTTCATCACATATGTTATATGTGATTTGAAAATAAATTTAGTAATCATTGTTAACAATATGAAATAACTTAATGGTGAGGTAAAAACACGTTAAGGGAATAGCTAGTATAACTGACCAGTAAAAAATAGAAATCTTCAAAATTTCTCAGAATGTATATCAAGTTAAACTGAGATGCTTTAAACTTGAAACTTGTCTGGTTTTGTCCAATTTCAATTATGTTTGTTTGGGTTGGGTCAGAGTTGTATAATACAATGAATTTACAGAATCGTTACAACAATCCTTGAGGTGATAAACCTTGGGTTTAAGCTTTTGTCGCCACTTTCCAGGAGTTGTGAGTGAAAATTGGTTATGTGATGGCATGAGAAAAATCAAATGTTCTTAAATTATAATTACATTATTTAAAGAAAGTTTGAAAGATTTTTTCCGACTGATTTCCATATCTTTTGACAAACGAATTGAAAGACTTCGAAAGACTTCTTTTTAAAAATATTATCCTGTTAACTCTAGCATAAAATACTTTATGTATGGAAAAAAATATTGTATTCAAAACAAATTATTAGTTATTCTTTATTTGTTTTGCTAAGCAACAACTTAATAGAGTTTGAAATTTCCAAGAATAAATTACTTTTAAAACTTATGTATGGAGTTGTTAAAAAAAAGGAAAACCTTAAGAATTTTAAGTTTATCCATAATTGCTCGACCTCGAAGGCTTACTATTTGTTATCATTAAGTGCTATGTTAGTTTTACTTATTTTTAAGAATATGTTTATTGGAAATGTATTGATAAATGTAACGAGTAGAAGTGATCAAAAAATTGAATAATCGAAATGGTAGTTATAAAAGTCAAGAGCCTGCAAAGTCATTTCATTTGACAAGTAATAAGAGTTGAAACAGAAAAAATTTTTAAACATGATAAGAAATTGACGAAGTATAAAGAAATGCTAAGAGATTAAAAAACTTATCCCAA
This sequence comes from Danaus plexippus, assembly GCF_018135715.1. Taxonomy (NCBI): domain Eukaryota; kingdom Metazoa; phylum Arthropoda; class Insecta; order Lepidoptera; family Nymphalidae; genus Danaus; species Danaus plexippus. The sequence continues at coordinate 5,828,506 of NC_083544.1, read as the reverse complement.
TTCATTATGTACATAATGCGAGTAAATGCCAAACAATAATGAAACTATATACTATTTGGCATTGTATAACTCATTTAAAAATAACCACGATGTCATTGGACTTGGCACAGTCCGAATAATCTTTATGTAAGTACCAAAACAGCCGGGAATATGGCTTGGTGACAGCTCAATAATAGTTTTGTTTGCTATCAAAATATGATGCCATTTTATTTCATAAGTCCCTCCTGATCTATCTTTGAATTAGTATAGAAATATAGAATATAAGTACAATATTAAATTTTTGATAACTGACCTGATATACGAAACTGTCTTTGCCATGGCATTGATATCTCAACTAAATATAATAAAAAAAAAAATAAGGCCAAAGTGGTTATTATTGTAGAAACTTGCTTTAATTTTAGTCTATGTAAATTTATGTTTGATTTATTGTTTAAATTTGGAACAGTGTAATTTTTCTTGCATGTAGTTTTTGCAGTCCGCAAATTTATGTCGTTGAACACTAAACTTTAATGTTCTCATTATGAGCTATATTGAAAGTAGGACGCTCGACCTGTTAACATTTTAAATAATTGTTTGCTGTATGTGTAAGCTGAAACACTTTTTACGTGTAAAGAATGAAAATACGTGATACACAGATCTTATGAGAATCTAGCAGATATACGAACATACACCTTTTTACGAGTCATTTAGTACCGACGGTAAAATACATCATAGGGTACATTGAACGTGATATCTTTTACATGTTTGCTTTGATAAATTGACTGCAGTTTAAAATATTCCAAATATTAAATTAAAGTAGGTACATGATAAAAGTATAAGTATAATAAAATAATAAGTCTTACCAAATGCACAAGTCAGGAAGAATCAGATATTTAAATAACATACACACAGGGGACACTAAACACTCACTATGCTAACTTTTAAGCAATTTTTTTTTTTTATATATTTTCTAAACACGTATTAAAACACAGCTAATAAAACACTATAAGTCATAAATTTTATTTTTTAATGTCTTTGGTCGCACTTATCCCTATCCAGATAACTACAGGTTTAAAATAATGTCCAAAGTTATTTATAAAGAGTGTAAATTCGTAAATTGGTTATTACAAAGTTGTAAAATATTAAAGGTTGATAATAGAAAGCTTCAGTCGTTTCTTGTGTATAAATAGGTTCCGGTAATAAATTCTGTGATGCATATTGAAAAGGAAGAGATTTTAATCACAAAAATACGTATATTTTAATGGGGAAAAGTTTTCGGAGTGGAGTTTCAGAGTCATTTTCTTGGGATTAACTGGCGAGGGTCGCTCGTATGTTCGATTGTTGGGAGTTGAAACTACACTGAAGTTTTGTGTGTTCGTTTATTCGATCGTAGTCCATAGAGGGTCGCGTGAAGAGCGCGGTCGACTGCGCTGGTCGACGGTCGACGAAAGACTGAGCTGCCCGCCCAAGCTAGCAACAACCCTTGCTTGCATTCAACATCACTCGACATGCAAACTTACGTATCGTGCAATTTCGATAGCTGTTTTTGTAGTACTCCACCATTACTTTGTGGCTTGTTTCTATTTTTATGAGGTAAATGCGAAGTACCTACTGTTATTTTTGTTATATTTTATATGCGATTTTAACTACATAATTATTGTTAGTCAATAAACTGACAAAATTTCCATGAATAATGTTTAAACTAAAGGATTTGTTCATGAAACAAAGACTAAGTTTCTGTCTTCTCTAATCTTATAGGTACATATTTTACTGTATACACTTAATGTAAATGTGTATTAAGTTTTAAAATATTCTCTATAGAAATTTTTCTTCAGAAAAATGATTTTTTTGTGGTTATTGTAACAGATATCACCTCATAATATGATCAGTAATATTTTAGTGTGGCAATTAAATTTTGTTGTTTAGTATATAGTTATTGTGAATTGTAAAAAAATAAAAAAATAAAATGGAGTTTTTCGAATTTTGCAAGGAACAAAGACTTATTAAAAGTTAGTACATTGAATTTATGAAGTTGGTATAAAAGCTTAATTCGAGGATACTTAACGCGTCTTAATACCTAATTTATGTACTTTTATGGGGTGAAATGATTTATTAAAGTGGCGTGCTAGTTCGTATGAGTGAAAATTTTAACGCGTAATTATGTTAGGTCATTAACCTAATTTACTGTTCTATTATGTGGTGCAAAGATTAATTAGCACTTAAAAAAACAAAATAAATTTGATAAATTTTGTTATCACTTCCAGACGTTTTAGATTTTTTCCAACGTTAATGTTAAGTGAATAGAATTAATGAATCGTTTTGTGATTAACAATGAATATAGAAATCTTTTATTAAGCCATCTTAGCTAAGACAATAAGTTACACTTATCACAAATTTTCATTTTATTTCAATAATATAGGAATAGATGACATACGAGTACACAGACCTTTCCTGTAAGTTTGGTATCTAAAACCCACATCATTGTTTCAAATCTATGCTACAATTCTATACAATTAGTTGTTTCCGTGTTTATATATATAAATACATCTGTGATATTAGATTTAATTTTGTATTTAGGTAGAAGAAATATGAAATTCATGACGCATATTTCTCGTGACATTAATTTTTTTAATTAAACATGTCTTGAATACAACTATTCCAAGTTTCTATCGAAATATTTTTAGCAGTTTAAAAGATTCTCGTGTAAAAACGTTCAGAGAGGTATTTGGAGAAACAAAGAAAATTTTATGCATTTTTTTAAATGTACACAACGTGTTTTAACAGAGCATATACAAGTAAAGAATAATAAAAAATAAACAATATACGCATACACAAAGTGACGTAGACTTGAATCCTGTAATATAATTTTAGCTTCATCTCGAAGACGACAATCAAAGTTCTTCGATTGTTAGAGTGATGGTTTACTGAATCTCATGTGACCCCATTTAGATGCAAATTGTACTAGCAAAGGTGGACATCGAATTTCAAAATTAAGTTATGCATGCGAGACGAGTAAGCTGGAAACTTTAGTTTCAAAACTAATAAAATGTTATGTTACATCCCTGAATATGATCCTAAAAGTATTTTAAATAAGAATAATAAAATCAAGGTATATTCTCAAGTACTAACGTTTTTTGAATTACAAATAACACGAAATCTTAATTTTTTAAGGGTGTAACTTTTAATGAAAAATAGATGAACTAGTAAAGGGAAAAAAGGTTGTTGAGTCATGTTGTAAAAACGTTAGTGTAAATGTATCTAAATTACCTAAAAAGATATGGAAAAAAGATATGGAAATTTTTTATTTTAGGTTTTGATATATTTATTCTTATTTCGTTTATTTTGCCTTTTATGACGTTTAGGTTTTATGAATAGTAGAAATAATAGTTCATAAGCATAATATTTTCAGAAAGTAAATATTGACATTTAGTCGTCCGTAGTAGTAGACTTAGGCAGAGGGAGGGAAGTCAAGTTAATTTGCTTTTTTTCAATAAAATTATAATGACATAGGACAAAAAAATTAAAAAGCACACTAGGAAATTCTGTAGGTCCGGGTATAATTGATAAAAAAGTTAACTTTTAGGGTGAAAAACAAAATGCTAATGCATTTAACGAATATAATGCAATCAGAATCTATAATATCAAACCGATAATGAAGCATGATAAAGAATAGCACTTCTTAATTTCTACATTTATTTCCTTTTAAGTTATTAAGTTTTCATTTCAATATTGTATGATGATGTTATACGGATGTCTTATTACAGATATTTCTTAGTTCAAGACATCGTGACAGGTTAATATATAAAATTAAAATATAAAAAATGTTATAAATATCAAAAGCAAAATGATCTGAAAGCTATTCAAACATAATTATATTTCTTTTTAATGGCAGCTTAGTAATTGATGCGGTAATAAATTTTCCCGGCTTGATTTATTGCAAACGTAATATCCTGTAGTTACATTATAAAGACGAAATTGCTTGATGAGTGTTTGCGAGTCTTTAATAAAAAATGTATAAAGTGATTTTTATAAAACTTTTGCTCATTGAGCTGACATCAGTTTTCAACTAAATTTAACATTTATGAGACAGTTACGATAACAGACTCCTATTAAAACCAAATGTTGTGTCTCGGGACATATTTAGTTCCTACCTGCAAATATTATAACATAAATTTTGTATTTACACTGCGTTTCAGAGAGGAAAAATGAGGAAAATATTATTCTACGTTTACATTACTTTCGCTATGTAAATTGCAAAAATTGTTCTGTAGTTTAATATTTAATAAGAATGAAATATTACTTTAATATTTGATATGATTAAAACATATTGTGATTATGTTAAAACAGCTGTTAAAATGTTTATGATCGGGAATTTAATGTAATTATGTATAACAATAGGAGTAATTAGTTGCCATCCATCCTATTCATGGACCACCTGGAATACTTAACTTATAAATTGTATTATTGTAACGTTTTAAGAATTTAAGAATGTACGATATTTTTCAGCGAGCTAGTTTTTCAGCAGAATAATCGTTTGTACTAAAATAAAACGTACTTCTTCATACTGGAGCATTTTTTTTATAATGAGAAGTCCGTTTAATACAGTTATTCTTGGCTACAACAATTGACAACAGAATCACATGAGCCGTGTATTTTTTTATATCTAATATCATACCGGATTTTGGAATCGGATCGGAATGTCTCCCGTGACTGATGATCGCTGGCGCGCTTCGGTCTCGAGTACTCGTAGGAGTCGCATGACGCGGTGTGACGTCACTTTATTACGCACTTCTAAATCCGTACGCGACTTTCACAAAAGCTATGATAGTACCGAGTATTTGACGACACTGAGGTCAATTTCAATACAAATAATATGAACTATTATTTTTAGTAAGAGTAAGAGATTTAAAAAGATATTTTTTTAATATTTTTTGTGTGTGATAAATTATAATTAAATTGGTAGGTAAATAAAAAATAAATCTTTGAAGTCTAAATGTTTTTTTTTATTTGTAACGTTACTTTATCTGCAGCATTTAGCTATTATATGTTAATTAAATATGACGTTTGAAAATTAATATCACTAATATGATTTATGAAAAAATTCACCAAACGACTATTAGTTATTTTCTGTCAACGAAGAACTGACAGAGACAAGTTGAACAATAGGTCGAGTTAATTAAAAGAAACGCTATTAATTATGTGTTAAGGTCGATAGCATAATATTTTATTCAATACATCTGAGACCGCTTTGCCTATTAACATCAATAATTTAAAAATATAGGTCACTCTGTAAAAATACCCAATAGTTTGTCTAACATAAACTATTTTATAAAAAAATACTGAAAACAGAAAACCGTACTAGAGAGGTTGATATATATAAGCATATATATATATGCTTACTTCTATAGGAGAATTCAGTTTTTAAGATAATCAGAATGTCTATCCATATAGCATGTTCAATTGCCACCCTAACTTCTATTTATTTACATGTTGAAATAAAATTAAAATAATTCTAAGAGCCTTTTATGGCGTGCCTTACTTTTTTGTTAGTCGATACACATAATAAGAACCCCGACTGCCATATAAAATATATGTATACCTGTGTTATTGACTTAATTTGAACGCAATTAGAGGGGTCCGTATAACCATCAACAACAAGACTTATGATCACATCCAGTTCTCGCCCTTGTCCACTGGGCGATTTCAAGTCTGACTCGCCTCAACAATTTTCACTATGCAGTATAGCAGTGGGTTGTGAATTAGGTTCTATGTATAGACAAGAACTTCTTAGAGAGCTGTGAATTATAAATGTTAGTTGTGAATCGCAAGATGCTACCACAGAGATTGCGAATTCTTACTCGGAGGGTACGACCTTGAAATTTTGTTTTTGTCGCCACTAACTGTCCAGGGTGAGGTACAGCTATTTTATATATCGCTGTATGCGGATACTTTCATCATTTTGTTAACAATAACAGTCATTCCATTCGGTGAACCTGAAAAGTTCTCTATCAACTTGTCTTCTGACTATTACGTTAGTGTCGCCTGAATAGTAGACGACGTACAAGTCTGGAGATTAGCCCTCCTGTCCATTTCGGGGAATGTATGCAATGCCATCCTGTATGTAAGATATTCTGGATAAGAAACCTCTGAGTATTTTAAAAATGAAGGTAAGACAAAATAATGATAACATTATTTATCCGTAGTATTAAACCAATTAAATGTTAACAGCGACATCTATGAATTAAATGTTTTACTATCACGGGTGCAAGTTTGTACTTAGCAGAGCACATTAAATTCAATGCACCAAATAGTCTACAGATGTCCTTAATTATTCTATAGTTAAAATATAAAGAAAAACGTGTTAATTTATGTTAGGTAAATAGTAATCAAAAGTATGTATTACACATTAATATTTAATTTAAATATCGAATTTATTTATTCGAGTATGTTGTCTTAATGTGTTAAATTAAAACGGGGAGGAACGTTTTATATTTTTTAACCTTATTGGTTAAATGTTTGTCTTTGTACGGCTAAAGAAAATCATTAACTCTGTTACAAATGATAAACCAAAGTGAATAATTTTTAATACATCTTTAATATTACGATTTGTCTGTAAAATAGATTGTTTAAATATTTGGAACACATAAACTGCCTTGTATTCTTATTGCTATGCGTAAATACATTTGCTTTCATAGTTTAGAAAGGCACTGTTTTCAGGATCAAAGATATTAATTATTTGTGTTTAAAAAGGATATTAAACATCAAAAACTTCGTACAAAAAATATTTGTTATAAATATAATACATGACATACAATATAAGAAAAAATTACATATATAGGATTATTATTAATTTAAACTATATATTTTGCCAAACGAAAAAAATATATGAAAATCTTTTACTTATGTTGCCGGAAGCGACGAGCTTTACTTAGGTAAAATCTCATTATAAAAATTTAAGTGTATTACATATAGCCACATTTTAGAGTAGTTTATTTAGTATGATTAATTTGTTTAAATAAATTTTATTGCTTTATTCAAAACATTTTAAATTTAAATGTTCGTTAATATTAAAAATTATAGATTTCATCAAGTTTCTAAATTTAAATCTGAATATGAAATTATGTATGAGAAGTATGGTTTCGCTTTTTTTTTGTTATGGTAGACTTAGTAGAGATGTTGTAATGTTATCCAATTTTAGTTTAAAAAGTTATACATGCCCTTGCTTCAATCTCATCAAAACAGAGTCGCTGTGCATTCAACCGTGACACTCTAGCGGAATGTCCCAATCCTAAAATGAGGGTGCTTCGAGTGCTACAGAGAGCTCTTACGACATAGGCCTATGTAAGCCAAAAAACCTGGCTGGCCCCAAACCCTGTCTCACTCGGACTCTACCAACTAGGTAAGGAAGCTGCGGACATAGTCCCGCCTCCGTCTAACCGGTCTTACCTAATGAAGCAGTTCAGCTGAGGAGGCAGACTCCTTTCTTCAATGTGTGGCCTTCATTGTGGTGATGACTTGCTCACAGAAGGAGACAACGGTGACCCAAATGGTGAGGCTGTCAAGCATCTTCGGTATGACACCAAACAGCAAAACGCTGCTGTTAACCACGGCCGCCTGATCACAGTGCTGACGGTTCCATGTCACACACTCCTCGGGAGCGTGACGGGCCGATTCCTCCGGCCTATCACAGTTATGGCAGCCAGGGTTCGCTTTTCCTTTTCGCCAGTCTTTCCGCAAGCAACCATGTTCCGACACTACCTGCACAAGTCGGAATGTTATGGTTCCGTAGCACCTGTCTATCCACCGTTAGAAGTGCGAACGAATTGCATTCACAGTAAAAAAACCGGCTCACGGGAACTCAAATTGTGACTTTCATCGCCATAAAAGATCCCCTTGTGTTAGAGTTAGATACTTACCGTTTTCTAATAACATAATTTTTGTCAGGTCTATATGCAGGTAAGTATATATATTTTTAGATAACTTATAAAAGGACAAGGCTTACCACAGAATATGCACCTGAAATGTATATTTCTATTTTTAAATACTACATAAGCTCTGGACGAACTTCAGGTGAACTTCAGGTTGTTATTAATAAGTATTATGTAGTATTGTACAGTATTGTTAGATTAGAGTATTGTATAGTATTGTTAGACTTAAAATGATGAAATCCGTTATACTGTTTTATTTATTTGAATTATTACATATTTATTGTTTATCTTTTACATTATTACCAATGCTAAAATAAACCATGGGAGATGATCTTATGGGTTAAACCAAAAAATACTAAAAACCAGAGCATTCTGAATTGAAAAAAAACTGAAAAGACTTGGTTAGGTAAGTTAATCGAATTTTTGGTCGACTTTAACTTCTCTTGAAATAACTACGACAAAGATATACCTTCTCTTACAGTATATAAGGGAAATGTTCAACATTTAGTACTAAGATTCTCTATTTAAATGAACATTCCTCGCTTAGATAATTATCAATTCGGTTAGAGATCACTTCTATAAATGCAAGTTAAGTATAGTCCCCGGAGATTACGTTAGATTTCAGACAAGTTCAGCTCAAGATTTAATTAAGGTCTTCTATTCGGGAACTCCTATTTTTTGGATAATATAGTTACTATCCAAAAAATAAATTAAATTAAATTTATTAATTACAACTTAGTAGATAAATGTGGGTAATATTAGCTTGATAAAACATAATATATAGAAATAACACTTAAAATAAAACAAAAAAAGAAGTGATAGCAAAAAATAACAATAATTTTAAAATAAAAAAATTAAGTTGTACATATAAATTATTAAAAATTAATGTCACAAATTTTCGAAATAATTTGCTGTACTAATTTCTATTTATATTAAAGCAAAGTGGTGTTGGTTCTTTTTATACTGACAAATTTTCCAGTACTTTTTTTAGCCATTTTTTTTTAAAGTATTTTCCAAACTTAAAGTTTAAGTTTAAGATTTAAGATTTTTATTCCGAAGATAGATTTCCAAAAACATTTTTCTTGTGTCAAAGTAATATAGCAAAATATTACTTAAAGGAAATCTTCCAACCCTTGTAATTGGGTCAAGATGAGGTCAAGGCTTTCATTTCATACATTACAATAAAGCACTCAAGTTGAACAAAATCATCTTCTACGTTTATGTAATATAGTAATATATGTGGATGAAAAAAAAATGCCAAAGATTTTTAAAAAAATCTCTTCACGTTAAAGTGCTTCTCGGCTTGACATAAATGATAAGATAAATGTTTTAGCTGTCTGAACCCGAGACTCCCGTCTAAAAATAGAAACCCGCCCCTTGAATTCTCTGTTCTTATAAGTATGACTTAGGTATACGAATGTTTCAAAGAGGTCATGGACTAATCTGATGCCGAATCAAGGATAAGTCACCTCACTATAAAATAAAAATTACTATAAGCAATTACTGATATTTTTTCAACAACAATTATATTTCATATTATAATAATGTGAAGTGATTTCATTATGGGTAATTTTGGATTTGTTGGCTCAAAGGATAGATTTGTTGGGGAAAGAATTTGACAGGCTGTGTTAGTAGGTTGCGCGCGCATGTCTCCGCCATCTTGAATTTCCATCCTACTCCCTTACCACAGTGATCAGCTAGCAGGACGGAGCTAACAGCTGTGAACGCGAAACACTCCCAACCTGAAAAAGTATAATTTATTAAGCTGCAAACCTATTAATATTAAAAGAACGCTCCCAAATATATTATATATGTAACAACAGAAGTGTGTAAGTGTAACAATGATATACAGTTTTAGTATTATCGATTTTGTTCATTCAAATCAGCCATGGTTTCGCTGTGTTTAATGGTATCCGCTTAGTTATTCACAAGATAATTACAGGGTACTAGTCTTCAAGTAACGAAGTAAGTAGAAGAAATCGATAACGTTGTAAAGCGCTGACACCCGCTCCCGTTGCGTGATGCGAATGTAAAAGGGACGGAGATAGACGTGGTGGGATTACATCGCTAGAAGTCGCTTTAACGATAAAAAATAAATATTGACGTACCTCGTATTGACTGCAAGTACCAATAAAAGGTTTGTGGAACAGTGATAATACAATTCCTTTGTCTATATTTTCTAAGTTTAATGATGCATATCTTACATTTACTTCGAAACCTAACATTTTCCACGTTATTTTTATAGGTATAGAATATACTATGTTTATTTCATAATATAATTAAAAAGGCACAATAAGGAGAAGCCATTGTGAGTAAAGTGTAATTATTAGTTTAATTATTTAAAATTTTGGAAATCGGTTATTAAGTCATTCATTTTTTTTTATAAACTATGTGTTATCATATATATTTGCGCAGAATTCATAAAGTAGACAGCTCGATCCGCCAACGTGGCGTATATTTCATCTGATGTACGTAAAGAGGAAAGAAAAAATTACTTATAGTATTTAAGCTTTGCTATCATTTAACAATGTTCATTGAAATGAATGCAACGGGATATAACAATGTTAAATAAAACTTTAAATTATTACATACTATATATAAAACGTATATATTTTTAATTTAATAATAAATTTATAAGCTAGTTGTTTTACTTACTTGTTACATAATCATATTTGCTTTTAGCTCTAAAATTCTGGTTTCTTAAGATACAAGGTTATGAAGGCCTTCGTTATTTTCTTTTGTATTCGTTTTAATTTAGAAGAGTCTTACAAATGTGAATTGAACGACCTATGCTACATTTATTTTTAACACTACAGTTTATGTGTTAATGGTTGCTTTCTGAAATTAAATTTAATGGAAAAATAAGTACTTTAGATTCGTCAACCTACACCTAAAATTGCAAAATAAATTTGTTTATCAGCGAACTAAATAGGATGTAGCGTAATATCAAAGTCCTTTTATTTTATTAATCAATAAAAATAATTTAGAAATTTAAGCTAATATCTCCCTTATTGTTTTTGACATAAGTGTCTTTTCTCTTTACACAGTTTTAGCGATAAGAATTTGTTTGTACAGCACCTATTCATCAAACGCATATTTGAATCGTAAAACCATGGTTTAAATATTATTTTAGATTAAATAATTCAAAAAAAAATGATTTTCGACGTCAATATAATTAGGGACGGACGTAGAAGTTGTTATGTTATTTAAAATAGTTATTTAAATATGAATGAACAGAATAATAGTAATAAGTGTGAGGTGAAAAACTGCTTTAACTTGTAAGAGTGTAATAAAATATTCTATGTGTAAATAATATGTTATAAACATTGAGCTCGGTATTGCAGATGGCTGGCGGAGGTGATCCCAAATGGCAGAAGGATGCTGGAGATCAGAACTTCGATTACATGTTTAAATTGCTCATTATTGGAAACAGCTCAGTAGGAAAAACCAGGTACCTGTTAGCCATTTCAATGGTATTCTCAATATAATTGCACAATTCTACACCTTTTAAGATAATGATAGATAGTTTTATAATGCAACCAGAAAATGTACTGTTTTCATAATAAATTAAGAAATTCTTCGTAAAATATTGATAGAATGTACTAATTATTAAAATGAAACTTAATAACTGATAATAATAGTCAAAGTATTTTCTATCTAATTTTAATATCTAATTTTAAAATTAAATCTGCATCAGCAGTTTAACGATGTCACATTTTTAATTCTGATATTCTGAATCATTTGCTTAAAAACAATAAAGTTTTTTCTATTTCTATTACTTGTTAATTATTTCAGTTTCCTTTTTCGCTACGCCGACGATTCCTTCACATCAGCGTTTGTGTCAACAGTAGGAATCGACTTTAAGGTCAAAACAGTCTTCCGTCATGACAAACGCGTTAAACTTCAGATATGGGTACGTTTAGCCTAGTTTTGATGAGATATCAACATACTTCTCCCATTTCTTCCTAGCTAAACTTGGAAAAAGGAACAGTTAGTTGAGGAAAATGGAACAGTTAGTTGAATATTACTGTTCAAAAGCCAATTAAGTATTTTAGAAATAATTATTACCATTATCAATTTTTCAATAGAAATAGATGGAAGTTTTGTTTGGTTTTACTAAACAACATATGTTATGTGGTTTACTATAACATTTATATTGCAGGATACCGCAGGTCAAGAACGTTACCGCACTATAACCACAGCCTACTACCGAGGGGCTATGGGATTTATATTAATGTATGACATTACAAACGAGGAAAGTTTCAATAGTGTCCAAGATTGGTAAGTTCAAATAAAAAAAACTTATTTGGTAACCTTTTTGAAACACCCACAAAAGAGTGTAGGTGAATTCCTACATAGATACATATGACAACAATTATTGCTTAATAATATCTTAACATTATCAATATTTTGAACTAAATCATAACTTAAGAAGCTTTTGTTAAAATCGACGATAAAGTCTTTGATATATAATATTTAATTTGATCATCTATACAATATTGAGATATGGAAGGAATTCCAGGACTATAAGTTTTTATTTCTTTTGAACAGGGTTACACAAATAAAGACGTATTCTTGGGACAACGCGCAAGTAATTCTTGTGGGGAATAAGTGTGATATGGAAGAGGAGCGCGTTGTTAGCTCGGAACGCGGCCGCCAGCTTGCAGACCAACTGGGTGTAGAGTTCTATGAGACATCTGCTAAAGAAAATATTAACGTTAAGGTGGGTTGTAATATAGTTGATTTTGTTCTTCCAAGACACTCAATTCTATGAAATATTATTGATGTTAAAGTATAATTTAACATTAAGACCAGTTTTGCTTAATACTATCTTTAAATATAGTGACACAAAATCATTCCTTTATGCCAGTATTCTTGACATAACATTTTTTTAGCAAAAATGTTTAAAACATATTTAAATTGTGAGTAATTTTTTGCAACATAATATTTTTTTTATAATTGGTTACCATCGGTGACATTGAAAGCTGTCTAAGTTTTTTTAGTATTACTATGCAGATGTTTCTTGAAAGTGGTAATTTTTAATACTAACTGTTTACTTAAAGGCGGTTTTCGAACGGCTGGTGGATATAATCTGCGACAAGATGTCCGAGAGTCTAGACTCAGAGCCAGCGATGCTTGCTGGCGGCGCGCGTGGCCAACGCCTCACCGAACAGCCGCAGGGCAATAGCAACCCTAACTGCAACTGTTAATGTGACACAATTTGATGTGATGACCTTGAAAATATTGATCAACAACCAATGACTTTCTGGCCAGTATTAAAAACGAAGAGATTTTTTAATGTTTGTTTCCAGGTTAATATGGGATCAGTATTTTCAATGCCATTGACATTTTAATTTTCCCAAAAACCTTTATAACAGTTCCTCGATCATCAAAATGTTCTTGTTTATTGCTAGCAATTCATTTAATTTTTAATTGCATAAATTAGGTCAAAATTATTTAACTAAAGCCTATCGGTTCAATGTGAATGGTTCAAACATTTTAAAATATATTATTGTATTGTTATGTGTATTACGATAATAGAATTTTATGTGTTAGTATTATTAATTAAGGTGTTAGGTAGCATATTGTGAGCTGGAGTAGGGATCTGATTCTTCTATAGATATTAATATTATTTTATTTTTGGGACTTTTTGCTTTTGCCCTGTATCGCTTTTAAGACTTAAGTTTCTCTGTTATTGTCTCGTTTAAGTATAACAACGATTTATATTTTAAGAATGTTTTTAAGTTTTGCTAAATAATGTTATTTTTTTTTGTTAAGACGTGGTTTATTTTTGATGACAATGTAATAGACTTGTGGAATTTGGACCAAAGTCAAGTTCATCTTATTTACTAAAATATATAAACGTTTTTCTAAAAGCGCAAAACATATTTTTAGAAATCATTTAAAGATATTGCATTCACATATTTTTCATAATTATTTTTTAACAATTTTTATTTAACCAACGTTATTATTAATTATGTATGATTTCTTATTATCTTATTATAGTTTAAGAGCTTGAAACTTTGTAGTGCTTAAAATTATTAAATATATTGCTATTGTGTATACGTGCACAAAAACAAATATAGACAAATATCTCTTTAAAACGACTTTCTAGCTCTTGACCTATATGAAGTATGTTGCTTCGAATATTAAAATAAATAGTAAATGTTGAATTATAATATGTTGTTATTTGAAAATTATAAATAAGTAATGATGACTTGATTTTATTGTATTTAAGATGTATCAAAATGCTTAAACGAATATCTCGGCTTGGCGTTGAAATTGGACAATCTATTTCTATAATGCTATAGATTTTTAGAATGCCTATTCTTGTAAATATGTTTCTCCAGTGTATAAATAAACTGTATAGTATTATACTTAAAATAAAAAAAAAACGGTTTGTATTCTTGTTACGCTGTGTAATTATTGTAACTATAGTTGTTTATTTAATCACTTATATCATGATGCATTTAACATAACAGCTATTACATTATTATAAAATTTAGTACAATGTGTATCTATCACGTTGGTTTATAATTATTGTAGATGACCTAGACAATACAATTTATATATTCTGTTGAAACACTTGCACATTATAGATTAAGTATGTATCTAGTGAAATATATTGATATAACATTGAAAAAAATTATTGAAATTTCGTGTAATGTATGATTTTATTGAAATGAATAAAATGTTCCAAGATTTCAAATATAATGTATGAATCGTAACTTTTATAGAATTGGAAAAAGAAATGTCATGTATGTAAACAACATTAGTTTTATCGTTCTCCATATGTAACCAAGCTTCGAGATAATTAACCATTGTCAATTTTTACCTGAATCTTTTTTATTCACATTTCAACTAAAATTATAAAAATTTTCATAAAATGAAGTGTTGAAAGTAGTGTAGTGGTGTGAAGTCTTTAGAAAGGCATGAAAAGGCATATCTTAGAATGGTTAGTTTTAATTTTACAAAGACAAACCAACTTCTGAATTAAACATAAAATAAATTCAATATTTAAAAACAAAAATTGTTGATATACGTAAATAATTATTTCTATAATTTCCATAAAGCTATGTCTCATTCAAAGCAGAAATATTAATCGTTTAGATGTATTAATAAATGTACGTTATTATATTTGTTGTGCGTTAATAAAGGAATTATTTAAAATAAAAAAAAAATGTGTTAGTTTACGTATGTATACGGTGTTATTATTGCCCCTTCAAATTCTACGACAACCACGTATTTATTGTTAGTTATATAAATGTAACTAAATATCACGTTCATTTAAACGATTCAATCGTAGAAACATTTACTCAAAAATGGCTGAATGCGTAAGGATAAATGGAAAGCGCATTTGAACAAATGTACTGAGTATCGATTTAAAGATCATGTCGTGTACGGTGTACAAGTGGGTCATCATATCGATTTGTTCACACTCAGGTCAGGGCCGAGAGGAAGCGTGCTCTTATCTGACGCTACAAAAACTGCCATTTTTGCTTCAAAAGTAACATGATTTAATTTATAAAACTAAACAATATCTTATGTAAACATAGTGTTTACATAGCGAAAATGTACTTAATCTATATCTAAAGTTAATAAATAAAACGTCTATATTTTGCTTAATAACTCGTTCATAATTCGTGAAAAAATTGTTAAAGTAATACTGTTTTAACACAATTCAGTTTAACAGAACAAATGTGTTGAATAAATAACTTTTAAAAGAAAACCTTTGTCCGAAATTTAAAAGATCTTAAATAACGACCAAATTACCTAAAGAACTACTACTGAAACTTATCTTTAGTTGAATAATTTAGTAGTCTTTTATCTCAATCAGGGAGTAAGGTTGTTTTCGTCTAGTATTCCGTATGAAAAACCATTGAGATCTGAAAGAATGTAACAACACTTTACACTTCTCTTAAACTGATTATAAATTAATTGCAAATGAGCTGTCCGTTAACTAAAGATTATTAACCTAATTGTATACAAGAGCATCTAATAGAATAGAAATAAGAAATTACCATTAATAAAATTTGTTTTAAAAGTACAAGTTAAAATTATCCCATAAGCACCTATTGTACCCATATTCATTTAAAGTGACTGTAATATATTACCATTACTCTGTAAGCGAGATAAACAACGGTCAGCAAAAGGATAAATGTTAGACATTAATCCAAGATACGGTATTGTATATTTCCTTCTTAATGAGTTATATTGCAGCTTTTCCTTTATTGCATAAAACCGCATTTGTAATAATAGAAACAGAAGATACAACTGAAAGCTTTATCAAGAAAAATACGAAACATTCTGTTTTGATAGCATTCGCAAGTTAAGGTTTAAATCAGGAATTATATTTGAAATTCCAGAAATATTAATTTTCATAGTGCCCTCTAGTGTTATGTTTGATATTTAATGAAGGAGATCGTATGGTAACGGCTTTCCAATCAGCTTGTGAATATATGTCGTTGTAAAAGACTTTACACGCAAGATGTCTCTGGTAGCGCTTTCAGAGAAATAGGAGTAACCACTAACCACTACTCAATTTCTTTCGAGAAACACAAATGCAATATAAGAAATATACAAGTATTAAAATTTACGTATGCATAAATATGTATGTCAAATGAATTGTACAATTACTTAAATGTAACGTATGTAATGTATGATCGAAATTCTTATTACTTTAAAACCTTTTCGCAATTAATTTCGACCTCATTACAAACTTGCAAACGGAACAGCCCTTTATAAATGTCAGCTTCAAACTCTATTGCATGAGAACACATCAAGACATCGTACCATAGCGTCATAAAAAATGTTAAAACAAACGAGACGAGCCGTTTTCACGTACCTTAATTGTCTCAAACTTCCCTCACCGCAAATATGAAAGAGCAGAGTTTACCCTAGGGAATTTACCGTCTTTATTTAACAACAGGAGTTTTTTATATTAAGTTTTAACCAAGCAAATTTTTGAGATTTTCTCAAATTAAAAATCAAATAATACAACTATAATGAGTTAACATACAGCGTTTATTAGCAACGTATTAGTTTGTGTTGGATAAATCTATTTTCCAAGACCACTAAATTTTTCTTCTAACTTAGAGTAGCAGTAATGTCATTGCTAGTGTGTTACAAAATTCGTTAAAATATATTGAAATGCGAATTCTAAGTAATGTAAAAACTTTATAAAAATTATAGACTAGTCTTACAGGGTTAAATTTTTCATACAATATATATATATACATATGTATAAGAAACAATACAAAATCCCAGAGGATATACGTGCGTCGGCCTCCAGACCAGACCTATTTATGTATTCGCGAATTTTAAGGCGTGTTGTTATAATAGAGCTTACAATTCCTTGGGAAATATTACTAGCTCACTAGCGAACTCACTAGAAATAAGTTTATTGTGGATTTGTACGCGGTAGAAGTAGGAACGAAGGTAGATCGGCAAAAAATACATTCTTGGAACGTACTTCGAAGGCAACCCTAGTAGGCTCTTTTCAAATTTGGTTAGGTTGAGAGAGGAGCTTGGACGGTGGAAGTGAGCGTTAGGATAGGGGCTCCTTAAACCTAAACCTGGGTTGAAAGTCCCAAGCACTGTTGAAGCTCCTGTAATGTGAATCTTTTGAATGCTAAGAAGTTTAGTGTCATTATACTATATATGTATTTTGCCTGAGAGTTGCAGCATCCACGTGTATTATTCTTGTTTTTTTCGTGGGACCTTACCGTTTACTAAACATTATTATTATTAAATTTTATTTATTATTAATCAATCATGAATGTTTAAAAGCTAAAATCATAAAAAGTCACAAGGGCTTTTGTCAACAGAAATTCAATGCATTTATATTAAAATTCTCTTTCAAATTCTACGGTATTAGTAAGTCCAATGGTATTAAAATTATAGTGATTTATATTACCTTTTGTAGACGTAGTTTGTAATATCCTTACAACTAAAGTTTAGTTAATTAATATAAATATATTTATTGCAAAATGAAATTTATTAATAGTATTCATTTTTATTATCTGTTATTTATAAATTATTATTGAAGTATTTAGCAGCTAGGACTTTCAATAACAAGGAACTTTTTTATGATGCCAGCTCAGAAATACAGATTTTAGACGAGTAGACTCAAAGTCACAAGTCACAAAGTCAAAGGCACGGGCTTTAGTCGTTGCTAAATAAAACCAAAAATTTAAGCTGTTATTTGACCGAAAGAGCAAGCGATTTTGTAATGGAATTATTTATATTTGATAAACAATTTAGATTTTAAATAATAGCCGATTTTAGCAGCTATTAAAGATGGCTATTATTGCTAAAACAAAATTGGGCTTAACTATATTATACCACCTTTCATATTGATATATTTTATTGGACCTAAAAACCTGTCTAAGCACAGAATTACATATGCTTATTTATATGTGTACCTCATTTATTTATTGGAAAGTTGACATCACCCATAGGTTGCTGAATAATTACATTAAAGTATCCACTTCACATACGGTTGGTCGGAAAAACAACATTGTACGAACAAAATATTTTTAATATATCACTCGATATTATAAATATGTTTTTCTATGACAATATAAAAACCGGTTTTTTAGAGTGATCAAGTTAATAATTTTATATCTCAAAATGATTTAATACATATTATACTTTTACGAAACACAGTTTATATTTACTAATAAAATATTAATATGTTTTTGCGTTGAGTGTTCTTATACTTCACTTGTACGTATACACATGTTTGAGTAAGCAAAGTTTCGTACACAAGTTTACTGCCAATTATAAATCACTCGAACTTTTGATATATAATACACATTTGTTTTTCTAATTAATTTTTACTTTTTAAACAAACAAATACTTATATATCATTAGTATTAAAAGTATAGAAACAAATACTCTTCGTAATTTTCCTAAGGTCACACTCGAAAATAGTTTTTGAATATAGACATACTGTTTTTTTTTTTTTTAAGGAATAATGTCGATGATATATTTTAGTTATATAAATACCCGCCAGACTGTTGGCGATTCGGTGTTAACTCGAAACGAAAAATAAACAATTGCCTATTAAATTGAGATTTGATACCAACGAACAATCATTAATGTCAAGGCAACAAGACAGGCTATTTTAGGGATTGTGATCTGTTTGCAAAATTTAAATAAATAAAAGTACAAACAAGGAAAATTTTTCACTCTACCCAAAAGGATTCCATACAAATGACCAACAAAATGAAATAAAATCTGAAATCACGGTCGGGAGCAGAAAATTTAACGTGGACAATAAATCATACCACAAAAGGGAGGTAAGCTGGACGTGACGAAATAATACTGTAGCACACTGTTTAATGAACGAGATGTATTTAAAGTACTTAATAACATTCTATATTTTCACCACAAAACTGATATATGCTGTTTAATTACATTATTGATACTTATTATATGATAACACAAAGCTAAACTGTGTCTGCGTGTTTACCGCTATCACCACTATTATTGAGCAGATTTGCGTAATGCCATATTACAAAATAACTATTCATAACCCGACGTCTATTTATTTTAATTTTATATTTCAGCTCCCACATATCCTGTAAATTATTGATTTGGGTCAGAAGGGTAACTAGGTTATCGTTCTTATTCTAGCGCAATGATAGAAAATTTTATTTCAGAGAGAATTATTCAATTTGCACCAATAATGTATCACAAGTATACTGGGACTATGTTAAAATATACATACATATATGTATGTATGTAGGAAAAAAAATATTTAATTCTTTTTCCAAATCATAATTGTAGGTTAACCAAATTATATCTGAACATTTATTATATAATAAGAATTAATGATACAAGATATAGACTTCCATTTTGTTAGTTATGATACATATTAATTGTTTACGGGAATGGTTACGTTACTAATAAGTGTATAAATATGAAATATAAACACGACTTATGTGGGATACTGAGTTTGAATCATATTTAGGCTGTTTTATATTTGAAATATATTTGTCGAATAATATTCGTTTTGCGGCATCTTATTAACCGACTTCAAAAAGGAGGAGGTTTCTCAATTCGACCGTATATATGCTATTTTTTATTCTTTATACTATCCTATTTTTCATATCATCAGCTATCTCCTCGTAAAAGAATTGTCATAATCCGCCCAGCTGTGCCAAAGGATTTATTTCGGAAAATATACAGGCATAAAAAATATACACACAATTTTTTTTTACTTTATAATAAGACATTTTAATTTTCTTTAAATATTAGGAAAATATTGTCATGAAATGAGAACTTCTATATGAAATTTGTTATAAGGGAGAATAAATTACGTTTCTAATAAAGGAGGTCAAAATTTGTTAATTATGAAATAAAAGAAAACTATTACAATTTAAGATAATTTAAAATTTTATGAATTAAACTGCAAATACTTTTAATTTAAAACGACATACTAACGTGGCGAGGATAATTTTTGTTGATAGAAAGAGGAATTGAATCTACAAAAGTAAATTGCATAATATGTCAAATTCTGCTCAAAATAATTGTCAAGTTACATGTAGAAAATCTCTCAAATCTATCAAACTTTTAGAAAAAGCTCCATGATTAATAATTGTCTTAATACATCATGTTTCTATAATAGTGACAGTCCAAAGAATTGGACGAAGTTGAAAGTTCACGTAAAATAAGAAAATAAGCTTGTGTAAAATAAAATACGTTATTGCTGATAAAAAACTGAAATGTCATGAGGCTAGCTGAGTTTTCTTCCTAACTTAAAATTTTCTTTCGAAGTATAAACTTCTGAACTTTTGAGAATCTAAAATCAACTCGTATAGAAAGAGGAACATAAAATTTTAAAGTGTTTCATACCAACAGAGTTTATTAATGAGAGCATTTTAAAATTAGATAAAGATATTTTTATAATAGTTTTTTATATTATCAATTAAATTAAAAACCTTGAATCATCACGACTTTTGGTTAATAGATGTAAAATTATGTTCTGGATTCAACAACAAAGTTATTTGCAGCTACCATTGGTCGAATCAGCGTGGCCGAAGTGATTCTTGCTTTCTTGATTCAACATTTTTAACCTACACAATTAAAAGTTCTTACAACGTCTATTACTTCCTAGTTTATCCAAGTTTTAGAATTTAGTGATTTAGAAAAGGCAAACGTCGGAAATACAAATACGTTCAACTAATGCAGCTTGAAAGAGAGTTTAAGATGAATTTCGTTTGAACTCTTCTTGAAACGTTATAATCCGGTTTTTCAGTGGCCCGTAGCGAGTAATAGCTCTTTATATTTGAATGATTTTTAATCTCCAGACTTGAATATATATTAAATATAATATTTAATGTTTATAAAGACTTCTTTATCAGATAAATGGTACATATAAACCATAAACATTTAAAAATTTTACCAATACAACGGGGAATGGACAATATTTCATATATTGTTGTTGTTTTGAAAACTAAGTTGAATTGTATCTAGTCGAATGATAACTAATTAACATACAAATAATAATAAAATGTTAAAACATATGTATGCAGAACCTCAACATATCGCTGTAAAGGTGTACATAAGAAGGCATACCTTGAAATTGCATTTATTTCCGAGGGATGTTTTAATACATTTGAGACTATTTATTTTACTAACGCACCTGGCTAACGTACCTGCCAACACCATGCCCACTATGTGAACATCATCTATTTTAAAATAAGATGTCATCTGAAATAAAAAAAATATAATTGCGGTACTTAACTTAAAACTGTTAAGCATCATTATTAATTTGATGAAAAATTGGAAGAAAGATAGGAATAACATTATTAAAGAATCAATTGCTACCCTTTTATTTTTTTTGTAAGTTACTGGTTAGTAATATTATCCCGCAATTTATTAGTGTGATAAAATCCAACCTACTTTTCAAATCGACAATCTTTGTAAAATTTTGTAGAGTCCAAGATGGATAATGTAAATAACAATAACTGACTCATTACTCTCTTTAAATACCATTAATATATCATACTTAATTAAACGAAACTAGTGTTTTTACTTGTAAAGGTATGTTATACTGAAGTCGTTAATAATTATAAAATTTTATAATTATATCATAAAACGTGTTTCTGCTTAATAAACATCAAACAGGTAAAAGACACGCTTAATAGCTTTTAATTTAATGCATACGATAAGTTATGTTAAATAAAATTGAGGTCAATATACGAGCGATCGTAATATTAGAAGGTGAACAAGTTCAGGGGACCTTTACGATTCATGGAATAATTGGTTAGGCAAATATTATATATACAAATTCATTCATATTATACAATTAACCAACGAA
The DNA here is from genome assembly GCF_018135715.1 of Danaus plexippus. Taxonomy (NCBI): domain Eukaryota; kingdom Metazoa; phylum Arthropoda; class Insecta; order Lepidoptera; family Nymphalidae; genus Danaus; species Danaus plexippus. The sequence continues at coordinate 5,806,270 of NC_083544.1, read as the reverse complement.
CAGACATCCTTTATAGTATTTTTGTAATGTAATAAACGTTTAATCATTAATATTGTTGCTAAATATGCTAAAGCTACTGGCAACATTTATCTCAACTTTGTGGATAAAATGAACAATTTCTAAGGCGACTAGTTTTGCATTCGAAATAGCTGGGATATAAGTTGGTTTTACACAAGAAGCCCAGTCAACAGAGATTATACTTATTAGGGATTATCTCAATAACAGGATAGAAAACAATTTCGTTGCTAAATGCTGAAGAATTGCTCTTTTTAAAATAAAAAATAAATAAAATATCATATTATTTGTATGTCTGTCAGGCGAGAGAAATGTTAATAGTCGATACTGCTTATGTGATCACTCCTATTTGTAATTAATGCATTCAAGAGCCCGATATCGTCTTTCATTCTCGTCACTAGATTAAATTATATTGATATCTAAATAATGTATAACTGTATATCCAAAAGATATTGTGTTTTAATAAAAGAATTTTTATTCGTATGCACGCTATTTTGTCAGAAAATGAAGTAAAATAAAAAAAGAAATCGTAGTTAAAATCTCGGAATTCTAAGAACAAGATAACGTGAGACTAACTAGCACCAAGCTCTTCTTATTTATTTCCTTTGTCTGCCTGATATATGGAGTTGTAGCCGCAGTAAGATATCAAAGTATGTCTTCCTTCTAATTTATTTAAAAAAAAACTACTATTCACTCACTTACTTTAATAGAAAATTACCATTAACGCCACCAAGTGCATTTCATTTATTATTATAAAGTGGATTTATTATTATAAACTAACAAAGGAAAAAGTACCTAAGGATAAAGATGTTATAAAAATAAAACAAAATTATTATACAATAAGATATTTATATGATTCAATAAAAAAAATACAAAGAATATATTTTAAAAGAATCGACGATATTCGTTCATTATTAAGTATTCAATGTTTAAAAATATTATTATAGATACGACAAAAAAATGATTTCAGTACTAATAAGGCTCACTTCGAAACTCGCAAAAGTCGATAGTTGTGTTAATAAATGGCCGCAATTTATTCTCGAATTCTCGCCAGGAACAAACACCCTCCTCGCATATCGATCTCATTGGCTCTTCGTTTAAGTAGAACACCACGTTATAGTCTTCTGAATTGTCTGTACATCTGTAAACAAGATAACCTTTGACATATATCAGAAACCTAAGTATCTTCTCCGTGTATTAAAACTTTGGTTTTTAAGTTTGTTTGTGTATATTTTCAGAATATGCATAACCTTTTTGTTAATAACTAATTACACCTTTATAATCTTAATGAAAATACTCGCCTGTTTAAAACAGCTATCAAATTGGCAGAGAACACTGATATCTTGCTAGATCTCCATTTTCTTTCACGATCCCTATTTAAGCCATTCAACTTGGCGCTATCCTTAAAAAGTCCTAAAGCTGTATATATTTGATCTAACATAGTAGCGTGAGTAACGTAAGTTACAATTTTCTTTCCATGTCCTTTTTTGGCGCTTTCGAAACTCTCTAACAGGTTTGCTAATGGCACTCTCCCAAAAAGTTCGTTGACTGACGTACCATAACCATTCCTATAGTAATGTTTCAGATCTTGAATATATTCGAGGACTTCTAAATCATCTTTGGTAAAAACAGCACACCAGGGACTGAATTTATTGTCAACTGCAGACCACGTGTATCGACACAAATCGTATAAAGCTGTTATATTATCATCGGTGAGCATATAATCAATGCCAGTACGTCTCTGTATTCTGTCTTTGGTCTAAATAAAAAAAATATTTTTAATCTAAATAATATTTTTTCTAAAAATATCTTGAAGTAATTTTTTATAATGTATCATTTTTTTTTTAATCTTTACTAAGTATTTAAAATTTTGTATTTCTTTATTTAATATGATATATTGAGTATAAAATAAAAAACAGATATAATGACTTACTGCTAAATATTCTGAATTCTGCATATACTTCGCAGCTTCAACATAAATATTAGGATTTCGCTGCACATCTTTCTGGTAGGAACCACATGTTGCATATGGCTAAAATAAAATATGACGTTTTTCTAAAATTCTACACAAAACAAAAAAGTAAATAAAATCCTTATAACATACGTTTTCAACAGGAAACGTAAATCTATCAACAGAAATATAATAGTAAGTAATTGTTGAAACATCAAGCAAATATATTTATTACTCACAGCCATCACATCTGCACCTGCTTTTACTTTTTCTATTGTTAAGTCGTCTCCTAAGCCCTTTACGAAATGTTGAATACTTTTTTCTATCCAAGAACCTGAAGCAGATCTAAAAGAATAATCTCCATTGCGAAGTTCACTCAATAAATCTGGAAACACTTCTTTAAGGCGCTTGCTAAGCCCAAGCATTTCTTGGCGGCCTTCTTCTGTCAGATCACTTTTACCGTTTAAAGTGTTTTGATTTAATTGCCAGTTCTGTAAATTTTCAACATCCTGAGCACAAAGAGAACTACGTCCTTTTTTGTAACTTGTTGTGATATAATTCCTTATAGGTAAAGCCTGCTTCATGCTTTCTGCGAATTTAGCGCCCGGTTCTCTTTTTCCATGGCGATATATTCCCCATATACTTACTGGTTCACAACCTGTAAACAAAATTGAAATTTAAACATTTCTGCAATAAAAACATTTCAAATGTGACGAAAGGGACCCGAAGTTTGGGACAACTCACCTCGTAACCTTACAATAGAATCTCTTATATCTCCTCTAACCGAATTGTATGGGGTTTCCGTTGATAAGTATTTATAAGGGCAACCCGTATTCCAGTAACAAAAGTTCGATGCCGTTAATTTAAAGAAACAACAAATGCATATTATTAAAAATAATTTCATTTTAAAACAGTCTACCAAAGGTCAGTCATGTACACTTGTCTGGACCCTAAGATAAACTAATTGGAATTCTCATAACGTTAGCGTTCATTTTATGCATCTCAACAGGTTTAGACAAAATAAAACATTTATTGCTTTGTAAATATAAGTGGATACCTTTTATATTCGACATGTTTATTAATTGATATAATTAATTTAAGAAGAAATAAAAAAAAGTTGTAAAAATAAAAAGATATGATTACTAAACAATATGATTCGTAAATTATGTAGGGTGGCAACCAGCGGTTCCAGGAAAACTACGAAACTTACTTATATGTTTATTATAATAAGAATTACATATCAACACTTATAATCTATACCTAAGACTACATGACTGCCCCGATGTTAGAATAGCACTACCATTCCATTGCTTGTGTATCAGAAATTTTTTGGTTCACACGACTTGGTGTTCGTTCCGCGGATTCAGCAACGTCACTCGTAATATGATATTTTCATCTCTCCGGCCATGTTCATTTTTTTTCAAAAACGTTGCGCGTGCCTAGCACCTCTACCCGCAGATCGGCAACCATTTTCCAAAAAGTAAAATGTTATTAATCTCCATCTATGGATTCTGTATATTGTAGATAATTTAATTAATAGTAACTAAAAAAACAATTAGTGTCAAAGAGAATACTGCTTTTTTATCGGTAATTTCTTCAGCTACGGTCCGTGGAAAAATAGAGTATTTCCAAATACATTGTTGAGGTATACACCATCGTGAAATATAAAACGAAGTGAGTGCGTGTTAAAATATATGAAAATGTATGTACAAAAGAAATGTGTTAAGTAGAAAATACTATAATCATAAAAAAGGTGGATATAAAGATATACAATGGAAATGTTAACGAATAGAAAGGAATTAAGATTCCCTAATATATTTTTTTAAATGCCACAAGTCTTATACACCACGATGTGAGATATATCGTATGGTAAGAGCTTAAACTTTAAGGCTAAAATAAATAAATGTTGGAATAGTTAACATAGTATGGTTGATACCTTTTTGTTTGCTTTATGTACGAGTACGAGTAGTCAATTGTATAAAAATATAGGATTGTATTAATACATTAATTAGATTATATAATTAAACAGTATAATTTAACATTATAGCGTTTTTATAGCGCGGTCATTATGTAATATTTAATTAGGTTGTTTTATAAACGAGAATTAGAAGAAATTTTGAAGAAGTATAAAGTTTGTTTTGATCACTAACACCGCATCAATAAAATAGACTATTACGAATAAACTGTGTTGCAACATGCTCCAAAAAAACACTACTGCAATGGAAGTGTAATCTCAAACAGCTGACGCTTGTGTTTGGCTTTTAGAAACATTTAAGAAATACATGGAAGATTATTATGATTATTATTATTATTCATAATCATAAGATAAATAATATGGACGCGAGTTGAACACAAGCATGAGTAACAAAACATATAACTTCCATTAACCGTTAATTTTAAATCTATAACTCCGTCTTAATTGAAAATATCCCAAATTTTAAGTTTTAGTTTGATAGTATTGACAAGAAATACCATAACAGGTAGATTCCTCGTTTTGATACAAGCCTCCTGATGTTTTCTTTTCATCATATCTTACTCCGGAAATAGCTTCTACGCTCATCATACTTTTAGACACATGCAACATTAGTTACTAGCTTTTGGAGAAGGTACTACTAAATCGTTTTCATTATCGTCATTAGTAAATTTAGGTAGACGACATAGTTTAAATATGAAGGTTCTTAAATTCCGTTTTAAAAAGAGTTTCCCGCAGGTAGGAATCAAATTATATGTGACTTTTAAAAAATAATATCTCATATTAGAAGGAAATTTATAACAAGCGATGTCATAGAATTTGTTACAAGCTTTTCAGGTTTCCTCATGATTTGTCGGATTACAAAGCATCCTAACGCACATACGTCCGGGATCCTACGCGAGACCTTACAAACTGAAGTTTAAAACGCCACACCAAATAGTCGTCAGCGTGGAGTGCGTTGATAAGCTTGTTTTTAAATTGAGTATAATTTATACTCATGAATAGAAAACAGAAACAATTGTCACGACAAAGGTCAATTATAATTTTGTCATACATTATCAATATAAAGTTTGTTACTAACTACGAGTTGCGCTACTGTATTTGACCACCGATAACTCCCAGTATACAGATAAAACGAAATTTATAGATTTGATGGACAATTCTAAATTTCTTATATCATAATATTTATTGTACGGTTTTAATATTTTTTTTTTTTCGCTGATTGACTGTTGATTTCTTCGCAAAAGCTTTGTTTGGACAACAATTATGTCATTTAACAGTATAAGTAAATAATAAATGCAGTTATCTATAAATTGTTGGAAATTTTAAATTTTAAAATTTCAAATGAAATGAAATAATTCAGATTACTTTATATAAAACGTTAAAATATATTCTATTTAGTAATATAAATATGAAGACAAAAAATTCTGCTCAATATTGTTTTCAATAAAAATTATATTTTAATGAACAAGAACTAATTTTGAAATCAAATTTTAAAAAAAATAATGTAATGAAAATTATATAATATATAGTTAATGAAAATTTTTGGAAACATATTTATTGTTTTAAATATTTGCTATGCCTACTTTTGACAAAATACGTTTAATTGTTTAATGGATTGTACACAAAATCGGGTAAGGGAAGTCTAAAGGATTTAAATTAAATTAAAACAACTTATTTTCAATAAAACGTCAGCATCGATTTTTTTATACCTGTAAACCAATGTTTAACAATTTTATAGAACAAAAATTGTAAGCCTCATTGTAATGTGTAAACTTAAAAAAAATATTGTATAGGTTATGAAAAACATAAAAATTTCAAACAGTTTATTGTTTATAAATACTCCTGTGTATTTGAGTATATGAAATCAGATCACACTAACATTTCTTCATAATTTTACCATTAATTATTGACTAGTAGTAATTAATCAACTCAATTTATAAAAAAAAAACTAGCAAAAATCTAATGTAGTGTTGAGGAAAGGCTTTAACGTGTTTTCAAATTGTTGCCAGGAACAAATGCCGTCAGAGCATACTGATGTCACAAATTCTTCGTTAATATAGTACGTTACTTTATAGTCTTCATTGTTATCCTCTAAGCATCTGAAATACAAATATTTTTAAAACATAACATAAATGTAATTGAAAATGTTGAATTTTTCTCAATTCATTTTCAATGTTTTTCTATGATATAAAGTAAATATTTTTCAAGTTACTTTATTAAATCTATTAATTTTAAGAATTACCACTATATTTTCTAACCTATGTAAAACAACTATTAAGTTTGCCGCAAAGGCACCCAATTTGGTAGACTTCCATTTTCTTTTCGGATTTCTATATGCGTGAGTTAAAGGTTCCTTGTCCGTGAACCATCCTAGAGCACTATAAACCATATCCATCATAGTAGCATGAGAGAAATAAATAGTAAGTTTCATTTTTTCACCCAATTTCACATTTTCAAATGTTTCATAGAGATTAGATAAGGGCAAGCGACCGAATATTTCACTGTAACGATTTCCAGGACCATTTCTGTAGTAATGCCGCAAATCTCCATGGTACTCATTTACTATGAGGTCTTCTAACGTAAACAGGGCACACCAGGGACTCCGCTTGTTGTCTATACCAGACCAGCTGTATCGACAAAGGTCATATAGGGCGGTAATGTTTTTGTTTGTGAGGTTATATTCAATAGCCATTCTTTTGTGAATTTGCGCCTTTGACTGAAATAATGATGACATATATATATTTAACGTAGTTGTTCTTCAAATACGATTAAGATTAAATCATGATACGCAATATTAAAAATAATATATTTAATATTTTTTATATCAGTATAAAAAAATATTACCGCCTGGAATTCTTCAGATTCTTTATATTTAGAAGCTTCATAATACGTATCTGGATTATCTCTAACTTCATCGAGGAATTTGGGACACGATTCATACGGCTAAAAGAAATAACTTTTTTAACAGTTTCTTATAGTTATTATGTATAAAAATATGTTATATACTCGCATTTTATTACTTACAGCTATAATATTATCGCTGGGATTCGCCGGTTCTATGTTTATTGGAATATCAGAGAAACCTTTAACAAAGGCCTCTGCTCCATTTTCGACCCACGGACCGTAAGCCGACCTTACTCTATAACTACTATTACCGAGATCTCTTAATAGTTCTTTAAATGTCGCTCTTAATCTTTTACCAATACCAAAAATTTCTTGATAGCCCTCTTCAGTCAAAGACTGCACGCTATCAAATACTTTCCTCTCATCGAACCAGTTCTTTAAATTTTCGACGTCTTGTGCACACAAAAAGCTATTACCCTTATTAAAACTATCAACTATGTAATCCTTAAATTTCACCGCTTCCCTTATTTGATATACAAATTCAGTACCTGGAGTTCTTTTACCATGTCTTATAAGTCCCCAAACGCTTATTGGTTCGCAGCCTAATGAGAGGAATTCTTATTTAAAATTTACTAAAAAATTACAACTGTTAATGTTATTGATGTTTACTCAGTTGAATGAGTATACTATATAAAATGTCACGATAAAGCGATATATCAAAGAAAAACTAAAATAACTGTTGAAAAATTCATCCATGATAAGTACATAACAAAACGATTCTCTTACTCTTGTATTTTAATTTGATATCATATGCAAACTATTCATCTTCACAAGAAATACGTAGAAATAAAATTAAAATAAACTTCAATTTAATAAAAAAAACGCAATATTTTTTTTTCCAAAGTAAAGTAGAATATATATATTAGAGTTATTAAAAATCTTTTATTTTATTTTACAAACAATAATTATATAAAACAGTTAGTATTGGCATTGGTGAGACAAGATTTGAAGACTGATCATATTACTTACAAAGTAATATATATAAGGAAACTTACCTTTAACCTTCACGAATGAATCTCTCAGGTCTCCTCTGATACAATTATAAGGGGTTTTGCTTGAGAAATGGTTAAAGGCACATTGAGAATTCCAAAAGCAATTTTTTCCAAACACTGATATTATAAAACAACAGAGAACGATGAAATTATAGTGTGAATTAGACGACATTGTGAATTTGTTTGTTGAATCAAATATACTCTTCTGTGTGTTCTAATGTATGTGTATTCAACTCTGACATATGGATGTCTTTTAAAGGTCAAGAAATGCTCACGATTTTTAAATGTTATCAATGTGAAGATACAAAATAAGTGACAAAGCTTAGACACTACTGCGACCAGTTGCTAAATATACAATGAATAAAATATTTTGTTTATCAACTGGGAATATAAATGAGAACAATTAATATGAATTACATATATATAAGGAGTGTACACGTTCCTAATCAATTTATAACGCCATGAAACCATGATAATTATGCACACATTTAGTTTTATATCCTTAATTACTTTAATAGTGGCCTTTCCAATAATATGTCGTTAGTGCAATTATATATTTAGAATTATTTGAATTTGAGTTTATGTCATAATTATATGACGTATTTTAAATTTTCTCGTTAATTAACTGCAATAATCAACATTATGACGGCATAAAATTTTAGCAAATGTATGTGCCTAAGTTTCAAATTTTTGTTCACAACTAAATTTGAATAGTAGAAAAGGACAGATTATTTTTACTCTACGAATTTAAGGAAAGTACCCGTACATAGTGTAACAATTACTTGAGTGATTCGTTTAAATAAATAGGCTTCTTAAATGAATAATAATTACCTGGAAAGACTTAAAATTCATGTATATATAAAATTTTCTTCATTTGGTTACATCAAATTGTATTTTTCATTTTAGCCTGTTTTTTGTTGTAATTGGTTTGGATTGATTTGAAGTCCATATTTTTAAAGGTTTTACTTCTTTGTCGTAATATTACAGCAAGTATTTTGTTTCCTTTAACGTTTTTAGATTTGGTTAATCTATATTTTGGTTGTGTTCACTGAAGTATTTTTAACTTTACTGTAAACTATTTCCGTTGACCAACTTTTTACATGTAACCAAAATTTTGAGTAGCAAAACAGCGAGATATTAAGATAACGGAAAATTAATAGAAACGAAACAATGAAGATATAATATCCATTTTAATTTGTGTAATACCTAATATGTATACAAAAATCATTTTCTAAAAGACTCGTATGTACCTGCAATAGCTTTGATTAGTGTTTATGTAGTGATGTCACAGCATACATTATTTTCGTTCTATATTATATACTACCTCATGTGTGTGTTTTTAAGAGCGATGGCATTTATCTGCGATGAATGATTTGTTGACTAATAAGTAAGTTATAGAAAGATTATTAGGAAGTGCAATTTTTTAAATTAAGGGTAGTGATCTATTAGGAATCCTAAGTATTTAGTAAGTTTTATAATGACTATACTGTTACGATTATTAAGAAGTACTTGTGCGTCCCAGTACTTTTTAATGCAATTACAGTGTTATTTTTGTAATAAAAGTGATTTAATTATAGCTTTATGTAAAAACTACTTATATAAAAACTTTATCTTATCATGCTGCAAAATGGGTAAAGATTATAAATACGTATCAAATTATGTAGAAACTAATAGTTGATATCAAACTAATAAGATACGGGAATTTAAAAAAAAACAAAGTCAATTAACTATTGTATCATCCAAAAATTTCGTTTTTATAGAAGTGAAAGTTTTATGTTTTTATAACAACTGCAAAAAATAAGAATACAATAATGATATTTTTTTGTCATCTAAGAATGAATCGAGATTCTCAAGCAATACCTTAAATTATGATCAATGTTGTACAAAAAATAGCGAAATATTCTCACAATTTCATGAAATTTTACGTGTTATATAATAAAGCGAGTTTATATTTAAGTGAATATTATAGGTAAAAACATATTTCTATGAACGTATCGAACATTTTCTGTAATGTATTTAAATGACATACATTACTTCCAATTTATAAAAAGAAATTGAATTCTTAACTGGCTTTCTTCTAATAACTTCAAGTAATCTAAGCGAACAATAATTTCATTGTCATACTAAACACAAAATGTAGAGAATGCGACATACTTTTTTTTTAGGTTTACTAACTAACATACCTTCTTTGTTCTAGGTTAAGACATACTTAACTATTTTTGAATTTAAAGTAATTAAATTAAATAGGAGTTTAATAAAACAGGACGTATTTCCACAATTCTATATTTTTCAGCTATACTCATCATCGCTATCTTTACTATGAAGATAAACATATAGACCACATCACACCACACTACAGAAAAAAAATCTTAATTGAAAAAAAAAAATTACCTAATCCGTGAAATTTTAAGAAATAAAATTCCATATATCTTTATTACAAACTAAACTGCAGTGTAATGTGAATATGGACAAACAATAAGTAAGTTTACATAATTGCACTTTTTTAGTCACTAAACAAATATATTAAGCGTAGTCAATAAATAATATCTGCTGTCTCATTACAAAATTTTTAACACATTTTTCACAAACACCTTCAGTATATTCTATGTATTTACAATGTACAGTAATGTACTCGTTAATTATAACTATATTTATTATATATTCAAATTGGCGTTTTGTATATATTAATTCAATTACAACTAATTCTACAAACATCCAGTTCAATGAATGAAATTATGTTTTAATTTTAATTAGTTTAATTATATTTCGAAACCGTTCATGATAATTTAATACGGACTAAATATTTGAATCGTTAAAAATAATTCTAGAATTATATTTAATTTCCTCTCTGCACACGAATTCACTATTCATTACAATAAATAAATTCATTCAGAAACATATGAATGCACTCTTAATACATTGCATCTGTTATTGTACATTATTATTTACGGAGTGATAATTATGAACCATAATTTTTAACAGAAATTTTTAATACACGCGAAATTTTTGACAGTTCTGTTTGTTTCACATTTTTTGTCATAGAAAATATACGGAAGTAGACTTGTTATGGACAAAAATACAAAAAAAAAAAAAGGAAATATTATTTTAGTTAAATATTAACGAAATGATTTACGACGTACAGATACGATCATACAAGTAAAAGTGATCAAAAAAGACATCTATTAAGTTCTCCGACTATATCTATCGGAAAATACTTGAAATACGCTATCTATTTAATTTTTTGGGTATAGTCTAACAATATTACTATATAGTATAGAGAATTGCATAAGACTTTAAATATCACTAGATGAATCACATCCAATAGAAATATGAACAATGAATATACACCGAAAAATAAGTTTGGTCCGAAATTCATTTTGAAAAAAAAATTTAACAAAATAATCACATCTGAATACTAGATATAAAAGTGGTTTGAATAATTTTTTACTTAAAATAAATAACCTATGGCTTTGTAATTTTGATTTAAAAACTAAATATTTTCATTATAAATTAAAGATAGTATTTAAATCATGGCTGTGGAAACTAATTTACTTTCACGAAAATAAATACCTTATTCTCCTTAAGTATAAGTAATATATTGTTTTATTTTAAGCACTCGATAATAATATTACAGTAAAGATATTGCTTATATTTGTTATCTTTGAATACATTTTTCTACACATCTTTACCAGTTACGTTAATTATATGACACTTTTTTTTCATGAAAACATACCACAGTTGCGTATTTGCATTGTGGAAATGATTGGAAACAAATATACATATCAAAGATTATGACATATTCCGCTTACTGTAATCGTAATAACAGCAAATTAAAACAAGTAAGAGTTAGTTCAAAGATGATGTTGTTAGTTTAATATGGGAATAGAAAAATCTAAACTAAACTAAACTAAAAACTAGGGTGCAAGATTCTAAGGAAGTGTAAATTTACCTATTTTAACTTATTTGGCAGTATTCAATTACCTTAAACATTCGACTTACTAATATAATTTGTAGTGTTAAATACGTGTTTTTAGTGGTAATGGTTAAAATAATTTTTGTAAGTAGTTTTACAAATATAATAAATTTACTTTTTATACACAAAGTTATATTTTGATATAAAGGAATTTTCTGAATAATAATTACATTTCATTTTTCTTTCACAAATATTCACAAATATTATTTATAATAACTCCATTTACAAACTATTATATTACAAATATTATTATTTATTTGTAGGTTAGACTTTTTCTTTATTTATTGTAACAATAAGCTACGAATTTTGATGAAGCAAAAAATAGTGATTACGAGCTAAAACAGAAGGAAGTTAAAGCACTTCAAATATTATGGTCACATATATATAACTATTAAATCATAATAACAATAAATAAACTGAATCAGTTGATGTTATTTCTAAAATCTTAAATATAAAATATTATGGACGTAAAAATGTCAAAATTCACCTCTTACACACAACTTTCAAATTGTTTGATACGGATCTTTATGAAAAATTTAAAAGTATAAGGCAGCTATCTAAAATACAATAATAACAAGACACTAAAATGAACACTGATTAATTGTTTATATAACTCGCCGGCTTCATCCGCATCAAACACTGAAAGAAAGCATTTCATTGATCATTACAAACATTTCATTTATAAATACCCCTCATTCACGCGATCAACTGCTAAGAGGAATGTAAACTGGTTTCTTTCTAATATTTTTCATTCCATAAAAATGGCCTAGAACTGTGTTCATCCTGGTTCTTGTTTTGGCTCCAGACTCGCTCTTCTCTCTTGTAATGCAGCCAAAAGAGCCTCTCTAACTTCACGTTCAGAACTTCGCCATAATCTAATCAGTTCTTCTTCAGATAATCGAGATAATTCAGATCTTGCACCCATTGGAGACACTCGGTTATAAGGCGGTGCAGATGAAATTTCCGATTCCTGAGTAACCATTATTTCCACACTCGCTCGATGACTTGGAGCGTCTATGGCTAAATAATTAGGAGAAGAATCAGACATGTCTTGATAAGATCTTGTAGAGGATCCTTCGGGTCGTCTAACCATCGGCGATGGTGTACGTAGTCTTGTATTAATATCCGGCGGGGAATTGGTTAGGAAACTGACATCACGACTTAATCTTCGACCAATATTAATACTAGTTTTTTCATATATTGAAGCAGAATCGGACCCTAAGACCGAATCAGTGCTAAATCTACGTACATTAAGACCCGCTAAACTGCACCTTTTTCTTTTGCTTCTTGGAGATCTATATTGTCTTGGTGACCTGCTTCGACGCGGTGAATGACTTGATACGTCGGGTGACGGTGAAAGAAATTTTGTCTCGGTTACATCTTCCGACAATTCTGAAGTTTCCACAACAGCATTTTCTTTAATGGAATCCAATGAAAGATCACGACCTTGTTGGACCCTATGAAAAATTTTAACTAAATATTATTTCTAACCTTAATACTAATAGTCCAAGATTCCAGAACGATGACACATAACTTATGTTCTCGTAGATGACAACTAAGGTTGTCAGGCGTCGTTTTTTTTGCAAACTAGTTTAGTGACACCTGGGCAAGTACCAGATAAGTAATATTATTTAAATATAACAGTAACTTATATTTAAATTTTAACTTTGACTTAGATTTTGTAAAAATGTTTATAAAATTACTTTAAATTTTTTTTTTATCAGATCACTCTGGAATCATACTCCAAAATATTTATAAACTTACCTTCTGATTTCTTGGATCATTTCAAAGAACTGTGCCTTGCTTTTTCTTCTTCTACGCTGTTCGTGTTCCTTCTGAAACAAATGTATCTCCTGTCGTAATCTGATAGTAGAAATAATGCTATTAAAAAGATTTGGCCAGAATTTAAAATTGTGTCTATTTATAAATTTAATTTTATACTAATAATAAGGTTAAATCTTACCCTTTTTACACTTTTTTGGAATAAAGATGTGAAATGACCCTGCCGAATAGTATTAACGAGCTCCCTCGCTGCGTGATGTGGTGATACAAGTTCGACGCAATTTATAAATCTGTACAGTTTCTGAAAGGAAAACTTAATTTCAAACTAATTTAAATAGTGAACATTGGAATCGTGGATAATCAAGCTTTTAGAAAGGCAATTGGAGTAGATTATGTCTAGTCTACAAAGATAAGTGGCTCGTTCCGTGTTAAAAGCTGTTGTTCTTCTCGACTTGCCTGACGTAATCTGAATAAATTCATCTGGCTCTCTAAAGACAAAGGATACATAAAACATCTGTGGATTTTAAACGGAGTAAAAATATCAGACCCTTAGAAACTTTGATGATTGAAGAAGGAAGAGAGTTTGCCTACGAGGCCTAACATTTTCAGTTCATAAATCTAGTCTAGCAACATTCTCATTTATTTTTATATTACAATGTAAAAAGCACGTATAATTATGAATACATTTTGTTTCATTTACCTGACTGAAAAACATTATATTTCGACTCCTCCAAATAGTTCCTTTCGGTTGATGGCGTAAAATAGGAAGCGTGTATTTGTAAAAAAGATGCTCCAAAATCAATATCAAGCATCCTACAATCATTCCTACTCCCAGTAATATAAATACACCCGCTACAGCCGCAACGCCTTAAAGTACAAACAATACAAATAGGTGATTGTATTACCAAAATAGCAATTCATCAAAATACAGTTATGCTATATAAAAACCTTAAATTTAAAAATAAATACATTTGCTATAGAAACTTTTTAAATATGTTACGCAATATTCATGAATTATATCGAATATTGCAAGCACTAATAAGACTGATAGGGAGCAAAATTACTCATAATTATGAAACAATTTCCAAAACACAAACACGATAGATTTGACAAACAACACCAGTTAATACCAAATGTAGTGCGATTGATGGCAGAACCTTTTGATAATTAATGTTTTATCCGATTGGAAGGTTGCCTAATGGACTGATATATAAGGTGACTTACTAATCCAATTGACCTCACCGATTAATCATAGTGTTTGCTTTATTATGTATTTATTATTCTATTTCCAATATTTTAACGAGTGAATTCTAAAAATCTTCTTAAGTTAAATTATTTAATTATAAAAATATATTAAATACTAGGTGAACAAAATACCACAACTTTCATTTTATAAGGACACGTTCTATATACTCCCCACCGGGGTAGATGACAAGCCTTAGTTATAATGTTTATCGTATCTAATTCAAGGAGTCAAACTTTAGACTTATATAGTATTCAAAGTACTTAATTGTTCTTAACCTTAAATTATAAACGTATTAGTATGTTTTAAACTACAATATTTACGTTGTTTCTGAAATTTAAATGCAGATTTCCTATATTATTCTTGTATATAGAAATTTTACTTCCATTTTCGTCTTATGAAATTCCTAAGCAAAAAAAATATATAATTTAGGGTTAAAAAATAATTTTTAAAACTTATTTCACAGCAAATTTGAGTTCAATTATATAATAAAATTTACTTGGAATTAAATTCACAACGCCAGTTCGATATTAAAAAAATATATATATTATAATACTTAACATATGTAAAAATGAACACGTTCATAATAGTGCACGCTTTATAGATTTTCATTTTATTTTTTCATCATACAAGTTTAAAACTCTTATAATAAAACCCAATGTTGCAACAAAAAGTTCGATTGTAGTTACAGTACGTTACGAGCGTCGCAATAACGCTGCTGTTAATATTAGTTCCAAAGGTTTATATCACGGACTCAATGGCAAAATGTCCAATTGTTCCACGCAATCGTGTTCGATAATTTTCATCGCACTCGTCTCGCTGTAGGCAATGCTATTTCAGAATCAATGTTACTTTCATTCTACTACTGAACTGTTACAAATCCAATACAGCACACAATTTAGGTAGGTTTAAATATAAAAGAAAACATTAAAAAGGATTGGTTGATAATAAATAAAAGAGATATGATTTAAACTAGTAACAATCGTACATGATGTTTTATTTCATTTCTAATATTCTTGTCACTGAAAAATATTATTCCAAAATAAGAAATAAATGCGTCTTACTCTCATTTTTTCAGCGATAAATCCCATGTTTAATATTTTAGGTCGTTGGTGGGAAACTTCCCGTCTGAGGGGTTGTATTAACGTCAGAGAGGCGATAAATCCTAATGAAATTTCCGGAGTAAGCGAAACGTCTGACTATCTTGTTATAAACATTATTAGAAATAGTGATAGTCGTTATTGATTATATTATTTTTTAATTTTTTTTAGTTGTTGATTGTTTCTATGTTTAATTTGATAGAGTAAATAAATTATATGTTATCCGAAATGTTTCTTAATCTAAAATATAAAAGTTCTTACCGAGTGGTTTTGGCTGTATTCCATAATCAGGACTTAGTTTGAAGCAAGGTAGAGCACCGTACCATTTCTCAGTTAAAATGTCCATGTAACCGTTTGATGAATATTTGGCTATTACAGCCGATATGCTGTCCTAAAATAATAGTTTGTTGTTATTTTATTTATAATAAATACATAGTTACTTCTAATTAATTAAAATACATATAAATTAAATCCTAATATGTGTATTGTAAAAAGTGTAATGAGTAAGTGAAAATAATAATATTTATTTTAGCAACTTTTTAAATATATAGAGTCAAGATTAAATGCCGAACAGACACTAAAAATATAAAGAACACGATCGATCACGCCATTAGGAAGCCTGTATGAGTCATTCATCAATCTTTCTTTTGCTAAAACCCGAAGTCGTTTCACTGTCACCGAGACCTATCTGCGTCCTTCATGTAAATTTACGTAGGCCTCGCTAATATGAAATCGTTACCGAGAGCACTCTATTACGGTTACCTAAGTTCCATTAAGGCTGTACTTAAACACATCGATGGTAGATGATAATTACATGTCATAAAAAGTTATATAATATAGTTCTTGATTAATTACCTTTAGAGGAAATCCTTTTGACATTCCTATTGCATAAATATCTTTAGTGAGAGCATGGTCTCCTACGCGTTGAAGCTTACAGCCGTGATCTGTGGCGCGATAATAGTCTAAAACAGGTGAGTCGGCTATCAAAAGGTCCAAACTTCCATTCCTATAATACAAGGTTGTTTTAAGGTTAAAGTGTTTGGACATAGATTAACTACAAATAAATAAGTTGGAAAACTATATTTTTGTATAATCTTCATCCATAAGTAATGATAGAATAATGTTTTGTCAATAATATTATGCTATCTTAATACTATTCTGTACACTGTTCACTATATAGTCTAAAAAGGTACAATATTAATTTCCTCACCTCAGCCGCTCAATTCCTTCCTCTATATTATGAAGGGCAAAACGACGCATTTGTTGCGCCCACAGTGGATTATTTCGTTGAATATAATATTCAGCTACTGAAGATTTTGCTGTGCCGACTCGTAAAGACAACCACTATAATACAAATAGCGACCATGATAATAAATAATAACTGCTTATAAAAAAATTAAAAAAAAAATAGATAAAAACCTACATTGCCTCTTCCTTGGTAGTCATCAACAGCATTATGAAAAAATAAACCAGCTATCAGAGCTGCTATATTAGCAGTGTAACTTGCGACAAATATCACAGAAAAGCCACCCCAAACATTGATTAGGAATTTATTAGGCCAGCTTTTTGGGGCTTTGAAAGCAACTAAGTGTCCACAAAGAAGTCCCCACATTACCCACAGTGCACTTGAAATACTAAAGTTTTTTGATCTTTGCCTACCCCACGGATTTAATCCAAATGGAGAAAGCCATTCGTATATTGCTACAGCAATAGCTGTAACATTAAGTGAGGTGAATATTGCAATCCACAATTCTGGAGAAAACGGCAACAAAAATGCTAAAAGTGGTATGTCTGGTCTTTGGTTTGGTGCTGCTAAAATAGATATTCCGCTAAAAAAATAAGGTTGGCTGAAGTCAACTACTTCTGCCCTAGCAGCCGACACGCTAAGGGCAGCAAATGACATGTGTGCAGCTCCAGACACCAAATCTCCAATAATACCATTCCATTTCCATATATCAGAATTGTCATCGGAATCCCCGTCTCCTGTCAAGCTATTTTGTTTATTATACTCATTTTTATCTATATCAATAAAGTCGTCGTCTCGATGCTTGGCCTGCGACTGGTCACTTGATCTGTGTTTTTTATCATTATTTTTATCTTCATTGAAATTACGAAATGGTTTTACTAATTTTCGAGATCCATATAGACCATCATCTACAATATATAAATGAAAATCAAATTCTAATTCTTCTGCGATATTTTCTAACAAATCCATTGCAAATCCATAGCAACAATGAGTGGCCATTTTCCAAATAGTTGACGGTTTAGGTGTTGGGAAAAAAAAATCTGTTGTTGTTTGATCGCCGTCTCTTTCTAATTCATTAAAAACAAGTGTAAGATTATCTCGATCAGACGTTTGTGGACGATGACACGGAAGTCCACGTAGACATTGACCATCTTCATCTAATTCACCTTCCATAACAAAGGGCGGAGCTAGAGCTGTAACTATGCGGAAAATAGTGCGAGCACCTGATGATTGGCCATGAGCAACTAGACGACCTCCTGGCCACACTATTGTATGAAGTCTTACACTGCGACCAAGAATATGGCCAACTTGTCTCCACTTATTACCACCATTGGGGTTTGATACTAAATTTAAAAAAGCGAACTCAGCTAATAAAGACGGCTCTGGGCGTTCAAATCCGCCTGCTAATGCTGCAGTTGCAGAGATTCTTATTTCTCTAAAACAAAAATATTGTTTATTGTTATACATTTAATTATACTACACAAAACAGATATACAAAACACAAAACAGATTTTATTCATTTTATTTTCATCCTCTTACTTTCATTAAAAGTCACTTAAACGTTTATATGTAAAAAAATATATGGATGATATGCATTTTAACAAAGAAGTCATTATAACGTAGTCACCATGAGTATTGTTTGAGAATTTCTATTGACCTACATCGCTGCCCTCATTTTGGGATGAAAAAAGTATCAGTTTCAAGACATGTCAATGGAAGGGCGTTATTTTGTTAAGTCAGCGTGCAAAGTCTGGCCGTCAGCCAAAATTCGCTTCCGTTAGTTTCGTCTGATTTATGATAATGTAATCAAATTGGATGTTACCCAGAAACATATTAAAATTCGTTAAATTATAAGCAACTGTAGATAGGAAAAACATGTTAATTAATTAATGAGATCTAAGATTTTCGCGAGTATTCATTTAAATGAAACTAGTATTATTCGGATTTACTACGCGGATTTTATTATTTAAAAAACTACATAATCCCGACGTTTCGGTTACTTTGCAGCAACCGTGATCACGGGCAGACGAGCCCGTGCCTCGCCAGCATCGCAAGAACCACCTGAAGCCACCCACAGTTGAACGACAACCTGCGATACTACCATATGTGAAGGGAGTTACTGACAGAATAGGCAACATCTTGAAGAAGGTTTCCATTAAAACTATTTACAAACCAAATAAGAAAGTGAGCCAATTCTTGAGACCAATCAAGAGTAACATTCCTTTACAACAAGCGGGTGTATACAAACTCGACTGTAACTGTGGCTTGTCATACATTGGACAGACGAAGAGGAGCATCGGTACAAGGGTTAAGGAACACATCTCGGACATCAAAAACAGGCGCGCGTCGAAGTCAGCAGTGTGTGAACACACAATGGACAAACCAGGCCACTACATTCGTTTTGATAAACCTCAAATCCTCGCTCGGGAAGACAAGTATATACCGAGATTAATTCGCGAGGCTATTGAAATTAAAAAACATCCCAATTTCAATAGAGAAGATGGCTGGAATCTATCAAACACCTGGGACCCCGTTCTTAAAAATATAAAATCCCATGTCCGAAACCTCAGGACCGTCCGCAGGACCTCAAGACACCGTGAGCGCATTCTGCCGGCATCCAGAACGGTACGCCAGAAAATTAAGAAATCGATGGCGGTAGATGATAAATAACAGGACCAACTGACAGACATTCACACCTCGTCTGCCCGTGATCACGGTTGCTGCAAAGTAACCGAAACGTCGGGATTATGTAGTTTTTTAAATAATAAAATCCGCGTAGTAAATCCGAATAATACTAGTTTCATGTTAATTAATTGTCTAAATCTTAGGGTCATCACATACCTAACATATTCTGAAATATTTTGTTATATACAACGTTCAAACTTATTAATTCTATTTAGTTAAAAAAGGTTACTAATAAGTTAACGTAAAGCTATAAATACTATTACATAAATATTTTATAACGATGTTAGTAACAGTCATAAACTTTAAATTCATTTTCAAAATATATTCCATGTAAATTATAAGAAATGTGAAATGAATACTAAATCCTAGATAACAGTGAATAAATTGCATAGAGAAACGTTTCTACAATTTAACCTGCCAGCTCGCAAGAAAGACGCAGTTAGTTGTCTCCAAAACATTACACCCCAAACCGACGAAAAATACTTTATATCATGTCGTTAAATTGCAAGACATGTTTGTATGTATGTATATGTAAACTTATATGTTTATAAATATGTACATAATTAAATGTTATTACGTACCATGAACTAACAAAATTTATTAAAAACCCCGAATAGAAGTCGGCCAAAAGTAAGTCATATCGGAAAACTTACTCTGATAATTTATAAATGTCTAAAACTCTTCCATTTCATGTCATAATATATATATAACAGTCCGATACTATGGGAGCTGAAAGGATACTTAGTTGGCGAGAATGAAAGCCATAAATCAAAGTGAGTGGTTCAGTTTGGTTTCATGCCTATCATAACTTATATTCCCATAAGCTTTAATAACTTAATATCCAAAAATCTTTCTTATATATTAATACTTACATGTTTTTCTGAGATCTTACGTTTATGTTTGGGTACTTTTGGAAGTTTAATTTTAGTTAAAAACAAATAATATTAGAAAAGATGTATTTATTTAAAATAAATTTATATAATGACATCTAAGACTTTCGCGAGTTTTATTCATTTAAATGGAACTAATATTTTTCGGATATACTACGCGTGCTTTATTTTTTGTTAAAACTATACACTCCCGATGTTTCGTGTACTTTTCAGCAACCGTAATCACGGGCAGACGAGATGTGACACAACCGAAACGTCGGGAGTATGTAGTTTTAACAAAAAATAAACCACGCGTAGTATATCCGAAAAATATTAGTTTCATTTAAATAAATTTATATATTTTCCAGTTAACATTAATTATTTTAATTTATTTTATTTTATTTTAGTTATAAATTATATAAATGGCTATTTTCATTGTTTTCCATTTTCTTGGCATGTATTGTTTACAGCATGAATGATTCAACTTTTACTAGACAGCGTTGTGTATCTATTAAATAAAAATAATAAGATAAAATATGCCCCACGTTGGCTTTTAATTTGGTTTACTAGTTACTAAACATCCACATAACAATAGTCACAATGCGGTTACTTGGAACTTTAATATAATTG
This sequence comes from Danaus plexippus, assembly GCF_018135715.1. Taxonomy (NCBI): domain Eukaryota; kingdom Metazoa; phylum Arthropoda; class Insecta; order Lepidoptera; family Nymphalidae; genus Danaus; species Danaus plexippus. Next base: position 5,784,905 of record NC_083544.1, on the reverse strand, counting down.
CTTCATTCGTAAAGTGGAATCATGAATTCTTTATGTGAACATAAATCGGTACATACATAATTCTGTGTAAGGGATCAGGACCATAAAACGGAGAGTGTTGACGTGTAAAAGAGCTTTAAACTTTTTTATTCGAAATGCATCATAAGGATTTTTAGAGCCGAACAGTAAATGCAACAGTTTTAGCGTTACCCATTTTGATATTTATTTAAAAATCTGTGTTCGCGAATAAAGTCTCACTTAAATCGCTTATATCCTAAAAACTTAAACCAAATGGGACATAATATCGGTCTCACTGTATCGGATCTGTCTTTTTACTTTATTCCGATCGGAGACTTTCCGCTGGACTTCCCATCAGGAACTCTGACGTTATTCGGGGTGCTTTAATAAAATACGTGCCCTGAATTATAATGATTTGTTTGTCAAAAAGTAATAACAGCCTAAAACTATTGTTGAGTTGTAACTTAAAATAGCGCCCATGAAATCTGTTACTGCATTTAAAGGTTATATTTTTTTTGTCCTGAAATAAAAAGTCCGCCATTAAATTTACATATAAAAATTATATAAATTACAAGCAGACAATTGTAAATATGTATCATATAAGACGATGTCAACTTAAATTTTACTTGGGAACGATTTTATTATAAGTTTTAATAATGCACAATAAAAACATTTTCGTAACATTTTTCAAATATATACTTTTTTATTACAGTGAATAAAATACAAATGTGTTTAAAAACTATCAATTTTTATCACTGCATGTACATTTTGCAAAATAATCATGATAATGTTTTAGAATGAAATTTTTCTCCCCTAGAAAAAAACATATTTTTAATGAGACTTTTTTTTTAATATTTAAGTTATTTTAGTCTTTCTAATAAGCGAGAAAAGAAGTTTTTTTATATCATTATATTTATAAGACGATACCAGATAACCATATAGGCAAAGCCATAGAGTAATGCTAGTGTATATAGAAAAATCAAAATATTTACGGATAAAACTTTCGGTGTAATAAAAAGTCTATAAATTTTTTAAGAGCCATATAAGATTCAAGGATGATGTCGAAGTTTATATAAAGTTCTAGATTTTACCCACGGCTTCGATTGACCCAGATAAGCTTATATGTATCTAACCAAATGTGTCTAAGATTCAATATGGAAATATTACTTGTGATATCCCTTAGGAACAGCTATTTTATATGAAAGATAGCCTTTGGCCTTTCATAAACTTTAGGTGTATTTATGTAAAAATGTTAAAATAATTCCACAGTTAAAATTTTTGACATTTGAATACAATATTAGAAACTAAAAACATTAACATAGAAAAAATTTCGTAAAGTAACTACGTATATAAAAATATTGATGCAAGTCGAACACAAACAAGTTTAGATGACGATATTGTATTATTGAGATATGTTAAATGTTATTTAATGAAATAACTCAAATTACACTCGCAAGGTACTCTTAATCACCTCGGGAAAAGAATTTATCATAAGCCTCAGCTTGAATAAGCCGCTGTCTTATCTACGAATAATATTAACTAAGCGTAAGATGAAATAAAGAAGATTTAGGAATTTAAATTATGCAATTTCAATAGCAAATTTTTTTTAATTTTCAAAATAAACTTACTTAGAAAATTTTTATTTATTAAAATATAAATTTTATAAATACTTTCAAACGAAAATAACTCAGAAGAAATAAAATTTAAAAAACAAAATAATTTATACTTTTTTAATTCACACTATCAAGCTTTGTAAATATGTAAAAAGATTTTTAAAAAATCCATAAAAAAGCAACAATATATAATCATTACAGTTTTAAAGATATCAAATAACGATCTGTTACTATAAGGGGATTATCGTTTACAGTGTCATTGAAATAAGCTACATTTAGTTAAGCCAAAGTACATAAAAAAATGAGAGTAAAGCAATACTTTGCTTTGACATTTCTGTTTTATTTTATAACTTCCCCTCTCATCCTCCGGTTAGTTATTTCCAACACCAACTTCCTCTATTGGAGTCCACATAAAGTCGGATAGTTCGTACAAACTGTTTATTTACGCTTACGTTCGTTCGACAATCCTGTGTTTAGAGACGATTAAGAATTCGATCTCTGAAAAGACCTTAGCTTCCTTTGTACCTTTGGTGTGTACAATGAGAGGTTTTTGAATAATTACTTAAATTTGACAATAATTAGGATTCTATCATTACACTTGTGGACGAAGTATTGGATATTGTGAATATATATCACTTGGATAAATATAAGTCTAGGCTGCATGTTTCCCTACACAATTTTTCATATCTGTGCAAGGTAAGGAATAGTACTCTATTAAGCCTCTCCCAAAGATAGAGTTAAGATTATTAAAGAAAATAGAAAATTAAGAAAACATGTTTGAAAATCTGGCAATACAACTGGAAGTCCCCACATGTTGACAATGAATGGCGGGAACCAGTTTTCACAAGATGGACCGTTTGTTCATTTGATTTAGTAAAAAGTTAACGGTTAGATTAAATGGAATATTTCAACGTCCACACTTTTAGAGATGAGATTTATAGGAACAAAAAACTTATACCTTCCTATTCACAATATCAAAACTGTTTCTAAAATAAAACTGACGTGTAGGTAAATAGAGTGATAAAACAAACAGAAAGTTAAATAATTTAAGACCAGACAGTAGCAAAGATTATTTATTTAGATACCTTCATAGTTGTAGAAATTGTTATTCTTCTTCAAAAACACATAAATTAAAAAAGTTTTTACCCGAATAAAAACCTATTTCTTGAATTTTAATCCTAGAAAATTTCATTTAATAGAATATCTCGAATATTTTCTTTAAAAAATTTATATAGAACATAGTTTCAGTATGTTTAATGTTCTAATGCAGAAACAATCCGGATGTAACATCACATATAAAACTTGAATACATCAATAACTATGTACCATGAAAGTTATTCTTTATGAAATTCCTCGCTTGATTGTAAAAATTTCAAAAGCTGAGGCAGTTTTCGCTGAGGACAAGACTACGGTATCCTGTGTGTACGTTTAAAGTATAAAGTTGGGTACAGAATAACGAAGAAGTCAGAGGTATTTCTGTACATTATAATAAATTAAGTTTTTCGAAAGTATAAGTACAACTTATGTTACTTTTGAGTTAATTTTTGTAATGAATGAGTAAATGTTTCTTATCAAAAAAAATTCTTGTTCATTGAATAAAACATATTCAATGCCAAAATTAATTTAAATTTTCTAATTTAAAATATAAGGGTGGTATTTTGTTGAGAAAATGTAAGTTTGATAATTTTAATGTTTATCTAGCAAAGTCGAAGTGAATTTCAAAAATTCCAACAACCATCGCTTTTTGCTACCAAAGCAAAATAAAGCCTTTATTTTTTTTTATATTAAAGTATTTAATTCTATTTCTAACCAACAACCAAGCCTTTGAAACCTTAACACTAGCGGTGATAATATCTAACCTTCGCCTTTTAGATAAAGGGTGTAAAAGTAATCTTGGACCGTTGTCGGACTGGCTAGTCAATTTGCTTTTATGATGATGCTCCACACTTCTTACAATTCTATTCCTCAGTTTATGTATAGTCCTGTTATTTTTTAAATGTGACTGTCACTTATTGAAGGATGTTTCTTCGGGTAATACCATTTCACCGATTTTATTAAATATGATTAATACTTTTTTTTTAATATTTGTTAAAGTTCATTTATAATTAAATCTGTGATGTGTTCTATTTTGATTCGAATCATGTGTAAGATTTAAATTGCTAAATAAAATTTATTTTGAGATGTAAAATTTTCGCGAGTATTCATCGAAACTAATATTTTTAATAATTTTAATTACATACTCCGACGTTTCGATTACTTTGCATCAAGGGTAGACGAAATAATTAAAAACACGTAGTAAATCCGAAAACATTAGTTTTATCAAAATGTATTTTTCATGACTTCAACTGTAAATACGTTATATCATGCCTGAACATAAATTTGATTCTGTAAAAAGGTAAGCTAAAGTTTATGAATGTATGTAATTGTGAATAGACCTCTCGTCTTACACATCATAAGGTTTCAATTTCTATGAAACTTAGTTTAAAAAATATAATTAAAAAATTAACATATCTAGAAAAACTTATTACAGTCTGTACTTGTTTGATAAAAAGCAAGTTACAATCAGCATAAGTTGTTATTTGCTAGGTTGTTAAAGTTTACCGCTGCTTTAATTCATTCTGATAAAACTGATTTTCAAGGTAAAAGCAAAACTTAATTAAAAACATTTATCCACTAAATAGTGTGAAAACTTTGGAATTGAACCTCATTTATATGATAAGAGTAAAAGCATTTTCATTCCGAGTATTAAGCAAATGTTAAGTCAAATTTACATGAAGTATCGGTTTTGCTAAAATATTTTAATATAGGCCACTCTAGATAAGAAAAGTTATCCATAATAGCTATGAAACTTGATAAAAGCTAGGCAATAAAAAGTTTAAAAATGAGACTGAAATAATTTAACCAATTCTCAGACTTTTATGTGTTCATTATTATATATATTGTGTTGGTGTATATATTAATTACCTCACAAACTCCATGGAAAAGTCTGATGCAGCATCACTGGGTTCATCCCAACAAGATGCTGCTGCGTCGCTAAAAAATTGTGCTTGAGCAGACCACGCGTCGCATGCGCGAAGTACACGCCTGAGTGCTCCAACCATCATTCTGACAGCAGCCTTTGCAAAGGAGCTATCTAAATAATAGTAAAAAAAATTAATAACAAGGACTTCGTAATTAGGATGAACAAGATATTTGTACAAATATGTAAACAATTATCTTACCTATTCTCATAGACTGCGGATGTAATGCTAGTAACCCAACTGGGAGACTATTAAATACTTTTTTAATATCACTTTCGTCTCTACTAATTGGCTCCTCGTGGTCCATCGCAAATCGATTATTTCGTTTCTCGATTGCACCTCTTATATTACTCGTAGGAGTTTGCACCGTGGGATTCATAATGAAATCACTAATATCACTTGAAAATAATATTCTATCTCTTAGTTCTTGACTATCAATACTACTTACAGTATTCTCTTCTAATACTTCATTTTTATTATAAACTTTGTTTATATTTATACTATTTACATATTTGTTAAAAGATTCACTATTCAATTCATTAGAACTAGTCTGTTTACCCTTATTTATATCGAGCAAGGACAAATTTTCCCTCTCAATTGAGTTCTTTTCAATTTTAGAAGTTTCAACGCCTTTTTTCTTTATATTATAAGTCCTTACACTTTCACTAATATTGCGACTACCATTATACGAATGACTAAAATTTGTATATAATAATTTACTATTCATGTGCGTTTCAATTTTATTTGTATTTCTACTAACACGACGATAAATTGAATTCTTTGAAATATTTCTTACATGTCTACTTCCCATAATACTACTTTTGTTTGAAAATCTATTATTTTTTCTCGTAATTTTAGGACTATTTGCTTCTAATGAATTATTGTCTGAGTGATCTCGTTTGATACGCTCAAAATCATCAAATGTAAATGCTTCGTCTTTGTCTTTCAAGCTCTCCTTGAAATTTTCCTCTGCATATTTAGTACGATTTCCGATATTATGGAAAACATCAATTTCATTAGAAGCGTCGATCCATAACCAGAAAAAATGGCCATCAAGCATATTTAAGCGTTTGGCTTCGTCCATAATAAGCTTCGCATAATTAATATCGCAAATTAGAACAACCACACCCCGTGTCAGTCTCGAGACTTCGGCAAGTCGCCTTAAACAATATAGATTTATTTTAAAGTACAATATCAAATATTATATTAAATTTGCTTTACAAAATAGGTTTTATAAATACATTATTATTAAAATAGTACAAATAAAAAAACAACATTTTGTCTAGAATTGAAATATAATCACTTAACGACCATTATTATGAACTTCATTGAATGTGATAATTTTATTCCAAATATTATTACCATTGGGATAACTTTTTAGGTTAATGGATAGTATAAGAACGTAAAGAAAATCAAGAGGCTTACCTAAAGATGGCACGGCGTGTATAATTCGAAGGAAGCGAGAGCCATTTAGGATTAAGCGGTTGAGTTGTAAGGATTGAAGAGAGATCCTTCCTTAGCGATAGCGTTAAATATATGTTTTCTTCAGCAAGCAAAGTAAAGGTATGCCAATGGGTGTGCAGTAGAGTGGCTCTGTTGGAAAAATTACGAGTTACTTATATTTCTTAAACAATATTACATGTGGAAAAAAAGTTTCTTTATAATTCCGTTTTAAGTATAAACAATAATATTACTATCAACCTGAGTGCATGTAATGTTTCTCTTGCTGTTATCTCCAGTCGAACCTCCAAAGGCAGCAGTTCCTGTGAAGCAACCAAAAAAAAAATCTGAGACATAATAAAACATCTAGATAACTGCTGCTAGTGATAATGGGTGTTTAAAAATAGTCATTATGCTCAAAGACCAACAAACTTAAGGAATAGAAAGAAAAAGGTTGGAGAAAATTCTATAAATTCAAAGAAGAATTCAACAAAGTATTTCTCTTGGTACTTTAGATGGACCCAGACAACTTTATTCACTTCATGCGTTAGCATCTTATTCTGTATTTGAAGAAAGATTCCTTTTGTAGTAACAGTTACCGGCCTTGAATTCTTTACACAGTAAATGCATAATAAAATGTAAAAAATTTCACCAACACAACAAAACTAGCACTTTTTTTATAATTTCAATGCATATATTTTTATCATTGCTAACTTTATGCAATTTGCTAGGAATTGATTTAACATGAGCTAATTTGTGCATGAAGCCGTATCTTTAAAAAATATTTTAAAGTAAAATTGATGATTGGTCTCACACAATGAAGCTTATTAGTTGCAATATTGTAAAATTGCATTATTGCTTTATAGCATTCCTACACCTCACATGTCATTTTAATTCAAAGATAGCAATTGTAAACAGAGAAAAGTCAAAACTTCAGTTATATATAACTACCGTAATAAACTCAAAAGTCAGCTTGTTGTTTATTTACTCACATTAGCGATGGTATAGGCGAACCGCAAGTGAGATGGTGATGCGCGGATAACTGGAACACCTGCGCGGGAGGCTGTTGAAACCAGCGCAGCAGCAGCAGAGCCTCCACCACAAACAAGAAGCGCTGCAACCCTCCGCCCCTCCAGTGCTGCACACGTCTCTTCCAATACCCGCGCACTGAATCTGGTTAAAATTAAAAGAAACTGTTTGCGTATATGAGTTAGATATTATTTACAAATATGTGAAAGATGAAAACTTTATTAACGTAAACCAATATCAAGAAAGTTGCGTTGAGGTTAGCCATAAAAAGTTTAAAAGTACACCTCAATATATCCTCTTGATATCATGAAAATTCAATAAAAAACGCAAACAAAATGGGGTTATTTGAAGATCTCGAAGTACTCATGAGTGTAATACAATAGTGGATTGTACCGATATAACCGCAATTGTATCAGAGGATCATTAACAAGGATTACGATACTTCGCATTGACCTTTTCATGGATTGCAATGATACAGCGAGATTAATTTTCCCCTGTATAAGAGCATTAAAATATTTTTAAAAGCTGTACTGTACTATTTCAATCCACTGTCAGAGTTTAATTTACATTGGGGTTAGATACACTATTAATTTTTAAGGAAAATAGCATTTGGAACCATTAATACTTCATTTTTTATGTTAAAATATACATGCAACTAAATTATTGTAAGCATTAAAAGAACGCAGGTAACTATTTCCTTCGCTTAAAAATTAAAAGAAAGCTACAGATTATTAAATATGAGAAGCTTGTATTTTCAAGTAGAATGCTATATGTGATTACCCTGAAACACTCCTTCGTTAAAAATATTTATTATTATTAATACAAACACCCTGGACACAATTGATATAGAAATAATATCTTCGTATATATACAAGTGTTCGTATATTAGGTGCTACAAAACCGCACTACAAAGATAGCTTAGAGTCATTTGTTATCGTGTCTCAAATCGTTCGAGTTTAACATCTTTAAAGCAATCGCAATATAAAAGAATGACGAGGGAATATCCCAAGGTTTGGTCTTCGTTTCAAAGAGTTGCTAAAAATGGGAAGACTTTGTCATTTGAAATAAAAGATGTTCCGGAAGAGCTATGGATCGAAGCAGTTGAATTTATGTTGGGAAATTATATAAGAGAAGATGTTTGGTGGATTACAGCTGGTAATAAACTTTTTCATAATTAAATATTTATCTGATATATTTATATATAAAAGTGTAAATGCATTGTGTTGAACTTCACAAATTCAAATAAAATAATCTTATATTTGTAGTATTAAAGGCGAATTTTTAAATAAATATTTAACATAACCGAACAAAGCACTGTTCAGGACGTAAAGACTTTTTGCAATTAACTAAATCTCATCTAATGTTGTCGAGTGTTTCACGCAAGAGAATGTACAATTTTATTTTCGCTAAGAACCCTCGTCGCAGATTATTTTCCTACAAGTAAAAATACTTTGTCAGGTTGTTCAAATATCATAAATGCGTATAATATTCATCGTGACACATTAAACTGCTATTTTTCATACCTTATTAACTTGTTATTTTATTTTCCAGAATCTATCATACTCTTTCTGTTTATCTCTTTTGGTTTTTTGATAGTAATTTTATGGAACTTAACTTTTAAAATCATCCGCTTTATAGACATACAAATGTAAAATTAAATAACAAATAGCAATACCTAATAAAAACGATAACTTCTTACAAACAAGAAAATCTTTTGTTCTTTTAATCGAAAGACAAAGTTTCATAAAATATTTCTGTAATTATTTAGATACTAGTTATGTCTTGCGGGTTTGCCTCGGATGTCAAAGTATTCTTTTACGCTTTAAAACAATGATAGAGATCTTCTAAAACCTTAAAATATATCGTTTCCTCTTAAATCTAGGTAATATTAAATGAACACATATTATATCTAATCCGACACACTGACATTAAGCTCAAACATGCCAATCCGAACCAATAGTTACCCAAAGAGATTATAGGATTAAAGAGAATTCAGTGTCTGCTGTATACAAACAACCCTACTTAAATATCGGTTACGGTCAGTTACGTTTAACTTAATAACGTTCTAATATAAATTACAGGCTTTGTGAAATCTAATCTTTGCCAATGAATTATTTAAGATGAGAATTTAATTAAGACCGTATTAACATTACAAATACCTTTGCTTTTCAAATGCTATTACAATTTTTACGGGTGAAATATTTTTTTTTAATAAAAGTAACCTTCCTATTAAAATATGACAGTGTATTTATTTTTTTGTTAATCATACTTAATAACCTGAAATGGAATTGGAAATTCAATATAGGAAAATGATTCACTGCGAGTGACTCTATTATATGAAATTAATATGGCGTGAGGATAATTAATTAATGTCTTTTAAACTGACAGGTACAGCCGGGGACCCACAGGCTATAGAAGAGTATCGTGTGCTATTGACGTCTATTATAAAGTTGAAGATGAGTTTGGGATGCTTTCTTGTCGAGGAATCTGGTGATCGAGTCCTCGTTGGCATGAATATGTGTATGCCACAGGAAAAAGAACGCTTTGTGGAACACAATCCGGTAATATGAAATGTTATGAAAATGCCAAAGATTCTATGTATGTATGTTTCTTTGCTATTTACTCTTGCATCAACAATTTAACTACTTATCTCATGGGCTAATTATATTTAATGTTAGAAAATCAGGTAAAAATAGGGATGCCATACATATATTTATAACAAGTTGCAAACAAACTTGTATACATGCCCATATACATATGTCATTTAAACCCCGTTTCCGATGATTTTGTAGTACATAATTAAATCAACGAACTTATACATATACTAAAATATTTATACTTTATTATAAAGGACACATTATAGCATCCCTTTTAAACACATGCGAAATGTTATACGTTCCCTTATAAATTATAGTAATTCCAAAAACAAGATAACTTGATGGACGATAAAAAATATAAAAAAGATGAAAGTAGGTACGTATCTTTGTTTGTTTTTAAAGGAAATACAAAAGGTAGCAGACAAAATAATGGCAGACATTTCAAATTTCGTTTAGTAGAAATTATGATATGTTACAGCAAAAAGTGTAGTAAAATGCAACTCTTGAATAATAAATTCGTTACATGGAAATTAAAATTTGTACTTTCCATTCACCAATCATTTAAAATATTGATTTATATTCCATGGCTATAATTATAGCACATAAAAGCTCGAAAACAATACATTTTTGATTGAATCCTGCGTCCACTATATTTTACAGATCGCTTTTACTGGGAATTAAATAAAGCGAAAAGCAACAGATAATTATATAGTCCTAAATTTAGAAAAAATATGTTTATTACAATGAAAAGGTTCAACTAAATACGTCAACGTACATAAATATTGAACGAAAATTACGAAAAGCTTTCCTCGCGGATATATCCGTTGCCCTATCTATTCATTGCACGGAAATACCATAAATTCAAAACCTGCTTCACGGTAATAATTGTGAGAATAAAAAACTTTTATACTCTGATATGATGTATAGTATAGAAAATTTATACATATTTGTCCCAACTGAACAATTGTTAGTTTCCTTTTCTATAACGACCTTAACTAAAATTTAATAATTGTCAAGTGGCAAAATTCTTCATAGTTTTTATTTATTGATATAAACTATGTATATATTAATTGTAAAGATGTATGTCGAGATTTGATTTCGTAATTTGAAACAATGAAACTATCCTTAGAAATTTAAACAATTACTGAAAAACCTGTTTAAAACGATATAAGAAACTGCGAACAATACGACTTCATTACAAAGATTCAACAGAGCAGATATTAAAGGAGTAGTACAAAATACGCATTGTAAATATTTATGTAAACAAAGGTAGATAAAAATTCGTTTTCCATCTCATAAAGAACGCAATGATTCTTTATGAGAAACTAATGATTCTTTATGAGATAGGAAACTAAATTTAGCATAAATATTTAGATATATTTTATGTCTTACGAACCCCATTAAGGACAAACATTACAGAAAACCAAGCAGTTTTCTAAAATCATTAAAAATATATTTTTTATGTGACTTATAGTTTAAAGTATGTTTTCACAACAGTTTTTCATTTACAAAAAGAAATTTGATCAGTGATTTTTTTTATAACAATATATACTATGTTGTCAATAATCCTATTCCGTTGATATCGGATATCGTTAAACATGACTCGGGGATAATTTTTCTAAAGATCTGAAAAGAATTCAAATCATATCAAATGGTGTCTAAAGAATAAAATAAATATTTATATGAACGAGCCTTTTTAAATATACAGCTCATTTTTATCGCAAGTTTTATTATTTCACATTTAACTCATGAAATTAAATGTTTGTAGAATGAAACAAAAAACTTGCAGCCTTAAAAATCATGTAATATAAAATAAACTTTTAAGCCAAAAACGAAAGCCGGTCTGCTATCACTGCGTATGTTCAGCGAGGCTGTGAAAGTGCCGGCGATTTACGACAAATACAACGTCGATGTATACCTCATGGGAGCTGGCCTCTCTGTGACTCCTGAATACAGAGGACTGGGATTGGCAGTGGAGTTGCTTAAATCTAGGTAAAGAAAATTGTTTTCGTTTACAAAATATCTACCTAAGTATTCCGTATTTGTTTTATACAAACATTATTATTTAGAAGAACATATTTTCTATGTAGGATAATAAAAGATGTTCGAATATTAATAAAACTCTTTTATAAATATGTTAACCTCAATTTTTTTCATTACAAAAAATTATAAACAGCTTAAAAATATTATTAAAATATAATAAATATCCCTAAAAATTTTTTTTCTAGGACTATTTTTTTTTCAATAAATCGTTAAAACGCTTTTGCGTTCTTTATTTGAAAAAAAAGGAATATTCTATGTTTAGTTGACTTAAAAACATCTATTTATTATCCGTAGAAATAAAGAGAAATTCACGTATACAGTATGAGTATTATTCCATAAGGAACATTTTTTTAACTTAAGTCCAGAAATAGTTTTAAAACGGGTGATATGAATACAAACATGAGAACTTGATAAGGTATTTTATTTTAAGGATGCTCCTTACAAAAGAAGGAGGTTTAAGTGTCACTGGAGGGATATTCACGAGTGCACCGGCGCAGCGCTCGGCGGAAAAAGCTGGCATGGTTTGTGTCTACCAGATTCCATACAAACAATTCGGTGAGCAATGTAATATCGACTTTAACACGACTACGGAAGATTTAAAAATATTTGCCATCAACGTATAAAATAACAATGGTGCCATGGAAATACGCAAGAAATGTCTTTTAAAATTTTTGCCTTATTGAAATTATACGCCTTTTACTACTTAATATAGAAAGATAGTCGAAGTACTTAAAACTTAATGGTTCTATTAAGAGAGACCAAATTCTTTATACATTATGTACCATGAATAATAAACAACGCTTGTGATTTCGCTCACGTCTCATATTCCAATATTTGATAATACACTTTATTACATATTATTCTGACTTTTATTGCCCTTTAAACTTATAAAACTATTAAATAACTGTTATATTATTGGAACTATACTTTAACCGATATAAATATAATCCTTTTAAAAATATCTAATATAACTACAATATTTTACAGAAATCTGTATGTAAATCTACATCAAATATATTCTTATCAGTGAATTAGTAATAAAGCTGAACGTTACGTTATCGTAGGTGCCACATAAAGTATTACAGAGGCCTCTTTAGATTCTCGTATGCCCCATACCACGCCCCTCATAATTCAGTACAAAACTCTAGGGGGCAAACGGAATGTGCTTTATTTAGTGTTATTTGTTGAACATATTTTCTCACTTATATATTTTATTATATCATTAAATATATACAAGAATAAAATCTAAACACGCCAAATCCACTAACAGATGGATGTTGTAATATAAAAATTCGATGCGCTCAACGTTCGAAAGTTACAGTTTTACGAGTGATAGGGGACCGTCCAAAGAAATGATATATCACTGTCGTTTAAAATGTAAGCGATGTTTACTCCCGAGATTTCAGATAAATGTTATAATACATTTCAGCTCTAATCGTTACTCATTTCATATCGAAACAAGTTGTATCTTAAAATATTGAAGATGGTTTCAGTAAGCCAATTTTTATCATTATTTTTTGACGTCATTTATGTCGCACTACTGTCCAGTAATAATAATTAAATTTTGTAATAAACTCATTGTCATTATGATAAGTCATTATTTTATCTCATTCAATGATTATATTGCAAAAATTGTTTTAACTGTATTTAATTCCTAAATTTATTTTATTAAATTACATTCGGAAAAATAATAATCATTTGCTGCGAACGAGAATTAACGTAACTCATATACACATTTTTAACTCGTATTTTACTCTAGGTACGAGAGTAATTTAAAAAGCAAAAATGTAATCTGAATATCGCAAGATAAACCCGAACAAATAGTATCGTTGTAAGGTTTCAATGGCATTAAAATTCATGTTTCTCCCTGCGCAGTAATAAAAGTAGAAAAATAAATATGTTATTTTTAAAAATAGATTCATACAAATATAATAAAGATTATGAAATTTAATTATTTCATTTTATGAAATTACTTTTACCTTTGTTTCGTTTTTTTTTTTAATATTGAATGTTTTTTAACGAGACAAAAATATTTCTTATTCGAAGCCATATTTGAGTCCATAGCGAATATCATTAAAATTTTATTCGTCACAAGGTAAACCAAAATTACTTTCGCGTTAAGCGTTAAAAAAGTCTTATTCTAGACTCGAAACTTTTGAAAAACGTCTTGAAGCATATTTATTTATCATAATGGCTTTACTGTTAGCTTAATCTGTTTGATAAAAATGAAATATGTACATATATTAAAATTGAAAACAAACATTTCTTCCATCTATATATCATCTTCAAGGATTTCACAGCTTATCCCAGCTAATCTAATGATGATATCGCTGGAGTGGATTTTCTTAAAAAAAATTATTGCATTTAATGTGTGTAATACGCTTTTTATAACACAATAATTGTGCCAAATAATAATATATATGAAATTAAATCAGTGATGTTGTGTTATCTTTAAAAGTATTAAGTAAAATATTATTTTTAGTATTGTTTTTAAGTACACTATGTACTTTATACTTTTTACAATATATACTTAGACACTATATATTTAAAATAAATAATTTTAAATTCAAATGGATTTTTCAACATCCCTTAACCATCATAAATATAACTCTTGCTAGGATGTATTTATTTATGACAAATAGGAACAAAACATTAAGCCTTCAGTAAACGCCACACCGCATGCTCCAAAATATGGCTTCATGAGATTACACATGGCTTCCCAATATTATTTATACAACGCCAAGTTTGAAATTTGTTAACTTTATTATATTTGAAATATTATGCTTTGGTTACAGTTAGTGTGTCCTCAACATTTTATTTTTTTTTAATACAATTTATTATACAAGCAAGCGTTTAGATTTAATGCTATCGAGTTTTTCATCCTATAATGTGGCTCGTTTAATAGTCTACATAAAAGAAGATAAAAGTTTTAAACATCTTTTTAGCATTTGATTCTGGTTTTTTATCCTGTTTGAATACCTTGATAGGCAGTTAAGACTACAACTAAGTAACTTAAGCCTACAAAGCAAATTCTTTTGCTAAAGCTGATAACTTCACTCTTGTTTATTAAAATACTCTCAAAGACAAGACAGGACTTTGTCTACTGACTTTGTTTGAAACGCCACTTACTAAGAGAGAGAGAGAGAGAGAGAATTTATTATATTCATTTATATGCTATTAATTTACTTTACACATAACTCCGTAATTCAACAAATTACAAGGCAACTACCGTACCGCTTTGATGCAATGTCATTCCAAAGCGAAAAAAATAATATTGCAAAAATATAATGTGTTAGATAAAATTTTGGCAGTGTAGTTACACATTTCGCAAAGTCCAATTTCAATTTTAAATGTATGGTAAAAGCAGGATTATTACTATTGCCTTCGATATCAAAGTGAAGACTCTTTTTTATGCAAAATTTAGAGTCACTGCATCTTTATTTATGTGAGAGCTAATTTGAATATTATGTAGCCTTCACGGATTAATTTTGAGGGTACATAGTTTTCTTGAACCCATATTAAATTTTTTAGATGTTAATCACACGTAGAAGTTATGTTACAAAAAACCTTTTTCACGTCTTTGGCCTTATATTAAATTTTTTAATGTAAGCAAAGAGTTTTGTTTATTGAAACTCCTAAATAATATTTTGGAACACAATAGTAATAATATGAAATATTTTAAATCAAATAAATGTCATCCACATATCCTCTGTGACAAGAAAGTGTACCTTAAAGGACAAGAATGCTAAAGACGTGTTATTAAAAACTAAAACATTCAGAATATACCTTTCATCTTCTGGCAGCTCGATGTACAGCGGTAACAGCGTGATATTGCGTAAATAGAGGGGATAATCCCCGGCGAGATAGGTTTGGGATAGATCGCTGAGAGTACGATTGAAGGTGCGCACAAAGTCGGAGGCTGAAGACGGTGCGGCGATCGCCAGATAGAACGAGGTCCGTGCGTCCTGTAGTACACGCAACTCTCGCGCTGTTGCCGCCAGCGCCACAGCCAGCGCGAGCAGCAGCGTGCGCGCGCGCATCGCCGCCCCCCACCTCACCGCCTACCCCGCCCCCCATATCCTGCCATGCCCAGCCTAACACCATCCACGCTTAGCACCCCAACCCGTTTATACGATCTGTCAGGCACATTTCTCTCCAAATTCAAATACTATGAGGTTGGTACGTTATTTGTGGTTTATGACATTTGTGGTCCGATTAATGTTGGACAGTCAATCGGTGGACGGTGTTAGAAACATTCGTTGAATTTTGATGTGACTGTGATATCTGAAACAGAAATATTAATTTGATTTGACTTTAACGCAAAGAGATAAAATAATAATGATAATTTTACATTTAACAGATTTGTCTGTTTTAAAATATTACGCCAACATATTTGTTTTATTTCATACACATATGTATTTGAAGATTTAATGAAATATCATACTCTAGTTGTTTTTATGATTTCCGACCAGGGTTATGGCATCGGAGAATAATAAAACTACTAGGGTCTCTTTTTCCTGAACTCGTAGCTGGGAATCCTAATAATATGATTACTATTATTATTCGGACTGTACGTATATTTACTTTAAAAAATAGCAAAAATATTTAAGGATATATATTCTTAAACATTCACTGTTGTTTTAAAGATTTAAGTAAACTAAAATGTTTTTAGGTATTTTCTTAAAAGTGTAGTATAAAAATAGCTAATCTTTGTCATCAATAATTATGTTCACACTCTACTACTGAAAAAAAAACATGAATTTTAATATATTTATATTAATTATATCTAGACCCTATTCATTATAATACAGTTGAACTTTCCGGAAAATAATATCGCGATATTAATATCGGGTAGTTAGAACAATTTGAACCCACCATTATTAAACAAAATTTGACATTGTTTGCAAACACGTATCTGTACCATTTTACCTAAACTCCGCTAATTTCCGACTTAACTCACAATATTAGATTTCAGAGATTATCACTGTTGAAATCGTTAGAATAATCTCGTGTTATGAAAATGTAAAGTTAACTAATCTTACTAAAACAATAAATATTTGAATGTGATGTTATTTAAGACAAGAACTGCTAAAAACATTTGATGAATCTTTACTGTAAAGTAGCTTAGAAATCAGAACAGAAAATATCATTTATCTGGAAATTCCGAGTAGATATCGGAAGCTCGAGCCTAACAGCTGTGCATTGTGGATGAAATCACACGATACAGATTATAAATGTCGCTGTTTACTTTTAACGATATCTATTGTCTTTAATACATTTTTTTATCATTTCTACTGAGCATGATTTCGAAGATAAAGCAAAAACTAGTTTGATTATAGTTGGACTTCGACAAGAGCTGATCAAATAATGAAAAGAAAATATTGTGATTCAGAAATCGTGTACTTAAAATAATTTATAAACGACTATGTCGAATCAGATGTGGACAAAAATTTTTAAAAAGTAGACCTCCGTCATATACTTCCGCAATTTTGGACTATTAGTCTAAATTATGCAGATGAAAAAAAAAATTTTTTTTATTCCCGTAATCTTCTGTAAGAAATTAAAAATAATGAAGCTCGCAAAGAATAAAATGTTTTAGGAAAAAAGGAAAAGTTTCCGTAGCTTTGCTGCAATTAAAATACCATAGAGATCGGATTTAAGTGTCACTCGTGGCTCAAATAATATGCAAGGTTTTTAACACAAACTTAAAAAAAAATGTTTTTATCTTCACAATTTTCGACAACTTTTTTAAGTAGAGGTTAAATATTTTTGTAAACATACAAATCAAGACATTCTTATAAAATCTTAATGTATAGACGCTTCCGTTTGAATTTTATTTCATCTAAATTG
This sequence comes from Danaus plexippus, assembly GCF_018135715.1. Lineage (NCBI taxonomy): Eukaryota > Metazoa > Arthropoda > Insecta > Lepidoptera > Nymphalidae > Danaus > Danaus plexippus. The sequence continues at coordinate 5,767,316 of NC_083544.1, read as the reverse complement.
TAATACTTTTGAAAGGGAACGTCTTAACTTTATATTGCTCCATATAAATTGCTGCTCAGCTTATCTTTTAATAAAAGGCTCCAATGGGAGTACATAGCGACGTTTAATAGTTTAATTGATTGCATGCTTAAAAGGAAAATCTGATTACAGTGGAAATTGCTGCATTGCAAATTCCTTTATATGCTTTAATTAGTTAATTAAATGAATTATTCGTAAAGAGCCTCTTTGAGAATTTATTCATATCAATGTTTTAAATCCGAAAATAGTTACGTATGTAACATATTTTACCTACTCATGCAAAACGTATTCTTCTAAAATATTTAATGTACTTTTGGTATAAAAAAAAATTCCTCTAGAAGCTCGAAGGGATGAATTCCGGAAAAAAGGAGTAAGATTTTGCGTTCCCTATAAAAAATGCGTGTTTGAAAATTATTTTCTCTGGGCTCATGGATATAAAAACACGGATAGTTTTTCATCTTTTGTTCGATAAATGTCGAACATACAACATGATACATACGAGATCAAAAATTTTCAGAAAAAAATGCTATGTAATTAATTGTTTGTTGTAAAGTTAGACTTTGTGACAAGAAAAAAAAATACGAGTTATTTAAAAAAAAAAAAACAACAGGAAAAATATAGAAATCTGAAGTATAAGTAGAGAGTGATGCCACATGTCATTTTGTTTGATTACGACGTGTCTCTCATGTCATATTCCTCACACATAGATATTACAACACATACAACATTTGATCCAATCAGTTTTTTTAATCAGCGTTTTTTGAAAGATAATGATTCTCCTAGCATTCAACGCAAACATTTAATATTGTTATATCAATCGAATCTCATTAGTCTTGGGTAGAGTATGTGGATGAACTTACACATGGAGGATCAGCAATCTTACGCTTTTGGATTAGAATCAAATTCAGTATATGAGTTTACAAAAAAAATATTGAAATGGTTACTGAATCAATTAAATCAGATGTAGTGAAGAAATGTTCTGGTAATATACATATTTGCTCAGCACAAAGTCAGCCATACAAAGTGGCCATGTTATAATGACTTTATGATAGATTTAAAGAATTGGAATCGGACATCAAAACAGTTTCAACCTTTTTTGGTTTTCTTGGTAAAAATATCTCTTTAAACCATGTCATAAATAAACACTCTCCTCGACATCGACAAAATTTTTAGGTTGGTTCCACTTGCCACCTTTACTTTGGCTCCGGGATATGTCTATGTTTTTTTTTGAGAAACAATTTAAGCTAATGCTGTCCTGCTTCGTCTTGCACCCGTGAAAATTTTAAGGGATACCAAGCTTTTCTTCAAACTGATAAGCCAGTTCATCGAATTATTGTCCAAGTAAATACAAACCCACTTTAAATAGATGTTTCGTATACTTGACTCATCGTAGTTCTTATAATGCTTCCGTACATATTTACTATTTATTTAAAAATATAAAAACATAGTTTAAATTAAACACTAAAACACATATCATACAAACTATGGCATTTCTTCTCATCTTAGGATACAGATACCATGTGGATCAAATATTACTCAATATAAATAAGGGTATAAAATTATTATTTCACTGTGTTAAAAACAAACGCTTTAAAATAATAAAACAGCTAATTTATAACCACTGAACTTATGGTATTCACTTAACTAAAATTCACTCGAAATTTTTACCGTACAAATTACACAAAAAATATATATTTTTCTAAAACGTTTGCTCTACTTATGCGTGATTTAACCATATACCAACTGATATCACTGGCAGCATTGATTTGTACTTATGCTCAGTATAAAATTTAGTACTGGTTCACTTACATGACAAAATAACCAGTATGGCATTACTTTTCTTATGGTAACCATCCCATTTTATCCTAAGTAATCAGAAAAGTAAAAAAAAAATATATTGATAAAAATGAGAAGGGTAATATATTTTATAAATACCAGTTTTTATAAATCCATCTACTTAGCTCCTACTTGTTTATCTAAAATAAAAGAATAAAGATAAGTAACCCGAGGCTCTCGCAAATGAGATCTTGCATGCGAAGTAATGTTTATAATGTAGTAATTTCCTTTTCCTTTGTTCTCTTATTATACCTAAATGATAGTTACATTTAATGAGGTATTTAAGTAGTATTTTTTTTAAAATCTAATACATATAAACGTAAAATTAAAATAAAAATCTTATATTAACAAAGAAACCATTAAAATTTATCTTTAAAAAAATATTTTGTTTGTTATCACATACATATTATTTTAAGCAACATAATTAAAAAGATAAATTAAAATTATATTGGCGGGATGGTAATTTAAAACCAATTAGTTTCATATAAATACCTTTACATGATCCTATAAGGTGGTTAACAACAAGGACTACAATATAATAAAGCTCTACATAACTCGCCATTTATTAGATATAAATAAAAATTAGAAGTAATATTTAGTGTTGCCATAAACATTATTACTAATAATTTCTTTTTCCTTCACTCTTACTTAACATTTATTACTATTTGTTACTCTAATACATTAATAGAACCATAAAAATATATTAGGTTTATTTGAAATAGTCTATATTGTCTGCAATAAGAGTTTTTGAAAATTTTGCACCTGTTATAAATAGAAGTACGCACTGTTTTTGGAGGAAATCCTTGCAACGTTATGAAGTATTTTAGGGAATCTAAATTATCGTGGCGTTTAGGGTACATATTATTCATTAAAACTAATCTTAAATTTTAATAGAATGGAATAAAACTCGCATAAGACAACGACCAGTCTCAGATCTGATTAAGACAGCAATGTTCGTTTCTCACAATGGTTGGGTGGATCGAGATCCATGAGCCAGTACCGTGTCTAGTTAAAAGCAACATTCCTGATTATTGGAAAATGCGTTCCTTCTTAACTACCTTGTCGAAAATTGTAGTTTGATACACTTGTGCCTATTCACCCTGTCAGTGCCCAGATTGTACTCTGTTGACTTATTTAGTGCTTTTTAAGAGCTTTCAACCTAAAAAAGAGCTGTTACATTTCTTATAATATTGCTCTAAATATTAATAGATATTTCAGTTTTTTTATGTGACCTTTCCCTACGTACACCAAAAGTAGTTGTTTTGATATTGTCAGTGTCTTTTCTTAAAAATTAGAAATACCAAGTTATCTTTTAAAAGACGTGACTTGATTCTAGGTGATATCTTTAGAAAAAGTGCTTTATTGAATATATAGTACCAAACAAGAAGGAAATAAGCCGAAAAGAAGACATTCTAAAGAGATAAATTTCGTACCAATTTACAAGATAAATAGTAGGAACTGAGATTTATTTAGGTCAGCTGAGTTTGAGAACATCATATTGAACTTTGTTGCATAATCTGTACAATGGGATGACTTGGAATAGAGATAATGGAGTTTTAAGTAAATTTATTTCAATATTCAGTATATTTAAGTAAAGTCAACCGTTTTGTTCGGCCGTTCTGATGAAAGTTTATATAGTTATTAACTAAGTAAAGATATTGTTTCAGTGTTTGCAGAAATATAGTTTATTGTTTTATGATAATAATTTATTTAGAATCTAATTTATATTTAAACAAAATTTTATGTGGATTTTAAAGTTATTTAAGAAAATTAATACTTATAGATGTATATATTAAATACATATTCTTTGTCTTTCTATATTTAGTTTTTATGAAAGCATAATGTTGGTGCTAATATGTACGTAACATTCAAATCGATAGACAACTCATTAATTAAAATCGTTTTAGCAGCGGCTGCAATAAAGACCAGCATCTATATAAGTATATATGTGCAAAAATAAATGGGGTTTAAAAATACTAGATATAATTGTAAACCAATTTTCTCCTTTAAATAGATAAATTGTAAAAGATAAAAAGAAGTGCTTCTGAGCAAACCTTTACGTAGTGGAACGCCAACTTAATCCAATTTTCAATATCCCACAACGCAGGTGTTAAAACGACTGAACATTTTAAACCAAACAAAAATTGGCTTGTGACCACAACAATGCGTAACGTTGGTTAAAAATTTACACGTTGTAAACTGATTCAAGCCATTAAAATACACATTTAAAGATATCCTCCCAATATACAGAGATACATATATTTTCGCTACATAAAATCAAAACCGTCCCAACCAATATTATTCAAATAAAAGTATCATACTTTTAAGGTGTTTGAGGTATTAAATAAGCGTACAATATAGTCATAAAATAGTCATAGGACAAATTCAAAGACCAAGTCAATTATGTCGAAGGCATTACCTAAAAACCAAATTCACCGGAATTATACAATATACAGTTTAAAACAGTAACCATTCAAACAAAAAGACGGTTAATTTAAAATTGGAGAGCATTTTTGAATAGTTGGAGGTCTTTTGAAATTTTCTCTCAATTATGAATAAAACCATCCAGTTTTTTCTTTTTACGACACAATAGTCGTGAAGTATATATGTATCTGAACTGTATATATATCTTTCAACTGCTTAAGAATTGAAAAGGCTTTAAGGCGTCAGGCAAGAGTTTATTTATCCGACAGGTTTGACTAAGCTTTGTTCTCGCAATAAACATAACTCGTCGTTTGTGTTAAGCTATATATTATTTAAGCTGGTTCTTGGCTATTGTTCTTATAGAACATTGTACAAGTTTTTCATTTACAAAGCTTTGTTCAAACAGAATAGTTACATATATTATTATTAAATCATTATCCTATTTTTTTTTTGGTTTACTTTACTTTCTACAGTTCTGTAGGAATCATAAGGTATAAATTAGTTAATAACAATCACTTTTTAAATATCGACCCATACTTAGCAGTTATTTATTGAAAACTTATTTTAAATTTATGGCGTGAGGTGATAAAGCTTAGCTGTGGGGTGTGGTAGTGGTGTGGTGAAGTTACTACAGCTCTAACATGGGCCGGCTCGACCAGGGAACTTCCACCCTCTCACAGAAGATCGGCGTGAAGTAGCCTCTAGTGGCTGCGTTTCGTCCGATGAGTGCGAGAACCGGTTGCTTTTTCCCTATTACCACCCTTTCCCACCCTTTCCTTATCCACACCCCTCCCTTTTTTTCAAAAATCAAGGCTGGCAACGCATCCGCAACATCTATGTTGCGGATGTCCATGGGCGACTATCACTACTGCCCATCAAGTAGGCCGTCTGCTCGTCTGCCACCTTTCACATAAAAAAAGAAAAAGTAATTTTTTAAACTGAAAATATTTTGCTTTAACATGAAACTCAAATTCCATTTATTTTAACAATGACAGAAATTTTACAGAGAGTCTCACTTAAGAGTGGGAATGCAAGTATTTTACAGAAATTAAAAAAAGCGTCAATCATTTCTTTTGTATTACAAAATAATAAATTATATAAAACAATGATTGTCCAACTTTCTCTACTTACTAGTCCAATTTCAGTAATATAGAATTTATAAGTAACCTCATTTACGCATATTAAGAAAATTAATATATATTTGTAATTTTTTTATGGAAATAAATAATATTAGTTTAGCACAACATCATTGGTGTAGTCCTCTAACTAACACTAATAACTTCGTGCAATGTGTGAGACGGATGAGAACTGACTAAACCGTAACTTGAAGTGCATGAGATATTTGAAGACGAATAAATCTTCGGAAAACGGTATTAAAATCTATATTAATAAATTTAATGGATAAATATTTTTTATTTTATTTTTTATTCTTAACAAAAATAAATTCAAAGCAAAGGTATAAAAGCTATGAAATACGAATTATTTATAAAAAATATTTTAAATGTAATATAATACCCATGTATATATTACAAGTTTTTTATTTATACATAATAATTTAAAATGCAGATCAGTGGATTTCATTATTTTTATTAATTTATTTTTCGTGTCATGTAATTTTTCATACAGTCCTTCCATTCCTCTGTATCGTCTGAAAAAATTCGTATAGATTCTATATCACTTTTTATTAGTTATGGTATTGTGGGATTCACCTTAGGATATTTATGTCTTGTGCTTTAGGAACAAACTGGTCATCGATCCATGTAACCGTCACGATGGTCGACGGCAGAATGAATTAGATTGACATGTGTTTACCTCACCCGTCCTGCTCGAGGACGCTCCCACTATAGACTGTCACTATGATCTTCCGTTAAAGTATTAATAATAGCGTCGCTTTTATTTCATAAGTATTTTTTTTATTATATTCTACTGTTATATTTTATACCAACAAAAATAACAACTACCACTGGCAACTACAATTAACGACAAATCATGTTTAAGCTTCAAAAGTTAATAAAAATTTTAAAGAACAGTTTCCTTAATAACACCTATCAAAGATTAATAGCTACTTTGACATCCAGCATCCAATGTTTAATCAAGGGCGCTTGCTCTAGAGACCTTTGCTGCGTGTATCGTTTTTTTATAGGAAATTCAATTTATCTTTATCCATTTCAATGATACTAGATATTTTTAATAAGTAGGGTCTGAATAGTTAACATAGATTAAGATAACCTTGTGTGTGCTGTTTCAGAAAAATTTGAATAAATAACTCCTTAACTAAATATAAAGTGTTTGAAATAAAAAAAATGAGGTATTTGTTTTTCTTATTGTTTTATAATAAGCAGTTAGACATTAGAAATCAAATACTATACAGAATATATACACACACACACACACACACACATATATTAGTTGATTAGCAACTATCCAATAACTAAACCAAAGATATACAGAAATTACAGAATACTTTATATACCTTTGTATTTTTATGGGTTCATCGAGTTCATCGTCCAATAGCTGTTGTGCTATTGCTTTTGTATTTTATATTTCACTGTTGTATCCTTTGTTAAATAAATACTGACGGTATACAATGTTTTCCGGAATTCTTATTGCGTACAAAATATAATACATAACTTTCGCTTTATAAAACTTAAGTTGTAATGAAACGTTGAGTTACAATATAGGACTGTTCCAAGCCTGTTGTTTATATTCAATAATAATAAGTGACGAGAAAAAATGGGAATACAATTTGCTAATGATCTCGCAATACTGATACGTAGGTCCAAACACTGTTAATTACTATTGGATGAAGTGGACAACTCTATGAGTGGAAGGTGGTCAATGCGTTTCTACGTTTACGGAAAATGCTCCATTTAAAATTTCTCAGTCGTAAGATAGATAATTATATACGTCGTACTAGCTTTTCAAGCGATCTCAACAAAGTAGATAACCAACCGATAAGTAACGTCAAAAAAGATTGGATCCACGATAATTATCTAATATCACGTTTGAATAAACCTCGTCTCTGATTTTAATAAAACCCTTTTTCAAAGTTAGATGCAAGCGTCATAAAGCTGTTTAAGTTGTGATGGCTGATGCGTCAGCTTAATTCAGGAATCGCAATAGTTTTGGGATGAATCTAAAAAAGTATGTCTATAAACACCCAAGAGTTTCCTGGTGACATATCCCGGGGAAATCCGAAGAGGACCTCGTTATATCACTCCTGAAAGACGAAGACGCTTAGCGCCAGAGACAAGACTTCAATTCCATAAACAGTTTATGATAGGAGAACAAAGTAACAGAGCACGGTTAGGATCAAGTGAGAAGGCCCGAGATAAGGACATATTAAATCCTTTTATCAACAAGACGAGAATTATAAATTAAAGATCCATGCAATGAGTTACAAATGCAGAACTAGTAGTTAAACATAGGAAATGTCTGCATTCCATTATCACTAAAACGGTTCACCTTAATTCATAATTGGTCGTCAGCACTACTAAAATTTTATCTCAATGCGTTCCAAATGACTCTACCGGACATGAGAAATTTAGAAATATGGGGTAAAGATACCGAAAATACTTGCTTTATCTGCGAGACGGTAGTTGGAAGCGCTAAGCATTTTCTGGTGGGAGGACTCCTATCCACTCCTGGATAGCGGTACATATTCGCATCATCACGATAGGGTTCTAGAAATTATACGAGAAGCGGTGAGTCTTTCGGTAGTGAGAGTTCAAAGAGAAATAACCGCAAACGAGCCATCAATAGGTGTTGTGAAAGAAGGCACTAAAGTTTAAAAGTCAAACGTATAGTCTTACAATATCCTTAAAGTAGCTCTGGATTTGGCTATAATGATGAATACGTATGAGAAACAATATAAAATCCTTCTATTCGCAAATTTTAAAGCGCGTTGTGATAATAGAGCTTACGGTTCCTTGAGAAACCAACAAGCCCAAAGATCATGCCATCAAGGTCAATAAATATTACGAGCTAAAAAACGAACTCACTCGAAATGGGTTCGTCGTGGATTTGTAAGCGGGAGTGGGAGTGGGAGCGAGAGGTATAGCAGCAAAATCTCTCTACTACCTACTAAAAGACCTGGGCCTTTCCAAACTCACATCAATTCAATTTTAGAACGTACTTCGAAGGCAGCCCTAGTAGGTTCGTTTCAAATTTGGTTAGGTAGAGAGGGGAGCATGGATGGTTGAGGTGAGCGTTCAACGCGCTTTAAATAAGGGCCCCTTAAACCAACCAACCTGCAATGGACGCGGCACGGTCCATGAAATGCTGAAAAGTTTTCGTCATTAAATAGTCTACAAAAGATCAAAACGATTACCAAAGAATTTGATTCAACTAATGTCATACATTATTATAAGTATTCTTTCTGCATTCAATGTTACTGAACAGTGAATTACCATAATTTAAGAATGCAGAAAAAAGCTTCTAAAATAAAAAGTATTTTTTTGTAAACAAATAATTGTTTTATACCCACTTAGACAAAAATATTTTCAAAACTTATAATTCAAATAAAATACTGTTTTCCTATAACATACAAACTATATTTTAATGTAATAGTAATAAAGATATATTCGTGTTATCTTTAAATCATTCCGCAGCAAAAGAAATTGTTGTGAAAATAGCTGCAGAATTCACGTTCAAAAATGGCAATATTTTAAAGCGGTGTATTGTCTAGACAAAATACAAGCTAACGAGGTCGTATCCGAAAGCTGGTTTTGCGATAAAATTTTTGCTTTTCTGCAAAATTTGATGAGCTTTATATTTCTCTCAATTAACTGAAGTGTCACTTAAACTTTAACATAATGATTAAACACAATTAATAAATTATATTACGTCTTATATACCTACTACATTATTTTGTACCTACAGCATTATTCGTGGTATAATTAATATACATATTTAAACACAAAAATCGTAATATTTAACTATTTAAATTGAGTTTCAAGATAATTATGTAAAATATATTGTTTACGTTATGAAATATAGACAAGGGTAGTCTAATAATTAAACATTAAATAGAGACTTCTACGAGTATAAAAATACTTCAAGACACGACTTGTAATTAAATAGTTGATAAAAAATTAAGGATATAAGAAATACAGATGAAAAGTAAGTAAATACTTCTTTAATTAAAGTAAAAGATATAAATAGAAAATCAAATAAAACTAAAATATACATTTCTAGTAATACTATGCTTCAGTCTTTTCTAAGATAAACAAAGGTACGCTTCACTTTACCTTTTAGAAAATATTTTTTATTTTATTTATAGCAGATTTATAGTTTTCTAACAATTATTAGCATAAGCCTATACTAACATAATTAAAAAAAATATGGAAGGAGAGTTATAAATACACATACAGAAAACAATATACAAATGCCTTTCAGATTTGACACCAGTTTTTCTTTCTGAAATATATATAGGTATTTCTCAATAGTTACTTATTTATCTACGAAATATTCTGATAAAACAAGTTTTGATAATATAATCCAATAGATTATAAGTAAGGGGTGCTTAAAGAACAAACTCCAACAAGAAAAATAATAGATTACAAAAACCACCGACAAAATATTCGAACTTGATTACAAGATAAATTGCAGACTGGCACTAAATCACAGATATCTCAAGTCTATGGCCATTTTCTTTGTATAATAAAATTATTACAGAAAATAAGCTAACATTCAAGTTTTCTTTTGCTACTGGCAAAAGAAATCTTGAATTTTATAGAACTATACTTTTAAGTTAAATGATCACATATAACTTTAAAACCGGTAATACTACATTCATATCATATGTATGAATATTTTTTTGGTTTAATGTAAAAATTATGTTCCAGTTAACACGCATCTTTACGCAGTCATGTGTATTTCCTCTAAAGAGACGGTACATACAACCTTATTTCATACAATAATACATATATAAACATACATACGAGGTAGAAGAGTAATAATGTCTATGACACTTTCTTCAACAGATGTCTGCATTTCGCTATTCATACGTGTAAAAAGATGAAACTCTGTGTTTAATGATATGAGAATCTGCGAGAACATAAATAAATGATGTACATACTCGTATGTATTTGTGAGCTGGGAGCGTTGTCTGTTTTCTTGTGGAACGCAAGACTAACCCAATAGCTTAACATATATTATGTATATTACTTAATTCAGAATATTTTGTTATTAGTTATTTTGTAACTAATCGTTCTAGACTTTATCAATATATATTTTTAATCCACAATATTTAATATTAGCTCATTTAATAAAAGTAATAAACAATAAGGCCACGTCAATTATTCTTAAAGCTCTGTGTAAATGGGGTTCTCAGTAATTTATTTATTCCAGATGTACTTTTTTATTACTTCGTATCGGTAGTGACCTGAAAAGAAACGAGAACCTGACAAAGTATATCATTCAATATTTGTTTTCACTTATTAAATTCTATTAAATAAATAAATGAACATAAAGAACAAAATAAAACTTATTCGAAATAATTGGAACCAAAGCCATTGTACAGCATCAATTGATACTCTGTCACCATCCAACTTCTAAGTAGTGTGTTCGTACAATCTGAAACTATTAACACAACGAACCAACCATGAACGTAATTATAACTTAATATTGTTGATCTAAGATTTTTTTTAACAAGCACACATATATTATTGTGTTGTTTATGATTTATTGAAGATAGATTTTATAACAATAACATTCTGATGATGATGAACAATAACATTCCATGAAAATACACAAGAAATCCAAATATAGACCAGAGTCAATGTCGAAGTTTATAATTATATAAGTTGTTTTGAAGTAAAGTTATTACCAGAGATAATAGTTTCCTAATTTAGGGCAGCCTTTAATTTTTACCGGTTTGATTCAAGTATAAAATATTTTGACTTAATAAAAATAAACTATTTAGTAAAAATTATATTAACTACATTGATGTTTGTTAACATTAAATATTTAAACATTTTGTTTGCATGTCCACATAAAACATATAAAAACACACGAAAATCTGTTTGTAACATATATGTTATAAGAAACTTACTATATGTGGACACAGAAATATACTGTTAGTAATAATTATTTATAATAATTTAAAATGTGATGTAGAAGTACTTTATAATTCTAAGCTTAACTTTATATATATTCTGATATTTACTGGGAATTCTAAAGATAGTGAACTAGTGCCATATGGATATTTGTTATAATAGTGTAAATTAATGTTAATGATGTTTCTGTACAGTAATTTGAAGGTCCAAATACTTAAGAATTATATTTATAATTTATAATTAGAGCCTTAGCATGTTTTATGTGATGATTATTTTTTTATTATTTAATGGAAACTCTTACGAGGGAAACTAGCGCCCTCTCTATGATATTGTAAGTTACCCTCACCTAAATGTTACCTTTGAATATTATAAATAGGATGTAAGTGCTAAACTGGGGATTCTGTTACGAGTTGTGGAGTAATAAACATCTAAGTGGAAGTGCTGCCTAATTCAATTCTAGCAATACCTATTAATAATCCTAAGCAAATTATCCAATTTTGATGATTAAAAAACTTGCCACATAATAAGATAAATTCATTTGATTTAAAACAGTATCTACTATAATTATAAGGCACTTAAGAGTCAATAATACATACAAATATTTATATATGTATGATAACTATCACTATCAGAAAGCTAAGCGTATTTTAACGTACATAATTTACCAGTTTAACAGTTAAACCAGCTGCCACAGTTAATATAAGTACTTACTACATCGAGTGAATGAATACTTACTACATCGAGCATTTTAAAAATATGTATGGAATAAATTAAAGCTAGATAGTTTTATGAGAAAACAAGGGAAAATTGCAATTCCCTTTGTTAATCAACATTAATATAGCAACTACCAATGAGAAACATTTTATAATCCACCTCGGATAGCGTTTTTGTAAAATGATACAAATCGATATACAGTCAAAAACCTCTAAGGGCCCTTAGAATATTGCTTTCAAACTAGTGCAAGCTTTGCGCCTTGGATAACAAGCGGTTTATGCAACGTTTTCTAACGTTATATTGTTTCTATGAAAATACTTATATCATAAGTATAGTCTTAAATAAGTTTATATTAAAATTAAATTGAATTAGAAAATTGGAATTCAAAATTTCAAAATCACTTCACGTACGATCTAAATGCTGAAAATTTTCGTGTTGCACAATAATGTTAATTCAAAATTTGGCACACACGTATGTTATCTATATCCTTTGTCTTGTTTGGAATTATTTACCATTCATTAAGTGAGAATATTGTTATTAAAATAATGAAAAGTTCAGGTTGTTTAATATGGTTCAAAAAAATTTTGAACAAAAATATTAAGTGTTAATGAAATTAATAAAAATGTTTACTTTTACATTAAAAATTGTTTGAAATGAACCATCTTAATATCATAAAGTTTTAATGTTTGGTGTTAAATATTAAATAAGGCCGTTAAAACTCCCGTTAAACTATTACAACCAAGTGGTAAACAATTAAAGCAATCGCAACTATAACTGGATAACTTGCTAAAATTATGAAACATTTTTTTTAAGAACATATGTTTTTGTGTGACTATTTAATATTTATCATTATTTGACTATATTAAACATTATCGTAATTTTGATAAAATGACCTCTTTTTTTATTTTGTTATTTTCAAAACCATGTTTTACACAAATATTTTTTATATAAAGTGTAATTATAAATAATCTCTACAACTTTATAATCTTAACAATTAACTCTGTATTCACTAAAACGATGATGGATTTTGATGTAGTAACTACAGTCTATTACCCTCATATCATTCTAGTGACATCAAGTTAAGTTAATTCCTTGCCTACCCAGTAAAATTACACTTCGTATGTAATTTAGAAATGATACATAATTTTATAACATAATGATGATGTCTAAGACTTTCAATGGTGTACATTTATAATGAAAAGATGATTTTAAGATTTTACTTCGTGATTTTATTAGATTACCTTTTACAGTTAACATTTTTTTTTACAGTAAACGTTTTTATTTTTGGTTATCTACAGCCTTTCCCTTATTCTTGTACAACTCTGGATGCACACACTATTGAATGTGCTAACTGTACCTTTGGTCTGATGTGTGGTCATGCTCATGGGATTATATATTTGAGAAGAGGGAATTCCAGATGTTAAGTAATTGACGGCCAACAATACTTTCAGAAATAGTTTTAGTTTAGCTATAACGATAATTCAATTCTGTAATAAGAAAAGCATAATCAATTCCTAACGGTAACGTTCTACAAGCAGACTCTTTCACAATGTCGTTTAAATTTTTAATTTAAATCTTTTATAGCCGTCTATATTACTGATATTAATTATTATAATTTGTAATAAAAACATAGCTATCTCGTTTTTATCAAACTTTAGAATGGATTTAAATTAACCGAAACATTATATATGCTCTTATTTCTCAATTTTTAGACCCATCAAAATATTCTAGATAATTGCATTATCGATATTTTTATAGAAGAACCTTTGAAGGCTAGATAACTTTTGTATGTAAGTTTTATTTCGTTAATAATTATCCATGGCCACAGAAGTTATAGACAAAACATGAAAACATCACATTCAGCAAAACTCTTTAAAAGAAAAGTAGAAATCTTTGAGTTAGATGCGGCAAACGGTTTATTGATAATATCAGACTTATGTTTCCCTGAAAAATAGACGATGTTATTAATAACTGATGAAAAATTATTATGAAATTAATTTAAATTAAAGTTTGAGGTGTAAAGTTCATATTTGCTTTGCGCTAACAACGTATCCAATTTTCGTCAGAGTTCAAATTTCAGCGTTGCTAAGTTTTGCACGTACCTTCCCTCATATAATTGATCTGGATATGTCTTCTTATCTTACGAAGATATTTTAGTTTAAAAACCTTTTTTAGAATATAAATTAGGCGTCCTTCTGAAAGATTAAATAAATTACTTTTATTAAAAATTCATGATAAAATATTGTTTGTCAGAGCATAATAAGTTATACTTCTAATTAAAAGAAGACGTGATATACTATATTAATTTTACATATATTTCAAATGTAGTTAATTATATTTTATTTAACTATATGTCCAATAAATTTTCTTAGTTTTAAAAGCTCAAAAATTCATAAGTGTTTAAGTTATATCCACAGCTTAACCTGAATATTCGATAAATAAAATTCCTTTTAAATTAATTCTTATCAATCATCATCATCACGTCATTTGCTATCAATAATTGTCAAAAAACTAAAGTAAATGTATTAAAATAACGAAATTATTGCTTCCTTAAATCTTCTTCTTCTTCCTTGCAATTATACCGGCTTTAGCCAGGGTCTGCCGTCCTGCTTAAACTCCTCCACTTTGCACGGTCTTTGGCATCGTCGGTGGTAAGTCCATTGGCTCTCTTATCCTTCTTCACAGTGTCCAGCCATCGCTTCCTTGGGTGTCCTGAGGGTCTTGCTCCAGGGACAGACATATCAAGACAAATTTTTCCGACGTAGTTCTCAGGCCTGCGTGCAACGTGGTCATACCATCTCAGGTGACTCTCTTGAAGCTTATCCGCTACGTCACGGACTCCAAGACTACCTATAAATATGTTACGTATGCGATCAGCCCGCGTAACGCCACACATCCACCTCAGCATCTTTGATCTCCGAGACAACTTAATTACTCCGAAATTATTGCTTCCTTAAAATCATATTTAATGTTCTTGATAGACGTTCCCACAAATGTAGTAAAATTTAATATCATAAAATTTATTTACCAATAAAGTTTAATAATTCACGGACGAGACAATTCCATATTAATAGACGAGCTGATTACCCTCTTCAAAGGAAAGACTTCAATAATATGTTTTTAAATACATTCTACCATCCATTCACTAATCCATCCAACCAAATAAAATGGAAGAGTTGGATAAAAAACACTCGAAATATACATCTCCTGACCTAATTCACTTATATAAAATCTGGTCTCAAGTGAATTTAAATAGCAAAACATTATAATTTATATTAAAATTCTGATATAAAATTGTTTCACATGCTTTTCAATTTCTCATAACGATTACCGAGCTAGCTTTGCTCCAACGGAAAAATGATGAAAAAAAACTTATTAACAAGAGAATGTGTGCCACTGCTGACATTATATGAAAAACATTTATTTATTCATAATAAATTAAAAAGTTTAATTTGAAATAAAACTTTATATTTTTCAGGCAAACTAAAAGTAAAGAAAATATAAAGTAATAACACTATTATAATGATATAGTGTAGCCATTGCAATTAATTTTAATTCAGTTAAAAGCAAAACTCAGAAGTCCCAGCACTATTGCACTATTGAAGAAACCAGGCCGTTTGTAACAGATAATCTGTTAGATAATCTTAAAAGAACTTCGTTACTTTGTCTATTTATTCTGCATTTATTTCAATGCCATATTTCAAACTGTATTTTACTTTCTCATCAATGAAGTTGACATAATCCTTTATAGAAGTAAAAAGACTGCTTTTTAAAGAAGATTAAAAGAATCATCTGTCGCAATAGCATTTTTATTTAAATTTTATAACAATACACAATATTTTTTAATGTCCAAAAATTAAGTTAAACTAAAATCTGAATAAGAAAAGCAGACACCCAAAACAAGTAAAATGTTTCTTACCTAACGCATGGGATTTATGTATATAAAACGTGTTACTAGCTGTTATTCACAATAACATAACTCAAAACTTTACGACAGCTTTCGCGTTTGTAAGTCAGAGTTTACTAGCTTTTTATATGAAATACGGTATATAGTTATACGTTATGATTTACGTTACTTTAAGGATTTTCATCTGTGAGTATAAACTTACTTTTCTATAGTCATTCTGTTGAATTAAATGATTTGGAATACAGCAAAACAGAGTATAATGCAATGACAAAATGATACATTTGACATAATTTGAAGTAATTTTTTCTTTTAAGTGGAAATCAAAATATTATTTCACTTACGAGTACATATAATATCGTTATTACTCACTCTAGACCATGCATTTTAGAGTATAGAGTTAATATATAGACTGATTTACTCGTCAATACTACCTTTTGATTATCGAATACCTAAAATATCTTTAAGGATACCTCCAAGTGTGATGATTCTTTAATAAATGTAACAGACACTATATTCAATCTTCTGTACACCCTATAGTACCCCAAAACAACAAAAACTCAGATCCCAGTAGTATCTATTTAGTGCTTCTATTCCATGTTATTCTATATAATATTATATAATTCTATGCCAGAATAAATTATAGACATCCTAGAGAGTATAAAGTCTAAGTAAAGTATAAGTTATAAAACTTAAGAAAATCATTAATCCGCAAACACTAGAAGAATATTATGACAGTTATCGGGCGATGCAAATGACAAATCCAGAAATATTAACAATTAAAATAAAACAAAACAAAACTGAAGAATTTTAAGAAACCTGTGGAAAACATATGGATTTATTTATGAGACTTTAGTTTAGTTTAAAGTAATATTTGACATTTAGATGAAATGATTTCGTTACTGATACCTATCAGAACCGAATTCTCGATTATCAGATGAGACAACTTTTACACGAAGCTTGCGTGAAGGAATAATTTTTATAAATATGAAATATTTTGGACATCAAAACGTGAAATAAAACGTTATGTAATGAGACATGTTTTGTAAATACAGCAAAATTCCACTCGCGTTTCACTTCACTGCAAAAAGATATGAATATTTTTTGTTTCTGAACCTCAATATCAAAGCGAATGATATGTGAAAGAAATATTTAGATTAATTAAAATAAAGTTAACGTTTATTAAATATAATTTGTTGTTCTTCACACCCACCTAATTTTGCCGAATAACCTTAAAGAATTTCACAGTGCTAAACGTCCGAAGCATAAATAAGTGAGGATATGCAAATGAAATAGTCGAAGCGCTTAAGAGGAGTATTATCAAAATAACGAAGCGGACCAAAGTGTGCTTAACTCCTGACACATACATTACAGCGAAAATGCGAAGTAATAAAATACCAACGAACCATTAACAAAACTAAGTTATCATCTATTTATCTCTCTTAAATCCAGAGGTTTATATAGACGACTTTATTTAGTATGCAAGCGACGTAGTCTAAGAGCTTCATTTTACAATCCTTATCTTAAATGTCACGGCATTTTACATAATATTTATTAAGTTAAACAATTTAATATTTAAGCGAAACTGGAAAATGAATAGTATTGACATCACCTGTACCTTGAATAATATTTATATTTTATATTGTAATTTTACATTCCGAACAAATTTAGCAGTGCGTTACTATTTACGCTGTGTTTATAATTTCAGCAATTAAACGACATATAATTAGTAAGAAGACACAACAAGTAACTTTACATTAGAAAACAAAAGATTTTAAAAAGCTCAACCCGATTATGTAACTGAACTAACAAGATTCCACTGAATTGAAAAAACATTGACCTGGTGATAATACTGTGATCCCTATAATAAGCAAATGTTTAAATTGCTTTGTTTATAGGAATAACAGAGAATTACCTCACTTAGATATGTAGATTTTAATTACTGCAATACTATACCAGTTTTATGTTAAAGTAATATTTAGTTAAAAGATAATTGTATCGTGAATTGTTTAGTCAAAAATATATTTTTTCTATTTATTTATTACGTTATTCTATTATGCTACATTTTAAACTCCTTTAAAAATACTTTACAGTAACGTGATTTCGGATGTATTATATGAATGTGTTTGTCAGTTAGTCTTGTTTTTTGTCATCTTCAGCTTAGATTCTTTAAATTTTTCGCGTTCTATTCTGGACACGAGCACATTGAGCAAATCGTGTCTGGACGTCTGGTAAAATGTCTACGAACAAGGGAATTTATATTTTGATGAGGGTCAGATATTTTTACCAGGCATTTTCTACATTGAAATTAGTTATTTTTTATTTTTATTTTTTTTTAAATCAAATTGATCTTGATGAATATCAATTTCCACGAGCGAGGATCTGTAGTTTTCAAAATAGATGAATGTTTTGGCATGTCAACTATTTGTTCACATACTGTTGACTTCAATCCGCGCCTATTTTCAATGTCTAAGATTTGTTCTTCAACGCTTCCAATAATACCCCTTTTTTTAATTTATGAAATGCTACAGACGCAATTAAGTTCATATACACCGGCTGGTTTTAAAGGAATGATGCTGTCACTCAGTGTTGGCTCCCTTTTTATTTTGTTTTAATTGCAACAAGTTGCCTACAAAGGGAATTATGCCTATTGCCATAACACTCCTTATGATGCAAATGAGCAACAGTGACCACCTTCCATCTCCCCTGAATTTCCCTTATAAGAGTAAAATAAAACACTTTCACACTAAAAGTTACTTATATTTTAACCAGGTCGGGAGCTTCACCTGTTTGTAGCGAAGTAATCTAATTAAAGACGGAACTTACTCAAACAGCTACAATTTTTGTACAATTTTAAGATTTAACAGCGCAAAGATTTATTAAATTAATTTCCATGTCATTCACATACCTACTGTTAATATAATAAAAATATTATGCAAGCTTAACAATAAAGGTTTAATTTAGTTACAAGGAAAATTGCATACAAATTTTCGTTTGTGTGTGATTGATATATGTATTACTGTATTTTAAAGTTTGAATGTAAAAATTCTAGGTTTAATTTGGAATAATTCAAATATATATTAACAATAATAGATATTGTTTGTGTAAGATACACAAATATAATATTATTTATTATTTAAACGTACCTGTTTTTATAAAGAGGTTGTAAAATAATTATATTATACTTTCACGGTTTAAATTTTATAACAATTCCTTTTAAATACCAGTCTCTACTTTGGAAAAGCTTGCCATAAAATATTCTTAATTCGATGTTTTTTTTTATTAAGCTCATAAGAAAATATTAAAATGGTGGCTTAAAATTAAAACTTCAAAGGCCCTTTTAACCTACATTTTGTCATGTTAACTTAATCTACATTGAACAGTGGTAAAAGTATCTAGAATGTCCCTAGCGTATAAAACATTGAATCAAAGTTCAAGAGGCCTATAGAAGGCCTCTTGAAGGCTTGATGCTCTCTAGCCAACTTCATATCTAAACATAGACATAGTTATCATTGCAAAATAGTCCCAAAAACATTTGAACGTTCCGAAGTGGCACGTTCTTTTATAGCCGAGAAGCCTTCATTTTTGTTTCTAGGAAGAAGAAAAATATTGTAATAATAAATATACAAGCGTAACTTTTTCAATTGGAAGTTGTATAATCTTGTAAAAATAAAGCCCCAGTAGTTTTACATTGAATTATATACATTTATTTTAGTTAACATTAAATTGACAAGATAACGATTTATTCAAATTAATATATGAACTACATGAGAGTTTCATTTATGAGTGATTTTTTTTCTAATAACTGATATCATAACTTCTATTCATACATGAAGTTATAGACCGTCAATACAACTAAAATATTTAGTTTCTATTAAAGCAAACGTTTAAAATAGTTACACTTTTAAATCGAGACGCTTAAGTTGTTAAAGAGATTTTTCCCAAGTTCCCAGGTTAGTTTAGCAAAGCAAGTACATTGAATCGCGTCATGCATATTCAGAAGCTGTGTTACCTCAGTAAGGTGAATTTAGAATTTCGCTTCGTTAATTTGCACTACGGAACTACTCATTAGCAGAGCACATTCGTCAGACTATAGACAGTTTTAACTGTTTAATAATTTTTAATGTATTATATGGCAAATTTTTAATAATTAGTAATTTTTGAATTTTATACCTTAATGACAAAATAAAAACAATGAAATCTAATCTATCGGCTGGCATTTATTACAAGAAATTACTAAAATAATCGCTACTATTCCTTAGGTAACAAAAGTATATATAACAATCACTAAACAATCACTAATGATAAACCACGTTATATGAATTACTCTATTGTTTCATAATATTTACAATTAAAATTATAAAGGGAAACAGAAATAGATACGAGTGTAGCTTATACCCCGTCATAAGGGCATATTTGAGCAATACGTGTTGCGGTTTCAGACAAGAGCCAATATCAAAATTATTGACGGCCGACAACGTTAAACGTTACTCAAACAATAAATCGAACATCCACAGATATAATATCAGTATTGGAAGATACTAAACATAAATAGGTATTATATTTCAACATAATTTATGCGATATATTTCATTCAAATACCATAAAAAGATTTAGCTTTTCATTTCACTTAATGACAATGAACTTAGTGATAAAAATACATATGTACTATAGACTACATTAACTGTACGCTAAATTACTTTACTGACGACTGAAGATCTCATTCAAAGTTATTTCCAACAGCCCTTTATAAATTCTATTTAGATTAAAGCATAAAATTGGATGCGCTCGCAACCCCATTTCGCATTACTAAGCTTGTATCGGAACAACTCCTCTTCCTTGTTGGAGTTGAAGTCTATTCAGAACTATTTTCTAACCTGAGGCGATAGACCTATTACTTGAAGTTTTCAAATGCTTAGAACATATTTACATTCAACTTTCATTAGACTTGAGCTTATTACAACAAGAATGCTTTTTCCAAAACTTTTTAAATTTGATATAATAAAGCTTACAAGAGATCATAGTCATTACGAACAGATCTGCCATATTATTTGTGCTTTAAATGTTTTTAAAAACTCAATTGTGTAAATACTTTTTATCCTTTTAGGGAAAACTAGCAAATACTGATACTAACCCAGTATTAAATTAAAAAATTCTTAAAATAATTTTCAAATATAAGAATTTAATTCGTATTATTAATATTTCGATTATATAAATATTGTATTGATAAAGATATCAAACACTTAAACGAACCGTAGTTATATGTAAACCACAAATAAACAATTGTTATAAACTATATTAGTAGCTTTATTTCATATCGCACCGCAATGTTTATGGATGTGAATTATAAACAAAAAAATACAGTGAAATGACGGAACAAATTTAATAACCTAATTTTTGATATCGTTTTAATGACGGCGTTATTCTCACCAAGTTACAAAATAACGAGTACAATCAGCTGCATAAATATAACAATTTTTTGATTCTATAACGATAGAGATATTATAATACAACGGAAATTTACTGAATGATTTCTATAGGTTTTCCATTAAGGGCGCTTGATCTTTGAAATGCAAAAAAATACATGTAGGAAAGATATTTGCGAATTTTTTTTTTATTTGGAAGGTCTATCGACCCATTATGTATGGAATATGACATCATTCAAATGACCGCCACGGCTTCGGTTGGTGGCGCGCACACGAAAGGTCCAATTTTCGATGACTCTGGCGCACAAATCGGGCTGTATTTGATCGATGGCGTGGCGTATGTTGACTTTGAGGGCATCGATGGTTTGCGGCTTGTTGGCATAGACCTGCGACTTAAGAACCCCACAAGAAAAAGTCCAGCGGGTCAAATCGCACGATCTCGGTGGCCAGTTCACGTCGCCTCCGCGCGAGATGACCATGTCCAGAAATTGCTCGTGCAGAACTTCCATCGTAGCGTGTGCTGTGTGGCACGTAGCGCGTCCTGTTTGGAACCACATGTTGTCCAGATCCATATTCTCGATTTCAGGCCAAAAGAAGTTGGTTATCATCGACCGGTATCGCTCACCATTGACGGTGACGGCCACACCATTATCGTTTTCGAAAAAATACGGACCAATCACGCCTCCGGCCAAAATCCGCACCAAACAGTCACTTTCTGCGGGTGCATTGCCACTTGGTGAACCTCGTGTGGATTGGTCTCGTCCAAATATGGCAATTTTGCTTGTTGACATAGCCATTCATCCAAAAATGCGCCTCGTCGCTGAAGATGATTTTTTTGCCAAATCGGCGTCAACTTCCAACTGCTCTAATGCCCAGTCAGCGAACACACGGCGCTGTCTATGGTCATTAACCTTGAGCTCTTGGGTCAGCTGGATCTTGTACGGGTGCAGGCTCAAGTCACAACGCAAAATTCGCCAAGTTGTCGTCTGCGAAAGCCGAATTCCTGTGCGCGACGCGGAATTGACTGCCGCGGGTTTTCGAGGACACTGTCGCGCACAGCGGCGATATTCTCGGCAGATCTCGCGTTACGTTGACGCACGGGAACCGGCTGATTGTTAACTGACCCGGTTGACTCGAATTTGTCCACCAATCGACTATAGTCGACTCGGCAGGACGATCATCGCGACCGTAAAACGGGCGAAGTGCGCGGAACGTTGCTCGAACTGAAGAACCCTTTTCATAAAACAATTTTATGATTTGCACGTGCTGCTCGACACTGTAACCTGCCATGGTGGTTTGGGAGGACGGAATGAATATAACACACTGCATTTGACAGCTGTCACTCAAACAACATGGCCGCAATCAGCTGTCAAAGTTCAAGCGTCCCTATTGGAAAACCCCATATAATAATAAATACGTATATTTTTCTGACGAATATTTTCCTTACAACATTATTAACATTCGCGTTCCTTAGACTTTCCTCACTGAGTAATCAAAAACTCAGTAAACTTCAAAATTCTGTAAGATATTATAGAAAGATAAAACAAATAAAAAATGAAAAGAAAATAATCATCGTGCTTTTGGACCGGTATAATAGCAAAGATTATTTCATATAATGACTGGTTTTATTTCCGAGTGACATGAACGAGCAATAACAACGAAAATTTTATTAGTCTTTAACATTAATGACCCGAAGCACCACAACTAATGTCGTTTACTCTGTTTTACATTCAGCCAACTCATATAAGTTCTGTTAATTTTAGCATGAAGGTTGTATACTTTCATGATATAGTGATTAGCGAATAGTTAAGCATTTTTTTTTAAAGTTAAATAATATATAAATCAGCGGTTACAACTATATTTAATAGGAATTTATTTATGTTAAATAACTAAGCTAATTGAATTATGACAATAATTACATTAGCTTATAGTATTTAGAACATCGGATTACCTTCCGAATTACCAGTTAAATAGAAATGGGAGTAAAAACATTTTTGAAAGTTTGAAATTTGATAAACTGTGACTCTCGGTTTCACTTTGTGGTTTTTTGTAAATTTATTTACCATCACAATTTCTGATAAACATCTATAAAGCAAATCTAACTTTTCCGTAAATTAGTAGCACTTTTATTCAACATAATTTTCACAAAATCAATGACTATTGAGAATCTGCTTAAAGCGCTTAAATCTAACACCCAATCGTATAAAATTTTGTATAAAAGACTTTCAATCAAACGAACGATCGCCCTATTTACAACCTCATAAAATAACACTTGGATTGCTTTTGATTTACTTGGAACATTTTTAAAGAATATAGGACGCTACTATTTTAAAGATTTTTTTAACATTCTTTATAATTATGAATGCTTTTGAACACTTATGAATCTCAGCATCTGATTGTGAATTTAAACTCCACCCTAACACTAATGAGAAACACTTCCCTATACTTAGTTTAAAGTGTTCGCGACCTAAAAATGTCTTACTATTTTAGAATCGACAGCACTCAACTAATCTTCATTCCTCTTAGCCTTTTGTTAAAATATTTCCGGTTTTCTCTTTTAAATTGCTGAAGCAAAATTTTTCTGTCCATCTTTTTTAAATAAGTACCTAATAAAAAATAGAATTTGAAATGTTAACATATATTTAATCACATAAAGTATAAGTATAAATAATAAGAGCATAAGGGTATGTATTAAGATAAATCTCTTTAGTTTCTATTGTCTACTAATTTTTCGTCTCAACACCGTGCCGGTCCAGCTATTGATTCTGCCCTTCCAATTTACGCTCTTTTAAAAAGAACCATAATCCTTATTCCTTCATGTGTATTTTTTGGAGAAATTCATCTTAGGATTTTAAAATATACAACTGACACTTTCTTCACATGTAAAACTATTTATCAGGACTAATAGTACTAGAACTTTGTTATACATTACCTTTTAATGAAGTATGTCGTTATGTGTTATTGTCATAGAGTATTTTAACTATAATGAAAGTTACCAAATAATCGTTAAGAAAATCTATAATCAATTTATATACTGTCAATTAACCAATTAATTTATCATGGAAACTATCGTCGAAAATTCCTAGAATACGTACATAATCTTCAATATCCAGTAAGTCAGTAATAACAAAGCTACTCAATAACAATGACAGATAAGGCGAAAATTAGGCCAGAGTAGTAAAACCACATTACAATATCAATTCCGCAAACCTAATAAGTCAGACGGATTTATCGCCTGTGACGATCTTTTGTTACAGAAAAGCTTTACGCATGCCTAAAAATAGATAGAACGACATTCAGCACTAGCATTTAAAATCTTACTTATTTAAATACATTATCGTTACTATATATCACTGCTACAAGGCCATTATTTGCTATAAAACAAATATATATGTTTTGACAACAATACACATGTAACATAATAATTGATTTGTTCATAAAATTTATTAGAACTACTAAAGCAAACATTTTTTGCGAGTATGTAAACGTGCAATGAAAATAATTAATGCTTTTAACAGCATTTATGTATACGGCTAAACAAAAACACGTCGTTTGAGCCTACAATAAATAACACGCTTCCGCAGTAACAGCTTGCCCGAAATATTGTTTTTTACGAAACACGTATATGAATAATTTATACAGATATGTGTTCTCCATGTTGCGTTGAACAATATGGTTGTATTGCCTTCCCATAAATGTTACTTGAATATGTAAATATAAAATAAATTGTTACCCTTCCACATTCAACAGATTCAACAGCCTCTGAAAAAGGAGATTGTAAAAAAAAATCATATACAGCAAAATAAATAGACTAGTACCCACATATTAATATTGTTTGTTTAAATAATTAAATGTTGATCTATTAAAAGTCTAATATGAAAATTAAAATTTTATCCAATTAAAAAATGAGTTGCATTGACATTTTAAATATTTTTTATTTGTTAGTAAATCTGAAGTACGATTGATTTTCATGGAGTTTGATGTACCGGTGAATGAATGATGAATCAACGTCCTTGACACGGGACCAGCCTTTATGATAACTTTTTTCGAACTTACAAAAAAAAATGCTTTTTCAGGAAAAGAGATCTCCGACAAACGTTTCACTGGCGGAACATTCAACCCTTGTTTTCGGCATAACAACAATACTTTGTATGTCAAAAAAATTATGAAGGGGCACGTAAGATAGCTTGTGATCATATTGGTTAATGAAGTTTGTGAAAATGATTTTAAAATATCCAAAACACTTAAACCATTATTCTCATGGCACTGCAATTTATTAAACTTACTAAATCAATGTATAATAATAATGTAATTTTATTTCCGTTGCCGTTATTATGTTCATTTTGAATAGTTTCCTTTCTTTAATTTCCTGTGAATTCAGATGCCACCATTTAATTGGCAATATGCCTATGAATTCTTATAAACGTATTTTCCTCTGAAATAAGCTTCTTTTAAATTACTGTCCCATAAACATTATTTGTTTTAGTTAAGAATAACATCTATACATCTAACTGTGCTGAAAATCATGCATGAACTATTAGAATCTTGAGAACAATCTGTTGCATAAGCACCTTAAAATATTATAAGATACTTTGCGCATTCTTGTATTATACTAACAATAAATAGTTCCGAAGCACCAAAAGCTTCTCTAACAAGAAGATTACAAAATTTAATCTGCAACATTGGTGTGCTGCAAATTGTCAATTTCAAAGTCTTAAGCTTACATTCGACTCAGAATATTTTACTGGAAATAATGCATAAAATATGTCTCTTGACTATAGTAATGCTTTAATGTTTTTTTAATAAATTCTCCCGGTTTTGTTATGGGATTGAACTTAAAACTTCTACTGTGTTGTATGCAGTTGAAAATACTTCTTTGTTAGAACGTATGTAAATACATAAGAGAATTCAATTACCCCTTTCCTTCTTTTCTCCCCTCGTTCGCCGATCCAATTAGAGGCTAGAACGATTGAAGTAGTCACATCTACTAGATTGTGTTAGATTTAGGCTGATTCATCGGGTCGCGTTGTCAATCATCCTTGCCAACCCCAAAATGTTCTAAATGAAAGTGATGAATTAGACAATTTCGATGGATAAGTGATTGATGCTGACCCCGTTATCTAATCACTTAACTTGTAATCGGTTCTACAAAGATATCACCAATGTTAATTTAATTGATTAATTTATTATAATAGACACTTATATCTTTTTATTCCATACTACTCACAAGCGGTTTGTAAAGAAACAAACAATATGAATGTTAAAGAACCATCAATATCCTGGTATATGAATTAATTATAAAGATGTGACCGGTTAGTTGTTAAAGGAATTTAATACCTTTTATTTTACCTTTTGTAAGAAGTTTATTTTTTGTCATCAGTTTATTCTCTACTCGTTTTATAGTTAAAATATTATTTAAGCTTTTTTTAACACAGCCTACTAATACAAATATATTATAAAAATTAAATATTCAAAAAACCTTGAAAAAGTGCTGAATTAGAACCTTCGCTTATCAAATAATAATATTAATGCTAATAGCAACATATTTTTTAAGAAAATAATAATATTTCTAAAAAGAAATTTATTTGTCAGGTGGTATGTGTCACTTCGTCTAATGAGATCAGGCTGCGTTATCTGAAATTCGTTCACTGTTTAACATAAAGTAACCGAAAATTCTGTTGCTATTATTATTTGATAATGCCAGGCATTACTGAGTCAGTAATATATTTGCAACAACTTATACCAGACAGACAAAACGATTCACGATAGATAGAATGTTATTATTATTCACAGGAATGACCTACATTTTATGCTTCAAGTCATCAATCAAAATTTTACACGATACAATATTTATTCGGAACAAAAGATTAATATTTTGTATACCAAATAACTTTTACACTGAACATTTTTCAAAGAACAATATGAAAATAAAACTACGTCGTCCCCGTTATTCCATTCTATAGTATATCTCTGGCCTTTTTCTTAAGAATAAACTTCAGAGACTGAATACACCCGTATTCAGTCCGACTAACATCGAAAAACAATCAACTAAAAACTCTCCGAATTATTCTCGCAAGTTTCCTTAACCATGAAATACAATAGTTTATAACCATGTGCCGTTCTCTATCTCACAAATAACAAAGAAGAGTTGCGTACCGGAAAAGCAATTAATTAAAACAGTATCTCCTCTCCTTTTTCCTGATTTATCGCGAAAAGTATAATAATTGTTTTGCTATATTATTTTATAAATAAACCTAAGAATATAAATTTTTCACATATATTAAATCAAATTACAAATAAGTATCTTTATAAAGGTGGAAATGAAAAGTCCTTTGTAGTATTAATAATTGCTTTCATTTTTAAAGCTGCATGTGGACAACATATATAAGCTATCCATCAACAGGATCGACCATATTTCAATAAGCTTAACTTTAAACGAGAGATGAATACATCTTGTTGTTGTCTAAGTTTCATGCCTCTTTAATAAATTTCTCCATACATAACATTTTTAAATAAACCGCTTTTATGCATATACAGAAAATAAGACATTTTTATACAATTCAGTTAAAGAGTCTCCTTATCTTCCTTTAGCTGTGAATTATTCTTGATAAAATTTTGCTAGCAAACTCTGCTACAAACATTGTAATGAGAACTGAGAGCTGTACAAGTGAGTATTCTGGATATAATCAAAATTATTTGTCGTAACCTCCGCTTTATTTGTATGAAACAAATATGAAGAACATTACAAGGAAACGAACTGTATTTCGGTTTTCAAGTTTGGAATAAATACACTTACATTCACACTATACCATACATATACTCACATATATATATATATATATATATATATATATATATATATATATATATATATATATGTGTATATGTATGTCATATATTTATTATACTTTATAACATTATGACCCGATTGTCGATTGTATCTTAAAAAAAATAAAGTAATAATATTGCATATAAATATGCAAGGGCACATTATCATTTTATAATTAAAAAGCAGCTGACAAGTACTAGACTTCATGCAAACACGTTCATTTAATTTGCCTAGAAAATAACTGTACGAAAATATGTTTAGAATAAACCAATAAACCTTGCAAGAATATAGATACATTTATTTTTATATTGTTATATTGAACCATTCGTGCCAAATCGTAATATACTCTGAATTCCACATTCTACCAATTCCCCTACAATATTTTAACACGTACGAGAGGCTTCCGGAGTTCCAATGAAAGACCGACGGCAAAAACTACATCTCTCAGTAAACGAAGGAAATTGTTCAAGCAATTTTTAACATCCCCCGTTTCAGGAGGGAAGTATCACATAATTTTTTATCACAATAAATAACAACGAAGACCTTTCATTTATACTGCCAACTACCAAGTGACCCTACAAACGATGAAATCTTCTGTAGGCCATTTAATGAGCTATCATAAAAATAAATGTATCACAGAGCAATATTTTCTGAATAACCTATAAACATAGTATTATTTTTGACACTATTATATCAATAAAAATACTTTTATCACCTGTGCTCTTAACAAAAGAGAGGTTTGTGAAGACATTTACGAACATTAGAAATATGGAGTACTTAGAACTTAATAAACTCATTGATGTGAAATATAAAATAATTAAACTAGACCCACAGAGAAACTGCGTTAGAATCTCATTATTCACATAGCTAATTAATAAATGAACAAAGGAATGTCAAAAATTTTTTATTTTAACAAGAGTTTTCTAACTATTTTTTTTTGTAGCAATTTTTAAATAGTACCGATATAAATAACGAACGTTACTTCATCAGGTCTTTTTTAATAATAATATAAATTACACCAAACATTACCAAATAAACAAAGATTGGCAAGAAATAATAATGATAGATATAGTCAGTACGCGTTCCCGCTATTAAATTGAAGTGTTATAGATACGTATATCAGCTGTGATGCGGTTTAAAAAGCAACGAAATTGAATTTGTTATGATCTTTCATATAAATTTTCTTGTCACGTATCGCAAAAGCAATTCACTGATAAACGCATATTACAAACATCTGCTTTATATATCCCAAATCCTGATAATATCTCCGGTACTTCTCCGTTTGATATTGTCGATCAATCTCTGAGATACATATCCCAGGACCAACTGATTGGTATTCTATTATGACGTCTATTTAAATATGAACGGTCGTAAATATATAATGTGAGTTTTCATATCCTATTAGCAAAGGTATACTACTAATGACTACAACGTTAAAGTCGAAGCCTTAATTTAATATGTAAATGTTTATAAGAACAGCAAACTGAACGTACACTTATGGTTCTTACGTTAATTAAAGTAACGTAATTTAGCAGTAAAAAAAATACCTTAATTTATTCTAAAATGTAGTTTTTCATATGATGGAAATAATAAGTATTTGTATACTTAAATTAAACGAATTTTTTCGGATTTACTACACGAGATTTATTATTTTAAAAATTTTGCTGAAAAGTAACCGAAACATCGGAATTTTAGTTTGTAAATATTAAAATTCGCGTAGTAAATACGAAAACTATTGGTTTATTTTATTGAATACTCGCCAAAGTCTGAGACTCATTATTTGTATACTTATGTATTTATAACATTAAGTAATGCCATAGATAGGGTCTTACGTCTCGATATGAAATGTCTAACACCAACAAACACAAAAACTAATATATTTCTTTGAAACGACACGGATTTAATAAATAAAAAATATTTATATTTATATCGTTTACTATTCGAAATTTTATATTCGAAATCCACGGGCGTGTGTATTACCACAGAGTACTGAACCAGTAAATATGAATGAAGAACTGGTGATACGCAATATTCCGGGAATGTTAAGAATTAGAATAACGTAGGGGAGCAACACGGTTAAAAAGCAAATCTACATGCAATATATCTTCCTTCGTTATTTTCTCCTTCAAAACTATATTACACTTGAATAGAAAAGTAACAAAATAAAGAATCCCTATTAGGAAACACAATTTACACTACTGAATTTGTAGGATACCCTTTCGACCCATAGAATTTGATAAGATTACCCGTATAATTTAATACATTTACGTATGAGGGAGATAGCACAATCATAATGTAGATATAACTTAAAATTTATAACACTATTTTATACAAGAACTACAAAATGCTTAAATAACAAGATTTACCCGAGATTAAAGATTAAATGGTGACGGAACGTCTTAGGTCTACGGAGATACAATGAAATTGTTTAACATAAAAATATTATAAAGACTAGAAATAAAACAACTTTTGCGGAGTCTCATAGCACTGTAAATATTTTATTAAGAATTTCGTCTGGCCACTCTTCAAAGTTTATCCATCCTCCTTTAAGCGGGTTGACATAGTTCTCTAAAATAACACATTTATATCTCAAAGTTTTTCTTGTCTTGATGGCAATGAAAACTTTTTGAACTATCCAAGAAAGGACAAACGTTGAATTGGCTATAATGCCTGTTTTCTCATTGTTATGAAAGTAATTTATATTCAATGGGTTTATTTACCTCAACAACACTACGTAATTTACATAACACAAGTTCTCCGAAATAGTTTTGTTATTAACCCAAACTAAACACAAATACAAAAAAAGTCATGACACTAAATAATTTTAATAATGCTAATAAATATATCGAAAAATATCTTTTTACCAATAAAAGTATGTCAAATACTTTTTGGAACAAAAGAGATTGTTATTTGATTATATTATCTTGGAGAATTTAAATATTCTAGAAACGTATCGTTCTTCTAAAAGTTACTTAATGTTTAATAAAGTTGTATATTAATTAATACTGTTTTACTTTATTAAACAACGTTGATTTTTTCATGTTTTGATGCTGGCATGACGAGTATTAATATTCCTTTATTTCTTCTTTATTTTTATGACAAGGGTCTTATTGACCCAACTGAATTATAAAAATGGAATTGTTTTTTTATCATCTTAATAAAGCAAAGGTTGGAGTGTAATAAAATAGTAAATAAAAATTATTTTTAAACACACACAGCTGCTGGTTTTTAATCTCCAATAATATGTTCAATAAATTCAAAATGCACAGAATTGTCAAGTTTAATTAGAAACATATGATAAAAGTCGCTCCAAAGGCGAAGTTTAGACTATATGAAAAAATATTGTGTTATTGAATTAATTGATTCTCTTTGTTTGCCTATGTTATGGCAATAAATATTGATTCCTTCTATGTGTACAGCAAATATGTACCCTCCTTGGCTTCGGATAGGGTAAAACACAAACACATGTTTGTTTTATCCCATCGTTGAATAATTTAATTAAATCTGTAACTACAACAGTAATTAGACATTATTATCATAAAAACTAATAACCTTCATATGAATTGATTGAAATTTATAAAACTAATGTAAGATGTCAACAAGAAAATTATTAATTTAAATGCTACTATCTCCATATACTTCCTTAATAATATTAAAGAATGAATATTTCAAAAGCTTTCAATATAAAAATGTTCAGTCTGATTCCTAAGCGATTTTCCCTTCGAATTAACGGCATTTGCGAGGATACTATACTGATAGAGCATTCGTCTTTATACCGCCTAGAATTCTTCAATTCATTCATTCCTCGATATCCAGTTCAAAATTTCTTTTCAAAGATTCCTTATATTCTACGGATGTCGGAGACTTATTCAGTAAGCTATTTTGTAACATGTCCATGACACATCGGATAGATTACTGAGGCAACTTTGTAAACAGTTGATTGCAGCTAACCTGTATAGCAAGATCTTAAAACCGATACAACTATGAAATAAGACATTATATCAATGTCAAAGTAGTCCCTTTTGTCGTATTATTTAAGAAACATCTTTCAAACAAACAACACACATGAATAACAACACGATGAAGACACTAACTAAGATATTTGTATACTTTTTATTGTTCTAGATGCTGGTAAAAATAAATTCTCCTTTTTAAAATTAAAATAATAATAATTAAATAAAAGCCTTTATTTCATTCGAAAAACTCAATCGCGTTTCCTCCACACAGTACTCAAAATTATAATTAGTCCAACAATAAAAAATGTTGACATTGGCAAAATATTCCACGATTCCAGTGCGAATGAAGCCACAGTAAAACAAATTACATGACCAAACTGCTAAGCACACTGTTGTTTCAGTAAGCTATGATATTCTTTGTTGAATTGTTTGCTTTTTCGTACCTCTAAAAAAATATTATAAATAAAAAGTATCCCAGTTAATTTTTTCTTTTTAATATTTGAACTATTTTGACGTACTAAATATTAAATATCAATTTTTAATTCTATACTATCCCATAATTTACTCGTAATTTTTAAAATTTTAATATTTTCTTATAACTTCTGAAACTGACTAACAATTGAAATTATTCATATTATTTTTTTTTCATTGTTATTTCATGTGTATTATACTTTTCTAAACTATCGTGACACGTAGAAGTTAACAATGACAAGAAAATCTGTGAAAAATCATTGAAGGTCG
The DNA here is from genome assembly GCF_018135715.1 of Danaus plexippus. Lineage (NCBI taxonomy): Eukaryota > Metazoa > Arthropoda > Insecta > Lepidoptera > Nymphalidae > Danaus > Danaus plexippus. The sequence continues at coordinate 5,734,411 of NC_083544.1, read as the reverse complement.
CTTTATCCTTTATCTCTTTAGCCTTGAATACTTTTATACTTATAATTTATTATTCAAACGACGAATTATTGTTAAATTATTATATGAATTACAAACTATTTTTAATCCAACGACAAAGCAAGATTAATTGTGTTTAAATAAAAATTAACCCTCCTACTTTGTGCTATTTGTAACTCACTTTAATTATATATTAATCATTCATTTTATAAATTGTTGTCATTTTTTAAAATAACAATTGAATAACAATTAGTTAATGATTTATTAAAAGAAGTGGTAAGTTAAGAGTACTTTCTTACATGAAGTTAAACAATTCGTGTTAAGAACAAAAACCCCTGTATAACTTGTGAGCTTTATAATTAATAAAACTATATTATTCACACATTGCCAAACCCTCCTAACTCTGAGTCTTTCCTTGGTAAGGAAACACCATAACTTATAAGTAATTCTAAGATTTGATTAATGAGCGAACTTCTGCTACAAGCGTATCACTGAATTAAGATATATTTTCAGTCACTCGTAGACCACAGGCCAGTTTTTGTTGACTAGATTAAGACTATCATGAATAGTAGGTTTAATAACGTGATTAATCATTGCAAATTAACTGCGGCAAACAGAATAGTTAGCCTCCACAACTGCCTCATTAATAGAGAATGAATCGGACCAAGGAAGTGACTTTATACACAAAGAGGTCAAAAACATATTTCAATAACATTTAACACCAGAACAATAGAATCCAGTAAACAGGCCGTATATGTTTTAACCGCACAAGCTAAGGCAGAGCACAAATTTTAAAGGGAATTATAAATCGATCATTAAAAACTACAATTATTAACATTGCAATGCATTGAGATACGAACGAACAAATTTTATTCTAGCTAACGTTAAAATGAAAAACCTATCTTTAAACTTGGATAACTTCATATTATAATTATAGATAGTTCCATAGTCATTTTAACGTAAGTGTACAAAAATAATAAAGTTGTGGTGTATTAATAATATTAAAAAAACACTTTACTATATGTATGTATTTTCCTACTGATGTTTTCAACGGCTCGATCGATTTCAATGAGACTTTCACTGACAAACAGCTGTGGTAAAAGAAAACGTTTTCATCTCATTAACATAAAATCAAAACTAACTGTCCCTCGCGAACGAATCGCTGACCTAGAGAGTATGTATTAAACTATAAAGTATCGTATACTTTTTTTCTCTTGATATATAAAAATGGGGAGACTACTCAAAAATTTATATTGTTGTCAATCTTTGACGTCTTATAGTTTGCATATTTCAAAAACAAAAAAACAGAAACTCAGACGGTTTCTAAAAACTACGTAACATATATACATAACATAAATCAAATATACTTTATAAATCTATTTTTTGTGTATTATTAACCTATTTAAATTAAATCTGGTCTATTAAAGCAATATTTTAATTCAGAGCATATTTTTATATAAACGAAACCTACGTTTACATAGAAAACTACTGAAATATGAAACGAATTGTATATACTTTATAAATGCAAGTTAGACTTGAATTACCGAATTACATATGCAACGATACCGTTTCGCTTTCCCGTTAAAGGCTATTGTTCTCGAACATTGATATATATCGTGGAGAATTACCGTCAGCAAATTACAAATTATTTTGATGTGTAGAAACTTATGTTTTATTGTGCATTACTTGTCCTACATGCTTTTTGCTCTTGCCAAAATTTATGATTGTAGGTCATCTAAATTCCGGGAACGCGAAATAAACGTAGCATAAGCGGTTTTATCTTCAGTTGACATCGGCTTAGAACTTTTATATTTCACAACTTTCAGAGTATTTGGATCTAATCATGATTAATATTTCACTTTAATTAGTTCGTGTTAAAATGATAATTTTAAGATCTGTTAATGAAGAAGCAATTGCCTATAAAGGATTTTTTTTTAATTTCTTTAGAGCACTGATTCCAGAGTATTTTATGTTCAAACACCACATACTTTGAGAAAAAAAGTGGACTGTCAATTCTTTATTTATTATTTAAAGTTATAACATAGAACTATATTCTTAAAATATTTTGATTTGCGATTTATTAATTTTTCTTTCTTGCATCTCCAATATTTATTTAATCTGCCTGTCCCAGAAGATTTAAAAACCATAAAGAACTTAACAAACCAGCCATCCCTAATCTTTTCTGCATGTAACAAGAAGAAGAAGACTTAATTTGAAAACTATAACATTCTTTTTCTATAAAATTTTTCGACGGAGTAAAAATATTCCACCTCACTTCTAAAAGCTTCGCAAACTTAAAACGTCAAAGCTAACTGAGGAACTCCGCATTGCAATGCAAACATTATGCAATCGAATTTGTTGTCAAGGTAATCAAAATAGAAAACCCGAAAATTCGTTCTGCCCAAAATTTCAAAATGCTTTATTAAATGTATTGTATTAGAATCTATAATTATATATTACATATATCTATAACTGTATTACCTTCCTTATACATTGCTATTTTATCCAAAGGGTTTGTTATAATCAATCTATTTAAAATATTGAATTTAAAAACACAGTTTTATCGAATCAGAAATGGATCTGAAGGGAATCGAAGCAAAGAACATCGCCCTGAGAGTTTCTAAATTCTAGTGGCAGTAAGCTGAGCACTATGTTGAAAGGCCTAATGAGCGATGGGGCCTAAAGGTGCTTTAGTGATAAACACGTGGTACTATGCGCAAAATTGTTGTACCACCCATTCAATAGATGGATGATCTGGTGGATCCCGGTGGATTTGGAAGACAAAAAAAGTAAGTCATGTCTTAGGTAGAGAGACGCTTAGGTCCACCTGAGCTGATGTGATGATGATAATAATAATAATGAAATTACACGTAGCATGTTAACATCAAATTTGAAAAATAAAATAAACGGAACTATGTAAAAGAGAAATAATTCAGAGTAGAATTATAATTGCTGATAAGCAATATCGGTAATAATTTTCACATTAAAAATCGGTTTGTTGAATTCCTATTATGGCACTATCATTAGCTTACTTTTTGTTGGGTATAAAAATCTACGTATTGATAAATAATACACATATTTTCAAGTTTTATCTGAATTCTTTCCTTAAATATAACCGAGCAATTCCGCTCCGTTTATTTTTTCTCGCCTCATAAAGCTGTAAGCTAATGATGAAAAGCGGAATTTACATTCAATTTACTTTGAATAAGTTCTAACTATTTATTTCTCGTCCCTTTCACTTTGAATCTTAACGAAAAATAAAATATTTTCTTTTCTTCCCAACATTTTTTTTCCAATAACCAAGTGGATTCATGCTTGTCTTTATTTAAATCCGAAAATAGATTTCGTATCTAAAAGGGGGGAAGCAAATTCTAAGATTATCGTATTGTCGAACGTATCGTTACGAAAAGTAATACGTACTTAATTACTGTGAGTTAAAGAAAGTACATATTGTAAGGTATTTTTATTTTTTCAGTGTTGGCATAATACATTTTTTATTTTAAATTGCTTTAAAGTTGGAAATTTTTATGTAACTAATAACAATATTATATAAACAACAAGCCCTACTAGGGGTTTTATTTGGGCGATTGTTTATTGCCTCATAACGGCCACATCCTATTTCAACTTTGGTAACCACATTCAAAAACGATTTTAATAAAAATGAATTTTAAAAATAAAACAAATTTTCATATTACTCTTATTATAGAAAATCAAACTTTTAACAAGTTTTCCCTCTTTTAGGGAACGCTTTCATTAAAAAAAAATCACTTCATTGTTCGTCTGGCAATATTTATGTTTGTATGTCCAACATACCAGAATTAATATAAGTACTTAATCTGCCATCCCTGAAAGGAAGGAATAAAAACTCAAAATTCTAATCCAGAGCAATCTAAAAATAGCTGTTGTCTTTCCGTCATTTCATATATTTTGACGCTCCAGCGAATTGAACAAAATCACAACCCCAGGGGACTTCCTTTTATCCTAAAAATATGAGCTTTGGAAGAGATACTAGTCATGAAGAAAAGAAAAAAAAATACAAACTAATCTTGCAGCTTATCAAATAAAAAAAAGGTTGCATTTAGTGAAACGGTTTTTTAAAGCAAACATTAACTCCTGCCATCCCAATAACTTGTTTTTAAAGAATTATTGAATTTTTAATAAGTTACCCAAAAAATTTTTTACGTTGTCACTGCAAGGAACTCCAATGATTTCAATTGTTTTTTTTTTCATGTGTAACTTCATCTGATTGCAAGCCTTTCAATTATCCCGTTTTTACTTTTACACTTATAAAATCTTTTACTTTTTAACAAATACAATAATTCATTAGAAAGTTAAACAAAACCTATCGTGTAATTCTCGTTTATCGATATTGGTCTGTCTCTATTTTATCTACAATATTGCAATATGGAGCTGTTATCTAAATGGTCTAATATTTTAATGAAACAAATATATCTGACTTGTAAATAAGAATGAAATTACAATAACTGTAATATATAATATCTTTTTATGCTATCGAGTTATTAAAACAATATTATTTACTTTTTATATTACTTTACTTAAGTCGCTTGGAAAATATTTTTACTATTTTAGATTTCGCTATAATCTTAATTTTTATAATCTACTGATTAAATGATAATAAGTACTACATTTTCATCGGTTCTGGAAGTATAGCTAGTCAACTGCTTCTTTTGTTACGTAAAATATCAAAGGAAACCGTATTTTTTACTAGTCATACTAACTATCTAATCTGTCACGAAATGTTCAAAGGTATTCGTATAGGCCCAAACTTTAAGATGCTATTGACAAATATGATACACTATCGCAGTTCGTATTCGTAAACTAAAGGCTAAAGTAGTACTCCAATTATAAAAATAAGAAAATGAACAGAGACAATAACAAGATAAACAAGCAGAATAAACAACGTTATTTTATTTAAAATCTAAACTACAGAGCCTTTAAGTAATTACAACAATTTAATTATTGCACTCACTCATAAATCGGAAACTTTACAAGTTTCCTTTATTTACATTTTAGTCTAAACTGCTATATCGGTATTAAATACTGTTTTTATTTAATTTACGGGCCAGTCAACTTCGTTTGACTCATGTGCTCAATTCAGCTTATAGTCTCCCAACTTGTTTCTGTTCAAAATTCGAAATATCGAGGAATCTTAGTGAAATTGATATCTATTCTATGTGGATCCGTCCTTAATAATATATCAAATATCAATCTTCATTAGGTCTTCAATTCGGTAAAATCGTTAAACATTACCGTTAACAATATACCACCAAAGATATATTGTCTAATTTGTCAGAGAAATAACATATTATATTGTCATCACTGGGTCACCTTACTTGAACTCCAAACTAAATCGTATTATTAAAGACTGTAAAGATAATATCATCACTTCATTTGAAATAGAACTTTTTAATTATAAAAGGTTCTATTTTATGAAACAATAATGAAACGAAAATATGGAATATAGCTTGGTTTTGAATGGTTATGATTTTGTAAACCCGAAACTACAACACTAAGACAAATCAAAAGTATGTTCAACACAAAAACCATTTAAGATATCAAATGACATCCATTATCAGTTGTCTTTGCGTAGGGTCAACACGCTCGCTCAACGTCTTCTTCGCTATTTGATACCATATGACGTATTAATATATTAAATATCCTTCGGTAGCCTTACAGAATCCATTTTTATATCGTTTTCATTTCAACGAAATCGTAGAAAATGTCGAAATATATTCGTTAATAAAATATTATACGCTTATAAAAAAAAACCATCTAGCTCTGAACAAATTATTCTGTTACTGTATAATTTTATTTACAAATTTTGTGTTAAAAACATACTTGAAAACAACGCAGTTGATTTTGAATGTATAAAAACTTCCACAATATGACTCGCTTGAATGGCTTTGGAAAAGCTTAAAATACCTCAGTTTAGTTTACTTTTCTAAGGCTTTTTATGCCGAAAATTTCAACTTCGGATGACATAATAGAGAGCACTTGAGTCCCTCGGAAGAAATACGGTGGGATGAAATGTCGAGAAAAGTTCTTAATGGATAAGTGCAAAATGCTATGTTGAGCTAATACAAATGTGATTTACAAGAATTTTAATTATTATTATTTTTTAACTTTTTCAACTTTAACTTAATTAATGTAAAATAACTTTTCATTTAGACATCTTGTATTAAGTCTAATTGTAAGACATTTCTAATTTAAATAAAAGCAAAAACTTTTCAAATAGAACACAAATATAGTATAATGTTAAAAACATTTCGCTCTGTGCGATAATTACAGTCGCTCTCCGACTTACCAGCGGCTTGCAAACATGTCAACTAAATAAAATATCTTAATATGTGAAATATAAAAGTTTATTTGTACCAGTATATTGGATTGTTTGCACCGAACCGTGAATTAGCGTTTGGATAAAGAATATTTTTATGAAGCGTATGTTAGAATAATACAAAGCGAGAAAAATGATAATGAAAAATAAAAAATACTTTCATACTTGGTAACTTCAATTATGATTGTAAACCGCCTAAAATATCATTTGGAGATTCAAGTACCTTTATCAAAAAGCGATTATGCATGACGCTCAAACACATTCAGACCACAATTGATTGGACTGTTAACTAGGGCTGCCGCAACCACGTTTTTAAGTAAATACTGTTGTTTATGTAAAGATAAATGTACAGTTATTGAAAAAATCTAAAACCAATTTTTATAGTAGTAATTTTCCATTATTTACATGATTATAATTTATATTTATTTTACCCATTTTTGGTTCTACCTGGGGAATTCTCATACCTGTATTCATTCAT